>NC_090451.1:438132455-439412395 GCF_031143425.1 Pleurodeles waltl | reverse complement strand
CAAGGCTTATTGGCAGAATCCAGCAACGCAAACCAGACTGCATTCATCCATCTGGCGTGGGACATCTTCTGCATCAACCAGGAACCCACATCTTCTTTGGTGCAATACTGACTTTGTTTTCTCACCGGTGGTTCCATTTTTGCACCTTTATCTGGGTTAGCAGGGGCTCCTGTTCTCCTCAGACACCTCAGTGCTTCTTGGACTTGGTCCCCTTCTTTCACAGGTCTTCAGGTCCATGAATCCATTGCTGGTGTCTCGCAGTCTCTTCTGGTTCTTGCATTATCTTCTATCATGACTTCTATTGTGTTTTAGGAAACTTGCTGTGTTTTACTCCTGCTTTCCTGGGCTCTGGGATGGGGTATTTTACTTACCTTTGGTGTTTTCGTACACTCCCAGTGCCCCTCTACACACTACACTTGCCTAGGTGGGAAATCGACTTTCGCATTCCACTATTTTAGTATATGGCTTGTGTTCCCCCTAGGCTCATTGCAACCTAAAGTGTTTTTCACTATTTGCACTATTTTCCTACTGTGTATTTACCTGTTATATTATATGATTTTATTACCTCCTAAGGGAGTATAGCCTACAAAGCATTTTTGGCATTGTACCTTTTTTTTGTAACTCCGAGGCCCATATTTATACTTTTTGACGAAAACCCGGGCCGGCGCAGGTTTGCGTAAAAATATTTACCGCCGGCTAACGCCATTCTTACGCACCATTCGGGCACCTTATTTAAGGAATGACGTTAGCCCGCTGGTCAGAGTAAAAAAAAATTATTCAAACCAGGAAGCGCCGGCGTAGGGGAAAATGGGGGTTGTGCGTCAAAAATTGTTGCAAGTCAGGTTTGAGCCAAAAATCATGGCTCAAACCGGACTTGCGCCATTTTTTTGAACCACAACCCCCACTGAAATGACTCCTGTCTTAGCAAAGACAGGAGTCTTGCCCCCTTGCCCAATGGCCATACCCAGGGGACTTCTGTCCCCTGGGCATGGCCATTGGGCACAGTGGCATGTATGGGGGCCCAGATTAGGCCCCCCTATGGCACTTTAAAAAAGAAAAAAAGAAAATACTTACTTCAACTTACCTGTACTTACCTGGGATGGGTCCCCCATCCATGGGTGTCCTCCTGGGGTGGGCGAGGGTGGCATGGGGTGTCCCTGGGGGCAGGGAAGGGCACCTCTGGACTGCTTCCATGGTCTGAGACCATGGAAGTGAGCCCACAGGTCCCTTAATGCCTGCCCTCACCCAGGTGTTAAAAAATGGCGCACATCAGGCTGTGCTCCATTTTTTAAGGCCCGCCCCCTCCTGTGCGTCAAAATGACGCAGGAGTACAAATAAGGCGCACAGTCCTTAAAGTAATTTTTTGGACGGAAACGCCTACCTTGCATGTCATTAATGCAAGGCGGTTTCCCGCATCCCAAAAATTACACACACAGAGATTTTTTGACATCCCCGGGGTCGGGCGTCATAGTTTAAATATGGGGCAAGGCTGGTGCCGAATGTGCGTCAAAATGTTTGACGCACATTCGGCACAAACAGAGTATAAATATGCCCCTGAGTATTGTCTTTCATGTGTGTAAGTACTGTGTGACTAAAGTAGTACTGCAAGAGCTTTGCATGTCTCCTAGTTCAGCCTTGGCTGCTCTGCCTACAGCTACCTCTAGACAGCCTGGCTTCTAGACACTGACTACATTTCACTAATAAAGGATAACTGGACCTGGTATAAGGTGTAAGTACCTTTGGTACCCACTACAAACCAGGCCAGCCTCCTACATTTCTATCACAGAAATTTGAGGAAATGTTGTTTTTTAGTCACATTTAGAATCCCCAGGACATTGAAAAAAGCACACAATTTTGGCATAGATTGCTTATGTGGACAAAAAGTTATGAAGGCCTAAAAACGAACTAGCCAAAATATCCAAAAAAGGGCTCACCACTGGGGGGAAAGGCTTAGCAGTGAAAGGGTTAAATGGCAAAGCCAAACTAGCAGTTTAAAAACTGCCCTTCCAGTCTGCAGTAGCAGGCTGGGTGCTATTCTGAAATTTGTCACAGACACGCTGCCTTACATGCCCTATTTACCCTGGGTACCGTATACTAGGGACTTATAAGTAAGTCAGTATTTCAGTAGCTGCAAATTGTGGATAGCCAATTCAACATAACCTTTGTAATGGGACAGAACACAGGCATGGCGGTGTGGTTAGCAGGCCTCAGTGCACTCTCAGAGTCAAACAACCAGCAGCATCAGTCCAAAATTGGGGAGTAAACATGCAAAAGAGTCATTTCCATACAGTAAACCAAATATTCTCCAGAGGCTATGATTTCTTGATCACCCATAGGCATTGATGGGGGAGAGAGGAGTTAGACTGTCAATGCAGGCACTTAACAAATCTGCGAAGTGCCTGGACGGAAATGACTCCTTGCTCCAGAGGTCACCTGTGCTTGGGATCCTCCCCCATGCTTGTATTAAGGGGAAGTTTTTTCTCCATGGTGGGGTGCACCTGTCAGCATAAGGAAACAATGTTTTAGATCATTTGCACGTTAATATATCTTGCAGCTGGCGGGAAGTCCAGAATAGTAGGTGAACCATACTGGCGCTACGGGACCTCTTTTCATTTCACAAGAATGTTTACACACAGAACATAAGTGCCATGATCCTCTAAAGGGGGTTGCTCGCAGCATTCATCAAAGAATCTATAGTTTTTTTCAGGGGGTTGCGCAGTCACTTTCTGCAGTCCTTTCCCCTCCTTATATGCTTACTTATTGATACTTCTGCACATTTGCCCTTTGGGGGGATGGAGGATACTGTCTGTGCCAGCAGACCAAGACTGTCTGGTGGCCCAGGATGGCACTCTGACAGGTGTGGAGCTGTGTCACGTAGGGTTAATCTGGGGTGAGCAGGCGTCCTGCGTGAGATTTGTAGGGCAAGTATTTCTCGTAAGAAGAATTGTCCTGGTTAATCTCTGGAGAGAGTCTCTTTAGAGGGCCCTCGGAAGGTCATAGGTGCCAGGGGGACTGGGCTGAAAAGCAAATCCTGAGCTCACAGAATGTTTTTAATGAACAGAGAGGTATTGGTTTGTAGATGAATAGATGTCTAGCTTACTATCTATCCGGGAAAATTAAGTCACGACGATGTATATAGGAATGCTGTACTGTGTTCTTTTAGTGCATAAAATGTTTAAACTCATGTTGTTTGATAAATAACGACTAAGATTGTGATAGCTCTAGCCAAAGTAATAAGGTTTTGGTCACAGGCTGTCATTTCACAGGGCGGTTGCCTTGGGAGAGATTGTGTTACCTTCTATCTGGGCTGAGGGCATTGGCGTGTCCCCTTCTATAGAAGGGAGTGCTTCTTTCATCTTCTTTATTCCCTCGCTTTCGGCCTTCTCCTGCACAAAGGACTACCAGTTTGATCATCCCTGGATTTTGGTATTCCTTGTCTTTTGTCCTCTGTTGGACAGTGCAGATCCTTTTCGAGCACTGAATGAATGTTTTTTTACTTTTGACTGGTGTTTCGTATTGGCCTGTCTTAGAAGGTCTTTGTAGTTGTCAATATTGGATTATTAGTACATCAGTGGCAGCTCCCGCCAATGTAGGCGGTGTTAGGAGACTAAGAATAAAAAAATAAAAACTTACCTGTCACCCCTGTCCCAGTGGAGACGGTCTCCAGGCTCCTCGTCCTCCCAGCAGTCACTGGGCACAAAGCACAGGCTCCCAATTCAGATGCTGCTCTCTTGCTATACCAAGCATGAAAGCTGCGCTGAGACTGGACTGAGCGGGCTGTTCTGACGCTCGCTCAGACACAGGGAGCCTGTGCCATTTCTCCACCTGGCTGCGTAACACAGCTGGGTTGGAGAAATGTGAGTGGGCATGTCGGTTTCGACGTCCTAGGACAGCCGGCCAAACCAACATTCTCACTTTACAGTGCCCACCACTCCTCCCTGCCATGGCCCGGCTCCACCCTAGATTCCATGGCTCAGACAGTGATGAACTGTATTATTGTCATTTTATTTTTCACTGCCTGACTCTGAGCAGGGGGACGACTCTCCTCGCTATTACGGAGGAGCCGCCCCTGTAGTAGATTATTGAATAATGTTGTAGCCTTCTTAATTGAAAGTAAAGATACAGAAATTCAGAGTGACACTAGCGTGAAGATGACCTATTGGCTTTCAAAGATTAATTCTCTGGCCTGATCCCTGATGCTATCACTCTATAACTGAGAACTGGGATAACCCTTTGGGGTATTCTATCTTTCTACCTGAGCGGCAGTACAGTCTGGAAAGAGACATATTAGGTGTTAACAGACATGCTTGGAATTTAAATTGTAGTGCTTATTAAACAATTACACACGTTATCCAGGAAGTTTCTTCTGAGGAGCTGCTTCCCCGAAGAAGGCTGGTATCGAACAACAATCCTCTTCTCAGCCCCAACAGAACAGGTACCCAATGCCAAGCTCGAGCCTTACCTGTGAGAAAGCCAAGAGGAAGGATGCCCTTTATCAATGGGAAGTAGACACAACAGGAGTAATCCATACACCCAAAGGCACCTGGGTAACATTCGTATCTCACAACAGTAACAGTGCCCCAAAGGGCATTATTAAAGACAATAATGTTGTCAATAATGTTGTCACTCGTGCAATTCTTGAATCAATGTATTGCAATTTCTAATGAATTGAACAGGAGGTTTGACCAAAAAAAATACAAAAGACGATAATTTAATCTGCTAACAGTTTAAAAGTAGCCACCTCACTAATCATTCAAAGATGAAGTTCTCAATATGCAAGGTAAACCCACAGTGCTTGTGAGATTTGTGTTGATGGTGCTCAGTGAAACACATAAAGGTCAGGAACGGTGACAATTATTGATAGTTAGGCATTGTGCAGGAGTAGAGAAAGCGTCAAAAACGTATTTTATATACATGATTTCACAATAAGTAGCCCTTTTTCAGCCAGAAAACTGATGAAGGCATTTCAACCTTCTTCTAATTTTCGGGTCATCATCAAGACAAAACGGGGCACAAAATAGGTATTTATTGCTGTATGAGTTCCAGAATGATAGGGAATTACAGGAAGACCAAGTAATGGATGCTGGGTGCAGCTGAACTTCTGTAGGGAGACCTAATATGATACTTTAAGATTCGTTCGTGTCCTGCTCCAGAGTGGCGTATTTATTTTGTTAGAAAATTCTTCTCTATTGATCTAGATTATTTTTGAAAAGTATCATATTTGGTCTTCTTGCAAAAGCTCAGCTGCAATCAGCAGCCCAAACCTAAAATATAACTTAAACAAAGAATTAATTAAATAATTAAAACCTAGCAGCCCACAACTAAAATATAATTAAAATAAATGAATATTCCATAATTTAAATATTTGAAATTGAATTAAATAATTAAGTTACAAATAATAAATAATTACTTATTAATTAAACAACTTCCATCATATAACCCTAGCATCCCACAAACCAAAAGTCAAGTACAATAAGGTAGTATTCCATATATTGCATAATTAAAAAAACAAATTAAATAATTCATTACAAGTTATTAATATACTATTAATTAATTATAACGTTACCTCTCACCTTAGACGTCTACCAACCTAGCAGCCTGTAACTAAAATATAAGTATTCCATAAATTACATAATTAAATCAATCAAATAAGTATTTAACAATTAATAATTATTTGATAATTAGATGCAGCTGCACTTTATTGTGGCTAAAACTATAATAACATTTGTCAAGATTCAAAAATAAGTGCATCAAACGACAAAGTAAGAGACTTCTATAACTCGTCAGATAAAAACATTACATTAAAAGCCCTATTTACAAAAGTCTTTTCGATAAAGTGCATTAGAAATAAACCATTGCATATCCCACCAAAACCCCAGATGGTCAACCCCAAATAACAATGATCGTGGTAGGCAGTACTTCTTTATCAATTAGACAATGGAGAATGATCACAGCAGTTAAGTACCATTTCTTAGGAACAGCTAAATGACTGGTTCAGACACAATACCTTTTTATGTGTTTATATTGTAGAAACAAAGTCGATTTCAGAAATACCTAGTTGGGGAGCCCCTTCGTTCTCAATTTCCATGCCCAAAACAAAAATCAAGAAACAGCAAACACAATCCATTCACTGCTGTCACTTTTCAAAATCCTAAGTGACTCCTGTTGTTTCCGGACCCCAAATGACTTGCATACTGTAATAATCCACTTTAGATGGGACTTCCAATATTTGGGGCAGAAGGAGAGAAAATGGGCTGTGGTCTCATCATATGATGGACAAAAGGGGTAATCACGAGATTGACAACCTGTTCTTCCCCATTTTACTGTGACAGAGTTTAGCGGTAGAATGCTCAGTCTAAATTTTACATACAAATGCTTAGCCTGAGACGTATATATTCTGTACAGATACTGCTCATAGGTAGAGTACCAATGGGGTTCCCTGACTGAATAAGCGCAGCTCATGCAGGGAAATGAGAACTGTAAAGTGATCAAAGTTATGAGCTACTGAAAATACATCTGAGTAGATATTCCTCAAAAGCAATATCACAATTTTAGCTGATAATCATAATTATATATGTCACATAGAAGTGGAACTCCTAAATGAACGGTTTGGGCTAAATACTTATCAACATATACTATTTTGAGATAAGAGTGATATCAGAAAGACATCATTTTATTGAATAGCGCTTGGTGATCACTATCCGACCTCGCCACCACGGTCATGTCCTGAAGAAAAGGCCCAAGCATTTGGTCAAGAAATATATAGGCGGTGATTCTAACCGCGGCGGGCGGCGGTCGCCGCCCGCCATGCGGTTACCGCCAAATGACCGCACCGCGGTCACAAGACCGCGGCGGCCATTCTGGCTTTCCCGCTGTGCTGGCGGGCGACCGCCAAAAGGCCGCCCGCCAGCACAGCGGGAAAGACCCAGCAATGATGAAGCCGGCTCCGAAGGGAGCCGGCGGAGTTGCTGGAGTGCGACGGGTGCAGTAGCACCCGTCGCGAATTTCAGTGTCTGCTAGGCAGACACTGAAATTCTTTTTGGGGCCCTCTTACGGGGGCCCCTGCAGTGCCCATGCCATTGTGGAACAGGATGGCGGTAGGGGGTGTCAGAATCCCCATGGCGGCGGAGCGCGCTCCGCCGCCATGGAGGATTCTCAAGGGCAGCGGAAAGTCGGCGGTACACCGCCGACTTTCCATTTCTGCCCGCGGCTGAACCGCCGCGGTCAGAATGCCCAGCGGTACACCGCCAGCCTGATGGCGGTGCTACCGCGGTCATTCGCCCTGGCGGTTTTTACCGCCAGGGTTAGAATGACCACCATAGTCTAAATGACTTGAGAGTGATTGTTGGAAAATGGGTTATTGGTAGGGCAGGTAGGTACCTACACCTAGCAACAAGCCACTAACCTCCACATAGGTACAGTTAGGTCTCAGTAAATTAATCCCAGCTCTACCCTTGGTAGCTTGGCATCGAGCATCAAGGCTTAACTTAGGAGACAAAGTGTAAAGCATTCAAATATCACAAAACAGTAATTAAATAAAACACAGGAAACAGTTTAAAAATCCAAAACCAATTTATAAAAATAGCTTATATTTTTATCTTTAAAATGACACAAAAACGATTAAAATCGGTTCAGGGGAACCGGAGATATGAATTTTTAAAGTATTATTATTTTCTAGCGCTTAGAAACAAAAAGCGCCAATCGGGTCATCTGGTTGCACCAGGACCGGGGCAAAGTCAAACTTTCAGGCCGACCGCGATGGAGCCCTGCTCGGCTACAAGTCGCGGGAGGCCTCGGTTAAAAAGTTACCTTCTGACTTAGTCTTTATTTTGAAGTTTTTCTTCACCGGGACGAACCTGCCAGTTGAAACCGACCTCCTGGAGCCCTTGTCCGGATACGCAAAGTCGGTTTCCTCGGTGGTGATTTTTACCTTCGGACTTAGTCGTTTTTTCGAGATGAAAATCCTTCGACCGGGGTAAACCTGGATCTTGATCCAACGTCCATGGAGCCCTTCTCGGATACGATGGCTGGGAGGTCCCGGTCAACTTTTTACGTTCGGACTTAGTCTCTTTTTTGGATGTTTTTCTTTACCGGGACGAACCACGAAGTCAGGCCGGGTCGCGGTTGAGGCAAGCCGGCTAGAATTTCCGCGTCGGGTCGGTCACTTTATGGAGCTTTTTTTCAAAAATTCTCCAATCTTTTCCAAACTTCTGGGGCTTCACCCAGATGTTCTTTTAAGGTTCTTTTGGGGTCCACAGCTCACCCCAAGGGTCCAGAAGTTCTGTGATGGTCCTTGGGGGTGCGGACTTCAACTCCCAGAATGCACCTGGCACAAACTCCTTTTTGGCCACTGGACAGTGGTCAGCTGGTCGCTTTCTTCAGGAGTTGGTGCAGGGGACTCTGGTTTAGCAATTTTTCACCTGTAGCAAACAGGGAGTCCCTCCTTGAACCAGTTGAAGCCAGGCAAAGTCCTTCTTGTGGTGAAGCCCAAGTGTGCAGCTGGTGCAGTCCTTCTGAGTGCAGGGTCCAGGTGCAGGCCAGGGGTCCAGCAGGGCAGTCCTTCTTCTTCTTTAGTTCCTTTCTTGTTGAATTCTGGAGGGGATCTGAGGCGTGGGTGCAGGTCTGCCAGTTTTATCCTTGCTCCTGGGTGAAAAGCAGGGGGGCCCTGGTTCTCCAATCAGGGACAGGGTCGTCCCCCTGTGATGACCACTTCCTGGGAAGTGTGGCAAAAATCCATCCCAGAAGGCAACAGTCTCTAAAAATCCAACATGGATGAATCTGATTTTTGGAGGTTACATCTGGCTGAGCCCACCCACTGGTGTGGCTAAAAATCATAAACACACCCCTCTCCTGCCCTCTCCTAATCTAATCAAGGGGGCACCTAGCTGTCTGGGGTTGCAGGATGTGGGGGTGTTGCTGGGTGCTCCAAATGTCCTTCTCTGCCTTTGAAGACCAGTTTGGCCGCCCTCCCCCTTCCTGCCTCACCATCTGCTGAGGGGAGATTCCCTCCCCCAAGCACATTCCTTTGTGTGAAGTCAGGCCACTTCACACCTAATCAAGGCAGCCTGGCAGAAGCTGCTGCAGGCTGGCCAATCAGAGCACAGCAGCCAAAACAATGCAGAGCTGAAATTGGCAACTTTTTAGGTAAAGTCTAAACTTTTTACCTGGACAAGTTATATTAAATCCAACAACTGGAAGTTGTGGGATTTATTACAACAATCAATTTGATACCAAATTCTTGGTATGTAACATTTAAGGAGACTTTAAAATTTAAAATAAAGTCTGCCCATTCTAGCCTATGAAGGCCATTTACTTCAATGAGGGAAAAACGAATTTGGCTGTTTTTACCTCACCAGGGCTTATAAATCTATTTTTATAAAGTCCCTGCTTATAGTTACATGGCACCCAGGCCTAGGGGCACATAGGGCACACCTTAGGGGTGACTTATATGTAAAAATAAGGTAGTTTAAGACTTTGGAAGTACCTTTAATTCCAAAGTCGAATTTGCATATAACTTTAATTTAAAAGCAGCCAGCAAGGCATGCTTGCTTTTAAAATGACACTGGGCACCTCAGCAATGCACCTAGGTGTGCACCACCTATGCTGTGGTCCCTAAACCTACATGCCCTACCATATACTAGGGACTTATAGGTAGGTTAACTTAGCCAATTATAATTAGCCTAATTTGCATATCCATTTTACACAGAGCACAGGCCCTGGGACTGGTTAGCAGTACCCAGGGCACCATCAGAGTCAGGAAAACACCAGCATAAAGTGGAAAATGGGGGCAAAAAGTTATGGGGCCTCTGCAATCAGCCCTAGTTTCTCACACAACCCCCCCCCCAGCCCACACGCCCAGGAGACTCAGACCAACCCTGGGAGAGTCTTCCTGGCTTGTTAGGCGAGGAAGACAGTGAAGAAAACTGGCTGTACCTTTGCAGGGCCTACTCTGCCATATATCCTCCTGTCAGGGTCACTCCCTCTGGGTAGTGAAGCCATCCCAACAGTAAAAGGACCCAACTCAAACTGAAACTTCCCTCTAGGGGGGTCTTCCTCCTCTCTCTCTGCCAACTTGGGTAGTGAGGTGCCCACCTCCCCTACTCCAAACTTTGCTAGGGCAACACCTAGCTTACCCAAAGAGGTCACCCAACACTTGAGCAACCCCACCATGACCAATAGGGTCAGGGGGCCTACTTTGCTATTGGCTCTGGGGTCTGCCTCCCAGGCCAAGTACAGTGCTGCCAGGAAGGCTAGCACCCAGCAGAGGCTACTGACAGCTGTCAGTACCCAGAACCACACCCTAAGCTCTCCACTGACAGGTGGCTGAGCTGCTTTAGGGGCAATTGTGAGATCCTGGCACCCCTCTTGCTGTCTAGAGTGGGGGGCTACCACTTCCTGTGGCAGACACCCTCCTTCCACTCTCCCTTCTGTCAGTGCAGGGGCAACACCTTGCATCTGGACAGCTGCCTGACTACTCAGGACTTCCTTGGGGTCAGGTGAGGCCTCACCAGTGCCAACTCTGGGCTCCCCCCCTACTGGGGCAGAAGGCCTTTGGCTCCCTGGAACTCTCTTTAAGAGTGGCCTACCCTTCCTTTTCTTCTTTCCTTTTCTTGGGGACCCCTGTCTCCTAACTGTAGGGACTGACTCCCCAGGACTTTGGGTTGGGGGGGGCGCACTGGGCGACCACCCCATCTGTGACCAGACTCACCTCTGGGAGGTCATTGCCCAGGATACAATCTAGGGGAAGGCCAGCACTGACTATCACCCTAATCCAGTCAAGGATACCCTCCCTCTCTAGGGTCACTATGGCTACAGGTTTGGAGGTGACCTCCCCTGTGGCTATCCTGACTTTCTTTGTCTTTCCTGGGACATACATGTCTGGGGTCACTAACCGGTCACTCACTATAGTGTGACTGGCACAGGTGTCTCTCAGGCCAGTGGTAGGGATCCCATTCACTTGAATGTGGTGGAAGTGCCTACTCCCACCCTCAGGGATCACCAGCTTACCATCTGGTCCTGTCTCCCAGCACAATGCTAGGAGGACTTCATCATCTGAGGAATCCTCCTCTATGGCTACACTGGACAGCCCAGTGCTAACCACCTTCCTTGGACAGGCTGCATCTCCTCTGAAGTGACCTGTCTGCTGACAGTCAAAGCAAGCCCTACTGTCCAAGAGCTTTTTTAACCCTGGGTCTCCCTGTCTCTGCTTGTCAGAGTGGGAGTGGGATTTACTCTCCTCCTTCTTAGGGTTCTGGGGTACAGAGGGAGTCTCTGTGGTGGGCTTACCACCTCCCTCCTTAGGTTTTTGGGGACCTGTCCCCCCCTTCTTGGAGTCTCCCCCCTGGGACTTGACAACCACCCTGGTTCTCAACCACTCATCAGCTGCCTCCCCTAGCTCTCTAGGGTTGGTCTGCTTAGAGTCCACTAGATGCTGGCGTAACCTTTCTTGGGTACAATTGGTCAAGATGTGCTCTCTCATGATCAGATTGTATAACCCCTCATAAGTATCTACTTTGTTACCAATAATCCAGCCCTCTAGTGCCTTTAGTGAAATGTCCACAAAGTCAACCCAAGACTGGGTACTGACCTTCTGGGTGTCCCTGAACTTCATTCTATATTGCTCTGGGGTCAGACCAAACTTCTTGGCTAAGCACCTCTTCATACTAGGGTATGAATCTGCCTCCTCCCCCCTTAAGGTCAGAAGCCTATCCCTCCCTGAGTTGGGGACCAACTCCCACAAAAGGGAACCCCAGTATTGAGGCCTAACCCTTCTCATTTGGAGTGCCCTCTCAAAGGCCCCCAGCCACTTATCTATGTCATCCCCCTCTACATAAGCAGGAACTACCCCCTTGGGTAATCTGGGGCAAACTCCCCCACCCATGGACACCTCAGCTTCTTTATCGCTGCTTCCATCTCTTTTCTCTTTGTATGCCCACTTTTTCTTTTCTAGGGCCAGCTTCTCTGCTTCCAAAGCTATGTATGCTAGCTGGGCCTCCAGCTCTCTTTCTCTGATGGATGGGTTCTCTCCTCCTGAAAGAACCCCCTTCCCACCACTAGCTTTGGGTCTGCCCCTAGTGACTGTGTTTACTGAGGACCGTTCTTCCTCTTCCTCACTTAGGCTCAGATGCCTTCCCTCCCCTGAGTGGTTAGAGTTAGCATCTTCCCCTTTTTCTTCCCCCTCTGGAGCTTCCTCTGTCTCTACCTCTTGGGCCTCAGCCCATGCTGTCAGGGATTTAATCAGGATTTCCTTCCTGAGATTAGTGGTTGCAGGCAACCCTCTTTCAATACACAACCCCCTAAGCTGGACTACTGTCAGTGTGGGTAGGCTAGCCAGATCAAGCTCCATGGTTCCCTAGTTTTGTGTCAACAAAAACTTTTTGCAAAAATTGGTAACAAGAATTTAGAAAAATTACAAAAATTCAATAATTGAAATTAATCCAAATTAATTAAAATTAAAAATTAAAAACAATTTTTGCACTAGGACAATTTAAAGGATTTTTAATTTGTTTCATCTAAAACTGTAACGTGATATTGAACACAAGTACAGGATCCCGTCGCTGCTTCCAATTATGTTGGAAAATGGGTTATTGGTAGGGCAGGTAGGTACCTACACCTAGCAACAAGCCACTAACCTCCACATAGGTACAGTTAGGTCTCAGTAAATTAATCCCAGCTCTACCCTTGGCAGCTTGGCATCGAGCGTCAAGGCTTAACTTAGGAGACAAAGTGTAAAGCATTCAAATATCACAAAACAGTAATTAAATAAAACACAGGAAACAGTTTAAAAATCCAAAACCAATTTATAAAAATAGCTTATATTTTTATCTTTAAAATGACACAAAAACGATTAAAATCGGTTCAGGGGAACCGGAGATATGAATTTTTAAAGTATTATTATTTTCTAGCGCTTAGAAACAAAAAGCGCCAATCGGGTCATCTGGTTGCACCAGGACCGGGGCAAAGTCAAACTTTCAGGCCGACCGCGATGGAGCCCTGCTCGGCTACAAGTCGCGGGAGGCCTCGGTTAAAAAGTTACCTTCTGACTTAGTCTTTATTTTGAAGTTTTTCTTCACCGGGACGAACCTGCCAGTTGAAACCGACCTACTGGAGCCCTTGTCCGGATACGCGAAGTCGGTTTCCTCGGTGGTGATTTTTACCTTCGGACTTAGTCGTTTTTTCGAGATGAAAATCCTTCGACCGGGGTAAACCTGGATCTTGATCCAACGTCCATGGAGCCCTTCTCGGATACGATGGCTGGGAGGTCCCGGTCAACTTTTTACGTTCGGACTTAGTCTCTTTTTTGGATGTTTTTCTTTACCGGGACGAACCACGAAGTCAGGCCGGGTCGCGGTTGAGGCAAGCCGGCTAGAATTTCCGCGTCGGGTTGGTCACTTTATGGAGCTTTTTTTCAAAAATTCTCCAATCTTTTCCAAACTTCTGGGGCTTCACCCAGATGTTCTTTTAAGGTTCTTTTGGGGTCCACAGCTCACCCCAAGGGTCCAGAAGTTCTGTGATGGTCCTTGGGGGTGCGGACTTCAACTCCCAGAATGCACCTGGCGCAAACTCCTTTTTGGCCACTGGACAGTGGTCAGCTGGTCGCTTTCTTCAGGAGTTGGTGCAGGGGACTCTGGTTTAGCAATTTTTCACCTGTAGCAAACAGGGAGTCCCTCCTTGAACCAGTTGAAGCCAGGCAAAGTCCTTCTTGTGGTGAAGCCCAAGTGTGCAGCTGGTGCAGTCCTTCTGAGTGCAGGGTCCAGGTGCAGGCCAGGGGTCCAGCAGGGCAGTCCTTCTTCTTCTTTAGTTCCTTTCTTGTTGAATTCTGGAGGGGATCTGAGGCGTGGGTGCAGGTCTGCCAGTTTTATCCTTGCTCCTGGGTGAAAAGCAGGGGGGCCCTGGTTCTCCAATCAGGGACAGGGTCGTCCCCCTGTGATGACCACTTCCTGGGAAGTGTGGCAAAAATCCATCCCAGAAGGCAACAGTCTCTAAAAATCCAACATGGATGAATCTGATTTTTGGAGGTTACATCTGGCTGAGCCCACCCACTGGTGTGGCTAAAAATCATAAACACACCCCTCTCCTGCCCTCTCCTAATCTAATCAAGGGGGCACCTAGCTGTCTGGGGTTGCAGGATGTGGGGGTGTTGCTGGGTGCTCCAAATGTCCTTCTCTGCCTTTGAAGACCAGTTTGGCTGCCCTCCCCCTTCCTGCCTCACCATCTGCTGAGGGGAGATTCTCTCCCCCAAGCACATTCCTTTGTGTGAAGTCAGGCCACTTCACACCTAATCAAGGCAGCCTGGCAGAAGCTGCTGCAGGCTGGCCAATCAGAGCACAGCAGCAAAAACAATGCAGAGCTGAAATTGGCAACTTTTTAGGTAAAGTCTAAACTTTTTACCTGGACAAGTTATATTAAATCCAACAACTGGAAGTTGTGGGATTTATTACAACAATCAATTTGATACCAAATTCTTGGTGTGTAACATTTAAGGAGACTTTAAAATTTAAAATAAAGTCTGCCCATTCTAGCCTATGAAGGCCATTTACTTCAATGAGGGAAAAACGAATTTGGCTGTTTTTACCTCACCAGGGCTTATAAATCTATTTTTATAATGTCCCTGCTTATAGTTACATGGCACCCAGCCCTAGGGGCACATAGGGCACACCTTAGGGGTGACTTATATGTAAAAATAAGGTAGTTTAAGACTTTGGAAGTACCTTTAATTCCAAAGTCGAATTTGCATATAACTTTAATTTAAAAGCAGCCAGCAAGGCAGGCTTGCTTTTAAAATGACACTGGGCACCTCAGCAATGCACCTAGGTGTGCACCACCTATGCTGTGGTCCCTAAACCTACATGCCCTACCATATACTAGGGACTTATAGGTAGGTTAACTTGGCCAATTATAATTAGCCTAATTTGCATATCCATTTTACACAGAGCACAGGCCCTGGGACTGGTTAGCAGTACCCAGGGCACCATCAGAGTCAGGAAAACACCAGCATAAAGTGGAAAATGGGGGCAAAAAGTTATGGGGCCTCTGCAATCAGCCCTAGTTTCTCACAGTGATCCTCTTTTAAAAGTTGGTAAGGCGGTTGTATCTGACTTTGTGTTTCCATTCACTAGTCTTAGGCACCAGGTCACAGCCAGCTCCCCAAGTTGGACTGCCACCACTTTGGGTTTTCTCAGGTTATCCTGGACAGGCATGGACTTATCCATGAACCTGCCTAGAAGACAGGGCAATCTGCAATCCCACAGATCATATGCAATATGAACATTACAATCCACTGTCATTATTATTTGAGCACTCCTACTTACCTGGGTCAGCATGTCTGCTATATTCTTCACTTTTGCTGACTGAGTTTTTATAGGGACAGATCTGAGATAAATGTTAACAATATCTAAATGCTTGGTCCCAGAGTGAGTATGATTTTTTAGTACAACACCCAATGTGTTCCTACTAGAAGCGGGAATAGTTTTTACCACTGACAGAAAATCCTCCTTCAGCCAAATTACCAGGCGACCTGATGCTCTGCCCACCGGAGAGGGTGCTGCATGGGTGTTGAATGCTAGGAACCCAGATCTAAATACTGATTCAGTAGCCCAGGTCTCTTGGAGCAAAATAATGTGATATTGATCTTTAAAGTGGCACCATTATGGATCACTAAGTTTTGCTCTAATGACAGCCACATTCCACAAAAGTAACTTAATAGTGTCCCTGTCTGGTACTCTATTCCTAATAGCATGCACATTGCTATCACTGGGCTGCTCCCCTTCTGCTACTGTGGTTTCCTGGGAGCACCCTTGGTCAATACAAATTACCTCTGCCTGGCAACATAGGCATGATAGATTGGTTGGAATGTTAGCAGTGCGATCCTTGGTTCCCAGATTGACTGGGTGTGGCTCTTCCAGTCAGTCATTTTCTAATAGGACGCCTTGGGGTTCATGATATTTAGTCGGGGAGTGTTGGTGAAACAGAACTTATTGGGGAGTACCTCTTGAGGGTTATAAAGGCATGTTTGGAATATTTAGCTTGAACCTTATAGATGACACTAACAGAGGTCTGACCTTGTGTTCCAGACATATAAGCCCCTCCAAAATGGCACTATTCACTAGCTTTAACCCTATGCAATCTAGGTAAAGGACAAGGCTGCTGATACAAGTGGCATACCTTATGTCTTACCTTATTATAGATCGACACCTTCAGGTTTTCCTAATCCAGGGGATGGTCTTATTTTTAAGTGAGTCTTGTGAATCCCTAATACCCTGTTACAATTTAGGGACACTTATAAAGTATATGCTGTGCTGTTTAGTCTGCCACTTAGTACTCTCCAGCCTCCTAGATGTACTCCACCCAACAAAGTCACTTTGTGTATAAGTGGTAGTGTAATTGGCTCTCCAAGGGTGTTTGAGTTATTACTATGGACTGACACATTCCCTGCTTTAGCCAACCTAATTGTAGGTTGGGCAATTCCAACGTGGCCATCAATTCCTTGTGTGCAACTATGCTCCTTCCTGTATCGTGTCTTGATGTGACAGCTCATATAAGGGACCTAGGTATTTACTGGGGCCCTGTGTTGCAGTATTCATATTTGCTATCATTGTGACGAGCTATCTAGTTTCTCATTTAGCACTTTGCTTAGTTTACTCATATACTCACGTAAGCTCTTGATTTCACCCCATAAGTGGCCTAGCTGTAATCTGCTCACAGGTTTCCCCTCTTTTGTGCCATCAGGTTCCGGCACATTAATGCTGTGGTCCTCGGACATATTGCATTCAAGGGGCCCCAGCAAAGCAAAGCGGTTTGAGCATTCTATATCCATTATTGTTAGCAAGGGGGAACTCTGCTAATCATTTTGATCATTTTGAGGGCCTACCGGGGCCAGGAGTTCTGATAAGGCCTCTGGAGATGGAAAAACGATGAACTCAGATTCCCTGCATACTTGTGAGACATCATTCTCTTGCCAGATTTTTTAAAATAGGACTTGATGCCTCTTGCCCGTGCCCCCTTCTCCCCATTCTCATACAATTCCCCTTGTCCTCTGATGCCAGTAGGCCCTCTACTTCCTCAATCAATTCATCGATTTGGTCCATAGGACAATTCTCCACCAAGTGTCTTGGCAGTTTCCTAGCCACCCACCTCCGTTGATTTATCACATGCCTTCCACTTGCCCCTCCTAAAGGGGGATTAACCTTTTATATCCTGTTGAAAGAGCTTCTGCTTGCATCTACCATTCAGACTGGCCCTTATTGTTTTCTTTAGCAAGTCTCTGTCACTCTGATTCTATCACAAATAAGCTGGCAAGATCAAACAATTGGAAAAATTCCCTAAAGCTAAGGCTCTTCTTTTAAAATAGAGGTAAGGGCACTAGACAAGAGTTAAGCCAGCTGTACACACACCAAACAGAGTGATATACAAAGAGCAGAAAGTCAGACTGGGTTTAAATAATTATTCTATAACCTTTAGCTTTTTCCAGGAAGATGTACGACCAAACAGCAGACTTGGTGCTTAACGCCCAGCAGTTCACTTCCAGTTCAAGATTTCAGATGCTGAAGTAAAAAGACAGAGTCTATGGGTCGGCTTACCAATGCAAGCACACGAACGGGCCAAGGGGATGGCCCTGTCCTGCCTCTTCCTGATGCGGTTGGATGTGGACGGGCCCACCCTTGGCCCGCACGTGTCCCATGAAGTGGGATTCCTTTCAATGCTTTGTAGTGCTTTGCTGGACTGTCCTCCCCCCAGCATGCTTGTCAAGGGATGCACCTCCTGGTGCGGTAGCTCCGGGGGCCTCTTGTCCCTTCTCAACAGCAGTGATGAAATGATAGTTAATTATTACCAAATTAACTGCCTATTCTAGACCCCTACAAACCTAACAGCCAGAAAATAACATGTAATAAACAAATCATTATTACATAATTTATATAATAAATATTGATCATATAATTAAAATATTGCTTAAATAATTCATAAATATTATTATTAACTAATTAACTTCCCACTCTGGTATGATAATAAATTACTGTTATTAAATTAAATAGAAAAATTCTGAATCACTTAAAATTACAAACTATATTAAAAAAACCTTTATATAAACAATAGTAACACAGGCAATAAATATACCAACTAGTTAACCTTCAAATAATTAAAAAACAATATTGTTAACCACTTTATAACTGAAAACAATATTGAAACATCAATATTAATTACAACTATCTTACCCCAAAAAATAATGTTCATGTCAATGAAATTTGTGCATCACAATATTTGTGTATTACAATATTTATTTTAAGATATTTCTGCTTCCTGATATTTTTAAATCGATATTTTGTCCAAACACCCCAGAGTTTTCTCTTCTCAGTGAGTCCATGGGACATTGACGCCATTGCCAGATCCTGGTGCATCTCCTGGCTTGATCATAGCTTCTCTGCCGCATTCTTGAGACACTGAAAAAATACTACAGCTTGGAAGGAACCATGGTCATTTTCATATTGACAATGCTCAGATGTTGATCTCCTATCCTATACTGGTACTGTATACCAATAGAAATTATTGCTTCTCAAAGACAAGAAGAAACTCTGCTCACTTCTGCTCAAATATAGATTGCTATTTCCAGTAAAGATCTGAGTTGTTGCAAATGAGACATCATCATTTTTCACTGATCCTGCAGCTCCCTGGGCTTGGCATAATCCTGGGCAAAACCCAATGAGAGGACTAGTGCTATGTACATCAACTCATAGTTATTCAGTGAAAAACTGATGACCCATTTATCAAACTTTCACACATCGCAGCAAGCCACCTTACTATGCTGTGTGAAAGGGAAAGGGCAGGAATGCATCCTATTGAACATTAGATTGTGCATTCCTGTCCTTTCCTTGTGGCTGTCACCCTTTTGGCTGCCTAGCGTCAACACAGGCATACTTGCCCCATGGTGCCTGTGTGCTTGCATTGACAGTGCACCATCCTGCACAAAAACAATCATCAGAGACATTTTACTCTTTGTAAGTGCCCTGCAGAATGCAGCACAACTAGAAAGAGGAAACAAGAAATAAATATATTTCTCCTGGTTGCACCTTCCCTGTGAACGTGTAGCATTTTAATGCATTCCCAGCTTTACCATTGTTGGTAGACATAGGAATATGCCCAAATCCATGTGTGGATGTGTGGGAACACCCATTCTTCCCCCATGGAACACATCCCTCAGTCAGAGTAATGCAAGGCTCCAATTTGTGCTGCCTTAGTTACTCTAGATTTATCAAGCCATGCAGAGCCAAGCAAGATGGCCTTGTGTGGTTTGAAAAATCTCACTTAGGTTTTACGTCACCCTTGCACCCCGTTGTCTGGGGCACGGGTGACACAAAGCCCCTGATAAACCAAGAGATGCAGCTTAATGCACTTAGATCAGCCATCAACTCTAGGTTTGCATCATAACAACAACAATATAATAAAGGATACATATTAGTCCAATGGGCCAATGGAGAGGTATTAGATCTGGCATCCTTGACTTGGGTTTACCTCCACGTTTTGCCTTCTGACCTCCTGTTTGATAACTGTGCTTGGCTGACTTTAGGAATCTGGGCACTTTACCACTGCTGACCACTGCTAAAGTGCATGTTCTCTTCCCCTAAAACATGTTACCATTGGCTTATCCACAATTGGCATATTTAATTTACCTATAAGACCCTAATAAAGTTCACAACAGATGCTCAGGGCCCGTAAGTTAAATGATACTAGTGGGCCTGCAGCACTGATTGTGTTCCCCAACTAAAGTAGCCCTTTAAACTTGACTCAGTCCTGCCACTGCAGAGCCTGTGTGTGCAGTTTTCAGCTGCCATGTCACCCTGGCCAGTTAACCCTCGTGCCAGGCCCAAACCTTCCTTTTAATACATCTAGGTCACCCCTAAGGTAGGCCCTGGACAGCCCCAAGGTCAGAGTGCAGTGCATTTATAAGATTGGACATGTACTTTTAAGCTTTACATGTCCAGATAGTGAAAAACCCCTAAATTCATTTTTCACTACTGCAAGGCCTATCTCTTTCATAGGTTAACACAGGTATTGCCTTATTACATTTTTTAAGTGTAATTTCCAATGGGGAAGAGATGGGACCCCCGAATTTGGTGTCTCTGGAATCACAATTTAAAATCTCAACTTATGGTGAAGTTGGATTCTAAATTGCAATTTTAAAAATACTACTTTTAGAAAGTTTGCATTTTCTTACTTTAAATCATTTAGTGCCTTCTGCCAACCTCTGAACACACATCCCCCACTTTCAAGCCACCACTGAGTATCAGAATTGGAATTCTGACACTATTAAAATCAGTACACTTCTGGACCGGAGGAAATCCCGCTAGGAAGAAGAACTACTGTACTGCTGAAGGGAATGTCATTCTGCTGGAACTCTGCTGGACTTTGCTGAACTCCTGCTTCGCTGTGCAGGCACTGCTACCTGCTGTCCTTCTTGCCTGGGAGTGAGAAGGACTGGACCTGCACCTCTACATCCCCAGAAACAAAGTGACTTCAAAGTCTTGCTGGCTTGCCCCCTGTTCTGAAGTCTCAGGGACATCAACAACTTCATCACTCCACTCTGCTTCAGCTTCTGGACTTTGTCAATTGTGAGTCCTACCCTGCCAAGTGGTGCCAATCCAGCCTTGCTGCCTTAGAAGTGAGCCCTGCAGCTGTTTTTACAGAAATCCATGCATCACCATCACTGGGCCAATCGTAACCACTGCATTTCTCCTCAATGCCAACGCAACACCACTGCTGCTGAGGACAAAGACATTGCAGCACTAACTGTGTGGCTCAGACTAGGTGCATTGCACTCAGTCCTTTGCCAGCTGTGTAACTCAACAATGCATCACCTTCATCGCAAAGGGTTAAATGGTGGAAAGCTGCTTTAGGTCATTGCATCGATGACTGTGCAGCTTGACAACAACATATCACTGACTGTGCTGATCAGGACCGACGCATCGCCTTCACATCGTCCCCTCTGCTCCTCACATCAGCCTGAACCTTTGGATTTATCCCAGTCTAGCGGGACCATATAGCCCTGGTTGGTGCTTTAAGTTTCGAAGCGCTACATTTACAGATATTCTTTAAAAATTTAGTGGTTTCACTGTTATTTCTTTTTAAGTGTTTCACAAACATTTTACAGTTAGTTAGTTAGTTAGCTTTATTTCGGTAAAAGAAAATACCATAAAAGCACATAGACAAAACACATAAATACATCAAAAAGATAAAAAGGATATTATAAAGCCTCTAGCTAATAGTGGCGTGCATGAGTGTAACAAATTTGCCACATACAAAATCTAGTGTAAGTATAAAATGCAATCTAATATAGTACGTTTAAAAGTTAAAAACAATATTAAGATCATAACTACAAGGACACAGCACATCTCATGTTCTCAATTGAAAATGAATTCCCGTAGGTTATCGCTAAAATGTTAGCTTTCAATTTACAGTTGCTAACTCGTGAGGGTTACAGTACTATATATTATGATTTACACTCCAAAGATAAATAAAACGCGGGCTATGTGTTAGGCAATTCCGCATCCCATGGGGCATAGATAGGTGTCACTGGCAGATTTAGTCCATTTACAAGTGAAAGTGCATAGTGGTAATGTTACTAGCCTAAATCTAATGTAAAGTGCATGTGCTAAGGGAGATACAATCAAATCCATAAAATGCTCAAATTCATAGTGGCATTTCAATGATAAAAAACTATCTGTCAAGCTAAGTGAGGGCACCTTTGCTAATTTTTCCATTTGTACGCTCAACCAATATGCATCTTTCACGACCTGCGTGGCGTTTTTTGGAAGATGGGAAGGATCTGTCCAATAGACTCCTAGCCTGAGGTTAAAGAAGATTTCTTTAACGTAACAACACCACCTGACTTTCTTTAAGGCTTGCATGCTCATCAGAGCGTTAAGCCCAGCTCTATATGGGCCAAAAATGTCCAGGACCAGATCCTGATCCAGTGCATCAATGGCCTTAAGGCAGCAATATCCGAGACAGGTTGATATTTTTAATAGCACTTTCATAAAGAAGTTTTTGGCTCTCTCCAGATCATTCAAATTACAATGAACCCATAACTCCGCACCATATAATACTCCCCCCTTGCTTGAGCTTTGTATATCTCCATTGCAGGAGTAATTGCAAACCTGGGGGATTTGGCCGCACATCTCAAAATACACCCGAGATTTTTGTTTTAAGCTCGTAACTGACTTTGAGAAGTGGGCCTGCCAAATATGGGAATCCTCCAATCTTATTCCCAGGTAATCGAAGTCAGTTACTCTTTCTAGAACTTCTCCCTCAAAGCATATCTTCTTCCTCACTTTTTGTTTTGTATCGCCAAACACCATGTACTTGGTTTTAGAGGTGTTAACTTCCAAGCCATGATCTTTGCAAAAATCCATGAACTTCTCTAGCAGGTTGGTATGGCCATAGACAGTTTGAGATAGTAACAAAGTATCATCTGCAAACAGCAGGCAAGGAATCCTCACCCCTTCTATTTTAGGTGCATCATTGACACCATCCATTAAATAGGGAATACAAACATTAATAAACAGTAGAAATAGTGTAGGGGCCAGCACACATCTCTGCCTCACTCCTCTACGTATTGGAATCTCCCTCGTTAGTTCCCCTTTTGTCCCCCATCGGATTCTAGCATAGCTCTCAGAATACAGCTCTTTAATAAGATTTAGCAGAGGGCCCGGTACTCCAACTTTATTCATGACTTCCCAGAGTTTACTGCGTGGAACAAAATCAAAAGCGTACCTAAGGTCTACAAATGCGACAAAAAGTTTTCTGGCGTCCAGGTCCACCATCTTCCATTTGATTGTAAGGCGGCGAAAGACCTGGTCAACCATGCTAATCATCTTCCTAACGCCCGCCTGTAAATGGCTAAGTACTTGGTTATCTTCAATCCATTCCTTAAGCCTTCTCAGTACCTGGTAGCAAAAAAAATGTTGTAAATTATCCAGGAGACTAATTGGTCTGTAATTTCTGGGGACACCCCTCTCTCCTTTTTTGTAAATAGGTAAAATGATTGCTCCCTTCCAGGTCCGGGGGTGAATGCCACTTGCCAGAACTGTGTTTGACACCCTGTTAACATAGGAACCCCAATAGATAAGATCTGATTTGAACATGTCCGCGGGTATACCATCCAACCCAGGGGCTTTTCCTAATTTTTGGGCCCTGATGGCAATCCCAGTTTCCTTAAGAGAGAAGGGAGTAAGAATAGGTATAAGAGGCAGTGCATCTGTGGATTAATTCTCAGTAACAAAGGGAGAGGCAGGCTCGCAGCTATACAACTCAGTGAAATGGATAGTCCAATCTTCAGCGGAATTGTGATAGTCAGGTCTAAAGTTTCCGTTACGTCCATTTCTGGAGACCAGGGACCAAAAGCGGTGAGAGTTTTTGTCCCTGGCTGCCAGCAATAAATCCTGCCAAGCTGTCTCTTCCCATTGGTTTTTGCAAGTCTTAAGTGCGGATGCGTATTCACACCTCGCGTGGATTATCTCAGCTCTATCTTTTAGTTTTATTGCTCTTAAGGTTACCCTTGGCGTCTGCATGTCTTGCCAAACCACCTGTGGTGTGGGCTTACTCCCGGGGATTTGTTCTCTCCAATAGTTCTAATAAATAACTCTCTCAGGGCAGAAAAAAGTTCCTTGTGCAGGGCCATAACCTCATTCGGGGTACATGAGGAGGAACCATTGGATAATCAATAGGTTAAGTGTTTTTCCTATAGTTTGTGTGAATTTCTAAGACAGTCCCAGTTCAGGGCATGCTTATTAGAAGATACCTCTAGAAGAAGAGGGCCTTCATGGTGTAATTGTGCAATTTTTTTTATAAACAGCTGCCTTTTGTATGTTACCAGGAGGGGAGCATGATCGCTATTATATTAGTCACCCACCTTAATATCTTTAATAATGTGCCATAATCTCACGTCAAAGAGTACAAGATCAAGAATACTACTGTAAGACCCTCTGAAATACATAGGATTTGCAGGGGTATCAGATAGGAAACAACCATTTCCTGGGCAAAGGCCATGAGTTAATATGAGGTCTCTAACTTGAAGGGCCCTGGCATTAGATTATGGCGGTCACAGTGCCGCGGAAGCACCGCCAACAGGCTGGCGGTGCTTCTGGGGCAATTCTGACCGCAGCGGTAAGGCCGCGGTCAGAAAAGGGAAACCAGCGGTTTCCCGCCGGTTTCCCGCTGCCCCAGGGAATCCTCCACAGCGGCGCTGCAAGCAGCGCCGCCATGGAGATTCCGACCCCCTTCCCGCCATCCTGTTTCTGGCGGTTTTCACCACCAGAAACAGGATGGCGGGAACGGGTGTCGTGGGGCCCCTGGGGGCCCCTGCAGTGCCCATGCCACTGGCATGGGCACTGCAGGGGCCCCCTAACAGGGCCCCACATTGATTTTCAGTGTCTGCTTGGCAGACACTGAAAATCGCGACGGGTGCAACTGCACCCCGTCACACACCAGCAACTCCGCCGGCTCCATTCGGAGCCGGCTTCCTCGTTGCTGGTGCTTTCCCGCTGGACGGGCGGGCGGCCTTTTGGCGGTCGCCCGCCAGCCCAGCGGGAAAGTCAGAATGACCGCCGCGGTCTTTTGACCGCGGTACGGTCTTCTGGCGGTTCCCGCCAGGCCGGCGGCTTCCGCCGCCGGCGGGGGTCAGAATGACCCCCTATGACTGCTTTGTCTGAGATGAATGCAGAGGAATGTTCCATATCGTGTCTTCTATCTGGATGATCTCAGAAAAAGTAGAGTTAGGTTTTAGGGACACATTGAAATTGTCAGCTATGATAATAAGATGTGACGAGCGATAGCCCAGCACAAGAGCATTCAACATCTGAATAGTTTTAGACATTTGATTTAACTGGTCTGGTCTGTTATACACATTAACACAAAGCAGCAGTAAGCCTTGCTTTGTCTGTATAGACAAAGTCAATATATCAGGTGACTTTACTGGGACTTCCTTAGCTTTGCCCACCTCAGAAATTCTTATCCAGGTAATAAGGCCCCCAGCTGCTCTACCAACAGGGGACCGCCTAGCTTCCTTTCAAAAGGAACTATACCCCTGTCTATAAACATTTGCAGTGGCCCAGGTTTCCTGGAACAAACAAATATTATATTTGTCTATATTTGTCCCCCCGTCGACATCATCTAGTTTGTTACGAATTCCCGCCACATTCTGTCAGAGTCACCAGATCCTCGGGGTCTGTGCACGTTCCCAACACGTCCACCACTGAACAGCTCCAAGACTCTGATAGATAAATCACAGAGACTGAGAGAGTTCAAGAGGGGAAGAGGGGATTAGGACGGGAACAGCTGGGAAGGAGACCTGTAGTAAGAAAAAGGTTAGAACACACAATATGAAAATTATATCTCCTGAAATCAATACTAGACTATGATTCTAAGCCTAGTCACTCTGAAAGCATGAACAATCTAAGAGTTAAGCTTAAAATTACTAAGTTTTAAAATGGCCGGATACCCGTAAGGGAATCAAGATGGATTCAATGAAAACTTTCTTATTCAAGTACTTTCCTTTACATGAGAATCAGAAAAACATTCTGACTACATTTTAAACCAGTCATATAAATCCTGTTTTGAGAATGTATACTAGGACCATACAATATTGCATCTAGAAACTCTGGGCTTCTGTGTACTCTTAAAATGTGTCAACACAAATTGCGCATATTGCAGATATATATGTATATATATAGTAAACACCATAAAAGGATTGTGCATCATGAATAACACAATATGGATTCAGGAAACAAATCACATAACTTGTCAACTCAAATATTACATAATAAATATCTTAGAATAGTGGCATACAATAAACAACATGAAATAAACTTGAGGAGAGAATCATGCGTCTTGCCGATTCGAGTGTTACCATGTAAAATACCAAGAAATGGTAGTACGCAATGAATATCAAAGTCAAATCATCATTAATCGAATCGCACGTCTTGCCGATTCATAAAACACGATGTATATGTCAAGAAATAACAGCTCACAATAAATAACAAGATAAAAGTACAATGAAACGAATCGCGCTTCTTTTGCCAATTCTTAATCCACCATGTAAATGTCAAGAAATGATAGCGCGCAATGAACAACAAAGTTAAATCCTCATGAAACGAGTTGCGCGTCTTACCAATTCGTAAAACATCATGTAAATGTCAAGAAATAGTAGTGCACATTGGACAACAATGTTTAAACACCATAAAACGAATTGTGCGTCTTGCCGATCCTTAAGACACCATGCCAATGTCAAGAAATGGTAGCACGCAATGAATAACAAAGTCAAACATTTATGAAACAAATCACGCGTCTTGCCTATTTGTAAACTACCATATAAATGTCAAGAAATGGTAGCTCACAAGTAATCTGTTACTCATTTAAGAATTAAATCAAGAATATGAAAATTCTCAATAACGGTGTCAGGACAGTCCAACCACCGTCTTACCGCCTGGAACAATGATCACCAATGAAGGATGAAGGGCAGAAGACTGGAAGATCCAAATAGGCCGCCAGGACAAGAGCTCAGGAAGAAGCTGCTGTTCTGCACCGGGACCTCTGAATAGTGAGCAGGCTCTCTTTTATAGAGTCTTGGCCCAGCCCAGAACCACGCCCAGGCATGTTGCAGGGAAAGTCTCTGGAACGCCCGGGAAAGGGGCCACACCCTAACACACTCTGAAAACCTGCAGCAATACATTGCAAAGGAACAGTATTTGTAAGCATATTAAAAATAAGTTTTCAGGATTGAACTCTGCAATGCAAAAGATTAAACCACAACATATCAGCACAATGCATAAAATACTTTGTTTTGAGAGTGCTGGGTTTTTGCATTTTTGTCACCAATAGAGCGCGTACTGCTCTGGTGTTGACAACATTCCATGTAATAAATTCTGATGTTAAAGTCTCATGATCCCTGGGGCCCTTCTGGAAGAACTCAAGAGAACTCGTTCCAATGTGACTCTCTGTAGATTGTAGTTTTAGTGTATTGGCTTTAAACGGTGTAGCCAAACTCTTCTGAAAGGGAGAATCTAAATCCAAGGCTCTAACTGAATTTGTATTGATCTTGAAAGGGGATGAGTTGCTGTTCTGGGAGGCTATCAGAGGTGGCAGTCAATCTAGGTAAAAAACAGTGCCTGTTAGATCTGTCACACATGGATTTGACCTCTCTACCGTGCAATCATGTTTCTGGTTTTGGGACTCTTCTGGTGAGCCACATCCCTCCTTGAAAGTCCTGGTATTTACGAGAGAAGACATTGACTTTGATAAAGTACTATTCTCAGGTCGGGTACTTTTAAGACAAATATTTGAACCGTTTTGCATGGCGTGGTGCGCTTCCATAGATAGCAATCCCTTTAGCAAGCTAGAGCTGGCAAAAGTTAGCTTTATGAAATCCCTTTGGCCTGCCTTTTCAGTGAAGCGTTTGGCCGATATTATGTCTGAATAGATGATGGAGCCACATTGTCTGGTATGTCTTATCCAATGGAGAGCCTTGTTTATCAATGATGAGTTATCTTCTTGTGACTTTGGAAGTAAGGGAGGTACCTTACACATGTAAAGTGAGTGATTTTCTCAAAGACGATTGTGAGGTGTTTGAATGACCGTAGAGTCCCACACGATCGTGACCCAGATAAAGCTCTAATATGATCCTTAGGACACAATGGACCATGGGACATGACCGGAGGGTATCTTATATCATATGCTGGCCAAGCGGAGGCACTAGAGCCAGTTGCATTCACCATGATTCCTTGTTGCAAGGAGGTGATGATGTTAGTGATGGGAGGCTCTTACTTTTGCGCAGATGCAGTGGCCTCTGTCGAGCTGGTGGAGCGCAAAGTGTTTAGTACTTCTGTCAATACTAACTTTAGTTCCCTCACCTCTTCTTTTAGACCCATTATAAGAGAGCCCACATCCACCTGGGGAGGAACCATAGGGGGTAGATGATTTGGGGATCGAGAACTTAAAAAGGTGCCTCCTTGATCGCAAGTTTGGTCCTGTAGGTCCAATGGCGAGAAGCGATTAGAGCATGAAATGTTATGTACAATCACACAGCCTGATGTGGGGTCTTCTGAATTTGGATGTGCCATGCTAATTCCCAAAGTTTTTGCATTTGCACCTTCAGCCTAAGATATAAGTACAAGCAAGGGGTCTCCATTGGAAGGGGACTTTTTCTCTGCAAGGGAGTCTAGCGGTCAGAAAGGGACGAAGAGTGCCAGATTTTAACCCCTTCCATGGGGCCTTCTCCTTTTTGTTCAGTATTGATTCGACCTCTTCAATCAGGGAATCTATTTCATTAGATACACAGTTTGAGAGGGTGTATGGAGTTTGGTGGAGCTTCGGAACTTTGGTTTGCACTAGGCCCGCTACAGGACTTCCTTTCGCCCTACGCTTCCCCATTTCAAACGCAGTATGACCTACGCACAAATTCAAAATACCAAGCAGGGACTTTCCAGCATTCCTACCTGAAATCCAAGGGGGGTGGCCCAGTCCAGCCTCAAACAGACGTGGACTAGCCCGCCCTTGGCCCGGGTTTTGCTCGGGCACGGGCCGTGCGCATCCTGTGATGCAGGCCAATGCGACGCGCTATAGAGCGCTTGCGTTTCAGGATCCGCCCCCTCCTTGCTGCATTGTACTCCTGGGACAGTGAGTCCCTTGCTGGTGCTGGGTCGATGGTGCCACGATGCGAGGCAATGCGTCGCGCTATAGAGCGCTCACGTTACAGGCTCTGCCCCCTCCTTGCTGCACAGTACTCCTCGGACAGGGAGTCCCTTGCAGGTGCCGGGTCGATGGTGCCGCGATGCTGGCCAATGTGACACGCTATAGAGCACTCGAGTTTCAGGCTCTGCCCCCTCTTTGCTGCACAGTACTCCTGGGACAGGGAGTCCCTTGCTGGTGCTGGGTCGATGGTGCTGCGATGCCTTTTACAGTTAAGTTAAGCCTGCCTTCTCTGTGCCAAGCTACTAGAGGGTGAGCACAGGTTACTTTATGGTGTGTAACTGACTTACCCTGACTAGGACTGTGGTCCCTACTTGGACAGGATGCATACCTCTGCTAACTAGAGACCCAATTTCTAACAAGAGTGTTGGACCTGTCAGCTCTGGGTGTGGTTTCTCCTGTACTTTTTGCTTCATACTTCCAGTTTTTGATCCACTGCTGAATTTCATTTTTGCTGGCTTTAGGACTCTGAGCACTTTACCACTGCTGACCAGTGCTAAAGTGCAAGTGTTTCTGCCTATATTGTATGGGTGATAGGTTTTTCCATGACTGACACATTTGATCATTAGTAAGTCCCTGGTAAAGTGTACTATGTGTTCCCAGTGGATGTAAATCAAATCCTACTAGTGGGCCTGCACCACTCATTGTAATAACCACATAGCTAGCCTTACAAAAATGTCTGAGACCTGCCACTGCAGTGTTTGTGTGTGCCGTTTTGTACTGCCAGTTCAATCTGGCAAGTGTACCTACTTGCCAGGCCCAAACCTTCCCTTTTACTACACGCACGTCACCCCATGGGTAGGGAGGAGTAAATTTAAAAGGTAGCACATGTACTGGTGTGTTGTACATGTCCTGATAGTTAAATACTGCTAAATTAGTTTTTCACTATTGCAAGGCCTATCTCTTCAAAAGGATAACATGGGGATTGCCTTGAAATATCTTATAAGTTTAGTTTCCCATAGGGAGCAGATGGAGATTTAGAGTTTGGGGTCTCTGAACATACAATTTAAAAATACATTTTTTGGTAAAGTCGTTTTTTTAGATTGCAAGTCTGAAAATGCCACTTTTAGAAAGTGGGCCTTTTCTTGTTTAAGCATTCTGTGCATCTGCCTGGCTGCTAAATACTCGTCTGGATTAGACTGACAGTTGGGCTGTTTTTTAATTCACTCTAAACAGTCACAGAAAGTGGGACTTAGGTGTGTCCTGCATATCCTCATGAGTCTTCCTGCGCTAGAGTGGTAGGAGGAGCTGATACTTGCACCTGAAGAGGACTGCGGCTGTCCTCCCACAAAACAGTCTTCAACCCACTAGACTGTGTCTGGGAACAGTGCACTATAAAGATTGTCCATTGAAGTTTGCCTACTTCAAAGGCAGAAATTAGTATAAGTATTGGACTGCTGACCTAACAACTTCAGAACACTTCTGGACTGAGGACATTCTGCCAGGGAGAAGAGTTGGATGCTTGAGGAGGACCTGCCACTCCGCCTGTTGCTTTTATGTGCTGGCCTGCAGCTACTACGTCTGCCATGAGAGTGAAAGGACTGAACTTTGCTTTCTACATCCTCCTTTCCAATGTTCTCCAAAGGCTTGGCCTGAGCTTGCTTCCTGTTGTGAAGTCTCAGGCACATCAAAGACTTTATCTGCCAGTGCCTGAGCTCTTCTGCTGAGAGTTCTGAATTGCCAAGTGTGCCAAATCCAGACATTGGGCCCCTGGAAGTGGAAGCTGGTAAACCTGAAAATTCACACACCGAGACGTTGCAGCAGAACAATCGATGCAGCACTTGTACCGCTGCTGAAAAATCGGCGCATCGCCTATGAAATCAACACCTCGCCTGCTTCAGCACAGATCCGTTGTTGCAGTGTATCTGGATTTTCCATGCATCATCCCTGAGCGTCAAATCTGCAACATCACACGAGGAACCAAGGCTGCATGTCCGTAAATAGATGCATCATTCTACTATGAGGGAAAACACTTGATGCATCTTCTACCTAGCAGGAAAAGAATCAACGCACCACTTCACTTGTGAGTAAGGAATCAATGCATTACTTGCTTTTCTGACACATCACCCCTCCTGCAGTTTTATTTCTGATGCATACCAGGCATTTTGTGCTAAAACAATGCATCCATTTGTTTCTATGGATTAAGACTCATTTTAGTATAAAAAGTTATATCTTTACCTGTGTATGTTGAATTTTTGTCATTTTGGTCTTCTTTTACTCAGATAAATATAGGCTATTTTTCTAAACTGGTGTGGAGTACTGTAGGAGGCTGGCCTGGTTTGTAGTGGGTACCTTTGGTACTAACACCTTATAGCAGGTCCTGTTGTCCTGTATTAGTGAAATGTAGTAGTGTTCTAGCAGCTTAGGCTGGTAGAGGTAGCTATAGCAGAACAGCTTAGGCTGCAGTAGGAGACATGCAAAGCTCCTGCAATACCATTTATAGTTACACAGTACTTCTACACAAGTAAAGACAATACTCAGTGTTACCAAAAATAAAGGTATTTATTTGGGTGACACAGTACCAAAACTATGTTAGTGACAATACTCCTTCTGGAGGTAAGTATTATACACATTTAGTACACTAGACACTGAAATTAGACAAGTAAATAGTCATAGAACAATGCAAGCAATAGGAAATGCTACAGATTGCAATGGGAGAAAATAGGTCTAGGGGCAACACAAACCATATACTAAGAAAGTGGAATGCGAATCACAAATTCCCTCTGTGTGAGGAGGAAGAGGGGCCTTTCAGCACTTCAGAGAGCCCTCAGGATGCCGGACAGCACCTACGGGAGTCCGAGGACATGGGGACAAAGGAGGTGCAAAACGCGGTTGGTGCATCACAACAAAGGAAGGTCCGACACCGCCAGAGAACAACTCAGCGAGTTGAGTGTCACAGGATGGAATGCTGGGGACCTGGGCCAGGCTGTGCATGAAGGAATTTTACAAATAGTGCACAGAGGCCTCAGGAGTTGAAGAAGACGCAGTACTCAGGGGTACCGTCGCTCTCTGGGAAGGCAAGGACTTACCTCCTCCACATTGCGTCAGCAGGACCTCATGACAGTCTATGTCGATGGGCTCCATCCTCTGTGTCCTTAGGAGCATGCTTGTCACTGTGAGAGGAGTCCAAGGGTACCGGGCATGGTCTTGGAAGGTGCCTGCTTGAGCAGGGGAGTGACTCCGTCACCCCACAGGAGATTTATTTGGTCCTTCTGGTGCAGGAGGAAGACAGGGAGTCCTCAGAGCGTGCACACCATGGAAACTGTTGCAGTTGCTGCCTGGAGCTGAAGTTGCAGAGGAAAAGTATCCCTTGTGGATACTTTGTTGCTGTACAGCGGTTCCTGGAGCAGACTGGATTGATACGAGGTCAGAGGATGAAGTAGTAGTTACAGAGGATTCCTGAAGGAAACTTGTAAGCAGAATCTGAAGAGAACCCACAGAAGAGACCCTAAATAGCCCTTAGAGGGGAATTGGCTACCTTATCAGGTAAGGACCCATCAGGAGGGGTCTCTCACATCACCTGCTGGCAGTGGCCACTTAAAGCCCTCCAGAGTGCACACTGAAGGAGCTCTGGGCACCACCCCTAGGGTGGTGATGGACAGGGGAGTGGTCACTTCCCTTTCCTTTGTTTAGTTTCGCGCTGGAGCAGGGGACAAGGGGTCCCTGAACTGGTGTAGACTGGCTTATGCAAGGAGGGCACCATCTGTGCCTTTCAAAGCATTTCCAGAGGCTGGGGAGGCTACCCATCCCCAGCCTGTTACACCGATTTACAAAGGGAGAGGGTGTAATGCCCTGCTTTCAGAGGAAATGCTTTGTTCTGCCTTCCTGGGACTGAGCTGCTCAGACCCCAGGAAGGCAGAACCGTGTGTGTGAGGTGGCAGCAGCTGTAGCTGCAGTGCAAGCCCCAGAGAGCCGGTTTGGCAGTACTGGAGGTCCATGGTGAAGGCCCCAGGGTGCATGGAATGGGCTCCCCAATACCAGATTTGGAATGGGGGACAACTCCATGATCTTGACATGACATGTTACGTGGCCATATTCGTAGTTACCATTGTGAAACTACATATAGGTACTGACCTATATGTAGTGCACACATGTAATGGCGTCCCCGCTCTCACAAAGTCCTGGGAAATGGCCCTGAACTATGTGGGGCCACCTTTGCTAATGCAAGGGTGCCCTCACACTTAGTAACTTTGCACCTAACCTTCAGCAAGTGAAGGTTAGAGATATAGGTGACTTATAAGTTACTTAAGCGCAGTGAAAATGGCTGTGAAATTATGTGTTGGTTATTTCACGCAGGCTGCAATGACTAGCCTGTACAAGGGTTTGTCTGAGCTCCCTATGGGTGGCAAAAGAAATGCTGCAGCCCATATGGATCTCCTGAAAACTCCAATGCCCTGGGTACCTAGTTACCATATACTAGGGACTTATAAGGGGGGGTCCAGTGTGCCAATTGAAATTGGTAAATGAAGTCACTAGCCTACAGTAACAAATTTAAAAGCAGAGGGAGCAGAAGCACTGAGATTCTGATTAGCAGAGCCTCAGTGACACATTCAAACACTACACTGACCCAAACATTAAGCCATAAACTATGAGGACTGGGGTCCTGACCACCAGGACCCCAGTGAGACAGGCAAAAACATACTGACATACAGATAAAAATGGGGGTCACATGCCCAGGAAGATGGTACTTTCCTACAATACCTCATCATATCACTCCATTCTAGGGCCAATTCAGTATCCTTCCCCTCACTAGGGATACATCTCCACAAACTAGCTCCCCAATCTGCCTCAGAGACCTTGTGCATTTTCAGATCAATTTCATAGGCCTCAAACCATCTGTCTATGCCATCTCCCACCAAAAAATCATTGGGTATGTGGACCCTCCTATCAGAGGCCATAGAAGAATTGTTGCCACCATCACTGCTGGATTCCACCTGTCTAGCCTTGATGTCCAGCTCCCTCAAACAGTTCCTGAGACAACATCATTTTTTCCCTTCCATGTTCACTTTTTCCTTCCGAGGGCTGTCTCCTTTCCTCTGAGGCCTTTTCTCTCTCCAATCTGAGTTGAGCCAGCTCCAATTTTAATTTCTTCTCCTCCCTCCTGCCCTCCAGCTCCTCTGGGGTCAGGCTTTTTGACAGCACACTGCTTCCTGCCCCAAGTGGAACTATCTTTCCATGCAGTCTGGTTGTCCCCTGTCTTGCAGGCAATCCCAGATTCTCTACTGAATGCCGGTCCAGATCATTATCAACCTCTATCTCCACATCATCCTCTTTAGGGTCTCATGTACTAAATCCCTTGAGTCCAACCAGGCCCTCAGCATCTTTTACAGCTCCATCTTCTTGGTGAAGGCTTTAATAGAAACCCCAAACTCCTTGCACAAATCCTTGAGTTGTTGCACTGTATACTTCTCCAATATGGACAACTCAAACTCCAATTTTTGAGGTGCAGATGTAGTTAGGGAAGCTTTCATCAGAGACATGATTTAAAATAGCAAGAATGGCAATCAGTGAAAATTGAAAAATTAAAATTGACAATTTAGAAAAAGATGGAAAGAAATGCCTTGTAAAATTGATTTGAGTTTGTCTAGATGTGAACAATAGTATACCCCACTTTCCTGTAAGGCACTGCACAAATACAAGTCCTATCCTCACCACTGATCTCCAATGTTAGACATTGGGCCCATATTTATATTTTTTAAGCGCTGCATTTGCATCATTTTTTGACGCAAAAGTGGTGCAAATTTAGAAAATACGATTGTATTTTGTAATGTTGTACCATTTTTGCATCACAAAGCGGAGCAAATGCGGCGCTAAAAAAGTATAAATATGGGCCATGGTCTCTAGTTGGAAGAGGTATGCTCCCTGTCCAAGTAGGGACCACAATCTTAGTCAGGGAAAGTCAGATACACACTCTACATTAGCCTGTGCCCAATCTGGTAGCCAGGCGTAGAGCAGTCAGGCTTAACGTAAGAGACAATGTGTAAAGTATTTGTGCAATTCTCAGTACAGAAACACAATAAAAGACACCACAAAAAGGACTCCACACCAATTTAGAAAAATATAGAATATCTATCTGTGTAAAACAAGACCAAAATGACAAAAATCCAACAACTAGAAGGTGAGATATAGAAGTTCAAAGTATTCAGATAGTTTAAACTTTCAGGAATGCCTGCACACAAGTTAATCAGGAGCTTTATTATTCCACTGTGACATGGTAAGGGTTTCAAAAATAGCACATTATGCAAGTAGTGATTGGTAGAAGATTTTTGTGAGTTCCATGCAGCGGTTGGTAGAAAGTTCAACACATCTGAAAGAGGCCACTCCGGCCTGTTCTCTGGCAACAGTACCTTCGCACGAGACAGCAGGTTGGGGCAAATCTCCAGCATCGCTGTTCTCCAAGCAAAGAGCTCCGGAGGCAGTGATGTCCTCAGTCCAGCATTAGCGAGTTGCGCTGTTGAGGCTGAGAGAGGTCGGGTGGCAATGATGTTGTTGCTGTATTCAGCATTGCCCTGACAACACGTCAGGCCATGGGTGCAGTGAACTCGCTCGTGTGCACCCCGAGCCTGTTGCTTATCTCCTTTGGCATACAGTTCATCGCAGCATGGGTGGCTGACATCTTCCAAACATGGAACAGATAACTCAGTACACTGAATTCCATAGGTTGAAGCTCGTGCCTCCTGCAGATGAAGTGCTAGTTTTCGGGTGAAGCAAATCACTCAGTCCCTCATTGGAGACAGGTGGAATCTTGTCAGTTTCTAGTTGCCCCACTTAGAGTCCCACAACAACGTTGGTAGAGGGAAGTCTTTGATGGCCCTGACACTTCCAGGAATGGGGGAAGCCAACAAGCGCTTGGAGATACTTTAGGTTAAGAGGTTGTGGAGTAGGCTCAGTCCTTCTCATTGCAAGAGGCAGCAGGCAGCAGGCCAGCACAGCAAAGCAAATAACAAAGGGGCAGTCCCTCCGGGCAGTGCAGGTCCTCTTCTTGGCAGAGTCTCCTCAGGACCCAAATGAGAACTGATTTGGTGGGGTTTAGCGTCCAGTACTTATACCCAAATGTGCCTTTTAAATGGAGAAACTTCAGAGAGGTCTTTGAAGATCACAATGTCCCTGCCGTCCTTCCTTCGCTCTAGACACTCTACAAGGGTGCATGCAATACTTTGTGTGGAGAAAGGCATAGCTCTAATCAGGTGTGGGTGTCAGCTCCTCCCACCCATCCAGCCCAAGAAGACTCATCAGCCTGGTGACGGGCATCAGGAAGCAAATGTCACACCCAAGCTCCCTTTACATGTGACAGTCTAGAGGTAATGCACAAAGCCCAACTGTCATTGACCTCAAACATATAATCAGAGATAGGCAGAGGCACAGGATGGTTAAAGTACGAAAATGGCAACATTCTAAAAGTAGCATTTTAAGATCTGCAATTTAAAAACCACCTTTACCAAAATATTTGTTTAAATTGTGAGTCCAGAAACAATAAACTCCAAGTTTCTATCTGCTCCCAATCGGAAGTTACACTTAAATGGTGTTTGAAGACAATGTCTAAAGGAGAGACAGGCCTTGTAATAGTGAAAAATTGTTTTAGTAGTTTTTCACTACAATGGACATGTTAAACTTTAAAGTACATATCCAACTTTTTTAATACACTGCACCGTGCCCTTGGGGCTAACAAGGGCCTACCTTAGGGGTGACTTCCATGTAAGAAAAAGGATTGTTTGGGCCTGGTAAGTGGGTGCACTTGAAATGGCAGTTTAATACTGCACACGCAGGCATTGCAGTGAGATGCCTGAGACACGTTTAAGTGTTACTGTAGTGGGTGGCACAATCAGTGCTGCAGACCCACTAGTAGCATTTAATTTACAGGCCTTGTATACCCATAGTGCACTTTAGTAGGGTCTTACAATTAAATTAAATTTGTAAATTGTGGATAAGTTAACATTGATATGTTTGAGAGTACAGAGCACCTGCACTTTAGCACTGAGCAGCAGTTGTAAAGTGTGCAGAATCTTAAAAAGCCAGCACAAATGAGTCAGAAAAACAGGAGGTCAGAGGGCAAAAACGTTTGGGGAAACCAGACCAAGGATGTCGTATCTAACACAGAGGTCTGGGTGATGGACATCATAGAGAACTCTCCAGATGAACACAGTAGTAAGATTTCATGTTTACATCTAGAGCATTCTGCAATGCATACTTTATACTGATACAATGAATCTATCATATCTGTACATCATATGTATCTGACCTCAGCCCGGTTCCGAAGTATTTGTGTTATACATTCAAAAGCCATTTGAGATGTACTGCTGATGAAGATATTCCTTTCAGATGGATTTGCCTTTTTCTTCATAGATACTGAGAAATGGTAGAAATAGTGATTGCACAAATTACAGATAGGTCTTTTTTCATGTGACATGGGCTAAAACTATTTCTCCACTCAAAAGAAAGCTAAGCAGGTCAGATACGTGCTTTGGTGCAACGTCATGGAAATTGAACGGTGGTCCTACTTATACTACCTCTACGATAGATGTGGCTCAATTAAATAAAGCAGGAATTGCTCCAAAAGAAAAAGTGCACTGAGTTCAGGTAAAAACCCTAAGAGATGTATGATACACTATTGATTTGAAGGACAACTAAATCTGAGAACATGCATCCCTGAGCGTACTCATAAAATGAAGCAACTAATCAGAAGTAGGAGGGAGCTTTAATTTCCTCACCTATCAGGATGTTTGGATTTAGATTATTCTGTTCTGTATTTAGCACCACTGGGAATGGCAGAAACATGCCACCATATAATTGTGACCTTTAACTGGAGAAGTGTGACATTTAGGAGGGGTAACAGACTTGTTCTGGACTGTAGCAAAGTTATTCTAGAAGTAGAAACAAGGGGCCCGATTCACAAAGGTAAAGTTAGATGTTTGGTCTGAACTTACACTAAACATCTACGTTTATGACTTTGGGAATTCACAAAGGGCAGTGCGGACCTAAAGATACTACTCGTAAATGCCCGTTGTGAATTCCCAAAGTCGTAAACTTAGATGTTTGGTCTAAGTTTAGACCAAACATCTAAGTTTACCTTTGTGAACCGGGCCCAATGACTGTCGGCCTTCTGTAGAATATCAGCAATAATGTGGATCTGTATAATGGGTACACCCCATTGATGCCCTGTAATTGTCTTCAATAAAGTAATAAACATATTTTTATAAGATGCAAATGTTGTGAGAAGCACTCAAATATTTTGTATAGTCCTTGGTCACTTTATCCAAATATAATTTATTACATTTCCACCTGTGCCCAGTGTTCTGAAAGCCTTTCAATTCTTGTTGAGTTCATCCAAGAAGTTCCAATCACAGTCCATTGTGAAAGTTATTACATTTTAGTCTTCAGTTTTCTTTTCAATTTGTCACAACCTATGTGGCAGCCCAGTCAACATAATGTGTCCCTTAAAAGGACTTTATCAGTGATTGGTTCAGCAGAACATCATAAAATCATTATCAGTACAAATGTTCTTGATATCAAATATTCAAAATCACATTATCTGGGGGATAGAGAATTTGATACCCCTTCTTCTGGTAGTTGAAATGCTGATTTTACTAGTTAAAGAATGCTATTTAAAACAGGATCTCCATTGCAATCACTTTCAATTTCATTCAGGATCTCATCTAGCCCATCTGCTTTCCCTCTCTTTAATTTCTTAATTGCCACTAATACCTCCAACGCACTTACTTTCTGGTTTAACAATGTCTGCAGCTCCAAGGAGAGTGAAGGCAACCCCTTATCTTCCAGCCTGTTTCCTAATTGTACTGTATCTAGGGTAGAAGTTTCTGAATATAACTCTCAAAAGAAATTCACAAATGCTTCTTCGATCTTCTGATAATCCTCTAAATGTATTTTCATTCTCCCATCCACAACTCCTTTTATATAATTCCTACTTCTACCAGTTTTAACCACTCAAGGTACTACCTTCTCATGCCTTCCTCTGTTCTCAAAATTGTTTACTTTAGTTTGCATCCCACTGCTGGTTTTTGTTATCTTCCATCCGCCCTGAACTCTATTTGTTTTAGTAAAGAGGTTGTTCAGCCTTATTTCTGTGCTTCTCCTCTATCATTGCAGAGTTCAACATATCTTCCAACTTGCCAATTTATTTTTCTAACTGGTTCATCTCCTGCCTCTCACTTCTATTGGAGAAGTCCTCTAAACTCTGCAATATCCCACTCAGGTGGGCTCTATAATCATCCCACACATTTTCGATTTGGGCAATTCCTATATTCCACTTAATACAGTCTTGAGTTCTCCTCCTAATCTCCAGAACCTTCTCAGGTTGAAGGAGAAGCTTCCTATCAAAAGTTCACCTTACTGGCTTCTTTTGACCAGCCAGGGCACTATGCATAAATATGGCAGCATAGTCAGACGGGTGGGTTTGGAGATGTTCTAACTTTTTAAATCTACCCAGCTCACAATTTTATACCAGGGAGAAGAAGAGCCTAGAGTAGTGACTATAATTTGTGCTGTGGAATGTATAATCCCTGTGTTTTCCCTCCCTCTTTCACCAAGCATCACATAATTTTAAATCCTCCGTCATAGATAGAAGACAAGCTTGCTTTTTATGGTGAGTTAACCTGGAATCTCAAAGATGATTTATCCAAGCTAATATTCAGTATTATATTAAAATCCCCTTCCTATAAAGACAGGGCATTGAAAGTCCTGTAGGGCTGAAAAAAGTTGCATTAAGGGTGCCTCATCATCAGTGTCTGGTCCGTAGTAACTTTCTGTAGTGACAAAATCTTGTTGCACCTTAGCTCAGCAATTACCCAGTGCTTGATCTCTTGCAACCACCTGCTCAACTCATCTCTGACTTAGCATCAGCTCTCTACACTTTTCCTTAAAAGGTGAATCTCCTGCAGCAGAATATTATGTGTACCATTTCCTTCAGGTATTGCAGAATCTGGTGTTTTTTTCTTTTTAACCCTCAGGCCATTCATATTTCAACATAAAACTTGCTGGTGTAGCCCATATTGATGCCTGATCCCTCACCTATTCCCTTTCAAATAAAGTAAACCTTTAACCAGTCTTAGGTACATTACAAATCTATCTTACAAACTATAATAGAGGACTTTATTGTTTTCTGAATTGTTCCTCTTTGCTCCCCAGCTTAAGCAAATTCCCTTCCCCCAACTCATAGAAAACCTCCCTTTAATGAAATGCCTTCTTTAAATTATACAGCCACGTTTTTGGGGTGATGCTGGTGGTCTTTCAAGTCTGAAAGTGCTAGTGTTCTGACCCTATTCCAATTATATGTCATGTTGGATACACCCAATTGTCAAGGATGGACTTACTTATAAGTCCCAGAATATGGTACCCAGGGTACCAGGGGCATGTAAGTCAGAGTGTCCACTCAGGGCTGCAGCACTGTTTGTGCCACCCTGTGTGTGACAAAGTACAAAATGACTCCCAGCGTGCCACTGCAGACTGGCAGAACAGAATTTTCATGGCAGTGAAACTTTGCCATTAACTCCAACAGCAATGCCACCCTATCCCTTAACACTACATGCACGTCTACCCTAAGGAAGGCCTAGAGCCCTATGGCAGGGAGCTATATTTTGCTAAGTAAGACATATAGGTCCTCATTATGACATTGGCTGTAAATGCTGAATACTGCCGCGGTGACTTCTGCCAACATACTGCTGTGGAGGCGAACATCCGCCTGCCAGATAATGACACATACACACAAAACCAACAGGAACCAGCCACAAGCACAAATCTGCCAGACCCCGTGGACGCGATCAACTGTCAGAAAAGCCACCCATACCATTATGCCACCAAAACAACGCCCTTCAAATAATGACTGACGAATCACCACAGAGGACATTCAATGGCAGTAAAACATGGAGGTGCGCACCACCATGGCGGGAATGGCCACCCAAATACAAAACAAGACAACATTGGCCAGAACAAAAAAAATAAGCCTGACACAATTACACACACCCCACACACCCTCTGACAGCACTATAAAACACCCCCCAAAACACCCACAAACCTTTGCAAACACTAGAAGACTGCCAGAACTTGCCACGTCAATCCCAGAGACAACTGCACATGCATACCACAACTACCCATTCATCCATCACGCACCACACACCACACACCCCACCACATCACACATCACCTTCTGCACAACACACACACTACACAACACCCATGTCCCCACAAAGGTACCCCGGGTCACTGATGAGGAGTTGCAGGTCACAGTGGAGGAAATAGTCAGCCTAGAGCCACAGCTGTTTGGAGCACAGGTATAGCAGAACTCCCTTGTTATGTTTGGATCCCTTAGGTACCACCCACAGTGGAGGAATAGGAGGAGGAGGCAAGCACCTGTGTTCAGACCCCTTGTGGACTGGGCTACACTGGAGGACAGGCACATCATACTCACCTATCGTCTGGACAGGGCAACAATCACAGGGCTGTGTGTACAATTACATCCTGATCTGCTATCCCTAGCACCACAGTAATACCCCCTCTTGTGCAGGTACTATCAGTGCTCCATTTCCTGGCAACAGGTTCTTTCCAAGTGACTGTTGGCTTGGCTGCAGGAATGTCACAGCCAGTGTTCTCAATTGTGCTTGCAAGGATTTTGGCTGCCTTGCTCAAACACATGTGCAGCTACATCGCATTCCCCTAGGTTGATGATTTTTCCACTGTGAAGGCTGGATTCTACACCATGGGACACACACCACATGTGATTGGGGCCATTGGCGGGACCCATATTGCCTTAGTCCCCTCGGGCCAATGAACAGGTGTACAGGAATAGGAAGAGTTTCTACTCACTCAATGTCCAGATGGTGAGCCTTGCTGACCAGTACATCTCCCACATCACTGCCAAGTATCCTGGGTCGGTGCATGATGCCTTTGTCCTGAGGAATAGCAGCGTCCCACGTCTGATGGTAGAACTACAGAGGCACTGAGTGTGGCTTATAGGTGAGACTGAGTCCCCACCCAATGTATGTCAGTGTATGCTTACAGGAGTCATACCCCATGCCATTATGCAAGGCTAATGTGAGTTCCTCACTTATTCCAGGTGACTCCGGCTACCCAAACCTGTCCTGGCTCTTGACCTCTGTTAGGAATCCGAGAACAGGGGCTGAGAATAGGTACAATGATGCACATCGGCGTACCAGAAGGATTGTTGAATGCACCTTCGGTCTCCTGAAGGCCAGGTTCAGGTGCCTCTGTCCGACAGGTAGATCCCTATGCTACTCCCCTGAGAAAGTCTGCAATATTTTTGTGATGTGCTGCATGCTGCACAATTTGACCCTCAGACGGCATGTGCCCTATCTGCAGGTGGGGGGGGTGACAATGCACTGTGGCAGCAGTGGACACTGAGGACAGTGAGGCGGTGGAAGAGGAGGAGGATGTGAACAACAGGAACATATCATACAGCAGTACTTCCAATTACATTCAGTGTTTTGCTGTGTGGCTTTTGTATAATGCCAGTCAGTACCTTTGCATCCGGAATGACTGTCACCTTATGCCTTCCCTTACTGCAGATGTTGGTGTGGTTATAACAGTGTAATGCTGTGATGTGTACAGACTGCTGAGACACATATGTAGGATGGATGAACACATTACAGGCCATTTGCACAGGATCATGCAGTTCAATACATTGTACATTTCCTTCAGATAAAGCACTATTACTCGCTTTGTGTCCAATGGTGTTTATTTATAAATTTGGTATACAATGCAAAGTGCAATAGGGTGGGTGGTTGTTGGGAAAAGTACAGTGTACTGGGCCAGTCTGTTTGTAGCATAGGTCCAGTGTCCAAGGGGCCATAGGAAGAGGAGCAATGGCAGTTCAAAGTGGACATGGTGACACAGTGGAACACAAGGGGGAAATTCAGGAGGGGCCCACATACTGGCGGTGGCTTACCCAGAGCTGGATGGGCGCTTGAGGGCAGAACAACAGCCACAAGAGGGTGAGTACAGTGTGTGTGACATTCATCATTTGTTGCCTTGCATGGGATTAAGATGCAGGGTTCTAGTCAGTGGATCCCCTCTATGGCAGTTTAGACATTGCTGCAGGGTCCAGCTTAGGTATCTTGGGTGGTATGCATATTTTTAATTGCTAGGTAGCTGGCTTTCCTTGGAAGAAAGGGCTTAGTTTTTCCTAGTAGGTGTGCAGATGGCAGTGTTTGGCTCATAACTGCTGTAGTACCTACCCAATGGTATGTCAGTGTGATCCATACAGCCCATACTTAGGCCCTCATTATGAACATGGCAGTAAAGCCTGTTACCTGCTGTGGCAACGCTGAACAGAATCCCGCCACTGGCGGTGAACAGAAACCCGCCATATAAAGATGCAAAAATCTGAATCCGCCAAAATTTGCACAGCCACTAGTCACCACCAGGACATTGTCGGAGGAAATCCAGGACATCCCTCCCCGCTACCGCCGAGCACCCAAACTCCCCGCCCTCCAAATAATGATGAACAAATCACTGCGGCGGTCAGTGGATGTCGATCAACCATTGGGGGTACAGAACACCATGGCCAGCAATGGAACCCAACAGTAAGAATTGCACCCATTGGCAAGTTTGAAACCCACACACCTGACACACATCCACAACACTATAAAACATTCACAGACATACCCACAATCCTTTGCATCGCCAATAGGACAACTGAGATAGAGAACACCACAAGCAGACACTGAACGCCACACTACATGAATCACACACCCAACCACACAACAGCACCCTCACCTAGATTCACACAACACACCACTCACAAAACACACCATGGCACCCCCAAACACCCACGCTTCACAGAAAGGGAGCTAAGGACCCTGGTGGATGAGATACAGAAGGTCGAGCCACAGTTATTCAAGCACAGGTCCAGCACACACCCATCACCAGAAAGATGGAGTTATGGCAGACCATTGTCAACAAGGTGAATGCAGTGGGACACCATCCATGCATGAGGGACGACATCCGTAAGAGATGGAACGACCTGCGCAGGAAGGTGAGGTCCATGACATCGAGGCACAACATTGTAGTCCAGAAGACTGAGGGAGGACCTCCACCAATACCACCCGACTACGCTGACTGGGATGAAAATATACTGGCCATCCTGCACCCAGAGGGCCTCACTGGACTCACTGGAGGAACGGACTTGGGTAAGTCGTCTACAATTACCCCTTATCCACCACACATGTAATGCATGCACCACCTCACCCCTCCAACATCTACCAGGACCACTACCCCACTCAGGCCACAATCACTACAGGCAGTCACCCTGCACGCCCACAAACCCATCAACACGCCCACATGCCTCCCCCTGTGTACAGCCACCCACCCCTGCAAAGAATCACAAAGGCACTACACCACCCACAATGCACCACCACATCCTAAGCAAAATACAATGGTAACCTCACAAAGGCATCCTGCATGGCCCAAAAGTGGAAAACCCGCGCAAAACAGCCCAGCCCAGAGCCTCCCATCTGAATACGCAACTGTAACAGACATGTCCATTCCCCCCAGCAGGCACCACCACCCAAGCCACCCTGACAGACAGGACAAGGAGTGGCAGTGCCCCACGTGGAGACAGAGGCATCACCCAGGACACTGGAGAGGGACCCCTGGACAGTGAGGAATGCCCTGGCCCCTCTCACAGTCCTGGACTGTCACCATCCAGCAGCCCCACCCAGGACACCACTGATACCCCTACCACCCAGCCACCAACATCAGGCCCGGGCAACCGGCACCACACCTGTGTATCCAGGCCACAGACTGGTGGAACACAAGGACAGAGGCCACAGTCACCCCCTACCAACAGGCAGGAAGATGATGGCCCCAGTACAAGTGGTACCGCCAGACTTGTGCAGGGGACACATGCAGAGGGGGCTAGGCATCAGTGGCCCAAGGGGGAGGCCACAGGATGGATGTGGCAGCCCAGGGCATGATCTCTGAGGTCCTGGGAACATACCACCGTACCCAGGACAGATTGGCCCAAATTGTTGCCACCCTGGAGCAGAGTGAGAGGCTGCAGAGAGCCCAACACCAAGAGACCATGGAGCAGTGGAAACTGCACAATGGCACCATAGCCACCATAGCAGGTGCACTGCTGCACCTAGTCCCAACCCAGCCTGAGACCCCTCAGACCAGGAAGCCCCTACTACAGGCCAAGATACAGACCGGCCAAGAACAGCAGCAGCAGCAACTGCACTTGTGCCACCATCCCAGGACACACAGGAGACCTGCACCTCAACCCGTACAGGACAACAGCAGGCACCCAAACGGTCCTTCAGGATCAGATATGGCACCGGGACACCTGCCAAGATCAAGGCCCACTCTAAGAATTGACTCTGACAAGAACTGTCCTTCAAGTGTGCCACTGAACCACCGACCACAACATGCAATTACAATACCAGAAACTTTATATAACAGATGGAATTATTACCACTGCCAACAATCGCTGAGACCATGTAGCCAATATAGACATCCACCAGTAGCCCACTCCCATTACTGTAAAGAGCACCATGGCATCCCTGACACCACATAAAACACCTGTTCACCAATGTAAATGTTCACTGTCATTATGTTGAATGAAAATGAAGTGTGCATGCAATTGTCTCTGAAATCATTTATTCATATCTTAATAGCAGGAATGGCACCCAACGCATAACATGTGGTTGTGACAACAGAATCGTCAAACAAGTTGTCCATAATGTCACATGTCCAAGGCAAACCTGGTCACAGTGACAATGTCTATAGACCCAACACCCCATAGAGGATAATGCATACTGACAGTATGCTGCACAAATAGCAACAGCATCAAATAGTACCACTTAGTTAATGGAAGTACAGTTGGATCAGTTGGTTCCTGGAGTGTACATCTTCCCCCTCCTCATCATCACCATCACTCTCATCCCCTCTCTGAGGAAGCTGGTCTGGATATACACACCCTCTTCCTCCAAGAGGGGAATAGATTCCCTCACAGCCACATTGTGCAGCATGCAGCAGGCCACCACTATTCTACACACCTTTTCAGGCACATAGGCCAGGGATCCCCCAGAGATATGGAAGCAATGGAATCTAGCCTTCAGGAGACCTATTGTGCACTCTATCACCCTGCTAGTATGTCCATGGGCCTTATTGTAATTCCTCTCTGCATCTGTCCTAGGATTCCTCACTGGTGTCAGGAGCCAACGCATGTTGGGGTAGCCAGAATCACCTGAAAAAGGGGACAAAACAGGTCTCTCCCTGACAAACTCATTTGCAGGCAGCCTGGCTGCCTGCTATGTGCCAAAAAGTGTCAGAAACACTTACCCATGATCCATCCTCTGTCCCCTTGTAGTTGTTCCATCATGTGTGGCACACTGTTGTTCCTCAGCACAAAGGAATCATGGACTGATCCAGGGAACATGGCATTCACATGTGAGATGTACTGGTCTGCAGTACACACCAATTGAATGTTCATTGAGTAAAAGTTCTTCCTGTTTCTGTACACCTGTTCACTTACTCGTGGGAGGGATGAGAGCTATGTGAGTTCCATTGATGGCACCTATCACATGGGGAATGTTGGCACAGGCATAGAAGTCTAACTTCATGGCAGGGAGGTCAGCACTTTGGGGAAACCTCACATAGGACTGCAGGTGTCGTACAAATGCTTTCAGAAATCTGGACAGCACAATGCTAAACATTGGCTGTGAAAAATCTGCACCCATGCCCACTGTCACTTGAAATGAGCCCGTGGCCAGGAAATGGAGTGCAGAGAGCACTTGCACTTCAGTAGGGATGGCATTCTGATTCTGATTAGCCAGTCTCAGTGCTGTATCCAGTAATGCACAAAGTTCATGAATAGTAGCACGGTTGAGTCTGTAATTGATAGTGATGTGACGCTCCACCATGGTCCCCAAATCAACAAGTGGTCTGTACACCGATGGGGCCCTCCCACACCACATGGATCTGTACCTAGGAGGAGTGGAGAACACATCTGAGGAACACACATACATCTGACCACAATGTTAAATATTCAGCACTGCTGGCATACTAGTCGACTACACATATGCATAGTAGGATGTTAAACTTGAGTGACATGTCCTCAATGATACATGAGGAAATAATAACTGCGTAGTATTGGTAGATGGCAGTAGACATGTGTGCATGTTTGACACTGTACAGTTGTGGGATTCGTGACATACTGCACATGTGAGGTCGTGTTATGCTGTTGTAGGTGTCCGTCCCATAGGGGACGTATAGCCAGCTGTATCTAATGGGCATTGTGTGACCTCTGTGTTACTTTTTTTGAGTGTCCCATATAGGTCAGCGCCCATCAGAAGAGGGGACTCTGGCATGCCATCACCAGAGAGGTGCGGACCCTAGGGGTCTACAACCAGCAGAGCACCCACTGCAGGAAACAGTGGGAGGACCTGCGGTGCTGGGTGAGGAAGACCTGCGAGGCTCAGCTGGGGAAGTCCTCCCAACAAGGAAGGGGTGCCCATCGCGCACTGACCCCCCCAATGCGGCGCATTCTGGTGGTGGCGTATCCGGACCTGGATGGGCGCTTGAAGGCTGCACAGCAGACACAAGGGGGTGAGTACAGAAACCACTGTATGCCTCCTTGATGGATGTGTGAGTTGGCTGTGGTATGTATGCTATCTAGTGGCAGGGACTCTAACTGATGTCCTTTTACATAATGGCCCCTGTAGGGAGTTGGGTTGTAAGGGTCAGGTCTGCAGTACTTCAGGTCCTTCTGTGATGTAGGGAATGGCTGTAGAACAGGGTTGTGGCCACTATGTACAACGCCATGTGTATAGCGGTGGGTGCTGCATGGTGGAATATTTGCAGGGTGGGTGTATGTGTGAACCAGTCATGTACCTCAATTCAGCTCTTAACAAGTATCTCTCCTGTTCTGTCTACCCATCCCTGTTTTCTTGTGTTGTCTGTGTACATCAGCATCATCTGGCGAGGGAGCTGAGGCACTGGCGAGTGAGGATGCAGCGACCCACAGTTCCACTGAGGCAGAGTCAAGCAACTCCAAGGGGACCAGTGGGTTGGAGGACAAGGGGAGTACCATGGGGGAGGAAACTACCACTGGAGGTACTGACTCTGATACCTCCTCCGATGGGAGCTCCCTCGCAGTGACGGAACCTAGTGGGCCCACCCATTCTGTGTCATCTTCCTCCACCCCCATACCATCACCGCCCTCTCATTTTCGCTCCACCGAGTTGCCCGTGCACGCTCACCCAGAAGGGTGGGCATCTCCTTCACCCCAGGAACCCCATCCCCTGCACCAGTCAGCCCTGCTGCCCTCACAGAGGAGGCTATTGACCTCCTGAGGAACATCTCTGTAGGGCAGACAACCATCGTCAATGCCATCCAGGGGATAGCATCAGAGGTGCAGCAGACCAATGCCTACCTGGATGGCATTTAAGGTGCCGTGTCTGGCCTACAGAGATCTTTTCAGGCTCTGGCCTCCTCTTTGATGGCAGCCAGTGTCCCTGGTCATTCCGTCTCCCCTCCAACCACCTCTACCCCTTCCAGCACCCCACTCCCTTCACCCGTCCCAAGCACACATTCTGACAGCCATGCACACATCTCAACACACAAGAAGCACACTGCAAAACACAAGCACCACACTTCCCACCACAGACATACACACAGCCAACATACAAAGGCACACACAACAACATCCACCTCCCCCAGTGGGTCCACCTCTTCCCCCTCCCTGTCTGTCACCTCTACATGCACAATCACAGGCACTTCATCCTCATTCACTGTGGCTGACCCCATACTTGCAGTCACCACAAAATCAGACATCCATTCATGCACCCCAGACACCCCACCTGCACCCACCACAACGACTTTAGTTGACATGTGCAGCACACTCACCAAACTTGCAGACACACAGACAACATACATTTACACTGGCTGCCAGTCTTGTCCCACTGTGTCCACCCCCCCTCCTTCCAAGACACTCAAACACTCCAAGACCCCAACCCAGCACACCTCAGCATACTGTACAGTCACCCGCACCTACGTCACGCACATCTACACCTATCATGACCACTCCCTCTACCTCCACTCCCACACCTTCCTCCAGGTCCACCTGGATTGCCCCTAAAAAACTTTTCCTATCCTGTGTTGACCTATTTGAACCCACTGGCCCACCCCCTCTCGTCCCTAAACGTGCCCACCTCCTTGCCCTGTCCAATTCTCCCACATTACAGCCAGCCCCTGTCTGCCCTTCCCATTCCCATGCTACCTCACCTGTGAACAAGCGACCTTGTGCTGGCCCAGGAGCATCTGCCGCACCCCAGTCCCAGGCCGCTCCACCAGCTTCTAAAACCAGACCCAAGCCCCCTCCACCTCCCAAACGTAAAGCCAAGCCCTACCCTCCCAGTCGTAAGTCCCCACCCCCACCACCCCCTGCCAGTGTTCCCTGAGGTGCCTGGATACCCATTGTTTGCCCTAGGAGGTGGAGTACCTTTGCACTTGTGAGAGTCAAAATGCAAGAAAAAAGAACAAACCAGGGCACTCAAAAAAATAATTAGTCCATGAAGGTAAAGTTGCAGGAGATATTTTAATCCTTTATATTGGGAGAAACGAAAAGGTACTCATGGTATTCATGTCCATATGTGAGAAAAAGGCATATGAGAAATCAGAAAACAGCCGGGTGTGAGCTAGTGGCATGTAGAACAGCATTGCATGGTGTCGGTTTCCTAAACAGTTTGGTACAAATTTTACCATACTTGATGTATATGGTAAGATCCAAGAAATTAATGGAAGATTGACTAGCCTCATGGGTAAATTTGATATTGAAAGTATTATTGTTTAAATGTTCTGTGAGAAGTGTAAGTGAAGTTGCATCACCTGACCAAAAAACTAAGATATCATCAATGTATCTGCCCCAGTATAAAATGTGCTGCGTCAAAAACGGAGGGCAAGTGCACCACACATGCGTTTTTTCCAGGTATCCCATATAGAGATTGGCATAAGATGGAGAGAACTTAGCCCCCATGGCCACTCCTTGTATCTGGCGATACCAACACCCATTGTGCATGAAAATGTTATTGTCTAGCACCAAGCTTATCAGGTCCATCAGCATATTTGTATGGTCTACTAAGGAGGCATCTCTGGTGTCTAGGTAATGTTGAATGACAGAAAGACCCTCTATTCTCGGGATGCTAGTGTATAAAGAAGTAACATCCAACGTGACTAGGTAGTGGCCCTCTGTCCAGTCATAGTCTGCTATTTTACAAAGTCAGTCTTTGGTGTCCCTGATGTAAGAGGGTAAGTTTTGGACAAGAGGCTGTAGGAAGATGTCTATGTATTCTGACAGTTTCTCCATCGGGGAGTCGATGCCAGAGATAATAGGTCTGCTGGGGGAAAGGTGCCCGTTTTGTGTATCTTTGGTAAGATGTATATGCATGGTGCGGTAGGTGTGTTGTTATACAGATATTTGAACTCCATATCAGAGATCAGGTCAAGATCCAGAAAAGTTTGAAGTTTCTGTAGAATGCATCTATTTACTCCTAACATTGGGTTTGAGGTAAGCTTGAGGTATGCAGTACAGTCCGATAGTTGACGATCCAATTCGGATATGTAATCTGCTCTGTCCATGATCACAATGTTCCCACCCTTATCTGCTTCCTTCATGACTATGTCATTAAACATTCCAAGGGAATGTAAGGCTTGCTTCTCGGCTAGAGTAATGTTGTGCATAGGGATGGACTTATGTCCCAACAAATACTGTTCCTCCATGAGGTAGAGATCGCTGGTGACCTTATTACAAAAAGAATCAATTGCATAATCCCTGGGAATTACAGGTGTGAACTTGGAAGGTGTTTTTAGACCACTAGACGTCCTAGTGTTGGAGTCTATATTTAGATCAGTGAGAATCTCCGCGAGTGATGGCATGGGCCCCTCTGGGTGCTCAATTGATAACAAAGTTTGAATGTCCTTAACATCCTTGATGGTCATTGTGCTGGGGGTGTGATAAAAGGCAGTGAGAGCACGGGAAGGGGTGTTGATATCATAGAAGTATTTGTAGAGTTTACATTTACGAATAAATTTGAACAGGCTGATATGGAGTTGTGTAAAATCTGGAAGTGTGGTAGGTACAAACCCTAGACCTTTCTTGAGGATGTTGGTTTGGTCTGGACTCAGGGGGTTATTACAACTTTGGAGGAAGTGTTAATCCGTCCCAAAAGTGACGGCAAAGTGACGGATATACCACCAGCTGTATTACGAGTCCATTATATCCTATGGAACTCGTAATACGGCTGGTGGTATATCCGTCACGTTTGGGACGGATTAACACCTCCTCCAAAGTTGTAATAACCCCCTCAGAGTTCTAGAAGATAAATTAACTATGGAGATGGTATCGGGAATGTCACCCCTAACTCCACTTTCATTCGTCATTGTTGAGCATTGCGGGTTGTCGAACGTGTGGCAACTCCCTCTGGTCGTCTGTTTGTGTTTGTATTTGTGCTTCCCCCGCCTAATGGCCTTGTGATTACTTCTTCTCTCCTCTGGGTTTGTTTTTGGCCTCTTCGAAAACTCTCCAGTTCTAATAAAAAAGGTGACCTGTGTGTAGACGAAGGTACTGGTGCTTGGTCCCTTGTATCTTCACTGGTCCCACTAGAAATATTAGATATGTCAGTGTCACTAGTCGTGAGATTAGAGGGAGAAAGGTTCTTCTTAGTCATAGAGGATTCCCTATTGCTATCTAGTTTGGTGCTGTCATATTTACGTGCAAAGGTTAACACCCTTCCATTCTTATAGTCATTGTCATCTCTCCTGAGTTTGCGTAGTTTTTTGTCCTTTATATATAACTGGTGTTTATGTATGACCTCCTTAAGGATGTTAAAGTTCTTGTTTTTAATGTCGGGTGAGTCTATGTCGTTAATTTCTTTTTCTAACAATGCAATATCCTGCAAAAGTTTATCTCTCTTAGCCTTGGCATCACGAATAAGAATATCCATCATACCATATGATGAAGTAATTAACAATCGTTCCCACTCCTTTAGTAAGTCAGGGCTTAGGTCATCAAAGGATGGAAATAAAATGACCCTCAGCCCCCTCTGGAGTTGGTTGTTTTCCATATATTTCTGTAAGATCGTGTAGTCCCACCAACATGAGAGTTCCTGTTTTCTTAGTCGTTCGAGTTTAATAAATTTGGTTCTAAGGCCCTCGTGGATAGTGCAAGTAGACTTGTGGGAATCAAGTTGGGGCCATTTGGGCCCATCGGACTTCGGAGTACGCACTGGCCATTGGCTTTCTGTTGGACTTCTGTTGCTCATGGAGATTCATTAAAGTTCATGTGGCCAGTGTTGGTTTTGGCACACTCAGGATCCGTGGTTCATCATTTCTTTGTGTGGGGGTGTTGTGCACATGTGTGTACTTTGGGCAGGTTTAATTTGCCTCGTGTCGGGTAAGTACATCTTGCTGTGGGGTGTATGGCTTGTGCTGTTGTGAGGGGTTGTGGGTGTGTTGCGGGGTGGGTGGAGTGGGTGGGTATGTAACTGTGCCCTTTCTTCCCTTGTTTAGTAGGTTGCAGTACTTACCATCGTCCTCTTGGTCGGAGGTCTCGGTCGTGGAGGTATATTTCAAGGAGCAGGACTGGCATGATTTGCATCTCTCTATCCATGTCTTATTCGGCGTGTTGTGTGTGCCTCCAGTGAGTGTTTCCTTTTATTTGGTTTGTCTCCGCCTGGCTTTGCGTGGCGGCGATTCCCACCCCGGAACTGACAGCGGTCTAGAGCTTCATTATTATTTAATGGGCGGGTAGGGCCTTTCCGTCAGCCTGAAGGCGGCCTCTGCCATCGTTGTCGGCACCCTCTGCTGGCGGTGAGTGGTTTTCAGGCGGCCTGTTTTTCAGGTGGTTCTTTATTCGGCGGTCCAAACCACCTGACTGTTGGTGGTAGTTCCCGCCACTGCCGGGGGAGCGGTGTTTACCACCATGTTCATAATTAGGGCATTAGTCTCAGTTAGTGATAGTGATGTGTATGCCAGTTGTGCTCTTGGTGCTGTGATTGACCGTGTGCTCCCTTTCTTCCCCCTCTCCTTTTGTCATCCTGTCCATGTGTGCATTAGCATCATCTAGCGAAGGAGCCGGTGAACTGGCAAGTGAGGGAGCTGCAGCCCACGGGACCCAGGAGGCTGAGTCCATTGATGCCAATGGGATCAGTGGGGCAGAGGGTGAGGGGAGCACTACAGGGGGGGACAGGAGCTGATACAACTGACTCTGATTCCTCCTTTCATGGGAGCTCCCTGGTGGTGGCGGACCCCTCTGCCCCTGTACAAGCACCGACCTCCCAGTAGCCCCCCAATGAGTTGCCCGTGCTCACTCTCCCAGGAGGGTGGGCGTCTTCTTCACCCCAGGCACCTCAGGCGCAGCCCTCGTCACCCCTGCTGCCCTCAGTGAGGAGGCTATTGACCTCCTGAGATCCATCTCTGTAGGGCAGTCAACCATAATGAATGTCATCCAGGGGCTGGCATCCCAGATGCAGCAATGCCTTCATGGAGGGCATTCACGGTGGCTCAGCTGGCCTACAGAGATCGTTTCAGGCTTTGACCTCCTCTCTGAACCTAGACAGTGTCCCTGTTTCTTCTGTCCCCCCTCCAACTACCTCTTCCCAGTCCCAGTCTCCTCTCCCTCAACCCATCCCATGCGCACATTCTGACAAGCATGCACCCAAAACAACAGCCAAGACTCGCACAAACACAGGCAGAACACTTCAGTCCACAAGCACACAGACAGCCAACACACAGATGCACACACAACATCAGCCACTGCCTCCACTGTCTCCCCTTCCTCCCTCACAGTCACATTAACACTCACACCTACATGCAAAGCATCAACAGTCCCATATCCTGCCACCTGCCCACTCTTACCCAAAGTCACCACAACAGCAGACCCACAGACATGAACCCCACACACCACATGCACAGTCACCACTACCACCATCACCAACTCAGGCAACTCACCCATCTTACTTGCAGACACCACCACAACATCCATCCACATGTCCTGTTTGACCTTCCCCACCCTCTCTGGCCACCCCAAAGACACACAAATGCTCCCTCTCAGACCCCCAACAGTCAGCCACCTTAACACATGCACACTGTCCATGCACATGCACCCAAGTCCAGCACACTTCCTCCTCCTACAACCACTCCCTCTACCTCCACTCCCATGCCTCCTCATACCACCCACCCCATTGGTTCTAAGAAGCTTTTCCTTTCCCCTCTTGACCTCTTCCCTCCCAGCCCATGTTGCCCTCAAGAGAAAAGTTCCACCCTCCAACCCAGTACCTCCGGCACAAAATCGAGCCCTGTTCCTCCCTCTGATACTTCAGCTGCCACTAAGGGACAAATGAGTGGTACTTCAGTTCCCCACCCCAAACCCAGACCTGCGCCATCTAAATGGAAGGGTAAGGACCCGCCCCCTCCCAAAATCAAGACCAAGGACCAACCTGTTGACAAAGTAGAGACAAGGTCAAGGAGGTAAAAGTCGCCCCCAAACCAGTTCTGCCATAGGCGTGCTCAGAGCAGGCATTAAAAGGGTGTATACCATTATTTTCAATGGGCCCCTATGTTTTGTTCAGGGTTAGCGCCCAACTTTTGGCGCTAACCCTGAACAGTACATCAATAATGTCAGAAATGCTGACACTATTGCCCCCACCCTGTGCCACGGTGTGCAGTATTTTAAATGCATCACATACATGATGGTGGTAGGGGGGCACAAGGGGCTGCAAGAAAAGTGGTGCTATATGTAATGTAGAGACACTTTTATTAAATCTGACCCCAAGTCTGTAACCGGTTCCTTTCTCCTCTAGCTCTTTTTTACTGCTGTATTGTAGATTTTAATTTCACCCTCAAAAAGGCTTTCTGAGACATTCTGGTTTGTCCATGATTTTTCACTGTTCCTCAATCTCACTATTTGTTTTCATCCTCTCAAATTACCTTTGTTCCATCTTACAAACACTTCTGATTTCTCAGGACCAAATTCCACTGTATTGCTGATAATAATGCACTGGGAACGTAGCCATGGATAATATTATAGACAGGTTCCCATTGCTCCCCAACAATCACAAGGGACAAAAGAAGGGTTATAGGATGTTTTCAACTTTGGTTCTTGAAACCTTAACTACTACTGGTCTTATCTAATATTAGTGAAACACATTTGGAGGGTGCTGGTATGTTATTTCCAACTGGTCAAACACGATGACAGTTAAGGTGCTATGGTAGGCTATAAATACTGTGTAACTTTCATATTCTTATCTTCCAGGGCATGTGGCAGTTTAAGGAAGCTACTACAAAAAATGCATCAGTATCTCAGCACCATGACCAAGGTACAATAAACGGAGTCTGGCTTAGTCCTGGGTTCAACATTTTTAACAATATAGACCAGGGCACACCAAATAAATAGTCCGGCATAGTTCATCCAAGTGGAAAACAACTGGAAGTCCAAAGTCACGTGGTTGGTGAAGAAGAAGTTTTATTCTTGTCAAGAAGAAATAGATCCAAAATACAGCTTACAGCCGACACGTGTTTCGTCACATTGACTTTATCAAGGCTAATGGATAATAGAACATCCGTAAAAGCGTCAATAGTGCAAATAGGACAAAGTACGTGTTCGCAATTGCTGTGTGAAACAGAGATTAGGCCGTCTAGGGGAAAGAGAATCCGTAATCAATCGATGAGGTCAGAAGATGCTTGCAAATGTTAATCATTGGTAAATGGCCATGGTAAGCCGTAGATGACTAGTTAGTCGTAGAAAGTGCCCTGTAGCGTCCGGTTCACATTGTATCTGGTTCAACATGTGGCTGCCCCTTGCATTTCTACATACTTAAAGGAGTATTGCCTACACACTTAATGAAGGGCATCAGCAGCCTGTTATACTGTGGGAGAGTAGGTCTGGTTAGTCTCAACTCTTACTGACTCAGTTTCTAGATTTATGATATTGACAAAGTGAAAATATTTCCTCTCATTAAAATAATCAGTTTGAGCTGAAAAACATTAGCTATGCAACTTTTTTCATTGAAACCTAAGTTACAACGTGTGGGTTCAAAATACAAACTGGTGGAAGGCTATTGTTTTGTGATAACTTTGAGAAATTACTCATTGTGAAAAGAATCCTCAAAGGAGGAACTCACCAGGGCATGGGAAATGCCACCATGCAAGTTCTGCCTCTTGGTCACTGTTATAGAGACCATTCTATGGCCATTTTTATTTTCCATACAAAATGCAACCCATTAGAAGTAGATGTTTGCATCAGGACAACCTAACACTTTCAAAAGTAACACAACTGATGATATTTTGATGGTGGATGATATCATTTTGTTAAGTAACAGTGGAGAAATTATTTTCTCTGAAAGGCATGAAATGAGGTTGAGTATCGACGCTGTAACTAGGGGTGAGAAAGATGCTGAAGCACCTACATAAAACATGATATCTTTTAGATAGGTAATGAGCAATAAAGGAGCCCTTCAAATATTTTCCTTTTGGCAGCAGTTGTTGTGTTTTCAATAACAGACTGTTAAATATTGCTCTGCCTTTCAGGAGATGATGTTATTGGCCAGCATCCAGCTCTAAAAAGTGTTCCAGCACCACTGAGCTAGGCATCTTTCCATTCCACTCCCTCATGTTGTCATCACTGTTGAATAGCAAGGATAGTTTCTTATAATGCTTTTCGGTAAGTGGAATTGAGGGAGTTGGTCTTCTGGATCTCACTAAGCAAAGTAGGACCAGCGTGTTTGTGCAATTTAGTTTGTAAATGGTCTGACTGTTCCAGCTGGAGTGTTCATATTGGAGCAGGACCAAGATTAATTTGCATATGAGAGGTCTCGATTTAGAAGAGCATAGTGGGTGAAAAAAGGCGGAATGGTTTGAAGCCCTGGCAAACAATTCACGCATTCAACACATCACTTTGTTGGTTGTTCCAATGTAAACAAAATATATAAATAACAAATGTGTTACACAATTTAATGAGAATATTTACACCCTTGTGACAGGACATCAATGGTATAATGAAGGCTACCCAATGTCTTTCGATTTCCTTCTCTAACTTGGAATCACATGTCCATGACATTTCTCTATATTTATGTAAATTTCCTATTTTACGTTTTCCATAGTTCAGAGCTGATGGCGGTAAAATCTTTAAACCTTGCAGGATGGATGGCAACATGGTTAGGAAAACACATAACCTCTATGTAGGCCTGCCTCTTTGTATGATTTTTAGCTGGCCATCCAGCAATATGCAGCAACTGGACACACATCTGTTACTTACGGTCCGGCAACATTTTGGGCAGCGAGCAGCGAACACCACTTTATCAGTGAGGTAACGCAACACGATGGGGTTCTTCTGCAGAATGTGACCAGCGATTCCTAAATGTCACTCTTATCTCAGACTTAAGACCGAATAGAAGTACACCCCCCCCCCCCCCCCCCCCACCGCGTGCGCCCCCCTATACCGCAGAGGCTCTTGGGACTTACTTTACACACCTGCTCTTTACAGAATCACAAGTATGCGGATCCGAACGTATATGCCAATCTACCCTTTAGAAAGTAAATTGTCAGTGTGTGGCCGTGACAAGGAATTCAGTGAAAGAAATGTCAAATGCAGAGCCAGCAAATGGGTACAAAATAGCAAAAAAATAATTATACAGTGATTAGAATTTCATATGTAGTAAAACAATATTTCCAAAACATTAATATATAAAATGGAAGGGAAAGAAATCTGAACAGCAAAGGAAGTCACAATGAAGCCAAGGATAACACTGAAGAAACGACAGGCCGTTTAATTAAGTGTGCGAATAATAATGGGTTTCTACCTGGGGACCGATGCATTGGAGTACAGTTTTACAAAGTTTAATATCAAACTGATTTAGTTGCTTCCATGGGGTGTGCTTAAAACTGTTCAGTTTAGCAAAAAGAACACCCGCACGTTCTATCGTTTTCCTCTATCTGGGTGACGAGTTAAACACAACAAAACAAACGAGTAGTCACTTTGCAAGCTAAGATTATGTCAATCAAATGGTTGCAATTAATGGGAAAGAGTTGAGATGACAATTCATCGTTTAATGAAACAAGGATAGGGGTGCTTTGATCATCAAGGAGGTTAATGAACACTGATAAACCTGTTAGAAGGTTGGTATTTCGTAAGCGCACATTTGCTCTTAAGTGCAGGATTGTGAGCGTTCTATAGTGAGTCAGCCGTAAAAGATGACACACGAGTGGCAGTCACAATCTTTTTGCTCTTTGTTTTCCATTCTGAAAACCGCTGTTGATTAACTCCTTCAGGAGGGTGTAAATCAGATTTCAAGGTGGGGAAGGAGAAGGAGTAAATCAGTTTCCAAGGTGTTGTTAATAAAAGAGGACGCCTAAAAAGATGAGAGGGTAGAAAAAAGGGTTATTTTATAGCGAACGTTTTTTTTTTAAATCATTCAATGTTCTTTATTGTTTTGTCAATGAGCCATACGATAACACACATAGAAATTTGCAGATTAAAATTTGATTAATCAATAATGCTATTCTGTATAAATTACAGTTAAAAGCTAAGTTCTAAATAGACCTATACCCTTACAGCTAAAAAAGTCTAAAAATAATACCAACCTACCTATATATGCATGATTTGGCAGTATCGTCCTCAACTACTCAACTTTCCTCAACCAACTTGACCTTGCATGTTCCCTCTAGCAGCGTGTATCCTTTCGTCTTAGTTACAGTGCATACAAGTTATCAATTAAAATAAAATTCTGTAAAGTGCATATGTCGAATCTAATACAGATCTGATCCTAATAGTGTTAAAATAGTCTAAAATTTGTAATAGCCTTGAAATCGTTAACTATGGTTCACGAATCCTATGCACAACAAAACATCAGACTGCAGATACTAATACTGTGAAGTGCATATGTCAGATTAAGTGCAGGTCGAATCAGAGTGACAATGACAATAAATTAAGATTCTGCCTTACAATCATTAGTTGTGTTACATAAATCCTATGTACATTAAGATATTGAGGTACAGATAACAATAGAGTATATAAAACGCTACCCATCAGATATAAATTCTTAAAGCCAAATATCTCTAATTCATCTCAGGGCTCCAAAAAATGCTATGCATTACTATGAGGCTAGTAAAAGCCTCTCTTACAAGTGATGAGGCTGCGCTAAGATATGAAGTTACAGATTTAAAAACAAGTATTTGCAATGCAACGGGTCTCTCATTTCTCTGAGTTAGAGCTATTAGTAGTTGTAAACTCCCAACCGGACTTTTCTTGCCTCATTAAATGAAAAAAAATTGAGCGCGATCGCACTGTTAAACAAGCGAGATCGCGCTGGGAAAAAATAGAAAAAGTAGTCCACAAATTGGACGGAAAACAGCGAGCCTCGTATGTTGTCAGTCATTGGTTGTGGCACTGGAGGAGGGCTAACTACTGAAAAAGGCATGACATATGCATGCCTTCCACTAATGAAAGGCAGCAGATTTCAAAAGGCAAGCCCACGAACCAATGAAAGACACTGACGTGACATAGATGGGGCTCCGAGCCCTTTTCAAACTAATACAGCGTCTCGCCAGCGATACGCACTGCAAGCGCATGCTACGCAGGCTCGACCCTAATGATTTCATCATCCGTCCTCAGACAGAAAACTAAGGCAGTGTTAACGGAGTCAGTATTATAGCTCCTAAACAGTGGCACCAAACATCTTTCACAAGGAAAAATACATTTTGTGCAAAAAAGCAAAAGGTGTAAAATGTTATTTTTTCACCCATGCATACAATCACAATATTCACTTCCTCTCTGAAGCCTGCACATCTAACAAGGTAATTGCTGGTAGGAGAAATGGCCACTCTGATGTTGATAGACAGTGTAGCTTCAGTTCGGGAAAGATTTGGTCCAGACAGGACTTCTGATCGGCTTCTACTCTGCTCACAAAGTAGTTGCCTAATATACTTGCTGGCTTTAACATAGATACCTTTGATTCCCACCCACCTATGTAAAAGTGATCTTTCACAAAATCAGTGGTATCACGTCCAACCTTACTCAGATCTCCCCATAGGCCCCCCAGTTACAATTCTATTGGCAAATTGCTCATAGGCGCCAACAAAATGTCCTCAACTAGGACCATCACATCTGGAAACATCCACCAAGGACCTCAGATTTATGGTGCCCTTAAGGTTCCTTAGCCGCCTGATCCAGTGCAGCACAGGCTTTATTACTGCAAGATCCGAGATAGAAGGTAGACCAAGTTCGATATACAGTTCTAACAAAGGGGTACCTGGTCCCAACTTTACCAGAGACTTCAAAAAGTTATTTTCTACCATGTGCAATGAATCTAAATTACCATAACTCAAGAGCTCAGCCCCATAAATTGCAGATACTACTGCTTACAGCTTATATACCTGGAGTATGGTACTGATTATGCGAGCACCAGATATGGAAAATTATGAAGTAAAAAACCACTACGGCATGACATTTCTACTTGCATAAAGTTACAGTTGAACATTTCTGTGTGGGTAAATGGGTGTTAATTTGAACATTACTTTGAATTAGCAATGGTCACAGCTTCCTAGGCATCATTCTGGATAGTAGAACATTTGATCAAATATCTGAGTTTTCTAAAGGTACTTTTGACAAAAAGTCCTTAAGTAAATAATGGCCTTCCAAGGTTTGATGAAGGGTTACTCTGTTACACATGAGACAGATCTTCTACCCACTTTAATATAAATGCAATAGAATGCAATGTATGGAGTAAGCCATCAGTCAATCTCTAAATCAAGCCCTTAGCAATAGAAAAAATATTCTATAGGCAGCTTACTCTGAACGTAGCACAATGTCCTCAGAGTATCTTTCTCAAGTACGCAGAAGCACTGGGTCCAGTCCAGAGTTGGCTGCATTTGCAGTAAATTTGGTTGAGATTCTGGCTCCTGATAGTGAAACACCAGTGGAGAGATGGACTTAATTCAGGCACATGATTTTAAGTAACAACTCCCATGACTGCCACTGATGTATATGCAGAGGTTGGTAGGAGGGCTCTGTATGTTTAGGAAGTACTGCAGTGGTGTTTGTTCATTGCGCTGTTCTCTACATAGCAAAATGATCATTTGTAAGACTAGGAAGGAGGGATAGAAGGCAAAAGATTTTGGGTCCGATTTACAAACTCTATTTTGGCTTCGAGTACATAAAGTAGTACTCCAGTAGTGCAGTTTACTTATTACAAAATGCAATCAAGGAGGCATTTCAGGAAAAGAATACAAAACACACACAAACTGCAAGGCACTTTAATTCACATAATACTCTTCTAATTTGACTACAACCCTAATAGTGTTAAGACAGTCTTAAATGTACTCAGTCAAGCTTTGGATGAAGTCAAGCACCATATATGCCCAACCACTGGTACTGCAACACGCTCTCATTGAACTCAGTGGGGTCAGGGAAATAAAATAACAATTCACAGGAATTAAAGTTAAATGAATTTCATCAGTTCAGTATTTAAATTAATTATTTGTAACTGTTTGTGAATGCCCTCAGGTCAGGTCGGAAAGTGACATTTAGTTTTTCAGTTCCCTGGGAAATTCCCTGCTGTAAGAATAGCTAGTTCAGCCCTGCATCTGCATAGAGGCAGATATTTGAGTGAAGCTGGATAAATAAACACAAGTCACTTGGGCTCTTCCAAGTCATGTTCTTTTGGAAAATCCATAAATCTTCACAAAAAGGCAGGTCAAGTCGACTTGCACGCAGGAGAGAGAGGAAAATTCATTTCTGGGTCCATGTCAGGTCCTGAAATGTTTGAAGCACCCATAAGTGTACTACAAACCAAACAGATGTATTGTGTTCTTAACATGCCTATCTGTAAAAATTAGGTCAAACCGTTACACAGTGTGTGGCATGATTCACCAAGGTGTGAAACACCCTGTTTTTGGGAACTTATTATGAGACAGCATAGAGGCTATGTTCTCGATCACGAGTGTAAAAAGCTACCCCATCCTCACACGACTGACCCTGCACTGATATAGGCTTCCAAAGATTTTTGCCATACTGCAGTATAAATGTCACCTTATGATTGTCATCGGTTCCACACCTTTTCACCATTTTTTTCTAATACTCTGTGAAGGTCCACAGTATTAAATAAACTAGTGCGTCACTACCCTAAGACTAAAATCAGGAGGATTTGTTGACTCATTCACAATCACAAGCTGCCATGTTTTTTGCACTTTTTCCCATCTCTGGTCAGGGTGCTTGTGACTTCATCAGAGGGAATGATATGGTGAACTAGTATATGATTCAGTTAACCTCACAATTTTAAAGTGGAACCAGTGGGGTTAAGGTTCATTCCTGAGAGAGAAACCCAGAACAGCATGTTATCTGACCACATACAGGTGATTCAATTGAATTCTCCAGTGCCTTCTCGGGATGGAAGCTATGTGGTTATCATTCAAACGAACTAAATTATTGAAGAACAGGAAGAAGTGGAAATGGAGTTGTCATCTGTAGGCAGCACTCATCCCCCATCCTATAAACTCTGTTCATAGTTTATGATAAATGTTAGCAAACGGTTATTGGTGAATCTAAGTTCAAGTTCACCAGTAATGCTTACACACCCTGTCATCATAATTCATAAATGATAGTCTTAAAAAGGGTTGCCCTGACAATGACCATACACTGTGCCTGACAAGCTGAAATTCAATAAGAAACGTATAAGTGAAGGGTCACTAGTTGGCTTGAGCACCTGGACTTCAGTTTAAATGTAACCAGCCCCTAAGTTGCAGAGTTTGTAAATAATGGGTTTGCTATATTCCCTTAGCACAGTAGGGTGAGTCACAGCCCCCAAACAGACTTCCCCAAAGTTCAGTTCTAGCTAGAAATCATTTTGAAATGAACAACTGTTGCTTCATCTTCAATTACACCTTTTGGAAGGGAGAACCCATGAAAATCCTTTGCATCTGCATCCCCGCACAAAGGCAATTGAAGGTATGAAAATCAACATATTATGAAGCCTTTTCTTGTGGTCCTGGGACAATCAAGAGTTAGAGAGCGGTATCAAATGTGGATAGTATAACTCACCATTATTGACCCGGAGCTATCATTATCCTTTCACTCTAACTGTCTAACCCAGATACTGCTGTTAGGCATTTGAATCTCCTGAGTAATACAGTTGAGTTGTTACAATTTACTACAATACACTGTAGGGATTAGAAAGTTAGATATAGCATAATAGACTAAATAACATTCATTGAACTCAATGTCCAAGCAAATTTATACCATCAAATATGAATTTATTTACAAGTAAAAATAGCAGATCAAATTATTATACCCATAGAAAACAATAAGGTGTTATCGCCTTCTGAGGCATGTGTGTGCTAGTGGTACATTTTCTATGGCCTTGGCCAATGACCAGTATCATCCTTTGGGACTTTGCTCACGTTTGGAACACCTCAGGTGGTTCAATCTATCAGGTGGTTCAATCTAATATCTACTAAGAGATCATTGATGCTCAAGTCACTTCAAAGACTATAATTATACAATGTAGAAGCAGTGCTATGATATGGTTGGTCATCTGTTTCAATGACTGAGGGTCTAGGTGCAAGACAGAACATCTTAGATAGCTAAAACATCACCTACTGAGATTCCATTTACCATAAAATGTCCTTTAATCCAATAACCATTTAATTGAAGCAACTTGGATCCCATCCAATTAAGTTACTGGGCACCTCAATTCTCTTTCAATGTCTTATGTCTTGGCCATGGTAACTGGGAATATGGATAACCATTTCCAGTCAGACCAAGTTCAGGAATTTCCCAGATCAGGTAAGGCTCTAAGTGTTTTTATCTCTTGTGAGGGGTAGGTTCAATGTTGGGTCAGCACCCACTATGAAATTCCCCCAGGCATATCTATATTTACTGGCCTGCATCTTTGAAACTATTGTATTCATTCTCCCTTGGCAATGATGAAAGAGCTCACAGGATAGCAGGCACCCCCATGACTCCGAAACCTTTCCAGTTCCCACTGTAAACTTGACTTGTGGTGAGGGATCAATTGCATTGATAGTTCGGAAATAAGGACTTCATCTGGTACTAGAACCATCCTCCCATGCAGTGTGCATGAAGGCAAAACGTCATCCTTGGGTTAGGAGTGAAAAAGGTGATACATGAGAGTCCAAAGATAATATAGACTAATAATTTCAGTGAAAAGGATACCTTTTCAGCTCCATGACTCGTTCCTTCGGTCTTTGCCTTTATGTTGCTTTTCTGAGGCAGTTTAATAATGAGAATGTCTGGGTATTTTTGGTTGTTTGAGCTTTCCTCAAAACAAAATACATAACCCCTGGGCCTCAAACAGATCTTCGCGCAGTAAGGAAAACTTTCTTGCAGGGATAACCAGATTCTCTTTTTCAGGGAGGGTTAATGTCTCTTGTTTCACAGAAGTAATGTTTCTTCCAAGGCCAAAAAACAGCTGCCAATCCCCCCTTTCTGAGTAGGCAAACCTAAATCCAGCAGAAATTGATTTCCTAGTAATGTGAGTGCCCTGGGCTTGTGCACATTATTCCCTGTGTGTTAAAGCAATATATTGTCTCAAAGAGACCAGTTTGTATTGCACTTCAGAGTCCAATGTCACAAGCTAGGGCCAATCAGATCGCAGTCTTTTTAAAAGTTCTACATTTTCTCCTTTCAATGGGAATTACATTTTCTGTTTGTGCTATTTTTATCTGGGTGTTGCAGGTTTTTAGAACAGGAAATCATGAATCAACCCAGTCAGAAACGCTCAAGGTAATTGTGTTGATGGGACTGACCAGGGCTGCTTACTATTAGAAGGTGTAGGAACGTCCCCCTTTTTGTATGTCACCCCCCACTTTTTGCCCCCTAAATGCTGATAGTTATGACTCTGCTGTCCAGACCCCCGTGGCTGTGCTCTCTGTCAAAACTGTTATGTTCGATTTAGTAATCCCAAATTGGCAAAGACTTTATCCCCTTACAAGCACCTAGTATATGGTAAAATGGGTAACCAGGGCCTAGTTGGTAAAGCGGTCTGCAGGGCTACAGCACATTTTTTGCCACTCCAGCCGACCCAAGCACCCTAATGTAGGAAAGTGCCCCTTTTGGCATGGTTACTCCCTCCACATTTTGCCTGATATTGATGCTGACTTGATTGAGAGTGTGCTGGGATCCTGCTAACCAGGTCCCAGCGCCAGTGTTCTTTACCTAAACTGTACCATTGTTCCCACAATTGGCACACCCCTGGCACACAGCTAAGTCCCTTGTAAAAGGTACCAGTGGTACCAAGTGCTCTGTGGCCAGGGAGAGTCCCTAAGGGCTGCAGCATGTATTGTACCACTCTAAAGGACCCCTCACAAGCACATGCACATTGCCATCGCAGAATATGTTTGTTTGCTGGTGGGAGGGAAAAAGGTAAAGACATGTTATCCCTCTGAGAGTACCATGCCCACCAACCACTGCCTGTGGCATAGGTAAGTCACCCATCTAGCAGGCCGTACAGCCCTAAAAGCAGGGGGACTATACCACAGGTAAGGGCATAGCTGCATGAGTAATATGCCCCTACAGTGTCCAATGTCCATTCTTAGACACTGTAAGTGCAGTGTGGCCATATTGAGTACATGGGCTGGGAGTTTGTCTGTGGGAACTCCACAGCTACATGATGGCTTCACTGAAGACTGGGAAGTTTTGTACCAAATGTTTCAACACAATAAACCCACACTGATGCCAGTGTTGGATTTGTTGTAAAATGCACATAGAGAGCATCTTAAAAATGCCCCCCCCTGTACCCTAACCAACCCTTTAGTGTTAAGCTGACCAGTCTGTGCCAATCTGCCAATAACAGACGAGTTTCTGATCCCATGGACCGTTGGGCTCTCTGGGGTCAAAAACAAAGCATGCTCTGGGTGAAGGTGCTTCACACCTCCCCCTGTAGGAACAGTAACACTTGGTGGTGAGCCTCAAAGGCTCAGGCCTCCTGTTACAGTGCCAAGGGGCACTCCGGCTAGTGGAGATGCCCACCCCCTGGATGAAGCCACACTTTTGGCGGCAAGTCCAGTGGGACAATTAGGTAAAACGGGGAAGAGAGACCACTCCAGCTAGGACCACCCCTAAGATCCAGAGCTGAAGTGATCCCCTCCCTGAAGAATCCTCCATCTTGCTTTGGAAGGTAGGGACCAATAGGGTTAGGAATGTGCCCCCTCCCCAAAGGGGGTGGGCACAAGAAGGGCATAGCCACCCTCAGGGACAGTAGCCATTGGCTACTGTTCTGTGACCTCTTTATCGCCCCTAAATCTAGGTTTTGAGGGCACCCCTGAACCCACTGCACCAGATTCCTGGTGACCTCAAGAAGAAAAGAAACAAGAAGAAGGACTGCTAAGCTGCCCTCAGCAGGGAAGACTCCAGACACCAACTGACTTGGCCACAGCCTTCCCGGCCTGTTTGCAGCTTCAGAAGCCCTGCTACAAAAAGGCGACACATGCTGCAGGACCAGCGACCTCTACAAGCCCCCAGGGATCTGCCTGCCCACCAGAGGACCAAAAACTCCCTAGGACAGCAGCCCTGTCCACAAAAAACTCCAAGAAGGACTCCCTAACCGGTCCGAATCCATGAGTCCTGCCTACTCTGCACTCAATGCCCATTAGCCGTGTCCAGGTAGCCCACCGGTCCACAGCAGGTACCTAGGTGATTCCAATCTTGTGGCCACCATAGGTTGACCCCTCCTGGCCAACACAATGTCGCCTGCAGCCTAAATCCATTTTCTGAGCGTGAGAGAACCGGATGAAGATGCCCGATGCCCAAAGGTACCTCTCCACCCACAACCCCCTGGCCTTGGGGAATCTGACTGACAGTCCAGCAGCATTCAGCAGGTTGCCCTCTTCCTTGTCCAGCCTTTGGTTTTCCAGAACTGACCCCCTGGACCAGATCTGCAGCATCTTTGTGACCTCGGGGTCCCCCTTTTGAAAAGTACTGGGAGCCTGATGCTGTGTTGCACTCAGCCATCCCTGTGCCGCAGAGGGTGTGTGTTTGGTGCTAACCTGTTGGTCCCCTGGTGTTGACCTCAACCCCCCAGGTCTGACTCCAAAGTCACAGGTACATACCTACCAACAGATCTGTCTCCGAGTGACCCCCTGTCTCCTTAGGATCCCCTTCTAAACCCAGCACCAACTTTGACCTCTGCACCCGACCAGCCCCTTGTGGCTGGTGGTGTGTGTTTGGGGTCATCTTGAACCTCAACCAGTGGAAATCTTAATCCCTGGAGCCTGGAACCGTAAGCCGAGTAATTACCTCAAAACTGCAATAACACTTCCCCCCATTCTTTTTAAAGTGAAAAGTGTTACTTGCCTGTACATGTTTTATTTGCCAAACCTAAGCAAAGTACATTTAATACATATGCTTGATACATACTTACAACTGTACTTACCTGCAACAAGAATCTTTTGGTTCAAGAAATAAAATAACAAATATATTTTTTGCATGTAAATACATTGGCCTGGAGTTCGTCATTGAGTGTGTGCCTCACTTCTTGACTGTGTGTGTACAACAAATGCTTTGCACTACCCACTGAGAAGCCTAACTGCTCAACCACACTAAAACAACTGAGAGCATTAGTATTATCTACTTTAGCCTCTGTTAAGTCTCTGGGGAACCCCTGGACTCCATGCACACTATATCTCACTTTGGTATAGTATATACAGAACCAGCTTCCTACACCTACTGTCAGCAGGCCTGGTATTGCAGACTGCAGGAGCAGTGCAAATGGCTTAACATCGACTGTGCCCTCACCATGTGTGGCACAGTAAAATGCACTGTCTATAATATCTGTCATACACCCCTAAGGTAGGCCTACTCACCCCAACAGATAGCATACATTATATTAAAGGTGTGGCCGTATAAGTGCAAAACTACATGTACCTATAGTGGCATTCTCAATTGGAAGCTGCTACAAGTTTTAGCAGTCCATTGGATCATGAGCGGCCAATCAGGCACCCTCAAGATTGGCAGCTCCATTATGGTACCACTAAAATATGTTTGTTGGTATCAACCAACATGCCTTCTCACCCACCACAAATATCTAGCCCTGGTTGACCTTAGAAGCTGCCCACATGTTTTCCTCAGCTTCTCTTTGCTCTGGCTGACCAGCCCACATGTTTCTGTACCTGCTCCTACAAAAAAAGATTCTGACCTCCTACCATACATTATAAGCACTGTCAAGAGTCAGGAACAAAGGCTTGGGCAGGAAGGAGCTCACACCTCCCTCCTCCCAGGCAGGCTAGTGAATTGGTACATGAAGACAATGAGCTTCATAGGCCGCACCGACTCTGATATGCATCAGGACTGACTCCCAGTGGAGGAAGCAGCCCTACCCCAGCCCCAGGCACATTTTATGTCATACAGGTTGAGAATTAGATATGCAAGGTGGTGTACACCCCCAGAAAGCTGACCACTCCTCCAGGGTGAGCAGCTCATCTGTACACAAAATCTTGTTCTCTGTCATGTTTAGGAGTGCAGAATAGAGGGTTCCGAGTAGAAAAAGTGACCCTCTCTACCGGATGTGGTCACTTCAGGGGGCAATTAGCTGCAGGAGCTAGCTGCCCATTCGCTATAAACTTCCAGACAACCAACTCCCCTGAATCTAGGATCTAAGGGATACCTCTGACACCAGAACCTCAGATCTGGACAACTTACTTCAAAGAGGGACCAAGAAGCACCCTGTGTTGCCGACAACATGACTTTGCCCACAGCACCAAAACAAAAGAGGGATACTCTGTCCTGTCGCAGCAGACCTGGACATGCATGAACTACCTTCATCCTTGGCTCAAACTCGGCACTCCCAATTAGAGGGGCCCCTGCGGAAGCCAGAAGCATCCTCAGTCTTCCCAGGACTAGTAGTGGCTCTTGTCCCCTGCAAAATATAGTTAAAACACCTACTGGATCCAAAGTGTCGCTGGCCATCGGGCCCTCTGTGGGATAACCCAAATCCAGGTGGTCTAGTGCATTGTGGGAGTTATAGTCTCTCCTCTCCTGAAGTTTCAGGCTGCTATGTAACTCCCCCGGACTCAGTGAAGTTCCAGAAGGTTTTTGTTGTGATTACCGTTGCAAAGGCTTGTTGGTCAACAGTCTGGTAACCACCCCCCAAACTCCATCCCACAACTACTGGGAACTCTGTGCAACCTGCATCTGGCCTCAACAACTGAACCTCTGTTGTGTTTTTGCATCTTGTTTCTTGCAGCACCGTGTAAGCGGTAAAATCAGGACCACCCACGGCTCCCATTCAGCACCTCGGGCACACAGGACAAGTCTGCACCCGGGCTGCATGGGCTAAGTAAAATTTAACTGACTGTCATGGCCTGGTCCTAGGGCCTCCACACCCTTAACCCTGAAAGGTTTCCACGTAACTCGACCTCGAAGTGGCAGATTGCCACTAAAGGTTTTTTTCATTGACTACAATGTTAATTTTTCATGTATTATTTAGCACTGATTTAATATTGCTTCTAAGATCTATAACTCCAGTTATATGTATTTTATTCTGTTCATTTCGGTGTCTAAATTAAGATAACAATACACTTTATTTGTATAAATAGGTGTTGGATTTCTATTGAGTCATGTCAATTAAGGCTGCAGGGAGAATTGTAAGCTATATGTGTTGATCGTGCACCCTTCTCAAAGACTGTCCTAATCTTGCATGCTTGCGTTCCACCTCTGCATGTACTATGCTTGCTCACTGATGTTGGTTAACTGCTGTTAATATTCATTGTCTCCTGTTCAAATATTCCAGGTAGTAACACTATATTTGGGTTATGTCTGCCCTTGCACTTTCCCACTCCTACCTCTTTCAACATTATGGATGCCTGGATATCTCTATGATTAGGATGGGTTACCAGGGGTTTGCCTTTTAGTCGATTCTAATGACTTTTTTGTTACTAACATGTATGTTTTACTTCTCTTGGGTGTATCTCATCTCCTGGGCAAAAAGGGCAGCTGTTTAGCTTCTTCTTTTATTCTGTGCTTTTCAGTATTTTGCTCTAATTCTTCTGAGACGCCTGCATATGCTAGTTAGTGCAAGCTTTGGCTTGTATTTTAAGCTTAAATTTCAGATGCAATGACTTCCCTGATTGTTTTTTATGCATTTTCATAAGGCAACACTCAAAGTTCTGTTGATGTTATGTAGCCCTCGGCTACACATGCACCCTGTGTTTGAATTTTATATGCACTGTTTCCTTGGATTGCTATTTTTATGGCTGTTTATAAAGCATCTCTTGTGTGTTAGGTTGCCGCTCCTTGCAAAACGTGGGGTGCTGGCTTGCCCCCATAGTATCAGTCAGGTTGTTAGAGGGCTGCATTCAGGCCGGGTCAAAGCTGCTCCCTACCCGGCCCCACTTAGGGTGACTGCTATTCTGTGCATGATGCCACTGTTTTGTTATGTATTATCCTGGATTTTTTAGCACCGGGAGAGGCTACATGTGGGAGTTGAATTTTGTTCCTTAGCCGCTCAAACAAAACAGGCAGAATACAACAGTGTGTTTAATTTTGGTGAATATCCTTTTGCTGTGGTTGTTTATGGTTTTTATTAACTAATAAACTATTTTTTGATTGATTGATTGAGTCATGCCAATTACTAATGGTCCATGTTGGTGCTCTGAAATGCTTAACAAATGTTTCTCTAGTAAAGCCTGACTGCTCTTTGCCACTCTACTGGGACTGAGCTAAGGATTTATTGGTGCGAATCCAAGGACCATCTTTGGGGTGTTTTGATAATATTACATGGCAAGGCTACCCAGCCATACCACATTTTACTTGACTTTCATACAGGAGGTAAGAGCCAGATATACAGGAATAGGGCAAGTGTCGAGTTTTTATTCTGCTTTGAACCAACCAAAAGGGAGGTCTCCTCACTTACAGCTATTAGATCACAATGGTTCACTTTAGACATAAATGGTGAGAAAAGTGCAAAGTGAGTAGAAAAGTGGCATGTGAATATAAACAAAGGAAAAACAAGACGCATGACTCTTGACTCTGAAATAGCTGTACAAGGGTTAAGTCAGTTAGAGTGTTTCTCCTTTTTTATATTATGCTAGGGATACAGTTTATCCATGACTCAAATTATGAGAGTTGACAGACATGAATACGATGACACTAAAGTAGATATAAATATTGCAGTTCATGCAAATCAACAAGGATAGTTGTCTGACATAGATATTTCAATACATTTATTAAAATAAAATTGTTAAAAAACGTGTAAACCGACTGGAATCACTTTCTTTATTGAGACAATTCCATTTCACAAGAGTGTATTAGCAGATACACTTCTATAAAGTGCATGTGTTACCTGAAGTACCTGCTTCATTATACCCAATCTCAACACCAGTGAAATTCAGTGCCCTGCAACGTAGAGCTATCAAGAGCCAGTAGTGCCTACCAGTGCATGACAAATGACTAAATATAGCAGTACCACTGTGCTTCATATTCCGTCTGTTAACAATACCAAAAGTGACCGCGCATGAGTATATCTATTTTCTTAGTCCTTTGCTTCTAAAAAAAAGACCTATAAAAACTTTCTAAGGTGTTCTTAGTTTCTTTTATTATTACTAATTTACTCCAAATCCAAACCTTCTACAGCATTGAAGTTGCCCTATATTTCCCTGTAGCATTCCACTTTATTAATTTGAGTATGATATTAAACGATTGCTAACTCTCTTAAAACTGTTAGACCATTCCAGAAACGTGGATCTAATAGAGGATGATCAATGTTTTGTAATGATAGATCATTGTATCACCATAGAAATACAAATAAATTGTGTGCCGTCTTTCCCATAAGGGGATGTGGTTGGAAGGCACAGGAGTGATAAATAATGGTTTAGCATCTCTGGGACATTTCCTGGTAGCCCCAAAAACATTTTTTTAAGCATAACACGGTTGTAGGGCCACATTACGACTTTGGTGGTCCCACCAAAGGAGCGGGGAGGATGCCACAGTTATGCTGGTGGAGTCCCCCTAATAGTATTACAATGTTCCTGCCGGGCTGACCAGCAGGAACATTGTACTACAGTGTTTCCACCAGGCTGACCAGTCTGAACAGTGCTACGGTATTGGTATAAGTGTACCCGAGGCCAATGCCGTAGCACGCCAGCACTATGGGAATGCGCACTATTTGCAAAGCAGACAGTGCGTATTACGACAGTGCTGGGCAGGGGGCCCCTGCCCTGGCCATGCCATGGGCATGGCAGTGCAAGGCCCCCCCATGTGGCCCCCAGCACTGGCTTACTGACAACCGTTCCATTGTGGGCTCCCCACCATTGAAAGGCGGGGTATGGCCTGCACAGCGGTGCTGAGTTCAGTGCCACTGTGGCTGAGCACAAACCCAACCACCGTCAGGTCAGCGGTGATGGCAGTCTCCTGGCGGTCCAACTGATAGCATCGTAATGTGACAGTCAGAACACCTGGAGTGCGATGGTCTGCCTGTCACCATGAGTCTGGCAGTCCAACCATTATAAAACACGATTCTATAGAAATTCATCCTTATCAGTGAAGGAAAGCCAAAACTGCCAGATATCACGATGAAACCCATGTGGCGCTCCCATTGAATGTGGGCCTTCTCAGTAACCTGGGTATAATCTTTACATAATTCCATATATCAAAGCCTGAGAAAATCATTAACAGTGTCTTTAGCTAACAGCTTGTTTGCTAACCCATCTGATAGATGTATTTCTACCAAAAACAGATTCTTAAGAGTAGAGATCATCTGTTGATATAAAAATCTGTACAAGGAGCTCAGGGATTTAACTCTGGTGCCTTCAATAAAATCACCTAATTTGTTAATTTGGATATTCTGCCACCAAATGAGGATACCCATAGAAAAACAGGTGACAAGTGCTTACGATTATTTAAAGATGTTTCAACATGTATAGCGGGAATATTATATTTAAAAAATAATTGAATTCAAGTGAACCATAGCTCTTGCAGGGGCTTTATAGCTCATCTTTTTGTGGCACTTTTGGTTCCTTGAGGGCCTCAGGGAGACTATTAAACCAGTAATTATTCAGGATATGAAGCATAACAAAATAATCAAAATAAGACGTTTCCATTGGAAATCTTCCGATCTGCAAAGCAAAGGATGCCCAACAATATAAACTAAAACTGGGAAGTGCAAGGCCACATTCGGATTTAGGCAGTTGTTAAACTTTCACTTTAACACTTCCATCTAAACTGGTAAAAAAAAATACACTTCATCTTGACAGGGAGTATTTAAAAACAACAATAGTACATGAGAAACTCGTCCTATAATGGAGAGGGGAAGAGGTTTACAGATTCTAAAGCAAGGCTGAACTTCAGGTAAACATGGTATAAAATTTAGGGAATAGCGACCCAATGTAAAATCTGAACAATAAACTCCCAAATATCTCTTTGGATTCCGATTGTAATTAGCCCTGAGCTTACATGGTAATAATATCAGGAATAACATTGAATAAAACTGTCGCTATTTTAGATTAATTATATACACTCCCCCATTTCGTATATCTCCCTACAGATTCCAGTGCATTCTCAATATTGATGTTTCTGGAAGTAAAAATAAAACTACATTGAAAGCATATAGTTTTAAATTAGCTCCACCTTCTGTAGGGGGATAATCCAATCAAGGGAATGAATAAATAAGTAATGGTTCAATGAATAACGCAAACAAAATAAGGGATAAAGGGCATCCCTGATAGGTGCTGCGGCTTGGAAAACAGACTTATACAAGTTATTTATAATAACTTGGGCCGAAGTGTCTTCGTAAAGCCAAGAAACTGACCTCGTGAGCATTGACAGAAACATTAATTTTTCCAGAATTCTAAATAAAAAACCTGCCTCACAAGGTCAAACGTTTTCTTTGCATTTGGCAGAACTATAGTCGCTGGGATGTTGCCCATCACAACCAAGTCTGTGAACTCTGCTAGATAATGTGTGTTCGCTTTTCAAACATAAAACCATTCTGGTCAGAATGGAATATGCTATTAATAATACCTTTAATGTGATTGGCTAAAATAACCATAAAACTTTAATAATCACTAGTAAGAAGTGTTATTGGTTGATCAGAAAAAGTTTAGTTTTTCCATTCTTTAAAATGTGTTAACACTCTCTTTATAAAAGAGGGTGGAATACAACCCCAACTAAAATAGACAAGGTTGTCAAGGGGGCTAAAAATTATGTGCTAAACATTCATGAAATACTGCCCCAAAGCCATCTTCTCCTGAAGTTTTAGACCCAGAGAAACATCTTATCACTTTCCTGACTTCATCCCTGCTAGTGGGGCAGCCAGGTGATCAGCCACTTGACTCTTTACCTCTGGTAATTGCACTTCATCCAAAAATTGCTCTATTGAAGATGACCACAAGGTTGAAGGTTCCCGCTTATACAAAGAGGAATAATAATTCACGGAGATGTTGCCAATTTTCTGACTCACTTTAACAATAATTATAGTATCATGATCTTTAATCTCAGTATTCAATTTTTGATTTAATTTTTTCTTTCACCGATTTAGCAAAGATATGCCCCATTTTTTCACCTCTTCATATACTTGGTTATTAATAGTGTGCCTACCAAAGACTTCCTTCTATAAGAACATTTCCTTTAAGGCTTCCATCTTTTCCAGCCATTGGCAATATGATAGTCTGATTGATCTTTCAAAGCTTTACAATATGCTATGTTAGCCGCCTATTGAGGATTATGTTGCTCCTCTGAACCTGCTTTTCTCCAATGGGCTGAACAGGAGATTGCTAGGCCCTGGATAGTGGCCTTAAAAGCCTTGCAGTATATGCAACATTGGCAGTGTTGTCATTTTATTTAAAAAAATGTTCTATCTCCATCTATAGTGTCTGGAGGTAGTCATTTTGGCTCAACAAGACTCTATCCATACCCCGTTCTTTTTTAAAGCCATGTAGCTGAAATGTCAAAATCACCAGTGATCCAAAAAGGTCCCTGCATGATATTACTAAGAAGATTTGGAAATAGTAACAGGGAAAATAATAGATCTATTTGAGATGCTGCCCTATGCTGTTTGGAGAAGCAAGAATAAATTCTATTGGTTGGATTATGTTTTCGCCTAATATCTTGCACTCCTAGCTGAGTACAGAAGTCAGCAAAAATCTTCCCCATCCAACTTTTATGTTGATTTGGATTAGGATTTAAGCAATCAATAGAAGGGAAAGACAAACATGAAAGTTTTCGCTAACAACTGGAATCCCTAGCATAAAAACTGAAGAAGTTTAGTATCATTGTGAACAGGGCCATAATACGAAACAATATTATACCTTATTTTATAGAGAAAAAAAATGTACAATAACCCAACATGCATCAACCACTGGCTGTAAGCAGCTACTAATTGCACTTGTAGTCACTATTACTATGGTCCCCCTATCTGGACAATGAGACAAAGTTTTCTGTATGCCCAATCATAATTCTGCTTGTTCCTTTTCTTCCCCTTAAAAATGAGTTTCTTGAAGAATTATGAGGTTATATTTTGTAGGCTAAACAAATAGCATTTCTCTTTTCTCTATTATTCAGACACTTAAGTTTGTAACTAACAGTGACTAGCTCCACTGAATCTCTTCTGTCCACTTGAAAGTGCTAGTCTGTTACTTGCTTTCGGCTAGATTTGCACGTGAGTACTGCAAAACAGTGACCATATATAACATTCAATCCAACAATAAAGTGACACTATATCATTCAGCTGTATTACAACAATTTTCCTTTTGCAGTCATCCCTCTGCCCCTTCCACACCACCTCACCATGTGTCTGTGAATCTGCCCCTTACCTTCCAGTTCTTTCCAAACTGTTGTTCTAGCCTCTAGAAGCTAAGAATCACCACCCTACAGTCTATTTGGTGCATCCTCATGCACCTGTGATGTCCTGGAGCTATTCCTCCTCCCTCCTCTGACTACCCATCTGAGACAGGAAGTTCTTCACTTCAGAAGGTTCTGTAAAGATGCAAATGTTCCCCAAATTCCAGAACTTTCAGTTGGCAGGGTGCAGAAGTTGAGTCTGAACTCCCTTTGCCTTGTAAGATCGAGACAGGTGTTTCAGCTCCCAGCGTCATCTAGATGTTTCGTACATGAAGCCTGGAAACATTTTAAAGGTGAAGTCAGTTTACACTTTAAAGGATTTCAGTTGAGGAGCTTTCCTGAGGATTTTCTCCCTTGACCAAAAATGAATCTCATCTGTCCCTGTTAGGAGTGGACAGTCACTGAACATATCCCTAACCTGCCCACGACTCCACGGGTCCGACCAGGGACCCTCACAACCTGATGGTGGCAACTGTATGGGTGTGGGTCAACAAAACAACTAGCAGTCCCCCCAAGCCACTCCATGGTCTCTCCGTCAAAACTGAAAAATATTCAGAATGTGATGAGCACCAGTGAAGCTAAAGTCCGTTCCATGCTGCTTCATGATGGGATCAGGCACCATGCCTGCTGAGTTCAAATCCATCCGCTAGTGTCTTGTTTCTCTAATCAATGACAATTTGACCTATGCTTAGTCTAATGTCATCACCAGGACAGAGATGAATATATGAGCAATGAAATCTTGGTAAATCAAAAGAAATGGATCTCAATAAGAAAGAGTCATAATGGTTGGTACAGGGTAGGAGTAAGCCAGTGGGGCATTATATCCAGGTGGCCATTCAAAAGCCCACTGAGGATCACCTTAGACTACCAAGGATACATTCTATAAAAGCAAAACCATAATCAATATTAAGTAGGGGAAAAGAGAAGAGAGTGCAGGGGAAGGGAAGGAAACGGGGAGAATGGGGGTAAAAACCAAAGGTTCTTACCTTCAAGAACAAAAACAGAGTGTACCTTGCAAGTAAAGAACAGATACTGCAATGGAGCCAGAGTTAAAAATTGAAGTGATCTGAGGGGAAAAAAGAGATCACTAAATTTGAGCACTTTACTCTACATTTGCTTTTCTTGTAAACAAACTGTATTGTGAACTGTTTTTCAATCGTTGGTCTATCATCTTTCTAAATTTGGTTTGAAATTTAGGCATGATTTATGTTTCTTTAGTGGATAGTAACTACATCCATCAATGATTATTAATGTTGCCAATAAGTCTATATTAAACCATTATTGTCTGATATAAACTATTGTCTGAGGTTCCTGTCATAGCAGATTGGGCACACCCTTGTTTTTCCCTAAATTTCTCACAGGTAGCACCAATTGTAGGGTAGGGATAGTTCAAAATCAATTTTGACCATCTAATTTTATCTGAACATAATACCTTAGTCAAAATTTCGTGACCACAAAAATACTGTAGACAAAAATATTGAAGGTAAGTAAAACATTTTTAGTGTGTTGCAATAATATCAAAGATTTAAATATCTTTCATTGTAATATTGTATTTTATTATATTTCCAAGTCCATATTTTCTCTTTTGTAGAGGTAATTACATACAGAAAAGCTGTTTCCTGTCTGTATTAGTTTTTGAAAGTAGAAGAAAACTAAAACTAGGCCTTTTTTTCCGCAACTGTCCATGCTGTCATTCATGAAATCCTAGTTAATAGGTATACCTATTAACAGCATGGAAAGTTAAAAACTAGACCAGACTTCCTTGAATAACTGCATGTTGCAATATATGTTTGTGCTATCAGGCTAAAATGTAATGTGTGTGTATTTCTTTTAATTATGTTTTGCTGCTTAAAGTGGTGAAACCTGGCAAGCACAAAAGATAGATAAGATAGATAGATAAATGTTTATTGATGTTTAATTAATTACAATCATAACCACAAAACAACTATATACATTCCCACCTGCCTCCGACTCCCCTGTGGATTTCCTTGCTTACCTAACAACCCCACAAAAAAGATTGTTTAACCTCCACTACTCCCAATAACCTTTACATTAGTACCAACATTTACAAGTCACTATTAAACACTGATTGCTCACGTGTACATTGTCTGCTCTATTATCATTTCAGGTTTGGTCCCCCGGATCAAATTTTTCACATACGGCACATAAACTTCCCTATACTTAATATAAATGTTTATGTGTTAAAAGTGACCTTTAAGGCACATGGACGGGTCCCACTCAAATAATTTCATGATTGCACAATGAATGAAAAGTGCTCAGAGCTAGGTAGCCTTACTTTCCAATGTTGCGCATGAGTCCCTCAATACTTAATATGAATATTTATGTGTTAAAATTTAGTTTCAATACTCATTTTCTGAGTGCACAACATACCAAAAGTGCTTAGTGGTAGGTATACCTGTTTTAGAGGATGATTTTCACAAACAGGGGAAGCTTCTTCTCCAGCCTTACCAGGAATGGTCAGGAAGATCAAAATGCTTAATGCAAAAAATGCCTTTGTTTGCCTTGAACAAATACATTTGTACATTTGTTAGGAGTTGATTTTAACACACAGGGGAATTCTCACTGGTTTCAAAAGAGCATCAAAACATAAGTGCATGTTTGTCTTTTAAATTTGATAACAGTATTATGATGTTTTAGAACTGTAATGCATTTATGTGAAATATATTTTTGTCTAGGTATGCGAGTCATTGAAAAATAATTTTAAAGGTATTTTGGATTTTGCTTTATAGTCAGCATATATATTAAAAATTAATTGTTACATTGTATGAAATTCTGAGACTTTGTATACACTTTTAAATGTATCACCTAAAATAATAATACAACAGTTTCAATATACAAAAATGTAACTATTTTGGTAAGGATAAAACCTGTCAATACATATTCAATTTTCCATTACTAGGTCTTAATTTATAGATTTTGTTATTAAACAGTTTTAAATATTTAGATTTTTCATACATGCTTATGATCTAGCAGTTTAAATACTGGCCTGTGGCTCAGGGTGGTGCAAAATGTGCCTTCTTCACACTATTTCGGGACCTCACTAAACTCATTCTTACTTAATCAATCTATTGCCTTCTATCCATGTTACTGTTAATTAGCATGCTATCCTTAACTTTTGATTGTCCTTATACACTCTGTTTGGATAGAACTTTTCCCTCTAGAATTCATTCCCCTGTCTCTATTTACTTGACATAATCATCTCTTCTCACAGCCCAGTGATCTCCCAGGGTATTCTCCAAGACTACTAACCCACTCTCATTCTTCAATTTTAGTCTATACCTGCAAGCACTCCTATCCCCTCCCTTTTCTATCCTTTCACCTTTTCATTGCTTTCACCAAGTTTCTCCACCAATGGAGATATACATCAAGGCCCATATTTATACTTTTTGACGCTAAACTGCACTAACGCAGTTTAGCGCCAAAAAATTTTGCGCTGTCTAACGCCATTCTGAAGCGCCATGCGGGCGCCGTATTTATGGAATGGCGTTAGCCGGTGCAAGCAGACCGGCGCTGCCTGGTTTGCGTGGAAAAAAGCCACGTACACCAGACAGCGCCGGCGTAGGGGGAAAATGGCGTATGGGCGTCTTAAAATGGGGCAAGTCAGGTTACGTCGAAAAAATCGTCGTAACCCGACTTGCGCCATTTTTTTTCGACGCCCATCCCCCATCAACATGACTCCTATCATTGTAAAGATAGGAGTCATGCCCCCTTGCCCAATGGCCATGCCCAGGGGACTTCTGTCCCCTGGGCATGGTCATTGGGCATAGTGGCATGTAGGGGGGCACAAATCAGGCCCCCCTATGCCACAAAAAAAAAAAAAAAAAAAAACTTACCTGAACTTACCTTAATGTCCATGGGATGGGTCCCTCCATCCTTGGGTGTCCTCCTGGGGTGGCCAAGGGTGGCAGGGGGGGTCCCTGGGGGCAGGGGAGGGCACTCTGGGCTCATTTTGAGCCCACTTGTCCCTTAACGCCATGCCTGACCCAGGCGTTAAAAAGCGGCGCAAATGCGCCGTTTTTGGCCACGCCCACTCCCGGGCGTCATTTTTGCCCGGGAGTATAAATACCACGAAAAGGCCTGGGAGTCATTTTTTAAGACGGGAACGCCTCCCTTGCATATCATTAACGCAAGGAAGGGGTTCACGCTAAAAAATGACGCACACTCCGGGCACTTTGGCGCCCGAAGCGTCTAACGCCATAGTATAAATATGGTGTTAGTTGGCGTTAGTTTAGCGTCGAATTTGCGTCGAAAAAAACGACGCAAATTCGGCGCAACCAGAGTATAAATACGGCCCCAAATGTTTTCTGTCCTTGACATCACCACCAACGACTCCACACTCTTTAATGCTTTTAAGGATATTACCCATCTGAAACGTCAGATTGACAGATATGCTTGCTCTGCCCTCTACCCACACGGTAGTTAGGCGAGCTACTTTAGACACAATCCCTCATTATGACATCGGCAGTAAATCCCACTCACCACCACGCTGACGGCCGCCAACTTACTGCTGCCATAGCGGATATCCTTTCACCATATTCTGACACAAACACACACCAATCCGTCAGTATTCAGCCACATACACAAATCTGCCACATCAAAGGTCAGTGATAAACTGGCGGTATCAAAACCCACACGTTATACCCACAGAACTATGCCCACCACATTATGACCCACGAATCATCATGGCGGACATTTAACGGCGGTAAACCATTGGCAGTACATACCTCCGCTCCCACAATGGACACCCTTATACAAAACAACAACAATTCAAACAACACACACCTGACACCCGTACACATACCACACCCACACACCCACACCACTATAAAACACACACCCACGCTACCCACAACCCTTTACAAACAACAATTACTGGCAGGAAATTGACACCAAGACAACTGACACAAATAGAGCCACAGACAATTCACACCTATACACCACTCAAGCACTACACATCACACACTTCAACACATCACTCAACAGACCCTCACCAATACACTTCACACAACACCCATGGCACCACAAAGACACCCCCGTTTCACAGAGGAGGAGCTAAGTGTCATGGTGGAGGAAATTGTCAGGGAGAAGCAGCAGATATCTATAGCTAGGAAGATGGAGCTATGGTGGTTAATCATGGACAGGATCAATGGCGTGGGACAGTACCCAAGAACTAGAGATGACATCAGGAAGAGATGGAACGACCTACGGGGGAAGGCATGTTCCACTGCAGCAAAACACCAGCTCGCTATCCAGAGGACTGGCAGTGGACCCCCACCTCTTCCCCCACAACTCACAACATGGGAGGAGCAAGTATTGGCAGTACTGCATCCTGAGGGGCCTGGCCGGAGTCGGAGGAGGACTGGACTCTGGTAAGTCAACTCTCTACTACTATCACCCCCTTACCTGCATGTCATCACATATCCTCACCCTCACCCTCACTCCCAGCACACACCCCACCATGACATCTCACTCATCCCAGTGCCAAGCCCTGCATGCCGCACTAATGCATGGACATCTTTCACAGCCCTGCATGGACACTCATCACTAAAGCATGCACACCATAGAGAACTAACAATCCCACCATACACTGACATCCACATGTGAAGGGTACCAGAGCAAATCCAAACAATGAGGGGAAGCCACGGAGGTACAATATGTCAGACACAGAAACCATAACACATCATTTACACCCCCACAGGTACCCCAGCCAATGTCAGAAGAGAGGTGGTGCCAGCACTATCCAGTCCCCCAACTGAAGAGGCCCACAGTGATGACAGTAACTCTAGTCTTCAGGATCTGGATGATCTGCCTGGCCCATCAGGGACCACTGGACAGCCTGTTACACAGGCCCAGTCACACACCACCACAGAGCCTCCCCATCAGTAAACACCACCACAGCACCCACCAAGTGTACTCTTACCTCTGTCCCCAGGACACATCAATCAGCAGTGTGTCCACCTCTACAGGGACCCCAGGGCACATCTCGCCCCCAAAACAATCAGGGACCTGGGGTCAGTGGCAGTGTGCACACGATTCAGGAGACAGAGACACAGGCCAACAGGGAAACTGGAAGGACTGCTGTGTGCCAGGGGGAGGACAGGCCCAGAGAACCGACTCTCCAGGAGGCTTTCGCAGAGATCCTGGGAGCCTATCAACATTCCCATGAAACAATAGGTCAAATCCTGGACAATGTGTAGGAGAACAGGCGGCTGCAGGAGGCACAGTACCAGGGGATCAGCGAGGACTTGCAGGCCATCAAAAACACCCCGATCTCCATTGCTGGGGTGCTGGCAGACATGGTCAATGTTATGAGCTAGGCAGTCTCACACCAGCGGGCCCCTGCCACTAGCCAGACATCTGAACAGCCTTCCACCTCCGCAGCCGCTAGTGGCCAGGAGGCCCCAACACAGGACTCACAGGCCACCAGCACCCCTCCCCCTGTAGAAGGTGAACCACCCCGCAAACGTTCCCTGTGATCCAGACAGAAGCCAGAGACACTTGCTAAGACCCCGCCAGGAAATGAGCCTCTCCTGATTATCACCCTTGTGTCCCACTCTGTCACCCTGTCCACCTTGAACTGCCATTGCTCCTCTTCCTATGTCCCCATGGACAATGCACCTTTGCTACAAATAGACTGGAACAATACCCTGGACTTTCCTCCATCATCACCCCATCCTATTGCACTTGCCCCTTCATATATTAGCATTTCAATAAACACCCTTTGAAAAGTCATGTATATCAAGTATGTATTCATTGTAACAGGTACAAACATTGCAAATCAACTGTACAGGGAATGAGCATAGATCAATGGCCTGTAGCTGGCTGTAGTGATCACACCAAGAGTATATATCAGGTCACCAACATCTGCAAAATGAATTGCCAGAGGGCACAGTAAGTGGGCATAAAAGTTGCAAATATCAGCAGGCCATTGGCACACAGATTGAAACAAAAGTCATTGAAATGTGAAGTAACACTGTCCTACCTGAGGGTCATTGGAAGTATTTTCGGATAACACTTGTTCTGTTGTCCTCATCCTCATCCTCTGCCGCCTCATCCTCACTGTCCACAGGGTCTACTTCTGCCACACGGGCATCCCCAGCTCCTCCGCCTGCAGGAATGGGACATGGCGTCTGAGGGCCAGGTTATTTAACATGCATCACGCCACCACTATCTGGCATACTTTCTTTGCTGAGTAGCACAGGGATCCACCTGTTAGATGGAGGCACCGGAACCTGGCCTTCAAGAGGCCAAAGGTCCTCTCAATTATCCTTATGGTTCACCCATGTGCCTCATTATAATGTTCTTCTGCTCTTGTCGTGGCATTCCTCACAGGGGTCAGCAGCCATGATAGGTTTGGGTAACCAGAGTCACCTGCAAATATTGAGGGACATTTAACCACACACTATCCTATATGGTGCACACCATACCCATACACCAACATATACTGGGTGGAAACCAGGGATCACCTATTAGCCACACCCTGTGCCTCTTTAGTTGGGCCATCACATTTGGGATGCTGCTATTCCTCAGGACAAAGGCATCATGCACTGACCCTGGATACTTAGCATTGACGTGGGGGATGTACTTGTCCAGCAAGCACACCATCTGAACATTCATAAAGTGGAAACTCTTACGATTCCTGAACACCTGTTTATTCTGCCCGGGGGGCACAAATGCAATATGTGTTCCATCAATCGCCCCAATTATGTTGGGGATGTGTCCCATTGCATAAAACTCAGCCTTCACAGTGGCCAAATCCTCAACCTGTGGGAAAACAATGTTGCTGCACATGTGTTTTATCAGGGCAGACAACACTCTTGTCAGCACTATTGAGAACATTGGCTGTGACATTCCTGCTCCCAAGCCCACTGTAACTTGGAAAGAACAAGTTGCCAGGAAATGGAGTACAGATAGCACTTGCACAAGAGGGGGGATCTCAGTGGGGTGACGGATATCAGATATCAGGTCAGGCTCCAATTGGACACACAGCTCAGTGATTGTGGCCCTGTCCAGTCTATAAAGTGAGTATTATGTGCCTGTCCTCCAGTGTAGCCAAGCCCACCAGGGGTCTGTACACAGGGGTATGTCTCTATCTCCTATTCATCTGCAGCGGTAGGTATCTAACGGACACTAGAGTGAGGACCAGTCACAAACAGAACAATTGAACCAGAACAGAACTCTGCATCCTGTAAACATGAAATGGGTCATTGTGATTTGTCCAGTATGTGCTAATATCTTCTGTGACACAGCCTTATCCCAGGGCCTGCCCCCCACCTCTGAAATGGCGTCCGCCTGTCCTGTGTTGAGGGACAGGTGGAAGTGAGGTAATTCCGCTGACTTGTGCGCCATTGCAGGAGGCGGCCGGGAACTGCTGTGCAGCTCCTCATTAGCTAACATTGGGCCCTATGGGTTACAGTGGCCAATGGTGATCTACGCCGGAAGTGACGGTATGCACCGCTGCGGATGTGACTGCCATTTTCTATGTGATTCCTCACTTGTTATCTGACCTTCCATAGGAGAGGACCTTTACTGCATGTGCTGCTGTGACCTGGGTCTGGAACCTACCATGGCCCGTGTGACCGGGGAAAGGGCCCCAGCCTTCACTTCGGTAGAGTTGAGAGACTGGTGGATGGGGTCCTACCCCAGTACGGACTGCTGTATGGGCCTCCAGACCAACAAGTGAGTACACTGTGAGCACGATGCGTGTAGCATGAATGCATGGAGTTGTGTGTGTGATGGCCTCATGTAAGGGGGGTGGGTGGATGTCCTCTTGGCGGTGTACAGGTTGTGTGCTGGGCCATGTGTGTGGAAATAGTGATGTGAAGGGGGATGGTGGGCCATATGTATAACAGGCAGGACTGTTTGTCTAATTCTATTTTCCTGTCTGTATTGCCTCTGCAGGTCAGCGCCATCAAAAGAAGGGTATATGGTGTGCCATCGCCAAGGAGGTGCAGACCCTGGGGGTCTATGGCAGGCGGAACACCCACTGTCGCAAACAGTGGGAGGACCGACCTGAGACGCTGGGCACGGAAGACAGCGGAGGGCCAGCTGGGGATGGCCTCCCAATGAGGAAGGAGTGCCCGTCAAACCCTGGCTCCCCTGATGGCCTGCATACTGGTGGTGGCCTATCAAGAGTTGGATGGGCGCTTGAGGGCAACACAGGAGCCACAAGGGGATGAGTACAGTGCCCATCATTTCAACTTATGCATGATAGGGTGGTAACCGGGGGAGCTTGTGTGTCAGTGGGTGCCCCTAGGCCAGGCCTGAAATTGCAGCGTAGGTCCTCTGGTGTCTAGGATGCAGAAGGGCAAATTAAGCTACCTAGATCGTAGGCTTCCAATACTGGTCAGGGCTGCTTGGGTCCAAGGTGTGCTGCATTTGGCAGTGTGTGCCCCTCCCCATGACTTGGAGGCATGCTATTTCTCTTGTAGTGCAATGCATATTGCGTAGGCCTGTTCCCTGTGTGTGAGGGTGCTGTGTACATCAACGGTGGTGTTGGTACAGCCAATGACCCAGTGTATCCTTTGTCTCTCTCCCCTCCTTTCTTGTTTCGCCCCAGGTACCTCAGGCCCTGCCCCAGTGAGCCCTGCTGGCCTGAGTGAGGAGGCAATTGACCTCCTGAGATCCATCTCTGTAGGACAGTCAACCATTGTGAATGCCATCCAGGGGCTGGCAACCCAGATGCAACAATCTAATGCATTCCTGGAGGGCATTCACACTGGATTGGCGGCCCAACATAAATTGATTCAGGCTCTGGCCTCCTCTCTGATGGCAGCCATTGTCTCTGTTTCTACTGTCTCCTCTCCAACTTCCATTGCCCAGTCCCAGTCCCACTCCCCTCAACCTTCATCCCACAGGCACTCACACAAACACCACCCAGTCGCAGACACACCAGCATCCACTATTTCCACGGTCTCCCTCTCCTCCCCCTCCACCTCCTCCCTCCCAGCCATGTCCACACACACACTTGCATGCACTACATTATCATCCACTACCAGCATCATCACCACACCAAGCAGGACATACACCTCACTGGCAGACACCTCCACAACATCCATGCACACGTCCCCTGTGTCCTCTTCCACTATGTCTATCCTCCCTAAGGTACACAAACGCAAGCACTCAGACACCCAACAACCATCCACCTCACAACAGCATACAGCCCATGCACCTGCACCGAAAAGCAGCAGACAGACACCTCCAACAACCACTCCCTCATCCTCCACTCCCATTCCTTCTCCCTCTTCCCGCCCCAATGTCCCTAAAAAACTGTTCCTATCCACCATTGACCTCTTCCCTACCCCTCTGCCCCATCCTGCACGTATGGGCAGAGTATCACAAACCCAGCCAAGCACGGCAGCCACACAGTCCACAGGCCCAGCCCTAACCACAACCCCTCATGGTATAAAGGGATCCAGGCCACATGGAATGAAGGGGAAGGAGCCTGCACCAGCCAGCCTCAAGGGGAGGGAGGCAGCCCCAGCCATCAAGAAGGGCAAGGAGCCTGCACCTTCTGCACGAAAGGCCAAGGAGTCTGCTCCAGAAGGCAGGAAGATCAAGGAGCCTGCACCAGCAGGCAGGAATATCGAAGAGCCTGCACCAGCAGGCAGGAAGGGCAAGGAGCCTGCACCAGCAGGCAGGAAGATCAAAGAGCCTGCACCAGCAGACAGGAAGGGCAAGGAGCCTGCACCAGGAACTGTGTCAGAGCCGCCAGCAACAACTGTGGTTGTGCATCCGTCTGAGGATGCAGTGGATGGGCAGGAGCCTCCCCCACTAGCAGCCCCACCACTGTGCAGCTGTCCGACGTTGCAGGGGATGGGCAGGAGCCTCCCCCCACCAGCAGCACCACCACTGTGCAGCCGTCACCGCTGGCGGATGCTATGTAATCCTGAATCCATGGGCTGTGTGTGGCCTGTCCACTCCAGAACCAGTGTGTATGACACCCACCTTAGAGACTGTGGCCCATTACTACCCAGGATCAAGCACAGGGCACGTTGCCCCCTCCAGAACCAGTGGGTATGACACCCACCTGAGAGACTGTGGCTCATCACTCCCCAGTATCAAGCACAGGGCACATTGCCCCCTCCAGAACCAGTGGGAATGACACCCACCTTAGAGACTGTGGCCCATCACTCCCCATGATCAAGCACAGGGCATGTTTCCCCCTCTGGAACCAATGGGTATGACACCCACCTGAGTGACTGTGGCCCATCACTCCCCAGGATCAAGCACATGGCATATTGCCCCCTCCAGGACCAGTGGTCTTGCTACACCTCCCGACTGAGGTGCCCCCGTCCCCCTGAGGTGCCTGCCTATTTACAAACTGATGCCCCCGCAGTGTTCTCCCTATGTTGAAGCAGGTGACATGTGTGGCCTTGGACTTTGGCCTGTGGCCATGTGGCCTACAAAAATTGAGGACTGGGCTGTGTCCCTTTTTCTGTACATATGTACATATCTATTATTGTGCCTATCTTATTATTTCTACTGTGTTGATCTTATTACAAACACTTTTGCAAAATTGTTTTGTCCTTGCATTATTCAGCCGAGTTACAGGGTCAAATTGTTTTTTAATGCATCTGGTTGTGTGTATGGTGTGTGTGTGTGTGTGGGGTGTGTGTGTGGTGTGGGTGTGTGTGTGTCACTGTCTTTTTCCTCCCAGCTCCCTTGTGTGCTAGGCAGCTGTACTCACCGTTGTCGTCTTCACTGGCGTTGGTGTTCATGGTGGAGCAGAACCTAGAATAACATTGGGAACAGATGCAGTCCAGGTTCCATGGCAGTGTGGGTTTTCCTTGTGTGTCCAATGGTGAGTCCTTTGACTTCTGAGCTCAGTTTCCGCCAGGCATTTGATGTCATTGGTACTGCCCAGGAAAAGGTGGCGGAATGTCTGGTCATAATATGGTGGGCAGAACATTGACTTCCGCCTGGCTGTAGGCGGCTCCCGCTGTGGTGGCTGTTGTTTCCACCCTGGCAATCGGTGTGTGGTACATTGGCTGTCTTTCAGGGATCTTTCCGCCATGGTCATAATTTGGCAGTCAGTACCACCAGCCTGTTGGCGGTATTTCCGCCACTTTATCACCGGCTGCCAGGGTGTCGTAATGAGGGCCATATTTACCACTGCTTGCTCTTTCCTGTACCAATAGTACCAGGATACTTGGTACTGCTTCTATTAATAATAACTGGCCAGTAAGGATTTTGCAGATAGTTTAGTGACTTCCTTCACTGTAGGGGAGACTTACAAAGCCTGATGAAATGCCATTTCTCTGAACTGATCCACTCACCCTCTGATTCAATTCCAACAGGAATGCAGTTAGCCTGACTTGGTAACCAGGGTACCTATTGTTCTTGTTCATTCTAAACTGCTTCAGGTATTGTTAATAATCTATTATGATTACGACCCCTCTATCCATTCAAAATACCATTGACTTTCAAACATATATACTAATGATGTCATTGACTTTGGGCCTGAATAGGAGTCTGGCGGCCGGACCGTCCCAACTCCAAATGGCGGTGCAGAGGCAGGTGCCAAGTCGGATGCCCACACACCGCCATATTATGATGTTTCTGCCAGGCTGGCCAGTGGAAAAAGTGTGGCATCATTGACCTCGGTTCTCAGGGAGCCAAGGCCAATGTCCTCACACAGATGCTGCCCTCAGCACCTTCGGAATGTGCACTGTCTGCCACAGCAGACAGTGCACATTCTGAGGGTGCTAACAAGGGGCCCTGCACTGCCCATGTCATGGGCATGGGCAATGCAGGTCCCCCCCCTGTGACCCCGTCTCTGCCTTTCTACTAGCCTTTCCATGGTAGGGTCCCTGCCATAGAAAGGCCGGCAGAAAGGCAAGTCGTAATCAGCACGTTGTTGCTGAACTCAGCACTGCTGTGGCTGACCAGAATTTGCACCGCCACCAACCCGTCAGCATCTGTGATCCTGATGGTGGCAGCAATGTGATGGTGGTCCAACCACCAGCATCAAAATGTGGAAATCCGACAGTCAGGGTGGCGTCACCGGTTTGGCGTTCCATGAAAAAGTACCTATAGTCATACCTTCTTCACACTTTCAAACTTTTAATTGTTTCAATGCACTGTGTAATGCACTTTTCACCACAGAGCATTTCAGCAGAGTATGCACATAATTTCTTATGCTTGGACCATAATTACAATAAACATGTCTTAACTGGCATTCCATTATATGAACTTTTGATGCTCAATAAGGTTTTATATTGTGTTGCGTGTTGTGCACTGCATAGTAACCTGTGAATTACATTGTGTAACATGTATATAATAGAAACTAGTGTTCTTTATGGAGACTAAATACTATGACATAAAAATTATTTTAGGAAGCTTACTACTAATGTTCTTTCACTCCTTAAATACTCTACTACCCTGGAACATATTGTTGGCAACTTGTATTATTTAGCAATGTTCTTACTTAAAAATTTCACCCCTTCATCAGTGCCTTATCTCTGCCCCCTCCCATGTCTCTGACATGAAACCCTCATTTTAGTCCAATGACCTGATCCTTTTTTCTGTCCCCAAAGACCTGGTTCAATTTGTTCTCCTTCAATGAAGAGATATGACGGCATACTCCCTATGAAATTATAATGGGCCAAATTACTCTGAAGGGCTCACATTAAAGTCTTCCTTAAAAAAGAATCAAAGCCTTCTGTTATGAAATACTGTCCTACCTCTGGACTCTTTGTTCTTGCCAGTGCTATCCCAAAATGTGCTTCTAACCAACTAATCATATCTAGGGGAATTACATTCTGCATTTCTTTCAATCCGAATTCAGGGCAGGTCACAGTACGGAATTTGCAACATTAGTAATTAACAATGACATCCTCTATATCATTCAGTCAGGCCTTCATTGGTTTATCTTCCTTTTAGATTTAGAATCACCATTCAATATTGTAAACCAAGACTTTCACCTGGATTCTGCAAAACATAGGATGGGAATGTAAAAATTGTTTGAATTACCAATCAGAGCACCCACAAGGAGGGAAAATAGGCATTTCCTTTTCACATCATACACCTGTTTCTTGTGCTTCCCCAGAGATTGATTTTAGCACTCATAGGTAGCAAACACTATGTAAAAACAATCAGTAAACTTCTCAAAGTTCTAGGTATTTTAGGCCAGATGTACTTTTATACCTGCTATGTAATCTAGTTGCAACAAATGACCACAGTTTGCAAACATACTTTTTGCAACAATTGTGGGATTTTGTGAATCGACCTATGTACCAATAGGTTGGTTCACAAAATTCTGGATTGGAGATGGTTGCAATTTCACTAACCTCATTATTCCTTCATGAGGGATGTCACATCTCATGACGAGCTCTGATTGGGCACAATCACGGAGATGGTGGCCTACAAGTGTCATCCGACAATCATGTCTGTGATCATGTCTCAAAAAAGAAAACTTTTGAAAAGAAAATGCAACCTGCTTTCCTCAAAGAAAATAGGATTGTGCTTAAAAGAAAAAGTTTTTTTTTCTATAATTATTTTTTTAAAGAGAGTTCATATTGATTCCATGTCTATTTTCTCTGAAAAGGTTTTCAACATTAACAAAGGGGAAGGGGCCTTAAAGGAGAGTTAAGGGCTTCACTAAGAGTTTGGCAGTTCCACTGCCATGGAAGTGGTGCCCACCCTGCCCTATTACTATGTTCCAGCTGGTCTGACCGGCGGGCACATTGTAATAGAGCATTCCCACTAGTCAGACCAGCAGGAACAGTGCTACGAGATAGCACTCAGCTCCCTTAAAGGAGCAGAGTGCCATCTTGTGGCACAGAAGAGACTGACCACCACCTTTGGAATGTGCACTGTCTTGAAAGCAGATAGTGTGCATTCTGATGGTGCTGGGCACCGGGGCCCCTGCACTTCTTATACCATGGGCGTGAGCAGTGCAGGGGATCCCCTGTTGCCCCCAGCACACCCTCACCGCCAGCCTTTCCATGGCAGTCATACCGCCATGGAAAGGCTGGTAGTGAGGGGAGTTGTAGTAATCCAGGAGTCACTGAGTTCAGTGCAGCCCTGGCTGAGTACAACTCTGACTGCTGTCATGTCGCCAGGAACCATGCTCTGAGCAGAAAAGTCGGTCCACTGGCGGGTCTGCCCGCCATGATTGTTATTGGGTAGTCGACCACATGGAGTGCGGTGATCTGACAGTCGACGCAAGTGTGGCGGCCCTCGGACAGCCACACTCGTAATGAGGCCCTAAATCTTCCTTTGTTTGCAAAAAAAAAATTGCTGGGAAAAATTGAAAATGCAAAGACATAATTACTAAATTTCTTCTCCTAATTCTGAAATCTAATCTAGCCTGCAAATTTTTCTTACTTGAAACCTCATAGACTGCCACAACCTGTTTTTCAGTCCTGCAAAAACTGAAATCTTAAAAGCCACAGTCAAACTATGGCTAGGTCTTGTAGATTCTATCTTCAGAAACTCAAGAACCTAAATTGCATTTTATGTCCATAGGTTCTGAAACCAGCAGTTGAGCTCATGATAATCTTTGTACTTGGTTGTAGCTCTGCTCTCCATGCGGGCCTCATGACGAATAGACTTGTTCAACCTAGAGCTGCTCTTAGTGCTGCTTCTGGTTTTCCTTCAACATTAACAAACAATACACTACACCTTTCTTCTTACTAATTTAATTGGCTCCTGGTTGTGGCACACTCTGCCTTGAGAACTGCATGTCTGTCATAAAAAATCGTCAAACACCCAAACCTCCAGATATCTACTACCAGAAGCTAACGCTGTCTAGAGGTTCTTCAACTCTCTTTCACAAATCCAGAAGACCTTTTATTAATTCCCTCTTTAAAAAGAACATCTTGCACACAGGTCTCTCTCCGGCATTGCTCCAACAACCTGGAACACTCTCTCTATACATATAAAAGCATGTTCTCCTTACAAATTGTTGCATCCCTCCTATACAAACCTTGGGAAACATCTAGATGTATAATATCTAAATTTCTTGTCCATCTTATGGGTGACACTTTCTGTACACTGACTCACAAATGGGCTTAGTTTCCAAAATTCCTCCTCTTCTTCTACAATCTCTTCCATATACTTAATCATGATATACTTATTTTCTGTCTCTTTGACTATAATGATGATATGTCCATTTAAGAAAGCTGAACTGGTGGTCGAAAGGCAATCAGGATTTACTGGGTCCTAAATTTAACAATAGGGTCATTTCTGGCTGGTATCCCGGGCCCTCTAAACAATGGGACCCACATTGGAAACCACACACCTTTTATAGGACATTGGGGTGCAGTAGCTAACTCTTGACTCAGGGAGGAGCTTTGGGTTAAAAGCTCAGAACTCTAACAAACACACCAACAATATTTGCTAAAGTGGTGTTCAGCCAGTGCTTTTATTTGAAAGAAAAAAGCACTTTAACCCACATAGAGCTAAATACTGTGCATAAAAGTACAAATGTATACACAATTCAGCCTACTGTGGTTGAAATGAGTGTTTCACAGTACCAAAAAGAAGACCTAGAGGACTTATCATCACTTTATTTATAAACCAAACATACTTTGACATAAACTTTTTCATCAGTCCTGCAGATCTTGACATTAATTTTCACCAGGCAAAAATAAGACCATACACTTTGAAATGAAAGACCTTTGCCTGTGCAAGAGAACAAACATCTAGCCAGACTCAATATAATATTAGAAGGTGTCTGCCTCTGGCTACTGACAACAAGGCCAGAACTAATTTAAAAAATAAGGTCCCTCACCCAAGAAGCAACGTAGTATATGGTCAGTCCAAACATTCTGGCATTGATGATCCACAATGATGTGTCTTTATTTTTTTGAGTTTGTGAGCTTAGTAAAGACGTGGAACAATTTTGAGAACGGCCCTGTGTCACATAAAATGGTGCATCACCTTCTACGGCTGCCTGAAACACACATCCAGTCCCACCATTTTTGCTATGTGTGCACATGTTCTGCACACAGTAGCCAACATGGATAGGAGGTGCAGGCACTAGCAGGGAACTATGTCATCTTGATGGTTGACATAGAGGCCCTTACTTTGTTGATATGCACACCAGAGAGTCCCATTCCTGAACGAAGCCCAGTTTTGCCCTACCAGAACTGTAAGGTATGAAATGGGTCCCCAACAGGCCCTCCTTACCCAAACAAGGCAAGATCTTTGTGGTATTGGTAATATTCAGTAGGAGTAATTGATCAGGCAATCACAAAGTGAGCACGGTATTGCAGTCCATAGAGAGACTGAAAATATTCCATAGAACCCAATCACAGGATCGGTGGGCCCAACTGGCAATACATTCAATTACAACAAATGTAGGATCACAGTTTTGTGGTTACAGTCTTTCATTTCCAGAGAGAACAAAAACACCTATGTTCTACAAAGCTGATCACACTTGCCTTTTTCCTTCAATGACAAGTGCCCTTGCTTCAGTGGACATGAGCAGCATAAAGTTACAAAGAAGTGGCCAATTCAAATTGCAATAGCTTTGCATCTGCTGGACGGAATGCTGCATGGTCTACAGTGTTTTGCATTGTTGCACCCCCTCTGGTGACTAGTGAGGGAAACTAGGGGTGTCCTTATTTATGATCAAAGGTGCTCAAAAAGCCGGGGGCAGGCACTGCTACTTCCCAGAGGCCCCACAAAGCACTTATAAAGTTTCAAGTCTTGCATAGCTTATGGTTAGATGACTTTTTGTCCTCGTAGGTTGCTCTTTTGCAGGTGGCATTCTGCAACCCCTTCTCCACAGGTAAGACTCTTCTGCTCCAAAGTATACATCCTGGGCCTGTCATTCCTGCTAGACAGTCTCCAGGCCCAAAGCAACACACAGCAAAGAGACATGAGTCATTCTCAACACCAATAGTGTGGCAGTCTCTTATAGGGTGGCATTGCACATCAGCGTGAATTCATGATGTCCACTCTTTCAGGAGACAGTCTATTAGGCTACCTCAGTCCACTACAAGCCCACTTCTCACTGTTCCTGGGTCGGAAGTAAGCGGACAGTGCTACCAGTGCCGGAGAGGGAACAGAATAATTACAGAGATGCAAACCAGCTAGTTAACCTACTCCCTTTCCAAGGCTTTTCAGATGTTCCCTAACCTTCTCAGTTTTCTTTCCTGCACAGAAGGTTTTACAGAGAGGTAGCTTTTTCAGTCATTGATTGAACTCCATCCCAATCTAATTCTGACACACCATTTCTCCACCTCTATTCTGCGCAACATGGGGGTCAGATCCCCTGTTACCCTTATTTCTGAGACACACTCTTTAAACTAGCTACCTTCAAAGGTCTGTCCTGGGTTAAGGTGGAGACAGAAGCCTCTCCTCTCCAATTTCTCCAAACTGAGAACAACCTATGACCTCATTATCAAGAGGATACTGCAATCTGCCTTTGAATCTCTAGTCCCTCGCCCTTCTTCCAGCAGCCGGAGTTTACCCTTTTGGATAGGTCTATGATATAAAGGCCATTTGTTCTGCAAGGTGGTAAAATAGTAGTTACCTCCACCCAGTCAGTTCAGGAATGAGTAGGTTCCAAATCTCATGCCAAACCCTCTCCAGTACCTATTGATAACCCACACCCCTTGAGAAGAACAAATCTAACCCAAAGGAGGTCTAGTGGAATAACTGTGGACATATGCTATGGAAATGATGTATGCTGTGAAAACCCCGCCACAAAATTAACAACTCCTTTTTAGAAACCACTTAGCCATCTCCTTAGAAAGACCTTTAGAAGTATCAGATGAAACTCGCATGATGAAAGAACAACTGTTATAACGCAAACTACGTCGCTTGAAAAATGTTACTTTCTGACCCCATCAGGCACCACAGCTCAGCCAACATAGCACAGCTTGCTAATTCAACATCTAATAACTTTACTCATACGTGTATGACACACACCTTGAAGGATATCTTTGTACTTTTTATTTTTGATATTTTTGTGAGATGAGTGGGTCTAATTGGAAAGCGCAGGGATGTCACTCTGGAACAATAACTGAATTTGAAATTAAAGGAATGAGATAAGCGCACCAATGGATTAATTTCGAAAAAGTGGTAATAAAAGACTTCTACTACATTAAAAAATCAATTAAATTAAATTCCTAAAGAAATTATGTAACTTAATAAGTCACTGAAATGAAATGCTGAACTATCTCCCAACTAGCCGTTTTACCCTTCTTTTCAGACTGACAAGCATTTCACTTTTTTATGACAGTTTTATTTTCACCTGAAACATTTCATCTATCTCCAATGGCTGGTATGTTTCCTAGATACGGAAATGTTACAGAAACAGGATAATAATATGCCTAATGTTTTGCTCAGTTCAACAGCAAAAAAACGTTATTTTTATAGATTATTGCTATTGTAAAATGTCACAAGTAAGAGTGCAGAGAGGAATTATGGCTTAGGTTAGGATACTTGCTGTAATAGTTAAGTAGGGGCTGTAGGCCATGCATGAAAGACAGACATAATTGCAGCAGGCTCTTTGACAGCGGAATGTGGCATGCGGATAATGAACAGAGTACACAGCGGAGGTATCAAAAGTAAATCCGACACAGTTCATGTATCCACATACAAAAGTACTGCCAAATGCTTTCTCAGATTTGCTAACATAAAGGCAATGTAAAAAACATGCTGTTAAGCTACCATGCCAACATGTATCTTGGAAAAAAGGAGTGCCATACATTTAGAAGCCCATTTTTGCTTTAAAACAGATTCCGCCACTGTTCGTGTGCTCTGTTCACCCTTAACCACCACTCCTGTATGAAAATATTATCCTTTCGTGGCACCACTATCCTCCATAGCCAGACTGGTGCCATATCTTTCCATTACTGTCTTCTCGTTGTTTTAATTCTAAGACATCTGTTGCTTCACCAGGCTGACTCCGTTGCCCTCAGATGCCAGTCATTTGATTGTTTCCTAGAAGCAGCAGCGACATGGTTCTCTTTTCCAGACTGAACTGGAGACAGCTGCGTCAACTCTTGTTGCTGAGGAATATAATGGGGGTATTCCATAAATGTAATAAGTATCAGCAAAGCCAATATGTCTGGCCTTGGTAAACTGGTGTGATGGCTATTATTTTTTTTTTGTTATTGCAAGCATGTGTCACCAAAATAAAAATAAAATATGCAACTATCTAAAAATGGCAGCCGTTAGCTCGCAATAAAAAGTTTCAATTTAAATAAGAAATGACTATTGTATATCATTTTAATAGAACATTGTAACTGTGTTTCTTAGTGGACAGGTATGCTTAGAACAGATTAAAAAAATATACGGAAGTACAACGAAATGGTATTATTCGCTTTGACTTACAGTAAACCTAAAGTGATAGTTTAAACATACAAGGGTGACAAAAATGTAAATAAGCATAGGGAATACAGTACTTTTATGAACGGAATTGCGTATCGGTTGGCGGACCGATTTGTCACTTGACAGAAGGGGTTTCAAGGTGTAGTATCCCGAAACTGGCGGTCAATTGAAGCGCTACACCATTTTATTGTTTTAAAGAGTGGATTATGTTTTTGAAGAGTTGAGGCACTTCACAACTGTAATTTCACAGAGCTGAAGCACAACACAACTCTGGGGGTCCATCGATCAGAGGGGTTTATTACAGCAGCTCCCGGACTGACATAGTATTGTTGATGGAATTCCATCCAGAGCCTGGTGATGAATATTCCATAAAGCATAAATAGAAAAAACACTAGAGCTGATGCAAAAGTTTCTCAGAGCACCAGACGCAACAAAACAAACTACAACCAATGCCCACAACGCCCAAAAAAACAGTGGATTTGCAAATGGCTTCTATTTGTGCCATACAAAACGCTATGGCCGGAGCACTGCTATTGCAATTCTCCAAAATGGAACATATGTCTTACAGTCGATCGCACATTGCCTTGCAGATTTGAGTGCCAAGATTAATCTTATTGATGCCAAAATCTAAGCCGGCTCAGAAGATGTGCTTTATTCATGCTTGTGAACAGCCATCATTGACAAACTGGCCACACTCTCGGATGTCTTAAAATAACTCGTTGACAAAGCTAAATGTAAAGTCAACCCCTCCAGGAGAGCAAAGAAAAAGCTAAAGAAACAGCTCAAAAAGACCATAAAAACCACAAGAGCATTGTCATTGTTAACCACCAATAATAATCGGAACCCTCCTGCAGAACGTGACTCCATCTAGTTGTATACAACATTCACCCTTAGGGCGGACACTTGCTGCACAAAAGATCCTGACGTAGCACGCTCAGTCCCTGAGACAACCCCAACTCTGCTAAAAAGCATGGAAAGAGAGGACGCATGCACTGAAGCCTTCTTAATAACAAGGCACGCATAGATTTCACTGAGCACCCAGACGGGCGCTCTAACACCACAATCACACTCTCAGTTGCAATCTCACTTAATTGCCAATCACATGACAGACAAAAAATGTGCCTTTAACTAGGGGAACTTTGGAAACTTACCTACCCAATGCTTCTGCCAGAACGCTGGAATCAAAATACATAAAGGCTAGAATGGGCACCTCGCAGATAATGTTAACCCCCCAATATCACATTAAAGATCAACATGATATTTTAAACAGGGGTACCATTCTTTGCCTGCTTAAAAATTTACCATCTCCAGATCAGATACTTGCCAATATCTGTGCCTGGGTTAGATTCCAAAGACTTCCTGGTGACACACACAAGGAGTCAACAATGGTAGGCACCAACAATCACACCAGGCCTCCATGCTCAAGAAAGCACCCTTACTTGCGGAATGGGGTATATACATCAAACAAAATCATCCAGAGAAATATCCACACGTTCTCCAAGCCAAGCCTCCACAAACGGGGGGTCAATTCCGTACTTCAATGGAAAAATAGCACACACCACAGTAATGAACACCAAGTTGAATTAGATAAATGTAATGTCTTTTAAATATCATGTACAAACAAAGAATGATGCACTTCCAGACCGCCAATGAAGACTAGGAATGGCTGGTACCACTCATACCAATTCTCCATCAAGGGCATTCCTAACATGCACCAAACAAAGACGCAAAGTAATAACACGGAAGAGGCCACCTCCAGCACTCAGTTCAGACAAATATCATGTAATGTTGCAGACCTCAAGAAAATCATAGAGGGTAATTCAGTTCTCGATTATCTACATACAGGAAACATCCTAAGTTTTCAGGAATCCTGGGCCATAGGAACAACAATGCTGCCTGGCTACTATGATTTCACTCCCCAGCAATAAAACATAATATGTTTGGGCGGCCATCAGGAGGGCGTTCAATTCATGTCAAACACAATAAAAAAATAGAGGTCACTACAATAACCACCAATTTACACACACTTCAAACTCTATTCGTCAAAGAACTAAAATGCATTTCTAAACCACCTACACCTTCACGGTTGCTAATAAAATGCAATGTCAACGCTGCATAGCATCAGAGAAAACTGGTCCTCCATGCCCTAACTACTATAACAGAAGAGTTGTTAAACAAATACTACTTTTCCAAGATTGGCTGGAGACTTCAACACTAGGGGTCTGGGCTGCCAAACAAAAATAACTAGCTTAACCTCTCAGGCTGTCACGCTCCAGAGCCTCCTCAACAGCCACAAGTTAGCCTCCTTTTAAACTCTAAAATAAACAAATGAGCTGAAGCTTTGATACTCAAAAGTATCAATTTTCAGGTAGATGACCAGGTAGAAAGCAAACTCAGACCTGTACGAGCAATCCTAAAATTACCCACTAATGACTTGCCTCGGTTTCTCACTTTGGGCCAACCTACCTGGGAAGAACATCACAAAGTTCTCTCCAGAATTAAATGGAAGGATAACCTTGGAGAAAAGTTTCACAGCTGGATTGCATCAAAGCATGCTGCTGAAATGTCATCCAGCGCACCTCTATCGCTGGAGCTTTGATATGAATTTGTGGCAGACCTTCGCACAACTCTAGGTCCGGCTCCCAGAAAAATCCTTCATATTCGACCAACAGCCTTTCAAACACCTTCTAAGTTACTGGCCACCAGTAAGTTTAATCTTCAAAGAGCTGTAGTGGCCAAAGAATGAGGTGACAAAAACCCCCTTGCACAAGTGGTCACCACATATACAGCGGCCCATAGGCAAATCGTCTGGCAACAAAAAACTGAGGAATAATAGTTTAAAATCTTTATCATTCTACAAGAGAGAAATCATTCTCTCTTCTTGAAGCACATAAACCACCTTAGCAACTTCGCCCAGACCAAAGAAAATGCTGTGTCAGGAAGGGAGTGGATCACCTGTGCTAAGCTTCTTTACACAGACAATCCAGTAAACAAAATATTGCCCAGTCAGACTACTTTCCCATTAGACCATCCTTCGCACTTGCTTTTCCTCTCACAGAAGCCACTGTTATAACCATAACACATAAAGTGAGGAGAGATGGGGCACCAGGGCCTAATGGTCTCCCTGCAATGGTTTTCAAAGTGGCAGAAGATTTCTGGGATGGGATACTGACACCACTCCACAACCATGCTTTTACCACCTCCATAATCCTGAATTTGTGGATAGGGTCCTTTTTTCTTTTCAATTAATAAAAAGTTGATTTCTCAAACCCCACAAATTACCAGATTCATGCCATTTAAGACCTGGAAGAAAGGGAAACACACACATTTTGCTAGATGACCTGGATGCCTCTGTAAAAGAAAATAGCAACATTCCAACACTTTGAGGGCTAACCTCGCAAGTTCCGCAATTGATAACATCACAGTGCTAACTTACTTGTCGCATTAAGCAACATAGAGAAAACAACCACCACTGTTTAGCAGTTTTGTCAGCTACAGTGCACCTTTTGAAAGAGTGGTCTGGGGCACACTGTTGGAAAAACTAACAACATGGGAGGTTTGGCCCTTGCTTCTTAAAGCAATATTATTGCTATACTAGGAGGCCTGGGTAGGAATAAAAACAGGCACCAACACAGCGACCACCAAAGTCCCAATGAACAACAGTCTCAAACACTTCTGTGTGCTAGCCCCTCTTCTCTTCAACCTTTGCACTGCCGATTTGGGCAAAGCACTGGAAGGCGCAAGCTCAGTCACACCCAAACTAGGACAATTACACCTCCCAATCCTGCAGTATTCCAATGACATAGTGATCATGCCCCACACTAATTCAGGCCTACAGAGAGCCCTTGAAGCACTCCACAGGTACAATAAGGCCAACAATCTCCAGGTGAACCAAGGCAAGACCAAAATCATCATCTTTGGAGAATAAACCCACAAGAAACAAGCACACTGGTCGCTCGGGGAGCTACAAATAACAACAGTCTCAAGTTATAACTACTTAGCCATCTGGTTCACAGAAGGGGCCAAACCAATGTCTCACCTGAAGCACCTTAAAATCAAGGGCGCAGGAGTTGTCTACTGCCTAAAATGCCTCAACAGCTGCCTGCAAAGCCCAACTGCTAAACCCATGCTAAAAGTTCTGAAGGTAAACCTAATCACAGCACTAAATTACGACCACCTAGCCTTTACCACAGCACTGGTAACGCAACTAAATAATATCCAAATCACAGCATACAAAAAAAAAATGCCACACACCTCAGCAGTTTCAAAGTGCGAGGCAGAGGTTAGAGCTAGACCTTGGGAGATGGCAGCCAAAGGATCTTTTAAAGTACTATATCAGGATTCTGCGGGCCCTCGAGAACACAATTAAGGCACAACTTGAAGTGATCTTCAAGGATGAGAGATCCCCATGGCAAGTGTATCCAGCTCAGGAAACCAAGATTTTAAAAATTTAAGCCACCAACCTTCACCGCCCTGACATACTTTTCCCAGTCTGGAGAAGGACAGTGAATTTGCAGGCCAAGATAATCTCCATAGAACTAGATACAGGAAGCCTCCGCAGTTAATGGACCATTGAGGATTTACATGCTTCTATATGGCTGGAAAAGCGTATCCTTACTTACATCAAGTCTTGGCAGCTCAAACAAATCCTATACATGTGGCTACTTGCCCTGCCAATAACAGACATCAGTCCATCTTGGGAAAGGCAGGGTGAAGTAATATCTTATACACCGTGCAATTACCATAAAGAATGCTAGCTTCACCTACTGTGCTGCTACCTCAAACTTGTGAATGAACGTCACTGCCTGCTAGTCTCCATACATTTTGCTCTAGTAATAAGAACGTGCAGAAAGGCCTCAGACTGGTGCTTCTCTAATAACACCCTAATGATCCTAACAAGACTAGGGAAATTGACCAATGTAATTTTATCAGCACTCCAATAGTTGCCGGTGGGTGCCACTGGACTAGTCTCAATGCATGCCATACATAGCCCCCATCAAAACAATTCCTCCCTTAGACCCAAAGTCCTTGTCTGCCCCTAGCCAGCCAGACTCAGGCACAAGCACCTTTAAACAACTGGTCAACTTCCCACGCTCTCAAGAGATTTCACATAAAGACAACCTGGACATTGCCACCCGCTAAGACATGTCACCAACACCTTGCATTTTAAGATACTACTCCTTTAATCTTTTAGGTTTTTTTAAACTGAAGAGTTTTGATACTATGGTTTTCATATCTTATTTTTGTATTTAGGAGATATTGTGCATGCTGTTTCATGTATTGATTTTAAGTAATTGAACATGAAAAAATGCATTTATTCATGTATCTTTTCAGTTCAAAGCCTGATGATGGATATTCCAGGGACAATAGGAAACGCTTGACCACTAGAAGTGGAGAGAGTGGATAATCAGAAGTGGATTGAGTGAGACATGTGGGTCCTAAGTCAATTGTGAATGAGATATTATTTGGAAAGATTGTGGGGAGAGGATATGGTTATATAAGTCCTGAAGAAGATGGTTTTTATGTGTTGATGTCACTGAAACACATTGACGGAATTTGAAAGCACGATCTACACGGCACTGATGATGTCTATATGTTATTGAATGTATTCATGGAGATCCAGTGAATGAAGAAGTAGCAGGGCAAATATAGAAAAGACAAATTGGATTGCCTTGGAAACTCTCCCTCTTGTTTTGTGTATGTTATTTTAATATATTGTGTTTTTCTGTATATGAAATCTCAAACACATGAATAAAAAAAAAAGCTTATTAATGCTGTACATATTTTTTCAAACTTCTGTGGTATTTGGTTGTGCTGGATAAGATAAATTGTTGTGATTGATGAATGAGTGATTGGTTGTAAAGTTAGGGGCATATTTATCAGAGAGTTGCGTCACTCTTGCGCCACGCAATGGGATGCAAGAGGAATGCAACTTTTAAGTTAGATTTATCAAGTCACGTAAGGCCACCTAGCTCTGCCTTTAGTGGCTTGACAATTGTAGAGTAATGCAATGCAGCGCAAATTGCAGCCTTGCATTACTCTGCCATGGGAAGGTGTTTCATGGGTGAAACTTGGGTGTTCCAACTCATCCACCCACGGATTGTGGCACATTCCCAGATTTATCATTACTGGTAGACCTGGGAATGGGTCAAAAACCTATGCATTCCAGGTGAGGCATAATGAGGAGAAATATATTTATTTCTCCTCGTTACTTCCTTTTTCTATGTAAGTTGTGTTTTGCAGTACACATGGAAAGACAAAAATGCAGCTCAGAATTGTTTTTGCGCAGGAAGGTGTCCCTTCCTGCAAAAAAACAATACTGCTTACAATACAGTCACCCTTGCACCATGGTCCCCTACCTAGGTAAATGTAGTGTGTAGAGGGGAGCTGGGAGCGACCAAGAAAACAGGAGTAAATAACAGCAAGTTTCCTAGAACACACACAGAGAAGAGAAGAAGAATTATGCAAATCCCAGAAGAGACTGCAAGACACCAACAGTACATTCCTGGACAGGAGGACCTGCGGAAAAAGGGGATCAAGTCCAAGAAGCACAAAAGAGTCTAGGAAGGGCAGGAGCCCCTACCCACCAGGATGAAGGTGCAAGAAGTGAACCACCAGTGAAGAAGAAGATTCAGCAATGCACCCAAGAAGACGAATTCGGGTTCCTGGAGGATGCAGGTGATGTTCCAAGCCGGAAGGAGGATTGCAGTTTGGTTTGTGTCTTCAGGTTCCGCCAACAAGCCTTGCCACACGCAAAACTTGCTGTTAGTGAAAAGTGGAGCTGCCAAGGACCAGGAAAGACAGGTGGACTCTACCTAGGAGAGGGAGCCAGAGGTGGCCCTCAGCAACACAGAGAGCCCACAGAAGCCCAGGCAGCACCCACAGAACAGGACAGGTACAAGAAAGTCAAAGAATAGGCCCATCCAGCACTACGAGACAGACTCCCATGCCATCGGAGAACCACTCAGGAAGCTGTGTGTCGCAGGAAGGAGTGTGGGGGGCTGGAGCTTCAAGATCCCTGAAGATCTTGTGGAAAGGATGCCAACAACTCTTGTCAGCTGCAATAGACGCGGTTGAAGGCAGATACTGTGCTGCGTGGGCAGGCAAAGGCTTTCCTTCACCCAAGTTGGACAATTGGAAGAGAGGACCATCTTAACCACTTCACTTCACCACCCGTGATGCAGGATCTACGCAACGCAGAAGGAGAGGGGATCCACGCAGCCTTTCATCATCACAGTTGGTGCCTGCAGAAGCAGGGGACCAACTCCTTCACCCCAAGGGAGATTCCTTATTACTCCTGATGCAGGCTGCAAACGGGCTGTCTTCAGAGGATGCACAACGGGGAAATGTTTCAGTTGCTGGAAGGAGCCGGAGATACAATGTTACGGGAGGTGTCTTGTTGAAGTGGAGGTTGCAGAGGGTTCCTGTTGGAGTCTTGCAAATCAAATCTGTGCAACCACCTAAGAGAGAGACCCTATATAGGCCTGAAAGGGGGATTCGTCACCTAGCTGGGTGACCATCTATCAGGAGGGGGCTCTGACATCACCTGCTGGCATCAGCCACTCAGATGCTCCCAGAGTTCCCTGCCAACCTAGAATCCAAGATAACAAAACCCAGTGAGCCTCTGGAGGAGCTCTGAGCACCACCCATGGGGTTGTGATGGACAGGGAAGTGGTCACTCACCTGGGGTGGAGATGGATAGGGGACTGGTCACTCTCCTTTCCTTCATCCAGTTTCTCGCCAGAGCAGGGACTGGGGGTCCCTGAACTGGTGTAGACTGGTTTATGCAAGGAGGGCACCAAATGTGCCCTTCAAACCATCGCCAGTGGCTTGGGGAGGCTACCCCTCTCCAGCCTGTAACACTTATTTCCAAAGGGAGAGGGTGTAACACCCCTCTCGCAAAGGGCATTCTTTGTTCTGTGTTCCTGGGCTTGAGCTTCTCAAGCAATCAGAGGGCAGAAACCTATGTGGTAGGTGGCAGCAGCTTGGGCTGCCTGGAAACCCTCAGAAGGTTGTAATGGCAATACTGGGGGTCCTCTAAGGAGCCCCCAGAATGACTGGAATCATACAATCAGTGCTTGGGGTATGATTCCAACATGTTTGATACTAAACATGCCTATGTTCGGGGTTACCACTATGTAGCTGGACATAGGTATTGACCTATATCCAGTACACACGTAAAATGGCGTCCCGCACTCATGAAGTCCTGGAAAATGGGCATGGTGTTCGTGGGGGCACCTCTACTAGTGCAGGGGTGCGCTCAAACCCTGGTACTTTGCATGCTGCCCTCTGGGCTGGAAGGCCTGCCATTGGGATGACTTATAAGTGACCTGGTGCAGTGAAAAGTGGCAGTGAAAGGGTGCTTGCACCTTTTCACGTAGGCTGCAATGGCAATCCTGCAGAACCCTTTGCTTGGGCTCCCTATGGGTGGCACAATATCTGCTGCAGCCCATATGTATCCCCTGGAACCCCAATGCCCTGGGTACCTAGGTACCATATACAAGGGACTTATAATGGGGCACCAGTGTGCCAACTGTGGGATGAAATACAGAGTTTTGGGAGAGAGAGCATAATCACTGGAGTCGTGATCAGCAGGATCCCAGTGAAAAACATCAAACACACTGACATCAGGCAGAAAAAGGGGGAAACCATGCTAACAAAGAAGGTACTTTACTACACAAACCCCTCCTCCCCAAATGAGGGACAAGAAGACTAACCTTGCCCGGATTAGTCTTCCTTGTCTAAGTGGAAATATCTGGAGAGTCCATCTGCATTGGAGTGGTTACTCCCAGGTCCAACTTCCACTGTAAAGTCCATGCCCTGTAGGGAAATTGACCACCTCAACAATTTGAGGCTTTCTCCTTTCATCTGTTTAACCCATAAGAGAGGTTTGTGGTCTGTCTGAACAATGAAGTGAGTACCAAAAAGATATGGTCTCAGCTTCTTCAAGGCCCAGACCATAATAAAGGTCTCCCTCTCTATGGCTGACCAATGCTTTTTCTCTGGGGGTCAACCTTCTGCTAATGAAAGCTACTGGTTGATCCTGGCCCTCTGTATTAAGTTGTGAGAGAACTGCCCCAACCCCTACCTCGGAAGTATCAGTCTGAACTATGAACTTCTTGGAGTATTTAGGGCTCTTTAAAACAGGTGCAGAGCACATGGCCTGTTTGAGTTCTTCAAAAGCTTTTTGACAGCTGGCTGTCCATAATACCTTTTTAGGCATTTTCTTGGAGGTGAGGTCATTGAGGGGGGCAACATTGGAGCCATAGTTTTTAATGAACCTCCTGTAATACCCAGTGAGACCTAAGAAGGCTCTGACCTGGGTTTGTGTGGTGGGGAGAGTCCAATCCAAAATGGTTTTTGATCTTCCCCTGTAGTGTCTGAATCTGTGCCCCACCTACTAGGTGTCCCAGATACACCACCTTCCCCTGTCCTACCTGGCACTTTGAAGCCTTGTTTGTGAGGCCTGCCTTTTGCAGGACATCCAAAATCTTCCAGAGGTGGACCAGGTGATCATCCCAGGTGGAGCTAAAGACAGCTATATCATCTAGATATGCTACACTAAATGCTTGCAGACCTCAGGGGACTGTGTTCACCAGCCTTTGAAAAGTGGCAGGTGCATTCTTCAGGCCAAAGGGCATTACTGTAATTGGTAGTGCCCTCCAATGACAGCAAATGCTGTTTTTGGTTTAGCATCTTCTGACAACCCAATCTGCCAATGGCCAGCAATAATAATTACTGGCCTTCTTTATGTACTCAACCATCCTTGATCTGAGGCCAAGTACATAATCCGTTATATCTTGTTTAGGGGGCTTCAGGGGTTGTTCCCAAACCTCCTTCACAAGAGCTAATGGACCCCTAACAGGGTGACCAAAGAGGAGTTCAAAGGGGCTGTAGCCTACTCCTTTTTGGTTTAGCTCCCTGTAGGCAATGAGGAGGCATGATAACAGGATATCCCATCTCCTACCGAGTTTTTCAGAGAGTCTCATAATTATGTTTTTGAGTGTTTGATTAAAACTCTCAACCAACCCATTTGTTTGGGGATGGTAAGGTGTGGTGACTTTATAGGTTACACCACACTCTTTCCACATAGCTTTGAAGTATGCGGCTATGAAGTTGCTACCTCTGTCTGATACAACCTTTTTTGGGAAACCCACTCTGGAAAAGATTTGCAGGAGGGCCTTGGCCACTGCAGGAGCTGTAATGGTGCTAAGTGGTATGGCTTTTGGATACCTGGTGGCATGGTCCACCACAATAAATGTGTTTTCAGAAGCTGTGGGAGGGTCAAGGGGCCAACAATGTCAACCCCTACCCTTTCAAAGGATACCCCAGCCACTGTAAGTGGAATTAAGGAGGCCTTTGGGCTGTCACCTGTCTTGCCACTGGCGTGACAGGTGACACAGGAGTTACAAATCTCCTTGGTGTCTTCTGACATATGGGGCCAGTGTAAGTGAGTGACAAGTCTGCCCCAAGTTTTGCTTTGCCTCAGGTGACCAGCAAGGGGAATGTCATGGGCTAAGGTCTACAAAAACTCTGGCCCATATTCATACTTTTTTTAGCGTTGCATTTGCGCTGCTTTTTGACGCAAAAGCGGCGCAATCTTACAAAATACAATTGTATTTTGTAAGTTTGCGCCGCTTTTGCGTCAAAAAGCAGTGCAAACGCGGCACTAAAAACGTATAAATGTGGGCCTTTGTATTTCAGAGGGATAATCAATCTTCTGGTAGCACCAGATTTGGGTTCCCTAGGTTCTGAATACAGGAGGTTGTTTTCCCAGTACACCCTGTGAGTGCCACTGACATCCCCTGCGTCCTCTTTGACAGCTTGCTCTCTCAAACCCTCAAGTGTGGGACAAGTTGGTTGAGCCACACTTAACTCCTCCCTGGCAGGCCGCCCTGCACCTAAGAGTTCAGCTGTGTCAGCTTTTTCTTCAGGTGTAGGTTCTGGCCAAGGGGTAGACTTCTCCTCCTCAAAAGTGGTATCACCAATGAAGGGAGGGATAGGGCTTAATTTCTTACCCTTTCTACCCCTGCTTTTAGGAAGCTCCTGGTCCATAGTTTCAGGATCCAAGTTTCCCTGTTCTCTTTGCTTCTTGACCTAAGCCCTGCTAAAAGGGAAGATATGCCCAGGAATGCCTAGCATTGCTGCATGGGCCTCCAACTCTATTTCAGCCGAAGCAGAAGTCTCCACGTCATTCCCTACTTAACACTCTACAGGTAGATCTGTTGACACTACAACTTTTTTAGGGCCAATAAACCCCTGCTGGGATCAACAACTGCCATGGGGTGGCTCACATTATTGTTGTGGGCGTCAGTTACTTGGTACTGGTGACCAAGTAGGTGTTGCTCAGGGGACACCAGTTTTTCAGTCACCATAGTGACACTGGCACCTGTGTCCCTGTAGACCTCAACCTGAACACCATTTATTAGGGGTTGTTGCTTGTACTTATCCATATTAAGGGGACAAGCAACAAGGGTGGCAAGGGCAATGCCCCCATCAGAGACTAAAACAGCCTCAGTGGTTTCCCTAACTAAACTAGTCTCCACTACACTTCTCAGAGTGAGCCATGCTACACCCTTGGATTGACTGTTGGTAGTATTAGTCTTTCCACCACCACTGCTATTGCTATGGGTACTAGTTGTAGTAGTGGGGGTAGAATTGTTGGGAGGTTTGGTGCTTTTCTTAGGACAGGAGCCGTCTCCTACCCTATGGCCTTTATTTCTACAAATGGAACACTAAGCTTTTTGTTCTGATTGTTGTGTGAAGAGGATTTAGACCCACCCCAGAAGAATTTTTTGGGCCTGATGAAGACTCTTTCTTTTCTTTGTCCACACCTTTGTCATGTGATCACCATTCTTCTTGTCCTTGTCACTCCCTGGATGAGCTTTTCTGCTCACCTTTGTTCTGTCCCATTTGTCTGCCTTCTTTTCCAATTCTTGGGGAGAGGTCAGATCTGAGTCTACCAAGTACTGGTGCAACAAGTCAGGCACACAACTATTCAAAATATGCTCTCTTAACACCACATTGTACAATCCCTCATAGTCAGACACTTTGCTGCCATGTAACCAGCCTTCTAAAGCTTTGACAGGAAAATCCACAAAGTCAAACCAATCTTGTGAGTCTTTTCTGGTCTCCATGAACTTGATCCTATATTGCTCAGTTGAGAGACCACAACCATCTAAGAGTGCAGTTTTAAGAATATTGTAATTGTCTGCATCTTCCTCTCTGAAAGTGAGAAGTCTATCTCTCCCCTTGTCAGAGAAGGACAACCAGAGAATAGCAGCCCACTGAGGGACCCTCTGAACTTTACAGGCCATCTCAAGTGCAGAAAACTACTTGTAAATGTCATCCCCCACCTTGTGTGGGGGAACTATTCTATGCAGGTTTCTGGAATCCATCAGTCTTCCTTGACTCTGTAATGCCCGAAACCTGAGTTGCTGCTACCAACATGGGGTGTTAACCCCAACCCAGTCTGTCTCTCTCCACTGCCAAGGCCTCCCTATCTAGGGCTAGCTGTTGTTGCTGCAGCCTCAGCCTGGCTTCCTCCAGTCTGAGTTTCCTGAGCTCTCTATCTATAGAGTCATCTCCTAGAGTTGTCAGTGGGATCCTTCACATACTGAAGTGATGGGAGAGTGAGCAGAGGTGGATCTATTCCTAGGTTTTGTGACCCTTTCTACTTGCCCTTTGGGTGTGAAAAGAGTGCTACCAGTGCGACTTTCCTTCCCACTACCAGCAATGCTAGTTGTTCTACTAGGAATGCTGTGACCCTTTGAAGATCCCTCCTCCAGATCTAGAATGTCATTTTCCACCTCAGTGGGTGTTTTTCTTTACTGCTGACCGAGCCAAAATACACACACTGAAAAGAGTCAAAAAGAATCTCTGGAATGCACTTTTTAGTCTAAAGAAGACATTTATTAAATCACTCTGCAAGACTCGTGAAGGAAGGTCAGTATAACCGAAAGTGCACCTTTAAAATGTGCGCAACAATAAAGTGAAAACATGTACAAAGAATCTTCAATCTATAAACAGCAAATATATACATGCAAAGATTGGGATACCTATATTTATATATACAATGCAAAGCAAATAATTAGTAAAAAGTCATCATCATGGGCCCAGCTGCTTTGTCATCTTTCTCTCAGTAGCTTCAAGCCATAGACTCTGAGATCGGCTACGGAAGAGAAAGAGAGATCTGACTCCATGGAGTGTCAAGCATTCAACGTCAAAATCATGACTGAAGTCTCTGAATCTCGCCCACTGTCAATACTGGGTCTCTTATATACCTTAAACAAGTCACGGGATAGAGTTCCAGAAAACCTCCCCGCTCCCTGTTATTCAAAGCTACTTCAGGTCAGCTTTAAAAGAAACACGTTGGAAATGGCCAGGTTCCCTAGGTGTCCCTCCCAAAACGAAACCATTCCCTGCCATACCATGAACATTATCCTACTACATCCTTATCTTGCTGACTGACTGACTCTTCCACGTTATGTCCTTGCCCTTGGTGAGAAAGAACATGCAGACACGCAGAATCAAAACATGAACAAGAAAACACATTGCATAATATGTTTTGTACTGAAAAATACTTGCACATTTAACGTGGCAATGAAGCTAAGACTAAACTAAATACAAAGGGGGTCATTATGAACACTGCAGAAACAACCGCTGTGTTCATGCTGGTGGTCAAAACACTGGCCACCAGCGACCCCGGAACTCCGCCAGCCAGATTATGAACCTTTCTGAGAGCCGGCGGGCGGAAACATTGTTTCCGCCCGCCGGCTCTCAGAAAGGCTCGGCCGGGAGATTGACGGCGGCTCAATGCCTCTGTGCGGCAGGTGCAGTTGCATCCGTCACGCAGATCAGTGCCCGAAAATTGGGCAGTGACCTGGGCGACGGGGCACTGCACCGGGGCCCCTGCACTGCCCATGCAAAGTGCATGGGCAGTGCAGGGGCACCCCCTCCGCGAGCCTTTTCCTGGCGGGACATCCCACCAGGAAAAGGCTGGTGGAAAATGAAACATTAACCGCAGGGTAGCGCCGATGGTGTTTCATCCCGCCGCCAGGCTGTCTGATGGTGGGAGCCTGGCCGTGGGTGACGGCTGCCACTGGCGGCCGTCACCCTGTTCAGTATATGGCGGTTCAGCCCGCCATGCCGGCTGGAGGCTTAAGCCGCCGCTGCCGGCATGGCAGGCCGAATCGCCATGTTCATAATGAGGGCCAAAGTCTGAAACTTGTGATTGCTAATGTGACAGTGGACAGCGAAGCCAAGTGCAAAGCGGTGAAACACAGAGTCAGTGGTCAAAACACAAACATCACTAAAGTGGTTAATGTCTTCTCCTTCCTTCTCCTCATCATGGCCACCAGTTTGATCCTGGTCATCCAGGAGGAGGAGACCTAAGAGTAGACTGTTGTTAGGGTTCCTCTGGATGTCTAGCTTCCTCTCTGCACACAGCCCCTTCAATTCCTTGAAGGTCAGGTTCTCATAGGGAGAATCCATGACCTCAGAGTTATGTCCAGCTGCAGACATGGTGGGTGTAAGGATAGTGTAGGGTATACCTAACCTACCTAACTCCTAGTCTCTCAGAAAGAGGTTTAGCGGGAGGGCTATGCCTATACTCTAGCTTACTAAACTTTAGGGACTAATTTCCTGCACCAGGTACCATGTATGCCTCTAGATGACAGAGTGATAAGGCAATTGCAAGTACTTGTCCCACCGATGCACCACCAATGTAGGAGGCTGGCCTGGTGTGTGGTGGGTACCTATGGTACTTACACCTTATACCAGGTCCATGTATCCCTTATTAGTGTAGTGTAGGCAGTGTCTAGAAGCCAGGCTCTATAGAGGTAGCTGTGGATGAGCAGCCAAGGCTTATCTAGGAGACATGTAAAGCTCCTGCAATACCACTGTAGTCACACTTAGTACTTACACACATGAAAGAAAACACTCAGTGTTACAAAAATAAAGGTACTTAATTTTGGTGACACAAATATCAAAAATATCATAGAGGCTATACTCCCTTAGGAGGTAAGTAATACACAAATTATATACACTAGTATACAATTACATGAATATAATCAAATACTAAGAAAAAGAGCACAGAAATGGTTGGAGATATCCAACATAGAGACTAACCAACAGAAACAAAGCTGGTAAGGACTTAGTCAATTATTTGAAATACTCCAAATTCAGAACCATCATATCAGCCATCAAAAACAAATCTGGCATGACTATTACTGCCCCACTGGAGATCCTGGAGTTTTTTTTTAACAAATTCAACCCAAATCTATACACCCCAAGCACAACGATCAACCAGGAGGATTGTGTTTCATATGTGAACTCCTGTACCCCCCCACTAGGTTCTTCAGAGGACAGATCCATTCTTATTGCCCCCGATCTCAGCTGAAGAAATTTGCTATGCTATCAAATCCCTCACTGCAGTGACTGCTCTGGACCCGGATGTGCATTCTGTCAAGTTCTATAAAACTTTCTCTGACCTTGTACCTGACCCACTCCTAGCCCTCTTTCAATCATATGCCTCCACGGACAGCGTCCCTGGCTTAGGCTCTGAAGCCACTTTAGTCGTTATCCCAAAAGAGGGCAAATACTCCCTATATGTCATAAATTATCGGCCAATATCACTAATTAATATGGAATGCAAACTATATGCCAAACTCCTGACACAAAGACTGCAGAAAGTGATTTCAAAACATTGCCCAGTCACATACTGGTTTCCTGAAAGGCAGATTGGCTGCAGATAACATGTGAGTCTTCTTCCATGCAATTGAAAAGGCTTGGTCAGCGAGCTCGCCAACTGCTGCACTGGCAGTGAATGCAGAAAAAAGCCTTTGACAAGGTTTTCTGGATTTTCTTATGTAAGGCGCTAGGAAAATTCCAACTAGATGATGATTTTATCCGTATTGGCCGTGGCACTACACCCAGAACCAATAGCAAAGGTAAGAATAAATGGTAGTGCATCAGACTCCTTCCATTAAAACAAAGCACCAGACAAAGATGTGCACTCTCCCTACATCTATTCATTTTAGTACTTGAACCTCTTCTCTCCTCCCTAAAGCAGAACAACAACATTAGGGGAGCACAATTTCAGTCAGGCAGGCAACTAGTAGCGGCCTATGCCAAAGATGTGCTAATATGCATTGAAGATACAGACACAGCACTTCCCCACATACTGCGTGAAATCGAAAAATACTCTCTAGTTTCTGGCTATACACTTGATTGGTCCAAAAAAGAGGCATGCCACCTGAACATTCTCTGTGCTCCCTCGATTTTGGACAACTCTGAGTTGAAATGACAATCAGTTGCATTTAAATACCTTGGCAATCAGGTTCGGAGAGGATCTACAATCCTCCCTCACAATTAACGAAAGCAAAACTCTCACAAAGTCATAGTCCTGCTAAACCCATGGTCCGCCAAACATATAACCTGGTGGGCTGGGACAGAAACCTCGAAAATGATGATATAAAATATATATTCTCAATGTATCTCTTGACTTTACCATCAGCAATGACAAATGTTATACCAGCAGCAGATATAGCATTATGGTACTTACCTATGGTACATCCCATGTGTTTCTGTTTAAGGACAAGCAATATTACAGAATGTCCCCTGTAGTGTCGTCTGTATCTACCCTGTAGCTGCTTCTTCCTCTAAACAAAATTGTTTGAACAAAAAAATGTCAATATAGCTCTGGTGATTAATGTTCTTACTGATGAGAGATCAGAATTTTGTCTAGTGGCAGTTTTGATTCATCATAAAGTGGTATAGAGGGTTGATGTGCCTGCTGCAAAGAATTTATACCATGCAGATCACTGAACTGAATGTAAGTGGAACTATGAGTAGTGTAATAAAAAATTAAATGTATGTCAAGAGAGGCTATGGAGAAATTAGGTGCACTGCTGGAGGGTGGTAGTCAGGGAATTCACGGAGAAGGAGGTCATGGGGTGGTGCTAAAAAGGCTGTTGCACAAGACATCAACAGTGCCAAAGACGGCCCTGAACCCCAGTACGTTGTGCTTGCAATGCAGAAATTACCATGAAGGATATCAACAACACAGCCATTACCAAGTAGGTAAGTGCAACATATGTAATTTGCTATGCAGTATGTTACCACACAGGTAAGTGTTTTTAATTATATTAAATACGAGAATTAAGAGGAAGTAAGGACTGGAAGGGCTTTTAAGGATTAAGGGATGGGAAAGAATATGGGGTATTAATGGGCTTTTAGGTTTTAGGGATAGGTAAAGTTTTGGGGGATGGGCAAAGGTTTGAGGTAGTAGCAGCTTTAGGGATGGATAAGGGTACAGGAAGTAAGGGGATTTTAGGGTTTGTGGATGGGTAAGTGTATGGTGTAGAAAAAAGGTAAGAGGGATTTTAAGATGAATGAATAGGTAAGGGGATAAGGGGTAGTAAGGGTTTAGGGTTCAGCGTACATGGTGGCACGGGGTTTCTAGGGTTCAGGAATTGGTAAAAGTACAACGTAGAAGGGGTTTAATGGGGTTTATGGGTTCAGCGATGGATAAAGGTACCAAGCTGTAAGCGTATTTAGGGTTCAGGGATGGGTTAGGGTGGAGGTTAATGAAGGGATTTTAGGGTTTTAAGGGTTCAGGGATGGGTAAGGGTATGGGTTAGTGATGACTTTTAAGGATTCAGATATGCTAACGGGTACAAGGTAGTAATGGGACTTTAGGGTTCATAGTTATGCACAGGTATTAGGTAGTAAGCGGTCTTAAGGCATCAGGAAAGTGTAAGGCTACAAAGTATTAAGGGATTTTAGGGGTCTGGGTTGGATAAGGTTATTCGTACCCATGCTCTAAAGAAATTATAACTTATGCCTTTACCTCCAAGCACTGCTTATGACCTGATATATTACACCAGTCATGACTTGTTCTATAATATCACTGATAACATCACGTCAACATTTGAAATAATGTCATTGTTTACAAGACTTTGGGGGTCATTCCGACCCCGGCGGTCATGGACCGCCGGGGCCGGGGATGCGGGAGCACCGCCAACAGGCTGGCGGTGCCCCGCAGGGCATTCTGACCGTGGCGGTTTGGCCGCGGTCAGACAAGGAAAACCGGCGGTCTCCCGCCGGTTTTCCGCTGCCCTGGGAATCCCCCATGGCGGCGCAGCTTGCTGCTCCGCCATGGGGGATTCCGACCCCCTCACCGCCATCCTGTTCCTGGCGGTTCCGACCGCCAGGAACAGGATGGCGGTGAGGGGTGTCGTGGGGCCCCCGTAAGAGGTCCCCACTTTGAATTCCAGTGTCTGCTCAGCAGACACTGGAATTCGCGACGGGTGCAACTGCACCCGTCGCACCTTCCCACTCCGCCGGCTCCATTCGGAGCCGGCTTCCTCGTGGGAAGGGGTTTCCCGCTGGGCTGGCGGGCGGCCTTCTGGCGGTCACCCGCCAGCCCAGCGGGAAAGCCAGAATGGCCTCTGCGGTCTTTCGATCGCGGAGCGGCCATATGGCGGTTCCCTCCAGGCGGGCAGCTCCCGCCGCCCGCCGGGGTCTGAATGACCCCCTTTGTATGGTGGGGCACAAGTTATGGTTACTAAAGAAATCTATAACTGATGACTTTCATTATTTTTTTTGTTTAAAATGTTACATTGTCACTGAATTTTTCAATGAACTATGACATCACTTTAACCATTATTTATTTATAAAACCTTTGTTTTAGTTAGGAAAACTTTATTTATTCTTTCTATCTAGCCTAACATAAAATACACAAACATTACAAATTGTTCAGTTGACTTATAATTTATGGATCAACTTTAAATTTATATTACTTTACTTATTCTTCAGCTACAAGCAACATTTAAAGCACAGAAACATTTACATTTCTAAATACACTTATACCATTAATTTATAATTTACGCAACACATTTAAATTATTGGAACTCACACACTTCCATGCACAGTTCATTCAACTTGGTAGCCATGCAACGCTAACTTTAACTCACTCCTTCTCCATGCACTGCTTATACCCTTTTATATTTTATCAGTTATAAATAATATTATTTACTATAATAGTTATGACATTGCAAATCACATCTTTGGTGAGAACACAGTGCATGGTGGAATGGTGAGTTACAGTTAATGTGTTAATGTGGTGTGGCTAAATTTAAGGTATAACTACAACAGAAGAATTTCTAATGTTTGTATATTTTAAATTTGATTTGTATAGAATGAAGAAATACATTTTGCCTAATTGTAAGAAAGGTTTAACTTATGTTTTTTCATTGGATTCAAGTGGTTTTTAAAAAATTTGTAATAAAAAACGTTTTCAAATTGTAGAGTTTACTGTTGCCTAGTGAAGAGGTATTAAGCGAAGTATCGTACACCAGAGGAGAGGAGAGTGTTGTCAAGTGCACTGTTGCAGAGGACAATGTCATAGGGTGGGGAAGATTGGAGTAGAGTGGAGTAGAGTACAGAGAAATGTGGTACAGTGGATGGCTGTACAGTGGAACAGTGTACAAAAGAATAGTGTACAGTGCAATAGCATACAGTGGAGTGGTATAGAGTGAGTGATGTACAGTGCACTGTGGTACAGTGGAGTAATATATAGTGGAGCGGCATAGAGAGAATAGTTTAGAGTGTTGTGGAGTGGTGTGGAGAAGAGTACAGAATAGTAACTTACAGTGGATGGAAAAGAGTGGAATGGCAGAGAGTTAGGCATGGTATAGTGTAAAAGCATACCGTGGAATAGCATAGACTGCAGTGGTGTAGAGTGGAGCGGCGGACAGTGGAGTGAGGTACAGTGTAGTGGCATACAGTAGAATAGCATAGAGTGGAGTGCCACAAAGTGTAGTGACAGAGTGGAATGCGTATAGTGTAGTGGCTTAGAGTGGAATAGCATAGAGTGTAGTGGAGAGAATGGAGTTGTGTACACTGGAATACAGAGAAGTGGAGTAGCATAGAGATGACAAGTATAGAGTGCAGTGACTTAGATTGGAGTGGCATAGAATGAAGTGGCATAGAGTGGAGTGGCATTGAGTGGAATGGGATAGAGCAGAGTGCTGTAGAGCGCAGTGGCATACAGTTAGGTGGTGTACTTTGGAATACTGTATATTAGACTGGCGTATACTGGAGTGCCGTACAGTGGATTGGTATAGAGTGGAATAGCATAGAGTGGAGTGCTGTACAGTGGAGTTATATATAGTGGAATAGCATAGAGTGGATTGGCATACAGTGTAGTATGTTAGAGTGGATTGGTGTACAGTGGAATAGCATGGAGTAGAGTTGTATACAGTGAAGTGGCATACAATGAAGCTTTCTAGAGTTGACTGGCATAGAGAGGAGTGAGGTACAGTGTAGTGACGTACAGGGGAACAGTTTAGAGTGGAGTGGTGTACACTGAAGGGACATACAGTCGAATAGTGTAAACTGGGGTGGAGTAGAGTGAGATGGTGAACAGTAGAGTGGTGAGAGTGGAGTAGCATACAGTGGAGCAGTGTACAGTAGTGTAGCATACAGTAGAGTGGAGTAATGTACAGTGTAGTGGTGTATAGTGGAAGAGTGTAGACTGTACTGACGTAGATTGGAGTGGCACACAGCTTACTGGCACAGAGTGGATGTTGTAGAGTGGAATACCATACAGTGGAACAGGGTAGAGTGCAGTGGGGTAGGCTGTAGTGGCTTATAGTGCAATAGTGTACTGTAGAGTGGTATAAAATGGAGTGTTCTAGAGTGGAATGTTGTACAGTGGAATAGCATAGAACAGAGTGGTGTAGAGTGGGTTGGCATACAGTGGAGCGGCGTCCAGTGGAGTGGTGTAGAGTGGAATACCATTGAGGTTTACTGACACACAGTGTAGTGATTTAGAGTGGAGTGGCATATAGTGGGATAGCACACAGTAGAGTGGTGTGGAATGGATTGTCATACAATGGAATAGGGTAGAATGTAATAAGGCAGAGTGGATTGCAATAGAGTGTAGTGGCATAGAATGGAGTGAGGTACAGTGTAATAGCGTATGGTGCATTGTCGTAAAGTGGAGTGGCATATAGTGAAGTGGTGTAGAGTGCAGTTGCATAGACTGGAGTAGCATAAAGTGGAGTGGCGTAGAGTGGAGTAGCATGGAGTGGGGTAGAGTGGAGTGGGGTACAGTTGATTGGTGTAGAGAGTAGTGGCATACATTGGAATAGCATATATTAGAGTCATGTAGAGTGGAGTGGCAGAGTAGAATGGCATACAGTGGAGTGTCATACTATGGAGTTGCAGACTGTGGAATAGTGTAACGTATATTGGTGCTTTGTGTAGTAGCATACAGTGGCTTGGTATACACTGGAGTGTTGTGCAGGTGATCTGCATACAGTGGAATAATGTATAGTGGAGTGGTGCACAGTGTAGTGGTGTGCACTGGAGTGTGTTAGAGTGGAGTGGTGTACATGGGAGTGTGGTTGAGTTGACTGGCATAGAGTGGAGTGAGGTACAGTGTAGTGGCATACATTGGAATAGTGTAGTGTGTAGTGGTGTGGAATGGAGTGGAATTGCCTATATTGGAGAGGGGTAGAGTGGAGTGACATAGAGTGGAGAAGTGTAGAGTGTAATAGCATAGAGTTGAAGGGCATACAGTGGAGGAGAGTGGAGTAGCCTAGTGTAAAGGGGTATACAGTGGAGTGAGGTATAGTCTAGTGGCATACAGTGGAACAGTGTAGATTGGAGTGGCATAGAGGGGCAGTCGAGTGGCATAAAGAGGAGGATTGTAAAGTGGAATACCATAGTAGAGTGCGGTACAGTGTAGTGGGGTAGAGTATAGTGGCGTACAGTGTAATAGGAAACTGTGGAGTGGCATGGAGTGGAGTGGCATATAGTGGAATAGCTTACAGTGTATTGGTGTAGAGTGCATTGTTGTGGAGTGGAATAGCATACAGTACAGAGATGTAGAGTGGAATAACATTGAGTGTTACCGTAGTACACTGTAGTGACGTTGTGAGGATTTGGGTATAATATATGGCATGGCTGTAGGGCAGTTCCATGAAATACACTTGTAAAAACTGTCTTGGGTCCAGTCAGGCTTGATTGAACATCCTTAAGCTCAACCCTGGGGGTGATGGCTTTTGAGCAGCAAGTCTTGCACAGAGATACTTAGTGTAAAGCATTGAACAGTAACAAGCAACGGAATAGAGAGGTCACACAACACAAAATAACCAGGACACAAATTTATAAAAAAAGAGTATGGTTTTATAAATTGTTAGAGACCTTGATGAGAAAAATCCATCAGAGGGTTCTAGAGTTACAGATATTAGAAGATATTACACTTCTAAATGCAACTATAAACAAGCACTGAAAAGTTTGGAAACTTTTCAAAAGTTTGTAAAAGTTAACTCGACTACTCTATTCTGACTTGGGTGACCAAATCTGACAGGGTAGAGGTCTGGGGGGTGAAAGTACACTTTGGACAGTTACCTGTTCAACTGAGTATTTTTTAGTCCAGTTTCACCCTTTAAAGAACAGAGGCCACAAATGACAATGGAATGGTCCTGATGCTAGGTATGCAGGACTAAAAGATGCTCAAGGATGCTCTGGTTGAAGTGCAGTCAACAGAGGTGCATTGGTAGTGATTCCTTAGTCCACAGGCAATATGGGGCAACTTTGACCACAGAGTTTGGGGTCCCACAAAGTTTTTCGCATGAGAGTAGCTGGCCAGTGGATGCTGAGCTACCGACCTCCTTGCACTGCAGTTCAGGCAAAATTCTTTGGTGGGGGCTAGGGTCCCTCTTGGGAGACCAGTCTGGACTCTGATGATACTCCCTGGTCTGACAGACTCGGTTGCAACTTTTGGACATCGAGGATTGGCCTCTTGGAGTGGCCAGCAGCTGGCAGTTGCAGATCTTCTGTAGTGGCTACCAACCTGCCAGTTTTAGCTTCTTCAGCTCTTTTCTGCCTGGAGCTGGTTCCGGGAATCAGCCAACTGATCCTTGAAGTCACTGCTTTAGGCTGGGGCTGGGGTACAACCTTTGCCCCACGCTAGAGGCCACAGGCACAGTCATAACTTCTCTAGCCCAAAGTGAGGCAGGTGCAGTCCAGCAGACGGCACAGCCTCTCTTTCTGAGCATCCAAGAAAAGCAGGGCAGTCCTTTAGTTCATGTTCCAGTCCTGTGTGATCTGAGGTTCAGAGTACCAGTAATGCCATATTTATCCCAGTAAAGTGTGTTTAGGGGACCACGCGGTCAATAGCCAAGGAGCTACCAGGTCCCCTCCTTTTGGGTGACAAATGTCTGTCAAAATGTGGCATGTGGCAATTACAGGGTACACTATTCTAGCCACCCTCAAGATGTCTGACTTTTCACTCAACTGAGAGGAGCTTGATAGCCCATCCTAGAGGTGTGGCTACCTGGAGGCTACACGTTTATGGAAAAAATGGTTTGGGCACTGGTCTTCCCTCTCTAGCCCTGACTCCAGCCTTTTTACGTGATGAAAAGGGAGCCCCTGGGGAGTCTTATTGTCATTTGCCCACCCAAGGTGGCTTCCCCTTTGAAGATCACACTCTGGGTGGCTCTCTGCTAAGGGGAGGCAACACCTCCCCCTTTCACAGATGTCTATTGTTCCTAAACCTGGGAGTCATTCACACAACTCCCCTAGTGGACATAAAGCTGTCTGTTGGAGAGTATGAGGCCACTGGGCCTGCTAGGTGACAGAATGGCAACCTGTGAGAAGTTGCATTAACTTAATACTGACATTAAATTTGACCTTGGCATTAGGTCTGGTTAAATGCGATTATTAATTTAATACCATACAGTACGCAGTTAGGTAGTCCCATTCAGAAGTTTGCCAGGCTGGGGTGCCAGCTGATAACTCTGGACTAGCCAATGATGCTACTAGCTTTCCCACAGCAAAGCAACAATTTGGGAAGGTTTGCTGATGAGACATATGAAAAATATATGTCTCAGTTAATAATATACAGTTCCCTGCCATAGGGGTCTAAATGCCTTCCTTAGGTGAGACTTACATATATTGTTAAGGAAAGAGTTGGCTTTGCCACTGGTTTAAATGGCAAAGTCTAACTGCCCTTCCAGTCTGCAGTGGCAGGGTGGGAGCCATTTTTGCACTTTGTAACACACAGGGTGGCACAATCAGTGCTGCAACCATGGGTGGACAATCTGCCTTACAGGCCCTTGGTAAACCGGGTACCATATATTAGGGACTTATAAGTAAGTCAGGCCCGTATTTATACTTTTTTTGCGCCGCATTTGCGTCGTTTTTTGACGCAAAAACGGCACAAACTTGCAAAATACCATTTTATTTTGTAGGTTTGTGCCGTTTTGCATCAAAAAGCGGCGCAAATGCGGCGCTAAAAAAAGTATAAATACGGGCCTCAGTGTTTACCAATGAGTATATCCAATTCAACATACACTTTGAAATGGGTTAGGGCACCAGGACTGAGGTTTGGTTAGCAGGCCTCAGTGTACTCCCAAAGTGATAAAACAGCAGCATCAGCCCAAAAATGTGGGGGTGACCATGCAAAAAGAGGCATTTCTTCACAGACCTAGAGTGGAGTGGCATATAGCGAAATAGCATAGAATATTAAGGCTTTTCGTGAAGTGCCGTACAGTGGAATAGTGTAGAGTGTAGTATGGCAAAGTGGATTGGCATACAGCAGCGTGACATAGAGTATATTGCCATAGAATGAAGTGATGTACAGTGTAATCACTTACAGTGGATTGTCGTGGAGTGGCATATAGTGTAATGGCATACTTTGGAATGGAAAAAAATGCAGTGGCGTAGAGAGGAATAGCATATAGTGCAGTGGTGTACACAGAAATGCTGCATAGTGGAGTGGAATAAAGTGGACTAGCGTGCTGTGTAGTGTCATAGAGTAGAGTTGGTTTTGTGGAAGAGAGTACAGTGAAGTAGCATTAAGTGAAAGAGTGTATAGTGTATTGGCATTCATCGGAATGTCATAAAATAAAGTAGCGTAGAGTGTAAGAGTGTACAATATAGTGGTTGTAAGTGGAGTGGATAAAGACCATTAGCATAGAGTGGCATATAGTGCAGTGACAGAGTGGGGTGAAGTGTTAGAGTGTAGAGTGGAGTGGCGTAGACTGGAGTGGCATAAAGTATAGTGATGTATAGTGGAGTGTGGTAATTGAAACAGAAGTAGCGTGAAAGTGCGTTAGCGGACATAGATGTAATGTGGCAGGAAAATATATTACTTGCTATAAATGGTAATATTTGGTAGCATGTGTCAATAGTGTAAGTAGTTTTAAAGTTATAATTTTTAAAATAGTTATATATTGTGCTGATGTATACTGTGGTACGTTGGCATGAAAAGGCAGTATGTGAACGAGTGATGGGTGTTTTTACCAAAGGTAAAAGGCAGACATGTTGCTTCACCGCCTTTTGTCTGTGTTTTGCTTTCTGTGTTTTGCTGCGGTCTGTAAGGTTCTTAGATGGTGTTAAATAGCACATGTTATTGTTGTTCCCAATTTATAACCACATTGTTTTTGGGTAGAAAAATGTATTTTTATTTTTTATAAATTTTACATCAGTTTAGGGAGAATTGCACATTTAATTAGGAGATATTACCGTGGTACACTGTAGCATTCTATTAAAGATTTAACTATGTTAGAAGGGGAAAATACACTGTAGTACCAATATTTGTAAAATATAGGGTACTACAGTGTATTTTTACTTTATTAATATATATTTTTTTAATTTCTTTGTGACACCCCAGTACTCCTGAGGCAGTCCTTCTGTCCTCCATACAATTTGAAAAAATATATACAGAAACCTATTAATATTTTCCCTACCTATTACCATTTTAATAAAGTGAGAAAAGGTAGGGGATATATCTCAAACCTAATACTTACCTACATCTAAGGGTGAAACACAGGCAAATTGCACCTAAAAACAACATGGCTGCTTTTAACTTTTGTAAATGCTGTAATTAGCTAATCACATAATGCCTTGTCATCACCATGTACCATGTTAGTACCACGGAAAATTTAATTAAAATCCATTCAGTTGTTTCTATGCTACGTTGAATACAAAAGTCTATGAAAAATACGTTGAGGAAATAATCTGTTTTGGGAACCCCCACTTTGATTTTTGCACCCCCCCCAACGAATCACTACAAAAAGTTACACCATTACAAAATGAAGAAAATCCTATTCGTATAGAATGTTTTGTGAAGATTTATCAAGTGAGTGGAAAGATAATAGGGAGCAAAAATATGAGGAATTCCTGTCTCTGGAAATCCTAACTATAACTACAGAGTGGCTACATAAATCATAGTAGTATGTTATAACCAAGTAAACAGTAATCATTATCTCTCCTCAATATGGTTATAAATAAGCAATATGGAGTCAAAAGAAATAATGCAGAGCATGGCAAAGCTTTGCACACATCCAAGCACAAACTGTTAGCCAACCAACATTATGAGCTGTATACAAGAGAAAAGCAGTAGCATGCTGCATAACGGCAAAATGTTGTAGTCTGCTTCCTTGCATCAGAGCATTTTGAACACTGTCATTCAGCTGCTTGATTACCTGCTGCTCCATGGTAAGTGTTGCAATCTTTCACTGTGGGTTTCAGATTATACATGTGATTCTCCTGCATGAAATGCCATGTGTCTCTCCATTCATGGCTGCTGAAGCCAGCTGACCCCCAAATGTGAGTCCTGTGTGTCTGCAACTCACATTGGGGAAACCTAAATTGTCCCTTTGCCCGCCTATATTCTCCTCCAAATCTTCCCTTTCACAGGAGAGGGTATTCCTTCTTTAATTGGTAATAAGGCCGGAAATGCCCTTGCCTTTGCTATAGCAAAGAGGTTTAAGGGTTTAAGGCTGAATATTGGTTATGTTGTTAAGTCTTTGAGACCATGTGGTTTTCAAAGAGATTGCTGGGGCAATTCTGAAGCAAGTAGAAACAGTATTCAATTCAAAAACAGTATCACTGTATTGACCTCCAGGACGTACAAGATATATGTCACAACACCCTTAACTTGCATCACAAATTAGGAATTGTGCTCTATGACTTCCAAGTTGCAAAGTTTAGCTTTTTTGGAGTGGAGTATTGAAGGGCTGCAGTGTAGCAAAATGGATGGAGGGCAGAGATGTTGTAAGGTATGGGCAAGGTGGGTAATTTCTGATGGCTCCCTGCTTCCAAGGGGCCCCCTCGGAAAATAAGTTAGTACAATTAAAATCACATTTTTCTAACTTTAGTTCAGAATAAGCTACAGAGTTCATTCAACCATTGTTTTTAATATTTAATAAAATCCAATTCAATATTAAAGTTCGAATTAGATAGATATAATGGAAAATACCTTTTAGAAATTATATTTCTCCTGCTTGAAACTCTAGTACGCTAATTAGCAATAGCCTGCCTGCACCTGCCCTTCCCATCAGTGCTTCCCTTTGATGAGGTCTCAAAACCGCTCCCAGAGCAGAGACCATGGTTTAGGCCTGGCAGGATGACCTGGGTGAGGTAGTTGACCCATTTTATCACACACAGGACCATCTAGGACAGTTCTGGATAAAGTCTGCCCATTATTAAGTGGAGTGGGAAGGGATATCTGGGTAGAGGAGCTTTTTGATTTCGGGATATTCTACAGGCCTCTTGACACCAAGCCTAGTCAGAAGGTATCATGCCCCACAATCGGTTTGGTGGTAAAAGGGAGGAGGAGGCTCCTCATTGCCCTGGAAACACCCTTGTGTGGATCCAAGTAGCTGCCAGGGAAAGAATGGTTCTGCTACACTGATTGTTCCTGAGAATAGTCCACTGTGGGATAGCGTGCAGCAAGGCAAATTGAATATTCTGAAAAAGGTAAAGTTAGCCATTGGGAGCTATTTATCCATTGGTCAGGAAGTAGACTGGTCACTCGACCCACAAGCTAGTGTTTAGTAGCTTAAGAAATAGACCCCAAGGGTTAGTTGGCTAGGCTGACCTCCTATGTTAATATAGTGATATCAAAAGCTGCAAAGTTCCTTTTGCTATAGTACCTCTTTGACCACTAGCAAGGTGACATTGACTAGACTGAGCTGAGACGCAAAAAAAAGTCCTAACTTGGTAATCTTGACCAGGTGAAGGTACAAAAGGTATCTGACTGACAAGAGGACTCTGGTATGTATGAAATTAGAATTTTCCAATTCAGAGCTTTTCCCATAAAAAAATCAATAGTTTTAGCAGGATTTCATCCAGTGGGTATTCGGTTTTGAAGGGACATCATCAGATGCAACCTTTACCTTTAACCACTGGAAGAATTTGGCTTCCAAAAAAAGAATCAGGGCATAATAGTTGAGCTTGCCAAACTCGATACTCAGCCACAAACTGAGGGTCTACCTGCCATTATGAGTTGTGTGGCCCATCAGCAGTGCTGTTGCTGGTTCTGATGGTAAAAACCTTACACCACTGAGAGCCCAGCTGAGTTGGGGCTGCTATGTAGGTGCATCAGGTCATCCACACTATTTAGAACGGATGAGCTGTTGTAATTTTTGTTTCCAGTTTTTTTTCAGTTAGGGACCACCAAGGAAACCTGGCCGTCTCAAATTAGAAACAATTAAAAATAACCCACATATCTTGGGAGAACATTCCCCAGGTGTTATGGTCATTAGTTTTTGTTTATTAAGAACAAACTCTGCCTGTGGGAGTTTGTGTTTAAATAAAATGTTAGCTGAGCAGCCACCTAAAACATGGTCACTGCTCAGAAAATGTTACAATGGCTTTCAGAGGGGTTGCCTCAACAGCTCATCTGAAATCATACAGATCTCTGCAGAGCCAGTGGGGAAGTATAAGTATGGTGGGTGGTTGTCCGGCTAGGAGGGAGGAGGCAATTACCTCCACCAGCCAGACGTTCTGTGGGCTACCTGCCAAACAATAATCATTAAGTAACTTCTTTGCCCGGATGTTCATACTAGGCTTAGCCAGTCTCTGTTACTTTGTGGTTGGACTCAACTTGATCCTAGATCCCAGTCTTCCACACCCATAGACATAATGCTGTTTTTGGGCTCAATTTGCTTAAAAAATAATATCTCCATCTCCTCTTTTTGAATGTAATCATTCGGTGGTGGGTCTTTTTTTGTGTTGTGATTTGACTTTAATACTTTACACATTGTCTCTAGGTTTAGCCTGGCTCTTCTATGCCATATCAATGAGGGGTTAAACCCAGTTTTATTTATTGAAAGTACGTGTTTTACCTGACAAGAATTTGTACTTATTACTTGAAATGGACTTGCATGCTCCTTAATTAATAACCAATTTTCTTACAATTAGCAAATACCACAATCCATACATATCATTTGTAATTCCACAAAAAATACCTTTTTGTTTTCTGTCCCTGGGATGGATTCTGTGTGCATACATGTTTTCTTCAGATGTAAAGGGATTGGCCTTAATATTCCTTTCCTCCCTTCTGAAGTGATAGGATAGAGATAGTAATCTCCATTGACGCTTTTGCTTTAGAAAATGTGAAGTCCATCTTCAGACCTCCTATATCACATATTAGTGTACTAAAATTGGGAAAAAAGGTTCCATTCATTGCTCGGAGAGAGCCAAAGGCACAAAACATTTTCAGAGCATCTTAACATTTCTAACATGGCATAGGAAGATTAGCTGTGAAAATTAAAGGGTCAGAATCACTATGCAAAAAAGATGCTGCATGTTCAGGCAATACAACATGCTGAACGCAGGAATTAAGGAAACTATGGTAATGAAAACAGTGTCCTCTATAGTCCTGCTATGTTTATTTATTGCACTGCTGCAGACAGCCTCTGTTCCCATCCCAGTTGTCCCTTTTTAGGTTTGATGTATATTGCACTCACACTACTCCTGGCAAACCTACTGTATTCTAAACTAGTTTACCGGACTTTGGCTCAGCCACCTTCAGTCATTGACTTGAGGCACTGTCAACCATATCTTTGTTCAGCCCCCAACGATATTGTCTTCCCCCTATTTTTCTACTGGCTGGGGTTTTCGCTGTGTTGTTCCGTCTTCAATGGAATGGATGAGAGACTTCATTGCATCTAAAACCAGTCAGAACAGAAGCCAGTAGCTTTTGAGTGCTAGCGCTGACAAAAGCATGTGAAACAAGGATGATACAGAAGAAAATGGATTACTTTATTTTCTGTAGCATCCATTTGTCAGGTGCTTTGGTAAGCCATCGCTTCCCAATGCTTCTGTTCCAATCACCTACAGATTACAAACATGGAAGCCATCTTGAAACTCCATTTCAAGATGGCTGTCATATGCAAGGAGAGCCCTCAAAGAGTAAGCTGAATATGATGTGTAGTTTTGCAGGAATTAAACATCAATGAAAACCAATGGTTGTTTTTGCTATTCCCTTCCCATTATGCCCCTTCATCATAGATAATAGGGATGGTGTCCATATTCCATGATGCAACTGTGCTTGTGTCAACATCTCAGTGGAAATTATTTTCTGTGCTGGGAAAGTTGATCATACCTGCTGTTTACATCACTTGCCTCATGATATGCTGATTGGTGCTGCCAGCTCACATAAGCATCTGAACAAAATGATAGTATATTTGGGCCATCCTATTTTTTGTAGTAATGGGACTGTTCGGGATTAGTGATCATGATGCCCAAAGGAAGTCTGTTCCATTGTTTAAGACAATTTCCAAGTGCACTCAAGAATTACATTCAGCATTGTGTGAGCTGATAACAGAACAAATACAGAGCTGTCAAAAAGTAGGAGCACTTAAATATTCTCCCTATTGAGGATAAACATGTTGTGAACCATCCAAATGTGCACAGACTTAAGGCAGGCAGAAATGTTACTGGCTGCTTGTAGATTTAAAAAGTGTATCTTGTGGCTGCCTAGAGGCACAAGAAATAGGGCAGTAATTTAAAATGCTTTCAAATGACTGTATCGCTAGACTAGTATAAAGGCTAAATCCCTCTAAAAGGGTAATGCACGTATACAAGTTGCAACGCAATAAACGAGGTTCACAGAAAATATATCTCCTTGCTCTTACAAGAAACAGTATGCAGTAAGTCTTATTTGCATTGATGGTTCTATATACCAGGTAAAATAAAGTGGTGACTGAGAAACCAAGTGTTCTTCAATTGTTCCAGGTTTATTGCCTTTGGACTCCCAGTTCTTGGGTTTAAACCAATCACAACTACATAATTAAAAAATGTTCTGAGGGAAGTAATACCTAAAGAGCATCTCCTTTGTACACCTTCAGGATAGTTCAATTCATTTTCTTTTCTTGAAGTTTTCTAACAGAATTTAAAATATCATAAACATGTGGTGTTGTGAAGGGCTCTGCATGGGTCTTTCAAAGAGTTATTGCCATCATACTACTGAGAAGCCCAGGTGAAACTCTGTTGAGTCTAGAAGTTATTAACCTATCATAGTGGTCACAATTTTCAAGCATCAATTTTGAGGTGATTTGGGTCATCTTCAACTACATCCTTATGGATTCAGTACACTAGAGAATAATAAATCAGGTTTCGAATAAATCATGGAACAGAAGGACATTACTACATTTGGTTTACTGAGGTTATGCCCCAGAGCTATTTCTGATCATTTTTTGGGGGTTTTTAATGGTATAATCAATCTAGACCACTTCTCCTCCCCTTATATCTCTCGGTTGTGGAGCTACTAACATCTTCCCATTACTTCTGTGTTCCCTTAAAATCTATGTCCACTCCTTTAAAAATGTATGCAGAATTGAGGGCTCTTAGACCAAACCAATTGAGATTAATTATAATTTACAGTGAGTTGGTTCAGTTAAATGGGGATGTGACATTGATTATATTTATAAATGCACTGATAGTTTAGTAATGTTTTATCTAAAAGGAGCTTATAGACTTTTTCAGATCAAATGATAATATCTGCCTGTAAAGTGTAAAACAAGCTACAACTGATAAGAAAATATAAAAGTGCCACCTTGCTAATTGACCTCTGCAAATTAAGGGCCTCATTTAGAGTTTGACAGAGAATTGGCGCTGCCTTAAATTGGCAGGGTTTACACCCCACCCATATTGTGGTTTGTTCACATTATTTAGAAATGGGAACAGCACCGAATTTCCAGTAGTGGAGATCCTATTGGCCAGTCACGTCTCTCTGGGGTTACAGGGATTGGGGTAGAACAAGCTCACGGGGGAAAATTTTAATAAAGTTTAAAACAAAATAAAAAATAAACTTACCTGGCTCCTAGCCTTGCCGCTCCTCCGTCATGAAGTGCAGGCACAGGCTCCCAGCCTGCTCTGTGGCCAATCCTGATGCTGCTCAGAACACAGGCAAGCTGGGAGCTTGTGCCAGCTTTCTCCAGTCCGACAACTGTGTTGCTGGGTTGGAGAGAGCCTACTGCGCATGTGTATTTGGCTGGCTTGAGACAGCCGGCCAAAAACACATGTGTGATGAGGGGAGTTCTCTGTTCACTTCCCTCAGTGCTCGTCATCATAGAGGCCCTGCTTCTTTCACAACAAAGGGATAATAAACATATATTATTATCCCTTTGGTATGAAAGGTTTGCGGCTTCTGCTGCTGGCGGGGGGTGAAGCTCCTCCGCCCTAATGGAGGAGCCGCTGCTGCTATTGGCTTTACCATAGGAAGCCTCTGTCACATCAGAAAGACTTCCATATTCAGGGTGGTCCCACTGATGTACATTTTTTTCTCTTCAGGAATACCAGGAAAATCCTGTTGATCCAAAACACAAAACAACTGAAATGACCACCAACAACTCAATAAACCTCACTGCCTTCTGTGCAACTACCACACCTGTAGATGCACAGAAGGTGAGGAGATCCCTAACAGGCATGCTAGGATCTGATAGTATGGGGGATAGCCCTCTGCTGACCTGGTGGTTTTTCTACCTGGGTTAAAATGAGGCACCTGATGATAAAAAATGTTTTACAATAGCTGTCATTAATTAAAATATATATTATGTTTAGGTGTCTTTGTACTCTATTGTTTCCTTGTCTTATACAGAGCTTTTTCTTCATATGTTCACCCTTTTACCCTACAGAGAAACCTGTAGTACCACAGCAGATGTTGTAAGGAATGTTAACAACCATTCCCTTTCAGTATTGTCATTTTCCTTCTCTCTGTAGTCGAAGCAAACAGTTGTTTAACCTAGGTATTCACTTATGTAACATTTTCCTGAACAGTAGGAAACAGTATAGAAACAGTATAGAAAAATGTAGGCAACACTTAAACATTTTCCTTGTTTAGTACATGTCTAATTATGATGTTGCATGCACCAGGGTGCCTTACTCTAAAAAAACTTAAGTGCATACTATGGAAGACCATGTCTTGAGGTCCAAAATGACTTCTACTTTGTGCCTATAACAATTCCTATTCTTCCGTCATGCCCACACAACCCTCTTTTCTCCCAATTCACAAAATCCTATATATTTTTTGCCCATAGATTAGCTTTGTTTGTTAATTTTGAAATATATGCAGTTTCCTGCTTGCCATTGACTAGTATCAACAATGGTCCATTATTAAGATCATTACAAACTTAACATTACAATGCCTACAGCATCATCATCATCATCATTATCATTCATCATTGTATTTTAACATTTTCTTTTTAAAATGTTCTATTTCTTGTGCCTTACTGTTCAAGCAAACATCTTACAAATGCCTTCAATGATTTCCACACAATGAATACATTGTCTGAATAGAGACAATGCAATAAATACTCAGTACTACAGCTGCTTAACTATCTCCCCTAAAGTTTTCAGTACTATAACTTTTCCTTAACGATTTCTCCTAAAGTCTTACCAGTAATCTTTCTAAAAGGCAGGTACCCACATTCAAGCATTGATCAATAATAAGAAGTATGCCTCGTATAGACAACGTGACCTACTGCCTTTTCGAAAAAATCTAGTACTAGTAATTTTAGAAAAGACCCTCTGTTTCATCCTAATGTGTGATTCACTGTGCTATCTTCTCTAATACTGGAATTCGACAAAGGTTTCATTTGTCTGCTAAAGGATCATTACTAGGCAGAATTATGAATTCCAGACTAAATATTACATGACTTTTATTGTGTTCATTTACTATATCGAATTTAAAATGATCAATTGTACCATTCACAGTCATTTATCAACTGCATCACCAACACTCCACAAACCTCATCCTCTAGCAAACACCTAAACCGGATTCTGACGCTTTACTATTGATCCATTGTGTGAAGAAAGCTATATGTCCTACCGATGTGTATATAATATATTTTAGGGCATATATTTCAATCAGATTAGTTTCTTTCTGAATATTAATATTTTTTAAGTGATTCTGCCTTTCAAATGCCTTCAAACTTTTAGCAGCATCCAGCATGATCAGAATATTCATGTACACACCACTAATCGCCATGAATTAAACACAAATCTAACCATCCTGAGTCTCAGTCTAACATTCACACAACAGCAGTTATTTTAAGCATCTTTCTCCTTGGCTGCAGTATGTCTTCGACTATTTCCTGGGTGTGAGGGGATCAGAGATAATTAGTGCTCACAAAGCTACATGTTTGGGGGCAACCACAAGGTAAACCACGGGTTGCTATTCCCTCTGCTCACTACTGTCAAGGCATGTACTACTGTGTATATTTTTCTGTACTCATGGTGGAAGAATATGCAGTAAGAGGCACCAGTGGCGCAACAAAGGCCTCTGCGGTGCAAGGGGACCCGTGAGCTTCAGGGAGCACCTCAGCACAGCACCTGGCCTGAGTGAGTCCGCAGGGGGGGCTGTTGGCGTGTCTGACCTTAATAAGTAAACTTGCAAGGGGACACGAATAGGCCGATGAACCTTTTGACTCGCTTCGAGGTTTTCCCACCATATATCCCGAACATGCAGATCAATAATTAATCATCACCACTGATAATCAATGACAATCAATGACATTAATCATCAATAGGAGTCAGTAAATGTCACACACCATGACCTTATGGTCATGAATAACCACACCTTCATGTAAAAGTTAAAATATTTATGTCCGTATATTAATACTTAAGTTAATCTCAAAGTCAACTGATAAACATACAGAAACAACGCTGGCTGACCGAAACGATGAAAGAATCGCAATCTAATCAAAGCTTGAGCTACTAAACATTCTAAAATAACAGTGCAAATTAACAACAAGAATAACTGCACAAACGATATTACATACATTTAGATTCAACAAAGAAAAGACATCACATGTTACTCCCTATATCGAACTTCATTATTGAGGACCCTAACTAACAACAGGTTAGAATAGCATGTTTGGGCTTCATGCAAAACAATTTAGTCAACACAAATTTGGAAAAACATCTAACTATGGCTCTATCAAAATAGCGTGGTTGGTAACTAGAAAAAAAAAGCAAATAGACATAGCAAGCAACATCTTGTAGTCAGTATACCTATCCTCAGATTGGATCAGCAAGCTGTGACTGTCTTTAGCATCAGAAAATCAGTCTGGTCGGCAAGGCACCAGGATTTAACATCAAAGTTCTGAAAAGGCAAAGTCTCTTTTAAACAATAAAATTAAGTACATCTCTTCTCAAGACGAAAAATGTAATGGCCTTACAGCAAGGTAGAAAATGGGCAAATGCTTTGTCTTCTCTTAGTGCAGTCCAGCTAAGTTAGATTTCTTAAAACTATTTCCTAAGTCCCTATTGGTCAAGGGATCGCATGTTCACAATTTGTCCAATAAAACTAAAACTTCAAATCTACATTTCTACTAGTACACAGTTCACATGTTGATGATTGTCTCCTTTCGTATTGTTCTCATCATCCAACTCGTCAGGTAACAATATTGTTGCAGCTTATACTCCAGTTAGTGTCTTCATTGTACTCTCCTGGGAAAGTCAGTCTTGCACACATTACATTTACAATGTTGCATTTGCAAGAACAGCATCTTCTAGCAAGCAGTTCTCTTGAGAAAGACTTTTAGCTACGAACACATTAGGTGAGCACAGTGGAAAATCACAATTTAATTCTCTAAGCAGACATTTTACTAAACGCTTTAGAAATATAGCTTGACACAAGGTTGTGCTACTAGGCCAAGACCTCCACTAAGTTAAGGCCTACAATTAATAAAGCTAATACATAATGTAAAACCCTTAATATGACATATTACTACATTAATCAAACAAAAGCTCACCATTTCATATTAATAAGCCATTAATAAGTACACTTTGTGAACATTGATGGCCACTCATGTGGTCACACTTAAAATATGGGTGCATTATTTTTCTCTAGAATATTACTTTCTACGCAATCCATCACTCAAAATATATGAATATTCATTAGTAATTTCATTAGAACTTCTGCGTTAGCAGGGCTACTCTGTGTTCTGTGCAGGGGGGACCCCTCCAGTTTCATTACGCCCGTCACTTGTAAGTAGACCCACATTTGCAAAGGTTCTTTTTGTGAATTTGTGGCAGGCGTAAATGAGGTACTTTACGCTGAATAATACATTTGTGAAAAGGAGCTCTATGTTTATAGACTTCACTGCAAACCCATGTGAACAGAGTCTAAAACAGCCTTCACTATTTCTTTCTCGAAATGCACTCCTATAAAACTGCCTGGTCGCAGGATAGATGATGTGATGTGAAAAAATATTGCTTTGGAAGCAGGCCAGCCATCTGAGAACCTTTCCTAAGTACCTTAAATAGAGCTGCAGCAAGGCCACATTGAGGTGAACAGCCTCCCAATTCTACCTGAAAGCTCGCTAGGTGGCCCGAGGCCACTTGACTTTGATCCAAAACAGGCACCTGGCTGTAACCTGGACGCCTGCCAATTCTATAGCAAGCATGTATTTTGATTATCACTGAAAGTTGGTGTCTGGACTCACTTCGTGGCTTTTTGTTAACTGTCTTTATGAAACTAATTCCACAGTGAAAGATTTTTGTATTCAAAGGATTTCTTCTTCATTTGAGCTGCAGACACTTGCCCTTTTTCAGGAAAAGCCTGTTTGTGCACTTCATCCTGTGGCATGCACTGAGCAGTGCACAGTAGGCCATGTAAATTAACTTAGAACTTAATGAAAACACCGTGAACAAAGCCGATGAATCTGTGTGATGTTTGTACAACCCCTTTGTGTTGCAAGAGCAATGAAGGGGCTTTATACCCTACACTTATTCCACAGTGAATACAATGACATGGAGCTGTACATTGTTGTTTACACAGAAAATTAAATGTATTGTCTGAAGAGGAAATGGATAATGACATGGATTTCCTACAACAGTGAAGTCCTTTAAGCCTTATATTCTTTCTTCAGAGGTTAGATTTTCAATGCATAACTGTCATGTGTGTAATCTCTAACACGCATTGTCAAAGCTAATAGTTATGGCCTTGGCAAGTATGTAGTGTTTTTAATTATTTTACAAACATGCAACGTACCAAAAGCAATTTGCAAACATACAAAATAAAGAAACGGCCCAGGACACAACAGCCATAGGCTCCGAAGTACACTCCCTTACACATGTGATCAAGCAAAATGCTGTCACTCTCAGAGAAAAACAATGAATTCAATGGACTGACCCACTGTCCCAGGCTATATGCTGTGGTAGGAGAAAGCAGAATCTGACTGACACGTGGGGAAACCAGTGGATGAAGAGGGCTGACTGAAAACCCTTATATGAATGTATTTTAATTATGATTTTTTGGGGGAAACACAAGGCCGAAGTGACAACTGCAGCAGTCTCCAGGCAAGAACTAAATAGGTAACTATTATAATATTGACTTCTTACGTCGTCCTGTCAATCACCACATGAACCCACAAATTATTCATAACTGAAGGGCCTTCATAAATTGTGTATGCTGAGAAGGGAGCCATTTAATGAATGTATTTCTCATGATTGAAAACTTTTAGGAACTCGAGTCCTTCTAGTCCTGTGAACGAAATAAGACCGAGGCAAATGAATCATTGGAGTCGTTTGTTCAAAAAAGTAAGGAAAAGAAGTCTCTCCGGGCATCTTTTTTACACTCATGCGAGTCGTGAAACCAGTAAATCTTTTGCCAACGTTGCATCAGGACTTCCTTCTCTTCATATCCTTTGGCGTCCCCATTTCTCTTCTTCGAGTTTTCCACATCCTTTTATCCACAGACTTCAGTTCATTTATGTACCTGGCTGCAGTTTACATTTCAGGGCGGCCATTATTGGATGAAGGCTTGCAATAGTTAAATCCACATTGATTTATCTTATCTCCGAGACCTTACTACGTAGAACGTCTCCCTGCTTGGCGCAGTGCACTTCTTTGGTTGCTCCTTGTCCTCTCCAATTAACCGATTAACTGATCAATTATTTAATTTATGGCAAACTCACGATAAGTCTGTCCACCTCCATGTATGTGCATTCACCTTCAGTGATAGTGTCTGGGCAAATCCTACAGTCGCTAAGAGTATTGTGTCTTTCGAGTCCTTGGTTTGTGCAGAGGCTTGTGCTCGCCCCTGTGAAATCTCTATGACTCAGATGCTAATGATATGATAGACTCTGACGTTAAGAATATGGATTATTTAGACAGTTTGGCTCAAGATTTTCTGTAGATTGTGAAGCATTCTTGATTTTCCTCCATAATTTCAAAGGTTGCGAAATTTGGCAATCATCCTTTCTATGCTTGTGTTTCATTCCTGGGAAGGCCATGAGACTATCCTCACACTCAGCACATCATGGCCCTGTTTCCTACTGTGACTAAAAATATAAAACATAACACCTAATGATACGGGTTTATTACATGAAATGGAGCCTTCTCTCACAATGCTATATGCACCCTTTAAGGAAATAATAGCCTCTGTCAAAATTTATTAACTGCTGCACTTCACTGTACAGAGTTGTCCCATTTATTATCGTCTTTAATTTAAATGGGGAACAATATCATTCCCCATTTCATAAAACAAAAGCCTCCATTTGGTAGCACTTAAAATAGGACTGAAACTCACCAACAGCCTTTAACTGTGTATTATTTCATGTAAAACATGACTCAGTAACTCTCCCACTGCATTCTTGACAATGTGATTCATTTTATATATATATCTATATATATATTACCTACCGGCGGTCACCAGCAGGTAGTTACTATTAGGACCATGTTTCCATAGAAAAAACGTTTTTTGACTTGCCTATATGTTTGGCACCGTTTGACAAATCTTACCAAATCTTAAATGAAATTTACCAAAAGATGCGGCCCTGTAATTCTTGTTGCACACAGGAAGTTTCCGGGTGATGCATCAAGCAGGGGCAGAGAAAAAAGGGGCTCACAAAATGTTGCGTTTGCCATGTTAATTCCCATAGGACCTGTCAACAAGTATACAGCAGGAACCACTGAATAGAATTACACCAAGTTTGGCAGAAAGCTAGCTACCGGTATGCAGATTGTGCCTTGTGTAATTCGTGTAAATCTGTTCAGTAGTTTAAAATATATTTAGGGGTAAATAAATTGGTATATCTCTGGCCATGAATACTTTGCAAAATTCATGCATTTTTGCAAATACACATGGGAAAAGAAGCATTGCAGTTGGCTGATCGCAACCTGACTATAAAGTTGCGACCTCCATTTTATTTCACAGGACACGGTCCCTGGGGGGTGAAAATTCCAATTGAAAGTAGAATAAGGGGTCAGTGTGAAGCTACCCTGACCCAAGGGGTGTGTACAGGTGTGTTTTAGGGGCAAATTATAGGTTTCATATAAATTTGCGTAATGGTGCGCGATAGTCACAAAAATTCATGAATGTCTGTGAATTATTCACAAAATATTCACAATTATGGAAAAATGTGACAGAAAAACTACAAACACATTTAGTTACTAATTAATTCACTCATACATGCACTCAAAGCCTCAGGCGCCCACTCACACACCCACTCAGACACGTATGCACTCACTCACACATCCAGGCCCTGTGGCTAAACTGCGCTGCGCAGAGCCAAAGGCCATGTGTGGTGCAGGGTTGGGTGGTTATCAGGGCTTGGCTGCAAGCCCATCTGCAAGCCCAAAACTTGCGACCAGCCCCCATGTAGTAACTCAAATTACTTTACATTAAAAAAACCATAGAAATTCACTGAGAAAAACAAAGGTTATAGGGAAGGGACGTTATAGTTAGGTTCTGAATTTACTCATACAAAACCACAGAAATTCAGCAGCTATAGGTAGAGTTTTGTGAAGTAACTATGACTTCTGCCATTATATGTTAAAGTTATTACAGGTAAGGATAGCTCGTGGCCTAAGGTAACTGTAACTTGCAACCTCGCTATGTAGCACCACTCCTCTGACCGATCTTGGATCCAAGGACCCCAACCCTGGGGCCCGGCCTACACATATTTTTCTTTTTGGGGGGAGTGGGGCTGTGTGGTGCTCCTCTCCCAGCCGATCTCGGCCCTGGGAAGCCAATCCCCGGGCCCAGCCTTAACAGTTTACACTTTTTGGGGGGGAGGAAGGAGGGCTGCACGGCCCCCCTCCCGGGCCGATCTAGACACCTGGAACTCCATCCACCACAGCCAGGCTTAAACATTTTATTTTTGGGGGGGGAACAGGCCTATGTGGCTTCCATCCCTTGGCCAATCTCGGCACCAGGAACCCAGGGCCCAGCCTTAACATATTTTATTTTGGTACGATTTTGGCCACAGGGACTTCATCCCCCAGGGCCCGATCATCTGTCCTGGGTGCCCTCGAGGGCACCCAGTGTGCAATGGGACCACAGGGGAGCCTGAAGGCCCCTGTGGTCCCATCCGGCTCAAGGCCTCCTACGGGAGCCAGCATTGCAGTCACAAAGACGGAGCTGCCAAAGAGATGCATCTCCCTCTCTGTGAGAGCAATTGTTTCCTCAGTTTCTCTGCCCATATGTCTCTTAGAGCTGTTTGACAGCTCTGACTTGCTGCAAGCAGTGTGTTTGTTTTGACTTAGCAGGAGCTGTCACATCTCCTGCCAAGTCAGAGCAAACAGCTTTGTCCAGTGGTGGGCACACCAGGACATAGCATGAGCCGGCCCTAGGGTGTAGTTGTCCCCAGGACCATTATTGGCTTCTCAGGGGGGGGCACTCAGTCCCCCTCCAACATTTGAATTTGCTCCAGGGAGGTAGTGGTCCCCAGAGCCGGGGTCCGCAAGGGACCCCCGTCATTCTCTAAATTTAGCCCCATGAAGGTGGCGGTCCCCAGGGCTGTGGGGGGCACATGGCCCCCTCTTAATTTACATTAATTACCTGCTGGATATGTATTTTCCCAGGTGGACCTGCGGGCCTAACACATTGAACACAGTCAAAAGTGCTCACATTTCCAATGTGCCATCTACTTCAAACCTGTGATTCTACTGCCAGAACCCAGTACTCTGTGATATTGAGGGCAATAAACACTGGTGGCCATGGTGAGGATTATGTTAGTTTGGGAAGATACCACCAGATACCTTGCTGGAGGAATGGTGGAGCTGTGAAGAAAATTAGGCCTGTACAGAGCCAGTGCCTTCAGTTGCATTTAAATGGTAGCTTTAGGCTGTCTTGTCACTTCTATAGAAGCTTAAGAAGATTACAAGTAGAGGCATTGATCAACACACATCCAAAGAATTAAATGCTGAGTATAATTCCAGCACTGGAAGTATTAGGTGGATTTAATACCTAAAGGGACATTTAAAATTGCATGGTCCATTTATGTCATAGTTGCCTTCACCCTTTCTTTATTACTTTTAATAAAGAAGATGTAAAATGGTATGCATGGATTTCTTCATAAGAAGATCAGTTTGTGCAAGTTTTACATATTTTATTTTATGACAGTTTGTCTGTTACTTTTCACAAACTGTCCAGAAATGCTGTTTGTAAAAAAAACTTGGAGTGCTCAAATTAAAACAAAAGTTTCTCTATTTCTCTAACTGGTCCTTAAGAAATCCCACAAGTATCTCTCTTTCCTTGTTCCTGGGAGCGTGCCACCCTCTCGCCAAACACGGATACCTTAACTGATCTATAGGCAAGGTGTAAGGTCTGCTCCCAACAAACTGGTATCTACAATATAAATGTGCAGGTAATGTTAGGGACAAGGTGAACTCATAGTTCTGTTCAAGACAGTTGGAAATGAAATCTACAGATTCTACAACATATATTGCTAATTGGTAAACACCATTTGGGGAGCCACAGGCCAAGCAGAGGCTACTGGGCCCCAACTTTAGCCTCTGCCACTGACTGTAAAGCGGTATATTTCCAATATGGCTCTGCAAACTAAGCCTAGTACAGTCTTTCTGCACTTGACTCCCAAGTTAGTGAGCAACCAAAATCGTCTTAGTAAGGTGGTGTGTCGAAAGAGACTCAGAACTCACACATTCAAACAAGAGACACATTATTACGCTGTTCAGGCTAGTATTTGGCTTAATAAAAAGATAAATACTTTAATATCACAGCAAAATAAAATACTATGTACAGGGAGTTCAGTTACATGGTTCCACGAATACCTACATGTGGCTGCAGCTTAGTATAGCAATTCTTATACCATTCACAGTGGTCTAGTACACCTTCTGTGGTGCACAGAATATCCACAGAATTCTAGCAGGAATAGATGGCCATAGACAAGAATTTGGCCCAGAAGTGAGCTCACTATCAGGCTGTGCAAGCAGCTACCATGATTGTAACCCATCGGTTTGTTTAGATTTTGAGCAAAATAATTCATGTTTGCAATCAATAATCTCCTTAACATGCAGGCTTACCTTTTGAGTTCAGGCTTGAATATTTAATTGCAGGCCTCATGTTACTTCTTCACTGGAATGTGGATCTGTGTCGAGATTTGTGGTGAGCTTTATGCCACTAAAGTACTTATCAATGGGTGAAGTATTGCAAACAGCAGCCCTGCCTCTCAGATCTTGCCACAGGAAATGTACAACTTGGCAGGGGTCACCCATCTTCAGCCGTTCTGGCCTCTAGGTTGTTGGGAAGTCCATCACTACAGCAATGTTGCCGTCTCACAGGGCACAAAGCAAAATGTCGTGGGACACAGGTCCCTTTAGTCACACAGCAAAATGCCAAATGTGATGCTATTGTTTGGGAGTTGTCAATGCCTCATCAAATATGCTACAATAACCATTTCAGGGAAGAGCCTGTACAATCTAGGTAAAAGTCAATTCTACTGGGTGCTACACATGCCAAGAAACCAACTGGTAAACACTCTCTTTCTGCAGGGCCATTCACAATCCTTCCCTCTCCGATGAGGCAGGAAGGTTTCTAGGCACCAGGCAGAACCCACAGCACTCTAGCAAGCTGCACTGAATTCAGGCTCTCAGCCTCACCACTAGGAGACAGTCTTTCAGACAGATGCTAGCACTGGAATCACAGCATCTGTTCATGTAGTCTGTAGAGCTCTCTCTTCCTTGAACAAAAAAAACTTTGAATTGGAAACAAGTAGGATGGTTTGGGTTCCACCTTTAGGCTCATCTTCCAGATGGGAATGTTTATTTACTGTGTAAAGTCAGAAACCTGTTTGGGGCGGATCCTTTTAAAATTTCATTTTCCTATGGCAGTGGGGATACAACCTATGTGCACAGTGATGGCACTCACAACAGGTGGTAATGATGCATGTATTCAAAACATGGGCACAATGAATTGTGAAGACTTTGCACTTTGCGACTTCAGAAAGACTGTTATAGCTATCAGGGAACAACATAAGGGCAGGCACTGCCTAGAATCGTCTGCACCTTTAATAACATAAATTGCTGACTCACCGCTATTAGCAATTGCCTGGTGAAAGTGGCTCATAAAACGTCTAATGGTATACCTGTCTCTATACCCACAGTTCAGTGTGTGGTGCTCCTACTCCAGCTCCAGGAATGCAGACAATAGGTTAAAACTGTCCGTAGAGGCTGTATCCCATCCTCTATCTTGTGACATCCTAAGCCAGAGGTAATCCAAACTGGACCCATTGATCACCAACTCTCATCTCACACCACAACATGAAATCTTTTATCTATCTATACTTCCATAAATTGGCTTTGCATGAACACAGGATTTCATCACAAGGGTCTTGCTGCCACATCTAAGCAGAACTTTACAAGAGTGAGACCAGGAGAAATACTCTCCTCCTGAACCAGTGAGAAGGTCTGTTCAGTACTAATATTAACAGTTGGTATGCTGCAAAAAGCGATTCATGTCAATAACCAAGGACATGGACAGTAGTCTTATATTGATATAAACAGTAAGCTTGGTGTTCCTTTCAAAGTTACAGAATACGTCCTAGACTTTAGAAACACTGTGGGCAGGCCTAAGCTTTAGCACTCATGCTAGATTAGTGTGTCTTGAATGCCATTCTTCTATACGACTTGCAATACACAAAAACATGAAACAAGGCAGATCCGACTGTTCTACTGTGTAAACCTAATTATACATGTGCTCTTCTGATACAGGTTGTGTGATGTCATTTAGATTATTAGGAATGTTACTAAACTGGGGGCGAAGCCACGATGGCAACCAACATGGCTGCACGATGCTGAAGCTCCAGCTGACTGGCTTTTCATTATCGCTTAATGAGGCCATAACTCCACTCCTCTGGTCCCAAAGAGCTTTCAATGATTGTTCGAACACCTGGGATGGCAAGGGGGGGCATGTTGAGTGATGGAAGCGGTCTCCTGGCAGCTCCTGAAGCAGGCCTGCTTCGCAGAGGCCCGCAACAACAAGGGTCGCAAGAGAGTCTGAGACGCGAGGCCAGCTGGCCATGTACTGCAGCCCAGTCATTCCTCCAGAGTGCTTACACGCACTTGGGCACCTCAACAAATGCGGACCGTGGGGAGAACCAGGAAGCAGCTGTTTGAGGGTATCATGCCTGGCCCATGCAAGGAGGACAAGATGGCAACTGTTACTACAGCGCCCCTCCAGCAGCCCGATCTGCTGATGCAACACATGGCTGGTAGGAAGTAATGAATCCTGCTTGTTACTTCACCCACCTTCTGCCCTGCTACTGCCTACCTCGCATCTGCAACTGTGCCATTTGCCTCTGGACACTCTTCAATTGTGTCTCTGGATGCTCTGTCGAGAGCCCTACTAAGAGACACTCAGTATGGGGAGCTTGAGTCCCTGGAAGCTTGTTGATTCTTACTTCTTCTAACTGCAGACCGGGCACTGTGGCCCCTCATGCCTCATTAATAAACACAGGCACCTACTGGATGCTGGTGAATAGCAGCATTCAGTAGCAGGCTCTGCCCTGTGTGACAGCCACTGTTTAGAACTGCACCCACTATGTTCCCTCCTCGTGCCTATAATCAGTAGTGACACAAGAACCTCCCTCCCATGTTTGAGATGATGTGTGGGGATCCTAAGCAGTGAAAGCTCTCCTTTGAGAAAAATAGCCCACGCAGCTGGAAGGACACTTCGGGTTCCACAGAGGGTGAATCAGTGGGTGGTTCAAATCAGAACAAATAACAGACATGAGTGCTATTATGGCAGAACTCAGATCCGGTTTCAGGCCGATTAACACCAGTTCGACACACTTGTAAACTGTCTGGCCCACATAGGGAGCACCTAGACTAACAGAATACGAGAAGAGAGGAGGTGGAAAAGCACATCTCAAACTTGAAGACAGCACCACTAAGACAGGGAAGAGGTTTGTGAAACTGGAATCCAGGTTGCACACTGTGGCCACCAAGAATGAAAATTTAGAAGCAGAGGGATGTTGCAACAAACTTCACATACTTGGACTTACGGAATTATCAGACACAGGGTTCTTGGATCTCTTTGTGGAAAAATCCTTGCTGACCTACTCAATCGCCAAAACTTCGCAGCCACATTTGCGGTGGTGTGGACTCACAGGTCTCCAGGACCGCATCCAGTCCTGATCATCACCCTGCTACTCAATTTCAGAGTCTGTGATACTGCATTGCAACTAGCAAGTGAACTAGGCCTCCTCCAGTACCAAGGGATGTCCCTTTCATCGTTCTCAGACTTCAACTTGGCAATCGAAAAGGCTCAATGCAAATTTACTGATGCCAGGCTGGCCCTGCAAAAACTTAGATTAAGCTGTGACATGTTTTATGCAGCATGCCTCAGAGTCGACATGAATGGCAAGTCATGCAAATTTGACAATTCTGTTGATGCCCTGGATTTTTGGAAATCATGCATCAAGGACATACTCCTCACCTGCTTGCTCCCCCCCCCCCAAATACGCAAGCTGCCACCAGCATGGATCTGTTCTCTCCTGATTGACCAGCAACTGCATGACTTGATTACTATAGGTGAGCTCTATGCCTGATGTGCCTTGACTCCTTATCCTACAGCAGTGTTGTCTTTGCATTGATTGCCACAACTATGACAAAAATGTACCCTAGATTGCATTTGCTCATCCACATTCAATTGCAAGCTTGTATTTTTTTTTTTTAGGAAAAGCCCCTTGCTGTGGTGTTGCTACCCCCTATGGTTGATACCACTGAGATGTCTTTGTGATTTTTGTTTTTTCTGTTAGCATTATGCAGATTTACTGGGCATGTTCTCGCCGGTTGTGGCCCGAAGGGTGGGGGTTCAGTTATTATTAGTTGTTTTTGTTCTGTTGATGTTTACTACCTTATTGTCATTATCCTTCTCTATACATATTGTAATTTGTTGCCTGTACATGTCTGCATAAGCGATGAACACTGATCACAATGGGAGGTCCATCTTAGATGCCACCATTATCTCTTGGAATATCAGGGTACTCAACAACCCTTCTAATGGTAAACAAGTATTACAGTCTTTGCAAAGACATGGTGCTTAAATCGTATTTCTGAAGGAGACCCACCTCGAGCCATGTACACGTTTGCAGCTACATGGAGTACCCACCAATACTTCTCAAGCTATAGTTCGTACTTCGGTATGGTTTGCACTCTATTTTATACAAGCCTCTCTTTTCACACACACTCCATAGCCACTGATGAGCAGGGTAGATAAGTGCTAGTCGCTGGCACCCTAGCCAGTCAGAAGATACTCCTAACCAATAGGTCATATGGACGCTGACCATGTTATCCTGGGTGATGATTTTTATATGCTCCTAAGTCCGCCTCTGGAGTCAACGGTATTGGACCTGGCCCTTTTTGTAGGGTCACTCCCAAACTTTTTGCCTCCTTCTTCCTATTTTTTCTGACCAGGTTTTGTTGGCTTTAGGGCTCTGGGCACTTTACCACTGCTAAACTACATGTGCTATCTGTGTAAATTGTAGTGGTGATTGGTGTATCCATGATTGGCCTATTTGATTTACTAGTAAGTCCCTAGTAAAGTGCACTTGAGGTGCCTAGGGCCTGTAAATCAAATGCTACTAGTGGGCCTGCAGGACTGATTGTGCCACCCACATGAGTAGCCCTGTAAACATGTCTCAGACCTGCCACTGCAGTGTCTGTGTGTGCAGTCTTCACTGCCAATTTGACCTGGCAAGTGTTCCCACTTGCCAGGCCCAAACCTTCCCTTTTTATAAATGTAAGGTACCCCTAAGGTAGGCCCCAGGTAGCCCCATGAGCAGGGTGCAGTGTATGTTAAAGGTGTGACATGTACTGATGTGTCTTACTTGTCCTAACAGTAAAATACTGCCAAATTTGGTTTTCACTGTGCAAGGCCTTTCTGTCTTATAGGTTAATATGAGGGCTCCATTTAAATATTCTTAAAGTGCAGTTTCCCTTTGATAGCAGATAGGAATGTGGAATTTGGTGTCCCTGAACTCAAAATTTAAAAATACATCTTTTAGTGAGGGTAGTTTTTATATTGTTGGTTTGAAGATGCCACTGTTAGAAAGTGGACATTTTCTTGCTTAACCCATTCTGTGACTTTGCCTGCTTGTGTATTCCACATCTGGGTCATACTGACAGTTGGGCTGTTGCGAATTCCCTCTAGACAGTGACACAAAGAGAGCTGGGGTGTAGCCTGCCTTTCCTGATGATCCATCTGGGCTAGAGTGGAGGGAAGAGTGGTCACTTACACCTGAATGGGCTGTGCCTGCCCTCACACAATGCAGTCTCCAACCCCCTGCTGTGTGTCTGCTGCCAGTCCTGGGCAAGGCAGGATCTTGTGAACAACAGAGACTTTCCTTTGAAGTTTGCCTACTTCAAAGGCAGGTATAGGTAGTGGACCCAAAACCCCAGACTTTAGATTTCTTCAAGATTACTTCTGGAACCAAGAGGAACCTCTGCCAAGGAGAAGAGCTGAAGAGCTGAGTAAAAGTGCTGCCCCTGCCTGTGACTGTGCTTTGTTGGGCTATCCTGCAGTTGCTGCTTCTGCCTGTGAAAGGGGACCAAGACTGGACTCTGTTGTGCATTCCTGCTTGAGAAGAATCTCCAAGTGCTTGAACTGAGCTTGCCTCCTGTTTTGAAGACTCAGGCCATCAAAGACTTCCTCTGCCAGTACCTGGGCCAAGTGGTGCCCTATCCAGTCCCTGGGCCCTTGAAAGGTGAAGTTGACAGAACAGGAGTTGAAATCCACGCACAGAACACTGTGCAGGGAAATTTTCGATGCACCATCTGCAACGCAGCTGATAAACGATGCACCACCTGCTTTGTGGTGGAAATCAAGGCTCCACCTCCGCGGCTGGGAGATCAACGCATTGAAGCTGGAGAAATGACACCACACCTGCTTGCGGCTGCTGATAACAATGCAAACCCAAAACAGCGTGGTTTTCCAACACCATGCAACCAGATTTCACACGCATTGTCACTAGGTGTCAAAGCCATCATAAACCTGCGCGGATCCAAGGTGCTCTGTCTGGAAATCGATGCTTCGCTCTCTTGAGAGAAAGAAAAATGACGCATCGCCTACCCAACTGGAGAAGAAACAACGCACTGCCTCACTTTCGAGAAAGGAATTGCTGCATCGCTGACTTTTCCAATGCACGCTTGCCCATGCGGCTTTGTTTTTGATGCAAACCAGGTACTTTGTGTAAAATCAACATTTTCATTGGTTTATATGGAGTAAGACTCTTATTCTTTTGAAAATTCATTTCTTGATTTGTGTATGTTGGATTTTTGTTGTTTTGGTCTTGTTAGATTTAGATATATAGTACCTATTTTTCTAAACTGGTGTGGTGTCCATTTTGTAGTGTTTTTACTGTATTACTGCGTGTGTTGGTACAAATACTTCATACATTGCTTCTGGGATAGGCCTTCCTGCTCATGCCAAGCTACCAAGGGGGTGAGTAGCGGTTAATCAGGCGTGTTTCTCCTTTGCCCTGACCAGAGTGAGGGTCCTTGCTTGGACACGGGGTAACCTGGCTGCCAACCAAAGACCCCATTTCTAACTCCCGGCCCTGGTATCTGCACCACCCAAACGGACCGCACCAGAATACACCTTCTACTCATCTCCCCAACACAGACATGCATAGACAACTGGTTGGTGTCTGTTGTGGCTGTCCTTTGACTAGGTGTGTTTACACACCTGCTGCGCACCCTCTCAGATCACGCCCTGGTCCAGTTGACCTGACGAATCCCCCACCTGGAGAGTTTAAAAGCCTATGGTGCTTCCCCTCAATAGCACTGGATGATACACTTTTTCATACTGAACTACATACTGCGATCACTGAGTATTTTGAACTCAATGAAGGCTCAGTTACCTTGTAGGCCACCCTCTGGGAGGCCTTCAAGGCTTATGTCAGAGGTGTCTTTATCCCCAAACACTCAGAGTTTCTAAGAGACATCCATAATAGCCCTGCCCGAGTGGAGGAGGCACTAACAGACTTAGATCAGACAGATGCTTATTGGCGCACTGGCCCCGACCTACCAAAAAGAGCCTCCCTAATGGAGGGATTCCAGGGACGCAAGACACACTACCTAGGGAAATAAGCTAGAGCCCACCACTATGGTGAGGGTCATCGTCCAGGACACACTCTGGTGCGCTAACTCCAACCCCCCAGATCTGCCTCATATAGCCTGGAGCTACACACAATGGATGTTTCTCACATTACAGGCACTAAATGAATTCAGGACAAATTCCTCTCCTACTATACCCAACTGTACACCGCCGGGCAATGCAACAATACCTCAGCAAAGGCATGATATTTAAACAAAAGTGGCCATGGTCTGGCTTACTACTGCTCAGCAGCAATTTCTTAGTGAGCTTTTCTCTTGCGAGGAGATCAACCAAGCCATAGATGGCCTTGATGCTCCTGGCGTGAATGGATTCACCAGAGCATTCTACAATAGCTTACAAACATATCCTGGCATCACATTTACTAAAGGTGTACACCGAGGCCCTGAAGGCAGGCATTCTGCCTCCATTGTTGAGAGAGGCTGAGATTACACCTCTACCTAAACCTGACAAAGACTGTCGGCTGTTTGGCTCTTACAGCCCCCTGTCACTTTTAAACTTTGACAACAAGATAGTGGCTAAACTACTGGCCTCCTGTCTTTCCCTATTGATGGACCAAGTCATATCAGCGACCCTACGGGATTTATCCCTTACCTATCCACGTCCATCAGCCTCCGCACAGTCTTTGCGGTGCTTAATAGTAGGATCTCCCCCACCACCCATACAGCAGTGGCCCTACTTGACGCTGAGAAAGTGTTTGATTTTTTAGAATGGCCTTTTCTACTAGCAACCCTAAGTAAATTGGGACAAACCCAGGGCTTCATCTCTCTGATCATGTTATTCTACTCGCAAACAACTGCCTGAATTCGGCTTATTGGTACCATCTCCTTCCCTTTCCCAGTTACCAGAGGTACACAACAAGGCTGCCAGTGTGCAATGGGACCACAGGGGAGCCTGAAGGCCCCTGTGGTCCCATCCGGCTCAAGGCCTCCTACGGGAGCCAGCATTGCAGTCACAAAGACGGAGCTGCCAAAGAGATGCATCTCCCTCTCTGTGAGAGCAATTGTTTCCTCAGTTTCTCTGCCCATATGTCTCTTAGAGCTGTTTGACAGCTCTGACTTGCTGCAAGCAGTGTGTTTGTTTTGACTTAGCAGGAGCTGTCACATCTCCTGCCAAGTCAGAGCAAACAGCTTTGTCCAGTGGTGGGCACACCAGGACATAGCATGAGCCGGCCCTAGGGTGTAGTTGTCCCCAGGACCATTATTGGCTTCTCAGGGGGGGGCACTCAGTCCCCCTCCAACATTTGAATTTGCTCCAGGGAGGTAGTGGTCCCCAGAGCCGGGGTCCGCAAGGGACCCCCGTCATTCTCTAAATTTAGCCCCATGAAGGTGGCGGTCCCCAGGGCTGTGGGGGGCACATGGCCCCCTCTTAATTTACATTAATTACCTGCTGGATATGTATTTTCCCAGGTGGACCTGCGGGCCTAACACATTGAACACAGTCAAAAGTGCTCACATTTCCAATGTGCCATCTACTTCAAACCTGTGATTCTACTGCCAGAACCCAGTACTCTGTGATATTGAGGGCAATAAACACTGGTGGCCATGGTGAGGATTATGTTAGTTTGGGAAGATACCACCAGATACCTTGCTGGAGGAATGGTGGAGCTGTGAAGAAAATTAGGCCTGTACAGAGCCAGTGCCTTCAGTTGCATTTAAATGGTAGCTTTAGGCTGTCTTGTCACTTCTATAGAAGCTTAAGAAGATTACAAGTAGAGGCATTGATCAACACACATCCAAAGAATTAAATGCTGAGTATAATTCCAGCACTGGAAGTATTAGGTGGATTTAATACCTAAAGGGACATTTAAAATTGCATGGTCCATTTATGTCATAGTTGCCTTCACCCTTTCTTTATTACTTTTAATAAAGAAGATGTAAAATGGTATGCATGGATTTCTTCATAAGAAGATCAGTTTGTGCAAGTTTTACATATTTTATTTTATGACAGTTTGTCTGTTACTTTTCACAAACTGTCCAGAAATGCTGTTTGTAAAAAAAACTTGGAGTGCTCAAATTAAAACAAAAGTTTCTCTATTTCTCTAACTGGTCCTTAAGAAATCCCACAAGTATCTCTCTTTCCTTGTTCCTGGGAGCGTGCCACCCTCTCGCCAAACACGGATACCTTAACTGATCTATAGGCAAGGTGTAAGGTCTGCTCCCAACAAACTGGTATCTACAATATAAATGTGCAGGTAATGTTAGGGACAAGGTGAACTCATAGTTCTGTTCAAGACAGTTGGAAATGAAATCTACAGATTCTACAACATATATTGCTAATTGGTAAACACCATTTGGGGAGCCACAGGCCAAGCAGAGGCTACTGGGCCCCAACTTTAGCCTCTGCCACTGACTGTAAAGCGGTATATTTCCAATATGGCTCTGCAAACTAAGCCTAGTACAGTCTTTCTGCACTTGACTCCCAAGTTAGTGAGCAACCAAAATCGTCTTAGTAAGGTGGTGTGTCGAAAGAGACTCAGAACTCACACATTCAAACAAGAGACACATTATTACGCTGTTCAGGCTAGTATTTGGCTTAATAAAAAGATAAATACTTTAATATCACAGCAAAATAAAATACTATGTACAGGGAGTTCAGTTACATGGTTCCACGAATACCTACATGTGGCTGCAGCTTAGTATAGCAATTCTTATACCATTCACAGTGGTCTAGTACACCTTCTGTGGTGCACAGAATATCCACAGAATTCTAGCAGGAATAGATGGCCATAGACAAGAATTTGGCCCAGAAGTGAGCTCACTATCAGGCTGTGCAAGCAGCTACCATGATTGTAACCCATCGGTTTGTTTAGATTTTGAGCAAAATAATTCATGTTTGCAATCAATAATCTCCTTAACATGCAGGCTTACCTTTTGAGTTCAGGCTTGAATATTTAATTGCAGGCCTCATGTTACTTCTTCACTGGAATGTGGATCTGTGTCGAGATTTGTGGTGAGCTTTATGCCACTAAAGTACTTATCAATGGGTGAAGTATTGCAAACAGCAGCCCTGCCTCTCAGATCTTGCCACAGGAAATGTACAACTTGGCAGGGGTCACCCATCTTCAGCCGTTCTGGCCTCTAGGTTGTTGGGAAGTCCATCACTACAGCAATGTTGCCGTCTCACAGGGCACAAAGCAAAATGTCGTGGGACACAGGTCCCTTTAGTCACACAGCAAAATGCCAAATGTGATGCTATTGTTTGGGAGTTGTCAATGCCTCATCAAATATGCTACAATAACCATTTCAGGGAAGAGCCTGTACAATCTAGGTAAAAGTCAATTCTACTGGGTGCTACACATGCCAAGAAACCAACTGGTAAACACTCTCTTTCTGCAGGGCCATTCACAATCCTTCCCTCTCCGATGAGGCAGGAAGGTTTCTAGGCACCAGGCAGAACCCACAGCACTCTAGCAAGCTGCACTGAATTCAGGCTCTCAGCCTCACCACTAGGAGACAGTCTTTCAGACAGATGCTAGCACTGGAATCACAGCATCTGTTCATGTAGTCTGTAGAGCTCTCTCTTCCTTGAACAAAAAAAACTTTGAATTGGAAACAAGTAGGATGGTTTGGGTTCCACCTTTAGGCTCATCTTCCAGATGGGAATGTTTATTTACTGTGTAAAGTCAGAAACCTGTTTGGGGCGGATCCTTTTAAAATTTCATTTTCCTATGGCAGTGGGGATACAACCTATGTGCACAGTGATGGCACTCACAACAGGTGGTAATGATGCATGTATTCAAAACATGGGCACAATGAATTGTGAAGACTTTGCACTTTGCGACTTCAGAAAGACTGTTATAGCTATCAGGGAACAACATAAGGGCAGGCACTGCCTAGAATCGTCTGCACCTTTAATAACATAAATTGCTGACTCACCGCTATTAGCAATTGCCTGGTGAAAGTGGCTCATAAAACGTCTAATGGTATACCTGTCTCTATACCCACAGTTCAGTGTGTGGTGCTCCTACTCCAGCTCCAGGAATGCAGACAATAGGTTAAAACTGTCCGTAGAGGCTGTATCCCATCCTCTATCTTGTGACATCCTAAGCCAGAGGTAATCCAAACTGGACCCATTGATCACCAACTCTCATCTCACACCACAACATGAAATCTTTTATCTATCTATACTTCCATAAATTGGCTTTGCATGAACACAGGATTTCATCACAAGGGTCTTGCTGCCACATCTAAGCAGAACTTTACAAGAGTGAGACCAGGAGAAATACTCTCCTCCTGAACCAGTGAGAAGGTCTGTTCAGTACTAATATTAACAGTTGGTATGCTGCAAAAAGCGATTCATGTCAATAACCAAGGACATGGACAGTAGTCTTATATTGATATAAACAGTAAGCTTGGTGTTCCTTTCAAAGTTACAGAATACGTCCTAGACTTTAGAAACACTGTGGGCAGGCCTAAGCTTTAGCACTCATGCTAGATTAGTGTGTCTTGAATGCCATTCTTCTATACGACTTGCAATACACAAAAACATGAAACAAGGCAGATCCGACTGTTCTACTGTGTAAACCTAATTATACATGTGCTCTTCTGATACAGGTTGTGTGATGTCATTTAGATTATTAGGAATGTTACTAAACTGGGGGCGAAGCCACGATGGCAACCAACATGGCTGCACGATGCTGAAGCTCCAGCTGACTGGCTTTTCATTATCGCTTAATGAGGCCATAACTCCACTCCTCTGGTCCCAAAGAGCTTTCAATGATTGTTCGAACACCTGGGATGGCAAGGGGGGGCATGTTGAGTGATGGAAGCGGTCTCCTGGCAGCTCCTGAAGCAGGCCTGCTTCGCAGAGGCCCGCAACAACAAGGGTCGCAAGAGAGTCTGAGACGCGAGGCCAGCTGGCCATGTACTGCAGCCCAGTCATTCCTCCAGAGTGCTTACACGCACTTGGGCACCTCAACAAATGCGGACCGTGGGGAGAACCAGGAAGCAGCTGTTTGAGGGTATCATGCCTGGCCCATGCAAGGAGGACAAGATGGCAACTGTTACTACAGCGCCCCTCCAGCAGCCCGATCTGCTGATGCAACACATGGCTGGTAGGAAGTAATGAATCCTGCTTGTTACTTCACCCACCTTCTGCCCTGCTACTGCCTACCTCGCATCTGCAACTGTGCCATTTGCCTCTGGACACTCTTCAATTGTGTCTCTGGATGCTCTGTCGAGAGCCCTACTAAGAGACACTCAGTATGGGGAGCTTGAGTCCCTGGAAGCTTGTTGATTCTTACTTCTTCTAACTGCAGACCGGGCACTGTGGCCCCTCATGCCTCATTAATAAACACAGGCACCTACTGGATGCTGGTGAATAGCAGCATTCAGTAGCAGGCTCTGCCCTGTGTGACAGCCACTGTTTAGAACTGCACCCACTATGTTCCCTCCTCGTGCCTATAATCAGTAGTGACACAAGAACCTCCCTCCCATGTTTGAGATGATGTGTGGGGATCCTAAGCAGTGAAAGCTCTCCTTTGAGAAAAATAGCCCACGCAGCTGGAAGGACACTTCGGGTTCCACAGAGGGTGAATCAGTGGGTGGTTCAAATCAGAACAAATAACAGACATGAGTGCTATTATGGCAGAACTCAGATCCGGTTTCAGGCCGATTAACACCAGTTCGACACACTTGTAAACTGTCTGGCCCACATAGGGAGCACCTAGACTAACAGAATACGAGAAGAGAGGAGGTGGAAAAGCACATCTCAAACTTGAAGACAGCACCACTAAGACAGGGAAGAGGTTTGTGAAACTGGAATCCAGGTTGCACACTGTGGCCACCAAGAATGAAAATTTAGAAGCAGAGGGATGTTGCAACAAACTTCACATACTTGGACTTACGGAATTATCAGACACAGGGTTCTTGGATCTCTTTGTGGAAAAATCCTTGCTGACCTACTCAATCGCCAAAACTTCGCAGCCACATTTGCGGTGGTGTGGACTCACAGGTCTCCAGGACCGCATCCAGTCCTGATCATCACCCTGCTACTCAATTTCAGAGTCTGTGATACTGCATTGCAACTAGCAAGTGAACTAGGCCTCCTCCAGTACCAAGGGATGTCCCTTTCATCGTTCTCAGACTTCAACTTGGCAATCGAAAAGGCTCAATGCAAATTTACTGATGCCAGGCTGGCCCTGCAAAAACTTAGATTAAGCTGTGACATGTTTTATGCAGCATGCCTCAGAGTCGACATGAATGGCAAGTCATGCAAATTTGACAATTCTGTTGATGCCCTGGATTTTTGGAAATCATGCATCAAGGACATACTCCTCACCTGCTTGCTCCCCCCCCCCCAAATACGCAAGCTGCCACCAGCATGGATCTGTTCTCTCCTGATTGACCAGCAACTGCATGACTTGATTACTATAGGTGAGCTCTATGCCTGATGTGCCTTGACTCCTTATCCTACAGCAGTGTTGTCTTTGCATTGATTGCCACAACTATGACAAAAATGTACCCTAGATTGCATTTGCTCATCCACATTCAATTGCAAGCTTGTATTTTTTTTTTTTAGGAAAAGCCCCTTGCTGTGGTGTTGCTACCCCCTATGGTTGATACCACTGAGATGTCTTTGTGATTTTTGTTTTTTCTGTTAGCATTATGCAGATTTACTGGGCATGTTCTCGCCGGTTGTGGCCCGAAGGGTGGGGGTTCAGTTATTATTAGTTGTTTTTGTTCTGTTGATGTTTACTACCTTATTGTCATTATCCTTCTCTATACATATTGTAATTTGTTGCCTGTACATGTCTGCATAAGCGATGAACACTGATCACAATGGGAGGTCCATCTTAGATGCCACCATTATCTCTTGGAATATCAGGGTACTCAACAACCCTTCTAATGGTAAACAAGTATTACAGTCTTTGCAAAGACATGGTGCTTAAATCGTATTTCTGAAGGAGACCCACCTCGAGCCATGTACACGTTTGCAGCTACATGGAGTACCCACCAATACTTCTCAAGCTATAGTTCGTACTTCGGTATGGTTTGCACTCTATTTTATACAAGCCTCTCTTTTCACACACACTCCATAGCCACTGATGAGCAGGGTAGATAAGTGCTAGTCGCTGGCACCCTAGCCAGTCAGAAGATACTCCTAACCAATAGGTCATATGGACGCTGACCATGTTATCCTGGGTGATGATTTTTATATGCTCCTAAGTCCGCCTCTGGAGTCAACGGTATTGGACCTGGCCCTTTTTGTAGGGTCACTCCCAAACTTTTTGCCTCCTTCTTCCTATTTTTTCTGACCAGGTTTTGTTGGCTTTAGGGCTCTGGGCACTTTACCACTGCTAAACTACATGTGCTATCTGTGTAAATTGTAGTGGTGATTGGTGTATCCATGATTGGCCTATTTGATTTACTAGTAAGTCCCTAGTAAAGTGCACTTGAGGTGCCTAGGGCCTGTAAATCAAATGCTACTAGTGGGCCTGCAGGACTGATTGTGCCACCCACATGAGTAGCCCTGTAAACATGTCTCAGACCTGCCACTGCAGTGTCTGTGTGTGCAGTCTTCACTGCCAATTTGACCTGGCAAGTGTTCCCACTTGCCAGGCCCAAACCTTCCCTTTTTATAAATGTAAGGTACCCCTAAGGTAGGCCCCAGGTAGCCCCATGAGCAGGGTGCAGTGTATGTTAAAGGTGTGACATGTACTGATGTGTCTTACTTGTCCTAACAGTAAAATACTGCCAAATTTGGTTTTCACTGTGCAAGGCCTTTCTGTCTTATAGGTTAATATGAGGGCTCCATTTAAATATTCTTAAAGTGCAGTTTCCCTTTGATAGCAGATAGGAATGTGGAATTTGGTGTCCCTGAACTCAAAATTTAAAAATACATCTTTTAGTGAGGGTAGTTTTTATATTGTTGGTTTGAAGATGCCACTGTTAGAAAGTGGACATTTTCTTGCTTAACCCATTCTGTGACTTTGCCTGCTTGTGTATTCCACATCTGGGTCATACTGACAGTTGGGCTGTTGCGAATTCCCTCTAGACAGTGACACAAAGAGAGCTGGGGTGTAGCCTGCCTTTCCTGATGATCCATCTGGGCTAGAGTGGAGGGAAGAGTGGTCACTTACACCTGAATGGGCTGTGCCTGCCCTCACACAATGCAGTCTCCAACCCCCTGCTGTGTGTCTGCTGCCAGTCCTGGGCAAGGCAGGATCTTGTGAACAACAGAGACTTTCCTTTGAAGTTTGCCTACTTCAAAGGCAGGTATAGGTAGTGGACCCAAAACCCCAGACTTTAGATTTCTTCAAGATTACTTCTGGAACCAAGAGGAACCTCTGCCAAGGAGAAGAGCTGAAGAGCTGAGTAAAAGTGCTGCCCCTGCCTGTGACTGTGCTTTGTTGGGCTATCCTGCAGTTGCTGCTTCTGCCTGTGAAAGGGGACCAAGACTGGACTCTGTTGTGCATTCCTGCTTGAGAAGAATCTCCAAGTGCTTGAACTGAGCTTGCCTCCTGTTTTGAAGACTCAGGCCATCAAAGACTTCCTCTGCCAGTACCTGGGCCAAGTGGTGCCCTATCCAGTCCCTGGGCCCTTGAAAGGTGAAGTTGACAGAACAGGAGTTGAAATCCACGCACAGAACACTGTGCAGGGAAATTTTCGATGCACCATCTGCAACGCAGCTGATAAACGATGCACCACCTGCTTTGTGGTGGAAATCAAGGCTCCACCTCCGCGGCTGGGAGATCAACGCATTGAAGCTGGAGAAATGACACCACACCTGCTTGCGGCTGCTGATAACAATGCAAACCCAAAACAGCGTGGTTTTCCAACACCATGCAACCAGATTTCACACGCATTGTCACTAGGTGTCAAAGCCATCATAAACCTGCGCGGATCCAAGGTGCTCTGTCTGGAAATCGATGCTTCGCTCTCTTGAGAGAAAGAAAAATGACGCATCGCCTACCCAACTGGAGAAGAAACAACGCACTGCCTCACTTTCGAGAAAGGAATTGCTGCATCGCTGACTTTTCCAATGCACGCTTGCCCATGCGGCTTTGTTTTTGATGCAAACCAGGTACTTTGTGTAAAATCAACATTTTCATTGGTTTATATGGAGTAAGACTCTTATTCTTTTGAAAATTCATTTCTTGATTTGTGTATGTTGGATTTTTGTTGTTTTGGTCTTGTTAGATTTAGATATATAGTACCTATTTTTCTAAACTGGTGTGGTGTCCATTTTGTAGTGTTTTTACTGTATTACTGCGTGTGTTGGTACAAATACTTCATACATTGCTTCTGGGATAGGCCTTCCTGCTCATGCCAAGCTACCAAGGGGGTGAGTAGCGGTTAATCAGGCGTGTTTCTCCTTTGCCCTGACCAGAGTGAGGGTCCTTGCTTGGACACGGGGTAACCTGGCTGCCAACCAAAGACCCCATTTCTAACTCCCGGCCCTGGTATCTGCACCACCCAAACGGACCGCACCAGAATACACCTTCTACTCATCTCCCCAACACAGACATGCATAGACAACTGGTTGGTGTCTGTTGTGGCTGTCCTTTGACTAGGTGTGTTTACACACCTGCTGCGCACCCTCTCAGATCACGCCCTGGTCCAGTTGACCTGACGAATCCCCCACCTGGAGAGTTTAAAAGCCTATGGTGCTTCCCCTCAATAGCACTGGATGATACACTTTTTCATACTGAACTACATACTGCGATCACTGAGTATTTTGAACTCAATGAAGGCTCAGTTACCTTGTAGGCCACCCTCTGGGAGGCCTTCAAGGCTTATGTCAGAGGTGTCTTTATCCCCAAACACTCAGAGTTTCTAAGAGACATCCATAATAGCCCTGCCCGAGTGGAGGAGGCACTAACAGACTTAGATCAGACAGATGCTTATTGGCGCACTGGCCCCGACCTACCAAAAAGAGCCTCCCTAATGGAGGGATTCCAGGGACGCAAGACACACTACCTAGGGAAATAAGCTAGAGCCCACCACTATGGTGAGGGTCATCGTCCAGGACACACTCTGGTGCGCTAACTCCAACCCCCCAGATCTGCCTCATATAGCCTGGAGCTACACACAATGGATGTTTCTCACATTACAGGCACTAAATGAATTCAGGACAAATTCCTCTCCTACTATACCCAACTGTACACCGCCGGGCAATGCAACAATACCTCAGCAAAGGCATGATATTTAAACAAAAGTGGCCATGGTCTGGCTTACTACTGCTCAGCAGCAATTTCTTAGTGAGCTTTTCTCTTGCGAGGAGATCAACCAAGCCATAGATGGCCTTGATGCTCCTGGCGTGAATGGATTCACCAGAGCATTCTACAATAGCTTACAAACATATCCTGGCATCACATTTACTAAAGGTGTACACCGAGGCCCTGAAGGCAGGCATTCTGCCTCCATTGTTGAGAGAGGCTGAGATTACACCTCTACCTAAACCTGACAAAGACTGTCGGCTGTTTGGCTCTTACAGCCCCCTGTCACTTTTAAACTTTGACAACAAGATAGTGGCTAAACTACTGGCCTCCTGTCTTTCCCTATTGATGGACCAAGTCATATCAGCGACCCTACGGGATTTATCCCTTACCTATCCACGTCCATCAGCCTCCGCACAGTCTTTGCGGTGCTTAATAGTAGGATCTCCCCCACCACCCATACAGCAGTGGCCCTACTTGACGCTGAGAAAGTGTTTGATTTTTTAGAATGGCCTTTTCTACTAGCAACCCTAAGTAAATTGGGACAAACCCAGGGCTTCATCTCTCTGATCATGTTATTCTACTCGCAAACAACTGCCTGAATTCGGCTTATTGGTACCATCTCCTTCCCTTTCCCAGTTACCAGAGGTACACAACAAGGCTGCCCATTGTACCCTCTACTTTCTATAACAGCCATTGACCCACTGGTGCACCACTTACAAGAAAGGCACCTAAATAGAGGATTGCAATTCAAGCCTAGCCTGCTGTTTATTTCGCTCTATGTGGATGACATCTTGGTATTTATATGACATCCTGCTGATAACTTCGACCCTATCCTGAGCACAATTGCCTGATTCATAACTTTCTCAGGGCTGAATATTAACTGGACTACGTCTGAGCTGTTCCCTCTTACAGATGCATCTTCCTCGGTCCTGTCTGAGTTCCCACTAAAATGGTGCACCTAATATGTTAAATAATTGGGTGTATTTATCCACCAGGACAGAGAGCAGGTCATGTGTCTCAATTATGGCCCTGCCATTGACAAATTAGCTATGCAAGAAGAACGGTAGCTATGCCTCCCAGTATCAATGGCAGGCTGTTTTACCATTATAAAAATGGTGGTGCTTCCCCATTTTTTTGTACTTATTCATCAATGTCCCTGTTCGGCTCACCAGTTCCTTCTTTACATCCCTAGAAAGCTTGCTGATATGACTTATCTGGGTGGACAAGCGACCCTAGATCCACTGGGACATCCTAATTCTCCCTTATGAGCAAGGCCGGTTTGGCATTCCTCATTTTCATCTGTATTACCTGACCGCACAGTGCCCTTTTGCATAACACTGGTATCATGCAGATGCCCACTGTTAGAAATGGGGTCTTTGGTTGACAGTCAGGTTACCCCCTGTTCAAGCAAGGACCCTCACTCTAGTCAGAGTAAAAGAGAATCACCCTCAGCTAACCTCTGCTTACCCCCTTGGTAGCTTGGCAGAGCAGTAGGCTTAACCTCAGAGTGCTAGGTGTAAAGTATTTGTACCAACACACACAGTAACTCAATGAAATCACTACAAAATGACACAACACCAGTTTAGAAAAATAGGAAATATTTATCTAAACAAAACAAGACCAAAACGACAGAAATCCAACATACACAAGTCATGTTATGAATTTTTAAAGATTAAACTCCAAAAATAGCACTTAGAAACAAAAATGCTTTGATGAGATGTTAATACGGCGTCGTGACGGAGTCGTTCCCAACAAGCCGACACCAGCGGCGCCGGACACGGAGTCGTGTAGACCCCCAAGTACAGTACCTTTGGTAAAGAGTGAAAACAAACCGATGCGTGAAGTCGGGGATCGCGGCGTCTGTGCGAAACGTTGAATCCGTGCACTTCGAGCAGCGTCGGTCACGACGTGGTGCGGCGACTTCTACGGAGTCGCGGAGTTCAGCGGGGCTGCAGCGGCGTCGGGCCTGTGAAGAGCGTCGTGTTCCAGCGAAGGTCACGGCGTCGGTGCAGGCGTCATCTCCGGATTCAGCAGCGGCGTCGGTCCGGAGTCGTCCGAAGTCGATTTCCTTGGATTTCTACCAGCTTTCCTTTCAAGGGCCCAGGGACTGGATAGGGCACCACTTGTCAGAGCAGGAGTCTCTCCAGAGACCCCAGGTGCTGGCAGAGAGAAGTCTTTGCTGTCCCTGAGACTTCAAACAACAGGAGGCAAGCTCTAAATCGAGCCCTTGGAGATTTCTTCACAAGATGGAAGGCACACAAAGTCCAGTCTTTGCCCTCTTACTCTGGCAGAAGCAGCACTGCAGGAAAACTCCACAAAGCACAGTCACAGGCAGGGCAGCACTTCTTCCTCAGCTATCAGCTCTTCTCCGGACAGAGGTTCCTCTTGGTTCCAGAAGTGTTTCTAAAGTCTGTAGATTTGGGTGCTCCTCTTATACCCATTTTAATCTTTGAAGTCACCTTTCTTCAAAGGGGACTCACACCTACTTGTGAAATCCTGCCTTGCCCAGGCAAGGCATCAGACACACAGCAGGGGGTTGAAGCCGGCATTGTCAGAGGCAGGAACAGTCCTTTCAGATGAGAGTGACCACTCCACCCCTCCCTCCTAGCAGAGATGGCTAATCAGGAAATGCAGGTTACACCCCAGCCCCCTTTGTGTCACTGTCTAGTGTGAGGTGAAAAACAACCCAACTGTCAAACTGACCCAGACAGGGAATCCACACACAAGGCAGAGTCACAGAATGGTTTAAGCAAGAAAATGCTCACTTTCTAAAAGTGGCATTTTCAAACGCACAATCTTAAAAACAACTTTACTAAAAGATGTATTTTTAAATTGTGAGTTCAGGGACCCCAAACTCCACATGTCCATCTACTCTCTAGGGTAATCTACACTTTAATCATATTTAAAGGTAGCCCCCATGTTATCCTATGAGAGAGACAGGCCTTGCAACAGTGAAAAACGAAATTGGCAGTATTTCACTGTCAGGACATATAAACCACATTACTATATGTCCCACCTTATCCATACACTGCACCCTGCCCTTGGGGCTACCTAGGGCCTACCTTAGGGGTGCCTTACATGTAAGAAAAGGGAAGGTTTAGGCCTGGCAAGTGGGTACACTTGCCAAGTCAAATTTACAGTGTAAAAATACACTTACAGACACTGCAGTGGCAGGTCTGAGACATGATTACAGGGTTACTTGTGTGGGTGGCACAACCAGTGCTGCAGGCCCACTAGTAGCATTTGATTTACAGGCCCTGGGCACCTCTAGTGCACTTTACTAGGGACTTAACAGTAAAACAAATATGCCAATCATGGAGAACCAATTACGTGCACATTTTGCACGGAGAGCATAGGCACTTTAGCACTGGTTAGCAGTGGTAAAGTGCTCAGAGTTGAAAAGCCAACAGCAACAGGTCAGAAAAAAATAGGAGGCAGGAGGCAAAAAGACTGGGGATGACCCTGCATAAGCAAAAGTCCAACACCCACCACCTGTATGCTAGACCTGAGAAGGACCTTGTCTTTCCCACCCTGCTATAGACACTGCTCCACACAGGACATCTGCTTAATCCTTATGATATTCAGACAGTTTCTAATACCAGGTAGGCTTGGTACAGGCTCACCCGGCTCCTCAATATTGGCATGCTGTACTTTCCAGCATTAGCATTGCCAAACAATCCATGGTGATCTATTGCAAAAGAAAAGCTGATTCAGTGCATGCTTAGCAACATGTCTCTGTACACCTTTGGTAATCTGTTCCAGGAAGGAAATGTCTTCTCTCGAATATACGATGTTAGACTGACCACTGGCACACACATGAACCACTTTGGTGTCTTCAGAATGCCTTATGTGCCCTGCACCCTTCCTGCCCCCTAGCACTGGAGGAATTCAAGGCACTCATGCTACTCATCACTGACATCGAGGATGGAAAACTGATCTCAAAGCTATATCACACTTGTTTGGGCCTGTTGCCAACTCATGAAACTAAACTACGGGCCTCGTGGGTGGCTGAATTGGGTCTCCCACTCTGAGACAAAATTTGGAAAGCTTGCTGTGCGCAAACACACTTGGGCCCTCATTCTGACCTTGGCGGGCGGCGGAGGCCGCCCGCCAAAGTCCCGCCGTCAGGTTACCGTTCCGCGGTCGAAAGACCGCGGCGGTAATTCTGACTTTCCCGCTGGGCTGGCGGGCGGTCGCCTTCAGACCGCCAGCCAGCCCAGCGGGAAAGAGGCTTCCACGATGAAGCCGGCTCGGAATCGAGCCGGCGGAGTGGAAGCTGTGCGACGGGTGCAGTTGCACCCGTCGCGTATTTCACTGTCTGCGCAGCAGACAGTGAAATACATGTAGGGGCCCTCTTACGGGGGCCCCTGCAATGCCCATGCCAGTGGCATGGGCACTGCAGGGGCCCCCAGGGGCCCCGCGACCCCCCCCTACCGCCATCCGGATCTCGGCGGTCCGACCGCCGGGATCTGGATGGCGGTAGGGGGGGTCGGAATCCCCGCGGCGGTGCAGCAAGCTGCGCCGCCGCGGAGGATTCAATGGGGCGGCGGTACACTGGCGGGACCCCGCCAGTGGTGCCGGTCCGACCGCGGCTTTACCGCCGCGGTCGGAATCCCCATTGGAGCACCGCCGGCCTGTCGGCGGTGCTCCCGCGGTCCTCCGCCCTGGCGGTCAAAGACCGCCAGGGTCAGAATGACCACCTTGGTCTCCATGAACCACAGACATAAGCTCATACACAATAAATGTTTAAAAATGCACATACACTACCCCTGATTCACTGTCTAAACTAGACAACACCCGCTCCCCCAACTGCCATATATGTCATGCACCCATGCCTGATTTCCCCCACATGAAGTGGATGTGCCCCATTATTGTCCAATACTCAAGAGACGTTGTTGGTCGCCTCACCTTGATGAAGGACTTAACTCTTGAGCAAGGCCCTCTCCTTGCTCTATTGGGATATGTGGACGATGTTCCTAAATCTGTCAGGTGCTACAATGCCATGGCCTTACTGTTAGCCAAACGCATACTTGCCATACATTTGGGCAGCAGAACTCCACCCACATTGGAGCCCTGGCTTCACAGGTTTATATATTGCGACATCACCAGTCAGTTATATGGCACTCTCCAACTACCCACATGCAGGCCTAAGGACATATGGCAACCCCTAAGGAATTATCTGTTGACATTGAAACAACCATGCAGGAATTGTAGCTTTTGGAAACAGGTACTCTATGATCACTGTGACCGAAGCATGCAAACACTGATGTCTTTCCTTTTACTTGCCTCCCCATGTTAGTCTGTACTATGGACACCCATCTCTTCTATGATCCCTCTAATTGTTATGGTATTGTTTGTCTCTGTGGACGACATTGTAATCTTCACTACATATTTGTTCATTTACCCCTTTCAAAGGTCAGGAGACTGGTTGTGCTATATGTATGGTATGATAAAACAACAAATAAAGGTTTAAAAAAGGAATGTTACTAAGCTGGTGGTGTCAGATCAATGGGAGAATCTCAGACAGAGAAGGGTATATTCCTCCTTTTGATGGGCTGCTTTTTAGTTTTTGCCTGTTACTTAATAACCAGTGGATGAACATGATCCTCAGCATGGTACTCCTCATGCTTAAAAAGAGAAAGGCCTACGTACGCCCAGTCTCCATAAATGAATAAGTAATGGTTTATCCAGTTTCTCTTCATGTCCCCCCAAAAAAAGATGTTCATAGACCTGATCGAAGAGAAATCGCAGAACAATCTGGAACGTAAGCAAATATTGCAGCAGTGTAACCGTTCAAAATAACTATTATAAAGATCAACAAACAGCAACATGGCATATATAACAGATAGACAATACATTAGATGTGTATGTTATATGCATGACTTCTTGCTAATTATTACCTGGATGTGTGCATTTGTTTGTTTGTGTGTGTAACCAAGCAAAGAAACAGAAACATTTAGGGGTTCATTACGACCCCGGCAGTCGGCGATAATATGGCGGTAAGTACTGCCAACAGGCTGGGGGTACTTGCCACCATATTATGACATTGGCGGGTTTGCTAAAGTCACCCCGCCAATGTACTTCTCCGATCGCCGCAGCGGTAACAGCCGCTGGGCTAGAAATATCCATCTCCAGCCCGGCGGCCATCACCGTTCCGCCTGCGGGATTATGACCCCACCTACCGCCATGGTTTTCATGGCTTTCTTAACGCCACGAAAACCATGGTGGTAGGCACTATCAGTGACAGGGAATTCCTTCCCTGTCACTGAAAGGTGTCTCCTTTCTTCCCCCTCCCATTATCCCCCCAACCCCCACCTCTCCAAAGCCCCTCCACCCCCTACTACATTCATGCCCCCTTCACACACAAGCATACACACACCCATTCCCACATGCATTCACACATGCATACATCCATTCACACACACATCCGCACACACTTTCATGCATACAGGTAGACATGCATTCAGATAACACAACATACTTGCACTCACATCTCCATACATGCACACATGCATTCAACACGCAACACACACCCGCATCCACACACACACAAACATTCACACAGACACCCCCACACACACTCAACACCCCCACACCCCCCCCTGTTGGAGACCTGACTTATCTGTGTTCAGGGGGTCCTCCGGCAGGAGAAGGGACAGGGCGCTGCTGCCACCAGCAGCACCCGCTAGCAGAACACTGCCAGGCCATATTATAGGTCATAATACGGCTGGCGGTGGTCTACTGGCGTGGCTCTGCTGGTGGTAGCAGCACCACCGCCATCCACCGGCATGGCCACAGCCGTATTTCCACCATTCTTCTGGCGGGAGTCCGGCTGTGGTCCTAATACGGCAGATGGCTGGTAGCCACGAGGACGGTCTTTTGGTGGCCGTCGCCACAGCGGTATGCGTTTTTTACCACCAGTGACAAAATGAGGGCCTTAGTTATTTAATTTTAGTAAAAAGGTAGGTAATAAGAGTTCAGACCATGAGTGGGAGAGAGGATGTGACGCAATGTCAAGAGGTGTCGATGCTGTAACTGGGGAACAAGGTTGGAGTCTCTGCTTCAGCTCAATATCCTGTGATTCTGGGAAAATCACTTAATCCCCTGTGTATAAAAACAAAAAAACGAATGTGACCTTATTTGATGTAGCTGGTGCTCATGTAAAGTGCTCCAATACTTTCATGTCGAGTCTATGCTATAAAGAAAACTGCAAAAAAATATTTTTTATAAAATCCTCTACAGTTAAAAGCAGTGAGCTACTGGTTTATGTCCTGAAATGTTAGTCCCTGTGTACAACAGAACCTATGGCAAAACCGTTTTTGTTCCAAAAAAAACATAATTCATGAGCTGCTGATTTCAATAAGCCATGGAAAGGTTTAATTGGCAGCGCTCTTACTGTGTGGAGTTCCTCCTTTGACAGGGTGGGGGAATGATAGGAGAGCATGTTTGCAGTAGTGGCATTGCAAGGCGGTCTTTGAATTCGGACAGAGCTCCTGTCGGGAAGCAGTGGTGTGGAGGTTGCTGGCACTCTCCATAGTGAATGAGCAGCCTTGTAGGAAGAAAAAACAATAAGCTTTCAAGAGACTGACACCTTTAACCTCATCTTAGCAAACAAGGGGCCTAGGAGGAAGAAATATTTTCCTGAAGTGTATAACATTTAGGGCCTGATTCTAACTTTGGAGGACGGTGTTAAACCGTCCCAAAAGTGGCGGATATACCACCTACCGTATTACGAGTCCATTATATCCTATGGAACTCGTAATACGGTAGGTGGTATATCCGCCACTTTTGGGACGGTTTAACACCGTCCTCCAAAGTTAGAATCAGGCCCTTAGTTTTTTTAATCTTGCCTCAGGGCTTAGAGTAAAGCAGGTGAATGTTGCAAGGCTGGATTTACCATTAAACACAATGAGCATGTGCTTAAGACATCAAGGGATGGAGGACACCACAGACATTTTCCATCGCCCTATTTACTATGGACCACATGGTGCAAAACTGTAAATGGTATAGCTGAAGCCGGTTCCAGAAAAAGAAATTCCCACAATAAATGAAAAAAAGCACCGGCAAAGACAATAAGGGGCATATTTATACTCCGTTTGCGCCGAATTTGCGTCGTTTTTTTCGACGCAAATTAGACGCAAAACTAACTCCATATTTATACTTTGGCGTTAGACGCGTCTAGCGCCAAAGTTCATGGAGTTTGCGTCATTTTTTTGCGTGAACACCTTCCTTGCGTTAATGATATGCAAGGTAGGCGTTCCCGTCTTAAAAAATGACTGCGATGCATATGCATCGTATTTATACTCCCGGGCAAAAATGACGCCCGGGAGTGGGCGGGTCTAAAAACCCCGCATTTGCGCCGGATTTTAGCGCCTGGGTCAGGGCAGGCGTTAAGGGAACTGTGGGCTCTGAAGGAGCCCAGAGGTGCCCACCCAAGCCCCCAGGGACACCCCCTGCCACCCTTGCCCACCCCAGGAGGACACCCAAGGATGGAGGGACCCATCCCAGGGAAGAAAAGATAAGTTGTGGTAAGTATTTTTTTATATTTTTTTGGGGCATAGGGGGGCCTGATTTGTGCCCCCCCACATGCCACTATGCCCAATGACCATGCCCAGGGGACAGAAGTCCCCTGGGCATGGCCATTGGGCAAGGGGGCATGACTCCTGTCTTTGCTAAGACAGGAGTCATGTTAATGGCGCCTGGGCGCCCAAAGAAAATGGCGCAAATCGGGTAAAGACGATTTTTTGGCCTCAGCCTTACTTGCCCCATTTTTGGACGCCCAAACGCCATTTTTCCCTACGCCGGCGCTGCCTGGTGTACGTGTTTTTTTTTCACGCACACCAGGCAGCGCCGGTCGGCTAACGCCGGCTAACGTCATTCAATAAATACGGCGCCCGCATGGTGCTTCAGAATGGCGTTAGCCGGCGCAAATTTTTTTGGCGCAAAACTGCGTTAGCGCAGTTTTGCGTCAAAAAGTATAAATATGGGCCTAAGTCTCTCTTATGGATGAGCTATTGTCTTTAGCAGTTGCATGAGGATGGTGAACAGGAGGACTGGTGGGGTGGTGAATGGGAGGATATGTTGTTGGTAAATGGGAGAGCAGTTGGGGTGGATAACAAGACTTGGCTCTCCCCATGCCTAAAAACAAATCTTGTCTGGAGAACGTGTTAAAAGACCCAAAGAAGAACATGAAAGATTAAAACAAGACAGGAGATGGCAGGGTGGAGACTGCGGCCAAACGCTTGGCAAGCTAGTGCTGCTGGGCCTCAGTAACAGAATTATTTACTAACACCTAACATCAAAATTAGGAAACAATACAGGTAAGGCAAGGTTTGTTTCTAAACGATGTGGACCGGTAAAAGTATTAATTTCTGAAAAATGTTTTCCTAAACGTATATCCAGTTCATAGTGCTTTTCTGCAACAACTGAAATGGTAACTGTACTGCCAGTATGAGCTGTTAGAAGGCGGACATATGCACTGTTTTGACACTCGCTGGATTGATGCTTCGAATTGTCTCATGTTGAGGGAACCCACAGTTGTCATCCCCTTGGTGGCAACCTCCCATCCCCCCACGAGATGAACAGTGCTTGAACCTGCAGTGGTGCAAGCCAAAGTGCCATCAGGAAATTAACATTAAATAAGATTGCGTTATTTTTCACGTAATACATCCACACGCTGAGCAATTTTACTGACTAAAATGCACAAAATACAGGATAACATGATTATATAGGAATGCCTATGTCTGAAATGAAAACAGTGAAGGGTTGCCGGGGCTGGGAGGCTGTATAAGCAGGGCCGGACAGTAGGCAGAGATTGAAGAAGGGTAGGGCAGTAGGGGGAAACAAAATTAAAAGAGAGACAGAAGAAAATAGGTAGTGCTGAGATTAAAAAAGTATGCAATGGAGACCAGAGACTATGGGTGGAAAACTGATGTGCTCTCATCGTGTGCTTAACAAGCAAGAGAAAATCGTGAGCTGTATTGGATCCTGAGGTGCTGTAAATATTACTAGCTATTACCAAAAAGGGTTAAGGGGGTGAGGTTGGGGAACCAAGAAGTTTGTTTTTCTAAAGGGTCTGCAGTGATTGGGGTATGACGTGAAAGCAATCCAAATAAGCGATTGCGCAATGCTGATAGCAATGATACTTACACCCATGTGAGATCTTTTCATAAGACATACACACTGCAGCTCCCATTTGAACCCCAGAAGGCACTTACCTCCAACAATAAAAAAAAAGACATAAAAGAACACCAGTTGAGCCACCCTGAAAATACTGAGAGGTCCCCAGTATGTGTTTCTGTACCCCAGCCCCAGCTATAGGGAAGGCTCTCTGTCCTCCTAGGAACTGTTCTTCACGGGCTGTACTCACTCGATGCTTCAACTGCAGCCCGCCTGGTGCTGACTGGTCTGTTTCCCACCACCGGGCTGAGCACGACAGATGTAGGCCAGGGCATAATGGATGTGATAAAGTGAAAATAGTGCACAAACATGTTCAGTGAATAGCCTTACAAAGATGCTTTCTTTGCACAGGGGACGGCAGGCTGCCTCCTCAACCATTCCTGCTCTCAATGCCTCTGGCACCTTGGCAACCCTCCAAGATTGCCACGGGTGTGCATTGCGTAACCCACAACATGGTAGCAAAGAAACCGTATAGTCCAGGAGAACATTAAACTGGGGCTTCACGGAGCCAAGGAACTAGATACAAGCAACCAAATGCAACTAAATGCCCAGTGAAAGAAGATGAGCAACAGCATGAAGGACACTGAGGAAAGACTACCCTGCATGCACAGAAAATAAACAGACGCGCTACACTGGAGCATGTGACGTAACAGCTAGAGAGGCTGACTTTTAAGCTAACAAACCAGGTTTAAGTGTCTGCAGGACGCTCATCACTGTGTGATTGTTAATAAAAAAATAAAAATAAAAATGTGATGAAGAGTTTGAAATGTCAGGAGAGGCAAGCAGTGATAAGGGTGTTTGGTGCATAAACAGGCCCCCCAGGCATTTGATCCCAGCCTTTGAGTGCTTAGCAAATGTGATCAAAATAACAGCATAATTTACAGCCCTGTTTATGGAAATAGAGCTGCACAGAAGTTAAGCTGAGAGCAAGAATGCTCTGCAAATGAAAAGGGAAGCTTCACCAGAACATGAGCAGGAAACCAAGTAAAAAATACACCCCAAAGAACAGATGAACAGAACAAAGTGTAATTATACAATAGTTTGTCCCAGCTACGTGGGAGGAACAAAGAGAAAAAGGAGGGACAAAGAGGCAGGACTGAACACTAGCAAGAAAGGATTTTTAAATGACATTGAAACAAACAAATGAAATGGCTTTGAGCCCACAAGAAAAGTATACTAAAGTAAACAAGAGGTTGTATGCGCATGCTGGATCTAAAAAAATACATATATATATATATACATATATATATATATATATATATACATATATATATATATATATAGATATATATATAGATATATAGATATATATATATATATAGATATATATATATAGACACAATAGTATATGTCTCTTAGATATAAAAACCCATTACCAACATGATGTCGTTTTGGCGACATAGATTAGATTGCAATATAAATACAATGTAAGTTATTGTCGCTAGTAATAGATTATAGATGAAAGTGATGAATTGTTGATATATTACATGTGTTATTATCTATTTATTTATTTATTGAATAGGATAACTAAAGAGTGACATCGGATTGAATTAAAATTATATATTGTCTATTGGGGTTTTATCATGTCTTATCTATAAGGTATCTATGTCTCATTTATGTAAATTATGTAAATTATTTAAAGTAGTTTAATGATTATAGGTGATTCGTTTATTAATTGTGAAATTTAAACATAATTCTATATTTAAACATGTTTTAAGATCGCCGCCGCTTTAGTTCACACCGTGATGTTATGGAAATAAATGAAGGACTGTTAATTTGCAATTAAAAGATGTTGGCTTTGTAGCCACAGTTGTCCAGTAGAAGGCGTTCTGCCGAAACGCGTTGACATCACATTTCAGGACGCTGTGTCACCTGTATTAAGAAATAAAATTATCAACTGAATTCGAGCCTGTTGGATGCGAGTTTACTTTACCATTGAAAATTCACTGACGGGATCGGTGCAGCCGTCAGATGGCTAATTGACCATCTGTTGAAGAATTATATATAGATATATATATATATAGACACAATAGTAAAAAATAATAATAAAATAGTAACAATAGAGGCAAATGATATACATTAATTGCTCTTGAGAGTATAAAAAAAATTGAATCTGGTAACTGCCACAAGTTGTGAACTTAAAAACATATGCAGGTCTTTATGAATCATTAGCGGGCCAACTGTGCACTTCACAGGATGAGTTTGAAAGATATGAAGCAGCTACAAAGGAAATGCTACCATATGCTGATTGCAAGGCAGCTCAAACTTGCACATGTATCAGAAAGACCCTACACAATGACAGAGACACTGCAACAGAAGTACATCTGAATGCCAGAGATACATTTTGTATCACCTGTTAGAAGAGACCTTTTTTGTCATGGGTAGCCTCCACTTTTCGCCTGGTATTTGATGTAGTCTCAAAGTTGTTAGTGCCAGGGCACCTCCTGACCACGTTCCCTGGGCCAGACATCTTTCCCAAAACTGTTGAAATACATCAGCACAATTGGCAACATCCCTAGCTGCCACTATAAGTCCTTAGTAAATGGTACTTAGGCGCCCAGGGCATGGGGTACTAAGGGTAGGCCCCTGAGGGCAGCAGCACACATCCTCAATGGCCATGCATCCAGATGCACCCAGCACTGCCATTGCAGGCAGTGTCCTAGTGCAATCCTAAAATGCAAACCTCAACATGTTCACTACCCACGGCATGCAGTAGAGGTAAGTCACCCCTCTGGAAGGCCTTCCAGCCCTAAGGCAGGGTGCACTATACTGCACGTGTGGACATAGATGCATGAACAATATGCCCCTACTGTGTCATTGCTAAACCTAGGTAAGTGAACGGAGCAGACATTTTAAATGCATGTGATGAACACCTGTCAGTACGAGTTTCACAACTTCATGATGGTCACTCAGAACCCTTGGTTGTTTAATGTCAAACAATTCAGAATTATAAATCCAGACTGGTACCAAGATTTATTGCAAAATGTACCTAGGGGCTACCTGAGAGACGACCCCTGCTAAGCTAATTAACACTGACATGGTTGCTGGCTGGTCACAACCAGCCTGCCACCGCAGACAAGATTCTGGAACCCCAGGGTTGAGAACTCCCGCTCTCTGGGTTCCAGAACAAAGCCCTTCCTGTGTAGAGGTGTCACACCTCCCTCCTCAGGAATGTGCACTGCCCTGCTAGTGAGCTTCAAAGGTATTGCCGCTTTTGAAACTCGACCCCTCAAGCTTGCTGCTAGAGCAGTTGGCTGCCCCCATTGCAAAACCCCACTTTTGGTGGGAGCAACAGCAGGGAAACACACAAAGGACAGGAGAAGTGGTCACCCCTAAGGTGTTACATGCAAGGTGACCCCTCCATTTTCCTTCATCTTGCATGGAAGAAAAATAGCCAATCAGGTGTAGAAAGTGACCTCTGCCCACAGGACAAGGTCACTTAGTGAGTGTAGCCACCCTAAGGTACGTGACCTATTGGTCACTACTAGAAACTCCCCTAAACATCTAGTGAATACAGTATTTAGAGGGTACCCCTAGACCAGAGATTCAAATTCCAAGGACACAAGAAGACCAGCAATAAAGGAGACCCAAGATTTGAGAATTGAAGCCCTGATGTACCAAAAAATATGCCAACCCCTGCCTGCTGCACCCAGGACTCGACAATCACCACTGAGGGGTTGCTCGGATATTGGACAGACTCTACAAACCCCCAGAGGACCTCTATTCTTCTACAAATTGCCAAAGATCTCCCGTCAGAGTGAAAGCATCACTCTCCTGTAAAAAAGATCAAAAGACCTGTAAAGTCCAGTTCACTGACTGGCTGCTGACCAAGGAACTGGACATCATAGTCAGACCAAATTTCACCCAACAGACCATGAGGACAAAACCTGTGAGTGTGCTACGTTTGGTGGCACTGTGACCTCCAATTGCTGCACTGTGCAATTGCCCTAGGTACTGGTCACTCAACATGGGACATCCGGAAGGACCATCTAATCTGGCCTGCAGAAGGACCAGGAGGAAGCCCCAGTCAAGGGACTACAGAAAACACCAGGATCTCCCACCAGAGTGCCCCTGCTGACCCGCAAGCAACTCTCAAAGCGACTTATCTCCTGCTTCCAAGGGCACCTTTACATACAACTCCTAGCTCACCGATTCGCTCTGCACCCAGCCACCCTGTACCAAAGATCCAGCTGTGTTCTAACAGTCCCCCACTCCTTGCAACCTTGACACTCAAAGGTGACCCACCAAGACTCATCTTGAAGTCCACCTGTGCAGCGCTTTTCGAAGTGGTCCCCACAGTGTCCTTGTACCAGCTTCGATGACTTTCTGCAGTTGCTCCTGCTGAAACCCGGAGCCGCCTTCTCCAGCTAGTCCACAGGGCCCACCAATGACCTCAACCTACATCCAAGAGGAGACACTGGTAAACACATTGCCTGATTTTGTATGAATTTTTCAAGTATCCCTCCATTGATTCCTATGGTGCATAATTAAGCACATTTTCTAAACTTTGAAAATTCATAACTTAAAAAGTACTTACATGATTTTGATGATCTTGGTCTTGAAAATGTTATAAAAAGTTTGAAATCATTTTATAAGTTAACCTCATGCTATTCCTTTGAGTGTGTGTCTTCATTTATTGATAATGTGAGTACAAAAAATGGTTTGTACTTCTCCAAGATTAGCCTAACTGCTCGACCAAGCTACAATAAAAATTAGAGGATTAGGTGGTCTAGTTTTTCCCTCTGTAAACCAACGTGTGGTTGCCCTGACCCTCAGCACAGTGTACAATGTTTTGCACACTACATAGATGGGCAGACTCCTACATCACCACCTTTTACACAATTGTTGACAAACTTGAAACTGAAATGAGAAAAAGAGGAGAAATATACAAAGAAAGAACGCATAGATTTTCTTTTCTAAGTGATGTGCCACATAATGTCACTTCATCATCTACTGAATCCAAAAGGATTCACAGTGGTATTAAAAGCTGATTGATGCTTTCCCTGGGGACCTGAACACTAATTTCTCAGGTGAGCTTCAGCAGTTTCATTCATATTTGTCTCATAAGTTTAGTGCAACAAAAAATTTAAAAACTAGATTCAGTCTTGTTGAGCTTTATAAAATAATTGTAGAAGACAAAATTGATTGTGCCTTTCCAAATGTAGACATTTGCTTTCCTATATTTTTAATATTAATGGTCACAAATTGCTTTGCTGAGCATTCATTTTCTCAATTGAAGTATATTAAAAATCCCAACAAAACAACTATGCAACAAGGCAGGATGGATGTCTTATCTTTACCAATTATAGAAGCAAATGTGTTATGTAAGATTGGTTTTGAGGCTCTGCTCAAACATTTGCTATTAGATGAAGCAGGAGAAAACTCTTCAAATATAAATAAAGTGGAAGTATGCAAAAATGAACATTATTTTCCATCTTACTGTAAATGTTTGGTTCTTTTGGTAAAATAAAATAATATTTCATGGTTTGTTATTGTTTATATTTTGAATTATAAATATATGGGAGTACTGAAATCTTTTAAGTCCTTTGGTCCTATAGAGGTCTTAACCTGGCCCTCAAATGTTGTATTCAATTGAATCTGGACAGACTCACGCAGAGAGGCGGAGCCAAGTGTTGGGGAACAGCGGGAGCCGAGCCGTGCCGAGCCGTGTTGCTGGTTGCCGCTGGTCTGGAGCTACGGTCATTTGGTGCTACTGGGAGGGATGGAGAGCTGCCAGCTTCTCTCCCCTGGTTCCCTGAGTCCGGATCTCCCAACCGAGCCCCGAACCAAGCTTCTCCTCAGCTCCCATCTGGTCATTGACCCAGCATCTCCAGCCACAGCTGCGGCAGTGGGGCCATCTGACCGGCGCAGTTTCTGTGAGGCCCGCGTGAGGCCCGCATCTGCCACCAACCGCCATATGCCGGGGGCTCTTGCTGCCAACCTTGCACCTGCTGTCACCCCACCCCCGAGAGCCCCAGGGGGTGCAAGATGTTGGAAGACGACAACGAGACGGTGCATACAGCAAGGGGAAGAGAGGCTTGGTGTTCTCTCCCACACCGGTCTGCCTGCCTACCACCTGTTGCCTGGAACAGCCTGAGGGGGTGCAGAACACCCAGCTCAGACCCATAGGAGACCCATTGAAGGGAAGAAGCTGCTGGAACTTGGAACTTGGCCCCAGGGTCCTGGAGCCCGGATCCTGGATAAGGACCGCAGACAACGGACATCAATCGGACTTGGAGCTCAGGAGTGTACGGTGAGGGAGTTGGGAGCTGCGAGATTGTGTGTGGCGAGCGCAGTGGGTCTAGTCACCACTGCAGAGTGTGTGCCCCGCCTCCCTGTGGAAGCGGCCCAGCTAGGTTGGGTGCGGCTTGTGGGTTGGTTTGAGGGTCCCGCTCGCCCCTGCTCATCCCCATTCCCACACCCCTCAGTTGGACAGACCTTAGAGAGCAAGCAAGTAAGCAGACAAGCAAGCAAGCATAAAAGTATATAAGTATATAACCAGCAACCAGCCAAGCCCAGCCTAGGTCCCGCTAGGTCATACCAGCCGCCGAGCATCTCCACCATACTGCCCATACTGCCCATATCTGCCCTAACTGCGGTTAGCAGAGATGAGATCAGGCAAAATACGAGGCAGGTCTTCACTTACAAGCAAGAGAAAGAGAAAGGAGGAATCATTGCCCGCTGGAACTCAAACAAAAAGAACAGCAGGAATGGACAGCAGAGTCTATCTTGCGAGATCACCCAGGGCCCCCTGTACAAGCCCTCAGAGCCCTTCCACTTCGCCGATGGAGCCCTCGTTATTACAAGACCTTGCAATCAAAGAGGCTATAGCTAATCCACATAACAAGGTCATTATTCCCCAGCCTCCCCAGCCTTGGCTCCAGCTAAAAACCCGCAAAATAACAGACTACTTTGGGGTAACAAGCAGGACTACTAAGCATCAACCATTCCTCTCCACCTCATTGGTCCAGGACCAGGCCTTCAGTCAGAGAAGGGGCCCGAAGGATAAAGTTAATAACCTCCACCCTCCACTTTCTCTGATTATCAGCATCCTGGAAGGTAGAACTATAAGCACTAGCTCCATGGACCCGAAAGACACTAAAACTCTTAAAGGCAGCTCTCCTACACCAGGAGGGTCACGGACCATCACAAGTGGCCAGGAATCAGTACTACATCCCCTGGTTGGGGGAAGCCTGACCAAACAGCACCCTGCCTCCCCAAATAATTTTACAGATGAGGAGGACAATGCCTGGTGGGGAGTGGGGAGAGAGGGGTGACAGTCACCCCCAATGAGCTCTAGACCCAAATATTTTTATTTCCCCGTTATTAGCCTGAAAAATGCAGATCAAGAGGATGCAGCATTAAGGATACCAGAAGAAGTTAGGGATATATGGCGACCCAACCAGATAACCCAAGCCTCTAGGGCATCCCAAAGAAGTGACTCAAACATGCCCGCTGCCACCCTGGCACCAGTAACAGACATATGGGCGGCAATCTTGAACTCGATGCAGACAACAGGAACAGCCCTACAGTTCCAGTCTCACAAAATGGACATTCAGGTAGATCTGTTAAACACTCTGGCAGTTTTTTGTCGCAGGAATCGATGGCAAACTACAAGAACTAAACTCATTAATAACAAGAATACAAAATAACAACTTAAGGACTTCACCATTTGTTCTTGTAAGGAGGTAGTAGATGGGATGGCTCAACTGCCAGTAATCTTCAAAGACATCTTGAAGGAGATTCACCATTCAAGTAAAGAAGAGAGCATGGACATGGTGTCCCCTCTGCCACTGGGGTTGCCCCCAAACCCTCAACACCCTCAGAGGAGAATCGGAATAGTCCCCAAGACCGCCTAGCTTCAAGGCCATTTAACCTGGAGGGGAATGCAGCTAAGAAAATAGTGCCGGCCAATCAAGGAAGTGCTCTGGACCATTCTCGCCAAAAAACAGTCTAGAGCTTCGGAAAGGCAGTCTGGCCACCGGTTGACTAAAAGAGAGAGGAAGCAGGCAAGGAAGGGCAGAAAGAACACTCAGATAGCGTTCATAGCTGACACGGAAACCTTATGTCACTTAATGCAGGAGGAGGATGTGGGGACAATAAACCCTCCGCCAACAGTGCAACCTCCTACATCAGATCAAGAGGGGCCTTCGCCCCAGGACCTGGCAGTGGAAGGGCCAGAGCCATTGGGTAAGGCCTGGCCCCCCCCAGGACTGACAAGCAACCATCGCATTGCGGCCGAAGCTCCCATCCAGGTTAAGCTAAGGCCCAGAGGTAAAAACCAAAGAAGAGGGGGCAGACGCAATAATATGGAGCCATCACCTAAGGGCAAATTTGGTAGAGATCAGAACAGCACAGTCAAATCTGTCAGACAGTTCAAACCAGGCCACGCCTGACAGAGGCTTGCAGCTGCTATGGATTCCAGAGTATATATCTAGAGGTCCACAAGATGTGCTTAACCGCTCTACTATTCTCAAATGAATAAAAGCCCAGCCAGATCTGGCAGCAGTGAGTTCTGATGACATCACTGCCATAAAATGTATTCAAGCACAAGGTAACCAGTACACGGACCCCACATTGGTGATATTTGCTGCTCCAGAATTACCAGTGCAAATCATAGAAAAAAGCATCCTGAAAGACTGGGGAAATGCTTCTACAGAGGAGAAAGGTACCCACACCTGTTACCACAGAGAAGCTATACAAACAGGAAAAAAGTAGGCACCCGGTCCGTCCTACGAGGAGTATCTGGGAATCCACAGACTGGAAAACTTGGCCAAGATCCATCACGACAAGGAGCGGCAGTTCCACTAGATTTACAGATCTAAATAAGGGAAGAGGAGGGCTGGATTAGGGTAACAGCAGGACAACCCCTGAGAGATGGCCATCCACAAGATAATTGGTCTTGGCTCCCAAAAGTGCTAGGCCCCAGAGTACCACAAAAAGCCTGAATGACAACCCAGCAAACATCCTTGACACCAGGATCACTAGGCATCTGCTCATGGAATATAGGGGGTCTGCAATCGAAACTGGAAGAAGAAGAGGTCATCAAATTCCTGGGCTCCTTCGATATCATAATGTTGCAAGAAACATGGGCACCTATGAATCTTCCCTTAATTGGTTACAAAGAGTATAATATACCTGTGGTTAAACAAAACACGTTTGGAAGAGCAAAAGGAGGTCTGTCAATTTATATCAACTCTAAGCTTGAGGCAAAATCGTCCGGAGGTCAGACGGGAGATCAGCCCTTTTTGTGGGTTAGTTTGGACAATTGGGCAAAAAAAATACAGGACCCCCTGATCCTGGTCAATGTGTACATTAACCCCAAAAAGAAACATTTGGAAGCTAACATTCTGTTAAAATATCTGCTTCATAAAAAAATACATACAATTCGGCCTATTGGCTAGTTTCTGGAGATTTAAATCTTAACCTATCCCATGAACCAAGCGAGGACCATGTACAACTAGCGGTACCATTGCCCATTCAAAAACTACCACTCCGGAGAAACCAGGACAACTGTGTTACTAAGTTAACTAAGAGCTGTAAGCTAGCTGGACTCTTTGCACTAAATGGGCGACTACCGTCTGACACACACCCGGCCTGGACAAGAGCCAGAGAAAGGGTTGTTTCATATCTAGATTATACCCTGGTAAATGCCCCCTTATTGAAATTTGTGGGAGACTTTAGAATTCAAGATCATACAGAAAGCATTCACAATCCAAAAATAAATAAGATTTGGAGCAAGGTGCCTATCCAAGATGAAACAAACCTCCTCAATGGGAAACTTTGTTCCAAAAATCTTAAATGATTAAAATGGAGTTCAGTTACGATCGCAGCCCAAACTGAGGATGCTGCAGGGAAACTGGAAAAGATGGCTAATGATCCACTAAGGGTAATTGCCATATGGGAATCATTCACTGAAAGCCTCTTAAAGTAATCCTCAGAGAGGGGCAGGGCAAGGGGGACATACTTGGGGCACAAAAAACCCATACTCATGACGCGGGCAATATGAATGAGGAAAGCGGGAGTAAATAGGCTTCTGAGACAATTACAGAAACATCCGACCGATTAATCAATTTTAAAAACTCTAGGGCAAGAAGGGAAACTTCTAAAGAGGGACATCTGGCTTTTTTAGATGAGCAAAACAGGAGACATTATGGGCAAAACTACACTATGCATCAACATTGGCAAATTCAAACCGGTTTTGGAGCCTGATTTATAACATTGAGAAAGGTCCCAGAGCTGCGAACAATGCAAACGTCACGGAGGAGACATGGGTGGGATACTTGAAATCCCACTTTAAAGAAACATCCTCAACAGAACCAGCATAATCCAATGAGAGATAATTGAGGATAATAGGGACCCTGAGGAGTCCATCACATTCAGTCCTCTCAAAATAACTAAGACAACAGAAAAAACGTGCAGAGACTGTGCCCCTGGCCCCAATGGCCTTCCACAGGCCCTATTTAAACAGTGTGCATCCAAATGGGCAGCCTTCTTCGCTACAATGTTCAATCATATTCTAATAACAGGTTCTGCTCCAGACAGTTGTAAGGGCTCGATAATTCCCCCCATTTACAAGGGAGGGAGTTCCTCCTTACCTTCCAACTATCGACTAATCGCCCTTTTAGATGCAGACCTAAAATATTTTTCGATAGGAATCTTGCAGCACTTAGAACGGTGGGCCATGGACAAAGGGAGGCTCCCTATCAACCAAACAGGTTTTACAAAAAAAACAGGGTACGTTAACAAACCTCATGGCATTAAGCTGGTAATGAATAGAGCAAGGGCCACATGGACACCCCTCTACTTGTGCTCTGTGGATTTTAAGGCTGCATTTGATTGTGTCCCTAGAGATAAATTATGACCAAAACTACAGCAGTGGGGGCTGCCGGTGAATTTATTAAATGCTATTATTATGCTCTACTCTAATACATGGGTTAAAATCAAACTGGGAGAAGGCTCTTTTCTATCCAGGCCTATCAAAACCACTGTCGGCCTCAAACAGGGTTGTGTACTAGTGCCACTTCTCTTCAATCTGTATATATCAGACCTATCCCCATCACTGGATGAGCAGTCAGCAGATCCACCAAGTTTAGGGGGTCGCCAAGTATCCAACCTACTTTATGCAGATGACCTGCTGCTGCTCAGCAACTCAAGGGTAGGTTTACAGAAACTTTTGAACTACTTAGGAGAATATGCGCTAGCCAACGATTTAGAAATTAACTATGGGAAATTTAAAATAATCCCCTTCAACCGTGAACCGACCTTATGCCGCAAGTGGTTCTTAATATCGAAGCATACACATATCTAGGGGTCAGGATTGACTGTAAGGGCATGTGAGAGAACAGGGCTGATTGCAGAGGTCCCCTAACTTTTTGCCCCCATTTTCCTCTTTTTTATGGTGTTTTCCTGACTCTGATGGTGCCCTGGGTACTCATAACCAGTCCCAGGGCCTGTGCTCTGTGTCAAATCAGTATGCAAATTAGGCTAATTATAATTGGCTAAGTCAACCTACCTATAAGTCCCTAGTATATGGTAGGGTATGCAGGTTTAGGGGCCCCGGCACTGCTGAGGTGCCCAGTGTCATTTTAAAGGCAGGCCTGCCTTGCTGGCTGCTATTAAATTAAAGTTATATGCAAATTCGACTTTGGAACTAAAAGTAGTTCCAAAGTCTTAAACTACCTTATTTTTACATATAGGTCACCCCTAAGGTGTGCCCTAAGTGCTCCTAGGGCTGGGTGCCATGTAACTATAAGCAGGGACCTTATAAAAATAGTTTTATTAGCCCAGGTAAGGTAAAACAGCCAAATAAGTTTTCCCCTCATTGTAGTGAATGGCCTCCATAGGCTAGAATGGGAAGACTTTATTTAAATTTTTAAAGTCCCCTTAAGTAACAGGTACCAGAAGTTTGGCATCAAATTAGTTGTTAAAATAAATCCCACAACTTCCAGTTGTTGGATTTAATATAACTTGTTCAGGTAAAGAGTTTTAAACTTTACCTGAAAAGTTGCCAACTTCAGCCCTGTTGTGTTTTTGCTGCTGTGCTCTGATTGGCCAGTCTCTGGCAGCCTGGCCAGGCTGCCATGATGAGGTGTGAAGTGGCCTGGCTCCACACAAAGAGATGTGCCTAGGGGAGGAGATTTCCCCCTCAGCAGATGAGGAAGCAGGAAGGGGGAGGGCTTCCAAACTGGTCTTCAAAGGCAGGGAAGGACATTTGGAGCAACCCAGCAACACCCTCACATCCTGCAAACCCAGACAATTAGGTGTCCCCTTGATTAGATTAGGAGAGGGCAGGAGAGGGGTGTGTTTAGGATTTTTAGCCACACCAGTGGGTGGGCTCAGCCAGATATAACCTCCATAAATCAGTTTCAGCCATGATGGATTTTTGAGGAATGTTGCTCCCTGGGATTGATTTTTGCCACACTTCCCAGGAAGTGGTCACCACAGGGGGAAGAACCCTGCCCCTGATTGGAGAACCAGGCCCCCCTGTTTTTCACCCAGGAGCAAGGATCAAACTGGCAGACCTGCACCCACACCTCAGATCCCTATCAGATTCCAACAAGGAAGAACTACAGGAGAAGAAGGACTGTCCTGCTGGACCTCTGACCTGCACCTGGACACTGCACTCTGGAGGACTGCACCAGCTGCACACTTGGGCTTCACCACTAAAAGGTATTTTCCTGTCTTCTACTGCTTCAAGAAGGGACTCCCTGTTTGCTACAGGTACAAAGGAGCTGCCCAGAGTCCCCTGCCTCAAGTCCTGCAAGCAGAGCCCAGCTGCCCAGCGTCCAGTGGCCATTTGAGAATTCTGACCAGGTGCATTCTGGGAATTGTAGTCCCAACTCCCAAGCAGCAACTCAGAGCTTCTGGAACCTTGGATAAAGCTGTGGACACCTCAAGGACACAAAAAGGACATCTGGAAGAAGATCCAGAAGTTTGGAGACGTTTGGAGCAACTCCATAAGTTCAAGAGGTGCATTGTGGGAGTTGTAGTCCCAGACCCCAAGAGGCACACCAGAGCCTCTTAACCCTTGGCTGGTGCTGTGGACCACTTTCCTGAATCAAACACTTCTGAAAGTAAGTGTGATAGTGTTACCTCATGGGTGGCCTGACTGCTGGACTTTGTTCCTCTCCAGTGTGACCTTTTTTAACCCTTTGAGCGCTAGTTGCTTCAAAGCGCTAGAAAGCATCAATTCTTAAAAAAATCATATCTTCGGTTCCACTTATCTGATTTTATTCGTTTTGGTGTAATTTTAAAGATAAAAATATAACCTATTTTTATAAATTGATTTTGGACTTTTAAACTGTTTCCTGTGTTTTATTTAATTACTGTTTTGTGATATTTGAATGCTTCACACTTTGTCTCCTAAGTTAAGCCTTGTCGCTCGTTGTCACGCTACCAAGGGTTGAGCTAGGTTTAATTTACTGAGACCTGACTGGACCTAAGTGGAGGTTAGTAGCCTACTGCTAAGTGTAGGTACTTACCTGCCCTTACCAATGACCCATTTTCCAACAGGGCACATTTGCAGTTCACAAAGAAGCAATAAGGGAGAAGGCAAAAGCTTTAAACTAGGCATTCAGTAACTTGGCAAAATCCATTCTTGGGCGGCCCCTAAAACCAATGAAAATGATCATGAGAGCAAAATTACTACCACCCCTTGCATATGAGACAGAAATAATGAGAGGTGCAGAGGTACCTATGCTGCATAAGCTATTAGTGAAATCCTATAAACAAGTCTTCCAGCTACCTAGATCGGCCTCCCCGGCTCAAGTCAGACTAGAGTTTTCATTAACAAATCAAATCATTGGCAAGGTTGGCAGCTTTCGTTAATGGCTGCTTCAAACTTTATTCAGCTCCCATGGGGACTTTAGCAAACCTAGTCTGGCATGAAATTTATCTTGAGAGGGGTAACAACAATTTCAAGGATTACTGGGAAAAAAGCATAGCCCGGCTTAAACTAGGTGATTTGTGGGGCAGCACATTACCAGCGTTAGCCTTCAGAAAAAGAGGCAAAAAATCGGCTAAGATTTTGATCTGGCTAGAAGACATGGAAGTTCTATTGAACCAATCTCATGGATGGCTAGTCTTAAATTCATATGTGCTGGATAAGGAACCTCGTATCCTATCCACCACACTAGCACAAAAAACTAGGTTGGCCCTCCTACGGTTGAGGTTGGGAGACTTACCAACTCTGGATTTCCTCCCGAAATGGAAAAGAGAGGCAGGATGGCAATCACAGATTTGTAGAGTATGTCATCAGACTAGGGAGACCCTAATCCATGTGGTCTGCATTTGCCCAGTTTTGGGACGCCAGAGAAGGGAACTACTGAGAAATTAATTTAACATCCTAGGAGTCCGGTCCTGTAGGTCGGCTGTCATAACTCAAGTAATGAAAAGTTGAACACCAGATTAATTCAGTTCCTGAGAACCTTCAAAGCCCTGGCGGCCCCAGCAAATTCATTTAGCACCCCCAAAGTAAAAAAGATAATTGTCCAGTCCCATAATACCAGAATTCACCCCACATACATCAGTTATCGGTGATGTAGGGGCCTTGTCTACCTCAAATGCATCCTTTATATAACAGCCCACCTTGCCTAGTGTTAGTTTTGTTCATCTATTCTATCTTCTTAAAAATATAGGTTTTTAGGTTTAATATTGTACTTGGGTTCTCTTTGTTTTCTTTGAGAGGGGTTTGTTCCATTTTTTATTTCCTGTTTCTACTTTATGGTTTGTACGCTTTATGTCAATAGATATATGTACCTCTATCCTTCAGATGTGTTCTTTTTTATGTTTTTTATAAAACTAATAAAATAATTTTTTACTACTGTTGTCTCTCACATCACTCACACTGCCTTCCGCTCCAGATATGAATGGATTTCCTGTGGTCTGATCCAAAATAGCAATGACAGTAGCAGCTGCCAATGGCTGTGGCTGAAGGATTCAGACCAGTTGATCACTCTTTGTATGTTAATTGTGCACCAGTCCAAAATGTATTGGACACTCTAACAGAGCAATCACTGATGAAATTTGAAAAGGGGCTTGTTGAAAGCCCCTTGAGGTATATTTATTATTTTAAGAATGTATGGATTACCATTTGTTTTCAATGTATGGTGGAAGGGCCATTAAATATGGCAAAAAAAAAAGAAGTGGTGACGACACGACCTTCTTATCATTTAGTAGGTGCATGAATGTATCTACCTACATGTGCACAACGACAACATTTTTTTTTCATTTATTGACCCAACATAGATCGATAAACAAAACAAAACCACAAAAGCACTGATTTAAAACCTAGCTCAAAAATATATTAAAAAAGTAACAAATGAGCAGCTTGTTAGAGTGGTTAGGTGAGTGGGCGGGGGTGAAGCACATGATGGGTGCAGGAAGAAACCACTGGACAAGTGGGAAATGGAGGAGGGCAGAAGAACATGGATGAAAAAGCACATAACGACTTAGGGGTTGAGGTGAGTGAAGCACATGATATATAAAGAGCGAGGGACGGGGAGCTCAAGAGGAAGACAGCTAGAGAAAACATGCCTTCTCTTTGAGTGCTTAAATAAATAGAAAAAAAAAGTAGTTCACTAAAAGATAGCAGAGGGGGCATAGAAGCCAGCCATACAAAGATATAGTAAAGAGGCTATGCTCTGTGGGAGGAACAACCCAAGACTGTTAAAAGGAGGATCAAACAAGAAGAAGCCACATGAAAGTGACAGGAAAGCTAACCAACACAAGCAATGAAAAGCTCCAAGACTTTGTATGTGCTTGGTAAGTCCAAAATATATCTTCCACAGCATGAGAGCTTGTGTTGTCTGGTATGGTAGAACTAAAAATGAGTATTAAAAAGCTTGTGACACCATCTAAAAAATCCCTTTTCATTCCAGCACGATTCCAAAAGCCATGACTAATTACAATCAATATTTGTTGTATATACATTTTAATCAAACCTGTTTGAAATGTGGTCTCTAGTTGGCAGAGTATATACTCCTGTCCAAATAGGGAGCACAATCCTAGTCAGGATGAGTCACACACAATACAAATTATCCAGTGCCCACCTTCTGGTAGCTTGGCACTGAGCAGTCAAGCTTAACTTAGAAGGCAATGTGTAAAGTATTTGTGCAATAAATCATATAGTAACACAGTGAGAACAACAACAAAATACAACACACAGGTTTAGAAAAATACATGATATTTATCTGATTAAATTAAGGTCAAAACGATAAAGATTCAATAAGCACAAGTTGAGATGATTACTTTTGCAGGATTAAAAAGAGTCTTAGGGGGTCATTATGACCCTGGCGGTATTTGACCGCCAGGGCCAAAACGACGGAAGCCCCGCCAACAGGCTGGCGGTGCCTCCCGGCGTATTTTGACCGCGGCGCGCACCGCCGGGGCAGGCGGTATACCGACATTTTAGCCCCAGAGGTGATAATCCGCCAGGGCAGCGCTGCAAGCAGCGCTGCCCTGGGGATTATGACTCCCCTACCGCCAGCCTGTTTCTGGCGGTTTGCACTGCCGGGAAGAGGCTGGCGATAAGGGGACTCAGGGGGCCCCTGGCGGCCCCTGCACTGCCCATGCACTTGGCATGAGCAGTGCAGAGGCCCCAGGCAGAGCCCCGTCACGCATTTCACTGCCCGAATTTCAGGCAGTTAAATGTGGTACGGGTGCTACTGCACCCGCTGCACATCAGCATTGCCGCCGGCTCAATTACGAGCCGGCGGCAATGTTGATGTGACTTTTCCGGTGGCCCAGCGGAAATGTCCAAATAGGGAGCCAGCCATACCGCCAGAAATGGCGGTATTCTGGCGCCCGCAACCTCGGCGGTCTGCCATGCAGACCGCCGAAGTTGTAATGACCCCCTTAAACCTTAGAAATCAATAGCTGTTTCTTGGTTCAACAAAGTACCTGGTTTGTGTAAAAAATAACACACACGGAGACTGCAGAGGAGGAGATGCATGGAAAAATAGGGTGTGCGTCGGATTTTCTGACGCGGCACAGACGATGCGTCATTTCTTTCCATGCTGCAAGGGGCTTTGCGTCAATTTCCGGCATGCAGTCTTGGTTCCTCACTGCAATGCAGGGATCTTTTTGACGCCCAGGGATGATGCATGGAAATCCTGGGTGTATGGGATGAAGTCACAGGTGTGTCAATTTGGTATGGCGATGCTTCAAATTTTCTGTCGCACGGCAGGCGCTGCATCGATTCTTCACTCGGAAAGTCGGGCTGCGTCATTCCAGTTCGGCTGTGCGTCGATCTGGTAGGGCTTTGGGTTGAATTTCTGGCCGCAAGGCAGGCGCTGCATCGATTCTTCACTCAGGAAGTCGGGCTGCGTTGTTCCGGTACGGCTGTGCAGCGATTTCTCGGTCGCACCATGGCTCTGCGTCGTTTCCGGCAGGCTGTGCATTGATTTTCGGTGCACAAGGAGTTTCTTGAAGAGATGAAGGGCCTTATTACGACCTTGACGGAGGAGTTTCCTCCATCACAAGTGTGACAGATATCCCATCCGTCATATTACGATCCTCATTGAATATAATGGGATCATAAAACGGCGGACGAGATATCCCCAACATTTGTGATGGAGGAAACCCCTCTGTCAAGGTTGTTATAAGGCCCAAAGTCTTTTTGGCCTTGAGACTTCAGAAAACAGGAGGCAAGCTCAATACAAGCCCTCAGAGAGCACTTCTCAGCAAAGTCAGAGGGCAGCAGGGCAGCATGCTAACAGCAGGGCAGCAGTCCCTCTCAGCAAAGCAGCCGAGATAAGTCCTTTCGGGCAGCCAGGCAGTTCCTCTTGACAGGTTGCAGGTTCAGAAGTGTCTGATTTGGTGGGGTCAGAGACACAGTTTATATACCCAAAAATGCCTTTGAATTGGAGGAGACTTCAAAGAGTGGTTTTGAAGTGCACAAGTTTCCCTTTCAGTACAGGTTTTTCTGCCAGGGTCCCCGTAGGGGGTTTGGCAGTTCATTGTGTGAGAGCAGGCCACTAGCCTATGAAATGTAAGTGTCAGGCCCTCTACCCTTCCAGCCCAGGAAGACCCATTCAGAATGCAGATGAGTGCAGCTGTGACTGAGTATCCTGTGTTTGTGGTTGTCTGGGTGAAATGCACAAGGAAGCTGTCAACCAGCCCAGCCCAGACGATGACTGGAGACAAGCTGTAAGGCATAGATGGATTTAAGTAGAGAAATGCTCACTTTCTAAAAGTGGCATTTCTAAAATAGTGATATAAAATCCAACCTCAACAATAAGCAGGATTTTCCATTACCATTCTGGCCACACTAAATATGACCTTATTACCCCTTTCTGATCAGAATCTACTACTCAAACAGTATGTGGGTGTTGTCCTAATGCTATCGTATGAAAGGAGCAGGCCTCCCAGTAGTGGAAAACAAATTTAGGAGTTTTCCACTACCAGGACATATAAAACACACAGGTACCTGTCCTGCCTTTTACCTACATAGCACCTTGCCCTTAGGTTACCTAGGACCTACCTTAGGGGTGACTTATTTATAGAACAATGGGAGTTTAGGGCTTGGAAAGTACTTTGAAATGCCAAGTCAAAGTGGCAGTGAAACTGCGTATACAGGCCTTGCAATGGCAGGCCTGAGACATGGTTCAGGAGCTACTTATGTGGTTGGCACAATCAGTGCTGCAGGTCCTCTAGTAGCATTTAATTTATAGGCCGTGGGCACATGTAGTACACTTTACTAGGGACTTACAAATAAATGAAATATACCAATTTCGTATGAGCCAATGGTACCATGTTTCTAGGGAGAGAGCACATGCACCTTAACACTGGTTAGCAGTGGTAAAGTGTCCAGAGTCCTAAAGCTAGCAAAAATAAGGTCAGAAAAAGAAGAAGAGGAAGGCAAAACGTTTAGGGGTGACCCTGCAGAGAGGCACTTTCCAACACAACCTGTAAAAAAAGGCTTTAGGCAAGTGTTCCCCTACCTTTTGCCCCTATTTGAACTACAAACTGCTGGATTTTTGGCTCTCAGACTGCACAGAGGCCTGCTATACAGACCATACAGACCTCAGTGTCATTGTTTTAACACCTCACAAACTGTATGTTAAATGGATTATCCTCAATTGGCAAATATTTATAAGTCCCTTGTATATGGTGCCTAGGGTACCAAGGGGATATAAGGCAAAGTGCCCACCCACGAAGGCACAACTGATTGTACCACCCTGTGTGTGACAAAGTTCAAATTCTGACAGCTTTCCACTGCAGACTGGAAGGGCAATGGTAACTGCAAATTTGAGATTGCCATTCAAACTAATGACAAATCCACCACTTCCCTTAACAATATATATAAGTCTCATCTAAGGAAGGCCTATAGATCCCTATGACAGGGAGTTGTATATTATTACGTAGGACATATATTCTTATATATGTCTTACCAGCAACACCTCGAAATTGTTGACTTGCTGTGGAAAAGTTAGTAGCACCATTGGCTAATATAGGGTCACCAGATGGCACCTCAGCCTGGCTAACTTCTGAATGAGACTACCTAACTGGGTATTGTAAGGTATCAAGTTAATCTTGGAATTAAAGCCGACCTGATGCCCAGCTTGAATTAAATGCCACTATTAAAGTAATGCACTTTTAGAAAGTTGACACCCTGTGACCAACTGGTCCAGTTTCCTCACACAGGCACTGGCCAAAAGATAGCTTTCTGACCGCCTAGAGATTTGTTTGAATGCCTCCTAGGACTAGGAACAATAGAAGCCTGCTGCTGGGCAAGGTGTTACCACCCCTTCACAGGAAGCCACTTAGGGGGTCATTCCGACCCTGGCGGTCATAGACCGCCAGGGCCGGGGACCGCGGATGCACCGCCAACAGGCTGGCGGTGCATCCAGGCCAATTCTGACAGCGGCGGTAAAGCTGCGGTCAGAAAAGGGAAACCAGCGGTTTCCCACCAGTTTTCCCCTGGCCTGAAGAATCCTCCATGGCGGCGCTGCAGGCAGCGCCGCCATGGGGATTCCGACCCCCTTCCCGCCAGCCTGGTTCTGGCGGTTTTGACCGCCAGAACCTGGCTGGTGGGAACGGGTGTCGTGGGGCCCCTGCGGGCCCCTGCAGTGCCCATGCCAATGGCATGGGCACTGCAGGGGCCCCCTATCAGGGCCCCACAAAGATTTTCAGTGTCTGCATAGCAGACACTGAAAATCGCGACGGGTGCAACTGCACCCGTCGCACCCTTTCCACTCTGCCGGCTCCATTCGAAGCCTGCATTCACGTGGAAGGGGGTTTCCCGCTGGGCGGGCGGGCGGGCGCCCTTCTGGCGGTCGCCGGCCAGCCCAGCGGGAAACTCAAAATGACCGCCGTGGTCTTTTGACCGCGGTACGGTCTTCTGGCGGTTCCCGCTTGGCGGGCGGCTCCCGCCGCCCGCCAAGATTAGAATGACCCCCTTAGAGTTTTAGCCAAAAGGTGAGCTTCAAAGGGGAAAACACCTTTGGTGAGCAAATGGCGATCATGCTCCTGAGGGGGCTGCCATTTGTTCGGGTAGAGTGGCTGGTGACAGAGAGAGAGAGGGGAAACCAGTGCCCAAACCGGTGGTCCCATGAGCATGTGGTCCACAGGTAGCCACACCTTTACGGTGGCCTACAAAGCTTCTAACAGCCGAGGAAGGGTGATGACATCTTGTAAGTGAGCACAATAATGTGCTCTTGGAATGTTAGGTGCCACACATTGCTGGAAAGGCATTACCAAGAGGGAGGGGACCTGGTAGTCCGTTGGCTAGTGACTAGTGACTGCGTCGTCTGCTCAGATCACTTTCCTTGGATAAATGAGTCCCCTAGCACCTGAACCTTAGATCATTTTGGAACTGGAACAAGGACTGAAGAAAGTCTGTCCTGCTGTCCTGCTGACCCCGGAACCACACAAAGAGAGGCTACACCATCTGGTGGACTCCACCTGCTGCACCATAGGCTAGCAAACTTAGGACTGTGGCTCCTGGCTTTGGGAATCAATCAGGATTTGTAAAGTGTGGCAAATCACCTGTGAGGGTGTCAAGGCACTGGAGTTGCTAACTGCTCTGAGGTGATCTTTTCACTCAAACAGCCATGTCTTGAGTTCTTTCCCAAATTGCAGGGAGATAGGACAGACCTGAGATGCAGGGGAAGTTTGTTCCGGGCTTTAGCCACCAGGTGTGAGAAGGAGCGTCCTCCCCTGTTGCCTGTTGCCTCGGCAGATCTGAGGGGTGGCTGTGAGGAAGAGGGAGACAGATCATAGGTGTCTAGTTGGTTGGTGTAAGGTCATGCGTTTGTTGATGTACGATCATATTTACATATCTTGAACTGGCATCTCTTCTGGATCAGGAGCCAGTGTAGGTCCTTGAGGAGGTTCATCTAGGGAGGTTCGAGGATGAATCTGGCTGCTGTGTTTTGTGTTGTCTGTAGTCGTTTCAGGAAGAATGCTGTGATGCCTACATAGAGTGTATTCCCCCAGTCCAGTCTGCTAGTGATGAGGGCCTGCATGATAGTCCTTTTGGTGTTGACTGGTAACCAGCTGAAGATTTTGTGGAGCATGCTTAGGGTGTGGATAAAGGTCAAAGAGACTGCATTTACCTGTTTCCTAATATATAGCTTGCGCACAATAAAAATCAGTAAAACATAAATAATCATAAAAATCAATACACATTTAACCGAAAACAAACAGAAAAGTCAGAAATCAGCTAGAAACAAGCAAGGTTTGCATTTACCAACTATGTTTGTTGAGTGGCAACTAGTTTACAAGCACAGAATGCCGGTTTCTTGTTCACATAATAATGTTTAAAGAAGTAAATAGTTCTAAGGTTCTATAAACAGTTCAGTTCAATCAATCCATACATGTTAAAACAATCAATTAGTAGTTAGAGACAATCAAGTTCCACATTTTTGCCATATAATTGTAAAGTAGCAACTAACTGCAAACAAAATTAAGCTTGTTGTGTCACTTTTAACAATCCTAAGAGCAATTAAATAATACAGAACTCCTAGTTTTTGACCCACTGAATGTATATATTTCCAGCTGGGATTAAGATAATTATGGCAAAAGAACAAAAAAATGTCCTCAGTCTAAGGTACTATCCCACAGACTGCGCACAAGCCAGACAGAGATTTCTTTCTCCACCTGCTGGTGAAAGATTTCACTGGTAGACAACCATATAAAAAATGGACCTAGAGACCCTTAGGCCCATATTTATACTTTTTTTGCACCACATTTGCATCATTTTTTGACACAAAAATATAACTGTATTTTGTACGTTTACGCCGCTTTTGTGTCAAAAAATGACACAAATGCAACGCTAAAAAAGTATAAGTATGGGCCTTAGATTATGATGGTGTAATGTATTCCAAAAAAGGCTGAAAAGAGGGAAAGATATTAATTTTAAAAAACTGATTTCTGAGCCACTCATTAGTCTTGCACATGACATGTCTTTCATAAATGTAGTCCCAATAGTAGGTTTTAAGGCTGCTAACATTCGATTTGCAGATAGTACTTGTATCTGCCCAAAATCTTTGCAGGCCAGATTTTGGAACCAATTTTGCACACATTTAAACCAAGGGATTCGTAGGACATTACTTGGGCCAGTATATCTTTTGGGGACTCCCTGTATTCTTCAAACTCCAAAGTAAGCCAGAGTCACAACCACTGTGCCAATAATTTCAGTGATATTACATTTGAAATTTGTGTTATCCCATGATCAAAGAATAGTGGAATTAAAGGGGTACCAATTGGAAATGTAAGAGGTGCTCGGACAAATGTATTTTCAGTGATGACCAATTGCTGATGATCAGAGTATCCCGAATCCTCAGCTTCGAAAGCGGCAACACCTTGGACTTTTGAATGATATATTTCCAGAGCTGGGATATTGTGCAAGAATTTGTTTTCTTGTGTAACCACAAAATAGCCTTTGTTCTATGATGGATAAAAAGGTACTTTTGTATTGTTGGAGTTCCCACGAAATTTATCAGATGCCCTAACCCTGAAATAGTCTGGTATGGACTCTTTCTAGGGATTTGCCCCCAAATAGTGCAGTTTTAACTGTCCCAGGGCCAAACACCATAAATTTGCATTCAGTTCCAGACCTCTTTGATTGCGAAATTGTAAAAAGTTGTCAATAAGGGCCTAAAATTCCATAAGGGGTGTCATTGTCGAAGAGTAAAATTGAGATCTTCCTACTGTTCAAAATGGGAGAATCATTCTGGCGGTCTAGAAGTTTCTGAACCTCATCACTAATATGTAAATTAAATAATGGGGGAGCAAGCATGCACCTTTGTCCTATGCCTCGCTGAATTAGGATGCGCTCAGTCAGTTCCTCCCTGCTGCCCCAGCGAACCGGGGCATAGTTTGCTTTATGTAATTCTGCTATAAGTTGGATCAAATTCCTGGGTACCCCCTTCTGAAGTAAAACGTTCCAGAGCTTCCACCTAGGAACAAGCTCAAAAGCAGACCTAAGGTCAACAAAAGCCACATATAATTTTTGCCTCCTTAACAATGGATACTTCCAATACAAAAGTGCTGGTCTAAATACTTGGTCAGACGTGATGGTCTTAGGTCACAATCCAGGTGGGAGCAGGGACAGAACATGGTTATCCTCAACTCATGCTAAAAATGTGTCCAGAACCTACCTAGCAAAAACATTTTATAGGTTGTCGATAAGGCTTATGGGACTATAGTTAGATGGAAGCTAGAGATCTCCTTTTTTATAAACAAGAACTGCCTCAGCTCCTTTCTACGAAACAGATGATCCCATCACTCCCCCAGCCAATATAGCATTTGAAATAAGATTAATATAACTGGTCCAAATTAAAGGCTCAGAGTTAAAAGAGATCTCCTGGGATTTTATCGGGACCAGGTGCTTTTGTAGTTTTAAGGAGATGTATGACTTGGGCTATGTCTTCTATAGAGAATTGTACTGGCTCAGTCTTCTCTTTTATCTCCAACCTACTCACTGAATGCTGCTTGAAAGTTAAGGAGGTATCATGGTCTAATTCAATGTCTCCTGAAACGTGTAGTTTAGTAAAATGAATTACCCAGGGCTCAGGTTGATAGGATAGTTATATGTTTTATTAGTGTCGCTATTACCAAGGGATAACGTTTGCCAAAAAGATGTATCATCTTTCCGATTTATAGCCAAAAGCAAATCCTGTCAAATATTCTCATCCCATGTTCTTTCAACAGAAGCAAGTAAAACTTTATAATTGGCCATGACATCTTTTATCTCTGCTGAGACTTGATTTTTAAGAGCTGTTTTCAAACATGTTTTAGCATTTTTGCATTCATCATTAAACCATTTGACCCCTACTGCCAGGCCTTGCTGTCTGCGATTGGTTTTCCGATAAAAAATATTTTGAAAAGTGGAAAAAACCTGTTTATGAATGTCTAAGATCAGAATATCAGTACTTGTAGAATGTTCAAAATCAGATAGTACAGATACAAATAAACATATGGCCATGTAACTCTTCTCTGATTTCCTGCTAACTTTCCTGCTAACTTAGGGTCAGGTATCACTACACATAGACCAGTGGTAGTCCTATTCAACTCATCCACTGTGAGAATGAAAGCGGTTTATGGTCACTATCAGAACAAACTCCAATTTTCATATCATTCAGCAGAGGCCACAATCTTACATCTTGAAATACATAATCAATAATGCTGGTATTAAAACCACGTTTAGAGGTAGGCCTATGTGAGGAGTCAGGATGGGTTTGTTCGTTACAGGCCCTAATACCCCAGCTCACTGAGCTGAAGGTTAGTTGAACAGCAGTGAGAGAGGGTATGCAACTGCCTCCCTTCCATCTAGCGTATGTTCCACTGTTCACCTTCTAACTCAGTGAGCTCATTAACATAGAAAGATGGCTCAAAAGAGGTATTAAAGTTGCCAGTTATAATTAACGTGGCTTGTTGTTGATAAGTCTTTAAGAGCCCATCTTATAGTGTTAAGGTAGTAGACACACAGCCAGCAGGTAAGGGTCAAACATACACACCAATTAAAATAAATTTTAATTCTGAAGGAAAACAAGTAAAACCCCCATTATATCAGGAGAATCTATTGTTAAAGCACAATGATTGCAGTTTAAATCAATCTTAAACAAGACAAGTAATCCTCCACTAGCACGTCCACACTTCTCAGAGAACTGCGCTTCTAGGCTAAACGTTAGAAATCCATTAATATAAACCATATCTGTAGCTCAAGTCTCTTGAAACAAGCAAGCATCGCAATTGATCACCACTGTTATTCACTAAGTCCTAAAGTTATTATCTTGCCAAATATTCTTTGTGCAAACAGGTTTGCTCCATTGGCACAGATAGAGTCAACTTTACTTTGCCATACACTGAGGACCTCATTACAACCCTGGCGGTAAATCCCGCTTACCGCCGTGCTGACGGGCGCCAACATACCGTGGCCGCTGCGGAAATCCGCTACATGTATTACGACCCACATCTCGTAAACCGCCACAATACAGACACCCACACAAGTCCGCCACACCAAAGGTCAGTGATAAACTGGCGATAGCAAAACCTACACCGTCACGCCAACAGGAATACGCCCACAGTATTATGACCCACAAATCAACGCGGCGGTCATTCAACCGCGGTAATCCATTGGCGGTACACACCGCTGCGGTCAAAAACACACACATTTACAAAACAAAACCACATTGGACAATTCCAAATACACACACCTGATACACATACACACACCACACCCACGCACTCACACTACTATAAAACACACACCCACATTACCCACAACCCCTTACAACAACATTTTTGGAAGAAGCAGAGAGAGAGAGAATAGCAAACACCAGCATCCACAGGTACACAACACCATCACTCATACAACATTCACGCACCTCAAAGAACACACCCCAACACAACACATCACACAGCACAACAAACATCACCTCACACATCACCCACACCACATTATGGCACCTCAAAGACACCCCAGGTTTTCTGAGAAGGAGCTTAGGGTCACGGTGGAGGAAATCATCCTGGTAGAGCCACAGCTATTCGGATCACAGGTGCAGCAGACATCCATTGCCAGGAAGATGGAGCTATGGCGGGGAATTGTCGACAGGGTCAACGCAGTGGGACAGCACCCCAGAACCCGGGATGACATCAGGAAGAGGTGGAATGACCCACGGTGGAAGGTGCGTTCCGTGGTATCCTGACACCAGGCAGCCGTACAGGGGACTGGCGGTGGACCCCACCTCCTCCCCCACAACTAACAACATGGGAGGAGCAAGTCTTGGCGATCATGCATCCTGAGGGCCTCGCAGGAGTAGCAGGAGGTCTGGACTCTGGTAAGGCAAATCTTTACTACTATATCCCCCCACCCTACCAGGATGCCATCACATACTGCAAACCCCACCCTCACACCCATCACCCCAACACCCCACAGATACCCCACTATCACAACCCACACATCCCAATACCAAGCCGTGCATGCAACACCAATGCATGGACACCCATTACAGACCTGCATGGACACGCATCACCAAAGCATGTCCCGTAGAGAGACTCACCCAGGCTACAAAATCACCACTCGCACAAGGGCCAAGGCAGTAATGCAAGCATAGGAGTAGTGGAAAAGTCACACATTCCACAGGATGGCACACACAGATACAATAACTATGCATTTACACCCCAACAGGACCCCTACCTAACGTCACCGGACAGGAGGTGCCAGCCATATCCAGTCCCCCACAGAAGAGGCCCATAGTGAAGACATCAGCTCTGCACGCCTGGATCAAGATGACCAGCCCGGCCCATCAAGGACCTCTGGATAGTCGGTTCCCCTGCCACAGTCCCAAACTACCACTGAACCCCCCCCCCCAGGAAACACCAGCACAGCACCCACCCAGCGGGCCCATGCCACTGTCCCCAAGACACGTCAATCAGCAGTGTGTCCACCACTACAGGGACCCCATGCAAACCCACTAACCCAAGACAGTCAGGGACCTGGGGTCAGTGGCAGTGGGCACATGGTTCATGGGACAGAGGCACAGGACAACAGGGAAACTAGGAGGACTGCTGTGCGACAGGGGGAGGACAGTCCCAGGGAACCCACTATCCATGAGGCACTCTCCAACATCATGGGAGCATATCACCATTCCCAGGAGTCCATGGGCACGGTCCAGCCAAGTTTCAGGAGACCCATCGGCTGCAGGAGGAACAGTACCTGGGGATCAGGGAGGACTTGAAGTCCTTTAACACCACCATGGTCACCATTGCAGGAGTGCTGGCAGACATGGCTAACACCATGAGGAAGACAGTGGCACAACAACGGACCCCTGACACTAGCCCGAACAATGACCAGCCCTCCACGTCTGCCGGTGCTAGTGGACAGGAGGTCCCGCCACAGGACCAACAGGCCACCAGCGCCCCACCCCCTGCAGAAGGAGAACCACCCCGCAAACGGTCCCTGCGATCCAGGCACAAGACAGAGAAAATTGCCAAAACCCCTGCCAGAAAATAAGACTCTCCTGATTGTCACCCTTCTGTCACACTATGTCACCCTGAGCACCTTGAACTGCCATTGCTCCACTTCCTATGCACCCTTGAATAATGCACCTGTGATACTAAGAGACTGGACTCTACCATGGACATTCCTCCACCATCACCCCACTCCATTGCACATCCCCCTCCACTGATTAGCACTTAAATAAACACCCTTGAATCACAAAACAATCTGGAGTTAGTCTGTACTTTCACAAATGTATTATTACAACCTCTCCAACAAATATCAATGTCAATGTTCATTTGCACATACCAAGGTATGACAGTTGTTGGGCAGCAGTAAACATAGCAGAAGGCAGAATGTGGTACCCAGATCTGTGAAAAGGAAAGGCAAAGTGAACTGTCAGGGTCCATACACAGAGGTAAAAAGGCAGAATCATGCATGGCCTACAGTAGTCTGATATGTGAGGAGCAGTGCCAGTCTCTTACTTGTGTCTCACTAGAAGTATTGCATGAAGATGTGCTTTCGGTTGTCAATATCTTCTTCTTCTGCCTCCTCTTCTTCACTGTCCACAGGCTCCACAGCTGCCACAAGACCAACATTAGGCCCATCCTCCTGCAGAAAAGGCACCTGGCATCGCAAAGCCAGGTTGTGCAACATACAGCATGCCACGATGATCTGGCACACCTTCTTCGGTGAGTAGTATAGGGAGCCACTTGTCAGATGGAGGCACCGGAACCTGGCCTTCAGGAGGCCGAAAGTCTGCTCTATAATCCTCCTTGTACGCCCATGTGCCTCATTGTAGCGTTCCTCTGCCCTTGTCCTGGGATTCCTCACTGGGGTCAGTAACCATGACAGGTTGGGGTAACCACCTGCAAATATCAAGGGGTAACTGTTAGACATACACAAACCCTTAGGGACTCTCCCATACCCAGACACCTATTCAAACTGTGTGGGGACCTTGGGCTCACCTATTAGCCACACAGGGTGCCTCTGGAGTTGGCCAATCACATAAGGGATGCTGCTATTCCTCAAAATGTAAGCATCATGCACTGAGCCAGGATACTTGCCATTCACATGGGAGATGTACTGGTCTGCCAAACACACCATCTGCATATTCATGGAGTGGTAGCTTTTGAGGTTTCTGTACACCTGTTCATCCCTGCGGCACCAATGATGTTGGGGAAATGTCCCAGGGCATAGAAGTCACCTTTCACTGTGGGCAAATCCTCCACCTTGGGGAAAACGATGTAGTTGCGCATGTGCAGACAACACTCTGGACAACACGTTAGAGAACATTGGCTGAGACATCCCTGATGCCATGGCCACTGTTGTTTGAAAGGAACCACTGGCCAGGAAATCGAGCACTGACAGGACCTGCACTAGAGGGGGGATTCCTGTGGGATGGTGGATAGCTGACATCAGGTCTGGTTCCAACTGGGCACACAGTTCATGGACTTTGGCACGATCAAGTCTGTAGGTGATAATGATGTGTCTGTCTTCCATTGTCGACAGGTTCACCAGGGGTCTGTACACCGGAGGAGACGCCATCTCATCATCTGCCCCAACGGATGTGCCCTATGGAGGAGAATGGTGAGCAGAGGGTCATATACCACATAGGTTGCACAAGGGTGTTTTGCACTATTGTGATTTAATCGGTGTGTGGCGCTGTCTGTCTGTATTCCTGCTCATAAGTGTTGTGACGCAGTTAGGTGCCCTGCCATGTGCCCCCCTGAAATGGCAGCTGCCTGACCTGTAAGGAGGGACAAGGGGAAATGAGGTAACTGTGCTGGTGTTGTGCAGCGTTGCATTAGGCGGACGAAGACCGCTGTGCAATTCAGCTTTGGTTATCATTGGGCCCTATGGGTTCCAGGAGCCAATGACGATGTACGCCGGCGATGACGGTACGCACTGCGGTGGACGTGACCGCCATTTTCTATCTCTTCAATCTCTTGGTACCTGACCTTCAACAGGAGAGGACCTACACTGCAAGTGCTGCTGTGACCTGAGTCTGGAAGCGACAATGGCTACAGTGTCTGGGGAAAGGGCCCCTGCCTTATCCGCAGAGTAGTTGGACAACCTGGTGAATGGGGTCCTTCCCAAGTACACGCTACTCTACGGTCCTCCAGACAAACAGGTGAGTACACTGTGTGCATTGTGGATGGGACATTAATGTATGGAGTGGCATGGATGGAAGACACATGGGGGGGACTGTGGCCTGCATGTGAGGATGGTCGGTGTATGTTTCAGGGCATGGGTGGGAAGTTGGGGCTAATGAGTAAGAATAACCCTTACAGGGGGGTAAAATCCATTGTTACTTTACCTTTCCTGTAGGTCAGCGCCCACCAGCAGAAGGGTATTTGGCGTGCCATCACCAAGGAAGTGCGGACCCTGGGGGTCTATCATAGACGAAGCACCCACTGCCGCAAGAGATGGGAGGACCTGCGCCGCTGGAGCAAGAAGACGGCGGAGGCCCAGCTGGGGTTGTCCTCCCAACGTGGAAGGGGTGCCCATCGCACCATGACCCCCCTGATGTTCAGGATCCTGGCGGTGGCATATCCGGAGTTGGATGTGGATCACCACACACCGCTCATGTGCAATCACCACCCCCACTACCATGCACACGTCCCCTTTGTCCTCTCCCAGTGTGTCTGTGAGCCCTCCTCCCAAATTACACAAACGCCGGCACACACCCACTCAACAGCCATCCACCTCACAACAGCCTCCAGCACATGCACCTTCACCCAAACTCAGCAGACGTACACCTCCTACAACCACTACCTCTTCCTCCACTCCCAAACCCCCTCCATCTTCCCATTCCAGTGTGTCTAAAAAACCTTTCCTAGCTTCCATTGACCTGTTCCCTACACCTCCCCCCGTCCTTCCCCTAGGGCCAGGATGTCCAGATCCCAGCCCAGCACCTCAGCCACAAAATCCTCGTCCAGTGTGGTCCCTGCAAGTCCGGGAACATCGAAGGCTGCACCCATGAGGGCTGCCAGTGTGCCACCTAGTGAGGCCAAGGACCACCCTATTCCGCCACCTGCCAAGGTAAAGAAGGGGCCCGCATGCCGAAGAGAAAAGCTGCTCCAACCACCCAGCAAGGCCTATTCCAGAACCAAAGAGGACAGTTCCAAGGTCCCAGCAGCGACGTCCTAGGTGGGGAAGGGACATAAGGGCAAATGGAAGTCAGCTCAGGGCACAGAGCCTCAGGGTGAGGGACTGGTGTCACCCCTTCTGCAAGACAGACCAGCAACCTGTATGGCGGTGGCCACCGCCGCAACGACCGCCACCTGCACCTCTGCTGCCTCTACTACAGTCAACGGCATCATCCCCAGTGGGCACCCTTCCGAGACTGCAGGAGGCGGCCTGGTGTCTCTCCACAATTGCAGACACCTGCACTACCGGCAGCATCTCCGCTGCAGGCACCGCTGCAGCCACCGCCACCTGCCCTGCGATGTGACCAGCCAGGGCCACTACAGCGGACATCAGCAGCAACCCCAGTGGGCAGCCGTCCGAGGCTGTAGGAGACATCCTGGACCCTGCACAAACTACATGAGGCACCACAGCCAGCACTGGCACTACCAGCAGTTGGCAGGCTAAGTCGCCGCAGGGTGGAGGGTGGCTCTGCCTCCATGGAGTATCATGCAACCTGTTTCCTTAAAATCGGGTGGCTCAGGCACCCAGGTGAGGGAATGGGAACGGCCACACCCCAGGTGCAGCATCACTGGGCACAAAGCCCCCTCCAGAACCGGTGGAGAACAGCATCCACTACCCCAGTCCTTGGCAGGATGAAGCACTCTGGGCACAAAGCCCCCTCCAGAACCAGTGGAGAACAGCATCCACTAACACAGTCCTTGGCAGGATGAAGCACTCTGGGCACAAATCCCCCTCCAGAACCAGTGGAAAAAAACTCCCACATAAGAGACTGTGGCCTTGCACTCCCCAGGACCAAGCAGTGGGCAAACCACTCACTTGAGAGACTGTGGCTTTGCACTCCCCAGGACCACCCGCTTGAGAGACTGTGGCTTTGCACTCTCCAGGACCAAGCAGTGGGCATGGAGCCCCCTCCAGGAGCAGTGGCTTCGTCCCATCATCCGGCTGAGGTGCCCCCCCTCCCTTTCCCCCTGAGGTGCCTGTGTTTTTTCGACCTGATGCCCCTGCAGTGTTCTCTCCGTTTTGAGGCAGGTGTCATGTGTGGGCCCCGCCCATACTTTTTGGGACCACTGGTCCACGGACATTTAATGGAACAGTATACCGACTTGTGTACTTGCTTACTTGCTGTAAATATTTGTATATACTGATCATATAAAGTTATCTTGGCCTATCTGAATTTTCGATTATTACACTAGTTACAATCATTTCATTTGGTCCTTGCATTCTTCCCGGGCTGACGGGGTGTATCTGTGAAGTAATTGGATGTGTTTGTGTGTATGATGTTGTGGGTGAGGGTAGGGGTGGGGGTGTTGCGTAATGCGTGTGTGTGTCACTCTCTTTTTCCTCCCCCCTCCCCTGTGTGCTAGGTGTAGTACTCACCGTGGTCGCCGCAACCGTCTTTGATGTTCCTGGTAGATGAGGAGGTAAACCAACATGAGCAGTGTAGGAAAGTACCATATTGCCTGGCATGTTACCCCCATATTTCACTGTATATATGTTGTTTTAGTGTATGTGTCACTGGGACCCTGCCAGCCAGGGCCTCAGTGCTCATAAGTATGCCCTGTATGTGTTCCCTGTGTGATGACTAACTATCTCTCTGAGGCTCTGCTAACCAGAACCTCAGTGGTTATGCTCCCTCTGCTTTCCAAATTGTCACTTACAGGCTAGTGACCAATTTCACCAATTCACATTGGCATACTGGAACACCCTTATAATTCCCTAGTGTATGGTACTGAGGTACCCAGGGTATTGGGGTTCCAGGAGATCCCTATGGGCTGCAGCATTTCTTGTTCCACCCATAGGGAGCTCTGACAATTCTTACATAAGCCTGCCACTGCAGCCTGAGTGAAACAACGTCCACGTTATTTCACAGCCATTTACCACTGCACTTAAGTAACTTATAAGTCACCTATATGTCTAACCTTTACCTGGTAAAGGTTGGGTGCTAAGTTACTTAGTGTGTGGGCACCCTGGCACTAGCCAAGGTGCCCCCACATCGTTCAGGGCAAATTCCCCGGACTTTGTGAGTGCTGGGACACCATTACACGTGTGCACTATACATAGGTCACTACCTATGTATAGCGTCACAATGGTAGCTCCGAACATGGCCATGTAACATGTCTAAGATCATGGAATTGTCACCCCAATGCCATTCTGTCATTGGGGAGACAATTCCATGATCCCCCGAGTCTCTAGCACAGACCCGGGTACTGCCAAACTACCTTTCCCGGGGTTTCACTGCAGCTGCTGCCAACCCCTCAGACAGGTTTCTGCCCTCCTGGGGTCCAGCCAGGCTTGGCCCTGGAAGGCAGAACAAAGGACTTCCTCAGTGAGAGGGTGTTACACCCTCTCCCTTTGGAAAAAGGTGTCAGGGCTGGGGAGGAGTAGCCTCCCCCAGCCTCTGGAAATGCTTTGATGGGCACAGATGGTGCCCACCTTTGCATAAGCCAGTCTACACCGGTTCAGGGATCCCCCAGCCCTGCTTTGGCACGAAACTGGACAAAGGAAAGGGGAGTGACCACTCCACTGACCTGCACCTCCCAGGGGAGGTGCCCAGAGCTCCTCCAGTGTGCTCCAGACCTCTGCCATCTTGGAAACAGAGGTGCTGCTGGCACACTGGACTGCTCTGAGTGGCCAGTGCCAGCAGGTGACGTCAGAGACTCCTTCTGATAGGCTCTTACCTGTGTTTCTGCCTATCCTCCTTCCTAGGTAGCCAAACCTCCTTTTCTGGCTATTTAGGGTCTCTGCTTTGGGGAATTCGTTAGATAACGAATGCAAGCTCATCAGAGTTCCTCTGCATCTCTCTCTTCACCTTCTGCCAAAGGATCGACCGCTGACTGCTCAGGACGCCTGCAAAACCGCAACAAAGCAGCAAAGACGACTACTGCAACCTTGTATCACTGATCCTACCGCCTTCTCAACTGTTTTCCTGGTGGTGCATGCTGTGGGTTAGCCTGCCTCCTCTCTGCACTAGGAGCTCTGAAGAAATCTCCTGTGGGTCGACGGAATCCTCCCCCTGCAACCGCAGGCAACAAAAGACTGCATCACCGGCCCTCTGGGTCCCCTCTCAGCACGACGAGCGTAGTCCCTGGAACTCAGAAACTCTGTCCAAGTGACTTCCACAGTCCAGTGACTCTTCAGTCCAAGTTTGGTGGAGGTAAGACCTTGCCTCCCCACGCTAGACTGCATTGCTCGGTAGCGCGTGATTTGCAGCTGCTCCAGCTCCTGTGCACTCTTCCAGGATTTCCTTCGTGCACAGCCAAGCCTGTGTCCCCTACACTCTAACCTGCAGTGCACAACCTCCTGAGTTGTCCTCCGGCGTCGTGGGACTCCCTTTTGTGTCTTCGTTTGAGCTCCGGTTCACTCCTCTTCCAAGTGCCTGTTCCGGTACTTCTGCGGGCGCTGCCTGCTTCTGTGAGGGCTCCCTGACATGCTGGGCGCCCCCTCTGTCTCCTCATCCAAGTGGTGACATCCTGGTCCCTCTTGGGCCATAGCAGCATCCAAAAACCCTAACCACAACCCTTGCAGCTAGCAAGGCTTGATTGCGGTCTTTCTGCGTGGGAACACCTCTGCAAGCTTCTACACGACGTGGGACATCCATCCTTCAAAGGGGAAGTTTCTAGCCCTCTTTGTTCTTGCAGAATCCACAGCTTCTACCATCCGGTGGCAGCTTCTTTGCACCCTCAGCTGGCACTTCCTGGGCATCTGCCCAATCTCGACTTTGTCGCGACTCTTGGACTTGGTCCCCTTGTTCCACAGGTACTCTCGTCCGGAAATCCACTTTGGTTGCATTGCTGGTGTTGTTCTTCCTTGCAGAATTCTGTGCTCTCTGGGGAATATAGGTGCACTTTACACCTACTTTTCAGGGTCTTGGCGTGGGCTATTTTTCCAACCCTCACTGTTTTCTTACAGTCCCAGCGACCCTCTACAAGCTCACATAGGTTTGGGGTCCATACGTTATTCGCATTCCACTTTTGGAGTATATGCTTTGTGTTGCCCCTATACCTATGTGCTCCTATTGCAATCTACTGTAACTTTACATTGCTTGCATTACTTCCTTTTGCTATTACTGCATATTTTTGGTATTGTGTACATATATCTTGTGTATATTTGGCATCCTCATACTGAGGGTACTCACTGAGATACTTTTGGCATATTGTCATAAAAATAAAGTACCTTTATTTTTAGTATATCTGTGTATTGTGTTTTCTTATGATATTGCGCATATGACACCAGTGGTATAGTAGGAGCTTTGCATGTCTCCTAGTTCAGCCTAAGCTGCTCTGCTATAGCTACCTTCTATCAGCCTAAGCTGCTAGAAACACCTCTTCTACACTAATAAGGGATAACTGGACCTGGTACAGAGTGTAAGTACCCCTTAGTACCCACTACAAGCCAGGCCAGCCTCCTACATTGGTTGTGCAGCGGTGGGATAAGTACTTGCAACTACTTACCACTTTGTCATTTTGTACTTTTCATAAGAGAAAAATATACAAAACAAGTTCAGTGTATGAACACCTAACCAAAAAGTTTTGCTTTTCTTCTCTTACTCTATTTGCTAAGTGCTGAAAAGTACCTCTAAACTTTCAAAAAGTTTCTAAAAAGTTGAAAAAAAATTTTTCTGTATCCTTAAAAAGTCCAAAAACTATTTTCTTTCTTTTATCTGTCCCTAAACCTTTGCTATCATGTCTGGTAGAGGTCCTACTCTTGATCTGGTCAGCACAGCTTATGACCACCTTAGCTGGAAAGGTTTGAGGAGTCTCTGCATTGATAGAGGTTTAGGGGTAGGGAAGAATCCCTCTAGGGAATTGTTAAATAACATGCTCATTGAAAATGATAAGGCCTTAGCTGGCACATCAGTTGAGAAGTTAGGAGATGGTTCACACTCTGATTCTGCGGCACCCCCAGTAAGAATATTAGATGGTATCCTTCCCAACCTTCCCCTCAGCAGACCACCTAGCATAACTGGTACTAATGTGAGCTCTCATCACAGTAGGGATGTCATTCCTGCAGGCCAGGTTGTTAGAGTGCCAACTGTTAGGGACAATTCACCCTCTGTTCATTCACATCATTCTTCTGTGTCAAAGCATGACCAACCCACCCACCCTGATGACAGAATGTTAGAAAGGGAGCTCAATAGATTGAGAGTGGAAGAGTCCAGGCTGAAGCTTAAACAGCAACAGCTAGCTCTAGACAGGGAATCTTTAGACTTAGAAAAATAAAGACAGAATTTGGGGTTAGGACCCCATGGTGGCAGCAGCAGTATTCCTGATAGTAATCCTGTTAAAGAGCATGATTCTAGGAATCTGCACAATATAGTTCCCCCTTACAAGGAGGGGGATGACATTAACAAGTGGTTTGCTGCTCTTGAGAGGGCCTGTGTTGTACAGGGGGTCCCTCAAAGGCAGTGGGCTGCTATCCTTTGGCTATCTTTCAGTGGAAAGGGTAGGGATAGGCTCCTTACTATTAAGGAAAGTGATTCCAATAATTTTACAGTTTTGAAGAATGCACTCTTGGATGGATTTGGCTTAACCACTGAACAATACAGGATTAAGTTCAGAGAAACCAGAAAAGAGTCCTCACAAGACTGGGTAGACTTTGTTGACTATTCAGTGAAGGCCTTGGAGGGGTGGTTACATGGCAGTAAAGTTTCTGACTATGAAAGCCTGTACAATCTAATCTTGAGAGAGCATATTCTGAATAACTGTGTGTCTGATTTGTTACACCAATATCTAGTGGACTCAGATCTGACCTCTCCCCAAGAATTGGGAAAGAAGGCAGACAAATGGGTCAGAACAAGAGTGAACAGAAAAGTTCATACAGGGGGTGACAAGGATGGCAAGAAGAAGGATGGTAAGTCTTCAGACAAGGGTGGGGACAAATCTAAAAATGAGTCTTCATCAGTCCCACAAAAACACTCTGGTCGGGGTGGTGGGTCCAAATCCTCTTCTAATCAAGTAAAGAAACCATGGTGCTATTTATGTAAAGTAAAAGGCCATTGGACAACTGATCCCAGTTGTCCAAAGAAAAGCACCAAGTTTCCCACTACCACAACCCCTACTGCTACACCTAGTGCCCCTAGTAATAACAGTGGTGGTGGGAGCAAACCTACTAATAGCCAAACAAAGGGAGTAGCTGGGCTCACTTTTGGTAATTTAGTTGGGGTTGGTCTTGTTAGGGAGACCACAGAGTCTGTGCTAGTCTCTGAAGGTGCCATTGATTTGGCCACCTTGGTTGCTTGTCCCCTTAATATGGATAAGTACAAGCAACTTCCCCTAATAAATGGTGTTGAGGTTCAGGCCTACAGGGACACAGGTGCCAGTGTTACCATGGTAATAGAGAAACTGGTCCACCCTGAACAACACCTACTTGGTCACCAGTACCAAGTGACTGATGCTCATAACAACACTCTTAGCCACCCCATGGCTGTTGTAAATCTCAACTGGGGGGGGGGAGGGGGGTTACTGGTCCAAAGAAAGTTGTGGTTGCCTCAGATTTACCTGTAGACTGTCTACTAGGGAACGATTTAGAGACATCAGCTTGGGCAGAAGTGGAGTTGGAGGCTCATGCAGCAATGCTGGGCATTCCTGGGCATATTTTTGCTTTAACAAGGGCTCAGGCCAAAAAGCAAAAAAGACAGGGTGACTTGGATCCTGGAACAATGGACCAAGTGCTCCCTAAAGCTAGGGTTAGTAAAGGGAAATCCGACCTACTATCCCTCCCTCTACAGATGATTCAACTTCTGAGGAAGAAGAATTCCCCCCCTGTGCAGAACCTTCACCAGAGGAGCTGGAAGCAGACACTGCTGAGCTTTTGGGTGGAGGGGGGCCTGCCAGGGAGGAGCTGAGTGTGGCACAGCAAACCTGTCCCACATTAGAGGGTCTAAGACAGCAAGCTGTCAAACAGCAAAATGGGGATGTCAGTGACTCAAATCGAGTTTACTGGGAGGACAACATCTTGTATACAGAGGCAAGGGACCCTAAACCTGGAGCAGCCAGGAGATTGGTCATTCCCCTGCAATACAGAGAGTTCCTCCTAACTCTAGCCCACGACATTCCCTTGGCTAGACATTTAGGGCAAATTAAAACATGGGAAAGGCTTGTCCCCCTGTTTCATTTGCCTATAATGTCAGAGGACACAAAAGATTTTTGTAAGTCCTGTGTCACCTGTCAAGCCAGTGGCAAGACGGGTGGCACCCCAAAGGCTCCCCTTATTCCACTGCCAGTGGTTGGACTCCCCTTTGAAAGGGTAGGGGTTGACATTGTTGGCTCCCTTGACCCTCCTATTGCTTCAGGCAATAGGTTTATCTTGGTGGTAGTGGACCATGCCACGAGATATCCTGAAGCAATTCCTCTAAGGACCACTACAGCTCCTGCAGTGGCAAAAGCCCTCCTGGGAATCTTTTCCAGGGTGGGTTTCCCAAAAGAGGTGGTATCAGACAGGGGTAGCAACTTTATGTCTGCATACTTGAAGGCCATGTGGAAGGAATGTGGTGTAACATACAAATTCACCACACCTTATCATCCACAAACAAATGGACTGGTAGAAAGGTTTAATAAAACTCTCAAAGGAATGATAATGGGACTCCCTGAAAAACTCAGGAGGAGATGGGATGTCCTGTTACTTTGCCTCCTTTTTGCTTACAGGGAGGTACCCCAGAAAGGAGTGGGCTTCAGCCCCTTTGAACTCCTATTTGGGCACCCTGTAAGAGGTCCTCTAACCCTTGTAAAGGAGGGTTGGGAGCAACCTTTGAAAGCTCCTAAGCAAGACATAGTGGACTATGTACTTGGCCTAAGATCCAGAATTGCCGAGTACATGAAAAAGGCCAGTAAAAACGTTCAGGCCAGCCAAGAGCTCCAAAAGCAATGGCATGACCAGAAGGTTGTTCTGATTCAGTACCAACCAGGGCAGAAAGTGTGGGTCTTAGAGCCTGTGGCCCCACGAGCACTCCAAGGCAAATGGAGTGGACCCCACATTATTGTTGAAAAAAAGGGAGAAGTCACCTACTTGGTTGACTTAGGCACTGCCAGGAGTCCCCTTAGGGTACTCCATGTCAATCGCCTAAAACCCTACTATGACAGGCCTGATCTCACCCTGCTCATGGCAACAGATGAAGGACAGGAAGAAGAGAGTGACCCTCTCCCTGATCTCTTCTCTTCCACAGAACAAGATGCTCTAGTGGAAAGTGTAGTTTTAGCAGATTGTCTTACTGCTGAGCAGAAAGACCACTGCATAAATCTCCTGGGTCAGTTTTCTAAACTCTTTTCTACTGTGCCAGGCACCCCTTCTTAGTGTAAGCACACTATAGATACTGGAGACAGCATGCCTGTCAAAAGTAAGATCTATAGGCAGCCTGACCATGTCAGAGACTGCATAAAACAAGAGGTGCAGAAAATGCTTGAACTGGGAGTGGTTGAGCACTCTGAAAGTCCATGGGCCTCTCCTGTGGTGCTTGTACCAAAGCCTCACTCTAAATATGGGAAAAGAGACATGAGGTTTTGTGTAGATTACAGAGATCTCAACCAGGTAACTAAAACTGATGCTCACCCTATACCCAGGGCAGATGAGCTCATAGAAACACTGGCATCTGCCAAGTATCTAAGCACCTTTGATTTGACTGCAGGGTATTGGCAGATCAAGTTATCAGAGGATGCTAAAGCAAAAACTGCATTTTCGACTATTGGAGGGCACTACCAATTCACAGTAATGCCCTTTGGTTTGAAAAATGCACCTGCCACTTTTCAGAGGTTGGTGAATACAGTCCTGCAAGGTTGGAGGCTTTTAGTGCAGCATATCTAGATGATATAGCTGTCTTTAGCTCCACCGTGGATGATCACCTGGTCCACCTATGGAAAGTTTTACAGGCCCTGCAAAAGGCAGGCCTCACTATCAAGGCTTCAAAGTGCCAGATAGGGCACGGGAAAGTGGTTTATCTGGGACACCTTGTAGGAGGAGAACAGATTGCACCACTTCAGGGGAAAATCCAAACTATCATAGATTGGGTTCCCCCTACAACTCAGACCCAAGTGAGAGCCTTCTTAGGCCTCACTGGGTATTACAGGAGGTTCATAAAGAACTATGGCTCCATAGCAGCCCCTCTTAATGACCTCACATCTAAGAAAATGCCTAAAAAGGTATTGTGGAGAGTTAGCTGTCAGAAAGCTTTTGAGGAGCTGAAACAGGCCATGTGAACTGTACCTGTCCTAAAAAGCCCATGTTACTGCAAGAAATTCATTGTTCAAACTGATGCATCTGAATTAGGGGTAGGGGCAGTCTTATCACAACTCAATTCTGAGGGCCAGGATCAACCTGTTGCTTTTATCAGCAGGAGGTTGACCCCTAGAGAAAAGCGTTGGTCTGCCATAGAGAGGGAGGCCTTTGCTGTGGTCTGGGCACTGAAGAAGTTGAGGCCATACCTGTTTGGCACTCACTTCATTGTTCAGACAGACCACAAACCTCTACTTTGGCTAAAACAAATGAAAGGTGAAAACCCTAAATTGTTGAGGTGGTCCATATCTCTACAGGGAATGGACTATACATTGGAACATAGACCTGGGAGTACCCACTCCAATGCAGATGGACTCTCCAGATATTTCCACTTAGACAATGAAGACTCATCAGGTCCTGGCTAGTCTAATTGTCCTACGTTTGGGGGAGGGTTGTGTAGGAAAGTACCATCTTGCCTGGCATGTTACCCCCATATTTCACTGTATATATGTTGTTTTAGTGTATGTGTATTTAGGGCATAAGTATGCCCTGTATGTGTTCCCTGTGTGATGACTAACTGTCTCACTGAGGCTCTGCTAACCAGAACCTCAGTGGTTATGCTCTCTCTGCTTTCCAAATTGTCACTAACAGGCTAGTGACCAATTTCACCAATTCACATTGGCATAGTGGAACACCCTTATAATTCCCTAGTATATGGTACTGAGGTACCCAGGGTATTGGGGTTCCAGGAGATCCCTATGGGCTGCAGCATTTCTTGTGCCACCCATAGGGAGCTCTGACAATTCTTACATAGGCCTGCCACTGCAGCCTGAGTGAAACAACGTCCATGTTATTTCACAGCCATTTACCACTGCACTTAAGTAACTTATAAGTCACCTATATGTCTAACCTTTACCTGGTAAAGGTTGGGTGCTAAGTTACTTAGTGTGTGGGCACCCTGGCACTAGCCAAGGTGCCCCCACATCGTTCAGGGCAAATTCCCGGGACTTTGTGAGTGCTGGGACACCATTACACGTGTGCACTATACATAAGTCACTACGTATGTATAGCGTCACAATGGTAACTCCGAACATGGCCATGTAACATGTCTAAGATCATGGAATTGTCACCCCAATGCCATTCTGCCATTGGGGAGACAATTCCATGATCTCCCGAGTCTCTAGCACAGACCCGGGTACTGCCAAACTACCTTTCCCGGGGTTTCACTGTAGCTGCTGCTGCTGCCAACTCCTCAGACAGGTTTCTGCCCTCCTGGGGTCCAGCCAGGCTTGGCCCAGGAAGGCAGAACAAAGGACTTCCTCAGTGAGAGGGTGTTACACCCTCTCCCTTTGGAAAAAGGTGTCAGGGCTGGGGAGGAGTAGCCCCCCCCAGCCTCTGGAAATGCTTTGATGGGCACAGATGGTGCCCATCTCTGCATAAGCCAGTCTACACCGGTTTAGGGATCCCCCAGCCCTGCTCTGGCGCGAAACTGGACAAAGGAAAGGGGAGTGACCACTCCCCTGACCTGCACCTCCCCTGGGAGGTGCCCAGAGCTCCTCCAGTGTGCTCAAGACCTCTGCCATTTTGGAAACAGAGGTGCTGCTGGCACACTGGACTGCTCTGAGTGGCCAGTGCCAGCAGGTGACGTCAGAGACTCCTTCTGATAGGCTCTTACCTGTGTTGCTAGCCTATCCTCCTTCCTAGGTAGCCAAACCTCCTTTTCTGGCTATTTAGGGTCTCTGCTTTGGGGAATTCTTTAGATAAAGAATGCAAGAGCTCATAAGAGTTCCTCTGCATCTCTCTCTTAACCTTCTGCCAAAGGATCGACCGCTGACTGCTCAGGACACCTGCAAAACCGCAACAAAGTAACAAAGATGACTACTGCAACCTTGTATCGCTGATCCTGCCGCCTTCTCGACTGTTTTCCTGGCGGTGCATGCTGTGGGGGTAGCCTGCCTCCTCTCTGCACTAGGAGCTCTGAAGAAATCTCCCGTGGGTCGACGGAATCCTCCCCCTGCAACCGCAGGCAACAAAAGACTGCATCACCGGCCCTCTGGGTCCCCTCTCAGCACGACGAGCGTGGTCCCTGGAACTCAGAAAGGGGAGTCAGGCAGGGGTGCATTCTGGCTCCCCTCCTTTTTACTATTTATATAAATGCCTTGGAATCCACATTAAAAGATGCTACCCAGGACACCCCTCGGATAGGAGAACTCGGTATTCCGGTTCTCCTATACGCGGACGATGCTGTCCTGCTTTCCCGTACTGGTGTTGGTCTTCAACGATTATTGGACGCCTTTGAGGTTTTTATGACTTCCCTGGATTTAAAGATCAACTTTAAAAAGTCCCAGATTATGATTATGGGTAAGGGTTATAAAAATAAACTCCCCAAAATCTTTACTTGTGGGAGGCAAGAATTGTGTAGAGTAGCAATATTTCCATACTTAGGGATCACTTTCGATGAGAAAGGCTCCTGGGGCCCCCAGATAAAAAATAGAAATGTTGCCCTTGTAAAGTCGTCTTCTGCTCTTCGGGGTTTTATGAATAAACTTGGGGCGAGGCCAATTGTTAGTTTGCTAAAAATTTATGAAGCAAAATGCCTTGCAATAGCAACGTATGGAAGTGCAATATGGGGCTATTGCTCTATGGAAAGTATACAGATTACGGAAAATAAATTTCTAAGATTGGTTCTCTCTCTTCCCCAGTCTACTTCCACACATATTGTCCATACTGAATTGGGTGTGGGCTACATTTCAGACTTGATTAAACTGGTCCCCGTTGTAGCCTGGCTAAAGATCTGGCTGAATCAAGAAATTCCGCTCAACCACTCCATTTTAAAAGATTGCCTGCAGCTGGATAAAGTAAATAAAATAGCGTGGCTAGTTTATATCAAAAATTGTTTTGCTAGATTAGGGAGATCGGATCTTTTTTTTTCCCCGGAATCAATAACTGTTAAAGATATTGGTCTGATTAAAAGCATGATGAAAGATCTGTTATGTTTAGAAAGAGAACAAGTTGAATATGAGAAACCATCGGTGCGGGCCAGTATTATTTTGAGTACTTATGTGGGCCCTGAATTATATTTGTCTATTGTAAATCAACCCTTTCACCGGTTTCTACTCACACGCTTTCGGTTTAACCTGATCCATTTAACTCTTGGCCACTTTCAAACCTGGTCTCCTCCGGAAAAAGGAACGCCGTGTAATTGTGATAATTTTTCGATCCAGAATACAATGCATTTTTTGTTATTCTGTGACCATTACGCTGCCTTAAGAAAGAAATATTTGTTCCCAATTTTAAAGGAGGAGGGGTTTATACAGGTCAAACCTGCTCTCTTGTTCTTACAGTTATTGCAGACCCCTAGGATCATGTTCCATGTTGCTAGTTTTTTAGTGGGAGCTGTTAGGGCTAAGAAAAAGAAGTTCGCCATCAATCCGATTATTTTATTGTAATGAATTGAGTGATGAATTAACTTTTTATAGGAAATGTAATTTCTGCGAATCCGGGACAATATTAATGTTTAACGTTAATTGATGTCTTTAGGATGTTTTACTTTACTGACCCCCCTTTTAAACATTGTAGATAATATGAATTGTTGATTGCCTGTAATATTGATTGTATTTTTTTATGCCTTTTTATGATATTTATTTATCGAAATAAAGTACTTTGACTGACTGACTGACTCCCACAGTCCAGTGACTCTTCAGTCCAAGTTTGGTGGAGGTAAGTCCTTTCCTCCCCACGCTAGACTGCATTGCTGGGTACCGCGTGATTTGCAGCTGCTCCGGCTCCTGTGCATTCTTCCAGGATTTCCTTTGTGCACAGCCAAGCCTGGGTCCCGGACACTCTAACCTGCAGTGCACAACCTCCTGAGTTGTCCTCCAGTGTCGTGGGACTCCCTTTTGTGTCTTCGGGTGAGCTCCCGTTCACTCCTGTTCCAAGTGCCTGTTCCAGTACTTCTGCGGGTGCTGCCTGCTTCTGTGAGGGCCCCCTGACTTGCTGGGCGGCCCCTCTGTCTCCTCATCCAAGTGGTGACATCCTGGTCCCTCCTGGGCCACAGCAGCATCCAAAAACCCTAACCGCGACCCTTGCAGCTAGCAAGGCTTGATTGCGGTCTTTCTGCGTGGGAACACCTCTGCAAGCTTCTACACGACGTGGGACATCCTTCCTCCAAAGGGGAAGTTTCTAGCCCTCTTCGTTCTTGCAGAATCCACAGCTTCTACCATCCGGTGGCAGCTTCTTTGCACCCTCAGCTGGCATTTCCTGGGCATCTGCCCAATCTCTACTTTGTCGCGACTCTTGGACTTGGTCCCCTTGTTCCACAGGTAAACTCGTCCGGAAATCCACTTTGGTTGCATTGCTGGTGTTGTTCTTCCTTGCAGAATTCTGTGCTCTCTGGGGAATATAGGTGCACTTTACACCTACTTTTCAGGGTCTTGGGGTGGGCTATCTTTCTAACCCTCACTGTTTTCTTACAGTCCCAGCGACCATCTACAAGCTCACATAGGTTTGGGGTCCATACGTTATTCGCATTCCACTTCTGGAGTATATGGTTTGTGTTGCCCCTATACCTATGTGCTCCTATTGCAATCTACTGTAACTTTCCATTGCTTGCATTACTTCCTTTTGCTATTACTGCATATTTTTGGTATTTTGTACATATATCTTGTGTATATTTGGCATCCTCATACTGAGCGTACTCACTGAGATACGTTTGGCATATTGTCATAAAAATAAAGTACCTTTATTTTTAGTATATCTGTGTATTGTGTTTTCTTATGATATTGTGCATATGACACCAGTGGTATAGTAGGAGCTTTGCAAGTCTCCTAGTTCAGCCTAAGCTGCTCTGCTATAGCTACCTTCGATCAGCCTAAGCTGCTAGAAACACCTCTTCTACACTAATAAGGGATAACTGGACCTGGTACAGAGTGTAAGTACCCCTTGGTACCCACTACAAGCCAGGCCAGCCTCCTACAGGCAGGACCTGTAACTCGGGCTCCATGGCATCCTGGTTCCTCGTTGGGTGTCGTGAGGTGAGTGGTTCCCATTCCAAAGACTGTTTCCGCCGTGTTTTTGATGGCGTTGGTACTGCCCTGGAAAAGCTGGCGGATTGGTGCCTTGTAATAGTGTGGGCGGTACATTGTCTTCCGCCTGTCTGTTGGCGGTTACCGCTGCGGTGTTTGTTGCTACCATGGTGGTGGTCGGAATGTTAAAGTGGATGTCTGTGTTGGCGGTTTCCGCCATGGTCGTGATTCCATTTTTTTTACCCCCAGCCTGTTGGTGGTATTACCGCCGCTTTATCACCGACCGCCAGGGTTGTAACGAGGGCCTGAGTCTGCAGCCCAGACAAATACAGAGCTTGGGACATTTTCAGATTTGTCTACATCTAATCCAGACTGTATTTTATTAAACCATAAGATGGATGATCTGACAAGACTAGAAACTTCTCTTACAACATTAATCACAGAAAGCCTGAAAAGCCAACGTTGCTATAAGTGCTGAATCAACAAGGACTCCTATAAGCAACCATATAATAAAAATATACAAACTAAGTCAATGGAGAGGCAATTCTTTAAACATCCTAATGAGCTGTATTCAAATCAACCTCCTTCAAAGACTATGCCCTATGAGGTGCCTACCTCTATAGTGCCACTGCTGCAGTTAGCTCTAGATTCTAATGGTGTTCGCTCAATAGAGTAAGCTACATTATATGTGACATCTTCACATAACTTATACTTTTTTCCTCATCGTAAGACCAATGGTTTTATCCTACCCAAGAAACAAGAGATCCCTTAGTAGTCAACAACATTGGCTGGACCCGGACACTCGTTTGGGTTCATGAGGGAATCCTCTGAAGCTTCATGTTAAAAATGGCAATAGGAAACATTCTACATGACTCAGGTTTCCAAACTTAATAAGAGGGCCTTTGAAAATAATGTCTCAGTGATAATTAAGGTAATACATTGACTGAGGGCTAAACGAAGCTGTATCTCAGTCATTCAGTCTGATATTGAATACGCTAAATGACAGTTTGAAAACTGGAGTCTTTGGCTATATCACTGTGTCCATGACACATGCTGTATTAATTGATAATCTCATAAATTTTGACTTGCATCCAAGCCATCCTGAGGCATCTACTAAAACAGCTATACATCTGAAACTGGTGCCCCCGTCCATAGATCTTTTCCTCATAACAGTGTCAACTCTTGTATTTCTTCTTCTGATACAACGCCCTGCCCAGAGTCATCTAATTTGAACACCAATGATTAACTTTTTGGGCTAAAGCTGACCCTGCTGTAGAAGATTAATTTCAACACTTTTCTTCTAATGCTGAAGCCTACAACAGTATTTCTAGAATGGCCGGGTTCAACAAATCCCTTGGTCAATCTACTGGTGAACCTGACAAACATTATGCCAACTATAATGCAAGCAGGATCATTACTTACTCAGACCTATCACATCCAAGAATGATCCCCCTTCAGGCTCTAGCTTATGTTTGATTTCATGGAACTTGGCTAGCATTAGGAGCAGCTTGCTGTCTTAGATGATGCTAAGGTTGGGGGTGTGGTCTGTCAGGGAGGGGGTTGGACCGAGTTCAGCAGGCCACCACACGTTGTTCCATGGAGAAGTGTTGTTACCAAAGATGAGGACTTCCATTTTGTCGGTTTTGAGTTTGAGACAGTTGTCCTTCATCCAGTCGGAGACATTAATCCTACACTTGTGGAGCTCGGCCCTGGTGATGGAGGGTCTTCTGATAGTGAGGGGATGAGCTGGGTGTCGTTGGCATAGGATATGATGTTGCGCCAGTGCGAGCTGACGGTGTTGGCCAGAGGGGTCATGTAAGTGTTGAAGTGGGTGGGGCTGATTGATGATACTTAGCGGATGCAGGAGATGATTTTCTTGGGTTCTGAGGAGAACAACAGGAGTCAGCTTGTGTGGGTTCTTCTAGGGATGGATGAGGCGATCCATTTGAGGGTGTCTCCCTGGAATTCGATGTGGTGGTATCTGTTGATCAGGATGTGATGGGAGATGGTGTTGAAGTCGGCTGACAGTTCCAGGAGGATAAGGGCTGCCTTTTTGCCACAGTCCAGGAGAGCCTTGATGTCATAGGTGGCTGCAATCAGGGCTGTCTCTCTGCTGTGGTTGGCTCAGAATCTGGATTGAGAGGTGTTGTTGAGGGTGTTGTAGTCCAGATATTTGGTGAGTTGCTGGTTGATTGCCTTTTTAAGAGCCTTTGCTGAGAATGGGAGCAGGGAGATGGGCCAGTAGTTTTTCAGTTCAGTTGTGTCGACGGATGGTTTCTTCAAGAGGGGTCTCACTTCAGCAAGTTTCCAGTCCTTGAGGAAGGAGGCCAAGGTGGGAAAAGTTGTTCCCCAGACCAAAGCAGTGACTCCATGGGTCAGTTGGCTGTCACCACGGAACAGCACCAGGGACATTAAAACTGAAGAAACCCAAACTGGCAAGTTGATAACCACTTTGGAGGAATTGTCACTTACTGCCACTGGGCACGCCAAGAGACCAATCCTCAATGGGCAAAGGTTGTACCCAAATCAGCTGACCGGGGAGTGTTATCAGAGTCTAAATTGGTTGGCCAACACACTAGCCTCCAACAAAAAAATTCACTGTGACCACTGTTTTCAAAGACAAGCAGCAGTTGGCCTTCTACTGCCTCGAAGAGTATCTCTTGGGACCCTGACCTCTGTGGCAAGAGTCGCCCCACATGACCCGTGGACCAAGTAATACACACAAAGGCACCCCCATCGTCAGCACAGCTGTCAAATCCTTCCTTTTTTACAGGAGTGAAATGGATGCGCACAAAGTTCCCAACTTTACAGCAGGTCAAGCTGATCAAGTAATGGGTGTCCTGCTTGACCTACCGGAATGGAGGGATGAGCTGATGGACACAGGACTGTCACTGAATGGCTTCTAAGCTGCTTTGTCTTTTCTTCAGTTTCTAAAAAGTTAAGCAACAGGATTAGTGCCTAATTAACTATCATGAGAGCACCTATTCATTTGCAGTGTATTTGTGGATTACCTAATGCCCCTTCCTCCCTTCTGCTAGACTGCTGTGAAACCACCTGGCTCTTGATGACTGCATCTACAAACACAAATGGTTCAATGTAACTGCCTCTAAGAAAATTTCTGAATTCTAAATATAGGCCTAAACCATCCAAACCTAACCCCAAATACATTGATGCAAGTAGAGAAAATCACTGCTTCCAGGGAACATAACAATATATCTTGTATAATGCTCAGGAACTAGAGTCAGGCAAGTTTACCAAACAAGTACAATGGAATCCTAATCACCAGGTTAACTAAAGAAATGAAATACACCTAATTAACACTCATCCATGATTGTGTTCTTTATGACTAAGATAACAAGTCTCTCTTTTGCCTTCAGGTAGTTACAGGACACATCAGATAAGTATCAACAATAATTATTCTAGTGCAATAAGCATGTTCCCGCCTTGAAGAGAATGTGTTGGCTTTGCAAATGTTTGCTTACCTTCTTTTCTTGCAGGATGCATTGGACGTGAACGAAGAGACAGCAGACCTGCCTCCGGATGAGAAAATCACTAGAAAATCACTAGGAAGAGGAGACCTGGAATGAGGACGAAGAATGGAGCAGGGCGGGAGCAGATGAGAGAGAGCCTTCGGCACTGTGGAGAACAGGGAGCACTGGATGCAAGGATTCAGGTAAGCGGAAGTGAGTGTGAATTCCTGAACGAAGAGTAATTAGTCAGCGTGCAGCTTGCAGCCTAAAAGGGCTACACATGACACTCTCTTAAAGGGACCGGGCCATCAGAGTGCCACTCATGCGATGTACCCAAAAACAGCAAGTGGAGCATCTTTGAACATCTCTTCATCCTGTATCCCCAGCATCAGAACCACTCCATTAAAGTATTTTGTGATAGTGCTGTAAAGTTTGGAACAGGACCAGAAAATTCTCTGGTGACCAGGTAACTGTCCAAGCCTACCCCATCGTCACCACCCGCCCCCGCTCCCCAGACCTCCATTCTGTTGGATTTGGCTGCCCAAACTGGGCCGGAGTAGCTGAATTAACTCTTTACAAACTTTTCAAAAGTTTCAAACTTTAAATTGACCAATGCTTGTTTGTGGTTGAAATAAAAAGTGACATGTCTTTAAAAATCTGTATCTCATGCGCCGTAGGTGGATTTTTCTTATCTGGGACTAATCTAATTTTATAAATTGGTGTCATGTTTCTTTTGTGTTGAGTGGCTTTCTTATTTCATTTTTTGTTACTGTTAAATGTTTTACACTAAGTTCCTTTGTGCTAGTCTTGCTACTCAAAGCCATAGCTACTCAGGTTTGAGTTTAAGGTTGTTCAAATGAGTGTGACTGGACACAAGGTAGTTTTTGCGAATGTATTTCATGGTAAGGCTGCACAGCCATACCATATCCTCACACAACCTAGGTAATAGGGGGATAACATTGCAACTGCTGGGAATACTTAAGAATAAAAAATAAAAAAACACTCCATCTCGAAATATGGTGGATGAGATATCCATCAGGGTGTTGGAGTAACACTCTGTCACCCTGATAAACATTACTTCCTAAGCCAAACTTCAAATGAGGCCTTTGTTATTGCATTCAGAATAATTTAACTAAGATGTACTTAGAAATGGAAGAGAATATTTTGCTGAAGAAAAGGGCCTAGCAATGATTATTGAGGAGTTGTGGTGCAAGCCGGATGTCGAATTTTGGAACCTATGGGATGTGAGTCGAATATTGTTCTAGTTAGGAACTTGAGAAATAAAAGTATGGGTCCTATTTCTGTAACTTTGATATGAGCAATTGGTGCCATCATCGCATTCTCAAAAAAAGTTAAAAAATGTTCGAAAATATATTTGAAAAACAATGTTCCAAATAAAATATTTATACGAATATAGCAAAACAGATCAATAATTATAGCATTGGTATTCATCGGATATATACAATGAAACATAAATGATTGGAGTAATGTATTTAATATTCAATTTTTGTTTTGTGTCTATTTTGGGTTCTACTGACTTCAGCCAGGACTGAAAATCCAGTGAGTTTGTGGCCCACTGAGTCAGCATCCCTTGACAATCTTTATAAATGTTGTGTATACTGAATTTAACATAATTGGAAAGAAATAAAAAAAAATCTGACTTTACACAATGCAAATAGTTTTACAAGACTATGTAATATATTTATATATATATATATATATATATATATATATAACCTTCAACACTCCCTTAAATACCAGGAAAGCCAGGACACCTCCAATATGAAAATTCTATTTATTTCAGCACAAAATCCAACGCGTTTCGGCAACAGCCTTACTCATGGATCCATGAGTAAGGCTGTTGCCGAAACGCGTCGTGATAGGGGAATTCTGCAGGAAAGACCAACATCAGCAATGCAACAACGATGGATTTCCAGACGAGGGTACCTGTGGAACAAGGGGACCAAGTCCAAAAGTCACGATCAAGTCGGGAGTGGGCAGATGCCCAGGAAATGCCAGCTGTGGATGCAAAGAAGCTGCCACTGGATGGTAGAAGCTGAGGATTCAGCACAAACGACAAGGGCTAGAAACTTCCCCTTTGGAGGATGGATGTCCCACGTCGTGAAGAGTCGTGTAACACCCTCTCTCTGAGGAAGTCCTTTGTTCTGCCTTCCTGGGCCAAGCCTGGCTGGACCCCAGGAGGGCAGAAACCTGTCTGAGGGGTTGGCAGCAACAGCAGCCGCAGAGAAACCCCGGGAAAGGTAGTTTGGCAGTACCCGGGTCTGTGCTAGAGACCCGGGGAATCATGGGATTGTCTCCCCACTACCAGGATGGCATTGGTGGGGCAATTCCATGATCTTAGACATGTTACATGGCCATATTCGGAGTTACCATTGTGAAGCTATACATAGGTAGTGACCTATGTATAGTGCACGCGTGTAATTTTCAACAATTATGTGGGGTCCACTCCATTTGTCTTGGAGTGCTCTTGGGGCCACAGGCTCCAAGACCCACACTTTCTGCCCTGGTTGGTACTGAACCAAAACAGCCTTCTGGTCATGCCATCTCTTTTGGAGCTCTTGGCTGGCCTGAAGGTTTTTACTGGCCTTTTTCATGTACTCAGCCATCCTAGATCTTAGGCCAAGTACATAGTCCATTATGTCTTGCTTTGGAGCTTTTAAAGGTTGTTCCCAACCCTCCTTAACAAGTGTTAGAGGACCTCTCACAGGGTGTCCAAATAGGTGTTCAAAGGGGCTGAAGCCCACTCCTTTTTGGGGTACCTCCCTGTAAGCAAAAAGGAGGCAAGGTAACAGGATATCCCATCTCCTGCGGAGTTTTTCAGGGAGTCCCATAATCATGCCTTTGAGAGTTTTGTTAAATCTCTCCACCAGTCCATTTGTTTGTGGATGATAGGGTGTGGTGAACTTGTATGTAACACCACACTCCTTCCACATGGCCTTTAAGTAAGCAGACATGAAATTGCTTCCCCTGTCTGATACCACCTCTTTTGGGAAGCCCACCCTGGAAAAGATTCCCAGGAGGGCCTTTGCCACTGCAGGAGCTGTAGTGGTCCTTAGAGGAATTGCTTCAGGATATCTGGTGGCATGGTCCACTACCACCAAGATAAACCTATTGCCTGAAGCAGTAGGAGGGTCAAGAGGGCCAACTATGTCAACCCCTACCCTTTCAAAGGGATCCCCAACCACAGGCAGTGGGATAAGGGGTGCCTTTGGAGTGCCACCTGTCTTGCCCTGGCTTGACAGGTTTCACAGGACTTACAAATTTCCTTTGTGTCCTCTGACATTGTAGGCCAATGAAACAAGGGGACAAGCCTGTCCCAAGTTTTCATTTGCCCCAAATGTCCAGCTAAGGGAATGTCATGGGCTAGAGTTAGGCGGAACTGTCTGTACTCCTGAGGAATCACCAATCTCCTGGCAGCTCCATGTTTTGGATCCCTTGCTTCAGTGTACAAGAGGTTGTCCTCCCAGTAAACTCTGTGAGAGTCACTGACATCCCCATTTGCTTGCTTGACAGCTTGCTGCCTTAGACCCTCTAGTGTGGGACAGGTATGCTGTGCCACACTCAGCTCCTCCCTGGCAGGCCCCCCTTCACCCAAAAGCTCAGCAGTGTCTGCTTCCAGCTCCTCTGGTGTAGGTTCTGCACAGGGTGGAAATTCTTCTTCCTCAGAAGTTGAATTCACTGTAGAGGGAGGGATAGTAGGTAGTGATTTACCTTTACTAACCCTAGCTTTAGGGAGCACTTGGTCCATTCTTCCAGGATCCAAGTCACCCTGTCCTTTTTGCTTTTTGGCCTGAGACCTGGTTAAAGCAAAATTATGCCCTGGAATGCCCAGCATTGCTGCATGAGCCTCCAACTCCACATCTGACCAAGCTGATGTCTCTAAATCATTTCCTAGTAGACAGTCTACAGGTAAATTTGAGGCAACCACAACTTTCTTTGGACCAGTAACCCACCCCCAGTTGAGATTTACAACAGCCATGGGGTGGCTAAGTGTGTTGTTATGAGCATCGGTTACTTGGTACTGGTGACCAAGTAGGTGTTGTTCAGGGTGGACCAGTTTCTCTTTTACCATGGTAACACTGCCACCTGTGTCCCTGTAGGCCTGAACCTCAACACCATTTATTAGGGGTAGTTGCTTCTACTTATCCATGTTAAGGGGACAAGCAACCAAGGTGGCTAAATCAATAGCCCCCTCAGAGACTAACACAGCCTCTGTGGTCTCCCTAACAAGACCAACCCCAACTAAATTACCAAAAGTGAGCCCAGCTACTCCCTTGGATTGGCTATTAGTAGGTTTGCTCCCACCACCACTGCTATTACTAGGGGCACTAGGTGTAGCAGCAGGGGTTGTAGTGGTAGGAGGCCTGGTGCTTTTCTTTGGACAACTGGGATCTGTTGTCCAATGGCCTTTTATTTTACATAAATAGGACCATGGTTTCTTTTCTTTGTTTTGATTTGAAGAGGATTTGGGCCCACCACCCCCACCAGAGTGTTTTTGTGGGCCTGATGAAGACTCATTTTTAGATTTGTTCCCACCCTTGTCAGAAGACTTACCATCCTTCTTCTTGCCATCTTTGTCACCCTCTGTATGAACTTTTCTGTTCACCCTTGTTCTGACCCATTTGTCTGCCTTCTTTCCCAATTCTTGGGGAGAGGTCAGATCAGAGTCCACTAGGTACTGGTGTAACAAATCAGACATACAATTATTAAGAATATGCTCTCTCAGGATTAAGTTATACAGGCTTTCATAGTCAGCAACTTTACTGCCATGTAACCACCCCTCCAAGGCCTTCACTGAATGGTCAACAAAGTCTACCCAGTCTTGTGAAGACTCCTTTTTGGTTTCTTTGAACTTCATCCTGTACTGTTCAGTGGTTAAGCCATAACCATCTTGGAGTGCATTCTTAAGAACTTTAAAATTATTGGCAACACTTTCCTTAACAGTAAGGAGCCTATCCCTACCCTTTCCACTGAAGGATAGCCATAGGATAGCAGCCCACTGCCTTTGAGGGACCTCCTGTACAACACAGGCCCTCTCAAGTGCAGCAAACCACTTGTTAATGTCATCCCCCTCCTTGTAAGGGGGAACTATCTTGTGCAGATTCCTAGAATCATGCTCTTTTGCAGGATGACTATTTGGAATACTGCTGCTGCCACCATGGGTTTCAAAACCCAATTTCTGTCTTTCTCTTTCTATCTCTAAGGACTGCCTATCTAAATCCAGCTGTTGCTTCTTGAGCTTCAGCCTGGATTGTTCCACTCTCAATCTATTGAGCTCCCATTCTAACACTTTGTCATCAGGGTGGGTGGGTTGGGCATGTCTTGAGACAGAAGAATGGTGAGAATGAACAGAAGGAGACCTGGCCCTAACAGATGGCACACTAACATTCTGGCCTACAGAAGTGACACTTTTACTGTGATGAGAAACAACACTATTACTGTGATGTGAAGCAACACTCTTACTGTGATGTGAATTCACATCAGTACCAGCTATGCTAGGTGGCTTGCTAAGGGGCAGGTTGGAAAGATTCCCTCCCAAATCTTTTGCTAGGGGTGCCCCAGAATCAGAGTGGGAACCATCAGCTAATTTCTCACCAGAAGTGCCAACAAAAGTCTTGTCTTGTTCAACTAGCATGTTAACTAATAGTTCTCTAGAGGGATTCTTCCCTACCCCTAAACCTCTTTCTACACAGAGACTCCTTGCTGCCTTCCAGCTAAGGGGGTCATAAGCAGTCTTGGATAGATCAACAGTTTAGCCTGTGCCAGACATTTTAGAAAGTGTTTAAGGGATAGAAAAAGAAAGAAAAAGTTTTTGGAACTTTTTAAAGATCAGAAAAAAAACTTTTACAACTTTTAAAGAACTTTTTGAAAGTTTAGAGGTACTTTTCAGCACTTAGAAAAGAAGTGAGAGAAGAAAAGCAAAACTTTTTGGTTAGGTGTACATACACTGAACTTGTTTTGTATATTTTTCTCTTATGAAAAGTACAATGACAAAAGTGGTAAGTAGTTGCAAAGTACTTATCCCACCGCTGCACAACCAATGTAGGAGGCTGGACTGGCTTGTAGTGAGTACCAAGGGGTACTTACACCTTGCACCAGGCCCAGGTATCCCTTATTAGTGTAGAGGGGTGTCTAGCAGCTTAGGCTGATAGAAAAGGTAGCTTAGCAGAGCAGCTTAGGCTGAACTAGGAGACGAGTGAAGCTCCTACAGTACCACTAGTGTCATATGCACAATATCATAAGAAAACACAATACACAGATATACTAAAAATAAAGGTACTTTATTTTTATGACAATATGCCAAAAGTATCTCAGTGAGTACCCTCAGTATGAGGATAGCAAATATACACAAGATATATGTACACAATACCAAAATATGCAGTAATAGCAATAGAAAACAGTGCAAGCAATGTATAGTCACAATAGAATGCAATGGGGGCACATAGGGATAGGGGCAACACAAACCATATACTCTAGAAGTGGAATGCGAACCACGAATGGACCCCAAACCTATGTGACCTTGTAGAGGGTCGCTGGGACTGTAAGAAAACAGTGAGGGTTAGAAAAATATCCCACCCCAAGACCCTGAAAAGTGGGCGCAAAGTGCACCTAAGTTCCCCAAAGAGCACAGAAGTCGTGATAGGGGAATTCTGCAGGAAAGACCAACACCAGCAATGCAACAACAATGGATTTCCAGACGAGGGTACCTGTAGAACAAGGGGACCAAGTCCAAAAGTCACGATCAAGTCGGGAGTGGGCAGATGCCCAGGAAATGCCAGCTGTGGATGCAAAGAAGCTGCCACCGGATGGTAGAAGCTGAGGACTGCACGAACGACAAGGGCTACAAACTTCCCCTTTGGAGGATGGATGTCCCACGTCGTGAAGAGTCGTGCAGAAGTGTTTTCCCGCAGAAAGACCGCATACAAGCCTTGCTAGTTGCAAGGGTTGCGGTTAGGGTTTTTGGATGCTGCTGTGGCTCAGGAGGGACCAGGATGTCACCACTTGCGTGAGGGGACAGCGGGGGCGTCCAGCAAGACAAAGAGCCCACTCAGAAGCAAGCAGCACCCGCAGAAGTACCGGAACAGGCACTACGAAGTGGAGTGAATCAGTGCTCACCCGAAGTTGCACAAGAGAGTCCCACGCTGCCGGAGGACAACTCAGGAGGTCGTGCAATGCAGGTTAGAGTGCCGGGGACCCAGGCTTGGCTGTGCACGAAGGAAATCCTCGGTGAGTGCACAGGAGCCGGAGTAGCTGCAAAACACACGGTTCTCAGCAATGCAGTCTGGCGTAGGGAGGCAAGGACTTACCTCCACCAAACTTGGACTGAAGAGTCACTGGACTGTGGGAGTCACTTGGACAGAGTTGCTGAGTTCAAGGGACCTCGCTCGTCGTGCTGAGAGGAGACCGGTGATGCAGTTCTTTCATGCCTGCGGTTACAGGGGGAAGATTCCGTCGACCCACGGGAGATTTCTTCGGAGCTTCTAGTGCAGAGAGGAGGCAGACTACCCCCACAGCATGCACCACCAGGAAAACAGTCGAGAAGGCGGCAGGATCAGCGTTACAGTGTCGCAGTAGTCGTCTTTGCTACTTTGTTGCAGTTTTGCAGGCTTCCATCGCGGTCAGCAGTCGATTCCTTGGCAGAAGGTGAAGAGAGAGATGCAGAGGAACTCTGATGAGCTCTTGCATTCGTTATCTAAGGAATTCCCCAAAGCAGAGACCGTAAATAGCCAGAAAAGGAGGTTTGGCTACTTAGGAGAGAGGATAGGCTAGCAACACCTGAAGGAGCCTATCAGAAGGAGTCTCTGACGTCACCTGCTGGCCCTGGCCACTCAGAGCAGTCCAGTGTGCCAGCAGCACCTCTGTTTCCAAGATGGCAGAGGTCTGGAGCACACTGGAGGAGCTCTGGGCACCTCCCAGGGGAGGTGCAGGTCAGGGGAGTGGTCACTCCCCTTTCCTTTGTCCAGTTTCGCGCCACAGCAGGGCTGAGGGATCCCTGAACCGGTGTAGACTGGCTTATGCAGAGACGGGCACCATCTGTGCCCATCAAAGCATTTCCAGAGGCTGGGGGAGGCTACTCCTCCCCAGCCCTGACACCTTATTCCAAAGGGAGAGGGTGTAACACCCTCTCTCTGAGGAAGTCCTTTGTTCTGCCTTCCTGAGCCAAGCCTGGCTGGACCCCAGGAGGGCAGAAACCTGTCTGAGGGGTTGGCAGCAGCAGCAGCTGCAGTGAAACCCCGGGAAAGGTAGTTTGTCAGTACCCGGGTCTGTGCTAGAGACCCAGGGAATCATGGGATTGTCTCCCCAATATCAGGATGGCATTGGTGGGGCAATTCCATGATCTTAGACATGTTACATGGCCATATTCGGAGTTACCATTGTGAAGCTATACATAGGTAGTGACCTATGTATAGTGCACGCGTGTAATGGTGTCCCCGCACTCACAAAGTCCGGGGAATTGGCCCTGAACAATGTGGGGGCACCTTGGCTAGTGCCAGGGTGCCCACACACTAAGTAACTTAGCACCCAACCTTTACCAGGTAAAGGTTAGACATATAGGTGACTTATAAGTTACTTAAGTGCAGTGTAAAATGGCTGTGAAATAACGTGGACGTTATTTCACTCAGGCTGCAGTGGCAGGCCTGTGTACGAATTGTCAGAGCTCCCTATAGGTGGCAAAAGAAATGCTGCAGCCCATAGGGATCTCCTGGAACCCCAATACCCTGGGTACCTCAGTACCATATACTAGGGAATTATAAGGGTGTTCCAGTATGCCAATGTAAATTGGTAAAATTGGTCACTAGCCTGTTAGTGACAATTTGGAAAGAAATGAGAGAGCATAACCACTGAGGTTCTGATTAGCAGAGCCTCAGTGAGACAGTTAGTCATAACACAGGTAACACATACAGGGCACACTTATGAGTACTGGGGCCCTGGCTGGCAGGGTCCCAGTGACACATACAACTAAAACAACATATATACAGTGAAATATGGGGGTAACATGCCAGGCAAGATGGTACTTTCCTACAGTCTTGCCATCAGCCTTTGCCGTCTTCCAGGTGGGTGGAGATGTACAAATGGTTCCCCAATTCCACAGATCTCACCCTGAACAGAGCAATGTTATTCAAATAACTGATTCTCCCAGAGGTCACATGGTCTTCTCTTTGACTGGCCATCTGAAGTAACCAGTTGGCTGTCCTTTAGGTTGAAAGTTGACATTGCTAGGTTCGTGGGTGGAGATTGTTCATTAGAAGACAGGTTGGTTCATTAGAAGGGATGTCTATTTCCTTTTGGATTCCTCCTTGTGAGTAGAAGCAGAGAACAAAAAACATGCACCTGGGGGAAAGTTCGAAAAAGAGAGAAAATTGAGTTGCCTGTAGGCTGAGTTGTGGTTGGAGGTGAGTTGTACATAGCCAGGATGAGCATTTGTGTCTTTTAAGTTAGTGAGGGGGACTTGCATTTTGGAAGAGTGCCCTAGGACTTAGCATGACACACAGCATTGAGGTGGTCTTTAAGGTGTGATCTTGTGCACGACCAACAGTCTTATCTTCCTCTGCAGTGTTAAAGGACACAGACATGGTCGTTTTTAGGCGCAGCAAATTTTCTTTATGGATTGCATGCAGTTCTCCATTCATTTTATTTAACTTCATCATTGTCAGGCTGTTTAGCCCAAATGGTGGAAGGGAAGGAAAATCTCAGATGGTATGGAGGCAACAAGAATTCATGTTGCACTGCAACTACAAGGCACAGATGACACTTCAACAAAGACAGGTGAGGCATAACATTGGCATTTGTGGTTGTATGTTGCTTGGCATGTGCCCAGGGATATGAGACAGGAATTTTCCAGGCAGTCGTATCAAGACTCCTTGATGTCAGAGGCTCACCAAGGATTCCTGATGGTGGCTGCAGCTTGTGTCAGATAATATGTCAGGTGCAAAATGCAGTAATATAAACACTTTAGAATTCTGATATTGTGATAGAAGACAACTGTGAGAGAAGTGGCAACATGTGTCAATGCTTATAAACACTAAAAAGAAACATTACATGTTCTATTTACATGGACACATTGATAACCTGATAGCCATTCGATGAAAATTAAAAACATGGCCAATGAGATGCAAATGAAGATAGATAGTAGTATTAATATTAGGGTCCCAGATTTCCCTTAAAGGGATGGTAGATGGATGGAGGATTTGTTGCTTGATGGGTGCCCCGATGCAGGATAATGGACAGGTAGCAGAGAGGACACACTGGATAGTGTGTCAATGCAGGTATGGAGAAAGATATAATTTAAATCACAATATATCAATAGTATGAGGGCAAGGGAACATATTACTGTCACACAGTCATTAAACATGCATAGAGTCATGCATTGGGTGACAGCTGCTGGAACAATTAGTGGGATAAAACTAAAGTGCATTTATTCCCAATTTTTGGTTGAATGTAAATGACGATTGGATGCAGGGGATCTTTGGGAAAGCAATCCCCCCTACTCCTTGTTTAAATCAGAGATTAAAAGGCTTATTCAACTGTACTCTTATCACTCAGACCGTTCACTTCTTGTCCATCGGAAGCATGCCTGGGCAGTAATTGGCTCTTTTAAGCCAGGTATGTCCTCCAGTTGGTGGAAAAAGGCCTTTTTGGCCTTAAGGATGGGTGATTGTTTTTTTTTAAAACACCTGTCCCAATGGCAGCTACCCCCTGGGGACAGTGTGACATGTAGAGGCTGCAGCAATGCAGATGAAACCATTGATCATGTGGTTTGCCTGTGTCCAGCTTTATTAAAGGAGCGTAGACTTTTGTTTCGGAGTAAATGGAATGAATTGGGAATCCGCTCCTGTCGACAGGCAATTATCCAGTCTCTGGACCCAGGCAATCCAATGTTAAATGTGTTACTGACCAAATTTATTAAAATTGCACAACCTAAATTTAATGGCACTGCGAGCAATGAACACGTTTAGTTGGAACCCTTCCACACTCTTGCCATTTTGTCCGTTATTGGTTAGGATGAGGTACTCTAACAGTATATGTTGACGTTGAGTGCAATTATTATTTTATGCACCATGCATTTTAGTGCTGTGCTTATGTATATTTCCTTGTGTTTTATGTAGGGCTCCGGGCTGGGTGGTTTGTCTTTTAATATGTTGCATGCGCAATTTATGGTGTGCTTTTAGCTTGAACTCAGTTTTTGAGGGTACTTATTTTCGATTGTTATTAATTGTTTTTTGCTTTGCTTATTTGTATTGGATTTTACTATCTGTACAATAAATTATTATACATACTGGAACAATGCGGTCAATTGGAGGCAGACATTGACATGATGTGAGAGAGTATAAGATAATGTGACAAATAACTTATTGCTGCATGACTAGCTGTAGTTTGTAAATAGTTGGCCAGCGACATATACATACCTACACAAACTCCAGACTATAACTTTACTCATTACATCTGTTGATAAAAAATCTGAAAAATTGTGTCAGGTATCATTTGACATAGATGTTGCATTACCAGACCGTGACATCTGCCTGATGTCTGAAGCAGTTCACAAGGTGGTGCTGGTAGTGCAGCTGCAGTGGAGGTGGTGGCAGGTGATTGTGGACTAGCAACATAGGACCTGCAAAGACATCAATGACATGATGAGGATGTGCATATCTAAACCCTAAGCCCTTACAAAACAGCCATGTGATGAGGACATTGAGCATGTACAGATTAGATACAATTATTTCTGTTCTGAACTATAATAAATTATAGACATACACTTTTCTAGAGTCTGGTTTTAACTTTGATAGTATGGCCATCTTGGCTGGGTGGTGAGGCTGCAGAAAGATGGCAGATCTGGTCTGGCCCTGCAATTGGAGGGGCTGCTTGTGCGCCAGATGTCAACTGTAATGGCATAGACTTGTGTGCTCTGGAAAGGAAAGATAGAAGGATCACTGTAAGCAGTTATTACCTTAAAACAGGAAGGGAAACTCTGTGTGAGTGCCATGCTTTGGATGTCTTTTTATATTTGAGGGGGGAAGATGTGTGCTGTTTGTAGATACTGTGACATGAGTGTGAAGCTGTAATATATTTTGAAGACAGCAGAGTTTTGTTCTTACCTGGAGCATTGTTGGTAATCAACACTTGCAGACCATAGAGTGGGTCAGAGTGTATGGTGGGGAAGATATGCTAATCGAGCTTTTAGACGGAGGCAGGATTCAGATGTACCAACAGAGAGAAACTCTGTCACCTTTTTCATGCTGAACTACTTTATCCACCTCCTCTCATCATACTATTTCTCTATGAGATCCCCCACGCACCATACCTCCATCACCAATGCATTCACAGTTTGGATGCCTTCTCTGCAAATCTGAGGGTGTATGGCAACAGACCATTGTAATTCCCTACACTTATCCATTATAATGTGAACTGAAAGTCCTAACACCCACTCAGTGAAGTTTCCCTTCCTCTGCAGTGGGATTGGCCGCAATCTTGAGGTTGGAGCTCTTATCTAGCATTCCCAGTGGCACGTAGTACAAGAGATAGCGGGCAGAGCCCAGGGTATAGGTTGTTTGTATGTGCCTGCAGTGTCAATAGCTGTCAGGAGTTTGCGATTTTACTTAGTTGATGGCTGTTTCCCTATTCTTTTCATTTTGTATTTCTGCATAGCATAGGTGGAGCTCTCCACCTACATTATGTAAAACAATGCTAAGTTGTCTACACCAAAAAATATGCTCCTAAAGTTACTAGTAGTAAACAGAACCAGTGGTTACCTTACTTGTGTGTTTTCAGTTGTAGAAGCCCCCGTTCCTCCCTTTAGGGCGTAGAGACTCATGGTGATTTAAAACTAAGCATTCTCCGTATGCAGATTTACCTTTGGGAAAGGACCCTTTATTTGCATTTTGTCAAATATTCTGAGACTCGAATTCAGAGTTACATATGTGCTTGCGTTATAATATTCTGTGGAGATTCTGAAGGGTGAACTGCCAAATGCTGCTGTAAGAGATGTATAAAACAGTTGTTATATTAACAAAGTAGAGCAGAAATTGTGAAGCTCTAGTCCTAATTCGTGGTGTATCCATTCCCACTTGCATAGATATTAGCTCCGACAGCCCACAAACCTTTAAATAGGTCTTTTGTTCCCAAGCATCAAAGCATGACCTAAACAAACAGAAAACAAACTGTAATTTTAAATAGTGCTGTGTGAGCCCTGCTGTAGAAAAAGCGTAGTATGCATATCAACTTGACACTGGCATTGAAAAAACACATTAATTCAAAAATACTGTCCATGTATTTCCTCCATTAAATATTCTGCCATGAAGTCACGCAGGAACGCAGCAAAGTTCTCTTGAGTAAAAAATAAATAATCTACAGCCTAACACTCCATAAATATCAAGGTAAGTGTCACTGCCCTGTGTGTATGTATGACCCTGTCAAACTGTTGCAGCAGAGGAAAAGGAAGTGTTTTGCAATAGCGGCACAAAGACCTTCGGGAAATTGCAGATTTGGGGGATCCGATGACGGAGTGGAGAGAGAGCTGGTGAGAGAAGGCAGTACACATGAGACGGATAAGTCAGCAGCAGAGATAGGATCAGGTATCCTGGCTCAAGGCCTTGAGTTTCCGCTGCTGCTGTTCTATGTGGGATTCAAGATAAGTCATTGAGCGTGGCATAGCTGCTGGAATGAATGAACGCGATTCATTATAAGCACATATCCATGTTACAAGTGTGTTAATTTAGCATTTCAATAAGCATGGACGTCAATGAGGGCGTGACAAGGGTAACAAGTGGTTAGGGGGCATGAAGGCAGCAGGAGGAACAGAAAGTAACCATGGGTCTAAGCGCTGCTGGGCTTTTGTTGTTTACATTCCGTGTCTTCGCCTCGCCCATCAGCCGCAAGTAGGAGGTTGCCGGGAGGCTGCGCTTAGAGGAGACGGGTCAACCCTGCTGTGTCATGGAGGATTGGGGGACCTGATTCCACTTGCTCTACCCTTGGCATGTTGGTGAATTGACGTCCATGACTTCAATAACTTTGGGCAGGGCAGGCAGGGCGGTGATAGCGCCCATGACACGTCACTTAACTTGTCAAATGCACAATCCTAATTGCAAAGCGAACACAATTCATGACTGCGGCATTAAAACACTATAGAAAAACGTAGTAAGTTAAACTTCAAAAGTGAAGGTGATGACGCAGAAATGAAGGTTTTACATTTATTAGCGCATAAAAGTAGTGCTGCAATAATCAAGTGTGACTTTAATCGAACGAATAAAGATTGTACGGGGACAAGTGTGCCCTCAGAGTAGTTTGCCAACATTTATAAGCGTGCTTTATATAATGTGATGTATTAGAATTGTACGAATCTGACATAATCGTAAACGTGTGCTACGATTTGCTTGTTTGAAACGTTTTAGCTTAGCATAACTTTAGTGCAGGCTTCGGCCTAGTTGCCTTGTCTCACGATTTAGATGCTCGTATTTTTCCAATGTGCTAATAAACGTGTATTTCTGCTTGAAGCTGTACTTTTCCACTGAGATCGTTCACATGCTTATCTTAAGGTTTCGTGCCAGCCTGGCATCTTCTTCTTTGCTCCAAGGTCAATCTGCAGGTGCGGACAATGGAAGCTCTGAAAGTGAGTTAATTGGTATAAAATGTTGCAACTTACGTAACCGTCTCCAAGGATAATGTATGCCTAGGTAGAAGCTTGAGAACTGTTGTTTTTGATTGGACAATTTGAAGCCAACCTATGAACCCTCCAATGGAAGACCCTAATGGATTTGAACTGTTGTCTATTTAAACCTGGTGCACGAGAAGAAAGCAGCCATTACCAGCCATTGCCCGCCATTTGCAGGACTTTGCAGCTATTATGGCCCACCTTGCTGCGACGCCATTTTGAAAGAGACTCTGATGCTTTCTCTAATCGAGAGAAAGAGACTTTAGGAAATTCTCGCCCTAGAGACCTTTAACTTTGATCTGTCCCTTTTGCATGAAGTAGTAGTTCATCTTGCCGCTGTGAGGCAATTGCCCCGTCCACCCTGCCCTTTGCCCCGTCCCATGCTGTTTGAATCCGGTACCTGTGAGACGAAGACTTCCTTGAATGCTGATTGAATTTGGTAAATATGAAGACAAATGTACAATTGCATTGTGTTTTTCTTTTTTTTAGGTAACCAACTGCTGATTTTGATAAGAGCCCTAGTTAGGAGTTTTCTAAATTAATGTTGCTAAATTGTTTTAGCATGAAGACCCACATGCTGATGCTAATTTGAGGTTAGATGAGGATTCATTTGATGCACGATGCAATTTGAGACCTTGTTATGCTGACCAATGTATGCAATTAGCTCGTTACAGATCATAGTTTTAGTGGTTTGTGTTGCTATTATCGAAGGCATTGTCATTCAAATGCTGCATAGATTGCATCTGTTTCGCCGTTATGGACAGCTATTAATGTTCATTTACATATATCATTTGGTGTTAAGACACATTTATATTGTGCTAGCTTTGTTAATATAGGGAAATAAATGCATTAACTTCAAATAAACTGGTGTGGTTATTCATGACCGAAAGGTCATGGTTCGTCGAAATGTTTTCTGGATTAATTGTTAAGTGTTATGTTGATCAGGGTATTGCATATGTTCGTTATTGATTATTGATTGTTGATTTGATTGATTACTTTCGGGTGAAGATTGCCCCACTTGGTCAAAAGATTCATCGACCTAAGAGCGTCCAGGTACAGGTAAATTATTAGGCATGGAACGCTCTATCAGTAGATGGTAGCAGAGGACGGTTTAGACTTTTGGGACCCCGCTCGAGAGGTATATGGTGTTGAATTAGATTTTTCTTGGGTAAAACAGATTGAGAAAATGATGATAGGCTAGGTCCCCCGCGACTTTCCCGGGATCTCGGAGCTTGCGAATGGAGAGAATGGAGGTGTGAAATCGGCGTTGGCGGTACTAGTGACGGTATGAGTGAAGTTAGGATTTTGCGCTTGCACAGCTTATTGCCGCAGGTTGTTTGAAAAGGTTGCGAGGATTTTAGAGAATAGCGGAGGTGCGACTCCGAGTGTGAGAGTAGGGAAGTCGTCGAACTTCATGTGCGTGTGGCGCTTTGTGCAGAAAAAGGTCCACGTGGTTGTTGTTGTTGAGACGGGCCCTGCGAGGTCAAGAGACTCCGGAGTATGTTGAAAAGTGTATGAGTCACTTGTTTTATGTTGTGGTCTGGTCGGTTTAGTAGGTTGATCGGGCGTGGTCAACGAGTCGGTACGTGTGTTAAGGGAGTGAAAGAAAACTTCGACTTCGGGCTTTGACAAATTCTAAGTGCACTAGAATAGATCATTGACAAGTTGAGAGCAGAGTCTGCGGGTTAGATTTGCTTGCGAAAGTGGGGACCGAGAAAGATGGAATAACTGCCGAGGCTAGTGAAAAATCCCTAAGGTCCTGAAGCGATTGTGTTACCCTTCCTGTAGTAAACCGACAGATCTGTTTTATTATTATTTGGTTACTCGCGATACATGCTAGAAGTTGTTACGAGAGGAGCTGAGTGAAGGAGGACAAGCCGCGAGGCTTTGTCAGCCGCAGTGTGTGTGAGTGTGACGTCACTAGGAGCCGCGCTGGGATAGGTTGGTTGCAGAGAAGGGTCGCGCACGGATTGGACGCAGTCCGTGGGGCTCGATTGGAAGGGGAAAGGCAAGCGAAGAGTATTCCGGGAATTAAAGTCACCTTATTGATTACAAACTTTGTGAAATAAAAGACGAGAAAATGAAATTTTTTAAAGCATTAAAGAGTGCGATGAAGGGAGAGTCTTACATTAAAGCGAGCGTAGGAGAGGAGACGCCACTTGAAGGTACACCAGCTTACATTGTAATGGAGGAAAAGGGGGTAGCTCCGTGCCTTTGGTTAAAGCAATGGCACAAACTGACAGAGAAACATGGGAGCGTAGCGTTCCCGATCCATGGGACATTCAATATAAGGATCCTAGAGAATTTGAGATTCGCGATGTACGACATGAAGGTCCCTCCAAGGCCAGCACAGTTTGAGGCTCTAGCGATTTGGGAACTAATGGCTAGACAGCAACAGCAAAAGAAGTTCGAGACCAGGATGAGAAAGGTAGAAAAGACACTAGCGGACGCTAGGTGGGATAATGCACAGAAGGTGTGGAGGTCAGATATATTGCAGGGGATAAAATTGTTCCCCGCAATTGCTAAGGAAGAAGAGGAGACAGGCAAGACCTGTAAGACAAACAGGAGGTGTTCCAAAGATAGAGAAGAAGAGTCAGAGGATGAGGAGTTCATCATCCAATTGCTGAACGACCGTCCACCACCCTATGCAGAGAGTGCACAAGGTCCAAGTACCAGTTCTGCCCCTCCGGCACCGGTACAGAATAATGAAACTCCGAATTCAGAAATGCCATCGGGATCTAAGGACCCGAGTTTACTGTTCACGCCGCAGATACCGCAGGTTAGGAGAATATATCCAGATGTGCCTATATTGAAACCAGCAGAAAATTATCAGCCGCAGGTCCCAAGGTACTACAGCAGTGACAACAGTGCGGGAATGATTCTAGATCCAACCGTAATGGGAGTACAGAATGGTTGCAACCCAACATTGGCACAAGCTGAGTCAACCCAGCTTTTGATGCCTCAAAAGCAGATGCAGGGGGGAACCGTACATGCTCAGATGACGGGGAGTCAGATGGGCATGCCGACAATGATGACCCATAGTGTGGGAATGAACATGCCTCAGAACCTGGGAAATGGACAGAACCCAGATGCGATAACCCTACCCATTACTGTAGGTCCACCGGTACCTTTGTACACTCAGCCTAGCTTAGGTATGAGCGGTCAAGGATCAATGGTGCAGAGTGGAACGGAGAGGTGGTGCATAGAAAACACTCCAGAGACAACTCCGATAGCGGCTCTGCCAACTGGATCTGGGTCCTTGATGGAGTTTAGTCCCATATGTGCTCAGTCAACAGTGGTGAGGTCGAGCCCCCCACTGATGATACCGCTAACATCGAACACTGAGAAGTTGCCGCAACCATCAATGGCAGTCGATGTGAATGCTACACTGATGGGGTTGAATGCGCAACAGCTGACGCAGTGGTTCAACAGTCTGAATTCCACACAAAGCTCAGCCAGTGGGAAGGGAGAAGACTATCTGAATAGGGTCAGGTTGAACATGGAAGCACAAGAATTGGTGGAAGGGACTATGGGTTTGAATAGGTTAGAGTCCTACTCGGAAGAGGAGCTGAGGTATCTATGTCCCAGGATTACGAGAGAAGTGAACAAGGTACACAGAAGGTTGCAAGAAATAGCTGACAAAAACAGGATTGAGATAGACAAGACAAAACACTTGAGCAGGAGCTATAGATTGGATTTCGGGACCACAGACTTTGAACACATGAGGTCAGCAGGCATGAAAACGCACCTTAGAGAATTGCTGCAGAGTGCACAAGTGTGGGGGTGCCTAGACAAATGGGAGAGCAGATGGGCAAGGAAAAAGGAAAAGAAGAAAGACAGTGTCCCAGAGCATAAGGAGAAAAGACCACAGAGTAGTGATGCAATAGCCATGTTACCAATGAGGGAGACAGCAGGGGGAAAATTAGTACATGTACCGTGGCACAGAAGCGACATTCAGTCTTTTACGGATGATTTTCCCAAACTGAGAGAGAAACCGATAGAATGGTATCAACAGACTGATAGGTTTGTGAAACTTGCAAAATGTCTTTGGGAAGACCTGAACACCCTCTTTGAGATTGTGGTTCCGGCAGATTTGTGGGAAGAATGCAAAAGGGCTGTAGGTTGGCCGACAAGTGAACCAGAGAGAGACAGGGATACGGGTGCACCATCACCTATGGTGATGAGTTTGTACTATAAGGTGATTGAGCATTTGAAGACGAAGGTTGCCGCGAAAAATGTGGATTGGCAGAAGATTGATCGGACTGCCCAAGAGGCTAAGGAGTCGATACATGGTTACTATGAGAGATTGTTGAAAGCGTTCAAGAACTACAGTGGCACGGAAACAATAGAGGCGAAGGACATGCTTCATTTTGTGTTTAGGTTTGTGGAAGGGCTGAGACCAGAGATAAGTCAGATGATAAAGACGCATTTGATTTGTTGGCAGTCGAAACCTATTGATGAGGTGTTGAATTATGCGAAATACTGTAGCGACGAAATTGAAGTGAAACAGAAAAAGTTGAAAGAGAAAGTGATGATGATGCAGCTTAAAGCAGCTCAGACAGGTTTACAAGGGTTGCAAGGGTTCCAACAGCAGGTACCGCAGCCGCAGCCGCAGGGAAATATGGTGTTCCAGCCACAGGCGAGAGGCAGAGGCAGAGGAGGTTTTGTAAATAATGGTCCGGATTTGAACACTGTTGCAGTTCCGAATGGTGTGCAGGCAATGAAAAGGGTGATGCCGTGTCACGGTGCGGAATCGTCGGACATTGGAAACGCGAGTGCCCGATGGTGGTGCAGGAAGGTGCAGGTGTTGGTCAGCAAAACAATGATGTCAATGCATTCCAGACAATGAGGGGACCAAAAATGAGAGGTCCAAACCCAAATTTTCAGACCATAAATCAGCTGCAGGGATTACAGCCCATGCAGCCGCAGCAGATGCAGATGCCCCGTATGCAGATGACGCAAATGCAGCCAATGCAACAGCAGTTTCCCATGGTACCTAATCAGCAAATGCAAATACCTTTGGCACCAATGAATCAGCAGCAGGTGATGGTTCCTCCACAGGTCTCGAGTCAGGTGATGAATACAAATGGCACGGTACAACAGTTTCCATTACACAGTGAGAATGGAATAAACGATGCATGGGAGAGTGAAAGTTCAGGAGAGGAGGGAGATTGTGTGCTTGCAGCATCCTTGGAAGTTGATCAAAAGGGTCCATATGTAGAGGGAAGAGTCATGGGTCATCGTGTCTCATTCTTAGTTGACACAGGAGCCACACGTTCAACTGTTAGGAGCATTGAAGTACCAAATTTGCCACTCTCAGGGAGGACAGTTCAAGTAGTGGGAGTAGCAAACAGGTACCTGACGAACCCAATCACAGATCCAGTAACAGTCAGCATTGGTAACTATCAAGGGTCACATAAATTTGTGGTATGTGATTCAAGCCCGATAGCACTATTAGGGAGAGACCTATTGTGCAAATTGGGATGCTCGATTAGGTGTTAGGACGATGGAATTAGAATTCAGACGAGCAGTGATGGGGAAGAAGAGGAAAGTGTAGAAGGGGACGAGATGGAAACTGTCGAAGAGGAATATCCTCTGATTACACTTTTTCCGATGATAACTGAAGAAGATATTCCAGTTGAATTGCGAGAAACAGTCGGAAAAGAAGTGTGGGATATGACAGGAAAGGAAGTGGGATTGGTGAAAGGAGTGGAACCAGTGAAAGTGACAGTAAAACCCAATGCAACCTTTCCCCAGACCCCACAATACCACATGGCACAAGACACCCTCATGAAAGTTGCCCAACTCATTGACGAGTTTGTAAAACAGGGAGTACTGAAAGAAGTGTTAAGCAGTCCATGTAATTCACCAATTATGGGACTACTAAAGCCGAGTGGAAAGGTCCGAATAGTGCAGGACTTGAGGAAAATAAATGACATCATAGTCAAATGCTGTCCTGTAGTACCAAATCCAGCTGTGATAATGTTTCAAATCCCTTGCGATGCCGAGTGGTTCTCAGTCATCGACTTGTCACAAGCATTCTTTTCGGTGCCTCTTCATGAGGACAGCAAATTTCTCTTTTGTTTCAAATTCTTAGACAGAGTCTACAGTTGGTGTCGAATTCCTCAAGGGTTTTCTGAGTCACCGTCAATATTCAATCAGATTCTAAAGAAAGACTTGGAAGCGTTAGAATTGCCATTCGAGTCAACCCTAGTGCAGTACATTGATGACTTACTGATTGCAGCTAAGACAGAAAGTGGCTGCACAGCCGATACCATTGCCCTACTGAACCATTTGGGAAGGAATGGACACAAGGTGTCTCCTTCAAAGTTGCAGTTCTGTCAGAAGAAAGTGAAATACTTGGGTCACCAAATAGAGAAAGGGTCACGGAGAATAATGAAGGAAAGAATAACAAGTGTACTTCAAATGAGTCCACCAAAGACAAGGAGAGAGGTGAGGAAGTTTTTGGGGATGGTGAGCTACTGTCGCCAGTGGATTCCCAACTTCTCGACTCTAGCAAAGCCTTTACTGAAACTGACCCAGAAGGATGCCTTGGATGAAATTGAGCTGAAAGGAGATGAGATGGATGCTTTTATTGAATTGAAAGAATGCATGTGTAGGGCTCCAGCTTTAGGTATGCCTGATTACACAAAGCCTTTCACATTGTTTTGTCATGAACGTGATGCATGTTCTCTGTCTGTCTTGACCCAAGCCCATGGTGGCGTAAACAGACCAGTAGCGTATTTTTCAGCTACTTTGGATCCGGTCGCAGCAGCACTTCCAGGGTGTTTGCGCGCCGTAGCAGCAGTTGGTATCAGCCTCACTCAGAGTGAAGGAATAGTGATGGGACATCCATTAACAGTCATGGTCCCTCACTCAGTTGAGATACTTTTGACCCGCTCCCGAACGCAACACATGACTGGAGCAAGACTCACAAGGTATGAAACAATAATTCTGGGCTCGCCGAATGTGCAGCTGAAAAGGTGCACTACGTTGAATCCATCAACCTTGCTTCCCGGAGAAAATGCTGAAATTGAGAACGCTGAAGACGTCGAGCATGACTGCCTTCAGGTGACTGAATTTTGCACAAAACCCCAACCTGACATTAAGGATACTAAGCTTGATGAAAATGACCAAATTATTTTTGTTGATGGGTCATGTTTAAGAGATGCAATAGGAATTTTGAAAGCAGGATATGCTGTATGTACTGTAACAGGTGTCTTGGAAGCGTCCTGGCTTCAAGGAGTCTATTCTGCACAAGTAGCAGAGCTTGTAGCCCTTACCAGAGCATGTCAACTGTCTACATTGATGAAGTTACCATTTACACTGATAGTCAGTATGGGTTTGGAATTGTGCACGACTTTGGGCAACTATGGTCACAAAGAGGTTTCCTGACCTCTTCAGGGTCCCCAGTGAAAAACGGGGAGAGAATAAGGGAATTGTTACACGCCATTCAAATGCCAGCCGAAATTGCAGTGGTAAAGTGTAGTGCTCATACAAAAGGACAGGACTATGTTTCCTTGGGAAATGCATATGCGGATCAAATCGCAAGATTTTGTGCCTTGAACTGTATATTGCTCAGGGATGAATGGAATTCGATAAGTGAGCTTGAACCAGCTGAAGCATTTGCCTTAAAGGTCGTGGATACAATGGATGAACTAAAAGCATTGCAGAATAGCGTCAGGGAGGAGGAAAGAGTTTCCTGGATTAAGTCACAATGTACAAAGAGACTAGATGAGTTATGGGTTTCAAACGAGGGAAAATTTGTTTTACCAAATTGTCTCTTATCGCAGTTAGCGCGGTTCTATCATGGGCAGGCTCACCTAGGGAGAGATGCCATGATAAGATTGTTCAAAACTGATTGGTTTAACCCCAGATTTCGTCAAGCTGCAGAAGCAGTTTGCCATTGTTGTGTCACTTGCCAGCAGATGAACCCAGGAAAGGGAACAGTTGTGAACGCGAGCCACATTGGCAGGGCGAGTGGCCCGTTCAGCAGAATGCAGATGGACTTCATTGAGATGCCTGTGCATGGAGGTCTGAAGTATGTGTTGGTGATTGTGTGCATTTTTAGTCACTGGATTGAAGCCTACCCTACACGTAGAAATGACAGCCTTACAGTTGCAAAACTATTGTTGAGGGAGTTGATACCACGCTTCGGATTCCCGATCTCTTTAGAATCAGATAGGGGAAGTCACTTCAATAACGAGGTGATAAAGTTACTTTGCGCAGCGCTGAACATTGAGCAAAAACTGCATTGTAGCTATCGCCCTGAAGCCTCAGGACTGGTGGAGCAAATGAATGGTACACTGAAATCAAGAATGGCGAAAATATGTGCATCGACAAATTTGAAATGGCCTGACGCATTGCCCTTGGTGTTAATGTCAATGAGAAACACCCCTGACAGAAAGACTGGATCGTCTCCGCACGAAATTCTCATGGGCAGGGCCATGAGACTTCCTGCAGTTCCCGCAAACGCGCTTTTGAATATTACAGATGATATGGTGTTAGACTACTGCAAAGGTCTGGCTGACGTGGTTCGCTCTTTTTCTCACCAGGTGGAAGCAACCACCTTGCCACCGATCCAAGGTCCAGGACACACACTGAAAGCAGGTGACTGGGTCGTGGTAAAGAAGCACGTGAGGAAGTCGTGTCTGGAACCCCGTTGGAAAGGCCCTTTCCAAGTGATCCTGACGACAACGACCGCTGTGAAGTGTGTGGGGGTTCCCAACTGGATTCACGCCAGTCATACAAAGAAGGTGTTGTGTCCTACAGATGAGGAAGTTGAAGCGCTGAAACTGCCAGTACCTGATAATAAAGTGCCGAGCGCTGAGACAGAGCAAAACAGAACAGGAAGCGAACAGGCAGACATAGAGGGGAGAGAAATATTCTCTGAGGACGAAACAGACTCACTTGGGGAAGACCAAGGAGAAACATCAGACAGCGACGAAGCAGCTGAAGGTAACAAAGAGCCTGAAGCAGCTGAAAGTGACAAAGAGCCTGAAGAAAGTAACGGTGACAAAGGGCTCGAAAGAGGTGAAAAAGCAGGAGAGCCTGATCAGAGGAGGGCTTTCCCAGAAGCAGACGGTACCGAAAACGAAAAAGAAAACGTGATTGTCTCCCCAGAACAAGGGGACAAGGCAGAACAGAACGAAACTGCTCAAACTTCTTCAGAAGAGATCGCAGGTCCATCAAATGGATACAGTGCAAAGAAAAGACAAAGTATATCGCCAGTAAAACTAAGAACTAGAGAAAAATTGAATGACGAAGGGCCAAAAGTGAAAGAGAAAAGAAAGGAAGTGTCTGTCGTGGTACCAACCTCAAGTGAAGAAAAAGACTTGACCAAAGAGGAAAGTACCAGTGAAGCAGAATCAAAGAGAGAGGCAAAATTGAAAAGGAAAAGGATACCAAACAGGAGATATTCCGGTCCTGAATGGGTATATGTAGTCAATGACGATTGGACTGACGAATTTGTATCTCTTAGCCTCGAGAACGAAGAAGAAGAGATACCAATAGAAAAGAAAAGTTTTATGGACACTGTTGATTGAAAAGCTGATAAATGACAGTGCTTGCTATAATCTAACGTGATACAACCAGCTGAGACATTGCTAAACCGGATGAGACATTTGTAACCTGATAAGACTTTGATAACCTGATTGACAACATTGCTAACTGAAAAGAAAAAAAAAAAAAAAAAAGAGAGACTGAGTTATTGCCGAACGGAGTTATTGCCGAATTGAGACAAATGCTGCTAACCGATAAGTGACTGGGCTTCTGAAGAAAACTGTGTGAACATTGCGCTCGTTCAGCTTTGTAACTGAATTGCTAAATTGTTTTCTTTTTACAGGTGCTTCTAGCTCTCTGATTCTATACAGATCATGACTAGGTACGCTACACAAAACAGTAGAATGAAATATTGTAAATATGTGTGTATAGGCTTGATAACTGCATGTGTACTAATAATAATGGCAATAGTGCTTGCTACACGTGGAAAGGGTGAGAATGAGAAAATTGATGCTTCTACTTTTGCTCCTGTTACTGTCACTGAACTAACCGCATTGAAAAGACTAGAGTTAGATGAGAGACACTTGCATGATAAGAAGGAGCTTTCGTATAATGTTTTCTATCGCTTGCTAACAGAATATGTTGAGACTATGGATGCGAAAGATTGTTATGTGTGTACACAGATACCGACATCGGTAACGGAAGGGGTGACTTATCACCACATGCCTCTTACATATGGGATTATATGTAGTATAGTAACTTCTAGATTTTATGGTCAAACGAACATACAGTATTTTTACTCAAATTATGATGTTACCTTTGCATATGTTCCTATAATCACGCAGCTAAGCCAGATTGCTAAAGATTGGGATGCTAAAATAATGAGGGAATTTTTCGAGCCAATGCAACCTTTTGAAACAGCTCACGCACACGGGGAAAATCTTACCTGCTCGCTCTCTGCAGTAGAAATAAGCTTTTTAGATCGCACAGATGATAGAAGGGCACAAATGAATGCGAAATTAGAAAAGGAGCTACATAAGAGGACTTCAGTAGATAATTATGCTTTTGCTGCAATAAAGACACAAGGGAGAATAGCTTTAGATGCTTGGCATGTAGGGAAATTTTGTATATACCGAGGTGAATCTTATTATGATAACATTTTTGTAGGAGCGAGTGAATGTAAACATACGTTTATCTTTAAGGCCAAATGGACATTCATGCTGAACGGACTTGATCCTGTAATACCAGGTGTATATTACATTTGTGGGCATAATGCCTATTATCGTCTTCCAAAGGGATGGTGGGGGAGATGTTATTTGGGTATAGTGTTCCCAAAGGTTTATCAACTGGATGACCTATCGATGATTCCAAAAACATCTGGATCCCATCGTATCCAGAAAAGAGAGACCGCAGCTGCTGTGGTAGGAGATATATTTGGAGCCATGATTCCTTCATTGGGAGTTGTGTTGAATTCCATAAAAATAAGAAAGTTGTCTACTATAGTGGATAACATGTTGACAAAGTTTTCAGGTGCTATAATCCTGATAGATGCTGAATTTGCAGCGGAAAGAGCTATGACTCTTCAAAATAGGCTTGCCTTAGACATTCTTTTAGCAAAGGATGGCAGCGTTTGCAAAATGCTTGGTGCGCGCCACTGTTGTACGTATATTCCAGACAACAGTGCAAAGATTAAAACAATGCTTGCTAATCTAACAAAAGAGAGTGCAGATTTGAAGGAATTGAAAGAACCAGGAGTGTCGGAGAAGGTTGGAAAGGGACTTGCTTCAGTGGGAAATTGGCTTGGTGGCATTTGGAATGGAATATTGCTAAAAATAATACAGGGAATATTAATAGTACTGATTTGCATTTTTGGAATTTGGGGAATAAAAAGAGGAATATTAATGATCATGGCAAGAATTAAGAGAAGGAAGGAAGAGAAAATGATGAAAAGAATGACAGAAGAGTACAAAGCAAGGACAAGGGGAACTAAAAGGCAAAGAGAACTGACAGAATTTTAATGGAATAAAATTTGTGGGAATAGTTTTGTGTGATGACAAGTAGTCATTAGAGGAGGGATTGATGACGCAGAAATGAAGGTTTTACATTTATTAGCGCATAAACGTAGTGCTGCAATAATCAAGTGTGACTTTAATCGAACGAATAAAGATTGTACGGGGACAAGTGTGCCCTCAGAGTAGTTTGCCAACATTTATAAGCGTGCTTTATATAACGTGATGTATTAGAATTGTACGAATCTGACATAATCGTAAACGTGTGCTACGATTTGCTTGTTTGAAACGTTTTAGCTTAGCATAACTTTAGTGCAGACTTCGGCCTAGTTGCCTTGTCTCACGATTTAGATGCTCGTATTTTTCCAATGTACTAATAAACGTGTATTTCTGCTTGAAGCTGTACTTTTCCACTGAGATCGTTCACATGCTTATCTTAAGGTTTCGTGCCAGCCTGGCATCTTCTTCTTTGCTCCAAGGTCAATCTGCAGGTGCGGACAATGGAAGCTCTGAAAGTGAGTTAATTGGTATAAAATGTTGCAACTTACGTAACCGTCTCCAAGGATAATGTATGCCTAGGTAGAAGCTTGAGAACTGTTGTTTTTGATTGGACAATTTGAAGCCAACCTATGAACCCTCCAATGGAAGACCCTAATGGATTTGAACTGTTGTCTATTTGAACCTGGTGCACGAGAAGAAAGCAGCCATTACCAGCCATTGCCCGCCATTTGCAGGACTTTGCAGCTATTATGGCCCACCTTGCTGCGACGCCATTTTGAAAGAGACTCTGATGCTTTCTCTAATCGAGAGAAAGAGACTTTAGGAAATTCTCGCCCTAGAGACTTTTAACTTTGATCTGTCCCTTTTGCATGAAGTAGTAGTTCATCTTGCCGCTGTGAGGCAATTGCCCCGTCCACCCTGCCCTTTGCCCCGTCCCATGCTGTTTGAATCCGGTACCTGTGAGACGAAGACTTCCTTGAATGCTGATTGAATTTGGTAAATATGAAGACAAATGTACAATTGCATTGTGTTTTTCTTTTTTTTAGGTAACCAACTGCTGATTTTGATAAGAGCCCTAGTTAGGAGTTTTCTAAATTAATGTTGCTAAATTGTTTTAGCATGAAGACCCACATGCTGATGCTAATTTGAGGTTAGATGAGGATTCATTTGATGCACGATGCAATTTGAGACCTTGTTATGCTGACCAATGTATGCAATTAGCTCGTTACAGATCATAGTTTTAGTGGTTTGTGTTGCTATTATCGAAGGCATTGTCATTCAAATGCTGCATAGATTGCATCTGTTTCGCCATTATGGACAGCTATTAATGTTCATTTACATATATCATTTGGTGTTAAGACACATTTATATTGTGCTAGCTTTGTTAATATAGGGAAATAAATGCATTAACTTCGAATAAACTGGTGTGGTTATTCATGACCGAAAGGTCATGGTTCGTCGAAATGTTTTCTGGATTAATTGTTAAGTGTTATGTTGATCAGGGTATTGCATATGTTCGTTATTGATTATTGATTGTTGATTTGATTGATTACTCTCGGGTGAAGAGTGCCCCACTTGGTCAAAAGATTCATCGACCTAAGAGCGTCCAGGTACAGGTAAATTATTAGGCATGGAACGCTCTATCAAAGGCTAAATGGTGTTTCGTGCACATCAGCAGGAGAATGCTCTCATCAGTAGGAAACAAAGCGATTGGTTTCCGTTAGAGTCTGGTGTCTGCAGTCCCCCCTCCTCCCCCAGCGGAATTTATATTTACCTCAGATATTAAATGATTTTTTCGCTACAGGCGTACTCAAAAGGTAACAAATAATTTATAAATACTGCTTGTAAATAGCATTTGCACGTTTTTCCTACAATCAACGCTTTTACTAAAAGCTAAAGTTTGCTGACAAATGTGAGTGCAGAATCTGAATAAGCACAATTAGCATTCAACTCCTTAGTGTCCGAAATTTGCAATGCTATGGGTCTCGTATTTGTTCAAGTTAGAGCTATCAGCGTTGTACATTCCTAACTGCCCTTTTCTTGCCACATAAATTGAAAATGAAAAGTAAAACAGTTGACCTAAGCGAGCGCGAAGGAGAGACACCAAAGGAAAAAGAAGTTCAGTTTTAGTCAAACATATTGGCACACATGCAGTTATCCATGTAACAGGGTTGATGGCCAATGCGGTAACAAAACTGCTCCAAAGAGGGTCAAACGTAAAGCATTTACCAATAATAACAAAGGATTTTTGTAAGGCAACCCCATGAATGAGTAATAATGACGGGCGTGCAGTGGGCATGATTAAAAGTTCACAGATAAATTCCAACAGGTCAGAGTGGTTGCACGCCCGACCTAAAAATGGGCACAAATGATATTTTGCCTGAATTTACACTGCCTTGAGCATCTTAATTTGCCGAAGCCTGAATGCTCTCTGCGAGCCACTGAATACTCTGAAATAATGTATGCATATTATCCGAACATGTGAAACATTTCCTACGCTTATAGCTCTGTTACATGTTATTACAGTTTGCCCGGTGATTAAAGTAAGAGCTGTACATTATTTAATTTGAATAACAATACTATCATTCATAACACAAAACATTAAAAAATGACATTTAACATGGACTTAAAAATCAAACAGTGCATTATAATGCTTAACGTGCTCAATGACCTTCATTCAGGCGTAAGTAAGCTTGATTTGGGCCGGTGTAGTGCATCAGTGGGTTTGCCCAGTGCAGACTGGAGTCATGTTTATATATAAATGTGCTCTGACCTTTGCATAGGGAACAATTGTCTAGGATGGAGGCTTAAACCACTGTGCCATATCATGTGCAATGGCGGCAGAGACAGCACCAGCAGCAAATCCTGACATCACTTCCGGCCTCTCCCTATGTGTCCAGCCTGCTGCAGAAGAGGAAGGACCCCCTGTCTGTCTGTGCAGCTATCTTCATTTTCAGACCCTCACAGACCCCCCCCCCATACCCCAAATCTGCACCTGCTTGTCCCCAGCCCCAGAAATAGGAGAGAGTCTGGAAATGTCTGCACAGGTTTCTGCTCAGGATGAATTTAAATCTTCACACTATTTGGACATGCGGAGTTTGGAACAACTGTTGTAAAAAGAAATTGGATAATGTAACACGATCAATTGCTACAGACTATTAATAAGAGGGGTGGACTAACCTACTGCTTCTCCATATCAAGTCCTAATTTTTTAAGAATATTGGTCTTACCTCAGTTGGTGACCCATCCTACAAAACAACCGCAGCAAAAAAGTCTTGAATACCCAAAATGATGCTGAATAATGAAGATAATACTTTAAATCTGCAAGACAACTGTCAGAAATAATGAGGACCAGTATACAGAAAAACATCAGTGTAGTCGGCAACAGAGGAACCTGAACATAAACTGACAGATCCTGGAAGAAGCATTCAAGGGCTATTCATTGAATGTATGAGTCTGAGTTGTGCCCCTCTACAGCACAGGACTAAGAAGTGACCTTCTATGGGATAAGCTAGCAACTTTGAAGGGACTACATATCCCAGACTGCTTTGAGGCCCCAGGAGGCGGCCATTTTCCTCAGCACCTGCACCCACTTGACCAGACCAGTGAGTGCTATAAAGTGCGTGGGGGCACTTCGCAGCACAGGACGCTCTAGCAACTGTGAAGGGACTATATATCCGTCAGACTGCTTTGCGGCCCCAGGAGGCGGCCATCTTCCACGGCACCTGCATTCACTAGACCAGACCAACGAGAGCTATAAAGTGCGTGGGGGCACTTCGTAGCACGGGATATGCGTGGGCCACGCCCGGGCGAAGACAGGGCCAAGACGGGCCTGTCTTAACCCATCAGAGACTGGCAGAGGCTGGGCTGGGCCCATACTCTTTAGACTTTAACTTTTTGATGCATATATTTGGGTTATTACTGTTGAAGGCTTTTTTAGATCTTGGTAGCCTTTTCCCTAGTGACCTGTGGCATAATGGGGAAAAGGAAGGTGACCACAAGCTCCACATTCACTGCGCAACCTCATTCATGGTCCTCCACTGATAACTTTCTAGTACGCGCAGTGGATTTGGTTTCAAATGAGATTAAGTTGGCAGAGCGCCGCCTTTCTTTAGTGGCAGAGGACATTGAATCTATGTTCCCTAGCAAGCCCTTGAGTCCTGCCGCCATATGCAACATTGGTTCAAAAAAAAATACGCTGCATGTTACTCCACTCCCGGCAACCTGTTACTCAAACCCGTTGCGTGGACCTGTAAGGGGTGGTTTGGGATAACAAAGCTGGGGATGTAGATGTGAGTACTGTTGATTGTTCCGGTGTGCCAGATATTCTGTGTGGCTCCTTTGACTCTAGCCCATTACCAAAAAGGCGAAGGAGGATTGCTAAATCAAAAATTAGATCTGCCCCAAAGTCACAGTTCTTGACTCAAGATACTCTTATTAGTTCTGTGCCTTCACAAGCCCCAAATGATGACCCTTAGGGCTCTCTGAAGATTTGGTTCAATGATTTATTGGACTCTAAGCTGCAACTAATCCATACTCGTTTAGCAACACTAGAATCTAGTTTAGGTAATTTAGTCTCAAAGTCGGTGAAGGACCCTCTGCAATTACGGTCTGTAGCATCTCAGTCGGGGGCCCTCGATTGCCCCTCTGTTAGGGGGATGGTTTTGAGACCTAATCACCTTCCTAGAGTAGCCACACAAATCTCTACAGGCTTACAGAATGAGGGTAGAGAAGGTAGCTAAATTGACCAGCTGGCCACTCTTCCTGTACATTCACACACACAGGAGCTTAATCCTCAAATTGCAAATAGTACTCTATCCCTTGGTAGCCAGCATGAACAACAGCAGGCTGTCCACCCCCTACCCCAGTACCCGGTTATAAATCTGCCACCAGCCTCTTGCCCATATGTTGTCATTCTGGATAATGTCCCTGAGCTTCAAGGCCCCATAAAGGAATCTACTTCAGCCCTTAAAACAAAGTTATTTTTTGGTTAAATACAAATGTAAGTTGTAAGTGGGACCTTTTTAAAGAGATCCTGTTTGTCCGTCGGGTGGGTGGTATAGGCTCAGTGAAGAGACAATCACTTGGAGACCTCGTGATTGTCAACTTCTGAGATCCGAAAGTTGCCAGGGACATTTTAGCGTTCGCTAATGCCAGTATGGTGAGGCTGAAACAGATTAGAATTCTACAGATGGGTTATTTTTATAAACATCTAGCCCCCACGAGAGATGCTCAGAACACTGAGAACTCCCAGACTTTCCATCAAGCTCCTACATGGGGCCGCAACCTTTCAAGCCACCTTCCACTTAGCAATCACTACTCAGTTTTGAGTGAACTGGAAGAGGTGGAGTGACTACCACTGGCAGCCCAAATTGAGCCTAGTAGAACTATTGGGAGGGGGATTTTGGGGGAGAAGGGACATATTGTCACCAAGCAGGTTGTTTATGAAGTTAATCCACCTGTAAATGTTCCAGGGGAACTGGCTGCTTTGCCATCCAAGAGGTGGCTATCAACTGATAAAAATCCATACTTGGAACTCCTTAGTTGGAATGTGGCTGGTTTGGCTTCAAAGTTAGAGGTCGAGGGTTGGCGGCTATTTATATCAAATTTTGATATTACCTTTATGCAGGAAACCTAGGCTGTTTCACAATTGGTTATTGATGGCTACACTAGCTTTAGTAAGTTTGCCACCCCCTCACCTTCAGTTTGTGCTAAAGGGGGCCTGGTGGCCTTAATTAAGGTCAGTCTTGGTTACAAGGTCTTACCAATAACAATGGACTCAGATGGAATTCAAGCATTTGAAGTTCATTGGGGTGGCAAGTTAAGAATTTATCTGGTGAATTACTACAACAATAACTTCGCATCTTCTAACAACTCTTCCTTTCTTGACCTCTCCCTAGCTATCAGTTGTTTGGCTGATAGGGCTCATGTGAGTGGTGGCCCTTTAATGTAGTTCTGGCAGGGGATTTCAATGCCAAACGGAGAGATATATGCACCTCAGTGGATTCCCCCTTCGATCCCGCTAGTAGAGAAGTGGATGAAACTGGGCTGAAGCCGAAGCGAGGGCACCTATATGCCCTCCTTCTGGCGCACAACTCGGTTAGCTCCAAATCCTGCCCAGATATTGCGGTGGCACCAACATTTATTGGCCAGGCTGCAACTCCTCAATTGGTTACATGTTTGTTTCCCAGAACCTCTTACCCCTGACCAATGGGCTTGAAGTGATTCCCTCAGTTTTCAGTTACCTTAACCCCTTGGCGATTCAACTTAAAGTGCCCGCCAAGACTAAACCGAGAGAACTTGGTCCCAGACTAAAACTAGGGACAAAGGACAATGGCAGGAGGGTAGTTTGGCACTCTGCAAATCTGGTGTTTATTATGGACCAGGTGCAAACCTCCCCCACATCACTGTAAACATTCAGTCAAATAGGCAGTGGGGACCCTGACATTTGCCTAAGAGGTTTTGCTGAGCTCACGTCTTATACTAGGGAACTCATGAGTAGACCAATTAAAAATGTCCCTTTGACTGGTTGCCCATGGTTTGATAGATTGTGTAGGGTAGCCAATGCCTCTCTGCACTATGCAGATAGGAGAACGAACTTAAACAAAAGTAGGTTCCTTCTCGTATCTGGGGCTAGAATTTGACGAAGCATGTAGTTGGCGTCCCTGATTAAAAACAGGGTTTTACACATGGTGCGTACAGTGGGTATTACCCACTCCATGGCCCCCAATATAGGGTGGAAGCCGGTTGCCCCCATATTGGAGGTTTATAAGAGGAAATGTCTGCTGGCTGTGACCTATGGCATGGGGTTGTGGGGGTACAAACATGTTGGGAACCTTCAGGTGGAGGAAAATTGATTCTGTCGCCGGTTGTTGGGTCCCGCCCTCTACTCCCCATTTTTCTGTCTACCAGGAATTGGGTCTTGAATACTTACAAGAGAGAATTAGTGTTGCCCCATTGGAGCTGTGGTGTGCAATTTGGCCTAATAAAGAAGCCGTCCTCAACCAGCTGATAATTCAGGATTGCCTTCTTAGTGATCCCGCTTGTTCAATCTCATGGCTGAAATGCATCAAAGGACTTCTGAATGAAGTGGGTTGCCCACATTTCTTTAAAAATCTGGATTTGATTACCAAAAAAGACAAAACGTGGATACGTGACTGCTTCCTTGAGTTAAGGTGGGCGGCTCATGAATCAAATGAAATGGTCAAGGTAACTGTCAAAGATTACTGTACGGGACAAATGTGCCCGGGCTCAGCCCCTTATTTATTGTTTGTACATAATGTTTATGAGAGATTGCTTTTAACCCGCTTCATACTAGGGTCCCTTCACTGGTTACTGTCCTTTCCTCAAAGACAGTTCCTCCTCCAGCACTATCTGTATCTGCCCCTGTGATGAGCACTCACCACAAATGCTGCTACAATTTATGTTCTTCTGTAAATACTATAAGCCTCCAAGAAAATTGCACTTGGTACCTCTGTTACAAAATTATAGCTTTACCAATTGCAGGGCTGCTTTGCTTTTTCTTCACCGGTTAAATGATTATAAGGCATGTAGCTCCGTGGGCCATTTTTTAAAGGAGCGGTGGCCTGGCGTAAGAGGATGATGTTTTAAAACAGTTGGGATGATTTGTTTGTAGGCGAGGGCCTGTAAGTGGTTTTAATATTTTAGATGTTTTAACATTTCATGTGATAGGTGTTTGTTTGGACTGAATATAGGGGAGGACCTGTAAGTGTTATTTATATTTAAATGCCCTTGTATCTCTTGTGAATTTTAGTATCTTGAACTTATGTATGGTCTCTGTGATTTGCTTGTATGTTCTTATTGGTGTTTCTTTTGTGGATATTATTATATCCGAATAAAGATTTTACTACTACACTGTGCCATATGTTACTGAAAGCATGCTTTGTCTGACCTTTTTTGGGCAGGAGCAGACCTTAAGGATGTGAAGGTGGTACCCTGCCACCCCTGAGGTAGACTCAACTGTACATAAATGTGTGCTCCTTCTAGCTACATCCCTAAAGGCCTGTATCTATCGTATGCAAAGAGGCACACAGACAAGTATGGAGTCATACCCATGCAATGGGAGCATACCCTCTGAAAAACGCCCATCTGCACCAGCTTCTTCATACCCTTTATTTAATACTGAAGTGGCCCAGTTAAGCAAAAAGAAATTGCAAATGCCTGCTAATATGACACTGAAAGATGTTTCCATTTCCTCTTGGTAGATAGGTGTTTGGTGACTTAGGGCAAAGCATTTTCTGCACAGGATACCTGAGAATAAGATGGAGGCTGCTAAGACCCTATAAAAACTTTCAGTCAGAGAAGTAGTAAAAATGTTATAGAATGTTCTACCATCTCCATCTTGACTGATGAGAGCATGTGGGCTGGCTGAAACTATGGCTGATTCTTCCTGATCCCTGAATGACCAATGAATCTAGGGCAGTGGTTCTTAACCTGTGGTCCAGGAACCTCTGGGATCTGCGACTCCTATTCAGGGGTTCCGAGACTGCACAGAAAATGAAATAATATTAAGAGATAAATAAAGTGTATATAATAATAAAAAGGCAAATTGAAAAGGGTAAAACATTATTTAAATGTAATTGATTTTGAAATTGAAGGCTAAACATTAAGTTGGTATGGTGCCCTCAGATTTATTTATGGAAGCAGTGCAAGTGCAGCAGACAGAATATAATATGGATGATGGGTAGTCTCAGTTAAATTTAAGAAAGCTGCAGCATTACCATTAAAATTAAAATTTTACTTTTTGATTGATGTGTTTGTGAATTAAATACAATGCCATCATTTATATTTGATGAATGTTTAGTTCTGTATTTTTGTGTATGGTTTTGCAGTTAAAATAATTGAAACAACTTACATTGGGATCCCCAGCTTTCAGTAATGACTCAGTGGGGGTTCCCTGATTCCAATAATGATTCACTGGGGGTCCCTGGATTCCAATAGTTATAAAGTGAGGGTTCACTAAAGTCAAAAGGTGAAAAACCACTGGTCTAGGAGTACCTGAGATGATTTAAGATGTGCTTCATCAGAAGTCCTGATACTCCATATTGGTTTCCTCCACTGTTGTTTGTCCATTTCAGTTTTCCATTAATTCACATACATCAGGTGCCAACTGGTATTGATTTTGTGTCTGAGGTGATTTTTAAGCTGTGGTTAAACCTGAGATTGTTGTCAATGTGGAAGCAAAGGGTACTCCCACTGATGAGGAATGCATTGTTAAAGTGCACATTGGCTAGGAGGACAAAATCAGTTTGGTTGATTTCCCTTTAGGATATATTCTGAATAGCCATGCTTCAATAGTTACACCACAGGTATGCAGCTGAGTGATATTTAGCCATAGCTGGGTATCATTAGCCTAAAGGTTGACATTGGTGTCTTTATTGATGTCTGGACCAGAGACAATAGAGCAATAAATGGGAAGCCCTTGTCACTGTAACGTGGGGTGATATTAAATACTATACTAAGGTTCTCACTCGTGAATATAGAAGTCCTCTACAGTGTGAATGAATGAATGCATGTATGAATGCATGAATGAATGAAAGAATGAATGATTGCATCCTTGTTTGTAAAGTGCAATCACTGCAGGCAGGGAAACAGATCTGTAGTCTACTCCTAGAGGGAGGAACATTTGTAACCTCTTTCCAGGTTCATGAATGGTGTTGTTGTGGTTTCCAATAGACTACCACATACTGTTAGACAATTTACTTTAGTCATTACTGTTCAGAGTAGTGGTTTAGAAGAGACAGGACTATCTGCTGAGGGCCGTTGCCTAGTTGTTAAGTGAATGTAGTAGTTGATTAGGTAACAGTGAGCTCTGTGCAGTTTGTTTCTTACCTGCGTCATCTTCTTATTTAAAAAATATTAAAATGGTATTTTATGAAGTATATTGAAGTTTACTTTTCTGGATGATATCATCAGTGATGTCATTGGCCATGTCATGAGTGATGCAATATGTGGGTCGTAAGCAGTGCATTGTTGGGGGTGTGAGCAATATTTAGATCAGATAACTATTACAGCTGAATTTCGATGATTTTTTGTGTATAAAATCTGAACATAACTATAACGTCCCTGTAACCTTTAGTTTTTTCAAATAATTTCTATGGTTTTTAGAAGCTAATTCCTAACTATAATGTCCCTGTAACCTTTGCTTTTTTAGTGAGTTTCACCTTTTTGTAAAATATAAATTGTACTACATTTTCATTCATATGTTGAATTTAGTAATATACATGTTCACAACCTCAAAAATACATTTTATTCACCCATTTATCGTTGTTATACATTTGAAAAGTAACAATAAACAAATCAAGGTCATGAAACTTATTTAGTCTTGCTTTAAGTGCAGTGCAGCAAGTTTTTCTCTTTTTAAATTAATTTTATGAATACACGGTTTCGCCGCCTATTTTGAGAAGGGAGCCCATATGAGAGCTCTGTAGCTACTAGTTCCTTTAATGAAATTGTGGTGGGTCTGTATATTCAGCAAGGCATTAAAAAAGATATAAACATCTTATTTAGGCCACACAAATATTAATATTTACATTTGGTTACCCTGTGGTTATGTACAACAGGGAAACTACATACATACCTTAATATTTACACACCTATCTGTGTTTCAAAATATACTTATTTATTTTACGAGTTTGTCGAATCAGTGGAACCGCTGCGATGCCAGGAACAATCCCAAACCTCAACTTCTGATTGTATACAGTAAGTCCCCAACCACACACATTTCAAACTACACCCTAAATCAGTTATTTGGGTTTCACATCCCTCTGGAGGCAGACTGAAAACCACAACTCCATCATTTTGTTGGCTTTCCTTCATAACAACAGAGTTTGAAAATCAAGAAGTTTTCTGCTGAAGATAGAAGAGAAGGGGAAGAGCAGCATGAAGAAGAAGACTCTCCACCTCCGTTGAAGGCTTCCAATGTTTGGAAACATTTCTCCATCCCTTCAGGAGAAAAGAAACCTGTTGCAAAAATAGTACAATACAGTATATGCAGCAAAAAACTGTTGAGAGGCACATAGAAGAAGTATTCCCATGGCATGACCTCCATGTGGAAGCATCTCAAAACCATACATACAAGTACGTATGAGAAGATGATCAGAGAGAGGGAAGGTGGCGCAGTATCATCAGGAACTGGGCCACCTGTGGGACCCTTAGCACCCAACCAGATAGTTATCAACAACGAAGTTTCATCAAAACTGCAAATTAGGGTGACTCACTGTGACAAATGCCATATGCCAGTGGGACTAGAAATGGCATCTGTTGACCAGTTTATGGATTGTTTCAACAAGCATAATTGTTATTTTTTCACCTCAATATTTCTCCTTCCTTTTCTCTTAAAGACTGAAGCCAGTTGCTTCTTCAAAGTTAACTTTCCTTACTCCTTTTAGTATCCTTGTTATTTTTGTTCTGTAAGAAAAAAAACTAAAAATATAAAACGTTATTTCAGAAAATCCACCCCCCAACCAATGGTTCTTTTTTGAACCACTACATGTGGTCAAAGTAAGAGGTAACTACATGTTTTATATTTTTGTCCAATTGTGTGTTTACATGTATCATACCTCGCATAAGTGAAATCAAAGTAGCACATCTGATCACTTTATTATGTACAAATGGTAATAAACCTGAAAAGTATTAGAGATGACACTACCACATGTTTTGCAATGTCATCTAGAATACAAGAATGCCAGTGGATGTGTGAGTGGCTGTATTTGTGGTTGTCTAAATGTCTCTCTATGTGTGTGAGTAGCTGTGTGGGTTTATGAGAGGGTGTGTCAGTGGCTCTGTAGGTGTGTTAATGAATGTGTGAGTACCACTATGGGTGTATGAGTCCATGCCAGTAGGTGTGTGGATGTGTAAATGGGTGTGTGAGTGGCTTTATAGGAGAGTGAGTGGGTGTGTGAGTGGCTGTATGAGTGTATCAGCTGTGTGGGTGACTGCATGTGTGTGTTAGTGGGGATGCGCATGTCGGTGTGTGAGTGGTTATGTAGGTCTGTGACTGGGTGTGAAAGTGGCTGCATTGGTGTGTGAGTGGGTGTGTCAGTAACTATGTGAGTTACTATGGGTGTGTTAGTGGCCATATAAATGTCTGTGTGGGTGTGTAAGTGGTTGTATGGCTATGTGAGTGAGTATCTGAGTGGCTGTCTGGCTGTGTGAGTTGATGTGTGAGTATCTGTATGGGTATGATTCTATGTGAGAAGGTGTGTGGATGTGTAAATGGGTGTGTTAGTGGCAGTATAGGAGTATGAGTGGATGCGTGAGTGGATGTTTCGGTGTGTTATTAGTTGTGTGGGTGACTGTATGAGTATGTTAGTAGGAATGTAAATGTTTGTGTGGGTGTGTAAGTGAGTGTGAGAGTTTTTCAATGGATGTGAGAGTGACTGTATCGGTGTGTAAATGAGCATGTAAATGTCTGTGTGGGTAAGTGAGTATGTTAGTGTGAGTGTCTGATTAGGTGTGTGAATAGCTGTGTTGGTTTCTGAGTAGCTGTGTGAGTTGGTCTGTGATTTATTGTATGGGTATGTAGTGTGTAAGTGAGTTTGTGGGTGTGTGAATAGCTGTGTGAGTGTCTGTGTAGGTGTGGAAGTAGGTCTCCAAATGACTGTGTGTGTGTGTGTGAGAAGTAAGTGTCTGTATAGGTGTGTGAGTGGGTGTATGAGTGACTTTATTGGACTGTAAATGGGTGTCTGATGGTGTAAGTGGGTGTATGTTTTCTTAATTGTAAGTCAGAACACCCTCACAATGTAATCTTACAGAACAACAATGGAAGACCTAATTTGTAAATCACACTACGTCAAAAGATGGTGCCATTCATCTGCATACAAAGAAAAAGGAAAGAAAACACATATGAATTAGTATTACAACTTGTAAAATTATAACTGAAGCTTAGAAATTTTAGAAAATGCGTAGCTTTTTAATAGCAATAAATCTGTTCACATTTCTCAAGCTCTAATGCTATCTTATAATAAAAATCAACATTTCATTTTCCCTTTTTTACTGTTCTCCGACTTTATACTTATACAACATAACTGATCTACTGTATAAGGAATCACCCTTGATTATTGGGGAAAAAAAATCATGTAGACTGTATAAAAAATCCCACAGCTGCACAGTATGTCGCTGCAAGTAAGCAACAGCACATTGCACACACTACAATTTTTTAAACAATCATTTTACCCCTACTTCCAGTACTAATCCAAAGAAGCATATGCTGAAATAAAAACTTCATCTTTAGAAGTGCTACCATAGCTCTACTAGATATATGACACAGCAGCATAGGCAAAGCCTTAAAAAGACATCACTCCTGGACGGCTACATGATCTCATAAATCCTGATAATGCATCTACGATAACTAGATGATTCCACTTTTACAACTATTACCCTCCTTAGAACTTTCGTTCCAAAAACAAAAGATAGGAATTTGTTAGCCTCCAAGACAATCTTTGCCTGAATTTAAGGTTCCTATCCATCCACGTCTTCTTTTTGACAGTATATTGACCAGATCTAATACTAACTCCTTCATGAAAAACGACAGCAATAGTAGTGTATGTTTTACCAGAAATAGATATTTGTACTGCTTTAAAGTTAGTAATCTCAGTATCTAAGTTACTGCCATCAGCTCTGCATCGTTGTAGCATTAAAAGTGCAAACTTCCCAGTGCTTTTTGCTACATGTCAAGTCAACAGAACATCTGCTCGACAATTTGGACTTGCATTATTCTGTGTAGCTTTTCTCACTAATCTCTCAAAAATCAACCTTTTAGAATCTGGTAATAATAATTAGATACAATTCTATGATTCTATTTGTGTAGTTGATGTGTATGAGCAATCTTCAAATTCATGGTGCCATGAGTAACTAAGTCCAAATAACTTATTAACAGGCATCTCCTTTTCCAAATAGCAAACATCACCATTAAACACTCCTGTGCGTCCTCTTGAGTATATTGAGTAAACTGTACAGATCGACTATATAAGTCAACAGTGTCTCAATGCAGAATGTATTTTAGTTCTCTTACTATGCAGACGGTCCAGCAAAAAGCACAGTCCAAAACACAATACCTTTTGTTGTTTCTTTTGAGTTCCATCTACAACAGAAGGTAAAGCAAACAATGGCCCTCATTATGACCCTGGCGGTCGGCGGTAATATGGTGGAAAGTACTGCCACTGCCAACAGGCTGGTGGTACTTTCCACCATATTATGATATTGGCGGTTAGGCTAAAGCCAAACCTCCAGTGTACCACACCGGCCGCCACAGCAGTAATGGGCGCCGGGCTGGAGATATCAATCTCCAGCCAGGGTGCAGTCACTGTACTGTCTGCGGGATAATGACCCCCCCCCACCACCATGGATTTCGTGGCTTCCTTACTGCCACGAAAACCATGGCGGTAGGCACTATCAGTGACAGGGAATCCCTTCCCTGTCACTAATAGAGGTCTTCCTCCCCAGGTTCCCACCCCCTTCCTCTCCATACCCCACCTTCATTCACTCCCCTCCCTTCACACATGCATACACACACCCATACCCACAGTCATCCACGCATGCATACATCCATTCACACACACATCCGCACCTTTATACATACACGTAGACATGCATTCACACAACACAACATACATGCACTCACATATCCATACATGCACACACATTGGACACGAAACACACACATGCATACATGCACGCACATTCACACACACACCCACACACACAACACCCCCCTCCCTTGTCGGAGTACCTATTTACCTGTGTTTAGGGGGTCCTCTGCCAGCATCAGCATCAGCCAGAAGAACACCGCCAGGCTGTATTATTGGTCATAATACAGCTGGCAGCGTTCTACTGGCATGGCACTGCTGCTGGCAGCAGCGCCACCTGAATGCCATCCGCCGGCATGGCCATAGCCTGATTTCCGCCATCCTTGTGGTGGAAATCCGGCTGTGGTCATAATATGTCGGACGGTCTGGTATCCCCGGTGACGTTCTTGTGGCACCCGTCACCGCGGCGCTAGGTGGTTTTTACCGCCAATGACATAATGATGGCCAATATGTTTATCATTTTGTGTAATACTGAACATGAGTTCTGCTGCTATCTTCTTTGTTGAACAAAGTTTTTTAGGAAGACGACTTTGTAGAAGTCTCTTTTGAAAGAAAACTACTGTAATATCTTTCAAAATATTACCGTATTCAATGTCAGATGATTGTCACATATTCCAAATTAATTCTTTCTATTTGAAATGTAACCAAATATTTACATTTCTAATGTTTCCCAAAAAATTCCTAGTTTGACCATGCAGCAGTGTTTAGAAGGTAGGCTGGCCCTTCACAGAAGTAAGTTGCAGTAGATCTCCAAAAACTGTGTTCCTCCCAATATGACATCATAGTCCATTCTCAGATCCACTTGCATCCTCAAATGCACAAAGGCAAGCATTAAGTTTAAGACCATGCTCACCCTATCAATGATTAAAAGTTTCAACTTGTATAACAGTCTTCGCACTACATGACAAGCTTCATCATATAATGTTTGGTATTCAAGTTTGTTGTCATGTTCCATAGGCATCCTCAAAAAACGTTGACGCAAAATGATACCTTTGATATTGTGCGAAGCTAATCCAGTAGGTGCTGTAACCATACATGATAAATTGCACTATGCAGTCTTTTGTAGGAAAGCAGTAAGAACTTGTATTAAGACAATTTTACCAGTGCCAGCTTGACCACTGACATACAACAGTATAGCTTTAAATGTTGTGAACAGACACTCTTTCTTGCCATGAAGCAATCCATGCTCAACTATAGCTTTCACCTCCATACATATTTGCCTTTGCTCATCATTAAGCCGTTCAACTAAATATGCCAAATCAATTCAATTCAATGAAACTTTATTCAAATGCAAAGTATTCATAAAAGTATCACACAGAGATACAGTGTAACAAATAGTGTTTTTAAAATCAATAAAAATAGTTCATGAAGCAATTTAAAATAGCATATACCAGTTGATTACTATACAAACATAGGACTACGAAAACCTTCAATCCAGGTGCATAGAAAGCCGGGCACGCACAGTGGCTGTCAAAAAGGCTCCGTCAATCCTCCACGAAGCAGAGACCCAATTCTCTATGACCGATCACTCGGGGAAGAGATGGGTGCAGCCACCACCCTCCTACAAAACCTATTCTCTTCCAGTTGAATCGCGGCACATTTTTTAAAACCCTACACCCCTTGCTCCGTATGTTACAGACGCTAAACATTGCATGTTATGTATTTCTAAGATGGGGACAAGAGCACCTCCACCTTTGGGCTGGAGTAGGCTAAACAGAGAGGAAGTTACCTTTGCTAATTTCACCCTGCTATGAGCGATATGCGGAGCCCAACTGCCCGTGCTTGCAAATAACACCCCTAAATAGGGAAAGAGCTACTGCATTTAAGAGTGTTGGAACCATCTTTCATGGTAGGCAAACGTTGTTTCTTAAAACCACAGGCCATAATATAAGATTGATTAAAATTAATAATTAAATCTAGATGTCCCATAAAATAAACAAACCCATTGGCTAAAAGACAGAGGCCCTCATTCTGACCTTGGCGGGCGGCGGAGGCCGCCCGCCAAAGTCCCGCCGTCAAGTTACCGTTCCGCGGTCGAAAGACCGCGGCGGTAATTCTGACTTTCCCGCTGGGCTGGCGGGCGGTCGCCTTCAGACCGCCAGCCAGCCCAGCGGGAAAGAGGCTTCCACGATGAAGCCGGCTCGGAATCGAGCCGGCGGAGTGGAAGCTGTGCGACGGGTGCAGTTGCACCCGTCGCGTATTTCACTGTCTGCGCAGCAGACAGTGAAATACATGTAGGGGCCCTCTTACGGGGGCCCCTGCAATGCCCATGCCAGTGGCATGGGCACTGCAGGGGCCCCCAGGGGCCCCGCGACCCCCCCTACCGCCATCCGGATCTCGGCGGTCCGACCGCCGGGATCTGGATGGCGGTAGGGGGGGTCGGAATCCCCGCGGCGGTGCAGCAAGCTGCGCCGCCGCGGAGGATTCAATGGGGCCGCGGTACACTGGCGGGACCCCGCCAGTGGTGCCGGTCCGACCGCGGCGGTACGGAATCCCCATTGGAGCACCGCCGGCCTGTCGGCGGTGCTCCCGCGGTCCTCCGCCCTGGCGGTCAAAGACCGCCAGGGTCAGAATGACCACCAGAGTGCGTTGGGGGTATGAGCCATCAAAACAGCATCATCAGCATATAATAACAATGACAACGGGAAATCAATAACAGTTGGGATGTCCGGAGTTATGCTTTTTAAAGAAGGATAAAGATTGTTTATATGTAAGTTAAATAAAAGTGAGGCAAGGACACATCCTTGTCTCACTCCTTGATTAACTTCTGTGTCGTTTGTGACGTCACTATTTTTATTTAATCTAACCCCGACGTTCATATCCACACGCAAGTGGGCCGGAAAATGAACCAGTGTTTCATCCGGCCAATAGATCACAAGATTTGACCACAGCTTAGAACGGTTCACACAATCAATAGCTGAGGTCAAATCCATAAAAATCAGGAACAAAGGGGAGCATTTGGCAATCGTATATGTTTCAATCACCAAAAACAAATTTGAACAGTTACAGGGTCTCAACATGATTCCTAAACCTGTACTGACATGAGTGCAAAATAGACTTCTCATCAGCTCCTTCCTTTGCCCTATTAAACAAGTCTCTACCTAGATTTTTTACCGTTGTGTCAATTAGGAAAATGAGCCTATAACAGCTTGCTTGTGATCAATCACCTTTTTAAAAAATTGGATGAATTACAGAGGTAGACCAGAAACTTGTTTGGGGGCTATGGGTTAAGCTTTTAAAACAATTCACTAACAGAGGAGCCCAAAACTAGGGGGTTAATTTTACTAAGTCAATTGGAACACCTTTGGGCCCAGAAGCCTTACAACCTAGACTCTCAGTGAGTACCTTGTGGACCTCATCCACAGTCAGTGCAGGCCCACGCAAATTTGATGCAATCGTAAACCCACTTGTGGCTTGAGGGGCAGCAAAAAACCTTGCAAAGTGAGATTCTCAGGCCTGACTGGAAACATGACAGCTATCTGAAGGCGCTCCCTGATATAAACGCTTCATGTTATTCACTGCTTCCCAAAAAAGCTTGCTATCCTTCTTTGAGGCCACTGAGGCCAGGGAATCCCAGTGAGACTGAAGTACTTCTGCCGTCCTATTGTTCGCAAACATGCTTGTAAGCCTTCTACCTAAAAGTCACCTCTACATGATTTCTGGGTTGGTATACAAACGCTTTACACAGATAGTTATTGGCACTTTTACATTCCTGATCAAACTACCCTGGCGAAGTACTACCTACATGTAGAGGGCGCATCAACTTTGCTTTGATTCATTCACATAACTTAGAGAAGCCATTAATAATGTTTGTGTTCGCACTATTTTCAGACAAACAGACCTCTACCAAATTAAGATTCTTCCCTACTGTATCCCTAAAAAGTCACCAAGGGTCCAACACCCTCCAAACAAGGCGCAAAGCTTAAGTAGATGGCTGGATTGTAATGATAGTACTCTCCTTTCTAAAATTGGGTCCATGAGGTAACGTAAAAGCTGCTTCTATTGGGTTATGATCCCCGAAAGCAGAGGGAGCAACCTTACCATACAGAAATAGGTCTTCCAAATTCCTTGATATAAAGATGTAATCAATTATTGAAGAGCATCCTCGGCTCATAAAAGTTAGAACCAGGAGTGTGTCTAACAGGAACCACCTGCATCACACTATTAAGTTCATAGGCTGTCGGATAGTCCAACAGCTCCACCCCTCATGAATCTGTGACTCCCAGAGACACCATGGGGTCATTCTGTTTCTGTTAAGTCCCTCGAGGGCTTAGTATGATTGACTACTTTGGCATTAAAATACCCCCCTAGACAGTATCCTGCTATCTTCTCCTCAATGCCAACCCTGTTTTGCAGAGATGAAATTAGGACAAATAGGCTCTGGAATTTTAAATTCAAGGTATTACTAAAATCATTAGTCTAAAAATTGATAAAATACAATATCACATCCCTCTTAAATTCAACAGTCTGAAAACTCTTGCTATTGGTTTCAATAGCTTTCCTATGCCCCCAGAAAAAGAGATTCACCCAAATTGACAAACCACTTACAGCCCATCCTGAGCAAGATGGGGTAGCTGAGATACTAAAACATTCAAACTTGTCAAATGACAGGTCGCGCAGTCTCCGTGGTTCCTGGAACACAATTACATCATAGCTTCTTAGAAAAAGTTGCCCAATCTGGATCAACGATCTTATATTTGATACCAGTTACATTCCAGCTCAATACCCTGAATATTGTATTGCTAGCCCCCATGGGATTTTTAGGAATGTTAATAGCAACGTGATCTAGCGAAACTGCTGAAATATCTGGCATACCTGTACCTGTATCAACAGCCACACTACCTACCAGTAAGTCTTGGTCATTTAATAAAATAAAAAGGAAGAACCTATTATCAGATTGCTCGAAGAGAGGTTGAATGCTGCTACTACCCCTGTGGTCAGCCACTATGTCAGACCTGTACAAATAACCCAAGGGGGAGAGCACTAATCCCTGTTTCATTGGAGCTAAATTCTTCCTGCGGTTTTAGCACTTTTTTAGCATTGAAGGGCTTCCTAAAGTTTATTACGATGCAGTCCCCTGGAATAACTTTTTGGGAATGCCCCACCCACCCCACTCTCTGGGCCATTATTATCTCGTTGGTATTGTTTAAGTTGAACAGCTTATGTTTAACTAGCCGGTATGCACACTTATTACGGAGTTCGGCCAGGATTCAGTTTTAGTAGCTTTATGAGGAGGAACCCCTGCCAATACCACAACATAAGGGCAGGAAGCTGGTGGTAAATCCAAACAATATTTACTTGATACCAGCCTCTGACTGCAATTACTTTGCAAAGTAGGGCAACCTCAAATCCCCTCTCAAGAGGCCAGACCAGCCCTTTCTGTGCACCGACTGCTATCATGGAGGTGGGTCCAGTAGGGCAATTAGGGGGCGGCTTTCATTGGCATCTGATTGCACAGCATCGGAGCCAATGCAAGGAAGGGATCTAACACTGTTAACAGGTCAGATCATTTTAGCCTTAATTAGGGACACTTTAGTGTATGAGTCGGCTATATTCTTTTTTTAATACACTGCAGTTGAGTCCGTATTTGAGACAATTTCTCTTCCAAGGTTGCACTAAGCCTCAGACAGAGGGAGTCAAAATCAGGCATATTCTTAACCAAAGATACTTCAGAATCAGTCTGTATCGCCTGGGTGTTATACTTCTTAAAGCATCATGAGGATAGCTGACTTTGTTGCTTTTCACAATGTTTATTGCTCCCAGCGGGGTCTTTCCTTAGGGGCTTCCTATGTTTCACAGCAGGTTTTGTTTCCAGACAGCTCCTGACCGAATGTGTCACCATCTGAATGTCATCTAAACCATTGTCGGCTACATCCGTAGTAGCATCTGGAGCAAGGCACTGTGTACAATCCAACGGCTCAACTGTGTGTGCACCTTCCATTGTCCCTCTATATGACATAGCCTCAGAGGAAGACTCATTATTAAGACCTTCTCCCAATGACACCCTCCGTATGGTCAATATGATCTCCTTTGAAATAATACCCATTGCTCACTCCAACATTTTGTCAATGGTGGTAGCTGGACATGTAGAGACAGGTATCCCTGCAGGGCTCCCACCTGCCTTAATTTTACCCATGCCAATCCTCTCAATCAGCAGGAATTATAGGTAGGGCTCCCTGTTTTCCGTTTTTATTGATTTTTACAGATAAATACAGACAGAAAACAAAGTGTTTCATGTCAGTATTTATTTTTAAAAATGGAAAAATCCAGAAAATTCAGTTTCTTTTGATTGACTTTCCATAATGTTTTCATCTGTTCCAAGCCAATTGCTGGGCAGATATATGACATGGAGAGTTAAAAACAAGATGAGATTTCCTTACATTGCAACATATGTCAACATGCATTTGTAGTATAATGCTAATATTTAGCTGCAGGTGGATTGTTATGTTAAATTTGGCTGCTTAATTTGCTAAAACACAACAGGGGTCAAAGTATAAGCGCATGTTTATTAGTTAAATAAATGTGGAAATATACCAATTTCACAATTTCATTTATTCACAAACACAAAATAAATATGGATCAATACTGATAAGATGGGCAAAAAATAAATATGGATAAATTCAGACAGAAATGTTAAAAAAATAATTACCATAAAATCAGGAGCCCTAATTGTAAGGTACTGAATATAAATGAACTTACCAGACTACAGAGAGTGGGCCCAGCCGCGTTCAGCCGCAGAGAGGCACAGATGGACCCCCTCTTGGCCTGGTCTTTGCCTTGGTGCGTCCTGCGCACGTCCCACGCTGCAGGATACCATGGAGTCCTTTGAAGTGCCTCCAAGTGCAAAACAGGTGTGTTAACGATGGCAGCCTTTGCCTCTATGACACCTGGTCCTGGTAGTCCTGACGGCCCTCACTAAGCTGCTCAAACTGACAGTGCATTCCGCGCTGCGGGATACCATGGAGTTATTTTAAGTGCCTCCAAGTGCAAAACAGGTGTGTTAACAATGGCAGTCTTTGCTGCTATGGCACCTGGTCCTGGTAGTCCTGACAGCCCCCACCAAGCTGCTCAAACTGACAGCACATCCTGCGCCACTGGATATCGTGGAGTTCTTTGAAGTGCCTCCAAGTGCAAAACAAGTGTGTTAACAATGGTGGCCTTTGCCTCTATGGCACCTGGTTCTGGTAGTCCTGACAGCCCCCACCAAGCTGCTCAAACTGATAGCTTGTCATGTCTGCCAAATCAAATTTTTCATGCTTACTTGCTCCACTGCAGTCCTCACCTCATTCCTTGCAATAGCAGCCACACTTTCAGTTACTGGCTGTCCAAATGGGTCCTGACCTTGAGGACCTGAACTTTGGCTACTTTGCGAACTCTCGTAAGCTACCTCAGCAGCAATTGTATCTTCTTATTGAATTTCATAATTCATCATTTTTCAAGTAGTTACTAGTTTGTAAATACTGAACACTCACTGCCATCCTTTGCAGCATTGAAAGAGTATTCACAGCAGCCATACACTCCTTGTATTTCAGTTTTACAACACCAAGTTTGAAATAGCTACACAAGTGCCAAATTGAAAAATTCTCTTTTTTCTGTGATCTGGCAGCTCTGTTTTCTATGGTTATTTAAACGGCCATGGCAATATCATAGCAAAACACCCATTGCAACCAACTATTACAAATGTACCATCATCTACATTTCTTGTCATATTATTTCTATGTGTGTAGTACTGGAGTAATTCATAGAATCAAACATTTTCAAGCAGTACACTTCTTATTGGATAGTAAGTGTCCAACATGAATGTTTTTACAATGTCTGTCCTAAATGACTAAAATTCTGCAAGATTTTGAATTTCTGGAAATTATTTCAAAACTCTATTTCGAGTTGATGCTAGGACTAGACTCACCCAAACAATTCCTTTTGACTTAGAATATAAATTGGCAGGACTCAAATTATTGCAACATTCATAGGATCCAATTTCCTTGTGTGAAGGTGTCTTCAAAAAGAAATTGGCCAACTTTTTTGTTAAAGACTTTTCAGCAGAGATCTCTTTCCACACATCTTTCATCTTTATGTTCTCAGAATTTGTTATATATGAAGTTACATAACTAGAAACAGCTAAGGAGCTGCCTGCCACAAATCGAATATCTAAATCAAAGAGCAAAGTTCTCCTGGTCTCTTATATTTGATACCTTTAATGTTAGAGTTTGCTTCTCTCAAAAACTAATGTAAATCATCCCATGCACATTCTGCACAACTCAGTGTTACAAATAATGTTGGTGCACATGAATTTCACAACATACACTTGATCTCACCTTGACGATGATTTTGTTTTTTTTAATCTGTTTATTGCTTTTATTACATAAACAAAAACGCATACAAATGAGATACTTATAAGAGATAGGAGCAGAGTGGGAAATGAGAATAGATAGTAGGGAGGTATGAAGATTATAGTTCGCTTGATAAATTGCCGCGGGTCTGATGTTTGGTAGTCCGACGTAGGGGGTAAGGCTACCGTGGGGGGGGTACTCATAAGAGGCGAACAAGGTGTAAGGTATTAATTCCGAGCAGGGTATGTTTGTCATAGGAGGAGTGTACCTCTGTGGATATAGCTTCGCAGCGGTATATCTAGGGTATGTTTTTATATACTTATCATCTGTGTTCAAATTAGTGTTCAGATCTAAGTAGTTGCACGTGGAAAATATGTCGGTTGTGATTTCTCGGGTGATTATTATTCCAGTAGGCTAGGGGGGTCGTGTATCGTCTTTTTCCTGTAGTTGATCCACGAAGGAGTCTCATATGTCGGCACCCTTGATTACCACCCCTATGTCGCGTAATGTATGCAATATCTGTATTTCTGCATTGACCCATCACTGTACGTCAGTTATCCAGTGGCGGGAGTCTGGGGCGCTAGGTGACTTCCACTGTGTGGCGATGAGTCGTTTGAGAATAGCAAATGCTAGGTCTGCGCATCTCTGTTTTTGTTTATCTTTGCTACGTCTGTGTCGAATTCCCAATAGGCAGGACTCAGGGGTAGGTGCTACGGGTATTCCCAGCCATGTTGCAGTTTGTTGTGTGATGTCGTGCCATACGCGGAGTAGCAGTGGGCAGTTCCAGGTCATGTGTAAGAAATCAGCTTCCGTATTACCACATCTTGGGCAATCAGGACTAGCTTGGGGGTACATACAGTGGATTCGGTGTGTAGTCAGGTATGTCTGGTGTAGGTAGTTGAGCTGGGTATATCTGAAATGGGCATTGCGCGATATCTTGCGCGTGGTTGTGAGGGCCATGGACCATGTTGGTGCTGTAAATTGTGTGTGTAGTGCTTTTTCCCATTTGTTCTTGGCTTGTGATTGTACTTCTTCTGGGTTGGCTCGCAGTGCGTTGTGGATCCATGAGATTCGTGCTGGTGTGCCGGTGCCTGAGAGCAGTTCGTGTAGAATAGGTGATGATTGTGGTTCCCTGCTGCCGTGTCCCCATGCGTTACGTATTAAAGATTGTAGTGCGCCGTACATAATAAAACCGCCCTGTCCCAGATTATACGTCGTCGCAAGTACCTCATAGGAGATGAATTGGCCCTCTGCGAATAATTCTCCCACTAACCGGAGACCTTTGGTGGCCCAGTCGGTGAGACACACCCGGCCATGTAGTTTATGTATGCCTGGGATGGCGAGTAATGGGGTCTTGGGCGAGTATGGTGGTTTTCCAGGTCCCCTGTTCACGTAGCGCTGCCACACCCTATCAGCCACTTTTAACAGGATATTACTGAGCCGCAGGAGGGTCACACGCCCTATGAGCCATTCCAGTGTGTTTAAGCCACCCAGTTGTGAGCTCACAGTGTGGCTTTCAGAGTGAGTAGGGTCTTGTAGCCAAATTAGGATCCAGTGCAGCTGAGCTGCTGCGTAGTAAAGGTCAAATTGTGGTACTCCCATCCCTCCTCCGTCCAGTGGTAGACAGATCCTAGCCAAGGCCACACGACTACGTCCGGTGCTCCATATCAAATCTATCAACAGCTTGTTCAACTGTGCGAAAAAAGTGCTAGGAGCCATAATGGTAGGGCAGCGAAAAAATATAGTAGTCGAGGGAGTATAATCATTTTGAATAATGCCACTCTACCCATAGGTGATAGTGGTAGTGCACACCAGAAGGGCAACAGTCCTTTTATTGATCTAATCATCCGGTCTAAGTTGCCCTCCTTAAGGTCAGATTCGTCATGATATATGTGCACCCCTAGATATTTAAAAGTGCTATAAGTCCATTGTAAGTTATGCTCAGTGAGTGTGTGGGTCTGTGTGTCGGGTAGTCGGCGCATGGGGAATAGACATGATTTAGCCCAATTTACGCGTAAGCCGGATATGTCTCCAAAAGAATTCAATAATTGCAGCAGGTTTGGCAGGGATTCGGAGTGGTTACGTAAGTATAATAATGCATCGTCTGTGTATAGGGAGACTATGCAGTGTTCCATGCCATCCGGTATGCCCCATCTTGTGGCTTCATTACGCAATTTAGCCGCAAGGGGTTCTATGGCTAGTGCAAACAGAAGTGGTGATAGGGGGCATCCCTTGCGTGTGCCTCTACCGATCTTGAATTTTTCCGAGGTGATGGTGCCCGTTTTGACTCGTGCTATGGGGTCTGAATATAGGATAGATATCCAGCGTGTGAACGCTTCACCAAATCCCATTAACTGCAGAGTTGCCATCAAGTATGGCCAACCTAGTGTGTCGAAAGCTTTTTCGACATCCAATGAGACCGCCACTCTGGAGTAGTCTGTATCAGGAGTTTCAGCTATCAAGCGCAATAGGTTCCTGATGTTGATAGAGGTGCTGCGTCCCGGTATAAATCCGGGTTGATCTGGGTGTATCAGGGAGGAGATTATTGGGAGAAGTCGGTTTGACAGTACCTTACCTAATATTTTACAGTCCGTGTTTAAAAGTGACAGGGGTCGGTAAGAGCGTAGGTCTAGTGGGTCACGACCCTTTTTATGAAGGACTACAATCGTTGCTTCACGTTGTGAATCTGAGAGACGACCTGTTTCGTATGCCTCCTGTAACATAGCCAGATATGGAGTGAGCGTTTGTGATGCGAAAGTCTGGTAGTACTCGATTGGTAGTCCGTCTCCCCCTGGGGCTTTATTGTGGGCTAGTTGTTGTAGTGCTTGCTTTATTTCGTCACTTTCGATGGGTTTATCTAGCTCTAGTGCTTGTGTAGTCGTTAGATGATTTACGTGGGAGGTCCTGAAAAAGTCTTTTAATTGTGTTGCGAGTGGAGGAGGTTCTGCCTGATATAACCTTGCATAATACTGCTTAAATGCGTCATTCATTTCTGATTGTGTATTCACTATCACACCAGTATCTAGGCGGATGGCATTTATAGGAGTATGCCGCTGAGTCCCTTTCGCTAACCAGGCCAGCATGCGGCTTGATCGATCGCCCTCGGCGTGTAGTCGCGCCCTGTAGTGTCGATAGTCGAATTTTCGTAGACGGGTTTCAATGTCACCCCATTGCTTTTTGAGTGTGATCGTATTATTGTTAGCAGTACTATTTAAGACCGCTTCGCATTCCGCCTTACGTAATTTCTCCTCGGTGTCATGTAGCTCTGAGATTAGAGTGCGTCGAATACCTCCTGCAGCCCCAATACACATGCCCCTAACTACCACCTTGTGTCCGTCCCACTTGATTGCGCGTGTTGTGGCTGTGTGGTTATTGATTGTGAATTATGACGTTATGGTGTCAGCTAGTTCTTCCCGGAATGGATGGTCGCACAACAAGGTGGCTTATAAGCGCCAAGTAGTTGTTTGTGATGGCTGTGTGCCCCATCTCAGTGTAACAATTAGGGGGCAGTGATCTGATAGGGTTTTGGCCAGATAGTTGGCGCTATGTATTGAGTGTGTTAACGTGGCCGAGCATAATAGTAAATCAATCTGTGTGTGGAGGTTGTGTACCGGTGAATAGAAGGAGTACTCTCTATCAATGGGATGAGGACTTCTCCATGCATCATGTAGCCTCCGTTCTGTTATCCAGGACCTTAGCATCTCAGATATCTGCCTACTAGGGGCGCCTATCATTGGCCGGTGTGATCTGTCCATAGAGATGTCCATCACGCTGTTGAAATCTCCTCCCCAGATAATTGGTATGGACGGGTCTTGTGAGATCTGTGCAGATGTGGCCCTCAGGAATTCCCCTTGTCCCGAATTTTGGACATATATACCAGCTATGGTTAACTGTCTACCGTCCAACTCTCCAATGAGGCAGACATATCTGCCATCTGTGTCTATATATGTGTTTTGGACTGCGTAAGGGACCCCTGAAGCGATCCAAATCAGTACTCCCTTTGCATATTTGGATATTTTAGTTCCATAGACAGTGCCCGGCCAGCTCTTATCAATTTCCTCTAATTCTTGTGTGGTGGCATGGGTCTCCTGTAGTATAGCTATATGCACCTTGTGGCATCTGAGATAGGTATGTACTCTGCGTCTTTTAGTAGGATTAGCCAGGCCCCTTATGTTCCAGGTTGCAATGTTGTATGTCATTGGAGCATTTTGTGTACGTAGCGCAAGTGGTGAGCGTTTTTAAGTAGAATTTGCTGCGTCCCCTCACCCATCACCCTCCCGCCCCCCCCGATTTGGACCAACCCTCGAGTGTAAAGTGACTAGTACATACCTTGAGGAGCTAGGAGTGAGAGGAGTATAGAAGAAAGAGAGAAAAAGGAAAAAGTGTGGATAACCAGGCACAACAGGTGCAAGAGTGGCTTCGAGTCGATTCGTGTCCATACGGAAACCCATCTGGGTTGGGGGGTGCCGTAGTATATGGTCCAAGGTGGCCATGAGAACCGGCCCAATCGGATGTCGTCTTCTCCCATTCAGGCACGCGTAGGCCGGAGAGCGCGCAGGCGTTGGGTACATAGGGGGTGATTCTAACCCCGGCGGTCTTAGACCGCCGGGGCCAGGGTCGGCGGGAGCACCGCCGACAGACCGGCGGTGCCCCGCAGGGCATTCTGACCGAAAACCGGCGGTCTCCTGCCGGTTTTCCGCTGCCCCTTGGAATCCTCCAAGGCGGCGCAGCTTGCTGCGCCGCCGAGGGGATTCCGACCCCCCCTACCGCCATCCAGTTCCCGGCGGTCCGCCCGCCGGGAACCGGATGGCGGTAGGGGGGGTCGCGGGGCCCCTGTGGGCCCCTGCAGTGCCCATGCCACTGGCATGGGCACTGCAGGGGCCCCCGTAAGAGGGCCCCTAAATGTATTTCACTGTCTGCTGCGCAGACAGTGAAATACGCGACGGGTGCAACTGCACCCGTCGCACAGCTTCCACTCCGCCGGCTCGATTCCGAGCCGGCTTCATCGTGGAAGCCTCTTTCCCGCTGGGCTGGCGGGCGGCCTGAAGGCGGCCGCCCGCCAGCCCAGCGGGAATGTCAGAATTACCGCCGCGGTCTTTCGACCGCGGAACGGTAACCTGACGGCGGGACTTTGGCGGGCGGCCTCCGCCGCCCGCCAAGGTCAGGATGAGGGCCATAGTGTTTATGTCTTACGGAGTAGGTTGATCACTGCATCTATATGTTACTTTTTAGAGGTCATCTGCGGTGTGCGGCGTGACCACCGGTCCCAAGATCAGTGGGGATGCAGGTAGGCTTTGCGGGGTCCCCATCGAATCCGAGTCCGTGGTACAAGATTCGCGGTTGTGCTGTATTCGAATGTTCGAGAACCTATTGACGCCCTTTAGTGCTTGAGCTTGCCAGTCCGCTGCTTGTTTTTCAGTAGGACGTGATCCGGTTCTGGGATTCAATTTCCTTTTCTTACGCTTTTTTTGAGTTAGCCATTCCTTTTGCTCTGTGTGTTCATCTGTGGGGTCTGCTAAGCCCTTGGCGTAGATCCAAGTCCAAACATCTTCTGACGACGGGAAGACGTGAGTTTTGTCGCCATCTACTACGCGTTATCTAGCAGGGTACATGAGGGAGTATGAAAAGTTCTTGTGCGTAGTACCTGTTTTGCTTTAGTGAAAGTGGCGTGTTTGCGCTGGACCTCCGCCGTATAGTCCGGGTAGGCCGTGACTTTTGCGTTCTCAGTTTCAACGGGTCCCACCGCACAAAAGCCCTTTAGGATTTTATCTCTGTCACGGTAATTCAATAGTCTAGCTATTAACGGGCAAGGAGGGGCCCCAGGGCGTGCTGGACCGCCCGGGATCCGGTGTGCCCACTCCACCGCCAGGAAAGGGGAGGCCTCCTGTTTCAGTATGGATCTTTTAGCCAGCACTCTAGAAATAACTCTGCGTTAGGGAGTTCGATTCGTTCCGGGAATCCCATGAATCTGATGTTATTTCTGCGTGAGCGTCCTTCCGCTTCCTCCGCATGTCTTTGGAGCCGTGTTATCTCAGATTCCTGTTGTTGTATTCGGGTTTTCATGTCCTCGAGATTTGTTTGAGATGTTTCTAGAGTTGATTCAACGGTGGTTACTCTGTCCGCTAGCTTCCGGTGTTCAGTGCGTAGTATAGTGACTTCCACTGCCATTGCATCTATCTCTCCTTCCAGCGATGTTTTCGTTTCTAGTATCGCCTGCAGTATCTTGTCGATTTGTAACGAATGAGCAGCTAGCGTTTCAGTCACTTTGTGCAGTGGATCTGAGCTCTCCATCGTTGACGGGTCCCCAAGTCTGGTCTCTAATTGGCCCCTCGGCGGCTTCGGTTTCACCATCGTGGCGCCTGCTCTGAGCTTTCTTCATATTACGTTGTGGTTGAGGTGACCAGTTTATGCGGTTACGGCATTTGTGTTATGCCTTGATTACGAGGTTCTTTATATACGACTAGGCCAGACTTGTCATGTGCCTATCGGTTGATGCGTGGGAGCTTGATGCGTTCTGCAAGAGATATGCGCCGGATATGTGCAGTTGACGATTGCGCGCTGCAGCGCTCGTTTCTGTGCGTTTTATGTTAGAAGAAGATCGGCATTACTCCCTGAAAGAGATATGTGTTGGATATTTGCAGTTGGCGATTGCGCGCTGCAGCGCACATATCTGTGCGTTTTATGTTAGGAAAAGAGAAATAGAAGAAACAGCATTGCTCCTGGGCTGTACACAAAGCTAGGAAATATCACTGAATCCGATTTCGTTGGTGGGTGTGGTGTTCAACTCACATAGTGCTTGACTTCTGGGCCCCCCAGTCGCTCCTTCAAAAGGGCACAGCGTAGTTTGAGTTCCCCTTTGAACTCCGATGTATGTTTTGTGTAGGAAATGGCTAGCGCTCCTCGTTTTTGCCGGGCCCCGTACCTCCCCGTGGGCCCGGCGGCCCGATCGCACCCCCCAGCGGCGGGTCTCTCTTTGGCACACAGGCGTTCGGTGTAATTGAGCAGCAGTTCCCAAAAAATTCGGTCTTCGTCTGTCCCACGTCGTGGCCCCGTCCTCAACCGTAGCTAGATCGCAATCGGGCCGCATCGCCATGCGCGTGCTCAGCGATCAGGCCCTGTTGTCCGCTCAGAGTCTTAAGCTGCCCGTCAGGTTGGGCGCCTATAACATGCGCTCTCACGAGGGTCAGCTTCTCCGAGGGTGCATCCGCAGCGCTCTGCCGTCCCCACCCGCCGCGTTGGTATCCCTCCGTACCTGCGCGCAGGGCACAGCTGCTGCGACCGCCGGACCGCTCGGCTCTGCGCTGGGTCCACGTCCTTGTCTCAGTCCGGGCTCCGAGCGAGCAGCTGCGTCGGTCGGGTTTCCGGGGTCTCGGGATATTATTAAATATAAATCATGTGGGTCCAGGGGTTTTTAACACCTGGGGACAGAGCGATTACAGGATAATTGTAGGCCGCGTGCGAAGCTCTGATTCAAGTGACCGCACTCGCCGCCATCTTGGCCATGCCCCCCTCACCTTGACGATGATACCAAATACTTATCGGTCCAACATTGGCATGCCATCAAATTTATCAGACCGTACATGAGCTTCTCATTTTTTCCATAATGTTTTTTTAACAAAGTATTCTGCAGACATGTTTTGTACATTAACTTCTGTCTTAAGTATATGGTTAACAGCATATGACAGTCCAGACAAATCACTTTCAAATAAGAGATGGAATACAGATGAAATACTCTGTTGAAATCTCGGGTCCTCTAAATGTAATCTTGTTGTACACTTGAAGGAAACATTTCTTCCTCCATGCAACTTCTGTGTTAAAAAAGATTTACATCTTTATAGTATACATTATTCTCTTTAGGATACAGTGTAGTTTTCTTCATCTTATTTACCTCCACCAGTTCCTGCCAGTTTTTTTTTTTTTTTTGTGGGCACACCATTCACTAGAATAACATGCAGTGGAAGCGCTGTGTGCAGAGGAGGAGGGGCAGGAGCCCTTTAAACATTGTTAGCGCTCCCACCGTCGTGGGAAGCGCTGTGTGCAGAGGAGGAGGGGCAGGAGCCCTTTAAATCTTGATCGCGCTCCCGCCGTCGCGGGAAGCGCTGTGTGCAGAGGAGGAGGGGCAGGAGCCCTTTAAATCTTGATCGCGCTCCCGCCGTCGCGGGAAGCGCTGTGTGCAGAGGAGGAGGGGCAGGAGCCCTTTAAACATTGTTGGCGCTCCCGCCGTCGCGGGAAGCGCTGTGTGCAGAGGAGGAGGGGCAGAAGCCCTTTAAATCTTGATCGCGCTCCCACCGTCTCGGGAAGCGCTGTGTGCAGAGGACGAGGGGCAGGAGCCCTTTAAATCTTTATCGCGCTCCCGCAGTCGCGGGAAGCGCTGTGTGCAGAGGAGGAGGGGCAGGAGCCCTTTAAATCTTGATCGCGCTCCCGCCGTCGCGGGAAGCGCTGTGTGCAGAGGAGGAGGGGCAGGAGCCCTTTAAACATTGTTGGCGCTCCCGCCGTCGCGGGAAGCGCTGTGTGCAGAGGAGGAGGGGCAGAAGCCCTTTACATCTTGATTGCGCTCCCGCCGTTGCGGGAAGCGCTGTGTGCAGAGGACGAGGGGCAGGAGCCCTTTAAATCTTTATCGCGCTCCCGCAGTTGCGGGAAGCGCTGTGTGCAGAGGAGGAGGGGCAGGAGCCCTTTAAATCTTGATCGCGCTCCCGCCGTCGCGGGAAGCGCTGTGTGCAGAGGAGGAGGGGCAGGAGCCCTTTAAACATTGTTGGCGCTCCCGCCGTCGCGGGAAGCGCTGTGTGCAGAGGAGGAGGGGCAGAAGCCCTTTAAATCTTGATCGCGCTCCCGCCGTCGCGGGAAGCGCTGTGTGCAGAGGACGAGGGTCAGGAGCCCTTTAAATCTTTATCGCGCTCCCGCAGTCGCGGGAAGCGCTGTGTGCAGAGGAGGAGGGGCAGGAGCCCTTTAAACATTGTTGGCGCTCCCGCCGTCGCGGGACACGCTGTGTGCAGAGGAGGAGGGGCAGGAGCCCTTTAAACATTGTTGGCGCTCCCGCCGTCGCGGGAAGCGCTGTGTGCAGAGGAGGAGGGGCAGGAGCCCTTTAAATCTTGATCGCGCTCCCGCTGTCGCGGGAAGCGCTGTGTGCAGAGGAGGAGGGGCAGGAGCCCTTTAAACATTGTTGGCGCTCCCGCCGTCGCGGGAAGCGCTGTGTGCAGAGGAGGAGGGGCAGGAGCCCTTTAAATCTTGATCGCGCTGCCGCCGTCGCGGGAAGCGCTGTGTGCAGAGGAGGAGGGGCAGGAGCCCTTTAAACATTGTTGGCGCTCCCGCCGTCGCAGGAAGCGCTGTGTGCAGAGGAGGTGGGGCAGGAGCCCTTTAAATCTTGATGGCGCTCCCGCCGTCGCGGGAAGCGCTGTGTGCAGAGGAGAAGGGGCAGGAGCCCTTTAAATCTTGATCGCGCTCCTGCCGTCGCGGGAAGCGCTGTGTGCAGAGGAGGAGGGGCAGGAGCCCTTTAAACATTGTTGGCGCTCCCACTGCGCGGGACGCGCGCGGGCGGCTCCCGGGCCAAGGGCGGGCCCGTCCTTGCCCGTCATTGCCAGGAAGAGGAAATTCTCTATTGTTATTCTCTAAAACAAAGAGGGTCTCCAGGAAGCACGTTTATGGTGCCGTTGCTAAGGAGTACTAACTTCTAAATTGAAGGACGCGCCCCCCCTCACGTAAGGACTGACATAGGCGAATTACGCTAAAGGCATAAGTCAGGCCTACCACTCCACAACTGCAGGGGACTCGGTGTGGTAAAAGGCTGTGACTGGACACTTGAACCAAGTAGGGTCTGAGTATAATTTGGTTCTATCTTTCCCCCAGGCAGGGGATCTGAGTCTGATTTATCCGTTAAAAGAAATTTGCGGTGCCCTATCTTGGATAAAAGGGACTAGCCTGTCAAAATGGGAAAACGTAAGGGAGACAACGGGGGAAGGGAACCCACTCAGGAGGCCCCCCCACCTAGGCTAATAACAAGCTACCTAACGTCTGTAATGGGTGCCATTGAGACAGAGATAGGGAGGGTAGAAGCTACTTTAGAGTCGTCTCTTGAGAAAGCAGGAAAGTCTGTGTGGGGGGGACGGAATCCGCCGGCACCACCGCTGCCGAGTAAGACTAAGGAAAGAAACCCTTGTGTAATAACAGAAATTGACTTAATTGATTTAATTACTCCTACAACCCCAGAGAGTCCACCCTCAAAAAAAAGCAGGCCAATAATTCCCCCCCCTACGGCAGTAACCCCCATATACCAAGTGGGATCTCCTGTAGATACGGAAGGCCTTGGAGAGTCCTTATCAGGAACTAAGAAGACCAAGAGCAAATGTCCTTCTAAAACCCAAAAAATAAAACGACCTATAGGGAAACAACCAAAAGACTGTAAAAATTCAGATCCAATTAAAACTTGTTTTTTGCAAATTGAAGAACAACTCAGAGACATTAAAAAGTTATGCTCATCAGTTCTGGAGTGAGTGGCCATTCTCGAGCAGAAGGTTGAATCTATAACAAACATAAAACCTAAACCACTGAAGGCGGAATCTCAGAACATTCATTCCATTCCTGAATGCTTGCCAGCTCCACCTACTTATCAGCATCTGAACTCTAGAATATCTCCTGCCCAGAACCCAACCCAAAAAACCCTGAACGTAGAGGCTTTACAGGATTCTACAAACCTACAGTCTCAGTGGGACACAAACAAACGGGAAGGCTGGCTGGGCCAGAAGACTATAAGTACCCAGGTAGCCTGTCCAAGGATACCACTGGCATGTGCCCCCTATGTTTTAATCTTGGAAAATGCCCCTATATTGGAAAGCACCCTCCCCGAGTCCCATATGTCACTCCTGAATAAGGTGACTCATTGGATAGGAAAACACACGGGAGGGCGGGTTGATTTCCACAGGGACATTCTAACTGTAAGAAGGGTACCTTGGGTTGGCCCATCTCCTAAAACATCACCTGGGGACTGTATTATAATAAACTTTAGGACCCCCTGGAGTGTCAATGCATTGTATCACCACCTCTCAACTATAAGATCATCTGTAGGGCCTATAAGAGTCCAACGTTTGACTAAGTTTATTCCTCCGTTACCAAACCCATGTTATTCTGATTCAACCTACTCTGGGAATCAGAATCCCAGCAACCTTGGTCTCTCTAACCCCTCTGACACTGCTCTGACATTATCTAATAGGTATGAGACCCTGACCTCACTAGAGCAGCTAGATTGACTATCACTAACTGAGCCATCCATGCAAGGCCCTCTGGAGACAAACGTTCCCCCACAGTCCCCCTTAGAATCTAAAGGAGTCCCTGATATACGTGATATACAGGGTATGACACCCCTAGGGATTGATTCATGGAATGTTGCAGGTCTAAAATCAAAAATTGGAAATCCTGATTGGATAGATTTAGTGATGGGAAACCTCATTATTTGTTGTCAGGAGACCTGGCTCACAGAATCACCACATATTAATGGCTATACCACATACTATGTTCCTGCAACCAAGGCCCTTGCAGGCAGAGCTAAGGGCGGTCTGGCCATCTTCTTATCTGTGGAGGCTGGAGGGATGGAAGTACGTGTTGTAGGCATATCGCCTTTTTTTCTGGCCCTATCTCTGAAACTAGAAGAACCATTCGATATACTACTGATCAACTACTATAACAACACCTTTGATAACTCGGACATTAGGTCAGTAGTTTAGAGACCTTAATACATAAGGTAACAGTATCAAGTAAAAAGGACATAAGAATAGTCTGGGTGGGTGATTTTAATGCCCACCTCTGCGAGCCAGAGTTCCTTGACTGCTTAGGTCTCCTGGACGAGAATGACAATCCTATTCAACACTTCAAACATTCCCCGTACGGGAACGCTCTTAATTCTTTGATAACAGTAAACTCTCTTTCCTTTCCCACACCCGCTACTAGAGGGATACCAACATTTGTAAGAGGGGACACTCACACCACTATTGACTATATTATTTACTCTAGAGAATTGTCCCCTATTACAGGACAACTCAGGGTTACCCCGACCTGTTTTAGTGATCACCATCCCTTGTCCATTGTGATTAATTTAGACCTGACAAATGATTCAAGAAGAGGGAAGCGACACCCTGCTATGAAGCTCTCATCCCAAAATGGGCTTACAATTAAATGGGGGAAGATAAACAGTAATAATTTTTTTAGAGACTTATTTTTGAATAAATGGCCAGACGTTATGACATCCCTGGATGAAAATAAGCCCCCACAGGACATTATTCGTGCATTCTCCTCTCTGACAAAATATATGGCGGAGAAACTACAGTCTCAACGAGCTAATAAAGCCCACGGCCCAAGATGGTTTAACCACGCATGTACCATATCCCTAAGCAAGTTAAAAAAAACAGTAAATGCATCCCCCAAAGATCTACAAGCAATTAAGATTGCCAGGAAAAACTATAAAGAAGTTCTTGCCAAAAGGAAAGTTGAACTAAGTGAATCTGCGTGGGAGGAATTGATGGCTGCAAGCAAAACCAAAGATACAACTGCATTCTGGCGTGTGGTTAACTCTCCACTATTGAGCGATAAATATGAGACGCCCATGGACACTGTCATCCCAGCCAAGACCTGGGTGGACTATTTAAAAAAAACTTTCGCCATAGAGACAAACACCCAATCAGAAATGCTAAATTGCCTAAAACCTGCAGGAAATGATCAGCTAAGTCTGGCTTTTAGTAATATCATAAGCGTGGATGACATTAAACAAGCAATTCAAGATAGTCCTTCTGAGAAAGCCCCGGGTCCAGACAGAACTCCTGCTGACTTATATAAAGCACTCCCAGACTTCTGGGGTCCACTGCTAACCAATGTCATGAGATCGGCCGTGGTGGGCCCTCTAGTAGACTCTTGGAAAGAAGCAATCATCGTCCCGATTTTCAAGAAGGGAGATAGGGCAGACCCCCTGTGCTATCGCCCAATCTCTTTGCTGGACAGTTCAGTCAACATTTTAGGCCGAGTAATTTTAAATAAGCTAGAAGAATGGGCAACTGATACTCACTCCCTCTCAGAAATACAATTTGGCTTTCGTCCAGGGGTGGGCACAGTCGAACAAACTCTTAATTTGACACTTATAGAACAGAAATATACCAAAGCCAAAAGGGGCTGTATACACTTAGCATTTATGGATCTCTCCTGTGCTTTCAATACAGTCAGCAGGGAGAAATTGTGGAAGGTAATGCTGGGTATGGGCGTGGATAAAGACATAGTTATATTACTTAGTAAACTTCATGCCTGCACAGAGGCTCGGGTCCGTTACTCCCAGGAGGGAGCCCTGACAGAGAAAATCCCCTCACAAAAAGGGGTCAGGCAGGGATGTGTTCTTGCCCCTTTCCTCTTTCTCCTATATATAAATGGGCTGGAAAAATTCCTTTGCAAATTAGGGAAAGACTCTGCAGTTATTAATAACTCTCCAATTCCTGTACTTTTACATGCAGATGATGCAGTATTAATCTCAAGGACAGCAAATGGCCTCCAGATTTTATTGAATGCTTTTAATACCTTTATGGGGAACCTTGGTCTTAAAATTAACAGAACTAAGTCATTTGTTATGAAGTGCTGTCCTAAACTAGCAAAAACGAAAAAATGTACTTTAAATGGGCATGAGATACTTAAGGTCCCACATTTTACGTATCTGGGGGTCCCTATTGATGTTGATTTTAACTGGAAGTTTTTAGTTAATATACGCTCAATACAATTTCAAAAAACCATTGAAGCTGTTTTTAGGTTTGCAAGAAGTCTTCGGCATAAACCTGTTAAGGAAATGATGACTGTCTTCACTTCTAAAGGCCTCTCTGTCGCAACATTTGGAGCTGGGGTCTGGGGGCTTACAGAATGTACAGGGCTCCAGATTATAGAAAATAAATTTCTAAGAAGACTACTATCAGTCCCCCAATCTACACTAGTAAAGTTCTGTAATAAAGAAGTAGGTTTAAGATACATATCTAGCTATATAAAACTTCAACCTCTTATATTGTGGGTAAAAATCTGGACTAAGCCTGAAGCGCTTCTATGTAGAAAGGTGATACAGGACTGTCTCCTTCTGTCACGATCTCTAGATATACCCTGGCTTAGATATGTTTATCTCTCTCTCCTATCATTAGGACTAGGAGAATTTTTCCTTAAACCAAATACTTTAACAAGACAGGACATTAAGAAGGTTAAAGACATATTCTGGCAGAAAAATCAGGACATGGACCCAGGCTCTAGTTCAATGAAACTATGGACAAGCTATGAGACACAACAACTTCAACCAAAGCTGTATCTGACCATCACTAATCATGAACGACAAAGGTTTTTACTCACAAGACTACGTTTAAACACTTTACATTATCTGGTAGCATTCCCAGTTACTGGAACATGGTTTAAGAACCTCCCTCCTTGTTGCTGTAATGGAAAGACGTCTCAAAGTACATAACATTTTATGCTTTTTTGCACTTTATATACTGCTCCAAGAAAAATATTTTTACGTCCGCTATTTCAGTCTAACAGTATTAGAACTAGCCAACTTGCTTATTCCCACTTACATGATTTGGGAAATATGGACATAATCCAGGCTGTGCTAAATTTTATGCATGCTGCTATTGGTGTTCGGAAAATGTATTAACAATGCTTTTAGAAATTTTTTATGACTGTGAAATCTGTATGTTATTTATTTATTTTATGTCTTTTATGGTCTTTTTGCACCGAATAAAGTACGCTATGATGATGAACATGCAGTTCTTCCTAATATCTCTCTGCATCCCCAGTTTCAATACGTTATTAAAAATATAAAGGTAAACACTCAAACTCTACATTTAAGCCCTTTCTGAAGCTCAGTGGGTAGTAGTTTCCCAGTCTTCGGTTCCATATGACCTATTGCTGTATAGATTGTATGAGGATCCCTTCATACATATTCAGATTTAATAGTTTCTCTGGAATTTCAGCCACCTCTAACTGACGGGAATTTTGTTGTCCTCTAATTTGTTATAGTAACAGTTGGACATGATTAGGTATGTTGACAAATCAAAACATTCCTGTACACATAAATACACTGCAAATACTAGCATCTTTTCTCTGTTTTCTTCAGTTTTCAAGCGCACATCAACATTTCAAATTTGGCCATTGTAGTGGGTGTGCTGACAAAAATACATAAATAGTTTGGTTTCTCTGTTGAAACTGCACTAAACTTTGCTATTTATCGTTTAAAGTTATGAGTACTAATATCGGTGTATTGTTCCTCTACACCTGAACATACAAAATCCTCATTTTAACCAGACTTTAGCACCAAAGAAACAAAATGAATATCTTCACAAATATTTTAAATCTCAGATACCATACCATAAAGAAGTGTTTTGTTCATTTCTCCTAAACACAGGGCAGGACTTTTTACAAAGTAAAGTTTTCTAACTAGATTTCACATTTGTGAATGATGAACAGCCAACAGTAGAAAATGATTAAAAGTAGTTTTGTACACTCTCTTGGATAAAGTATTCAATGAGTCCCCTTGTAAATTAGAATATTTCCTCAATTTGCATGGATCTAATGCTCTAACATTGCAATTTTCTGCTTCAGACTTTTAGTTGGAAATTGATGTAGAAAGAAATATTAATGTATCAGTTGATTACTGGTGAATACTTCAAATATTACTGCACGTTGTTTATACACAGGCGCATGTCTACACCTTCTTTGTACTTCTTCACCTATCTCTTCCTCTACATTTCTATGAACCATCTTTTCCCTCATAGCATGGACCAGTTGTTTCAAATGCAAGCACTAATGTGTTCTGCTGTAAGTAGCTTTCTTCACTATAGAAAGCCTCAGTACTAGAGTTATGCATCCATTCTCCTTTGAAAATTTTGCACACATTACTTTTATTAATACGCCTTTTTTTGGCTTCTTTCCTTCATAGACAGCACTGTTTTATCCAGTGTTCTCATTCTGTTTAGTATCAAAATAATTAATTTGTGCTACAAGGCAAATGTTTGGTCAACCATTCTCTCAATATATTGCTTTCGTTTCAGTGCTGCCCTTCTCCTTTTATACCACTTCATGTGTTGTACCAAAATCTGTATTACCCTACTTGTAAACACTGTCAGTCATATTTCCTTAAATTCTTTTTGCCTCCTTGTCAAATTAGGTTTTTTTATAACATTTTTCACTTTCAATCTGACTTACTCCTTTTCTTTTGTGAGTTAATTGTAAGCCTCAATTTTTTGGAAACTTATACAATAGCTCTTTTTTCCCAGTATATTTTCCACATCATGTCCTTTTTTACTCTTACTTTTTACAGATAGTACATTTTTCTTTTATCTCCTTTCTGTCTTTTTCAGCATTGTTAATCCTCCTTTTGAAAAACAAGTAGATACCACTGAACAGCAAAGATAGAATACATTTAACTTCACATTATTACATACTATTAGATTGGATACTGTAAGACAGTGAGTAGCTATGTAAGTGATTATGTTAATGCGTAAGGGGTTGTGTAAGTGTCTGAGAATGGGTATATAAATGGGTATATGAGTGGCTGCATGGGTAGATGATATGTTGTGTGAGTGGTTGAGTGGATATTTGAGTGAGTGTATCAGTGATTTTGTGTGTGTAAATGTGTGTCACTGGATGTCTAAGCAGCTGTGTGACTAGGTTTGTTAGTGACAGTATCAGTATGTAAATGGGTATGTAAGCAGCTGTATGGATTTGTAAGTGGCTGTATTAGATGGTGTTTGGGTGTGTAACTGTGTATACAAGTGGCTCTTTTAATTGTGGATACATAAGTGCTGTTAGTGTCTGTGAGTGGGTGAGTGAGTGGCTCTATTGTTTTGTAAATGTGAGTGGTGGTATGGTTAGGTGTCTGGGTGTATGGGTGTTTAAGTGAGTGTGAAACTGACTGTCAGTGATGGGTACATGAATGTTTGTATAGGTGTGTGAATGGGTGTGGCAGTTCCTGTATCGGTGTTGAATGACTATGTAAGTGGATGTATAGGTGACTGAATGGACGTGTGAATACTTTTATGGGTGTGTGACTGGGTGACTGAGTAAGTCAGTCACTGTCTGGTTATATGAATGGTTGGTACATAAGTGCTTTTGTGGGAGTGTAACTAAGTGTGTAAGTGCCCATCTGACTGTGTGAGGGAGTACAAATTAGATATTATCAAATTACATACAATAAGCAAGCACCCACATCTAATTTCAAACACATCCATTCATATTGGCTTAATAAAACAACTATATTTATAGTATAGCAATTCCTCTCACTCATTTGCTGCTCACTGTATTTTTAGTTATAGTTCTCATCTAATCCTTCTACTCTACTTTGCATTTTACTATAGTGTCTAGAAGCTACATATTTTCTTTCAGCTTACATACAGTCAGAGGTTCTTTTTCAAACTCACATTTTATAATACAAACTAATTAGCATTCCTGTAAAATCTCCTTGCTTTTGTCCATCCCTTATTTCAATGTCTGTTAATATCTACTTTCCACAGCAAACCTCGCATCAGAATTATGGAAATGCTCCTCTACTCTCAGTATAAAAGTACCAACGTGGCTACTCTTCCCGCAAAGCTTTCACTCATACTCCTGTACTTAGCCCATCACAGTCTTCCTTTCATAGTTTATTCTTGTAATACTACTTCTAACAGGTCACTATTTTTAATGATTCCATGTTTCCTGTAAAGAAGCTAAATTTGATATGGTTTCTTGTAGATCTGCAAATCCACAATGGGGCTCAGCGTGGCCCCACTGTGTGGTCTGTGTTGGATCCATGGATCCTCATTGCAACCCTTAAAGGCATTCAGCAATCTGCTGTCAATGCTTTTCATTTATATTTTATTTTGTAAAATATTGGCAATTACAATGCATCCACTCCATACTGAGCAATTTTTGTCCACCAGTCCGCTTTTCAGTTTCACACTGCAGTCTCTTTTGTTTCCTCCCCCACATTGTTTTCACTCTGTTTCCATAGTAGCTACGTTGCCAATAGTCTCTGCCTACCTCAAAAGTTAAAAAGAATTTTTTTTAAACTGTATAATAGCGTTACATTAATAGTAGCAGGTGTGGTTGACTGTTTGCAATTCCAAGCATATTGCAAACAATATACCTTTCCAAAGCCATTCACAGAGTTAGTTTATTTTTTTCTTCAAGTCACTACCTAATTCTGGCTCCCTGCAGATTTCCACCATCCAATCAAATATGTTCTTTTATATGCTACTTCCTGTCCTCCATCGTAACCACCTTTCATCTTCAAAACTGCCTCATTTGGCTGCAGCCTTTGTCTTTGTGCTACTCCTGCTTGTCTCCAAAATGATCTGACTCTGGATTATGGGTCAGAGTTGTGTCTTTTGTACCAGAGAAAGTGTAGAAAGAGCACCATTGACAGGGACCTCGGTTTACCTAATGTTGACTTTACTTGGGTTGGCCAGAGAGGAATAAAGTAACATCAGTTGCGGTTTTTGGGTGAAAACATTGCAGACTGCCAACATCTAGACCTCATGATTGTGCATTGTGGTGGCAATGACTTAGGCACTTTTACTGGGATAGGACTGTAATCCAAATGAAGGATACCTTTGCTAAATTAATATCACCTTCCCCACATACTGCCCTGGTGTTCTCCAACATTTGCAAAGACAGAAGTGGCAGTGGTCAATCCAACTTTGTCCGTAGTTAGAGAAATTCAGTAAGCATGTCAATAAACCTGTTTCTGCATTTCTATGAGACTACAACATGTGCTCTATCTACCATAAAAACTTAAGCTTCATCATGGATGGAATATATCGAAATGATAGAGTCCTTTTCACAGGAGGAGGCAACAGCGTGCCCCTCAACAACTTAAAAGACTTCATCCTGTTGTATGTGTAATCATCATCTATTTTGCATAAACAGAAAGTATCTTTTTGGAGCCAATCATTTCCCAAACACTTGGTCTTTTTGTTTTCAATTCCATTTAAAAAAAAAATGTCATACCATAAACACAAAGGCCCTCATTACAACCCTGGCGGTCGGGGATAAAGCAGCGATAATACTGCCAACAGGCTGGCGGTAAATACTGCCAAATTATGACCATGGCGGAAACAGCTCAGAGAGACAGCCACTTTAACACACCGATCACCAGGGCAGAATCAAAAGCCACCACGGCGGTAGCCGCCTACAGCCAGGCGGAAGTCAATGTTCCACCCACTGTATTATGAGACAGGAAACCCCCACCTTTTCCGGGGTGGTACCAATGACATCAAAAGCCTGGCAAAAACACTGCACAGAAGGGAAACAACTCACCTTTGGAGACTCAGGGAAGAACCACGCCGCCATGGAGCTCGAACTGCACATATTCCAAAGGCTGTTCTACGTCCTGCTCCACCACGAACACCAACGATGGGGAAGACGACCACGGTGAGTACAGCCACTTAGCATACAGGGGAGGGAGGGAGGAAAAAAGAGAGTGACACACACACACGCAACTCCCCCACCCCCAACACCATACACACAAGCAGATGCAGTAATAAAACATATTTACCCCGTACCCCTCAGGAATAACGCAAGGACAACACCAATAAATCAAAGTGAGTGTAATAAGATAAATAGAGTAATAATACGTGCATTCAATTAAAAAAGTATATACATATGTACAAATGAAGGGACACTGCCCAGTCCTCAATGTTTGTGGGCCACCGGGCCACATTACAAAGTCCAAGGCCCTACTTGACTCCTGCAGAAACAAGGAGAGGACACTGCAGGGGCATCAGTTCGAAAATAGGCAGGTGCCTCAGGGGGATGGAAAATGGGGGAGGACCTCGGCCGGCAGATGGAACAACACCACTGGTCCTGGAGGGGGCAACATGCCCATTACTCTGTCCTGAGGAGTGCAAGGCCACAGTCTCTCAAGTGGATGACTTGCCCACATGCCCTGGAGGGGGCAACATGCCCATTACTCTGTCCTGGGGAGTGAAAGACCACAGTCTCTCAAGTGGGTGACTTACCCACTGGATCTGGAGGGGGCAACATGCCCATTACTCTGTCCTGGGGAGTGCAAGGCCATAGTCTCTCAAGTGGGTGACTTGCCCACTGGTTCTGGAGGGGGCATCGTGCCCAGTGATCTTCCTCCTGGGGAGGATGGAGGTTAGTGGATGGCTTTTCCACTGGTTCTGGAGGAGGCATTGTGCCCTGTGGTCTTCATCCTGGGGAGGATGGTGTTAGGGGATGGCTTCTCCACTGGTTCTGGAGGGAGCATTGTGCCCCGTGATCTTCATCTTGGGGGGGATGTGGTTAGTGGATGGCTTCTCCACTGGTTCTGGAGGGGGCATAGTGCCCTGTGATGCAGATCTTGGGGAGTGCAAGGTCACAGTTTCTCATCTGGGTGTCATACTCACAGATTTGCAGGGTATGGGCTGCACAACAGCCTTTGAAGACAGGTATACAGAATGTCCGCCAGCGGTGACAGCTGCTCAGTGGTGGCAGTGGTGGTGCAGCTGCTGCTGCTGATGGTTATGAGGGGAAGCTCCAGCCCATCCCCTACAGCAGTGGTTCCCAAACATTTTCGACCCACGGCTCCCTTGATCTATTGGCCACTGGCTGCGGCTCCCCATTATGTTACTTTTTGTTGGCGGGTGGGGGATGTAAGCCTGGCCTAGGGAGTACATCCATTTTTCTCCCTGAAAAGAATTAGGATGACGCCAATGAAGGTATTGTAATTCTATATATAACTGTAAAAAATAAAAATGTAACAGTAGTTTAATTACAGCATGCATAGGGTTTTTTAGTAAGGCGAAAATATTGGTTGACGGTAACCCTAGTAAAATGGGCAGGTCTCATTTTTATGTAGTTATAACATAACTGTTTAAATATTGTGAAATGTAGAATCCCTTTAGTTGTGTTTAACCACCAGAGGGCGCTCAAGGACAAAATTAAAAAAGAGCTGCTACAACTGATTAGTTTTATTTTGTACGAACTGGCCCAAGGGCTATAAATAGCTCAGTGGTTCCCAAACTGTGTGCAGCGCCCCTGGCTAGTTATGATGGCGCACCAGCGAGCCGCGGCGCACAGATTGGGAACCACTGCCCTACAGCCTCAGACAGCTGCCCACTGGTGCTGCTGCTGCTGGTGCTGATGGTGGAGCTGGTGGTGGTGCTGGTGGTAGTGGTGGGGGGAGGCTCCAGCCCATCCCCTGCAGCCTCGGACGGCTGCACCACCATGGTTGGTGGTGTGGGCTCCGACTGAGTGCCAGCAGCAGGCCCCTTGCAGCAGCTTGGGATGGCTCCTTGCTCCTTTTGGCAGCAGCTGGGGATGGCTCCTTGCTCCTTTTGGCAGCAGCTGTGGATGGCTCCTTGCCCTTCCTTGGAGCAGATCGCAGTGGCTCCTCGTCCTTCGTGGCAGAACTTGGGGCAGGCACCCTTTCCGTGTGGCTGCTTGGTGCTCGGGATCCTTTCCCACCATGAGTTGCTGTGGACACTACTGGGTGGCTGAGGTGCTTGCCTGGGTTTTAACCACCCTGGCCTCACATGAAGGACGGGGGGAGGAGGGGTAGTGAAGACCAATGGTGGAGAGGAAAAGCTTCTCAGGGACATTGGGGCGGGATGAGCGAGAAGGTTTGGGAGTGGAGGAAGAGGGAATGGTTATAGGAGGTGTCTGTCTGCTGTGTTTGGGTGGAGGTGCATGGGCTGGATGGTGTTGTGGTGTAGATTGCTGTTGGGTGTCTGAGTGCTCGAGGTTGTGTACTTTGGGAGGAGGGGGCACAGACACAGTGGGAGAGGACACAGGGGATGTGTGCATGGGTGTGGGGATGGTGACTGCCAGTGAGGTGTGTGCTCTGATAGGTGTGCTGGTGATGGTGGTAGTGCATGAGGATGTAGTGCATGCAGGTGTGAGTATAGACGCAACTGGGAGGGAGGTGGACGAGGAGGAGGAAGGGGACACAGTGGAGGCAGTGGATGTTGGTATGTCTGCATTTGGATGGTGTTTATGTGAGTGCCTGTGGGATGAAGTGTGGTGCATGTGTTTGCCTGTGCCACTCTTGTGTGTTGTCCTGTGTGCATGCTTGTCTGCCTGTGTGTTTGGGATAGGTTGGGGTTGAGGGGAATGGGATTGGGTAGAGAAAGCTGGAGAGGGAGGGTGGATACAGGGACAATGGCTACGATCACAGAGAAGGCCAGAGCCTGGATTGATCTCTCTTGGGCCACCAAGCCAGTGTGAATGCCCTCCAGAAATGCATTGGACTGTTGCATTTGGGCTGCCACCCCCTGGATGGCATTCACAATGGCTGACTGCCCAACAGATATGGATCTCAGGAGGTCAATAGCCTCCTCCGTCAGGGCAGTAGGGCTAACTGGGGCAGAGCCTGAGGTGCCTGGGCCTAAGGAAATGCCCACTCTCCTGGGTGAGTGTGCCTGGGCAACTCGATGAGGGGCTGCTGGGAGGGGAGTGCTGGTAAAGGGGGTTGCGGCTGTACTTGTTGATGGGGTGGGCACGGAGGTGTCCGCCACCACCAGAGAACTTCCATTGGAGGAGGTATCCGTGTCCAAACTGTCCACTCCATTCTCCGCTATGGTGCTCCCCTCACCCTCCGTCCCATAGGTGCCCTCACCGTCGGTAGACTCTGCCTCCTGGGTCTTGTTGGATGCATCTCCCTCTTTTCGCTGTGCCACTGCTCCTTCTCCAGATGATGCTAATGCACATAAGGACAGGGTGACAAAACAAAAAGGAGGGAGAGAGACAAAGGATACACTTGGTCAATGGCTGCACCAACACCACCGTGGGCGTACACAACATACTCACACACAGGGAACAGCCCAATGCACTAGGCAATGCACTGCCAGTAACAATGCTAGTCACCAGGGCATGGGGAGGGACACATGCCGCCAACTGCAGCACACCTGGGACCCACACAGCCCTGCCCAGTTGTGGACGCCAACTAGCTAGGTAGGAGGGATTTCACATCAGAACCCTGCCCATCATGGGACCTACTCTGCAATGTCAGGCCTGGCCTGGGGGCACCCACAGGCACACAAAGCCCACCCCACCAGGTGTAAGTAGTAATGATGGGCACTGTACTCACCCCCTTGTTGCTGCTGTTATGCCCCCAAGCACCCATCCAGCTCCAGATAGGCCACCGCCAGTATGCGGGCCATCATAGGGGTCAGGGCTCGATGGGCACCCCATCCTCGTTGGGAGGCCATCCGCAGCAGGGCCTCTGATGTCTTCCGTGACAGCATCTCAGGTCCTCCCTCCATTTCCGATAGTGGGTGCTTCGCCTGCCTTAGACCCCCAGGGTCCGCATGTTCTTGATGATGGCACGCCCTATACCCTTCTTTTCATGAGCGCTGACCTGCGGAGGAAATATGCACAGGGAAAGGTATTAGTCGGACCGTCCTGCCTGTTACACTCATGGCCCACCATATCCCTTCCCATCCCCTTAAGCACAGACATGGCCCAGAGTATATGCTGCAAGCCACCCAGGGCCCATCCACCAATCCCCCCACATGAGGCCTTCACACACACCACTCCATGCATTCATGCCACATGCATCGTACTCACAGTGTAGTCCCATACAGCAGTCCATACTGGGGTAGGACCCCATCCACCAATCTCTCCAACTCTGCCGAGGTGAAGACAGGGGCCCTTTCCCCAGTCACACGAACTATGGTCGGTTCCAGACACAGGTCACAGCAGCTCATGCAGTGTAGGACCTCTCCTGTGGAAGGTCATGTAGCAAGTGAGTGAACAGTTAGAAAATGGCAGTGACGTCTGCGGCGGTGCATACCATCACCACTGGCGTACATCACCATTGGCCACTGTACCCCATAGGGCCCAATGATAACCAAAGAGGAGTTGCACGACGGTTCCCAACCGCCTCCCGCAACGGCGCACAGCATCAGTGGATTTACATCACTTCCACCTGTCCCTCCATACTGGACAGGCAGGCACCATTTCAAGGGGGGGGGGCAGGCCATGGATCCTAACTGCGGCGCAGTTCACAATAGTACATTCAGGATATATGCCACTAATAAACTGTATAAATCACATCATGCATTGAACTGTAGTGGTTACAATGAACAGATTATGACTGGCTCCTCACTCTTTTGCCCCATAGATTGCAACCGCTGCAGATGAATAGGAAATGGAGACATCCCCCGTGTACAGACCCCTTGTGGAACTGGCAACAATGGAGGATAGGCACTTCATCCTCACCTACAGACTTTACAGGGCCACAATCACAGAGCTGTGTGCCCAATTGGAGCCTGACCTGATATCTGCTATCCGTCACCCCACTGGGCTCCCCCTTCTTGTGAAAGTGCTATCAGTGCTCCATTTCTTGGCAACTGGTTCTTTCCAAGTGACAGTGGGCTTGGCAGCAGGAATGTCACAGCCAATGTTCTCAATAGTGCTGTCCAGAGTGTTGTCTGCCCTGATAAAACACATGTGCAGCTACATCGTTTTCCCCAGGTGGAGGATTTTGCCACAGTGAAGGCTGACTTCTATGCAATGGGACATATCCCCATAATTATTGGAGCCATTGATGGAACACATATTGCATTTGCCCCCCCCAGCAAAATGAACAGGTGTTCAGAAATCGAAAAAGTTTTCACTCGATGAATGTGCAGATGGTGTAGTTGGCGGACCAGTATATCTCCCATGTCAATGCTAGGTATTCAGGCTCAGTCCATGGTGCCTGTATCCTAAAGAATAGAAGCATGTGTGATGGCCCAATTCCAGAGGCACAGGGTGTGGCTAATAGGTGAGCCCTGGTTCCCACCTAGTGGATGTTGGTCTATGGGTATGGTGTGGGCCATAAGGGTTAGTGTGTGGCTAACAGTTGTCCTATGTAAACATTACTGTACATTTGAATTGCAATGTTTAAACCTTGTTACACGTATACATACTTAAATCATTTGACATACTCCATATTTGTATTTTTTTCAAAGTGTGTTTATTGCAGTGCTCTGACGAAAAGGGGGAAGTACAATGGGCTGGGGGGATGATGGTGGAAAGTCCAGGTTAGAGTCCAGTCTATTTGTAGCACAGGTGCAAATTCCAAGGGGGCATTGGAAGGGGAGCAATGGCAGTTCAAGGTGGACAGGGTGACAGAGTGGTACACAAGGGTGACAATCAGGAGTGTCTCATTTCGTTGCGGAGGTCTTGGCAATAGTCTCTGGCTTCTGCCTGGATCACAGGGTACGTTTGCGGGGTGGTTCTCCTTCTGCAGGGGGAAGGGTGCTGGTGGCCTGTTGGTCCTGTGGCGGGGCCTCCTGTCCATTAGTGGCAGAGGAGGTTGAGGGCTGTTCAGTAGTTTGGCTAGTGGCAGGGGCACGCTGGTGTGACACTGCCTCCCTCATACTGTTGGCCATGTCTGCCAGTACCCCTGCAATGGAGACCAGGGTGATGTCAATGGACTTCAAGTCCTCTCTGATCCCCAGGTACTGTCCCTCCTGCAGCTGCATGTTCTCCTGCAACTTGTCCAGGATCTGGCCCAGCGTATCCTGGGAATGTTGGTATGCCCCCTGGATCGCAGTGAGTGCATCCTGGATAGTCAGTTCCCTGGGCCTGTCTTCCCCCTGGCGCACAGCACTGCTCCCAGTTTCCCTGTTGTCCTGTTGTCCTGTGCCTCTGTCCCCTGAACTGTGTGCCCACTGCCACTGACCCCAGGGCCCTGATTGTCCTGGGTTTGTTGTGTGCCCTGGGGTCCCTCTAATGGTGGACACACTGCTGATTGAGGTGACCTGGGGACATAGGGATGGGTACGCTGAGTGGGTGCCGTGGTATTGTTTCCTGAGGGGGTAAGCTCTTTGATGGTGTGAGACTGCGCCTGGGTAATTGACTGTCCGGAGGTCCCTGATGGGCCAGGTTGGTCATCCAGATCTAGGCGAGCATAGTCGCTGTCATCACTGTGGGCCTCTTCTGTGGGGGGACTGGATGCTGCTGGCACCTCTTCTCCGTTGACATTGGCTGAAATACCTGTGGGGATGTAAATGTAGTGTTATTGTTTCCGTGTGTGACATATTGTGCATGGGTGGGTTGCCCTCTATGGTTGTAATTGCCCTGGCAGCTTTGCCTTTTGTGAGTTGTTATTTGGTGGGCTAGCTGGTTGTCTCTAGTGTGCATGCTTTAGTGATAGGTGACTGGTGTCCATGCCTTGGTGGTGCATGCTGGGCTTCACATTGGGATGAGTGGGTTGTGATGGTGGGGTGTGTGTGAGGTGGTGGAGTGATGGGAGTGAGGGGTGGGTGGGGGTATGTGATGGCATGCAGGGAGGGAGGTGATAGTAGTAAAGGATGACTTACCAGAGTCCAGTCCTTCTACTACTCTGACCAGGCCCTCAGGATGCATGATTGCCAAAACATTCTCCTCCCATGTTGTTAGTTGTGGGGGAGGAGGTGGGGGTCCACCACCAGTCCTCTGTAAAGCGAGTTGGTGTCTTGCTGCAATGGAACGCACCTTATGTATGTATGTGGCTCTGGTTGTGTGAGTGCTCTTGCTGTCGCTCTCTGTTGGCAATTGTTTGTAGTCATAAGGGGCTGTGGGTAATGTGGCATGGGTGTGTGTTTTATATTGGTGTGGGTGTGTGGGTGTCGTGTGTGTATGGGTGTCAGGTGTGGGTAGTGTGAATTGACCAATGTGGTGTTGTTTTGTTTAGTGTGTGTCTTTTGAGTGCAGCGGTACGTACCGCCAATGGTTTACCGCCATTGAATGTCCGCTGTGGTGATTCGTGGGTCATAATGTTGTGGACCTAGTTCTGTTGGCGTAACGGTGTGGGTTTTAATACCGCCAGTTTATCATTGACCTTTGGTGTGGCGGACTTGTGTGTGTGGCTGTATAGTGACGGATTGGTATGTGTGTGTCATGATATGGTAAGCGGATAACTGCCACGGTATGTTGGAGGCAGCCAGCTTGGCAGTAAGTGGGATTTACTGTCAATGTCATAATGAGGGCCAAAGTCTCTTCCAGAGCTAATCATTTCCCAAACACCTGTACTTTTTGCTTTCAAATCCATTCATTTCATTTCTCACTTGAATCTGCGGATTCACAGTGGATCCCCAGCAAAATAAAGGGTCTGCCTGTTCTAATGGGGAGGATCCACTATAGATCTGCAAATTTGTGCTCAACCAAAAGCATACATTCAATGCACATATATCCTATTGCAATTTATATAACTTTATCACTGTCTGTGTATTGTGTGTGAGTAGCTGCCTAAGTGATTGTGTGGGTAGCTGTCTAGTGCCTTTATGGGTGTGCAAGTGATTTTCTCTATCTGGGATTGGGTGTGTAATTGGCTATGTGTGTGAATATGTGCGTGAGTAGTTGTGCTGATGTGTAAGTGGTTCTGTGAGCGGGTGTATGAGTGTGTGTGCCATTGGCTGTGTGGGTCTGTGGGTGGGTCTATAAGTGGATGTATAGGTGTGTTAGTGGATGTTTGAGTGGTTGTGTGGTAACTGGGTGTGTGAGAGGTTGTATTAGTGTTTGTGTGAGTCTGCTAATGAGTGTGTGAGTGGATCTCTGAGTCTGTATCAATGACTGTATTGGTTTATGAGTGGGTATGTGAGTGCCTGTGTGGATCTGTGAATGTGTGTGAGTGGGTGTGAGACTGGTTCTCTGTGTCTGAGTGGGTGTATCAGTGTATGTATGGGTGTGTGAGATGCTGTATGAATGTGTGAGTGGGTATGTGAGAAGTTGTGTGGGCATGTGAGTGAGGGGGAGTGGATGTATGTGTGTGTGACTGGGTATGTGTGGTTGTGTGTGTATGTGTAGATGGGTGTGTGAGTGTATGAGTAGTTGTGTGAGTGCATATGTAAGTGACTGTGTGGGTCCGAGTGGGTGTGTGAGTGGTTTAATGGGGCTGTGAGGGTGTGTGTGAGTGGGTGTATGGGTGCATGAGTGGGTGTGTGAGTGGTTGGATGGGTTTATAAGTGGGTGTGTGAGTGAGTGTGTGAGTGTCTGTGAGTGGGTGTGTGAGTGGTTTTGTGAGTGGGTGTGTGAATGGGTGTATGGGTGTGTGGGTATATAAATGTGTGTTTGCACTGTTTTCTATTGCTATTACTGCATATTTCGGTATTGTGTACATATATCTTATGTATATTTGCTATCCTCATACTGAGGTTACTCACTGAGATACTTTGGCATATTGTCATAAAAATAAAGTACCTTTATTTTTAGTATATCTGTGTATTGTGTTTTCTTACGATATTGTGCATATGACACTAGTGGTACTGTAGGAGCTTCACTTGTCTCCTAGTTCAGCCTAAGCTGCTCTGCTAAGCTACCTTTTCTATCAGCCAAAGCTGCTAGACACCCCTCTACACTATTAAGGGATACCTGGGCCTGGTGCAAGGTGTAAGTACCCCTTGGTACTCACTACAAGCCAGTCCAGCCTCCTACAGTGTGTGTGAGTGGCTGTGTAGGACTGTGTCAAGGTGTGGTAGGATTTTTTGGATCTGTGAGTAGGTGAGTGAGTGTGTGACTTTGGGTGTACGAGCACCTGTATGGGTCTGTGAGTGGGTGTGTGAGTGGGTTTGGTTTTCTGGGTCTGTGAGTGGCTGTGTGGGTGCATGAGTGGTTATGTGGGTGTGTAAGTGGGTGTGTGAATAGCTGTGTGGGCATGTGACTGGATGTGGTAGTGGTTTTGTGGGTCTTTGAGTGGGTGCATGAGTGTGTGAATGGTTGAGTGCGTCTGTAAGTGGGTGTATGTTTTTTTTAATTGGGATCTGGAGCCACAGATCCATTGAGTATTCACATAGGGGGCTGCACTGAGCACCACAGAGGATCTGCCAAGCCTCGTGGGCTCGACAAAAAAAAACATTTCTGGGCGATTTGTTGCCTATGAGAGGACCCTCACAGATCCTTCCATCAGTTCTATGCAGTCAGGGCACTCCCCTGACCCTTTCTGTCAGTTTCAAGTTTTATTTTCCCATCCCAAGGATCGAGTTGGTTGACAAAATGGCAGCCATAACTTTTCTCTCAGGTTGCAGCCAGCCACTGATGGCAATACTGTTGCCGTGTGGATCCGTGGGTTCATTGTGGGGGATCTACTTATCTAGATATACATCATTTTATTTCTTTAATAACTCCGAAACTATTCAACTGATTTACACCAAATTACAAAAAAGATGTTTCCGGACCAAGATCTTGCTTTCTGCCAACTTTGGCGTAATTCCATTCAGCCGTTCAGGCCGTAGTATCTAAAATCTTTTTGGGAAATTGCATGGGGAAAATGTGTTTTGGAATCCCCCTTTCTTTCTGCCCTCGCTTGATGATCCACCGCAAAACATACCAGACAGCAGCTGGAGTGAATGGCATAGTTTTGGGAATTTTGTGAAGATTCGTCAAACAGTGCCAAAGTTAATAGCAAAACAAAACTGCTCTTCCTATGGAAACTAGATCCTAACTCTAACTACTAGGTAATAGGAAGGAAAACTGTATCTCTAGAAAACTTACCTACAATTCTTGACAACTTCATTATCTTGTGATCCTTCAGGATCATTCCCACAGGTGGCATTATAGCACCAAAAATATCTCCTAATATCTCTGAAGCACTGGCACCTCTTTTGACTCGGGTATTTGATGTCTTATTCCAAACAGGATCATTGAAATGCTCAACATGATAAATCTTTGGAAATATTTTTCCTAGATAACATGTTCTGTACCATCCTTTAGGTAGCTTATAAATAGCTTAAAATAAGCATGTTCCCAATGATGAAATAAACTCCAGGAATGGCAGGGTCTTGTCCAGCTAACATGAATGTCCATACACTCTTAAACAAAAACACATGTCTACATTCACTAGTCCCTACACATTTTGTGCTAGTTTTTGATTTACGTCTATAAATACACACAACTATCCTACATGTTGCCAATCTAAAGCAAGGGATCCTTGTTTTCCTGCTTATAAATTAGCTTTCTCTTCTCTACCCAACTACCTAATCCTAGTCCCTTCTCTACCTTAGCTTTCATTGCTCTTCTTCTGTCTTCAAATTGTCCTATAACCTCCTTTTCTACTGGCTGAGAATACAGGTCAGATTGTTTCTTTGGGGTTAGAATGTAACAAATGTGAATGTACATTAAAAAAACCCACCCACTGTGTTTTTAGCTTTGACAATGCTGCTCAAATATGTCATGACGGGGACAATTGAGAAAAAAAACTCAAAATTACAGTAATTGTTAGAAATGGGGTCTCTGGTTGGCAGTCAGTATGTACCCTGTCCAAGCAGGGACCCTCACTCTAGTCAGGGTCAGGCAGATACACAGCTCAGATAACCTCTGCTCACCACCTTGGTGCTTTACACAAGCAATCTGGCTTATCTCAGAGGCAAGGTGTAGGGTTTTGTACAAGTACATGCAGTAACAAAGTGAAAACAACACAAAGCACTCAACACCAGCTTAGAAAAATAGCCAATATTTATCTGAGTAAAACAAGAAGAAAACAACAAACATCCAACAAAAACAAGCAAAGATACACATTTTCAAAGATAACATTTCAATATAGCACTTAGAAACACAATAGCTCCAACATGGGCTATCAAGACATCTTTGACAGAGTCATTTCCAACAATCTGACTCCATTTGCAAGGAAGGCGGTGCTGGTCTCAGACTCACACTGACCTCCAGGCACAGTACTTTTGGTAAACGAGGAAACAGGCTGGTGCACAGAGTCAGGGAGGTGAGGTATCGCTGGATCCAGTGCAGCATTGGTTTCTCATTGCAGAGCAGGGGAGGTGATGCAGCGTCAGTGCGAGGCATCGGTTCTTGACAGGTGTCATGGATGTTCGTGACATGGCACTGCATTGTGTGAGGACATGCACAGCCCTTTCAGGTGCAGGTGTCAGGTACTTCCTCCCCCACTCTAGCCCAGGAGACTCATCAGGATATGCAGGACACACCTCAGCTCCCTCTGTATCATTGTCTAGAGGGAACTCACAGACAGCCCAACTGTCAGTCTGACCCAGATTTGGATTCCACAGGCAGGCAGAGGCATAGAATTTTAAGCAAGAGAACGCCCACGTTCTAGAAGTGGAATTTTCAAACAGAGAATCTAAAAACAATTTCCACCAAAAGATCTATTTTTAAATTGTGAGTTCAGAGACCCCAAACTCCAAACCTCTATCTGCTCCCAATAGGAATCTGCACTTAAAATATATTAAAAGGCAGTACCCATGTTAACATACAGGAGAAATAGGCCTTGCAATAGTGAAAAACAAAGTTGGCAGTATTTCAGTATCAGGACATATAAAACACACCAGTACACGTCCAACTCTTAAATGCACTGCACTGTGCCCATGGGGCTACCATGGGTCTACCTTAGGGGTGACTTACATGTAGTAAAAGGGAAGGTTTGGGACTAGCATGTGGGTAGACTTGCTAGGTCAAATTGGCAGTGCAAAACTGCACACACAAACACTGCAGTTTCAGGTCTTAGACATGTTTACAGGGCTGCTCATGTGGGTGGCACAATCAGTCCTGTAGGCCCACTATTAGCATTTGATTTACAGGCCCTGGGCATTTCTAGTGCACTTTACTAGGGACTTACTAGTAAATCAAGTATGCCAATCAAGGATAAACCAATTACCAATACAATTTATGCAGGGAGCACTTTCACTTTAGCAGTGGTAAAGTGCCCAGAGTACTAAAACCAGCAAAACGAAGTCCAGCATACAGTCAAAAATACAGGAAGCAGAGGCTAAAAGAAGAGGGGAGATCACACCAAGGATGCCAGGTCTAAATGTAATAATACTGGAAATACTCTTGCTGATACAAAAGACTCTGCAGCATACTACAGGACATTTGATGAGTCAAGGGGCTACTACGATATGTGACTCCCTCACTGATGAAAGCCACTGGGTGCAGACATAGCAATTTTTAACTTCCACGGTATTAACATATTCATACAATAATTTATAGTATACATTTGTAGACAGATTACCTCTGGAATCGTCTGCATGTAAATCTTTCTGATTGAACAAGGACTTTTTATTTGCTATAGGGCTTGTAGAAACTGAGGTACTTGTAGATTTAACCTTTTCTGATGTCATAGGTGTGGACAAAGTCAGTCCCATATTTATACTTTTTTAGCACCGCATTTGCGCCATTTTTTACGTCAAAAGCGGTGCAAATGCAGTGCTAAAAAAGTATAAATAAGGGCCTCAGTTCGATAAGCAACAAAATGAACATAATAACTGTCACAGCTAACACTCTTACACATAAGTACTGAAGCTTACTTCCCTTATTTCTATTTGAATCCATGAATTCTCAAATTTCAGACCAAAAATTCAACACTCAAATTATAATGCAAAATTGTACAAATGCAAATGGGGGCAACAAAAAAATAGCAACTCAGTTCTTAATTTTTTATTTGTGAGCATAGCAAACAGCAAAGTTGTCGTTTCAGCAAAGTTCAATATTAGTTGCAAAAACCTTCTTCATCCAGAAACGTCATTGTTTTTCTTGCAAATGGCCATAAATCATCTAATTAATGCACAATTCAAATTCACTAATAATTACATCCAGGACATGATGCCTCAGTGTGTCAAGTGGCTATGAAATTTCAAAGTTCAGTTCTGCCACAAGAATCACTTAAAGAATGTTCAACTGGATACATATTGTTAAAGCAAAAGGTTGCAAATTCCTTCTCCCAGTCATTTGCTGCAAAATATGTCAATTCAGATGTAGCGTACTTTTGACAAGGACCTTTCTTTCTTTTTGACCTCTGAGCTACCGGCCTTTCAGTATCACTGTCGCTCTGACCAGAATCTTCAGTTTCTTCTGAAATCATTGGGGGCATTTATTTTGCTGGCACAGTTTGCTCATTTGGCCATTGTCTCTGGCTACAACTATTTTTGCTACAGCACCAGGTCCATTGTCAGCATCTGAGCTTTTTGGAGTCATATGTTTCTGTCTCAACTCTTCTGTACCAACCACTTCTTTTCACTTACTTACAGCCCCCTCAGACCTCTATAGTGCTATACTGGTTACTTGTCCATCTCCAACAGCTTGACTAGCCTATTCCCTCTGCCTCACTGTAACCAGCTCTTCAGGGATAGGCGCTGTATCAATAAGGGGGCCTGATATCTTGTGAGTATGAGCTGCGTGTACCCAATTGGGAAGACCAACACACTTCACAACTGTTGTCACCAGCCGACCTGGTAAGACCCCTTCCATCACTGCTCCATTTTAAGCTACTCCACGCTATGCCACTCCACTTTATGACACTCCACTCTATGCTATTGTACCTTATGCCACAACACTGTAACTTACTCCATGGTACACCACTCCATTCTACGCCGTCTGCATTCTACGCTTCTCCACTTTATACTATTACACTCTATGCCACTACACTCTTCGGCACTCTACTGTATTGTATTTTATTGTACACCCCCACTCTATTCTACACAGTTCCACTCTATGCCACTTGACTATAGGTCACTCCACTCCTAGACCACTTCACTATACTCCACTCCACTATATGCTATTCCACTGTAAGCAACTACATTATACACTACTCAACTTTACCATATTTGACTCTTTGCTACTCCACTCTACCCCACCACACTGTATGCAACTGCACTGTACACTATTCCACTGTATGCTATTCCATTATACCCCACTGAACTCTGTGTCACTCCATTGTATGCCACTCCACTCTTTGCCACTCAACTGTACACTATTCCAATTGTCACCATTGCACTTTACAGCCCTCCAGAGTACACCACTCCACTGTACTCCACTCCACTTTGTGCTACTCCACTGTATACCATTCTATGCCACTCCCCTCTACATTACTCCCCCGTATGCCATTTCCACTGTACACCTCTTTACTCTAACCCACTCCATTCTATGCTACTCTACACCATCACCATATGCCACTCCACTTTACGCTATTCCAGTGTACACCACTCCACTCCATGCCACTCCGCTTATATGCTGTTCCACTGTACGCTACAAAACTCTACGGCACTACAGTCAATAACACTCTACTGTATGGCACTTATTCTATAACACTGTACTCTATGCTATCCCACTGTACGTAACTCCACTCTACACTCTACGCTATTTCGCTCTATGCCACTCCACTCTATGCCACTCAGCAACACTGTATTCCACTTAACCACAGTCTATATTCATCCACTGTTCCCCACCAGACTCCTCTGTATATCAATACACTGTACAACAATGAACTCCTCTCAATCCCACTGTAGAATATTATAGTTTACTCTATAATACATTAATACTACACCACTCTACCATGTTCTATGTAACTCCCCCAATTCAATGCCACTTCCCCAGTTAAAATATTCTATTCTATTCTAGCAGACAGTACTCCACTTTAATCTACTGTATGCCTCTACTGTGCTCTACGGCATTCCACCGTAAGGTATACTACACACCACTCTACAGTACTTCACTTCAGTGTATGCTACGCTGCTCCACTCTGCTTGATTCCATGCCACTCGATTCCACTGGACTCTATGCGATGCCACTCCACTGAACTACACTACATTGTACTTCACTGCACTACACTTTATCCCCCCTGTGGCACTGTACAACACTCCACTCTACACTGCAGGCCTGTACCACACTGTACTCCACCCAATGCAACTAATCTGAAAGAGACTTCTAGCTGCGGATTCCTTACCTTAGAATTTCCCCCAGGCGTCAGTCTGGATCCAGAGATTTTTCTTAGAGCAGTACCATTGCGAGTCATTGGGTGGCGTTGGTTGACTTTGCGTCCGTCGTTAGCGTTGTGGTCACTGGATATGATATTGAGGGTCATATATAGGTGCCTCCCCCAGCACGCTGATGTCAATTCTTTTCTTTCCACACCAGCCTACACGCAGATCCACAGAAGAGCTACCCTACAGTCACTTTTTGACTGGCCTTTTGAATTTTTGTCAACGTTTTTTTACTTCTTGTGCGTCGCAATGTTGTCCCATAAAACCGTCTTAAAGCACTGTGAATCCTGTCACTGTATAATGTCAGTGACGGATCCGCACCTGGTGTGTTTGTGGTGCTTGGAGCGTGACCAGGACTGGAAGTCATTCTTTGACTGCCGGGCCATGTACCCGAAGGCTTTGAGGGAGCTGTTCCTAAAGGAGCTCATACCTGGCACCCGGCTCAGCATCGCTTCCAGTCTAAGTTGAGAGGAAGGATTTGAGACCGCTTGCAGAGCCAACACTACTACTCCTCATCCCACTCAAAATTGTCAGGACCCTCATGGAAGAAGAAGTTGAAGAAGCACAAGCGTTCTTTGACTTCAACCAATCGCTGGGACGAGCAAACATGGGAGAAGGAGTGTCCTCGCTCTAGGCCTCAATCTTCGGGGTGTGTTTCTGGTTCAGCTCCATGCCTCCCTGAGTTTCAGAGAGCCAAAGCCACCCCTTCCCAGTTACAGGAATTTTACAAGGCATGCACCTCATCTTTGAGCAGTCCGGTCCTGCCAGGACGCCTTAGGGCCCTGCAGGGTCAGAAGGGGCCCCTTCGGGTTCCAAGCCGGCAGCTTTGGCCTTGGTTGTGGTGCTTCACCACCAGGGACCAGTAGGCGGCAGGATTCACAATCAACTGCCCCCCTGGAACACCATCACATCAGATTGGTGGGTTTTGCAAATTGTACAAAGGGGCTACCCCCCCTTTCGAGACTACCCTCCCACCATTCTACAATTGGATGACGGAGGATCACCTGGCACTTTTCCAAAAGGAGGTTACTGCTCTCTTGTCCAAGGGAGCCATAGAGAGGTCCCTCAATCTCTTCCTCAGGAGGGAGAAGTTCAAAATGCTCACTCTGGCTCAGGTCCTATCTGCCCTGGACCCTGGAGTCTGGATGGTAGCGTTGGACTTGCAGGATGTTTACTTTTTATATTCCCATCCTGCCTGCCCACAGATGATACTTGTGGTTCGTGGTATAGCACAAGCATTTTCAATTCACCATGCTCTCCTTTGACCTTACCAGCACCCCTCGGATGTTCACTAAAGTGATGCCAGTGGTTGCAGCTCATCTGCTCAGGTTAGGGGTTTCAGTGTTCTCGTACCTCGACGACTAGCTGTTGAAGGTGAGCTCGCCAAAGGCTATTGTCTCCCACCTTCAGACTAGGGCAGACCTCCTGCAGTTGCTGGGGTTCACTATAAACATACCAAAGTCAGACCGACTTTCTCTCAGATGATCCCTTTCATTGGAGCTGTTCTGGACACAGTGCAGTTTCGGCCCTATACTCCAGAGTGGCAAGTCCAGGATATTCAGGCTATGATACCGATGTTGTAGCCTCCATCCTGGATTTCGGTTAGAATGACTCTGAGGATGCTGGGCCTCATGGCCTCCTGCATCCTGCTAGTGACTCATGCCAGATGGCTTTTGCGGGGTCTGCAGTGGGACCACAAGTTACAGTGGGCGCAGCATCAGGGGAATCTCTCCGACATGGTCCAGATCTTAAAGGGGACTGCGCAAGATCTGCAGTGGTGGCTTTCGAATCGCGAATGGGTCAGAGGGAGATCCCTCTCCCTTCCCCAACCAGATGTGACTCTGATGATGAATGCAGGCAGCCACATGGGAGAGGCGGAGATCAGAAGTATCTTGTCTCTGGCAGAGTCTGAGCTCCATTTCAACCTTTTGGATCTCAAGGCGATCAGACTAGCATTTAAAGCATTCCTTCCCTCTCTCAAAGGGAAAGTGGTGCAGTTGTTCACAGACAAACCCACCACCATGTGGTACTGCAACAAACAGGGTGGGGTGGGGCCTTGGACCCTTTGTGAGGAAGCCCTCCACCTCTGGACATGGCTGGAACATCAGGGCATACCCCGGGTGGTTAAACATCTGGCAGGCTCTTTGAACGTCAGAGCTGACTAACTCAGCCGTCAATGCCTGGTCAATCACAAATGGCCTCTCCATCCAGAGGTGGCGCAAGGTCGCTTTCAGGAGTGGGAAGAGATTTGGTTAGATCTGTTCATCTCCGTAGAGAATGTGCAATGTCAGCTCTTTTGCGTGTTGGAGTTTCCAAGGCGGCACTTGCTCGGTGATGCTTTTCATCTCGAGTGGAACTCAGGCCTCCTTTCTGCCAATACCACTTCTGCCAGGAGTTCTCAAGAAGATCAAGAATGACCGGTGTAGGATGCTGGCCTGGTTTGTAGTGGGTAACTTGGGTACTTACACCTTATACCAGGTCCAGTTATCCCTTATTAGTGAAATGATGTAGTGTTCTAGCAGCTTAGGCTGATAGAGGTAGCTGTAGCAGAGCAGCTTAGGCTGAACTAGGAGACATGCAAAGCTCCCGCAATCCCACTATAGTTACACAGTACTTATACACAAGTAAACACAATACTCAGTGTTACCAAAAATAAGGTAGTTTATTTGGGTAACACAAGGCCGAAAATGTCTTAGAGGCAATACTCCTTCTGGAGGTAAGTATTATACACAATATATACACTAGACACCAACATAAGGTAAGTAATTAGTCACAGGATAGTGCAACCAATAGGAAATGCTATAGAATGCAATTGGAGAAAATAGGTCCAGGGGCAACACAAACCATATACTAAGAAAGTAGAATGCGAATCAAGAATTCCCCCCTAGACAATTGTAGTGTGTAGAGAATCGCTGGGAGAGTAAGAAAACCACAAAGTTGAGTAAAATACCCCACCCCAGAGCCCAGGCAAGTAGGAGTAAAGTACTGCAAGTTTCCTTAGGACACACTACAAGTCGTGATTAGAGTTATTGCAAGAACCAAGCAAGACTGCAAACAACAAATGGTGGATTCCTGGACCTGAAGATCTGCAAAGAGAGGAGACCAAGTGCAGAAGTCAAAAGAAGTTCCAGGAAGGACAGGAGCCCCTGCCAACCTAGAAGAGGGTGCAAAAGAAGAGTCCCAGGTTGGATTAAGACTGCAGAAATGCACCAAAGGAAGATGGCTGCGGGTTCCTGCATGATGCAATGGATGTCCCACGAAGAGATGTTGGATGCAGTCAAGTTTCTGTGCTGGATTTGTCCAACAAGCCTTGGTTCAAGCAAAGTTGCAGATTGCGTCAAAGGTGCGCTGTCTGGACCCAGGAGGGACCTGGGGGTCTCCACTGGGACTGAGGAGGCAGAGAGGACTCCCAACACTGGAGGTAACCCACAGATGACCAGGCAGAAACCACAGAGGTGCCAGGACACAGGGACAAAGAAGGTGGGAATTTTGGTTGTTGCAGCACTACAAAAGAAGGTCCCACGCCACCAGAGGACAACTCAGCGAGTTAAGCATTGCAGGATAGAGTGCTGGGGACCTGGGCCAGGCTGTGCACGAAGGATTGTTGCAAATAGTGCACAGAGGCCTCAGGAGGTGAAGATGATGCAGTGCACGGGGGTACTGTCACAAACCGGGGAGGAAAGCTCTTACCTCCTCCAAATTTGGACAGCAGGACCTTAGGACAGTCTGTGTCGAAGGGGTCCACCACCTGTGTTCCAAGGAGCATGCTCGTTGCGAGGAGAGGAGTCCAAGGGAACCGATTGTCAACTTAGAAGGTGCCTGCAAGAGCCGGAAAGTGACTCTGTCACTCCACAGAAGATTTCTTTGGTCCTTCTGCTGCAGGGTGAACACAGGGAGTCCCCAGAGCATGCACACTGTGGAAACTGTTGCAGTTGCTGGCTGGAGCTGAAGTTGCAGAGGAAAGTTAGCCCTTCTGGATACTTTGTTGCTGTTACAGTGGTTCCTGGAGCAGTCTGCGGTTGATCCGAGGTCAGAGGATGAAGTAATAGTTGCAGAGGATTCCTGAAGGAGACTTGCAAGCAGAATCTGAAGAGAAACCTACAGGAGAGACCCTAAATAGCCCAGAGAGGAGCATTGGCTACCTTATCAGGTATGGACATATCAGGAGGGGTCTCTGACGTCACCTGCTGGCACTGGCCACTTAAAGGCTTCCAGAGTGTCCCTACACCTTGGAAAACAAGATGGTTGAAGTCTGGGACACACTGGAGAAGCTCTGGGCACCACCCCTGGGGTGGTGATGGACAGGGGAGTGGTCACTCCCCTTTCCTTTGTCCAGTTTTGCGCCAGAGCAGAGCAAATAGTGCACAGAGGCCTCAGGAACCGGCGTAGACTGGCTTATGCAAGGAGGGCACCATCTGTGCCATTCAAAGCATTTCCAGAGGCCGGGGGAGGCCACCCCTCCCCAGCCTGTAGCACCTATTTCCAAAGAGAGAGGGTATAACACCCTCCTCCAAAAGGAAATGCTTTGTTATGCCTTCCTGGGAATAAGCTCCTCAGACCCCAGGAGGGCAGAACCCTGTCTGTGAGGTGGCAGCAGCTGTAGCTGCAGTGCAAGCCCCAGAGAGCTGGTTTGGCAGTACTGGGGGCCCATGGTGGAGCCCCCAGGATTTATGGAATTGGCTCCCCAATACCAGATTTGGAATGAGGGGACAATTCCATGATCTTAGATACCTTACATGGCCATATTCGGTGTTACCATTGTGAAGCAACATATAGGTATTGACCTATATGTAGTGCACCCGTGTAATGGTGTCCCCACACTCACAAAGTCTGGTGAATTGGTCCTGAACTCCATGAGGGCACCTTTGCTAGTGCAAGGGTGCCCTCACACTTAGTTCCTTTGCACCTAGCCTTCAGTAAACGAAGGTTAGACATATAGGTGACTTATAAGTTACTTAAGTGCAGTGAAAATGGCTGTGAAATTGAGTGTGCACTATTTCACGCAGACTGCAGTGGCACTCCTGTGAAAGGGTTTGTCTGAGCTCCTCATGGGTGGTAAAGAAATGCTGCAGCCCATAAGGATCTCCTGGAACCCCAATGCCCTGGTACCTGGGTACCATATACTAGGGACTTACAAGGGGGGTCCACTGTGCCAATCGGAATTGGTAAATGAAGTTACTAGCCTATAGTGACAAATTTAGAAGCAGAGAGAGCATAAGCACTGAGGTTCTAGTTAGCAGAGCCTCAGTGACACAGTTAAGCACTACTGACAGCATACTCATTAGGCCACAAACTATGAGCCCTGGGGTCCTGGCTAGCAGGATCCCAGTGAGACAGGCAAAACAAATTGACATATAGGGTTTTCATTATGAGCACTGGGGTCCTGGCTAGCAGAGGCTACTTTCTCACAACAGGGCCTAAGTCATTCTTGTGGCTTCGGACTGGGTATGAATATGGTATCCCAAGCTCTTGAGCATGGCCATCAATCCTTTGATCAGACTGCCTCTTCAGGAGGAATGTTTGCAGCATCAGGGGATGGTTCTCCACGTAAACCTGTCTAGTCTCCGCTTTCTTGCATGGAGATTTAGCGGAGGCAGTTGACAGCTTTTGACCTTCCACCTGAAGTCTGCAATGTTATCTTGGCAGCCAGGCATCCCTCCACCAAAACAGTACATGCCTGTAGGTGGAACAAACTTGTGGCATGGTGTACAAACAAGTCTGTTGACCCCCTCCTCACTCCTCTTTCTGAACTTCTTTTGTTTGTCCTTTCTCTGGCCCAGCAGGACTCTGCTCTGGGCACCCTCAAGGGTTATTTGTCCACCATCTTGACATTCAGCCAATTGCTTGATCAACCCTTTTTATTTAAATCTCCCATTGTTGGAAGATTTCTTAAGGGTCCTGCCCATCTCTTTCCTCCTGCTCCATTCATAGTGCCCCAATGGGATTTGAACTTAACAGTTGTCAGGGCACTCATGATCGTATAATTGAAGGTTAGTAATTATTAGAATCTTCAGTGTGGAGTAACACCATAGAGAGTTCATATATTATTTATTTCTTGACATACAAAGTCCACCTTGATACAAGAAAAGCGTCCTTGAATTTCAATAATGTATACAGCACACAAAGCCAACACGTGTTTCGTCTTATGAGAATGTATTCTCACAGACTTCATCAGGGCTTAAATCAAGTATGTCTTATATGAAACCTACTCATTTCCAAGCATTATCTAGTAGAATCTTAATTAAGTGTATATAGTCCTACGGCGTTCCCAGTATCTGAAAGTCTAATCGTTGGGAACGATTAGACTTTCAGATACTGGGAACGCCGTGGATACATTCGCACCACGGAGTTCTCCTTTGGATTTTTAGACTTTCTGGTTGATAGGGAATACAAGAAGATTCCTTAATTAGATGACTGAATGTAGGACTATATACACTTAATTAAGATTCTACTAGATAATGCTTGGAAATGAGTAGGTTTCATATAAGACATACTTGATTTAAGCCCTGATGAAGTCTGTGAGAATACATTCTCATAAGACGAAACACGTGTTGGCTTTGTGTGCTGTATACATTATTGAAATTCAAGGACGCTTTTCTTGTATCAAGGTGGACTTTGTATGTCAAGAAATAAATAATATATGAACTCTCTATGGTGTTACTCCACACTGAAGATTCTAATAATTACTAACCTTCAATTATACGATCATGAGTGCCCTGACAACTGTCCAGTTCATTGTTAGTTTCCCTTGAAACATTGGAGGATTAAGGAAGATCCTCTTGCCAGGAGCACCGTGCCACATTTGGACTGTTAATGTGATTTTATGGACTCACTGTGAGCGCCCATATCCTATGACTTGCTTCCTATGTGCTTTTGTCTGGGATTTGAACTTAGTTCTTATCTACCTAATGTGTGCTCCTTTTGAGCTGCTTCACAACTGTCAACTTTGTCTGCTTACTTTGAAAACAGTCTTCCTCATAGCAATCTCCTCTGCACGCAGAGTGAGTGAGCTGCAGGCTCTTTCTTCTAAGCCACCTTTCATCTCTATCCACCCTGACAAGGTGCTGCATTGTGCTAGGGCATCTTTTCTGCCTAAGGGGGTCACGCCCTTTCATTTAGACCAGTCGATCACCCTGTCCACTTTTTATGTGTCCCCACATCCCCCTAAGGAAGAGGAGAGATTCCACCCCCTGGACCCAAAAAGAGCATTGGTGTTCTATCTTGATCGTACAATAGAGTTTTGGGTGGACGATGAACTCTTTCTGAGTTATGTGGGTGCAAAGAAAGGTCTAGCAGTGGAGAAGAGAACCATCTCCAGATGGGTGGTTGTCCGCATTAAAATGTGCTACGCATTGGCTAAGAAGCAACCCCAGGAGCGCTTGCGTGCTCATTCTATCCGAGCAACAGCTGCAATCATTGCGTTAGCACACAAGTTCACATCCTGGACATCTGCCATGCAGCAACGTGGGCATCCTTGCACATTTTACTTAACTCTACTGCCTGGACAGTCAGATCTGAAGGGACGGCTACTTTGGCAATTCGGTCCTGAAGGACTTCCTAGTATGGTATGATCTTGGTTTGCAGACTGTCCTCCAGGGATGGTATTTCTTTGGTATCTATTCTAAAGGTAAGGAATCGGCAACTAGAAGTCTCTATCAGATCACCAAGTTACTTATCTTCAGTAGCGAATTGTCTGGTAGAGACATATTCTATTTGCAGATTCCATACAGACACATCCATCCTCCCTGCTCTGTGAACTGATTTCAAGAGTCAGGGACTTCCCTTATAGGGCCCTAATTCTTGCACACCAGAGTCAGTGTTCTTCATCGCTTCGCTCTTCTGGCATGGAAAGCTGTGAAAAGAAACTGACGTGAGCAGGCCGAGCGGTACCTATATATGATCCACAACATCGTATCCAGCGACCACGACGCTAATGACGGACGCAGAGTCAACCAATGCCACCTATCAGCACTCAAGGGTGCTGCTCGAAGAAAAATCTCCAGATCCAGACTGACGTCTGGGAGAAATTCTAAGGTAAGGAATCTGCAACTAGAATATGTCTCTGCCAGATAATTCATTACTGGAGGTAAGTAATTTGTTTCATTCTACTAGACACTACTACACTCTGCCATTATAGAATACTGTACTCTCTGCCCCTATACTACACAACCCTATACTCCTCTCTATCCCCTATACCCTAGTGTACAATGCTCTGCTTCACTGTGAAACACTTTCCAACACTCTTCAACAGACCACTCCTCTTTATTGTTAAAAATGCCACTTCAATGTATAACAATTCACTGGACTCTAAACTAGGACTGTCTAGTGAACTCCACACCACTGTACTTTACGACATGCCATTACAATATATACCTATATACATTAACTAGAACTAGCCTCTCAATAATGCACTGTTCTCACAAAATAATTGTTTTGCGATGTAATAACTGTTTTTGTAAATTCTATAATTTTACAAGTAGTGGGGGCTACAGAGTTGGATACACTATATATGAAGGTGCACAAGTTATAATAATTTGAAGTGTGAGAAAACAGGGCTGATTGCAGAGGCCCCATAACTTTTTGCCCCCATTTTCCTCTTTTTGCTGGTGTTTTCCTGACTTTGATGGTGCCCTGGGTACTGCTAACCAGTCCAGGGCCTGTGCTCTGTGTAAAATGGATATGCAAATTAGGCTAATTATAATTGGCTAAGTTAACCTACCTATAAGTCCCTAGTATATGGTAGGGCATGTAGGTTTAGGGACCACAGCATAGGTGGTGCACACCTAGGTGCACTGCTGAGGTGCCCAGTGTCATTTTAAAAGCAAGCCTGCCTTGCTGGCTGCTTTTAAATTAAAGTTATATGCAAATTCGACTTTGGAATTAAAGGTACTTCCAAAGTCTTAAACTACCTTATTTTTACATATAAGTCATCCCTAAGGTGTGCCCTATGTGCCCCTAGGGCTGGGTGCCATGTAACTATAAGCAGGGACTTTATAAAAATAGATTTATAAGCCCTGGTGAGGTAAAAACAGCCAAATTCGTTTTTCCCTCATTGAAGTAAATGGCCTTCATAGGCTAAAATGGGCAGACTTTATTTTAAATTTTAAAGTCTCCTTAAATGTTACATACCAAGAATTTGGTATCAAATTAATTGTTGTAATAAATCCCACAACTTCCAGTTGTTGGATTTAATATAACTTGTTCAGGTAAAAAGTTTAGACTTTACCTAAAAAGTTGCCAATTTCAGCTCTGCATTGTTTTTGCTGCTGTGCTCTGATTGGCCAGCCTGCAGCAGCTTCTGCCAGGCTGCCTTGATGAGGTGTGAAGTGGCCTGGCTTCACACAAAGGAATGTGCTTGGGGGAGAGAATCTCCCCTCAGCAGATGGTGAGGCAGGAAGGGGGAGGGCTGCCAAACCGGTCTTCAAAGGCAGAGAAGGACATTTGCAGCACCCAGCAACACCCCCACATCCTGCAACCCCAGACAATTAGGTGCCCCCTTGATTAGATTAGGAGAGGGCAGGAGAGGGGGGTGTTTATGATTTTTAGCCACACCAGTGGGTGGGCTCAGCCAGATATAACCTCCAAAAATCAGATTCATCCATGTTGGATTTTTAGAGACTGTTGCCTTCTGGGATGGATTTTTGCCACACTTCCCAGGAAGTGGTCATCACAGGGGGAACGACCCTGTCCCTGATTGGAGAACCAGGGCACCCCTGCTTTTCACCCAGGAGCAAGGATAAAACTGGCAGACCTGCACCCACATCTCAGATCCCCACCAAATTTCAAGAAGAAAGAACTTAAGGAGAAGAAGGACTGCCCTGCTGGACCCCTGGCCTGCACCTGGAACCTGCACTCAGAAGGACTGCACCAGCTGCACACTTGGGCTTCACCACAAGAAGGACTTTGCCTGGCTTCAACTGGTTCAAGGAGGGACTCCCTGTTTGCTACAGGTGAAAAATTGCTAACCAGAGTCCCCTGCACCAACTCCTGAAGAAAGCGACCAGCTGACCACTGTCCAGTGGCCAAAAAGGAGTTTGCGCCAGGTGCATTCTGGGAGTTGAAGTCCGCACCCCCCAAGGACCATCACAGAACTTCTGGACCCTTGGGGTGAGCTGTGGACCCCAAAAGAACCTTAAAAGAACATCTGGGTGAAGCCCCAGAAGTTTGGAAAAGATTTGAGAATTTTTGGAAAAAAGCTCCAGAGAGGGACCGACCCACCGCGGAAATTCTAGCCGGCTTGCCTCAACCGCGACCAGGCCTGACTTCGTGGTTCGTCCCGGTAAAGAAAAACATCCAAAAAAGAGACTAAGAGGGTCATTCTGACCCTGGCGGCCGGTGGCCGCCAGGGCCACCGACCACGGGACTACCGCCGACAGGCTGGCGGTGCTCCAATGAGCATTCTGACCGCGGCGGTTCAGCCGCGGTCAGAAGCGGAAAGTCAGCGGTCTCCCGCTGACTTTCCGCTGCTCATTGGAATCCTCCATGGCTGCGGAGCGCGCTCCGCAGCCATGAGGATTCTGACCCCCCCTACCGCCATCCAGTTCATGGCGGGAAAGCCGCCATGAACAGGATGGCGGTAGGGGGGGGTCGCGGGGCCCCTGGGGGCCCCTGCCGTGCCCATGCCAATGGCATGGGCACGGCAGGGGCCCCCGTAAGAGGGCCCCAAAATGTATTTCACTGTCTGCCTTGCAGACAGTGAAATACGCGACGGGTGCAGTAGCACCCGTCGCACCTTCCCACTCCGCCGGCTCGATTACGAGCCGGCATCCTCGTGGGAAGGTCGTTTTCCCCTGGGCTGGCGGGCGGTTTAACTGGAACCGCCCGCCAGCCCAGGGGAAAACTCGTAATACCCGCCGCGGTCTTTTGACCGCGGCGCGGTAATTTGGAGGGCGGGATCCTGGCGGGCGGCCTCCGCCGCCCGCCAGGGTCATAATGAGGCCTTAAGTCCGAACGTAAAAAGTTGACCGGGACCTCCCAGCCATCGTATCCGAGAAGGGCTCCATGGACGTCGGATCAAGATCCAGGTTTACCCAGGTCGAAGGATTTTCATCTCGAAAAAACGACTAAGTCGAAAGGTAAAAGTCTCCACCGAGGAAACCCACATCGCGTATCCGGACAAGGGCTCCAGGAGGTCGGATTCAACTGGCAGGTTCGTCCCGGTGAAGAAAAACTTCAAAATAAAGACTAAGGTGGTCATTCCGACCTAGGCGGGCGGCGGTTGCCGCCCGCCCGTCGGAATCCGCCTGAATACCGCCCCGCGGTCAATTGACCGCGAGGGGTATTCTGACTTTCCCGCTGGGCCGGCGGGCGATCTGATTCAGATCGCCCGCCGGCCCAGCGGGAAAGCGCCTTCCACAAGGAAGCCGGCTCGGAATCGAGCCGGCGGAGTGGAAGGCGTGCGACGGGTGCAGCAGCACCCGTCGCGCTTTTCAGTGTCTGCATCGCAGACACTGAAAAGCCTAGTTGGGCCCTGTTAGGGGGCCCCTGCCGTGCCCATGCCATGGGCATGGGCACGGCAGGGGCCCCCAGGGGCCCCGCGACCCCCCCTACCGCCATCCTGTTCATGGCGGCTTTCCCGCCATGAACAGGATGGCGGTAGGGGGGGTCAGAATCCCGTCGGCGGCGCAGCGAGCTGCGCCGCCTTGGAGGATTCTAAGGGTCAGTGGAAAACCGGCGGGAGACCGCCGGTTTTCCCGTTCTGACCGCGGCCAAAGCGCCGCGGTCAGAATGACCAAGGGAGCACCGCCGGCCTGTCGGCGGTGCTCCCGCCCCCGTTGGCTCTGGCGGTAGGGAACCGCCAGGGTCAGAATGAGGGCCTAAGTCAGAAGGTAACTTTTTAACCGAGGCCTCCCGCGACCTGTAGCCGAGCAGGGCTCCATCGCGGTCGGCCTGAAACTTTGACTTTGCCCCGGTCCTGGTGCAACCAGATGACCCGATTGGCGCTTTTTGTTTTTAAGCGCTAGAAAAATAGTAATTCTTTAAAAATTCATATCTCCGGTTCCCCTGAACCGATTTTAATCGTTTTTGTGTCATTTTAAAGATAAAAATATAAACTATTTTTATAAATTGGTTTTGGATTTTTAAACTGTTTCCTGTGTTTTATTTGATTACTGTTTTGTGATATTTGAATGCTTTACACTTTGTCTCCTAAGTTAAGCCTTGACGCTCGTTGCCAAGCTACCAAGGGTTGAGCTGGGATTAATTTACTGAGACCTAACTGCACCTAGGTGGAGGTTAGCGGCTTGTTGCTAGGTGTAGGTACCTACCTGCCCTTACCAATAGCCCATTTTCCAACATAATTGGAAGCAGCGACGGGATCCTGTACTTGTGTTCAATATCACGTTACAGTTTTAGGTAAAACAAATTTAAAATCCTTTAAATTGTCCTAGTGCAAAAATTGTTTTTAATTTTTTATTTGGATTAATTTCAATTATTGATTTTTTGTAATTTTTCTAAATTCTTGTTTCCAATTTTTGCAAAAAGTTTTTGTTGACACAAAACTAGGGAACCATGGAGCTTGATCAGGCTAGCCTACCCACACTGACAGTAGTCCAGCTTAGGGGGTTGTGTATTGAAAGAGGGTTGCCTGCAACCACTGATCTCAGGAAGCAAATCCTGATTAAATCCCTGACAGCATGGGCTGAGGCCCAAGAGCTAGGCACAGAGGAAGGTCCAGAGGAGGAAGAAAAAGGGGAGGATGCTAACTCTAACCTCTCAGGGGAGGGAAGGCATCTGAGCCTAAGTGAGGATGAGGAAGAACGGTCCTCAGTAAATACAGTCACTAGGGGCAGACCCAAAGCTAGTGGTGGGAAGGGGGTCCTTTCAGGAGGAGAGAACCCATCCATCAGAGAAAGAGAGCTGGAGGCCCAGCTAGCATACATAGCTTTGGAAGCAGAGAAGCTGGCCCTAGAAAAGAAAAAGTGGGCATACAAAGAGAAAAGAGATGGAGGCAGCGATAAAGAAGCTGAGGTGTCCATGGGTGGGGGAGTTTGCCCCAGATTACCCAAGGGGGTGGTTCCTGCTTATGTAGAGGGGGATGACATAGATAAGTGGCTGGGGGCCTTTGAGAGGGCACTCCAAATGAGAAGGGTTAGGCCTCAATACTGGGGTTCCCTTTTGTGGGAGTTGGTCCCCAACTCATGGAGGGATAGGCTTCTGACCTTAAGGGGGGAGGAGGCAGATTCATACCCTAGTATGAAGAGGTGCTTAGCCAAGAAGTTTGGTCTGACCCCAGAGCAATATAGAATGAAGTTCAGGGACACCCAGAAGGTCAGTACCCAGTCTTGGGTTGACTTTGTGGACATTTCAATAAAGGCACTAGAGGGCTGGATTATTGGTAACAAAGTAGATACTTATGAGGGGTTATACAATCTGATCATGAGAGAGCACATCTTGACCAATTGTACCCAAGAAAGGTTACGCCAGCATCTAGTGGACTCTAAGCAGACCAACCCTAGAGAGCTAGGGGAGGCAGCTGATGAGTGGTTGAGAACCAGGGTGGTTGTCAAGTCCCAGGGGGGAGACTCCAAGAAGGGGGGGACAGGTCCCCAAAAACCTAAGGAGGGAGGTGGTAAGCCCACCACAGAGACTCCCTCTGTACCCCAGAACCCTAAGAAGGAGGAGAGTAAATCCCACTCCCGCTCTGACCAGCAGAGACAGTTAGACCCAGGGTTAAAAAAGCTCTTGGACAGTAGGGCTTGCTTTGACTGTCAGCAGACAGGTCACTTCAGAGGAGATGCAGCCTGTCCAAAGAAGGTGGTTAGCACTGGGCTGTCCAGTGTAGCCATAGAGGAGGATTCCTCAGATGATGAAGTCCTCCTAGCATTGAGCTGGGAGACAGGACCAGATGGTAAGCTGGTGGTCCCTGAGGGTGGGAGTAGGCACTTCCACCACATTCAAGTGAATGGGATCCCTACCACTGGCCTGAGAGACACCTGTGCCAGTCACACTATAGTGAGTGACCGGTTAGTGACCCCAAACATGTATGTCCCAGGAAAGACAAAGAAAGTCAGGATAGCCACAGGGGAGGTCACCTCCAAACCTGTAGCCATAGTGCCCCTAGAGAGGGAGGGTATCCTTGACTGGATTAGGGTGGTAGTCAGTGCTGACCTCCCCCTAGATTGTATCCTGGGCAATGACCTCCCAGAGGTGAGTCTGGTCACAGATGGGGTGGTCGCCCAGGGCGCCCCCCCAACCCAAAGTCCTGGGGAGTCAGTCCCTACAGTTAGGAGACAGGGGTCCCCAAGAAAAGGAAAGAAGAAAAGGAAGGGTAGGCCACTCTTAAAGAGAGTTCCAGGGAGCCAAGGGCCTTCTGCCCAAGTAAGGGGGGAGCCCAGAGTTGGCACTGGTGAGGCCTCACCTGACCCCAAGGAAGTCCTGAGTAGTCAGGCAGCTGTCCAGATGCAGGGTGTTGCCCCTGCACTGACAGAAGAGAGAGTGGAAGGAGGGTGTCTGCCACAGGAGGTGGTAGCCCCCCACTCTAGACAGCAAGAGGGGTGCCAGGACCCCAAAGTTGCCCCTAAAGCAGCTCAGCCACCTGTCAGTGGAGAGCTTAGGGTGTGGTTCTGGGTACTGACAGCTGTCAGTAGCCTCTGCTGGGTGCTAGCCTTCCTGGCAGCAATGTACTTGGCCTGGGAGGCAGACCCCAGGGCCAATAACAAAGTAGGCCCCCTGACCCTATTGGTCATGGTGGGGTTGCTCAAGTGTTGGGTGACCTCTTTGGGTAAGCTAAGTGTTGCCCTAGCAAAGTTTGGAATAGGGGAGGTGGGCACCTCACTACCCAAGTTGGCAGAGAGAAAGGAGGAAGACCCCCCTAGAGGAAAGTTTCAGTTTGAAATGGGTCCTTTCATTGTTGGGGTGGGTTCACTACCCAGAGGGAGTGACCCTGACAGGAGGATGTAAGGCAGAGTAGGCCCTGCAAAGGGACAGCCAGTTTTCTTCACTGTCTTCCTCGCCTAACAAGCCAGGAAGACTCTCCCAGGGTTGGGCTGAGTCTCCTGGGCGTGTGGGCTGGGGGGGGGGGGTTGTGTGAGAAAACAGGGCTGATTGCAGAGGCCCCATAACTTTTTGCCCCCATTTTCCTCTTTTTGCTGGTGTTTTCCTGACTTTGATGGTGCCCTGGGTACTGCTAACCAGTCCCAGGGCCTGTGCTCTGTGTAAAATGGATATGCAAATTAGGCTAATTATAATTGGCTAAGTTAACCTACCTATAAGTCCCTAGTATATGGTAGGGCATGTAGGTTTAGGGACCACAGCATAGGTGGTGCACACCTAGAATTTGGTATCAAATTAATTGTTGTAATAAATCCCACAACTTCCAGTTGTTGGATTTAATATAACTTGTTCAGGTAAAAAGTTTAGACTTTACCTAAAAAGTTGCCAATTTCAGCTCTGCATTGTTTTTGCTGCTGTGCTCTGATTGCCCAGCCTGCAGCAGCTTCTGCCAGGCTGCCTTGATGAGGTGTGAAGTGGCCTGGCTTCACACAAAGGAATGTGCTTGGGGGAGAGAATCTCCCCTCAGCAGATGGTGAGGCAGGAAGGGGGAGGGCTGCCAAACTGGTCTTCAAAGGCAGAGAAGGACATTTGCAGCACCCAGCAACACCCCCACATCCTGCAACCCCAGACAATTAGGTGCCCCCTTGATTAGATTAGGAGAGGGCAGGAGAGGGGGGTGTTTATGATTTTTAGCCACACCAGTGGGTGGGCTCAGCCAGATGTAACCTCCAAAAATCAGATTCATCCATGTTGGATTTTTAGAGACTGTTGCCTTCTGGGATGGATTTTTGCCACACTTCCCAGGAAGTGGTCATCACAGGGGGACGACCCTGTCCCTGATTGGAGAACCAGGGCCCCCCTGCTTTTCACCCAGGAGCAAGGATAAAACTGGCAGACCTGCACCCACATCTCAGATCCCCACCAAATTTCAAGAAGAAAGAACTTAAGGAGAAGAAGGACTGCCCTGCTGGACCCCTGGCCTGCACCTGGAACCTGCACTCAGAAGGACTGCACCAGCTGCACACTTGGGCTTCACCACAAGAAGGACTTTGCCTGGCTTCAACTGGTTCAAGGAGGGACTCCCTGTTTGCTACAGGTGAAAAATTGCTAACCAGAGTTCCCTGCACCAACTCCTGAAGAAAGCGACCAGCTGACCACAGTCCAGTGGCCAAAAAGGAGTTTGCGCCAGGTGCATTCTGGGAGTTGAAGTCCACACCCCCCAAGGACCATCACAGAACTTCTGGACCCTTGGGGTGAGCTGTGGACCCCAAAAGAACCTTAAAAGAACATCTGGGTGAAGCCCCAGAAGTTTGGAAAAGATTTGAGAATTTTTGGAAAAAAGCTCCAGAGAGGGACCGACCCGCCGCGGAAATTCTAGCCAGCTTGCCTCAACCGCGACCCGGCCTGACTTCGTGGTTCATCCCGGTAAAGAAAAACATCCAAAAAAGAGACTAAGGGCCTGATTCTAACTTTGGAGGACGGTGTTAAACCGTCCCAAAAGTGGCGGATATACCACCTACCGTATTACGAGTTCCATAGGATATAATGGACTCGTAATACGGTAGGTGGTATATCCGCCACTTTTGGGACGGTTTAACACCGTCCTCCAAAGTTAGAATCAGGCCCTAAGTCCGAACGTAAAAAGTTGACCGGGACCTCCCAGCCATCGTATCCGAGAAGGGCTCCATGGACGTCGGATCAAGATCCAGGTTTACCCCGGTCGAAGGATTTTCATCTCGAAAAAACGACTAAGTCCGAAGGTAAAAGTCTCCACCGAGGAAACCCACATCGCGTATCCGGACAAGGGCTCCAGGAGGTCGGATTCAACTGGCAGGTTCGTCCCGGTGAAGAAAAACTTCAAAATAAAGACTAAGGTGGTCATTCCAACCCTGGCGGTCCATGACCGCCGGGTTGGAGGACCGCGGGAGCACCGCCGACAGGCCGGCGGTGCTCCAATGGGCATTCCGACCGCGGCGGTAAAGCCGCGGTCGGACCGGCAACACTGGCGGTCACCCGCCAGTGTACCGCCGCCCATTGGAATCCTCCAAGGCGGCGCAGCTAGCTGCGCCGCCGAGGGGATTCCGACCCCCCCTACCGCCATCCAGTTCCCGGCGGTCCGCCCGCTGGGAACCGGATGGCGGTAGGGGGGGTCGCGGGGCCCCTGGGGGCCCCTGCAGGCCCCTGCAGTGCCCATGCCACTGGCATGGGCACTGCAGGGGCCCCGGTAAGAGGGCCCCTAAATGTATTTCACTGTATTTCTGCTGCGCAGACAGTGAAATACGCGACGGGTGCAACTGCACCCGTCGCACAGCTTTCACTCCGCCGGCTCGATTCCGAGCCGGCTTCATCGTGGAAGCCTCTTTCCCGCTGGGCTGGCGGGCGGCCTGAAGGCGGCCGCCCGCCAGCCCAGCGGGAATGTCAGAATTACCGCCGCGGTCTTTCGACCGCGGAACGGTAACCTGACGGCGGGACTTTGGCGGGCGGCCTCCGCCGCCCGCCAAGGTCAGAATGAGGGCCTAAGTCAGAAGGTAACTTTTTAACCGAGGCCTCCCGCGACCTGTAGCCGAGCAGGGCTCCATCGCGGTCGGCCTGAAACTTTGACTTTGCCCCGGTCCTGGTGCAACCAGATGACCCGATTGGCGCTTTTTGTTTCTAAGCGCTAGAAAAATAGTAATTCTTTAAAAATTCATATCTCCGGTTCCCCTGAACCGATTTTAATAGTTTTTGTGTCATTTTAAAGATAAAAATATAAACTATTTTTATAAATTGGTTTTGGATTTTTAAACTCTTTCCTGTGTTTTATTTGATTACTGTTTTGTGATATTTGAATGCTTTACACTTTGGGCCTGATTCTTACCTTGGCGGTCGGCGGAGAGGCGGCGGTTGGACCGCGAACAGACCGGCGGTCCAAAAAATGGCATTCTGACCGCGGCGGTCACCGCCGCGATCGACCGTCACTTCCCCACTCCGACCGCCACGGCGGTCATGACCGACGGGCTGGAGTTCGCACACTCCGGCCCGGCGGTCGACCCAAGACCGCCAGCCGTATCATGACCCTGCTTACCGCCGCGGTTTTTGGCGGTCGGGAACCGCCATGCGAACCATGGCGGTAGGCACTATCGGGGCCAGTGAATTCCTTCCCTGGCACTGATAGGGGTCTCCCCCACCCCCCACTGCCCCCCACGAGTCCTCCCCCCACACCCTCCACCCCCCTGCCACCCCCCAGAGGTGGTACGAACCCCCTGCCCCCCCCACCCCGACATGCACATACACGCACCCCGACATGCACGCACCCCCAACATGCACATATGCACACCCCCTACACACACACATACACAACGGGGGCACATACCCGCACACATACATGCCGACATGCGCACCCGCCGAACTACACACATTGCCCAAAGGCACAGCAGCACCCCCCGCCCGCATGCACGCACTCACACACCCCCTCTACACACCCCCATGCACGCACACATCACACAACACCCCCCCACCCCCTCCCCTCACGGACGATCAACTTACCTTGTGCGTTGGTCCTCCGGGAGGCGACGGAAGCCATAGGGACGTGACCGCCAACAGAAGACCGCCAACAGAAGACCGCCACACAGAAATGTGGGTCATAGGGGGTTATTCTAACTTTGGAGGAGTGTTAATCCATCCCAAAAGTGACGGTAAAGTGACGGATATACCACCAGCCGTATTACGAGTTCCATAGGATATAATGGACTCGTAATACGGCTGGTGGTAAATCCGTCACTTTTCCGTCACTTTTGGGACGGATTAACACCTCCTCCAAAGTTAGAATAACCCCCATAATTCTGGGGGCGGTGTTCTGCTGGCGTGGCGGTGGAGGTTGACCAGTCTCCACTTTCTCACCGACCGCCAGTGTGGCTGCTGGCGGTATTCCGGCGGAACGCTCCCAGCGGTCGGAATACGCGCAGCGGCATACCGCCGCGGTCGGCGGTCTTTGCCGCGGCGGTAACTCGGCGGTCTTGCGAAAAGACCGCCAAGGTCAGAATCAGGCCCTTTGTCTCCTAAGTTAAGCCTTGACGCTCGTTGCCAAGCTACCAAGGGTTGAGCTGGGATTAATTTACTGAGACCTAACTGCACCTAGGTGGAGGTTAGTGGCTTGTTGCTAGGTGTAGGTACCTACCTGCCCTTACCAATAAACCATTTTCCAACATGAAGGTATTGCATAAATTATAGGCATAATTATGTTTCAGAATTTAGATTTTTGTGTACATTAACTTTTGTTTGTAGCTAAAGAATAAAAAAAGTTATATTAATTTGAAGGTAGTGCGTAAATTATACATTTGAGGTATAACTATATCTGAAGAAGTTCTAATATTTGTTTATTCTAAACTTGGTTTGCACAGAAAGAATAAAGTTTTCCTAACTATAACAAAGCTTTAACCTTTGGGTTTTTAGTTGAATTTCAAAGTGTTTTATGATTTCATGCCTGCGATGTAATGATTCTCGATGTAATTCCCTCAAAGGAAATGTAGCACACCACCGAAGTAGTCTCGATTAATGTTACCATTTATTTTTTAAGGCTTTGGTTGTACTCTCCTTAACAAAGCATTTGTTTTACCTGGTAGACTGTTAAATGTGTACAAATAAGTTCACTGCCCTCAGAGGCCCAGATAAATAAGAATTTACAGAAAGACAGTAAGAACGCTTTCTGACGTTTCATGACAGCTGCAATGAAGACCTCGCGTTCTGAGTTGAAAAATAAGTCACATGGGGCATATACATAAGATAATGAAAGTTGAAAGGCATCCGTTTTCACGCAGACTCAGATGCAACATATGTTAAAACAACCCATGTGCATCCAATACCCTTCACAAGAAAACAGATGTATTCTTGAATATTATTAATCTAGTTCCCAGAGGAGCAAATGTCTGCAAACCAGTGCCAAATAATACAGTGATTAGTAGGAAACAGATGAGTTGCAAATGCTTGACTGGTTAATACAGTTTCTGTACAAATTAATTTTGGATTCAATTCATGATAGCTGGCTTTCTATCGGACATACCAAGTCAATATGTACTTCCTGTAAATAAAAGTCAATTTTATTCAGACTCAATCTTTCAAACACTCACGGCATAGGTAACATATACACTTTTATTGCTTAATATTTATGTGAGAAGATCCACATGAGCGTAGTAGGAAGACATTTGAACGAGGACATGGGTAACACAGACTACCCAAAATGTCAACCTAATGCATTATACATGCTATGCTATTCGATTCGAGGGGCTGTGTCTCTGATCCAGAGTAAGGCAGGGGCGTAACACAGGCCCCCTAAGTGCCACTATACCTTTAGGGGCTCCCCTAAACATCAGAAGGCCCCATTCAGCCCAAAGCCAAAAAACATCTGTGAGATATGAGTGATTCAGGTCCCTCTTCATATTATGCAGGGGGAGTTCCCATAATTTTGGGCTATAGCACTACAGCAGGGGCATCTTGAAGATCTTGGACAGACCTTCCCTGCTCCTAGGCACTACACAAGAGACCCCTGTAAACAACTCTACTGTATCAGAAGTCCCCAGGGAAAGGCTGGAATGGAAGAAAGAAATGCTGGGGCAGGTTTGGCTGTGATCGCTTTTCTCAGCATCTACTGGGACAGCTAAAGAGTCTGCCAATTGCTGTATATTACATGGCAAAAAACAAGAGATTTTAACAGACACACCAACAGCCATAGTCTAGTGTTCAATATTAAGGCAAGAGATACCTGCAAAAAAAAGGGCTTGGTAGTAGCTTCTCTGTCCCATTGCTTGCCCTGAGTGGATTTGTAGGAGATGAAGAAAAACAGTCATGGCTCAATAGGCAGTAAGCAAAGGAAGGAAGAAGAAGGAGATGACAGGCTACTTAGACATGTGAGGAGGAAAACATACATAAACAGTGAAGAAAGACTGATGGATCTCTAACAGGAAAGAGGAGGAGAGGGTCTGCTGACTTCAGAGCTGGGGAAACCAGGTTTGAGTCTTGGCGTCGGCTGAACATCCTATGTTTCTGGGCAGATCACTTAGAGGGTCATTCTGACCCTGGCGGCCGGTGGCCGCCAGGGCCACCGACCACGGGAGCACCGCCGACAGGCTGGCGGTGCTCCAATGAGCATTCTGACCGCGGCGGTTCAGCCGCGGTCAGAAGCGGAAAGTCAGCGGTCTCCCGCTGACTTTCCGCTGCTCATTGGAATCCTCCATGGCTGCGGAGCGCGCTCCGCAGCCATGAGGATTCTGACCCCCCCTACCGCCATCCAGTTCATGGCGGGAAAGCCGCCATGAACAGGATGGCGGTAGGGGGGGGTCGCGGGGTCCCTGGGGGCCCCTGCCGTGCCCATGCCAATGGCATGGGCACGGCAGGGGCCCCCGTAAGAGGGCCCCAAAATGTATTTCACTGTCTGCCTTGCAGACAGTGAAATACGCGACGGGTGCAGTAGCACCCGTCGCACCTTCCCACTCCGCCGGCTCGATTACGAGCCGGCATCCTCGTGGGAAGGTCGTTTTCCCCTGGGCTGGCGGGCGGTTTAACTGGAACCGCCCGCCAGCCCAGGGGAAAACTCGTAATACCCGCCGCGGTCTTTTGACCGCGGCGCGGTAATTTGGAGGGCGGGATCCTGGCGGGCGGCCTCCGCCGCCCGCCAGGGTCATAATGAGGCCCTTAATCTCCCCATGACTACAATTCAGCACCTTGAAACCCTCACGGGTGATTTGCATGCTTTACAAATCCTGGATTAAATATTATTCTGGACATCGATGAAGACGCAGAGGGTCCTGGAAATGGAAGGACATTATTACTGACCCAGATGCTCCATCACCAAATGGCAAGAGAGGAACTGAAAAGATTGAGGAAATCCACTATATGTGACAGAATTACTACATACAAGAAGGATGTAGTGCAAGTGAAAGAACATATCTAAAAAATACCTAAATGAGGAAAGAAGAAAGAAAGGTCTTGTAGAAACGAAACAAGTTGAGACAGAGTTGTATTTTCCTTCCAATTTCTTTTTACTAATTCCTAATAATTACTTGGTTCTGCTCCAAGGGGACATCCCGATGTAGGAGGAAAATAGAAGCAGCGGCGAATCAGAAGTGGAACTGAAACCTCAGAGGAAATTTGGGGACAGATGCATGTCCATTTTTAGCGGTCGCAAACAGAGTTAAAACGGCTTCTGGCATGTACTAATCCTATTTTAGGAGTTAGTAATCTATTATAGACTCACAAAATAGGGTTTGCAAGTTGCTGTTAGGAAGGACATGCCCAGGGCGTCCCTTCCTAATAGCAAGTTGCAGGAGGATGTAGGATTGTTTTGTGACTGGAATGCAGTTGCAAAACAGTCATAATTTACTGCCTACTTCAAGTAGGTGGTAAGTCAGTCACAAACAGAAAGTGCCCCCTGGACACCTTCCCCATTGTGAATGGTAGCAAACCACGCGCCGATTCATTTCCTTTGCCTGGAGTTGTGGCTGTGGTTGCCGGGCAACGTGAGGAGGGTGGAGAGACGCCAGCCAAGAACACTTAAAACATTGCAGGCGCTGCTGCTTTGCGGGACGCGCCGATTCATTTCCTTTGCCTGGAGTTGTGGCTGTGGTTGCCGGGTAATGTGAGGAGGACGGAGAGACGCCAGCCAAGAACACTTAAAACATTGCAGGTGCTCCCGCTTCGCGGGACGTGTGCGGGCGACGCCCGGGAGAAGCCCGGGCAAAGGGCGGGCCCGTCCTTCCCCGTCATCGACCGGAAGAGCTGGGCTGGGGCCCCCCTCTTTAATTTACGTTAGGGAGGCTTTAGAGTCCGGTTTAACATCGTACCAGCACTATTCAAAGGAAAAGGTGGATTATTTTAGGTTTTTAAAGAGTTTTTTAAGTTGACTAGTAATATTTTAGATATTTGTATGTCTAACTAATTTTAGAGAGGAATAGAAACTGGAGGTTATGTAAAACTGTAACCTCACCGATATTTTTAGTTAAAGTTAAGATAATAAGTTTCTATTTTGGATGGGGAAACGCAAGGGAGACCATGGAAATGGGGGCCCATCCAAGGAGGTTACCACCCCCAAGTTTATAACTAGTTACCTCACTTCAGTGATTGGTGTCATCGAATCGGAAATAGGAAAGATGGAAGCCACCTTAGAATCAACACCCGAGAAGACAGGGAGAGGAGTGATAGAAGTAAAAGCTCCTCAAGTAAACTCGTCATTAAATAAGATAAGAAATCCCTGTGTTATAAGGGATAAGGATCCTCGAGTTGACCAAATTAATTCTATAACCCCTGAAAGTCCTCCCATTAAGAAGTTTAGGCAATTGATTTCTCCTCACTTTTTAGATTCTTTTATAGACCCGGACCCGCTCTTTGTAAAATCCAATGTATCTGAAAAGACCCTAGTAGAAATGGAGAAAAGAAAGGGGAAGTTACACTCTAAATTAACAAAGAAACCTACAGCGACAAAGACAAGAGACACTAAAGCCGTAAAATTCCCTAATGAATTTTTTATTATATTGATATCCAGCTAGGTGACATTAGAAAGCTGTGCTCCCAGGTTCTGGACAAGGTGGCTGTCCTTGAGGAGAAGTTGCCTCTATTTCAGTGACAATGAAATCGCCACAACAGAGGATGGAATCAAGGGCAGAAATTCAGTCTAGTACTGACTCTTCATGTCCACTTATTCCAGTTACCTTATTAAATCAAAAAGGTAGGCAAAACCCTCCCCTAAACTCAGCTATAAAATCTTTGAACTCTGAAGATATAGAAAAAGCTACAAATAGATTGCCACAGTGGGGAAGAGATAAGCAAGAGAGTTGTGAGGTCCAGGCCCCTATAGAACCCCAAATGCCATATCCTAAGATCCCACTGGCTTGTGCTCCATATGTCATCATTTTGGAAAATGTACCTACATTAGGAAATTCATGCCCTGAGTCTCACACATCTTTGTTAAATAAAGTTACACATTAGGTCGGGAAGTTTTTGGGCCAGAGACCGGATATTTTCAAGGATATTATGGGCCTGATTACAACTTTGGAGGAGGTGTTAATCCGTCCCAAAAGTGACGGTAAAGTGACGGATATACCACCAGCCGTATTACGAGTCCATTATATCCTATGGAACTCGTAATACGGCTGGTGGTATATCCGTCACATTTGGGACGGATTAACACTTCCTCCAAAGTTGTAATCAGGCCCTATATCTGTGAGATGGGTCCCTTGGGTTGGCACATCACCTAAGACTTCACAGGGGGACTGTATAATCATTAATTTAAAACTCCCTGGATAGTTGATATCCTGTACCAACATTTTTTAACTACAATGCAACCTATAGGACTCATAAAAGCCAAACGTCTAACTGAGTTTATTTCACCTTTGGCCCCCTATACATTCCCTAATTTAAATCACCCCAAAGAGGAGAATCCCAGTCATCCTGGTGTACCCAAGCCATATGATATAGCCCTGACGCTGTCTAATAGATTTGAGCCCCTGGTTTCTCTGAAGCAATCAGATTGACCATTAGTAACAAGGTCTTACTCAGAGGAGAACTCTGAGACAAATGTATTACACCAGCCTCATTTGCAACCTGAGGGAGTTTCCAGTCTATCAGGTATGACAGTCTCAGGGATTATTTCTTGGAACGTGGCAGGATTGAAGACAAAATTGGGAAACCCTGATTGGCTGGGATTTGTGACAACCAATCCTTTTATTTTTTGTCAAGAGACATGGCTGATAGAGCCGCCGCATGTTAACGGATACACTACATATAGGGGGTCATTCTGACCTCGGCGGTAAAAGTCGCTTACCGCCGGTCAGAAGGCCGCCATAACACAACCGCGGTAAACCGCCACGGTCATTCTGACCCGCAACTGGCAAACCGCCAAAAATTCCGACATCCACAAAAGTCCGCCACACCAAAGGTCAGCGGGAAACTGGCGATGACCAAACCTCCACCGTCACGCCAACAAAAATACGCCCATACCATTCCGACCCACAAATCCCTGCAGCGGTCTTTCAACCGCGGTATTCCGTTGGCGGTACACACCGCCGCGGTCAAAATACACACACCTTTACAAAACACTACCACATTGGATAATTCAAAATACACACACCTGAGACACATACACACACCACTCCCACACACCCAATTAAATATAAAACACACACCCACATCACCCACAAACCCTTACGACCACAATTGCGAGTGAAGGACAGAGAGAGAGAGAGCACAGCATAGAGTAGACCATCACACAGAGGCAAATCACAACATCACCCACACAATTTCCACGCAGAAAACACCATACACCACCACACTCACCACACTCTACAACACATACACCACCCCTCACCTCATCCACACCACCCCATGGCACCCCAAAGACACCCCAGGTTCTCTGACGCAGAACTCAGGGTCATGGTGGAGGAAATAGTTCGTGTAGAGCCCCAGCTCTTCGGGGCGCAGGTGCAGCACACCACCATTGCCAGGAAGATGGAGCTATGGAGCAGAATAGTGGACAGGGTCAACGCAGTGGGACAGCATCCACGCAATCGGGACGACATCAGGAAGCGGTGGAACGACCTACGGGGGAAGGTGCGTTCCATGGTATCAAGGCACAACATTGCGGTGCAGAAGACTGGCGGCGGACCCCCACCTACTCCCCCAGAATTCACAGCATGGGAGGAGGAAGTCTTGCACATCCTGCATCCTGAGGGCCTCGCAGGAGTAGGCGGAGGAATGGACTCTGGTAAGTCAAATCTTCACTACTCCATTCCCCCACCCCACCTGCATGCCAAATCATACCCCCACCCTCACCCCCACCCCCATCACACCAACTCCTTGCAAATGGCTCACCATCACATCCCACCCATCCCAAAACCTAGCCCTGCGTGCGTCCCCAAAGCATGGACACCCATCCCCAAAGCATGCCCACTGCACACACCCATCACCCCCACAAGCCACCATCACAAAAGCCCCCACAAGGGAATGCCAGAACTGGGGGACACGGCCACCCACCCATTACACGAAATGCCACACACAGAAGCAATAACCATACTCTTATACCCCTGAAGGACCCGAACGCCACCACACCACCACGGAGGGTCCAGAGATGTCCATCCCACCCCCAGAAGAGGCCCCCAGTGATGACAGCAGCTCTGTCTCCCTGGACCCTGATGACCAGCCCGGCCCATTGGGGACCTCGGGACAGTCGGTTCCCCACAGACAGCCACAGGCTACACCAGACCTAACCCCCTCTGGGAACACCAGCACAGCTCCCACCCAGCGGGCCCATGCCTCTGTCCCCCGGATACGTCAATCAGCGGTGTGTCCACCACTACAGGGCACCCAGGTTGACCCACCACCCCAACAACAACAGGGACCTGGGGGCAGTGGTAGTGGGCACACCGTCCAGGGGACAGAGGCCCAGGAACACAGGGGAGCTGGGAGGGCTGCTGTGCGACAGGGGGGGGGACAGGCCCAGGGAACCGACTCTCCAAGAGGCCCTCTCCTCCATCATGGGAGCATACCACCGCTCCCAGGAGACGATGGCTACGGTACTGGCCAGGTTCCAGGAGATCCAGGTACTGCAGGAGGAACAGTACATGGGGTTCAGAGAGGAACTGAGGAACATTAGTTCCGCAATGGGGACCATCGTAGTGGCCCTCAACCAGATAGTCACCACATTGCGGGACCATGTGGCACCACAAAGGGCCCCTGTCACTAGCCTGGACCAGGAACAGCCTACCACCTCCGCCGGCGCTAGTGGACAGGAGGCCCCCACACAACGACAGGCCACCAGAACCCCACCTCCTGCAGAAGAAGAACCACCCCGCAAGCGGAACCTGAGATCTCACAAGAAGACAGAGTAGGATGCCAAGACCCCCGCCAGCAAACGATACCCCCTGATGTCATCCCACTGTCCCACATTGTCACCCTGTCCAACCTTGAACTGCCCCTGCTCCATCCTTCCACAGGCATATGGACAATGCACCTGTGCGACTGAGAACTGGACTCTGCCATGGACATTACTCCACCATCACCCATCCCCGTTTTACAATCATGTTCCTTAAATTTAGCACTTTAATTAAATCACTTCTTGCACTAAAAAAATCTGGAGTCTGCTTGAATTTTTAACAAATGTTTTAGACATAACGGTGCCAAAATGTTCAGTTACATTGTGATGACAACATACCACTGTCACACAGCTGTAGTCCATGGGCAAACAAAGCAGAGGTCACGCCGTGGGGCCCACAGCTCTGAAAACGGAAGGGAAAGTCACAACTCAGTTAACAGGAACTGGGGGGGAACTCAGACAGTAGAGAGGCAGGAGACTTTAAGTAAATGTTAAATGGCGTGGTTGATTCGTACCTGTGTGCTACTGAAAATACTGTTGTATCACTGTGTCCCTGTTGTCTGTGTCGTCCCCGTCGTCCTCCTCCTCTTCACTCTCCACAGGCTCCACAGCTGCTACAACACCACCATCTGGACCATCCTCCTGCAGGAAAGGCACCTGGCGTCGCAAAGCCGGGTTGTGAAGCATACAGCAGGCCACGATGATATGGCACACCTTCTTTGGTGAGTACATTAGGGATCCCCCTGTCATATGCAGGCACCTAAACCTGGCCTTCAGGAGGCCGAAGGTTCTTTCTATAATCCTCCTAGTTCGCCCATGGGCCTCATTGTAGCGTTCCTCTGCCCTTGTCCTGGGATTCCTCACTGGGGTAAGTAGCCACGACAGGTTGGGGTAACCAGAGTCACCTATTAGCCACACACGGTGTCTCTGTAGCTGTTCCATCACATAAGGGATGCTGCTATTTCGCATGATGTACGCGTCATGCACTGACCCAGGGAACCTGGCATTTACATGGGAGATGTACTGGTCAGCCAAACAGACCACCTGGACATTCATACAATGATAACTTTTTCTGTTCCTGTACACCTGCTCACTTCCACTTGGGGGAACCAAGGCCACATGGGTCCCATCAATGGCACCAATGATGTTGGGGATATGTCCAAGGGCATAGAAATAACCCTTCACTGTAGCCAAATCGGCCACCTCAGGGAAAACAATGTAGCTCCGCATGTATTTCATCAGGGCAGACAACACTCTGGACAAAACCTTAGAAAACATAGGCTGAGACATCCCTGATGATATGGCCACTGTTGTTTGGAATGATCCACTTGCCAAAAAATGGAGTACTGACAGAACCTGCACCAGAGGGGGAATCCCTGTGGGTTGGCGAATGGGGGACATCAGGTCTGGCTCCAGCTGGGCACACAGTTCCTGTATAGTGGCTCGGTCAAGTCTGTATGTAAGTATGACATGTCTTTCTTCCATTGTCGACAGGTCCACCAGCGGTCTGTACACGGGAGGATTCCTCCATCTCCTCGCAAGTCCCAGCGGACGGTGCCTAGGAAGGACAACATGGAGCACAGAGTCAAGCAACCCACAGGTACGTAACCACAGCTTGCACAGAACACGATTCGCTATGCATTGAATGGCTTGTATGAGTGGCAATGCAACACCTAGGCCTGTGTGACGCAGTAGAAATTAAGCCATGTGGGCCCTTGAAAGGGCGGCTGCCTGACCTGTGAAGTGTGACAATGGGATGTGAGGTCAATGCGCTGGCGTGGCACACCATGGCGGTAGGCGGTCGAAGACCACGGCGCAAAGCAGCATTGGTTAACATTGAACCCTATGGGTCTCAGGAGCCAATGACGATGTGCGCCGGCGGTACGCACCGCCGCGGTACGCACCGCCGCGGGCGTGACTGCCATTTTCTACTTGCTTAATCACTCGAGACCTGATCATCCTCAGGAGAGGACCTATACTGCAAATGCTGCTGTGAACTCGGTCTAGAAGAGACAATGGCTGCTGCGACTGGGGAAAGGGCCCCTGCCTTCACATCTGAGGAATTGGATAAACTTGTTGATGGGGTCCTCCCCCAGTATGCGCTACTCTACGGTCCTCCAGACCAACAGGTAAGTACACTGGGAGCACGTAGTATGGGCTATGCCTGTGTTGAGTGGGGTGGATGTAAGATGGTGGGGAGGGGAGCGAATGAGGAGTGCAACGCACGACAGATGAGAGCATTTGCCACATGGCAAGGTTGGGGGGGGGGGGCCGCGCACATCGACCATGCAGAAAAGTGATGATATTTATTTTGCAACCCTGTACATGTCAAATAGGTCAGCGCCCATCAGAAGATCGACATTTGGCGTGCCATCGCCAACGACGTCCGGGCCCTGGGGGTCCACAACAGACGGGGCACCCACTGCCGCAAAAGGTGGGAGGACATCCGCCGCGGGAGCAGAAAGACCGCCGAGGCTCTGCTGGGGATGGCCTCCCAACGTAGGAGGGGTGCCAGTTGTCAATTGACCCCCCTGATGTCCCGGATCCTGGCGGTGGCCTACCCCGATTTGGATGGGCGCGTGAGGACATCACAGCAGACACAAGGGGGTGAGTATCAGCACATTCCGCTATATTAGCGCACAGTGAAGGCGTCTGGGTGGGGGAGGAGGGCTGTGGCTATCTCTAGGCCAGGGCGGTTTCTGTAGGCTAGGCCCCTCCGTTAGACATGGCCCTGTGCCCCCGCCCCCCACCTCTGTAGGGTGCTAAGTACAGCTATCCATGGCCCAGGCTCACCTATGTGTGCATTTGTCGTCCATAGACTTGTAGGCCAAGTCACTATAATTGAGTAGTGTACCCGAGTGCGCGGCGTAGTGCAGGGGGCTTCTGTGTCTGTCCTCTCCGCCAACGGTGCCGCCAATGCATGCACTCAACATGTCTTTCTTTCTTCCCCCCCCCCTTTTTTTTGGTTTTCCTGTTCATGTGTGCATTAGCATCATCAGGCGGAGGAGAAGTGGCATCGGAGCACGAGGGAGCTGCATTTCACATGGCCCCGGAGGGCCCTGCAACCGACTCGGAGTTAACCAGTGAGACGGAGGGCGAGGGGGCTCCACAACGGGGACCCGTGGAGACGTCAGCGACACCGACACATCCTCGGAAGGGAGCTCCCTTGTGGTGGCGGCAACATCCGTGCCCACCGCAACAACAGGTACAGCCGCCACCCAGCGCACCAGCTCCGCTCTCCCAGCAGCCCCTCAGCTCCCGCCCCGTGCCCGCTCGGGCAGGAAGCCGGCCATCTCCTTCGCCTTCGCCCCTGGCACCTCAGGTCCTGCCCCAGTTACCCCTGCTGCCCTCAGTGCGGAGATCATTGACCTCCTCCAGATGCTCATTGTTGGGCAGTCTACCCTTTTGAATGCCATCCAGAGGGTAGAAAGGGAGGTTCATCGGAGCAATGCATACCTGGAGGGCATTCATTCGGGTCAGGCTGCCCATCAGTGATCGTTCAACGCTCTGGCCTCAGCACTGACGGCAGCAATTGTCCCGGTCTCTAGCCTCCCCCCTCCAACTTCCTCAACCCAGTCCCACTCCCCTGTTCCTCTGCCTATCCCAGACACACCTACAGACCAGCCTGCACACACCTCAACACCCAAGGGCAGCTCATCCAGACATAAGCACCACAGATCACACAAGCATTCACCCAAGCAACATCCACATGCAGACATGCCAACAGCCACTGCCTCCTCTGTGTCCCCCTCCTCCTCGTCTCCCTCCTCCCTCCCTGTGACATCTCCACTCACACCTGCATGCACACCACCATCAGCCAGTACGTCCATCACCAGCACACCCACCAGAACAGTCCGCACACGTGCAGTCACCACCCCCACTGCCATTTACACGTCCCCTGTGTCCTCTCCCAGTGTGTCTGTCACTCCCTCTTCCAAGCCACACAAACGCCGGCAGCCACCCACCCAACAGCCATCCACCTCACCACAGCCTCCAGCACAAGCACCTGCACCCAAAGACAGCACACTTGACTCTCCTACAACCACATCCTCTTCCTCCACTCCCATACCCACTGCACCTACCCTTCCCATTGCTCCTAAAAAGTTGTTCCTCTCCAAAATTAACCTCTTTGCATCACCTGACCCACCCCCTCCATCTCGTAAGAGTCCAAACAGCACCTCAGCCACCACAAGCCCTGCACCCACTAGGACCATCGTTCAGGGCTATTGGAGTCCACCAGCTCCTAGGGCAGGAACATCGGCCAGCAGCAAGGGGACAGCCAGCCCACCCCCCGGGAAAAGAACCAAGAAAGGGAAGGGCCAGCGAGACAGGCCTGAGACGGCTGCCCCCAAGGACACCACCCTTGCACCGTCACCTGGCCCATCCACAAAGGGAGGCAAGGGCCCCAGAGATTCGGCCAAGGGGGGCAAGGGCAGCAGGGCGGACAAGTCCGGCAGCAGGCGAGCTGCCCAGGAGGGCCCCACCAGCCCCATTTGGGGTGTGACGGAGGACACCCACGGGCCCAGGAGTCCAGCACAGGAGGGCCCCGCAAGCGATAGGTCGGATGGCGACTGAGCGGGAATAATTGCCCAGATCTGGTTCCCTAGGAACACAAGACAAGCACCGCTGAACAGGGCCCCGCCGTGAGAAGCACCGCTGAACAGGGCCCCGCCGTGAGAAGCACTGCTGAACAGGGCCCCGCCGTGAGAAGCACCGCTGAACAGGGCCCCTCCAAGAGAAGCACCGCTGAACAGGGCCCCGCCGTCTCTGCACCGCTCCGCTGGGCCCTTCATCTCAAGCACCGCTCCGCTGGGCCCTTCCTGTCAAGCACCGCTCCGCTGGGCCCTTCATCTCAAGCACCGCTCTGCTGGGCCCTTCCAGTCAAGCACCGCTCCGCTGGGCCCTTCCTCTCAAGCACCGCTCCGCTGGGCCCTTCCTGTCAAGCACCGCTCCACTGGGCCCTTCATCTCAAGCACCGCTCCGCTGGGCCCTTCATCTCAAGCACCGCTCTGCTGGGCCCTTCCTGTCAAGCACCGCTCCGCTGGGCCCTTCCTGTCAAGCACCGCTCCGCCCTTCCTGTCAAGCACCGCTCCGCTGGGCCCTTCCTGTCAAGCACCGCTCCGCTGAGCCCTTCCTGTCAAGCACCGCTCCGCTGGGCCCTTCATCTCAAGCACCGCTCCGCTGGGCCCTTCCTGTCAAGCACCGCTCCGCTGGGCCCTTCCTGTCAAGCACCGCTGGCCCATTGGCAGGGCCGGATCTGTGTCGGGCAGGGCTTCACGAAGCACTCTGGGCACCATGCCTCCTCCATAACCAGTGGAGTCTGTAATCCACCTGATGGACTGTGGCTTTGCACTCCCCAGGATGGTACAGTGGGCAATCCACCCACTGTAGAGACTTGAGAGACTGTGGCTTTGCACTCCCCAGGATGGTACAGTGGGCATGGAGGCCCCTTGTGGATCTGGCGTCGTGGACTCATGTGGCTGAGGTGCCCCCCCCTTCCCTTCCCCCTGAGGTGCCTGTGGTTTTATTATCTGATGCCCCAGCAGTGTTCTCTCCAATGGAATCGGGTCTCGTGTGTGGGCTTTGCCCATGTGTTTATGCACATTGGCCCACGAACAATGGCATGTAGCCAATATGTGCCGGACTTTTGGACTATGTATACATTGTTCATGTTGTGATTTATTTATTTTACAAATTTCATATTTCACTTAAGTTCAAATATGCTTTAATATACTTCTATTTTAATGATCATTTTATTTTGTCTTTGAATTATTCCAGGGGGTTTGGGGGGTGTAACTCTGACTTGTTGTTGGTGTGTGTGGATTTGGGGGGGGGTCGCGTATGTGTGTGCCCGTAATCTTTTCTCCTCCCCCCTCCCCTGTGTCGTTGGTGCAGTACTTACCGTTGTCTCCTGCGGCGGCGTTCGTGCTCCTGGTAGAGGAGCAGGTAGACAATCGCTGGTAGGATGTTTAATTCGGGTTCCATGCTGTCCAGATTCCTCGTGGAGTGTATAAAGGTGAGCGTTTTCCCGTTCGTGGTCTGTTTCCGCCGTGTTTTTATCGGCGGGGCTCCCGCCCCAGAAAAGGTGGCGGATTGGTGGGTCGTGATAGGGTGGGCGGTACATTGTCTGCCGCCTGTCTGTTGGCGGTGACCGCCGCGCTGTTTGTTTGCCCCGCCGTGGCGGTCGGAGTGTTAAAGTGGCGTGCTGTGTTGGCGGTTTCCGCCAGGGTCAGAATTCCATTTTTTTTACCGCCTGCCTGTTGGCAAGTTGGCCGCCGCTTTAACACCGACCGCCAGGGTTGGAATGACCCCCATAGTGTTCCTGCAATTAAATCTCCAGCGGTCAGGCCCAAGGGAGCACTAGCCACCTTTGTATCGGTATTGGTAAGGGGTGTGAAGGTCTGTGTCACGGCTACATCCCCCTATTTTTTGGCCCTAACCCTGAAACTTTTGGAGCCATTTGACGTGCTGCTGGTTAATTATTATAATAATAATTTTGACCATTCGGATACTAGTGTGATGGATAGCCTTGAAATGATAATACATCAGGCCCTGAATACAAGTAAGAAGGATTTAAGAATAATCTGGGCTGGAGATTTTAACATCCATCGTTGTGAACTAGAGCTCTCAGATTGCTGTGGTCTCTATGACGAAAAGGATTGTTATATCCAACATTTTAAACATTCCCCTTATGGGAATGCTTTAAATCGCTTGATAGCAGCCAATTTTTTGTTCTTTCCGATTCCACTGGATGAGGGGGTACCGACGTTTATAAGAGGCAACACTCAGACTACGATTGATTTTATTATTTATTCTAAAGAGCTTATTCCCTTTTTTGGAAAATTTAGGGTGATACCGACTTGTGTCAGTGATCTTAATCCGCTAATTATAGAAACAAGCTTAGGTTTGAATAACGCCTCAAGAAAAGAAAAGCGTTTATCAGATATGAACCTCTCAGCATGCAAAGGCCTGACTATTAAATGGGGGAAAATAGACAGCACAAGTTTTCTCAAAGATTTAATTGTGAATAAGTGGACTAATGTTAGGATAACCTTGGGTGAAAACAGTACCCCTCAAGAAATTATTTATGCCTTCTCCTCTCTGACAAAGTATATGGGTGGAAAATTACAGCGCCCTAGCACAGATAAAGTGAGTGGCCCCAATGGTTTAACCATGCATGTACCTCTTCTTTAAAGAATCTGAAAAAAACAATAAATTTTTTCCCTCAAGATCGACAGGCTATTAAAATCGCAAGAAAGGGTTATAAGGATGCACTTGCAAGCAGAAAGGTCGAATTAAGGGACTCTGGTTGGGAGGATTTGATTGAGGCTAGCAAAAATAGAGACATAGGCGGTCATTCTGAGCGCGGCGGTCGGCGGTCGGCGCCCGCCAAGCGGTTCCCGCCGAAAGACCGCGGCAGCCATTCCGGCTTTCCCGCTGGGCCGGCGGGCGACCGCCAGAAGACCGCCGGCCGGCCCAGTGGGAAAGCCCCTTCAACAATGAAGCCGGCTCGGAATGGAGCCGGCGGAGTTGCAGGGGTGCGACGGGTGCAGTGGCACCCATTGCGATTTTCACTGTCTGCACAGCAGACAGTGAAAATCTTTGTGGGGCCCTGTTTGGGGGCCCCACGGCACCCATTCCCGCCATCCTGGTTCTGGCGGTGGACACTGCCAGAAACAGGCTGGCGGGAAGGCGGTCGGAATCCCCATGGCGGTGCTGCAAGCAGCGCCGCCATGGCGGATTCCCTGGGCCAGCGGGAAACCGGCGGGAAACCGCTGGCTCCCCTTTTCTGACCGCGGCTTTACCGCCTCGGACAGAATCGCCCAGGAAGCACCGCCAGCCTGTTGGCGGTGCTTCCGCCGCCCTCCGCCATGGCGGTCATGGACCGCCAGGGTCAGAATGACCCCCATAGCTGCCTTTTGCCGAGTAGTTAATTCTCTACTGTTGAACGATAAGGGCAAAATGGCCACGGATACTGTAATTCCGGCACAAGTCTGGGTGAGTTATTTTTCAAAAACTTTTGCAATAGAGGATGAAGCTTTAAAGGATGATACGAATCGCTTCATGGCTAAAAATAACATCTCAGTTAGCGTGGCCTTTATCAACACTATAGACGTAAATGACATAAAACAGGCCATTTTAGATTGTCCATCGGAGAAAGCCCCTGGTCCAGACAGGATCCCTGCCGATTTATGTAAAGCATTACCAGATTTTTGGGCACCACTGCTTACCAATATTTTGAGATCTGCTATGACAGCCCCATTAGTAGACACCTGGAGAGAGGCGATCATTGTCCTGATTTTTGAAAAGGGGGATAGTGCAGACCCATTATGCTATTGACCAATCTCTCTTTTGGATAGCTCAGTAAAGATTTTAGGCTGAGTGATGCTAAATAAGTTGGAAAACTGGGCAGTGGAGACTAATTATCTTTCAGATGTGCAGTTTGGGTTTTGACCAGTGTTGGGTACAGTTGAACAAACACTCAATTTGACTTTGATATTACAGAAATATACGAAAGCCAAAAAAGGGTGTGTGCATCTAGCATTTATGGACTTATCATGTGCTTTTGACACGGTTAATCGAGAGAAACTGTGGATGGTCATGTTAAAAATGGGGGTGGATAAGGACATAATTGTCTTACTTAGCAGACTCCACGCATGCACTTCAGCACGAGTCTGTTACTCCCAGGAGGGTGATCTAACAGAGAAGTTTGCTTCATTAAAAGGGGTAAGACAGGGCTGCATGATGGCCCCCTTTCTTTTTCTTCTTTATATAAATGGCCTAGAGAAATTCCTCTCTGAGATGGGGAAGGATCGTCCAAGTATTAACAACTCCCCAATCCCAGTACTAAAAATTTGTTCTAGAGGGGGAAGAAATATCTAAGGTTACACATTTTACGTATTTGGGGGTTCCTATTGATGTTGATTTTAAGTGGAAGTTTTTAGTATACATACGTCTAACACAATTTCAAAGAGCTATAGATGCCGTTTTTAGATTTTCTAAAAAGTTGGGGCTCAAACCTATAAAAGAGATGATGACTGTATTCTCTAGCAAATGCCTTTCTATTGCGACATTTGGAGCAGGGGTCTGGGGCTATGTTGATTCATCAAGTATCCAGGTTGTAGAAAATAAGTTTTTAAGGAGGTTATTTGCAGTCCTGCAATCAACTTCGGTAAAGTTTTGTCATGATGAAGTGGGCTTGAGGGTTATATCTGATTATATAAAGCTCCAACCAGTATTACTCTGGTTAAAAATCTGGGCAAATCCGGAAGGATTGCCTTTTGTTAACAAGATCATTGGATATACCCTGGCTAAGATATGTGCGTTCTCTGTTTTTCTCCCTTGGAGTAGGGGAGTTCTTTTCTAAGCCGAATTCTGTAACAAAGCGGGATATAAAAAAGGTAAAGAAAATACATTGGCAGCAAATATGGGATCAAGAGCTAAATTCTTCCTTAGAGAGAAACCAGGAAACAACCCAACATCAGCAATTACAACCGATTTTATACCTGGTTATTACTAGCTCTGAGCAGCAAAGGTTTTTGCTTACCAGGTTTCGCCTGAATACATTACATTATTTGGTAGCATTTCCTTCCTGTAGAACTTGGTTTAAGAATCTCCCACCATCTTGCTGTGATGGAAAATCATCTCAAAGCACGTTGCACGTTACACTTTTTTGTAATTTTTATATTATACCAAGAACATTTTTTTACGTCCTGTCTTTTTAGCCAAAAGTATTAGATCTAGTCAGCTCTCATTCATATTTGCACAAGTTGGGAGATGGAGACACTGTACAGGCTATGCTGAATTATATATATACTGCTCCTGGAATTCGGAATTTGCATTAATAATGTTTTATCTGTTCTTGAATTCTGTATGGTGGTATTTATTAAATGTCTTTTATGGTCTACTTGCACTGAATAAAGTATTGAAGAAGAAGAAGGTAGCAAACATTCTTATAAGAGCAGGCAGTAGTCCCGCGTACTTCTGCCTACCCTTAACAACATGAAACAGAACTGTTTAATTTTTTGAAATGCATACTGTTTTCCTTTAAGGAAAAAAACTGCATTTCAAATAAAAAAGTTGCTTAATTTTAAAGCAAACACAGACATGGTGGTTTGCAATCCCCAGCAGGACACCATCTCTGTGTTACTGGCCATTCACAGCGGGTCGCAAATTGCGACCTGCCTCCTGAATCTTGATGAGGCTGGTCGATTGCGACCCCATTGAGAATCGCATAATGTGTCTGTGGCACATTAGTACATTTCCTCTTGTGACTTGCAAATTGCGAGTCTTAAAAATTCACAATTTGCAAGTTGCAAAAGGAAATGGTCATACACATGGCCCTAAGCTCTTGTAAAATATTGTGTTCTATTGATACATTTGAAGAGATGTTAGAAGTTCAAACAATTAATACTTAATCTTACTAATCTGCGCGCTGTTATTCTAAAATCTTTGAATCCCATGCCAACACCCTACATATGGCTTAACTAGCTCTTCAAGCTGCTGTACAATCTGTGATTGTAGTAACACACAGATGGTGTATTGTATGAGGTACAGGCCTTTAACTCCGCAATAATCAATGGACCAACCCTAGAAATGAGCTACCCTAGGTTTAAGGTGTACCAGTAGCACTGCATTGGTTCCTAAACATGTTTTGAAATGGTAGTAGTCTCTTAGTAGTTCAATTACCTCACCAAACAGTTCTGTTATCCGTGTAAGTTGTCTGATAGTTCAGTACTAGTGCACAGTCACTGAAAAGGACATAGGCCCTCATTACGGCCCTGGCTGTGGGTGATAAAGTGGCAGTAATACCACCAACAGGCTAGCGGTAAGCTCAGGCAAAATATGACTATGACGGTGATAACGCCCATAGACAGCCAATGTACCACACCAAACGCCACAGCGGAAACAACAGGCACCACAGCGGTAGCCGGCAACAGCCAGGCAGGAGACAAAGAACCGCCAACCATATCAAGACACACAAAACCCCCACCTTTTCCGGGGTGGTACCAACGCCAGCACAATCCTGGCGGAAACAGAGGTCAGAAGTGAAAGGACTCACCTATCAGCGGTGGATGGGCTCTTCCCCTCTCTGCCTGGTGGTGCAGGCTCCTTCCCCTTCCTCACAGCTGGGGCTGGCTCATTCCCCTTCCTGACAGCTGGTGCTGGCTCCTTCCCCGTCCTCACAGCTGATGCAGGTCCTTTTCCCTTCCTCATAGCTGATGCAGGACTCTTCTCTTTCATCCCTGGTGGTGCTGGCTCCTTCTCCTTCCGTGTCGTAGGTCTAGTATCCTTACCAGCATGAGTAGGTGGTACTACCACTGTCCCCGTGGACTGTTTGGCTGAGGTGCTGGGCTTTCTCCTTGGAACCCTGCCCATACGTGCAAGATGGGGGAGTTAGGGAAGAGGTCAAGTTGGGCAAGGAAAAGTTTTTTAGGGAAGTTGGAGGGAGGAGGGAGAAGTAATGGGAGTGGAGGATGAGGGAGTGGTTATTAGAGGTGTATGCTGGATTTGAGTGCAGGTGCATAGGCTGTATGCTAATGTGAGGTGGATGGATGTTGGGTGTCTGAGTGCTCTCATTTGTATCCTGTAGGAGGGGGGACAGACACGGTGGGAGAGGACACAGGGAACATGTGCATGGATGTTGTGGACGTGTATGCCAGTGTGGTGTGTGTTCTGCTTGGTGTGGTGATGCTGATACTGGATGTAGATGTAGTGCATGCAAGTGTGAGTGTGGACAGAACTAGGAGGGAGGTGGAGGAGGATAAGGAGGGGAGACAGTGGAGGCTGTGGATGTTGTGTCTGCAACTGTATGGTGTTTGTGTGAGTCCCTGTGGAATGAAGTGTGGTGCTTGTGTTTGCCTGTGCCACTCTTGTGTGTTGCCTTGTGTGCATGCTCGTCTGTCTGTGTGCTTGGGATGGGTTGGGGTTGAGGAGAATGGGACTGGGAAGGGGAAGTTGTGGGGGGACAGTAGAAACAGAGACAAAGGCTTCCATTAGAGAGGAGACCAGAGCCTGAATCGATCTCTGTTGGGCTGCCAAACCACCATGAATGCCCTCCAGGAATGCATTGTATTGCTGCATCTGGGATGCCAGCCCCTGGATGGCATTCACAATAGTTGACTGCCCTACAGAGATGGATCTCAGGAAGTCAATAGCCTCCTTACTTAGGACAGCAGGGCTCACTGGGGCAGGACCTGAGGTGCCTGGGGTGAAGGAGATGCCCAACATCCTGGGTGAGCAGCAATGGGAAACTGGGAGGGTGGTGCTGGTACAGGGGTGGCAGCTGTACCTGCAGCTGGGGTTGTCATAGAGGTGTCCGCCACCACCAGGGAGCTCCCATCGGAATATGTATCAAAATCTGTGTTATCCCCTCCAGTCTCCGCCGTGGTGCTCCCCTCACCCTCACCCTCCATCCCACTGGTTCCCTTTGCATCGGTGGACTCTGCCACCAGGGTCCTGTGGGATGCAGATACTTCTGTTGCCAGTGCCTCTGCTCCTCCACCAGATAATGCTAATGCACACAAGGACTGGATGACAAAACAAGAAAGGGTGGGGGAGAGACAAAGGATGCACTGGGTCAATGACTGCACCAACACCACCACTGGCAAACACAGCAGCCTTACACACAGGGAACAGGCCTACACACTATGAATTGCACTACCAGTGAAATGGCTAATCACCAAGGCATAAGGAGGGGCACACACCGCCAACTGCAGCACACGTGGGACCCACGCAGCTCTGCCTAGAAGTTAACACTAACAAGCTAGGTTACCTGTATTTGCCATGCAACCATTACCCTTCTGAGGACCTACGCTGTTATGTCTGGCCTGGCCTTAGGTTCACCCACTAACACACAACCACCACCTGGATACCACGCCACCAGCCATAAGTTGTAATGATACCCACTGCACTCTCCCCTTTGTGGCTGCTGTGATTCCCTCAAGCGCCCATCCAGCGCAGGGTACCCCACTGCCAGTATGCAGGCCATCAGGGGGATCAGGGTCTGATGGGCACCCCTTCCTCGTTGAGAGGCCATCCCCAACTGGGCCACTGCGGTCTTCCGTGCCCAGCGTCTCAAGTCCTCCCACCGTTTCCAACAGTGGGTGCTTTGCCTTCCATAGACCCCCAGGGTCCGCACGTCCTTGGTGATGGTACGTTAAAATCCCTTCTTTTGATGGGCGCTGACCTGCGGAGGTAATACATACAGGAGAACTCCATTAAACAAATAGTCCAGCCTGTCACACACATGGCCCACGATACCCAATCCCATCACCATTGCAACACACATACGCCAGCTCACAACATGTATACCGCCAACAGACAATCCCCCCACCCCCCACCCACCCTTAAACAATGACTTCACACAGATCTCCATGCATTCATACTACATGCATCGTGATCACAGTGTACTCACCTGTTGGTCTGGAGGCCCATACAGCAGTCCGTACTGGGGTAGGACCCCATCCACCAGTCGCGCCAACTCCTCTGAAGTGAAGGCTGGGGCCCTTTCCTTAGTCACACAGGCCATGGTAGGTTCCAGACACAGGTCACAGCAGCACATGCAGTGTAGGTCTTCTCCTATGAAAGGTCAGGAGGATCCCTGTGCTACTCACCCAAGAAGGTCTGCCAGAGAGTAGTGGCATGCTTCATGTTGCACAACCTGGCCTTCAGATGCCATGTACCTTTTCTGCAGGAAGAGAAGACTGGAGATGCCCCTGTGGCAGCAGTGGACAATAAGGACAGTGAGGGTAAGGAGGCAGAGGATGAGGATGTGGACAACAGAACATTAGTGATCCGTCAGTACTTCCAATGACACACAGGTGAGATTGTGCAACTTCACATTTCTGTGACTATTGTTGTAGTATTCTGTGTGGCATTGGCATGCTGGCATTATCCATTTGTTCCCTCTACTTACTGTCACCTATGGACTATAATTTTACAGATGTTGGTGATCTGACAACAATGTCACGATGTGATCACAACAGCAAGCAACAAGTCATTCATTCTATGCTCTCCCTATGTACAGTTCATTTGCAATGGATGTAGCTGTTTCAATCAACACAAATTTGCAAAGCATGAAATACTAGTAGTCGAATTTTATACAAGGGTGTGAGAAAGTAGCCTCTTTCTAGCATGGTTACCCCCACTTTTGGCCTGTTTGTGAGTGTGTATCAGTGTGTTTTTACTGTGTCGCTGGGATCCTGCTAGCCAGGACCCGAGTGCTCATAGATAAAAAAAACTATATGTCAGTGTGTTTTGCCTGTCTCACTGGGATCCTGATAGCCAGGACCCCAGTGCTCATAGTTTGTGGCCTAATGTGTGTGTTGTCAGTAGTGCTTGACTGTGTCACTGAGGCTCTGCTAAACAAAACCTCAGTGCTTATGCTCTCTCTGCTTTTAAATTTGTCACTGTAGGTTAGTGACTTCATTTACCAATTTCATTTGGCACACTGGACCCCCCTTATAAGTCCCTAGTATATGGTACCTAGGTGCCCAGGAGATTGGGGTTCCAGGAGATCCTTGTGGTCTGCAACATTTCTTTTGCCACCCATAAGGAGCACAGATAAACCATTCCACAGGCTTGCCATTGCAGCCTGCGTGAAATAGTGTACATACTATTTCACAGCCATTTTCAGTGCACTTAAGTAACTTATAAGTCACCTATATGTCTAACCTTCACTTGCTGAAGGTTAGGTGCAAAGGTACTAAGTGTGAGGGCACCCTTGCACTAGCAAATGTGCCCCCACATAGTTCAGAGCCATTTCCCGGGAGTTTGTGAGTGCGGGGACGCCATTACACATGTGCACTACATATAGGTCAATACCTATATGTAGCTTCACAATAGTAACTCCGAATATGGCCATGTAACATGTCTAAGATCATGGAATTGTACCCCCATTCCAAATATGGTATTGGGAGCCAATTATATGCATCCTGGGGACTCCACCATGGACCCCAGTACTGCCAAACCAGCTCTCTGAGGCTTGCACTGCAGCTACAGCTGCTGCCACCTCACAGACAGGGTTCTGCCCTCCTGGGGTTTGAGCAGCTCAATCCCAGGAAAGCAGAACAAAGCATTCCTCTGAGAGCAGGGTGTTACACCCTCTCCCTTTGGAGATAGGTGTTACAGGCTGGGGAGGGGTAGCCTCCCCCAGCCTCTGGAAATGCTTTGAAGGACACAGATGGTGCCCTCCTTGCATTGGCAAGTCTACACTGGTTCAGGGACCTCTTGTCCCTTGCTCTACTGTGAAACTGAACAAAGGAAAGGGGAGTGACCAATCCCCTGTCCATCACTACCTTAGGGGTGGTGCCCAGAGCTCCTCCCGTGTTTCCCAGACTTCAGCCATCTTGCTTTGCAAGGTATAGGGGCACTCTGGAGGGCACTGAGTTGCCAGTGCCAGCAGGTGACGTTAGAGACCCCTCCTGATAGGTCCATACCTGATAAGGTAGCCAATCCCCCTCTCAGGGCTATTTAGGGTCTCTCCTGTGGGTGCTCTTCAGATTCTGCTTGCAAGTTTCCATCAGGAATCCTCTGCAACTACTACTTCATCGTCTGACCTTGGATCAACCGCAGCCTGCTCCAGGAACCGCTGTAACAGCAACAAAGTATCCATAAGGGATACTTTTCTTCTGCAACTTCAGCTCTAGCTAGCAACTGCAACAGTTTCCACATTTTGCACGCTCTGATGACTCCTTGTCTTCATCCTGCACCAGAAAGACCGAAGAAATCTCCCGTGGGGTGACGGAGTCACTTCCCTGCTCACACAGGCACCTTCTAACCAGGTGACCAGTACCCTTGGACTCCTCTCACAGCGACGAGCATGCTCCTAATGACACAGAAGGTGGACCCCTTCGACATAGACTGTCCTGAGGTCCTGCTGACACAGTTTGGAGGAGGTAAGACCTTGCCTTCCCGAGAGCAACAGTACCCCTTTGTACTGCATCTTCTTCACCTCCTGAGGCCTCTGTGCACTATTTGCAAAATTCCTTCATGCACAGCCTGGCCCAGGTCCCCAGCACTCCGTTCTGCGACGCTCAACTCGCTGAGTTGTTCTCCGGCGGCGTGAGACTTTCCTTTGTTGTGCTGCACTAACCATATTTTGCACCTCCTTTGTCCCCATGTGCTGGGACTCCTGTAGGTGCTGCCTGGCATCCTGAGGGCTCTCTAAAATAAGAGCCCCCTCTTCTTCCTCACACAGAGTTGAGGTCCCCAGGCCCCTCCTGGGTTAGCCAGCACCATTTTGATGCTAAGTGCATATTTGCTGTAACCAAGGCTTGTTGGCGACATCCAACACGAAATCACATCTGCTATCCATCTTCACGTCGTGGGACATCTTTTGCATCATGCAGCAACCTGCTGGCATCTTCCTAGGGTGCATTCCTGCAGTCTTCATCCAAACAGGCACTCTTCTTTTGCACCCTCTTCTGGGTTGGCAGGGACTCCTATCCTTCCTGGAACTTCTTTCAGCTTCTGGACTTGGTCCCAGTCTTTTGCAGGTCTTCAGGTCCAGGAATCCAGCAGTTGCTGTGTGCAGACTTGGTTGGTTACTGCAATAATCCATATCACGAGGTGTAGTGTGTCCTAAGGAAACTTGCAGTATTTTACTCCTGCTTTTCTGGGGTATGGGGTGGGGTAATTTACTTACCTTTACTGTATTCTTACTCTCCCAGTGATTCTGCACACACTACACTTGTCTAGGGGGTAATTCGTGATTCGCATTCCACTTTCTTAGTATATGGTTTGTGATGTCCCTAGACCTATTTTCTCCCATTGCATTCTATAGCATTTCCTATTGTTTGCACTATCCTATGACTATTTACTTGTCTAATTTTAATGTGTAGTGTATAATATTGTGTATAATACTTACCTCCAGAAGAAGTATTGTCTCTAAGATAGTTTTGGTACAGTGTCACTCAGATAAATACCTTTATTTTTGGTAACACTGAGGGGGTTATTACAACTTTGGAGGAGGTGTTAATCCTTCCCAAAAGTGACGGTAAAGTGACGGATATACCACCAGCCGTATTACGAGTCCATTATATCCTATGGAACTCGTAATACGGCTGGTGGTATATCCATCACTTTACCGTCACTTTTGGGACGGATTAACACCTCCTCCAAAGTTGTAATAACCCCCTGAGTATTGTCTTTACTTGTGTATAAGTACTGTGTAACTATAAGTGGTATTGCATGAGCTTTGCATGTCTCCTAGTTCAGCCTAGGCTGCTCTGCTATAGTCACCTCTATCAGCCTAAGCTGCTAGAACACTACCTCATTTCACTAATAAGGGATAACTGGCCCTGGTATAAGATGTAAGAACCCAAGGTACCCACTACAAACCAGGCCAGCCTCCTACAAAGGTTGTTTATTGTAATGCTAATAAATTGAGGGGAAAGTGCAATGGAATGGGGTGATGATGGAGGAAAGTCCAGGGTATTGTTCCAGTCTGTTTGTAGCACAGGTGCAGTGTCCAAGGGGACAATGGCAGTTCAGGGTGGACAGGGTGACAGAGTGGGACACAAGGGGGGCAATCAGGAGAGTCTCATTTCCTGGCAGGGCTCTTGGCAATTGTCTCTGGCTTCTGTCTGGGTCGCAGGGAACATTTGTGGGGTGGTTTACCTTCTGCAGGGGGAGGAATGCTGGTGGCCTGTGGGTCCTGTGGCGGGGCCTCCTGCTCCCTAGCTGCAGTGAAAGTGGAGGGCTGTTCAATGGACTGGCTAGTGGTAGGGGCGAGCTGGTGTGACACTGCCTTCCTCATGATGTTGGCCATGTCTGCCACCACCCCTGCAATGGAGATCAGGGTGGTGCTAATGGCCTGCAAGTCCTCCCTGTTCCCCTGATACTGTCCCTCCTGCAGCTGCCTGTTCTCCTGCACGTTGTTAAGGATCTGGCCCATCGTGTCCTGGGAATGTTAGTAGGCTCCCAGGATCTCGGAGAGTGCCTCCTGGAAAGTCAGTTCCCTGCTCCTGTCCTCCCCCTGGCGCCCAGCAGTCTTCCCAGTTTCCCTGTTGGCCTGTGCCTCTGTCCTCTAAACGGTGTGCCCACTGCCACTGTCCCCAGGTCCCTGATTGTCTTGGGGGTGAGGTGTGGACTGGGGTCCCTGTACAGGTAGGCACACAGCTGATTGATGTGTTCTAGGGACAGAGGTGTGGGTAGGCTGGGTGGGTGCTGTGGTGTTGGTTCCTTATGGCGGAGGCTCTGTGGTGGTCTGTGATTGTGTTTGGTTGACTAGCTGTCCAGTGGTCACTGACGGGCCAATTAGGTCCTCCAGATCCAGAAGTCCAGAGTTACGGTCATCACTGAGGGCCTCTTCTGTAGGAGGACTGGATAGTGGTGGCGTCTCCTCTCCACTGACATTGGCTGGGGTACGTGTGGGGATGTAAATGATGTATTATGCTTCAAGTGTCTGACATTTGTACTTCCGTAGCTTCCCCTATATGGCTGGTTATGCCCTGCCAGCTTTTGCTTGTGTATGGTGATGTATTGTGGTTATGTTAGTTTCCCTATGCTGAGCATGCTTTAGCGATGGGTGTCCATCCAGGACTGGGAGGGCTGTCCATGTATTGGTATGGCATGCAGGGCTGGGCATTGTGGTTACTCAAGTGTGTAGGTGCAGTGTGTAGGATGGTGTGGAGTGCTGGGAGTGAGGGTAAGGGGGTGTGATGGCATGCAGATATGGGCGGTGATAGGTAGTAAATGCTGACTTACCAGTGTCCAGTCCTCCGGCTTCTCCAGCACATCCCTCAGGATGCAGTATTGCCAGTACCTGCTCCTTCCATGCTGTGAGCTGTGGGGAAGGAGGTGGGGGTCCACCGCCAGTCCTCTGTATGGCGAGCTGGTGTCTTGCTGCTATGGAACGTACCTTCCCCCGTAGGTCATTCCACCTCTTCCTCATGCTGTCCCTTGTTCTTGGATGCTGTCCCATGGCGTTGACCCTGTCCATGATTCTCCGCCATAGCTCCAACTTCCTTGCTATGGATATTTGCTGTACCTGTGCTCCAAAGAGCTGTGGCTCTACCCTGACAATTTCCTCCACCATGACCCTTAGCACCTCCTCAGTGAAACAGGGGGTACCTTTGTGGTGCCATGGGTGTTGTGTGATGTGTGTTGGTGAGGGTGTGTTGAGTAATGTGGTGGGGTGTGTGATGTGGAGTGCGTGAGGGGTGTATGGGTTTATGTGGTGTGTGTGTCTAGTTGTCTCTGTGCTCTTCTTCTCAGTCTCCAGGCAGTAATTGTTGTTTGTAAAGGGTTGTGGGTAATGTGGGTGTGTGTTTTTTATAGTGCTGTGAGTGAGTGTGTGTGATGTGTGTATGGTTGTCAGGTGTGTGTTTTTAGTATTGGCCAATGTAATGTTTTGTATATGGGTGTCCTTTCTGAGTGCAGCGGTATGTACCGCCAAAAGTGTACTGCCGTTGAATGTCCGCCGTGGTGATTCGTGGGTCATAATGTGATGGCCGTTGTTTTGTTGGCGTACCGGTGTGGGTTTTGGGACTGCTACTTTCTCACTGACCTTTGGTCTGGCGGATTTTTGTATGTGGCTGAATTCTGTCAGATTGGTGTGTGTGTGTCATAAAATGTGAACGGATATCCACCACTGCCTTCTTTCACAGGACACTGAATGGCCCTTTTGCTGCCCCACATGTCTGCAGCACTTAGGATGATCTTTGTGGCCTTTGCTCTAGTTAGTTGTCTTCTCACACTGCTATATTCGCTAATAACACCTAGAATGATCAACACAGATTTCATGCTTCCTTAGCAGACTCTTGTCTTTTCTAATGACTGCACACAAACACAGCTGTGCTAAGAAATTCTTCCTGCTTTCACCGCTTTGGAGTTCAACTGCAAGGTCACTAATTATGGCTTTTGTAGCAAAGTGCCCCTTTGTGTATGGTCAGTCCCTACTTTTTGCCCCAAATGCTGATGGGTCAGACTCTAATAGTGCATTGGAGTCTGCTGATCTGCCTGTGAAGGCACCTCTTAGTCTGGTGAAGGAGGGCTGGGAGAAAGCTCCCAGTTGGCTCTTTGTTAGAAATGGGGTCTCTGGTTGTCAGTTAGGTTGCACTCTGTCCAAGCAGGGACCCTCACTGTAGTCAGTGTAAGGGAGTGACACTACTAAGACAACCCCTGCTCACCCCCTTGGTAGCTTGGCACAAGCAGTCAGGCTTATCTCAAAGGCAATGTGTAAAGTATTTGTACCAACATACACAGTAATACAGTGAAAAATGTACAAAAGGGACATAACATCAATTTAGAAAAATAGCCAATATTTATCTAAATCAAACAAGACCAAACTGATAAAAATCCAACATACTCAAGCAAAGTTATGAATTTTTTAATTAAAATGAGTCTTAATCCATAGAAATCAATGGTTACTTTGTTTTTTATACTAAGTACCTCGTTTACATTAAAAATAAAGCCGCACAGGGGAGGGTGCATTGCAAAACTCAGCAATCCATCGATTCCTTACTCGCAAGTGAGGCCATGTATCGTCACTTCTCCGGTCGGGTAGGCGATGCATAATTTTTCTCTCCCGCAGAAGAGCAATGCGTTGATTTCTAGAAGGGCAAACTCAGGTCTGCGCGGGTTCACCTTGATTTTGATACCCAGCGATGATGCATGCGAAATCCTGGTGCACGGAGGTGAAGAGCCTCCCTAGATGGGTGATGCTTCAATTTTGGCTGCCGCAAGCAGGTGTTGCATCGATTTCCCAGCCACGATGAAGGTGGTGTGTCGATTTTTCAGCCGCAAAGCAGGTGCTGTGTCTATTTTTCTCCCGCATGGCTCCTGTGTGTGGATTCCAGTCTTGGTTCCACCAGTTTCTCCTTTCAAAGGCCCAGGGACTGGATTGGGCACCACTTGGCAGGGTAGGGGTCTCAGCAATTCCTGGTGTTGGCAGAAGAGTCTTTGATGGTCCTGAGACTTTAGAAGAGTGGGCCAGCTCAGTCCAAGCATTTGGAAACACTTCAAAAGGAAAACACAGCAAAGTCTAGTCTTTGTCCCCTCAAAGGCAAAAACAGCAACTGCAGGCCAACCCAGCAAAGCACATTTAAAGGCAAAAGGGCAGTACTCCTCCTCCAGCTCTTCTCCTTGGCAGAGGTTCCTCTTGATCCAGAAGCAATCTAAAAGTCGGGGGTTTTGGATCGACTACTTGTACCGATTTCTGCCTTTGAAGTAGACAAACCTCAAAGGAAAGTCTCTGTTGTTCACAAGATCCTGACTTGTCCAGGCCTGACACCTGCCACATACCAGGGGGTTGGAGACTGCATTGTGTGAGGACAGGCACAGCCCTTTCAGGTGTGTCAGCTCCTCCCTCCCCACTGTAGCCCCGGAGACTCATCAGGGTATACAGGCTACACCCCAGCTCCCTTTGTGTCACTGTCTAGAAGGAATTTACAAACAGCCCAACTGGCAGTCTGACCCAGACGTGATTTCCAAAGACAGGCAGAGGCACAGAATGGTTAAGCAAGAAAATACACATTTTCTAAAAGTGGCATTTTCAACTGACAATCTTAAAACCAACTTTACCAAAATAAATATTTTTTAATTGTGAGTTTGGAAACCCCAAACTCCACATATCTATCTGCTCTCTATGGGAAACTGTGTTTAAAGATATTTAAAGGCAGTCTCCATGTTAACCTATGAGAGAGACAGGCCTTACAACAGTGAAAACCAAATTTTGCAGTATTTCACTGTCAAAACCTGTAACACACATCAGTACATGTCCTACCTTTAACATACACTACACCCTGCCCATAGGGCTACATGGGGCCTACATTAGGGGCGCCTTACATGGACAAAAAGGGAAGGTGTGGGCCTGGGAAGTGGGTACACTTGGCAGGTCTAATTGGCAGTTTAAAACTTCACACACAGACACTGGTTGCAGGTCTGAGCCATGTTTACAATGCTACTCATGTGGGTGGCACAATCAGTCTTGCATGCCCACTAGTAGCATATGATTTACAGGCCCTGGGTACCTTCAGTGCACATTACTAGGGACTCACTATAAATCAAATATGCCAATCATGGAAAAGCCAGTTACACATACAGTTTACACAGAGAGCACTTGCACTGTAGTACTGGTCGGCAGTGGTAAAGTGCCCAGAGTACCAGAAATCAGCAAAATCAAAGTCCAGCATACAGTCAAAAATACAGGAAGCAGAGGTAAAAAGACAGGGGAAATCACGCCAAAGACGCCAGATATCACACTCCCCGAGGACGTATTTAGCTACATTCTGGCCTTTATGAACCAGACTGCCTGCTTCAGGAAACTCGCTCAGGCGAACCTAGAAGCCAGCCAGGAGAACATGAAATGGTGGCACGACCTGAATACCACTCTGGCTGAGTTTTAGCCTGGCCAGAAAGTATGGGTCATGGCCCCAGTGGAGCCCCATTTTCTCCAGGACAAGTGGACTGGGCCTTTTGAGGAGGTAGAATGCAAGAGTAATGTCACCTACTCGGTGAACTTGCAGACTCCCCGGAACCCTTTGAGGGTCCTACATGTAAACCGCCTCAAGCCACATTTTGAGAGGTCTGAACTGACCATGCTCTTGGCAAGAGATGATGGGGTGGAGGAGGAGAGTGAACCTCTTCCTGACCTCCTTTCTGCCCAAGACAAAGATGGGTCTGTGGAGGGTGTGAACTTCTCCCCGACATTGACCCTGGAACAGCAGAGGGACTGTCACCAGTTGCTGGGGCAGTTTGCCTCTTTATTTTCCTTGGCCTCAGGGGTCACTCATTTATGTACACATGATGTGGACACCGGGGACAGTCCACCTGTGAAGCATAAGAGCTATTGGGTGACTGACAAGGTTAGAGCCAGTATCAAGGATGAGGTTTCCAAGATGCTAACGTAAGGGGTGATAGAGTTCTCCAGCAGTCCTTGGTCCAGTCCAGTGGTCCTGGTTCCAAAGGCTGCTGTTCCCGGTGCCACTCCTGAACTCAGGTTCGGCATGGACTACCGTAGAAACAAAACCGTCACTAAGACTGATGCACTCCCCATCCCCCGAGCTGATGAGCACATAGATCAGCTAAGGGCTGCCAAGGTCCTCAGCACATTTGACACTTAACGTCTGGGTACTGGTAGATTGCATTGACTGATGGGGCTAAAGAGAGGTCCGCAGTTTCAACACCAGGAGGCCACTACCAGTTCAGGGTCATACACTTTGGATTGGAAAATGCCCCTGCCACCTTTCAGAGGTTGGTTAATCAGGTTTTGGCTGGGCTGGAGGTCTTCAGCGCCACCTACCTGGATGTCATTGCAGTGTTCAGCTCCAGCAGGTAGGAGCACCTGCAGCATCTCTAAAAGGTGCTGAAGGCCCTGCAGAAGGCAGGCCTCACTATTAAGGCTAGTAAGTGCCAAATAGGGCAGGGATCTGTAGTTTACATGGGACACCAGGTAGGTAGTGGCCAGGTGGTCCCCTACAACCAAACATTAATGCCATTCTGGCTTGGGAACTCCCTCAAGACCCAGAAAAAGGTGAGAGCCTTCTTTGGTCTACAGGAGGTTTGTCAAGGGGTATGGCACCATTGTTGCCCCCTTGACAGAGCTGACTTCCAGGAAGCAGTCCAAGAATGTGATCTGGACTGAGGATTGTCATTCCGCTTTTGAAGCCCTGAAGGCAGCCATGTAAATGGCATCCATGCTGCAGGCATCTGACTTCTCCAAGGAATTTATTGTGCAGACTGATGCTTCAGAGCATGGTATGGGGCAGTTCTAGCACAGCTAAATGAAGAGTGCCTAGACCAGATTGAGTCCTTCAATAGCAGGAGATTACTTCCCCAGGAATAGAAGTGGAGTGTGATTGAGAGAGAAGCTTTTGCTATGGTCTGGACAGTGAAGAAGCTGAGGCTCTACTTATCTGGGATTCTCTTCAGGGTTCAGATAGACCACAGGGCCCTCAGATGGCTTATGCAGGTGAGGAGTAAGAACCCAAAACTGTTGAGGTGGTCCATATCTCTACAGAGAATGGGCTTTACGGTGTAACACCGCCCTGGCACAGAACACACCAAACATGATGGTCTGTTCAGATTCTTCCGCCTTAGTGATCAGGACTTCCATGAGGTTGGGTAGCTCTCCCCATTTTCAGCTGGCGGGACACGAGTAAGACCTGGAATCCTTGGCGTGGTCTCCCCTGCCTTTTTGCCTCTACTTCCTGTGTTTTTGACTGTGTGCTGGACTTCGCTTTTCCTGGTTTTGATACTCTGGGCACTTTACCACTGTTGCCCAGTGCCAAAGTGCAAGTGTTCCCTGTGTAAATTGTGATTACGATTGGTTATCCCTGTTTGGCATATTTGATTTACAAAGAAGTCCCTAGCAAAGTGCACTAGACGTGGCCTGGGCCTGTAAATCAAATGCTACTAGTGGGCCTGGAGCACTGATTGTGCCACCCACATGAGTAGCCCTGTAAACATGTTGCAGACTTGCCCGCAATGTCTGTGTGTGCAGATTTGCACTGCCAATTCGACCTGGCAAGGGTACCCACTTGCCAGGCCTAAACCTTCCCTTTTACCACATGTAAGTCACCCCTAAGTTAGACCCACGGTAGCCCCATGAGCAGGGTGCAGTGCATTTAAGAGGTAGGACATGCACTGATTTGTTTTACATGTCCTGATACTGAAATACTGCCAAATTCAGTTTTCACTATTGCAAGGCCTATCTCTCCCTTAGGTTAACATGGGGACTGCCTTTAAATATATTTTAAGTGCAGATTCCCATCGGGAACAGATAGAGATATGGAGTTCGGAGTATCGGAACTCACAATTTAAAAATACATCTTTTGTTAGAGTTGGCCACTTTTAGAAATTGGGCATTTTCTTGCTTAACCATTCTCTGCCTCTGTCTGCCTGTTGAATACACATCTGGGTCAGACTGACAGCTGTTTGTGAATTACCTCTAGACAATGACACAGAGGGAGCTGAGGTGTGTCTTGCATATCCTGATGAGTCTCCTGGGCTAGAGGTGGGGGAGGAGCTGACACCTGCGCCTGAAAAGGCTGTGCCTATCCCCCCGCAATGCAGGCTTCAACCCCCTAGAATGTGTCTGGGGCCAGGCTTAGGCAAGGCAGGATCTTGAGAACAACAGAGACTTTCTTTTGAATTTTGCCTACTTCAAAGGCAGAAGTGAGCATAAACATTGGACCCACACCCCCAGACTTTTAGAATACTTCTGGATCAAGAGGAACCTCTGCCAAGGAAAAGAGCTGGAGGAGGAGTACTGCCCCTGTGCTATGTGTGCTTTGCTGGGTTGGCCTGCAGTTGCAGCTTCTACCTTAAAGAGGACAAAGACTGGACTTTGCTGTGTATCTTGCTTGTGACGTTTCTCCAAGGGTTTGGACTGAGACTTCACCTACCAGCCTCTGACCACTGCCCAAATTCACGACGCCACCTGCAACTAAAGCCGTGGTCCCCACTGGAGTGCGATCACCACGACTGACACCGCAGGCCCTATGCCACCTCAGCCCTGCCGATGTCCCATGACTCCGTGAGTCCCGAATGCCATGTCACCGACGCCCATGATACCCGACTCCGTCACGACGCCCACAGCCCCGTAGCTTGACTGTGACCCTGTGAGGTCGTTTAACGCATCTTGACCTCGCCGGGTCATCAGGAACTGACCCCTCGCACCAAAGTCACATAACCTCCCCTGTCCACAGTGAGGAACCAAAGCTGCATCCAGTGACTTGTTACATCCGCAACTATGTGCACTGGCCAGTTTCCCCATTATCAAAGGTACTGTACGTGGGGGTCAGCGCGACTCCGTGACCAGTGCTGACTTCCTCGCGAGAGGCATTGGATTGTTGGAAATTACTCCATCAATGATGTTGTGATAGCCCATGTTGGAGCAATTGTGTTTCTAATAGCTATATTGAGGTTTAATCTTTGCTTGTGTATGTTGAATTTGTCATTTTGGTCTTGCTTTACTCAGATAAATATTGGCTATTTTTCTAAACTGGTGTTGAGTGCTTTTGTGGTGTTTTTACTGTGCTACTGTGTGCGTTTGTACAATTATGTTACACATTGCCTTTGAGGTAAGCCTGACTGCTAATGCCAACCTACCAAGGGGGTGAGCAGGGGTTATCTGAGCTGTGTATTTCCCTGACTTGAGTGAGGGTCCCAGCTTGTACAGTGTGTATAGTGAATGCCAACCAGAGACCTAATTTCTAACACTTGGTATCAAACAATGTGTTTTTTCACCCCAACATGAATCTTGTGCTCTCAGTGACATAGCTTGTACCCAGGTGGCATCTTAGTGGTTGTCCATCTAGTTGCCAAAGCTTCACTGTGCTCTGGCTGACCAACCTGCACTTTCCCACACCTACTGCCCCAAAACAAGATTCTGACCTCCTGCCAGGCAGTATGATCACTCCCAAGAGTCGGGAACAAAGGCTTGGGCAGAAAGGAGGTCACACCTCCCTCTTCCCAAGCAGACTAGTGAATTGACACTTCAAGGCTGTGAGCTTTAAAGGCTGCACCACCTCTGATATGCATCAGGGCCGACTCTCAGTAGAGGAGACAGCCCTTTCCCTGCCCCTGGCACATTTGCTCTCGAATAGGCAGTACATTAGATATTCAAGGGGTTGTCCACCTCCAGAAGGCTGAGCACACCTCAAGGGTGAGCAGCCTGGTCTCTACACGAAATTTAGTTTTCAGCCATGTTTGGGATTGGCATATTAGAGGGTTTTTGGTAGAAATGTGACCCAGCCCACCGGATGTGATCACCTCAGAAGTAGATTAGGTGCAGGAGCTAGCTGCCAATTGGCTACTAGTCTCCATGCCCCTAGTCACCTAAAATTGAGGCTTTAAGGGACACCCTGACACCAGAACCTCAGATTTGAACAACTAACTTCAAGAAAGGACAAAGAGGTGACCCGTTTCACTGACAACAGGACTTTGCCTCCAGCACTAAAGCAAAAGAGGGACACTTTGTCCCCGTGGCATCAGACCTGGAACTGCAAGAATGACCCTTGTCCTTGGCTCAAACTCAGCACTCCCAAAGAAAGGGACCCCAATGGAAGCAAAAAGTGCCTTCAGTCTCCCCTGGTCTAGTGGCACTAGTCCCCTGCAAGCTACAGGTATTAACACTCACCAGATTCAAAGAATCATTGGCCTTTGGGCCCTCCGTGGGATCACACAAATCACAAGGGTCCTGTGCATTATTGGAGATGTAGTCTCGTCTGCCCTGAACTTCAGGCCACTAGGTCACTCCCCAGACCTAGTGAATTTCCAGAAGCATTTTGTTGTGCTAACTGCTGCCAAGGCTTGCTGATCACCAGTCTGGTAACTGACCCCCACACTTGATGCTTCAACTGCGGGAAAACCATGCAACCTACAGCTGACCTCAGCAACCAAGCCTCTGCTGTGTTTTTGAATCTTGTTTCTTGCAGCACTGTGTAAGCGTGAAAATCAGAAAATACAGACAAGTTTGTATCCTGCGTAATGCCCCAAAGAGCCACCAATGGGCTAGGGGCAATCACATGGCCAATCCAGGAGCTTAACCTCTGAAAAATCGACTCCCAATATTTTGCCAATAATTCACAAGAAAAGCTCATATGTATCCAGTCCCCCTGAGAGTTTTGACGACGTGGACATAAAGCTGATGTCTCTGGATACATTTCTTTTATTTTAGCAGGGGTGGTATATAACAACCACTTGGAGAAGAAGGTAATCCTTTTAAAATTAGCCCCTCTAATTGCTTTGTACGACACCTCATTATGCTTTCTCCAGTGCTGCATCACTATCTTATATCCGTCATATTGGCTAATTGCATCAAAAGCTGGGAGATTACCTTAGCTGATTTTGCGTCCTGAAGTAGTTTATACCATTTACCGATACCTAATTGGTTCTCATAAAAAGCTTGAGCTATAGCTTTATTCACGCTGTTCGATGGTTGTTTCACTGAATATAAGGAGTGCATAATTTGACAATATGACAATTTTAAATTAACTGGAATATCGCTTACCCCCCCTTACACACTGTTCCCATGTTTTCAACCGATCTGCCAGATAAAGATCCTCTAGGGTCGTGAAGCCCAGCGCTTCCCACTGCTGAATGTTACTTTGAGTTAATTCCACTCCTAACAGCTAAAAATAGCTTACTCGTAAAAACGAATATGCTTTATCAATTTGGTACTTGTCCGTTTTCTGTAAGATGGTTAATTGAATCATAACCAGTAATTTATATCTGACCCTTTTTGGTAAGCGAGGGTATTTCAAGAAACATGAAATTTGAATGTTAAATTCTAGCAGCGTCTGATTGAAATAGAAATTATGTTTAGGCATTTGCGCTGCTCTTAGCGCCTAATCCAGCATTGCTGCTTCATAGTACACCATCATAATGGGAAGAGCTAATCCCCCATCTTCCACTGCCAAAGATAACTTTACCAGCTGGAGCCTTGGCTTCTTACGATTCCAAAGAATTATCTAATTAATGCGTCCAGGTTATCAAAAAACTTTTTGGGAACTCGCAAAATCACGCTTGAGAAAACAAATATTAGTAAGGGAAGGATCAACATTTTAACCAATGCTACCCTCCCAATAATAGTCATAGTAGTCTCCTGCCATTCACGAAGTAATCCTTGAATTTATTTGAAAACTTTCATGTAATTCAGCTGGAACAAATCTGCCGAGCTCGGGGATATGTATATACCCAGATATCTAATGGGATGGAATGATGAGGATGCAACACGAACTCTTGCGGCAGAACCGATGATTCCATATTATACAGCAAGGCCTCTGATTTAGAATGATTAATTTTATATCCTCCTAACTCTGAGAATGCCTTGATCTTTGCCAGCGCTCTATCAATATTGTATTGATCCCCCCGAAGATACAAAATCATGTCATCCGCAATTACCTTTACTTTAGGAGATGAGGGCAAAGGGGGTTGAATAGCTCCATCTTGTTGAATCTCTGTGGCTAGAGGCTCAATGAGGAATGCAAATAGAACTGGAGAGAGAGGGCAGCCCTGACACGTGCCTTGTGTTATTTGTACTGACCCAACTGTTTAGGCATTGACTGAAATCTTGGCTTGAGCCCCAGTATACAAAGTCTGTATAATCTTAACAAACTTCACGGGAAAGCCGAACTTTGCAAGTACAGAGAATAGCACCTGCCATCTAACTAAATCAAATGTCTTTTCAGCATCGAGCATCATAATTACCGCCAGATGGGAACTATGTGATAGATAGTCTATGGCCTGTACTAAAAATTAGTATTTGTAGATAGTAACCTGCCTGGCAGGAATCCACACTGGCCCTCATGTACCAGTACCGATGCCACCTGAGCCACGCAAACTGCTAGTATTTTAGTAAAAAAATGTGTAATTCTGATTTAACAAGCTAATTGGTCGGTATGAACCCTCATATTCCGGTGGTTTATCTTTATTTATAAAACTGACCACTATAGCTCTTCAAAATTCGGAGGGAATCTCCGCTCCTTGTAATATTGTGTTGAATAAATCCAGGAAATATACCCACTATTTGGTCTTGCAAAATTTTATAGATTTCTGCTGGAAGGCCATCTTCACCTGGAGTTTTACCATTAGGAGCATCTCTTATTACTTTAATAGCCTCTTGAAAAGTAATAGGGAATAGTAATAAATTCTGTGCCTGCACATCTAGTATTGGTAAAGTTAGTGTGTCTAGATATTGTTTAATTTGCAAATTATTTGCTTGTAGTGTCTCTGTATATAACTTGCAGTAATGTGCTAAAAACACTTTCTCGACCTCTTTCGAATGTGTAACCATTCTGCCCTGATCTTCATCAAAAATGTTTTTTATTAAGCTAGTACTGGTGCGCTTTTTAATTGACCAGGCCAGAAATCTACCAGCATGTTCTCTCTCTTCGTATTGGCGTTCATAGCTAGTATGTTTATTTAGAATTATCTTTGACAAAAAAAAAATCTCTTAAATTCCCCTGGGCCCTAGCCAGTCCTTGTACCGTCTCCGGACTGGAGCATATCTGCTTTCTTTTTAAAGCCTGTTCTACTTCCTTTTGCAGTGAAGTGCTTTTTTCACGAGCTATTTTACCTAAATATGCTTTAAAAGAGGTAGCCTCCCTGCATATGAAAGCTTTAGTGGGCCCCCCAGACATAGAAAATAGAAGTGGATCCCTTATTTATCCTCAAAAAGTCAGTTACTAACCCTTTAAGACTAGCTACCCAATCTACATCTGTCAAAAGAGATCTATCCAAACGCCATGGTGAGCGACAAAATTGGTCGCCGAAGTCCTCGAAATCATCCAGATCGAACAGGGAACAGGGTGATCTGAAAAATAATTTGCAAAGATTCCTGTTTGATACCATTTTCACCTATAAGATACTAAAATATAGTCAATTCTAGATGCCGTATTGAACCTTTTAGAATAACACGTGTACTCTGTGACATCGAGATGCTCCGCACTCCACACATCTACTAAAGCTAGCTCCTGCATCAATTTAGCAAGAAATTGCTAAGTGTTTGGTTTGTTTTGTACTTTGTTCTTACGTGATGAATCCCACTTAGTGTCTGGTATAACATTGAAGTCTCCGCCAATTGCAAAATACCCTTGAAGAGGAGAAAGATACGAATACAAGGACTTCATTGGATTTATGTTGTCCTCTATCGGACTGTAATAACTTACAAAGTGAACCTCTTTGCTAGCCATTGTCACGGAGACTATTATCCATCTAGCCTGCGGATCTCCAGCAACACTATTAATTCACCCTACAAATTTCCTTGAAAACAAAATTGCCACCCCCGTACTGCAGCACCCGTCGGAGCATAAAAAGAATTGGCCACATATGGCGGAAGTCTAGGCAGCCTAGCATTAACCTTTAAATGTGTTTTCTGTAAGAGAAGTACCTGCACCTGTGCAGATTCTAGCCAGTTTATCCCAGCATAGAAATTTGCACTATTATTAGCCCCATTAAGATTACAGGAGGCTAGTTTTGATTTAACTCCCGTACTCTCGCAAGATGCTGATCTTTGTTACCTTCCCCCATTGTCCTGATGCTTTGATTTTAACTAGGTTTTTGCCTTGTATTTTTTCTTCAAATAAATGGTTGACCTGGTTAAGTGTCACCTGCTTTTTTTGTACAATCTCCTTCGTAGTCCCCCCACCCTCCCTATGTGATCTCCCCTCTTGCCCCTCCCTTCCCCCGTGCACCCTCTTCTCTTGCCCCTCTCCCTTGTGCTCGGCGAGGTCCTTCCCCTTCTTGACCTCTCCCACCCTCCTACACCCCCAAGTGCCCCGTCCCCTAGTACCCCAACTATCACACCCCCCTCCAACAACCCTGAATTGAGTGCACTGACTTAGCACTCCCGGAGGCTGACCCCCAAGGATGCACATTACTGCGAGCGGTAATGATTGCAAGAAGAAAAAAAAAGGGAGGGAGAATAAACCCCTATATAGTTGCCACGTTTCCCACATAGTGCATTCCTAGCCCTTTATGGGTATAAGTCATTGCAAATGTCATTTCAAGGAAGTAAAAAAGTCTTTGGGTTCTTGAACACTTTGAAAAATATGCATTTTGCCATTACTCAGAACTTTCAACTTAGCTACTTGAACAATCCCGGCTTGTGTCCCAAGTTTTTTGAAGTCGTCAATCAGTCCCACAAATTTGCGTCGTCATTTAGCTGCTGAGGCCAACATATCTGGGAACTCACGGAAACTAAATAAATCTCCTGACCTAAAAATCTTCTTTTTGATTGCCTGTGTGAGGATTTGATCTTTATTCCTGGAATCCCCAAAATTAACTAAAATAGTACGAGGATATTTTGAATTAGTGGGGCGCATAAAAGGTACCCTGTGTGCTCGTATTATGGAGAGGTCAAGATCTGACTTGGTGGTCTCCGGGAGAATAGTATTATGTATGAGGTCAGACACCACCCTAGTAGCTGATGATGTTGCCTCCAAATCCTCCGGAACCCCTGTTAATCTAAAATTCGAACGTCGTGATCTATTTTCTAAATCCTGTAGTTTCATCTGTAACTCCTCCAGTTCCATTTGAATCCATGGTATAGGCAACTCAGATTGGTGTCCTGAGTCCTCCAGGTCGGATACCCGCTACTCAACCAAGATAGCCTTGTGGACAGATGAGTCAAATTGGTATATAACTGACTGAGCTGATCCTTGGTCTCCTTCTGAGCTACCTCCTGAGATAGCTCAATTGCCCGCAGCTCTTCTAGAATTTGTCGCATCCAGTCCTCCATTGAATTTGTACAAGGTGGGTTAAGTGTAATCGTGCTGCTGAAACTAGAAGTGGCAAGATTAGGATCCTTAACTTCCCCTTTCTTTAAAGATGTAAGGTCGAATACCACACCATAATTGTTTATCTGAGCACTGTCAGAAATAGCAGCTGTAGAGGTGGGCAATATGCCCCTTTCGTCTCCTGAAGGAATCAAGACTTGCCCAGGGTCCTTATCGTTGTCCTTTGTAGATAACCTGGGATGAGCATGATTGCTGGTGGTCACAAATAGAGGATATATGCCAACGACCGCGGAAGCACCGCCAACAGGAAGGAGGTGCTTCTGGGGCCATTCTGACCGCGGCGGTACAGCCACGGTCAGAAAAGGGAAACCGGCGGTTTCCCGCCGGTTTCCCGCCGGTTTCCCGCGGCCCCAGGCAAGCAGCGCCGCCATGGGGATTCCGACCCCCTTCCCGCCATCCTGTTTCTGGCGGTTTTCACCGCCAGAAACAGGATGGCGGGAACGGGTGTTGTGGGGCCCCTGGGGGCCCCTGCAGTGCCCATGCCACTGGCATGGGCACTGCAGGGGCCCCCTAACAGGCCCCCATTAAGATTTCCAGTGTCTGCTTGGCAGACACTGAAAATCGCGACGGGTGCAACTGCACCCGTCGCACACCAGCAACTCTGCCGGCTCCATTCGGAGCCGGCTTCCTCGTTGCTGGGGCTTTCCCGCTGGGCGGGCGGGCGGCCTTTTGGCGGTCGCCCGCCAGCCCAGCGGGAAAGTCAGAATGACCGCCGCGGTCTTTTGACCGCGGTACGGTCTTCTGGTGGTTCCCGTCAGGCGGGCGGCTTCTGCCGCCCGCGGGGGTCAGAATGACCCCCATAGTCTTTTCTTTATTCTGCAGGGTATCCTCCAAAACTATGTGAGAAATCTTATCAGAATTAATAAAGCTACCAGGGGAAATACTGCTATCCGTAATGTGGGAATCTGTTACCTTTTCCGTTTCTGACGCTGTATAAACCGGGGGGGGGACAAACTTGTCCCGAATTAGTCTGCTGAAGTTCAGTAGAGGTTAATTGGAGGGGGGAAGTATATTGAAAAATGACCTGTTCTGAGATACCATCTCTCTGTACCTCTCCTGAAGATGTATGACCAGAGCCCGGGGTTAGTCTATTTGAAACGCATAACAAAATCTTTGACTTGGGCCCCTTCATATTTTTTCCAATCATTCTTGTCCCCCCTGTTCCATCACGGGTCATACGTTTTACTATGTGGACAGATTTTAATCTTGTTGTGGGAAAAAAGAAAAATATTGCTTGAACACCGTTCCCCCTTTTCTCTTATTATTTCCTTTCTCTCCTTCCCCCTCTTGTGTGCTGATCTGCACTTTTACTTCTTTTCTCTTCCTCTCCCCTCTCCCCCGTATTCTTCCTGCTTGCTTTTTAGCTTTCTCTTTTTCTTTTTTTCTCCTTTTCCCTTACCTCCCTTTGCTTGATTCCCTTTGCTTCCTCCGCTCTTATTCTTTACCCTTTCTCCCTTGCTCTACTTTGCTTGGTTAGAGGTGGAAGAAGGATACTCTGCAATACTTGGCATCCACTGTACATCAATGCCTTCTGCTGTCCATCTTGACTGTTTATACTTTTCTTTTCCTTTTCGTTTCCCTCTTCTTCTTTTTCCCTCTTTCCTCCACCTTCCCTTCTTACCCTGCTTTGTCTCTAAATTAACCAAATCATAAATGTGGAAACACAGAGGGGGTCATTCCGACCCCGGCGGGCGGCGGAAGCCGCCCGCCTGGTGGGAACCGCCAATAGACCGTACCGTTTTCAAATGACTGCGGCGGTCATTCTGACTTTCCCGCTGGGCCGGCGGGCGACCGCCAGAAGGCCGCCTGCCGGCCCAGCGGGAAAGCCCCTTCAACAATGAAGCCGGCTCCGAATGCAGTGGCACCCGTCGCGATTTTCAGTGTCTGCACAGCAGACACTGAAAATCTTTATGGGGCCCTGTTAGGGGGCCCCACAACACCCGTTCCCGCCATCCTGTTCCTGGCGGTATTTACCGCCAGGACCAGGATGGCGGGAAGGGGGTCGGAATCCCCATGGTGGTGCTGCAAGCAGCGCCGCCATGGCGGATTCCTTGGGCCAGGGGTAAACCGGCGGGAAACCGACGGTTGCCCTTTTCTGACCGCAGCTTTACCGCCGAGGTCAGAATGGCCCTGGAAGCACCGCCAGCCTGTTGGCGGTGCTTCCGCGGTCCCCGGCCCTGGCGGTCATGGACCGCCAGGGTCGGAATGACCCCCAGAGTCACGAGTCTTTTTCAAAGCCAGTATACGCTTCACCAAGCGCAGCACGGAGGAACCAATAATTCATGACTCTCCTCTAACTTTTTGGCCGTCATGATACCTGGTTTCCTGGCCCCTCCCGTGATCAAGGCTGTATGCGAGGAAAGTTGAAAGGGGTGTGCCTCTCTCTTAAGACGAGGAGAGACGTGTTCAAAGACAAACAACGTCTCACCTCGCTGACTCCGCAACGGTGCCATCGGCTCTCCAACCTCACTGCTGCCCCTCAGCACCCTATCCCGTCCTTTACTTGCTTGTTGTCTCTTCCTTTCCAGAAGACTGCAAATATTCCTTTGCATGAAGAGTGGTTAAAATGGAGGAAGGATGTTGCTTGTAGAATATTCAAATAAACGATGCAAGAAATGCTTCAAGTATTCCAATAAGTGAACAAAAAGTAATGAATTGAATACTTGACTTAATCTCACCCACTGATAATTACTCGGGCGGTAAATCAATCCATCATTATTTTACACAATGTGTTACCTCAGTTTTAAACCAGACATATGTAAATCAGTCTTGACCTGCTCCAATGGAATAGTTCAGCCTGAACTACCAAGCCAGCTCCCTCAACCAGAACACAAGCACCCCAAGGCCAGCTTGGTTCCAGTGGCAAAGTGTGTAGGGGACCCATGTCTGGGCATATCCGTCCAGCCTAGAGCATCATGCTGAAGTATACAAATAAGTGCTGGATGAAATGATTGATTTAAACTCAGCCCCTGGTAACTAGGATGGCAGTTGGGGCAGGACTAATCCTATTGGAAATACCAAATGGGACTTTATTTTTCAAAATAAAACAAATAATGCTACCCTCACCATGGGACTTATCTCCCATCCAGAGGGAGCATTATTAATATTTTATTGACCCTCATTGCTAGGGTTTGCTTAGCGATGACGGAAAGGTAAAAAAAATGCATATATGTCCACCCATCCTGATTGGGTGAGTGGACATATAGGCCCTCAGTACAACCCTGGCGGTCAGTGTTAAAGCGGCGGTAATACCGCAAACAGGCAGGCAAAAAAAAAATGGGATTACGACCGTGGCGGAAACCGCCAACATAGACAGCCACTTTAACACTCCGGCCGCCACGGCGGTAGAAACAAACAGCGCGGCGGTCACCGGCAACAGACAGGCGGAAGACAAAGTATCGCCCACCCTATTACAAGAGGCCTATCCGCCACCTTTTCCGGAGCGGAACCAACAACATCAAAAGCACAGCGGAAACAGTACACAGAAGGGAAAACACTCACCTTTCGACACTCAACGAGGAACCAGGACGCCATGGAGCCCGAACTACAGGTACTGCCCAGGTTGGTTTACCTCCTCTTCTACCAGGAGTACGAACGGCGGCGGAGGCGACCACAGTGAGTACTGCACTTACAACACAGGGGAGGGGGGAGGCAAGAGAGTGACACACACACGCAACACGCAACACCCACACCCTCACTCTCACACACAACAATATACACACAAATACATGCAGCAACATTACATATACACCCCCCAACCCCTGGAAGAACGCAAGGACAAAAGGAAATGATTGTAACCATTGTAATCATGAAAAATCCATTCGTCAAAAGTCAAAATTCAGTATATACAAATATGTACACCACGGTGTCTGTTGCTGCGGTGCTTGCGGCTGTGCTGGTGGCGATGCTGCCGCCGGTGCATGGGTCAGCACCTGCAGAGGGACACAGCAGGACATTTCCTGCAGCCTCGGACAGCTGGCCACTGGGGAAGAGGCTGGGGACTGTCGCTGAGGCTGTAGACGTGCCAGGGCCGTGTAGGTGGCGGTGCTTGCGGCGGTGTCGGTCACGGCGGTGCTTGCGGCGGTGTCTGTTGCGGTAGTGCTTGCGGCGGTGTCTTTTGCAGCGGTGCTGGCAGCTGTGCTGGCGGCGGTGCATGGGGCAGCACCTGCAGAGGGACACAGCAGGACGTTTGCTGCAGCCTCGGACGGCTGCCCACTAGGGAAGAGGCTAGGGACTGTCGCTGAGGCTGTAGACGTGCCGGGGGCGGTGCAGGTGGCGGTGCAGGTGGCGGTGCAGGTGGCGGTTGTGGTGGCGGGGCAGCTAGCGGTGTTCGCCGCCGTACAGGTTGGCGTGGTCGTGGACAGAAAGTGTTACACTGGTCCCTCATTCGGTGCCACCATGCCCTCTCCGTACCTGCTCTTCAGCTTTTGGCCCTTCCCCAGCTTTGATGGTGCTGCAGTTGTCTTGCCACTATCCCCTTTGGTTTTTCTGAGCCCTTGGTGGCAGGTACTTTTGGCTTCTCCCTCCGGGATGTGGGCACCTTTTTTCACCTTGGCAGGTGGCGGAATGTCGTTGCCCTCACTACGTGGCACACTGGCAGCCCTGATGTGTGGCACACTCAATGATCCCGCAGTTGCTGGGACCACTGTGGCTGGGGATTTGGTGGCTGAGGTGCTGGGCTGGGACCTGGAAAGCCTGGCCCTAGGGGAAAGACGGAGGGGAGGTGTAGGGAAAAGGTCAATGTTAGCCAGGAAGAGTTTTTTAGACACACTGGGATGGGAAGATGGAGGGGGTTTGGGAGTGGAGGTAGAGGTAGTGGTTGTAGGAGGTGTACGTCTGCTGAATTTGGGTGAAGGTGCATGGGCCGGAGGCTGTTGTGAGGTGGATGGCTTTTGGGTGGGTGTGTGCCTGCATTTGTGTACTCTGGTAGGAGGGCTCACTGACACACTGGGAGAGGACACTTGGGATGTGTGAATGGTAGTGTGGTGGTGAGTGCACATGAGCGGTGTGTGGTGATGGGCATGCTGGTGTTAGAGGTAGTGGCTGAGGATGTATTACATGCAGGTGTAAGTGGAAACAAGACAGGGAGGGAGGAGGAGGACGTGGAGGAGGGGGGCACAGTGGAGGCAGTGGATGTTGCTGTGTCTGCATGGGGATGGTGTTTGTGTGACTGCCTGTGGGATGTGTGGTGCTTATGTTTGCCATGTCCACTCTTATGTGTTGATGAGTGTGCATGCTGGTCTGATGGTGTGCTTGGGATAGGCTGAGGTACAGGGGATGGGGTCTGGGTGGAGGAAGTTGGAGGGGGGAGGCTGGACACAGGGACAATGGCTGCCATCAGTGCTGAGGCCAGAGACTGAAATGCTCTCTGTTGGGCCACCTGCCCAGAATGAATGCCCTCCAGCTATGCATTTGTTTGTTGTAAATGCCTCTCAACACTCTGGATGGCATTCACAATGGTAGATTGCCCAACAGTGAGGGATCTCAGGAGGTCAATAGCCTCCTCACTGAGGGAAGCAGGGCTGACTGGGGCAGGGCCTGAGGTGCCTGGGGCGAAGGAGATTCCCACCCTCCTGAGTGAGCGGGCACAGGACACACGCTGAGGGGCTGCTGGGAGGGCAGTGCTGTTAGGGGTGGTGGTGGCTGTACCTGTTGATGCTGTGGGCACAGAGGTGCCTGCCTCCGCAAGGGAGCTCCCATCAGAGGAGGAGTTGCTGTCACTGCTGTCTGCTCCTGTCCCCGCCGCAGAGCTCCCCTCGCACTCCATCCCACTGGTGGCTTCAGATTCCATTGTTTAGCCCTCCAGGGCCAAGTGGGTTGCAGCTCCCTCCTGTTCCGGTGCCAATGCTCCTCCGCCTGATGATGCTATTGCACACAAGAACAGGGAGACCACAAAAAGGGGGGGGAGACAGAAGAAAGACATGTTCAGTGCATGCAACACCACTACAGTTGGCAGACACAACACACAGGGAGCAGCCCTCGCCACTACCCCATGCACTAACAGTACCTAGAAATTTCAGCTGACCATGGGGTACGAGGCCTAAGACCAATTGCTGGACACCTGGAAGTCACAGGATCCTGACTAGGTGTAGATGGCTCTTACCACTGGTGGGGTTGGGGTGCCACATAGCCTGCCTCACAAGGGACCTTGCCTACCAACTTCGCCCTGGCCCAGGGGAACCCACTGCCCACCTCCCCCAACCAGACACCTCGTTATGCGCGCAGAGTCAGCTGAATGAGAGTGTACTCACCCCCTTGTGGCTGCTGTGATGCCCTCAAGCACCCATCCAACTCCGGATAGGCCACTGCCAGGATCCGGAACATCAGGGGGGTCCTGGTGCAACGGGCACCCCTCCCACGTTGGGAGGCCATCCCCAGCTGGGCCTCCGCCGTCTACTTGCTCCAACGGCGCAGGTCCTCCCATCTTTTATGGCAGTGGGTGCTCTATCTGTGGTAGACCCCCAGGGTGCGGACGTCCTTGGCGATGGCACGCCAAATACCCTTCTTCTGGTGGGCACTGACCTAGAGGAATGGTACAGGGAGAAAGGAAATTACTTACCCATCCGGACCGTCATACTCATTGCCCCCCAGTTCCCACCCTTGCCAGTTCCGTGTACTGGGGGACGACCCCATTCACTAGTTTCTCCAACTCCTCTGAAGTGAAGGCAGGGGCCCTTTCCCCCAGACACATAAGCCATCGTCGCTTCCAGACTGAGGTTACAGCAGCACTTGCAGTGTAGGTCCTCTCCTGTTGAAGGTCAGATATCAAGTGAGTGAACAGACAGAAAATGGCGGTCACGTTCACGGAGGTGCGTACCGTCACCAACAATGTACATCGTCATTGGCTCCTGGCACCCATAGGGCCCAATGTTAACCAATGCAGAATTGCGCTGCGGTCTTCGACCACCCACCGCGATGGTGTACAACGCCAGCGCAGTTACCTCACATCCCCTTCTCCCACCTTACAGGTCAGACAGTTGCCATTTCAGGGGTCCACATGGGATGGATGTTAACTGCATCACACCTATCTAGGCTGGGAATATAGACAGATACCGGCACACTGAGGACTAATAACGTTTCAGAAAATAAGACATTGTGATACCTCAGTGTTGGATGACTCCTCGCTGTTCTCCTCCATAGAGCACGTCCGCTGAGGCAGGTGATGAGATGGCGGCATCCTCCAGTGTGCAGACCCCTGGTGGACCTGTCGACAATGGAAGAGAGACACATCCTAGTCACATACAATCAACAATCAAAAGTAACAATCCAGGAACTGTGTGCCCAGTTGGAGCCGGTCCTGATGTCAGCTATCCGCCATCCCAAAGGAATCCCCCCTCTAGTGCAGGTCCTGTCTGTACTCCATTTCCTGGCCAGTGGGTCTTTTCAAACAACAGTGGCCACGGCATCAGTGATGTCTCAGCCAATGTTCTCTAACGTGTTGTCCAGAGTGTTGCCTGCCCTGCTGAAACACATGCCCAGCTACATCGTTTTCCCTCAGGTGGAGGATTTGCCCACTGTGAAAGGTGACTTCTATGCCCTGGGACATATCCCCAACACCATTGGTGCCACTGATGGTACACATGTGGCATTTGTACCCCCCGCAGAAATGAACAGGTGTACAGAAACCGGAAGAGCTACCATTCTATGAATGTGCAGATGGTGTGTTTGGCAGACCAGCACATCTCCCATGTGTATGGCAAGTATCCTGGCTCTGTGCATGACACTTACATTTTGTGGAATAGCAGCATCCCTTATGTGATGGGCCAACTCCAGAGGCACCATGTGTGGCTAATAGGTGAGGCCAAGGTCTCAATACAGTTGACATAGGTATCTGGGTGTGAGGCTGTCCCTAAGCGTTAGTGTGTGTCTAACAGTTGTACCTCGACATTTGCAGGTGACTCTGGTTACCCCAACCTGTCATGGCTACTGATCCCAGTGAGGAATCCCAGGACAAGGGCAGAAGAACGCTACAATGAGGCACATGGGCGAACTAGGAGGGTGATCGAACACACCTTCGGCCTTCTGAAGGCCAGATTCCGGTGCCTCCATCTGACAGGTGGTTCCCTATACTACTCACTGAAGAAGGTGTGCCAGATAATCGTGGCCTGCTGTATGCTGCACAACCTGGCTTTGCGACACCAGGTGCCTTTTCTGCAGGAGGATGGGCCAGATGGTGGTCTTGTGGCAGCTGTGGAGCCTGTGGACAGTGAAGAAGAGGAGGCAGAAGAAGAGGATATCAACAACCAAAACAACATCATCATGCAATACTTCCAGTGAGACACACGTAAGAAGATGCCACTGCTTCCCACATCTCATTTCATTGTTGGAACTAGCATAAGTGTGTCATTTTCATTTAGTGTATGGACCCTGACTTGTCACTTTGACTTTCCATTTCACAGATGTGTGTCCCACTTTGTGCCATCTGCTATGTTTACTGCTGGCCTACAGCTATGTTACATTGGTATATAAACAAGTAAATTGATATTGCTATATTCCATAGTTATTGCTATTACACATTTGTGAAAGTACAGACTGACTCCAGATTGTTTTGTGATTGAAGTATATTTATTCCTGTGCTAATAAGTGGAGGGGGTTGTAAAATGGGCTGGGGTAAAGGTGGAGGAATGTCCATGGCAGAGTCCAGTCTATTTGTTTCACAGGTGCATTGTCCAAAGGGGCATCGGAAGTGGAGCAATGGCAGTTTAAGGATGGACAGGGTGACATAGTGGGACAGAAGGGTGACATTCAGGGAGGTCTCATTTCCTGGCGGGGGTCTTGGAAATGTTCTCTGTCTTGTTCATGGATCTCAGGGACCGTTTGTGGGGTGGTTCTCCATCTGCAGGGGGTGGGGTGTTGGTGTCCTGTTGTTCCTGTGGCGGTGCCTCCTGTCCACTAGCGCCGGCAGAGGTGGAGGTCTGTTCATCGTCCAGGCTAGTGTCAGGGGCCCCTTGTTGTGCCACTGTGTCCCTCCTGGTGTTGACAAGGTCTGCCAGCACCCCTGCAATGGTGACCAGGGTGTTGTTAATGGACTTCAAGTCCTCCCTGATCCCAAGGTAGTGTTCCTCCTGCAGCCGCTGGGTCTCCAGAAACTTAGCCAGTACCGTTGTCATCATCTCCTGGGAATGATGGTAAGCTCCTATGATGTTGGAGAGTGCCTCGTGGAGAGTGGGTTCCCTGGGCCTGTCCTCCCCCTGTCGCACAGCAGTCCTCCCAGTTTCCCTGTTATCCTGTGCCTCTGTCCCTTGAACCGTGTGCCCACTGCCACTGCCCCCAGGTCCCTGATTTTCTTGGGTTGGTGGGTTTGCCTGGGTTCTCTGTAGTGGTGGACACACTGCTGATTGACGTGTCCTGGGGACAGAGGTATGGGCCCGCTGGGTGGGTGCTGTGCTGGTGTTTTCTGAGGGGCGAGGCTCTGTGTTGGCTTGTGACAGTGTCAGGGGAACCGACTGTCCCGAGGTCCCAGATGGGCCGGGCTGGTCATCTTGCTCCAGTTGTGCAGAGCTGCTGTCATCACTGTGGGCCTCTTCTGTGGGGGGACTGAATATGTCTGGCACCTCCTGTCCGGTGACGTTGGGTAGGGGTCCTGTTGGGGTGTAAATGCATAATTATTGTATCTGTGTGTGCCATCATGTGCAATGGGTGGTTGACCCTCTACTCCAGTGCTTGCATTATTGGCTTGGTCCTTGTGTGATTGGTGATTTTGGGGCAAGAGTGAGTCTCTGTAGTGGACATGCTTGGGTGATGGGTGTCCATGCATTGGTGTTACATGCAGGGCTTGGTTTTGGGATGTGTGGGTTGTGTTAGAGGGGTATCTGTGGGTTGTTGGGGTGATGGGTGTGAGGGTTAGGGTGGGAGTATGTGATGGCATGCAGGTGGGGTGGGGGGGATAAGGTAGTAAAGATTTGTCTTACCAGAGTCCAGTCCTCCTGCTACTCCTGCGAGGCCCTCAGGATGCAGTATTGCCAAGACTTGCTCCTCCCATGTTGTTAGTTGTGGGGGAGGGGGTCCACCGCCAATCCTCTGTACAGCAATCTGGTGTCCTGAGACCAGGAAACGCACCTTCCCGCCATAGGTCGTTCCACCTCTTCCTGATGTCATCCCTAGTTCTTGGATGCTGTCCCACTGCGTTGACCCTGTCGACAATTCTGCGCCATAGCTCCATCTTCCTTGCAATGGAGGTCTGCTGCACCTGTGATTCGAATAGTTGTGGCACTACCCGGATGATTTCCTGCACCATGACCCTGAGCTCCTCCTCAGAAAACCTGGGGTGTCGTTGAGGTGCCTTGTTGTGGTGTGGGTGATGTGTGAGGTGGTGTCTGTTGTGATGTGTGAGGGGGTGTGTTGGTGTGTGTTGTTTGAGGTGCGTGGATGTTGTGTGAGTGATGGTGTTGTATGTCTGTGGATGCTGGTGTTGTTTTACTTAGTGGCTCTCTCTGGCTTGCTTTCAAAATTTGGGTAGTAAAGGTTTGTGGGTGATGTGTGTGTGTGCTTTATATTGGATTGGGTGTGTGGGTGTGGTGTGGTGTGTGGGTGTGGTGTGTGTATGTGTATCAGGTGTGTGTATTTCGAATTGTCCAATGTGGTTGTGTTTTGTAAGTGTGTGTGTATTTTGAGCGTGGCGGTGTGTACCGCCAATGGATTACTGTGGTTGAAAGAGCCCCGTCTTGATTTGTGGGTCGTGATACTGTGGGCATATTCCTATTGGCGTGATGGTGTCGGTGTTATTATCGCCAGTTTATCACTGACCTTTGGTGTGGCGGAATTGTGTGGGTGTCTGTATTGTGGCGGATTCCGGGCTGTGGGTCGTAATACCTGTAGCGGAATTCCACGGCAGCAGCGGTACGTTGGCAGTCGTCTGCACAACGGTAAGCGGGATTTACCGCCAGGGTTGTAATGAGGGACATAGTCATTTCTCAAACGGCCCTTACTCCATTAGGTCATTGGAGATGTTTGCCCAAGCCGAAGATAGAGTGGTCTCCGCTGTGGCCAAACTTAAGGTTCGTCCCGATTAAATTTGATAAGCAAACCTCTATATTGGCAGAGAGGGAACTCCATCGCCTTTGCCACAGAGTAACCTCCCAGCCAATATATAAATCAGGCCCTTAGCTCTTATTACCATTTTACAGTTGTAGATGGGTGACAGTCACAGGTTTAAGGGGCTTACTTTTCTTAAGGTAAATCAGTTTTATTGAAATCAAATACATAATAAACTCATAGTATCAGTACAAAATGTCAGTCTCAACGATAGCAGTATAAATGTGGAAGGAGCTGAAAAAGCTGTTTAACATTTTAAATGTAATGGGTGAGAAACAGGGAAAAAAGGGGGAGGGGGAAACAATAAAAAGAACTAGCCCAATACAAAGAAGAGAGGTATGGTGTATATTAAAAACTAGAAAGCATTAATTATAATTAAAATCATATAATGAAATTGAAATTAAAGTCAATCAAGAACAGAGAAATGAAACCATTTACGGTGGCTTAAAATTTTCAGATAATGTACAATTAATAGGTTTGCAAGCAACAGCAGCAAGATAAGTGGTCAAAGGTAACAAATACAGATCTCTATTAATGGAGGGGCAGCACACAGAGGTAAATTCAATATCTAGCCTACGATACTGGCAAACATTATACCACCAAGCTTTATAGGAAATACTGGATGAATTTTTCCAATTAAGGGTAATTTGCTGAAAGGCTAAAGCTAACATAATATCTAACAGCTTTAAATTATCACCATCTGAAGCAGTATCATCAGATAAACTACCTAGGAAGAGCGCATAGGGCGATAATTGGGATTGCAAATGAAAAATGGAGGTGAGCTGACACCAAACCTTTCTCCAAAAAGAGCTAGTGGGAGGACATTCAAGGAGGATATGCATAAGATCTTCCTTTTGGTTGCTACATGACCAACAATTTGAAGTGGAGGATACAGAAAATGTAACTATGGTGGAGGAGATAAAATAAAGTCTGTGATAAAGAAAAAACAATGATTGTGTGGTAGAAGCTGATCTGGATATTTTATATGACCTATGCTATATCCTGTTCCAGAAAGGAATAGTCCAGGAACAACCCAAATCCAATTCCCACTGAGATTCAATTTTACATTTAGGTCTTGCAAAATAGGAAAATGAAAAACTTTATAGGTATTTGATGCCTTAAGAAAAGATGTAAGAAAGGAAGACAAAGAAGAAGGCAACTCCAAAGTAGAAGGGAGAGTTGGCAATGAAAATAATATATCAAGGATAATATTAATAAGAAGAAGATATTTAGGCATGATGGAGTTAGGGCTGTTAAAAAGATGTTGGAATTGCAAGAACAAAAGTGGAGTGTCCTTGGAAAATAAGGGGGTCATTACGACCCTGGCGGTCCATGACCGCCAGGGCCGGGGACCGCGGAAGCACCGCCAACAGGCTGGCGGTGCTTCCTGGGCCATTCTGACCGCGGCGGTAAAGCCGCGGTCAGAAAAGGGCAACCGGCGGTTTCCCCCCGGTTTACCCCTGGCCCAGGGATTCCTCCATGGCGGCGCTGCTTGCAGCGCCGCCATGGCGATTCCGACCCTCTTCCCGCCATCCTGTTCCTGGCGGTTTTTACCGCCAGGAACAGGATGGCGGGAACGGGTGTCGTGGGGCCCCTGGGGGCCCCTGCACTGCCCATGCCACTGGCATGGGCAGTGCAGGGGCCCCCTAACAGGGCCCCATAAAGATTTTCAGTGTCTGCTTTGCAGACACTGAAAATCGCGACGGGTGCCACTGCACCCGTCGCACCCCTACAACTCCGCCGGCTCCATTCGGAGCCGGCTTCATTGTTGAGGGGGTTTTCCCGCTGGGCCGGCGGGCGGCCTTCTGGCGGTCGGCCGCCGGCCCAGCGGGAAAGCCAGAATGGCCGCCGCGGTCTTTTGACCGCGGTGCGGTCATTCGGCGGTTCCCTCCAGGCGGGCGGCTCCCGCCGCCCGCCGGGGTCAGAATGAACCCCTAAGTCTTTGACCCATGCTATGCCTTTTTGTCTCCAAGATTTTCAAAATAAAGGTTTTTTATTGATAGCTATGAAATGATAATGCCAAAGAGGAGAGTTTAGAAAAGAGGAATAGGTGACAGATGGAGATAAATAATGAGAGCGTAGAAGAGCACAAGTATGTTTAAGAAGCGGGGAGAAGATAATCAAAATATTATAAGAAAAGGACACCACCTCATGAGGAGAAAACGGTAGAAGAAAAGAACATTCAGTATCCAACCATAAGGGGGTAAACTGAGAATTTGACAAGGAAATCAATAAGGAAGCTTGATGCAAACAAAAAGATTTATGGTAAAGTCGAAAATCAGGAAAGTTGGCTTCACCTTCCTGTTTAGAATGGCGGAGAAATTCTAGATTTCTTATTGTTCAGAAGGAATTTAGATTATCTTGAATCACGTTGTTTGAAAAAGGTAGCAGGAGGAGGGATCAGAATCATGGATGGAATATATAAAATAATGGGAGAAATCATTATTTTGATAGAGTCAAGACAATCCCACCAAGATAAGAATAAAGGATTTCATAACAGAAGGTATCTATCAATCTTCTCTAAAGCATCAGAGATATTTACTTCAATGGACATTTTAATGGAAGAGGTAAACCAAATACCTAAATATTTAATCTTAGACGTATTCCAATGAAAGCCAGTAATAGCAAATGGTGGTATACCACAACATTTTGTTAGAGGGAGGATTTCCGTTTTATCTGAATTTATTTTATAACCTGAAATCAAGGAAAAATCCTCTATCTCCTGGAGAAGAAACGATATTGAGATTTCAGGATTTGAAATATATAAAAGTATATCATCTGCATATGCCGTATGCCACGACTTAAGGAAAAATATCGAGACAATTTTCCATTAACCAGAACCGATGCCATTGGAGAATGATAAAGCAAAGAAATAAATGAAATTAAATGGGGCCCTAAGCCATGCCAAGCTAAGGCTGTTAATAAAAAAGACCAGTCTGTTTGATCAAACGCTTTCTCAGCATCTATGGAAATGGCTGCTAAGGAGTATGAAAGAGTGGATGCTTTGCTGAGTACATTAAAGAATATTCTAGAGTTATCAGAAGGAAGTCTACCTTTGACAAATCCAGTTTGTTCCTTACATATCATTGCAGGCAGAAAGGGGTCAAGACGTAAGGCTAACAGTTTAGCAAAAGTGTTATAGTCTGTATTAAGCAGAGAAAATGGGCTGTAATTTTTACAAAAGGTTTGATCCTTACCCTCCTTTGGGATAAGACAAATAGTGGCTTCTTTAAAAGTTCCCTGTGTATATCCTGGTTTTGAGAAGAACTGGAAAAGTAGTAAAAGTTTGTGAAGTAGGATATCTGAAAAATGCAGGAAAACTTCCACTGTGAATCCATCCGGACCAGGAGTCTTACCTTTTTTAAGAGAATAAAGGGCATTAAAAATTTCTGGCGAAGAAATATCTACTTCAAGAGAAGAGACATCAAATAAAGTCTTATTGGGATTTGAAGTTAAATAGTCATCTATCCGTAATAATCACGGAGTCGACTCAGGAGTATAAAGTGTTTGATAATATTTGATGAATTCATCTAAAATATAATCATCCTTAAAAAGAGACTTACCAGTGTCAGTACTTATAGACGTTACAGTGTGGCATTGTTTTTGGGCCTTTAAATAATTAGCAAGAAGTTTTCCCGATCTATTTCGACCTCCATAGTAGTGGGCAATATGGTGTAGAAGAAAGGAAGAGGCATTATCCAAAGATATTTTATTAAATTTCAATTTTTCTTGAATAAGTTCTTGTAAGCTAAAGTTAGAAGAAGAGGAATAATATTGATGTTCTAAACATTAGGCTGTCATTATGAACATGGCGGTAAACACTGCCGACCGCCGTGGCGGCGGTGAACCGAAGGCCGTAGTTGGAGGTGAATGGAAACCCGCCATATAATGATTGAAAATTCCAACCCTGCCAAAAATCACCAGACCACCAGTCACCGCCATGAGCTTGTCGGCAGAAATGCTGGACCTCCCCACCCTGCCACCGCCGAGCACACCCACATCCTGCCCTCCAAATAATGATGCACAAATCACCTTGGCGGACAGTGGAGGCCGGATGACCATTGGCAGTGCCGACCGCCACGGGCGGCAAGTGGACTTAACAGCAAGAAGTGCACAAATTGGACAAGCTTGAAACCCACACACCTGACACACATTCATAACCCCATAAAACACTCCTAGACACACCCCACAATCCTTTGCAATGAAACCAGGCCAAAGAAGACAGAGCGCATCAGAAGCAGACACCGAATGCCACAATACAAGAGACGCACATCAACTCACAGAAGAGCACCCTCACCACATTTCCAGCCCGACACCATTCACCACACTCACCATGTCAGCCCCCAAACATCCATGCTTCACAGAAAGGGAGTTAAGGACCATGATGGACGAGATCCTGAAGGTTGAGCCACAAATATTCGGGGGCGAGGTGCAGCACACACCCATCGCAAGGAATATGGAGCTATGGCAGATCATTGTCGAGAGGGTCAATGCAGTGGGACACCATCCACGCACCAGGGACGACATCCGGAAGAGATGGAACGACCTGCATGGGAAGGTCAGGGGCATGGCATCAAGGAACCACATTGGAGTCCAGAAGACTGGGGGAGGACTGCCAACACCACCCGAATACACCGACTGGGAGGAAAAGGTACTGGCCAACCTGCACCCTGAGGGACTCACTGGACTCACTGGAGGAATGGATTCGGGTAAGTCGTCCACATTTATCCAATATACACCATACCTGTAATGCATGCACCACCCACTCCACCCACACCCACCAGGACCAACACCCCACCCAGGCAACAGCCACTGAATCCACCCCGCCTGCATGACCACAAACCCACTAACAGGCCCACATCCCTCCCCCTGTGCACAGCCACCTACCCCTGCAAGGATCCACAATGGTACAATACCCCCCCAATGCAACCCCACACCCTAAGCAAAATGCAGTGTAAACCTGACAAAGGCACCATGGATGGCCACTAAAAGTTACACAAGCACAAAATAGCCCAGTCCTGTGCACCCCAACCCTTCATGCATTTGAAACAGACATGTCTATGTCCCCCAACAGGCACCACCACCCATGCCACCCTCATGGACGGTACAAGGAGTGCCAGTGCTTCCCATGGATACAGAGGCACCTCACAGGACACTGATGAAGGATCCTTGGACACTGATGAGCAGGCAGGCCCCTCACACAGTCCTGGACTGTCACCATGCAGCAGCCCCACCCAGGATCCCACTGACACCACTACCACCCAGTCAAGAACAGCAGCCCAGTGCAAGCGTCCCCACACCAGGGTATCCAGGCCACAGACTGATGGAACACAGGTACAGAGGCCACAGTCTCCCACTCCCAAAAAGCAAGAAGGGGAGGGACCCAGTTCAAGTGGTACTGCCAGACCTGTGCAGGGGACACAGGCACAGGGGGCTAGGGCAAGTGCTAGGGCCTAAGTGGGCCAGGGGGGAGGCCACAGGATGGATGCAGCAGCATGATATCTGAGGTATTGGGGGCTTACCAGCATACCCATGACAGGTTGGCACAGATAGTATCCACCCTGGAGCACAGTCAGAGGATGCAGCAGGAACACCACCAACAAGCCATGGAGCAGTGGAAACAGCACAATGCCACAATGCCCAGCATAGCAGGGGCACTGCTGCAGCTGGTACAAACCCAGTCTGAGACCCACACAGGACAGGAGGCCCCCACTACAGCACCGGACACAGACCTGGTAATTACACCATCATCAGAAACATCTCAGGAACTACCCTCACAGGACACCTGAGGGCCAACCATTTCATCCCCTCAAGATCAACAGCAGGCGCCCAAACGGACCAAGATATGGCACTGGAACCCCAGCAAAGAACAAGGCCCCCTTCAAGAAGTAACTGAGCAACAATCTGCACAGCAACCATCCCACTCAATCAACCACCACACATTGCTAAAAGGCAATATGAACTAATGTAAGAATTGATGGACCCACCAATACTACCAACAAGGCTGCCACCATGTTGGCATTGAGGACACCCACCCATGACCACTTGCCATCACTGTAAATACCACTATTAACTCCCTGCCACCAATACAACACATATCACACCTGTAACACTGTCCCCTGTCATAAAATGTGAACAAAGTGAAGTATGGATGCAACTGGCTGATAACTACTTTATTGTCAGATAGTTGCATGAAAGGACTCCTGTGTGCCAAAATGTGGCCCCAAAGTAAATGCACTAAATTGAAATCTGTACCATGCAGACCTGGACCCTGTTTAACATATAAGAATCAAACCCCCCCCTATATGACAAAGCACACTGACAGTATGTGTCACAAACCCCAATTTCACCCCTAAGTCCCACATAGTTACTGGAAGTAGAGTTGTATCAGTTGGGTCCTGGAATTGACATCTTCCCCTTCCTCCTCATCACCATCACTCCCATCCCCTCTCTGAAGTAGCTGGTCAGAACATACAGCACCCTCCACCTCCAACAGGGGGATGGAATGTCTCACTGCCATGTTGTGCAGCATGCAGCAGGCCACCACTGTTCTACACACCTTTTCAGGCCCATAAGCCAGGGAACCCCCAGAGATATGTAGACAACAAAATCTTGCCTTCAGGAGACCTATTGTTCGCTCTATCACCCTCCTAGTACGTCCATGGGCCTCATTGTAATTCCTCTCAGCATCCGTCCTAGAATTCCTCACTGGTGTCAGGAGCCAACGAAAGTTTGGATAGCCAGAATCACATAGAAAAAGGTGCAATACAGAGTAGTTATTGTCAAGCCCCTTAGTCAGACAGCCTGGCTGTCTGCTATGTGTCAGTTAGTGACAGAAACACTTACCTATGATCCACCCTCTGTCCTCTTGGAGTTGTTCCATCTTCAGTGGCACTTTCCTGTTCCTCAGCACAAAGGAATCATGGACTGAATCTGGGAACATGGTATTCACATGTGAGATGTACTGGTCTGCAGTACATACCAATTGGATGTTCATGGAATTAAAGTTCTTTCTGTTTCTGTACACCTGTTCACTGATTCTTGGGAGTAAGATCGGTATGTGGGTGCCATCAATGGCACTTATCGCATGGGGTATGTTGGCAAAGGCATAGAAATCAGACTTGATGGCAGGGAGGTCAGTACTTTGGGGAAATCTCACATAGGACTGCAGGTGTGGTACAAATGCATTTAGAAACCTTGTCAGCACCATGCTGAACATTGGCTGTCAAAATCTAGCACCCGTGCCCACAGTCACTTAAAATGATCCCGTGGCCAGGAAATGGAGTGCGGAGATCACCTGCACTTCAGTAGGGATGGCATGCTGATTACGGTTTCCCGGAGTTAGTGCAGGATCCAGTAATGCACAAAGTTCCAGAATTGTTGCATGGGTGAGTCTGTACTTGATTATGATCTGATACTCCACCATTGTCCTCATATCCACAAGTGGTCTGTACCCCGATGGTGCCCTTCCTCACCACAAGGGTCGGTATCTACGAGGGATATAAAAAAAATGTGATGAACACACATACATAGGCACAGATTGTCATCAATTGTGCAGTGCATACTTCATTGTAGTGACTCAACAGTAACATGTTCTTGACAGATCTACATCTACACTTCAATGAGGGAGCAGTGGTTTTCATGTGTGTTATATTTTGAAATGGTCACATGCATAGTTGCTTCATTTGGAAAGTAGGGCCTGCATTGTCCACAATTTTTATTTATAGATGCGTAGTTAATGCCAAAATGTCTGCCCACTGTAATCCAGGCCTGTCATTGTGGAAGTGACCTCATACCGCTAGCGGTTGACGTAACAGCGTAAGGCGGTGTTTACCGCAGTTTGCACCGTCATTGGTTAACATGGATGACAAAGGGGAATTCTGGCGTATCATGATCGCGGCCGGCAGTGACGGTGCACACCGCCGCGGTACGTACGCAAATTCGTTATCTATACTTCACTTGTGAACAGGTACTCCACTGTGTGTACTGCTGTGTCCTGCCTCTGGTCATAGATGTGGCTCGTGTTGCAGGAGAAAGGGCCTCGGCCTTCACCCAGGAGGAATTGGAGAGGCTAGTGGACAGAGTCCTGCCCTTGTACACAAAACTCTACAAACAGACAGAGGTACAGGTGAGTAGGGTTTGGGGTTCACTGTTTGGGTGTAATGGATGGTATTGTAAGGACATATGTGTGCACCTCAGAGCCTGCATGGGCCATGGTGCATGGCATGCTGCGTGCATGTGTCCTGTAAGTCTGGCAGTACTGTCCGTACCATAGTGGACGAATAGGCAGCTGTATCTGTCTTGCAAGTGCCTGACTTCTGTGTTCCATTTCTGTGTCACATTTTTAGGTCAGCGCCCACCAGAAGAGGCAATTTGGCATGCCATCACCAAGGAGGTGCGGACCCTGGCGGTCTACAACCGGCGGAGCACCCACTGCAGGAAGAGGTGGGAGGACCGGCGGCGCTGTGCGTGTAAAATCTGTGAGGCCCAGCTGGGGAAGTCCTCCCAACGTGGAAGGGGTGCCCGTGGGGCACTGACCCCCCTCATGCAACGTATCCTGGCGGTGGTGTACCCAGACCTGGATGGGTGCTTGAAGGCTGCACAGCAGTCACAAGGGGGTGAGCACTCATGTCACAAACTTAAGTCTGGAAGGATGTCTGTGTTTGCATTAGGGTTCATGCTGCTTAGAGGCAGGGACTCTGACTGTTGTCCATCTACATGATGGTCCCCGTAGGGTGTAGGGGTGTCTTTGTCAGGTCTCCCACACGTCGGGTCCTTAGGTAGTTCAGGGGATGGGTTAGAGCAGGGTTCTGATCAGTAGTCAGGGGCATGGGCATGGTGAACGGTGCTGCCTGTTGGGGGTGTCTTCTGGGTGGGTGTATGTCTGGCCACTATGTACCTCCATTCAGCTATTTACAAGTGTCTCTCCTGTTTTGTCTCCCCATCCCTGTTCTCTTGTGTTGTTTTTGTACAGCAGCAACATCTGACGAGGGAGCTGAGGCACCGGCAAGTGGGGAAGCAGCGGCCCACAGATCCTCGGAGGCAGAGACATCCGACGCCAAGGGGACCAGTGGGTGGGAGGGCGAGAAGAGTACCACGGGGGAGGCAACTACCACTGGAGGTAGTGACTCCGATACCTCCTCCGATGGGGACTCCTCGACGATGGCGGACCCTAGTGGCCACACCACTACAGTGACATCTGCCACCACCCCCCATTCCATCACCCCCTCCCTTCTGCTCCCCACCGAGTTACCATGCCTGCTCACCCAGAGAGGTGGGCGTCTCCTTCGCCCCAGGCACCTCCTCCCCTGCCCCAGTCAGCCCTGCTGCCCTCACAGAGGAGGCTATTGACCTCCTGAGAACCATCTCTGTAGGGAAAACAACCATTGTCAATGCCATCCAGGGGCTAGCATCAGAGGTGCAGCAGACCAATGCCTATCTGGATGGCATTCACAGTGCTGTGTCTGCCCTACAGAGATCTTTTCAGGCTCTGGCCTTCTCTTGGATGGCAGCCAGTTTCCCTGGCCATTCCTCTACTCCTTCCAGCACCCCACTTCCTTCACCGGTCCAAAGCACACAATCTGACACACAGTCAAGCACATCAACACGCAAGAAGCACACTTCAAAAGACAAGCACCACACCTCCCACCACAAGCATTCACACAGCCAACATGCACATGCACACACAACAACATCCACTTCCCCCAGTGTGCCCACCTCTTCCGCCTCCCTGTCTGTCCCCTCTACATGCACACCCTCATGCACTGCACCTTCTGCTCCTCTTACTGTACTCACCACAATAGCACAATGCACCCCAGACACCACACCTGCACTCACCACAACTATTGTAGTTGACACATGCAGCACATTCACCAGAATTGCAGACACCCACACAACATACATCCACACTGGCAGCCTGTCTTCCCTCACTGTGTCCACCCCCTCTCCTCCAAAAACACACAAACACACCAAGATACCCACCCATCACACATCCACCACACCTCAGCCTACTGTCCAGTCACCTGCACCCACTACATGCACCCCTACACCACATACGTCCACACCCTCTGCCTCCACTCCCACGCCCTCATCCAGGACCACCCCAATTGCTCTGAAGAAACTTTTCCTCTCTTGTGCTGACCTCTTCCAACCCACTGGCCCACCCTGTCTTGTACCTAAGCGTGCACACCTCCTTCCCCTTTCCACTCCTTCCACTTCACAGCCCACCCCTGTCCACCCCTCACATTCCTGTGCCCCTTCCCCAGAGAAGAAGAAGCCCCGTGCAGAGCCATGTCCATCTGGCTCCACCCACTCAAAACAACCCGCCAACCTTCAAAGGACAAACCCACAACCCCTCCACCTTCCAAGCGCAAGTCCAAGCCCCACCACCATCGCAAGTCCTAACCCCCACCACCCCCTGCCCCCGTTCCGTGAGGTGCCTCGATGCCCCTTTGTTGCCCCATTAGGTAAAGTACCATGCACTTTTGGGAGTCAGGTTGGGTCCGTTGTGGCCCATGGCACTTGTTGCGCTACAGCCTGGCCACTGGCCACTGGCCTTGTTGGAAGTAGTTGGCTCTATGGGCTTTAATAAATATTTCTGTGTGGCCTGTGTTTTGGTGGCACACGGTTGTACCCTGGTCTTTCGTTTCATTGTTTGTGGGTGTGGGGCATTTGTATGTACTATGGTCAAGTTGAATTTGACTTGTGTCGGGTAAGTACCTCTTGCTGTGGGGTGTATGGGTTGTGCTACTGGGAAGGGTTGGGGGCGTTGCAGGGTGGGTGGGTATGTAACTGTGCCCTTTCCTCCCTTGTTTCGTAGGTTGCGGTACTTACCGTTGTCGTCTTCATCGGCGGTCTCGGTTGTGGAGGTATATGGGAAGGAGCAGGGCTGGCATGATCTGCAGCTCTCTATCCATGTCTGCTTCGGCACGTTGTGTGGGCCTCCGGTGAGTGTTTCATTGGATTTGGTTCATTTCCACCTGGACTTGCGTGGCAGTGGTTCCCACCCCGGAACTGGTGGCGGAATAGTGGTTCATTTTTTGATGGGTGTGTTGGGCCTTTCCGTCGGCTTGTGGGCGGACTCTGCCGTTGTCCTCGGCACTCCTCTACTGGCAGTGGGTGGTTTTCTGGATGCCTGTGTTTCGATTGGTTCATTATTTGGCGGTCCGGACCGCTCCTCTGTTGGCGTTTTTTTCCGCCACCGCCGGCGGTGTGGGACGGACCGCTGTGATCATAATGAGGGCCTTAATTTTTAGAAGTAGAGATTGATGTTGTGCGTTTTAAGCTTTTCTTTTACTAGCAACAAAATTGATTATATGCCCACAAGCTGCAGCGTTAAATGAATCCCATAACAATTGTGGGGAGGAATGAGAATCATCATTGAATTTAAAGAACTCCTCCGCAAAAGCAATAAAGGATGCAGAAAATTGAGAATCAAGAAATTGTTAAATCTCGATCTATTGGACTTGGGATGTACTAGGAGTAAATAAAAATCCGTAATGACTGGAGCATGATCAGATATAACCACAGGTTCAATGGAGGAGTTGATAAGATTTTGGGAAAGTGATTTTGAAATAAAAATATGATCAAGTCTAGATAAGGAGCTATGTTTTGGAGAATAAAATGAGAAATCCCTGCTGTCAGGATTACAGATTCTCCATGAATCAACTAAATTGCATTGTGATAGAAATGCCTTGAAATGTTTATGCATTTTGTGGGGAAAGAATTTGACTGTGGATTGTCTATCTATAAAAGGATCAATAATATGATTACAATCCCCTCCAAGTAGAAAAAAATCATCATTATATTGCATTCATTGTTTAGTAACGCTAGGCCAAAAAAGATAGTCTGATTGATTAGGACCATAAATTTTACCAATAGTCAATGTAATCAAATTAATAATTAGTTTCACAAAGAGCCATCTGCCATCTGAATCTGAGTCCTGAGAAAGAACACTGACTAAAATGTTTTATGGCAAAGCAAAATTACTCAATTTTTCTTTGTGGATATAGGAGAAGTAAAAACATTACTCACCCAACCTCTTTTATGTTTCATCGCTTCAGGATCAGTCAAATGGGTCTCTTGTAAAAGGACCAAGTCTGGATTATATTTAGCTAAATGGGATCAAATTATCTTCCTTTTTATCAGATTAATACAACTTTTGACATTCCAGGAAATAACTCTGAATTTTACTTTGGGTGCTGTGTTTTGAAATACATCATAGGTTTCAAAGCACCTGTTGCAGAGTTCATTTTGTTTCCAGCAATTTGTAGGCAACAATAAAAAAGTCAAGATAACTCTGATGATTAATGTACCTTTTGGGGAGAGATTGGGGGGTTTGTCTAGTGGCAGATTTGACTCATCATAAAATAGCTCAGATGGTTAATGTGCCTACTAAAAAACATGTATACCATGCAGATCACAGAATCGTATGTTATGCAAGTAGCTCAGTAGGTTTCTGCTTTTGGCACAGAGATCCTTTTGTTACTTGCAGATCATTAGTTTCAATCCTAATATAGCATAGTTAGCTAAGAAACGTTATCAAAGAGCTGAGTGAAAATTGCATGGAATAGGTTTTAAACCTTATGCTTTTCCCTGTAGTCTCATTATATTAAAAATACATTATTAGTAAATTAGTAGTAAAACGAATGACAACCTCTGTGTTACACTTTAAATCCTAAATTTGTGCTTCTCCAGACCAAGCACTCTTAAAATATACTGCTCACCAGCATAGATATCATGTGACTCTTAAACCTTGTAGTCCTCATTGTAATATCTAACATTTCCTACACACTGATTTACCCACGTATGATTCGTTGCCTCTGTATAATGTGTGGGTGATGTAAAGTGCTCTGACACCATACATTTATATGAGTACCACTACAAAACAAAAGAAATATATGAGAGGCCCTACAGGAAGACGAGGGACACTGTTGGGGGGTGGCAGTGAGGGAATCCTTAGTGAAGGTGATTATCAGTGGGCACCAACAAAGATTGTAGCACCAGCCCACAGCAGCACCAAGCCGGTCCTGCTTGTGCTTTACAGCAAGTTGAAGCAACTGAACACATGGACATCTTGTGGGAAAAGATGTAAGTTAGGGACAGGCGACCACTCTAGGGTGAGGAGGAGAGATGCACCCAGCACTCTTAAGGGCAGTGCCCTATGAAAGCAGAGAAAGTGATTCTGGTCACCAGCATGAGAAAGGGTGAGAGTTGGGCAGTCTATCTGAGAGCTCTGAACTTAAGAGCAGTACAAGTCCATTGGCATAGAATAGAATTACCCAGGAAAACAGAGGCTGTTGGGATATTGATTTCTAAATAAATGAGCTGGAGCATCTCACTCATTTAGTATTCAATTTGCCAGCAGCCCATCTTCTTCTCTCACATCAGATTAGTACTGTCTGAATGAGAATAACATTCAGGTGGGGTTGGTCAAGGTTGACTGGGGGCTAGCAAGAAAGAGGAAGAATGATGGGTAGCAGTCCTTGAAAACTGCCCTGGAACCAGTCGCTGAAGGAGACTTACAACAAAGCTCTCTGAGTGAGCTGGGTTGAGAGAGCCAGTAACATGTTTATAAAGTGCTACACAAGTCAGAAAGCTTCTTGGTGCTAATTAGTTGTTTGAGTAGCACTGTATAGTTAGAAATGATTAACAAAAAAAGAAGTTTTAATTTCCGTTTGAAACACGGCCACACTTTCTTTTTTCTGCAAAGCAGGAGGAACAGTACTCCGTAAGATAGGGGACCACAAGCTCTTCAATCTTATTTTTGAAAAAACATGGAAATTTTAGCAGCATATTTTAGATCTCCGCAATCTCCAACCAGAACACCATGGAAGAAGTGTTTTAAACAACGGAAAGTCATTTTCCTGGAAAGTTCTCAACATTAGCACAAGCTTTAAATTTAGTTTTCTTTTCGATCACTCACCAGGGAAGCAATTTGCAGGCAGAAAATTAAAAATTGGTCTTACCTCAGACTTCTGTACCTTTGTAGTTTGCAAATTTCTTTGCCTGGAAGACCTAAACAGAATGCATAAGTGTAACACATAAGTTAATTAATTGCTGGATTGATGAAAAGTGCTCGCAGCTTAAGCCTATTTGGAATCAAAGGACAGATTTATAGAAAACACGCTAGTACAACTGAGTTAATTTTGGGTTTAAACTGAGATATTTATTGAATAGAGCACCTGGACTATTTACAGTGAGTACGAGGAGGTAGAAACTACATTCAAGACAATTTAGGAGCCCAAGGATTGTTTCTAACTATCATAAGCATTTTTATCTGGGGGATATTGTGTGCAAATAACTGTAATTCATGCAGCTGAAAATGGCACAGCAGCAATTGTGGATCATTTTTTTGTTAAACTGATTTGTCTAATCTAAAGATAATCTGTGTATCATCTGCAGAACAAACATCCTGAAACTGAAAGCCCTTGCAATATTCACTGAGTCTCATATTGATATTGAATAGAATAAGAGAGAGTACTGATCCTTGTGGCACTCCAGAGATCAGCCTACTTACTGTATACCTATTATATATATCTGTACTGTTTTATACTGTATTGGTAACATGAGCTCAGTGCTGGGCTGACATTTCGGTTAGTCTAGCACTGCCAGATGAGTCTGTTTGAAGTAGCAAGTGTAATGGGTGTTTGTTTGGTTATCTAACCACCCATGACACTACATAAAATGGCCTACACACTGGCTCTTTTAAGCCGGCACAGTCTGCCAGATTGCTGAGGTTCCAGTCTGACACTGCATTAGGTCTTCCAGACTGCTAAAGAACAGTTTATGAAGGAGAAATAATACAGAGGTAAAATAGATCAGCAACAAAAAGTGAGACTGATAGTGGAATGACAATAGGAGCAAGATAAGTTAATGAAAGAAGAGGAGTGAGCACAGAACTAGAGTGAGGCTGACAAATGGCAGAGGAGTGATCAACAGAGAATAAAGAGCTACACTAAAGGAGAGCACATGGTGTCTATTAGACAGCAAAGGAAATAAAATAAATAGTGAATAAATAGTGACAATGAAGAATCAGCAGGTTGCTAGAGTGCAGACAAGTGATAGTAAATAGAGATTAACTGGTGATGATGAAAGAGATCAGTTAGTGATGATGAGAACAAAGAGGAGTGCTGATAAACAGTGAATAAAGAGTGAAAATCTTCACAAAACTCCCCAGGAGCTAGTCCTTGACTGCTAGATCAACCTATCCCAGTGTCAAGGTATATCCATTGAAGTTTCTTCCAATTCACGCTTCTGGACTGTCTGAGGTATGGATGATTCCTTCTTAAAGCCAGATTGTCTTTCCACAATATGTGTTACATGTGAAAGGCAGGTGTCCGCTAGAAGGGTCACTACAAGAGGAAAAGCAGCAAGCACAAAACCCTGTAAGAGGTTGATGACGGAAGACTGAGATTCTTGAAGTCAGTAAAGAAGATGGCAACAGCCCAGACCAGATGGATGATTCTCCCAAAAATCTCCATTAAAAGAACAGGGACCAAAAATATATAACAGGGGAGCATATAACGTGCCGAAAAAATACTCTGCCTATGTTGTGACACAATAAAAATGAAGAAAGGATGCACTTAAATAGTATAAAGATAAGAAAAAGAAATTACAAAGAAATCACATGGCAAGAGCCAATGTAGATTGGGGAAAAGAAAATGCAAAAAATAGCACACTTACATCTTGGAACTAGAAGGCGGTACTCTGTAAACCAGGACAATAATTTACGTCCTTATGAGATTCCTGCAGACCCTAAGACAAATGATAGCCCTTGTAAGAACATGATTTAGATCTTGAGTACTGACTCTGTTCCCCTCCTCCACTCAGTGAGACTGACTGCACAATGGTGTAGGCCGGAGGTTGCCAGTAAGAGCATCCACCCAGAACCCAGGGGAACAACAGCCCCTGTAGTGTTGTGCGAGTGTGAATGATGGAACCCTTTTGCCTCCTGAAGAACTCTGCAGAGCTGTGACGTGTTAGAATGAGGTGAAGTGAATACAAGTTTAGAATGTTGAGTGCCCGGGTACAGGCAGTGGAATAAAGACGTGTAATACATAGCTCCGTGTGTGGTGTATTTATTGGTGGGTACTCATGCTTGGGAGGATACTACAACTGGTGACAAGATAGGGGACAAGTAACCCAAAGATCGACAGTGCTCTCCCAGAGAGTTTGCCGTGGTCCAAGCAAACTACTTGTGTGCGCCACGTGTGCCTCCATCAAAGTACAACATCATCCTATGGCATATGTGGAGTCAAAGCACAAATCCAGCCAGTGTGAGGAGTTTAAAGATAAAGAAAACTTCACTGAGAAGTTTATGCTCGTAAGAGGCTGGCCTGGTTTGTAGTGGGTACCAAAGGTACTTACACCTTAAACCAGGTCCAGTTATCCCTTATTAGTGAAATGCAGTCAGTGTCTAGAAGCCAGGCTCTCTAGGGGTAGTGTGGATGAGCAGACAAGGCCTAACTAAGAGACATGAAAAGCTCATGCAATACCACTGTAGTCACACAGTACGCACACACATGAAAGAAAATACTCAGTGTTACAAAAATAAAGGTACTTTATTTTGGTGACACAAATGCCAAATATACCATAGAGACTATACTCCCTTAGGAGGTAAGTAATACACACATAATGCACACTAGTATGCAGAAATAGCTGTAAAAACAGTTAGAAAACAGTGCAAATAGTGAAAATCACAATAGCAAGAAATGGGCCTGGGGGAACAAAAACAATATACTAAGAAAGTGGAATGCTAAAGTCAGTTTCCCACCTATGCAAGAGTAGTGTGTAGAGGTGCACTAGGAGGATTAGAAAACACAAAAGGTAAGTAATAGAACCCATCCCAGAGCCCAGGAAAGCAGGAGTAAATCACAGTAACTTTCATAGAAGACACAAGAACACAAGAACACAAGAAAGAAGATTAAGCAAGAACCAGAAGAGACTGCAAGACACCAATGATCGATTCCTGGGCCTGAAGACCTGTGGAAGAAGGGGACCAAGAACCACTGAAGAGTCCATGGAGAACTAGAGCCCCTGATAGCCCAGATGAAGGTGCAAAAGAAGAACCACCAGTGAAGAACAACAGTCAGTACTGCACCTAAGAAGATGGATGTGGGTTACTGGTTGGTGCAGATGATGTCCCACGCCGGATGGATGATTGCAGTTTGGTTGGCGTCACTGGATTCTGCTGACAAGCCTTGGCACACGCAAAGCTTGCGGTTAGCAGAAAATGGCGCTGTCCAGGACCAGGAGGGACCTGGTGGACTCTACCCAGGAAGTGGAGTCAGAGGGGGCTCTCAGCAACTCAGTGAGCAACATTAGAGGACCAGGCAGCATGCTCAGGAGTCCCAGTGCACAGGGACAAAGAAGGTGCAAAAGGAGGCACACTCAGCACTACAAAAAGGGGTGCCACGCTGCAAGAGAACCACGCAGGAGGCTGTGCATCTCAGGAAAGAGTGCAGGGGGGCTGAACTGCACAGTGCATGAAGAAGATCATGGAAAGATGCCAACAAGTCTTGGCAACTGCAAAACATGTTGTGCATGTGGGTACTGTTTTGCTTGGGCAGGCAAGCTCTTACCTCCACCAAAGTTGGACAGTTGGACGTCAGGACCGTCGGGACCACTTCAGTCCACCACCTGTGTTGTTGGATCCACGCACCTCGTCAGGAGAGGGGACCCAAGCCACCTGTCATCGCTGCAGAGGGGTGTCTGCTGAAGCAGGGAAGTGACTCCTTCACTTCACTTCAAGGGAGATTCCTTTGTTTTTCTGGTGCAGGCTGAAGACTGGTTATCCTCTGAGGATGCACGACTGGGAACAGTTGCACTTGCTGGGAGGAGCTGAAGATACAATGTTGCAAAAGTTGTCTTTGCTTCTTTGTTGCAGTTGTAGAATTCCTGGAGGGTCCAGATGTGGTTTCTTTGGTAAGAAGGTGAAGTAAAGGATGCAGAGGATTCCTGCTTGAGTCTTGCAATCCGAATCTGAAGAACCACCCAAGAGAGAGCGACCCTAAATAGCCCTGAAAGGGGGGATTGGTCAGCTACACAGGTAAGCACCTATCAGGGGAGGGCTCTGATGTCAGCTGCTGGCACTGGCCACTCAGATGCTCCAAGAGTTCCCTGCCACCTTGGAATCCTTGGGGTGGTGATGCACAGAGGAGTGGTCACTCCCCTTTCCTTTGTCCAGTTTCATGCCAGGACAGGGACTGGAGGTCCCTGAACCAGTTCATACTGGATTACGCAAGGAGGGCACCATCTGTGCCCTTCAAAGCATTTCCAGAGGCTCTGGGAGGCTACCCCTCCCATGCCTGTAACACCTATTTCCAAGGGTAGAGGGTGTAACATACCTCTCCCACAGGAAATACTTTGTTCTGCCTTCCTGGGCTTGAGCTGCTCTAGGGACAGGAGGGCAGAAACCATTCTGTAAGGTGGCAGCAGCTGTGGCTACCTCGAAAACTTCAGAAGGCTGTAATAGCAGTACTGGGGGTCCTCTAAGGAGCCCCTAGAGTGCATGGAATCATACAACCAATGCTTGCAAAAGCCTTGGGGTATGATTCCAACATGTTTGATACCAAACATTGCCATATTCGGAGTTACTATTGTGAAGCTGTACATAGGTAGTGACCTATGTCCAGTGCACGCATAAAATGGCGTCCCCACACTCACGGTCGTCCAGTGGTCCTGGGCGATGTGGGGCACCTCTGCTAGTGCAGGGCTTCGCTCACACACAGGTAATCTGCACCCAGCCTTCAGGGTTGGAAGGCCTGACACATGGGTGACTTATAAGTGACCTGGGGCAAAGTAAATGGCAATGAAAGGGTGCATTCACCATTTCACACAGGCTGCAATGGCAGTCCTGTAGAAGACTTTGCATGGGCTCCCTTTGGGTTGCAAAAGCAATGCTGCAGCCCATAGCGATCCTCTGGATCCCCAATGCCCTCAGTACCCAGGTACCATATACTAGGGACTTATAAAGGGGGATCGGTATGGCAATTTTGGGTGAAATACTGGGTTACCAGTATGCAGTGACACAATTTAGAGGAGAGAGAGCTTAATCACTGGGGTCCTGGTTAGCAGGACCCCATTGAACACAGTCAAACACACTGACATCAGGCAGAAATTGGGGGGGTAACATGCCAAAAAAAGGGTACTTTCCTACAATGCTTCATTGGCGAAGAACCTATTAGCAAGGCAATACAGAGAGGTACAGCGCTGCTTTGCATTATAAAGCTATACAGTGAAAGTAGTGATAATGCTAAAACAGCCACACACATACAGGAAAGAGTGTTAGATGGCAGAATAGTTGATAAGAACACTTACTATTGTTACACTTACCAGAGCCTTGAGCAGAAGCGCTCTACAATTTCAGTGGCAGACGAGGAGAGCCAAGAAGAAGCACAAGGGTTATGCTTACTAAGTTGTCCAATAGCTGAATTGACATACCATCAAAGCTGTTGGGTGGCGGCTCAGCACAACTCTAGAAGACTCCTGAAACTGAAGGTCTCCAATAGAGACAAAGAAAGTGGTCATCGTTCCACAGACTGTCCAAGATGACACAGAGGCCAGCATGTCACAGGGCCTCAGAGCTGGTATGCATGAACAAATTCACCAAAACCGCCAAGGGGAGTTGGAGAGAAGTCCAGTCGCAGTGTTTGCCAAACCCATGAACAGTTATACTGCATTCATCTTCCTGAATCCACTACCACCATTTGATATGGCTAAAGGACAAAATATTGTCAATAGATGGAGTGCCTGGACAGAGACATTTGATGATTTCATTGATGCATTTGAAGAAACAGATAACAAAAAGATGACCAAATACCTGAAGAATCTTGCTAGTGATGGTGTAAAGAAGTCATAAAGAAAATGCTATGAGCTGATGAAGTTATGTACTGTCCTAAATCTGAATTTCAATGCAATACCGGATGTAGATTACAAAAGGTACATTTTCAGTCAAGAACGACAAAGAGTTTGGTGAAACCATAGACAAATTTGTTGAGAGAAAGGATGCACTCAAACACTGTAATTCCAATAAACGTAATGATGAGGAAGCAATACGTCTCAGAGTTACTGGCGGATGCCAGTCAGATCCATTCAGACAAAAAATGCTGAGAGAAACTCTTAGTCTGCAGCGAGTTCTCATGGCTGCCAGAGCTAAAGAGTGTGTCGATTGACAAGCTGCTGACATAGAGGTCGACGCTGGCCAAAGTGAGTCTGTCATAAACATGAAAAGCAGGCAGAAACATAAAGCTGAAGGACAAAAGGTGATGTCTCCAAGGAACAAGGAGTTTTATTACAAGTGTGGATTGTCATTTCTACACAAAGGTAAATGTCCCACCATTGGACAGATATACAAAAGCTGTGGGAAGGAGAATTATTTTGTAGGGGTGTGCAAGGTGAAGGAAACAGTAAGTGTGTCATGACCAGAAGGTAAATGGCCAACGGAATGTTCCAGAAGCTACGTCTGACGCACGACCACAAGACCAAGCAACAACATAATTTGAGACAAATTAACACCAAATGAAGTTGATTATCATCTAAATCATCAAAGTGTTTGTCAGTATCAATATCAAGTAAAAGTGAAGAAGATGGATGGGGATGGACAATGTTGCTGTTTACCTCAGAAAAATGGGTGAATGTTGAACTCATTGCATGTGAAGAAAAATACCAGTCCAAGAAAATTCAACATGAAAACCCCCCAAAGTCATTCAAACATTATCCGAACATTACACAGAAAATAAACAGCTGTTCACTACCTTTTATTATCAACAGTGGTGCGTCGATAAATATTATGCCAGAGGAGAAATATAATGAACTATCTCCATTGCCACTGAAAACTAAAGTATACACATGGGCTGCATTGATACCTTTGAAAAGTGAAGGCTAAATTCTTGCAACGATGAAACACAAAACATCGAAAGTGCAAGCACTCATCCACGTGCTTCAAGGTGGCATCAAGTGCATGTTTACTTAGTTTCAGCACAGATGCTGATATGGAACTGATCTCAGTGAACTACAGCATGAATGTTCTCACAAAATAGTATGTCAGTTCCCTTCATTGTTTCATGGATTAGGAAAACTTAATATTATGAAAGTACAATTGCATATTAATGAGGATGTCCTTCCTGTTGCCCAAAGACAAAGAAGAACTGCATTTCATTTACAAGAACCTGTTGAAAAGGAACTCAAATCATTACTTAAACATGATACTATTGAGAGTATTTGTGGACCAATTCCATGAGTTTCTCCTGTAGTGGCATTATCCAAAATGGTCAGTGTAGAAGCTGTACGCATCTGTGAAGATATGCATCAAGAAAACAAGGCAATTGAAAGAAAATTACATCCAAGTCCACACTTTGCTGACAAGATAACACAATTGAATGGTGCAAAGATCTTCTCTCAACTTAATATAATTAAAGAATATCAAGGAGATTTACAGGTACATTATAACCTTTTCTACACATATTGGTCTCGTTCGATATAAAAGACTACGTTTCGGTGTATCATCAGCTGCAGAGATTTTTGCAGATGTCATTAGACGTATCATACAGCCTGTCATCAATGCTTTCAAATACAGCCATGACATGTTAGTTTTCAAAGCTACACTGAAGGATCATGACAAAGCCATTGCAAGTGTGTTGCAAGTGTATTCTTTACTTGTTTATGCAGGTTTAACACTGAATGCTGAGGAATGTGAATTCAATAAGATAAAGCTAAAATTCTTTGGATATATCTTTTCTGATAGGGGCACAACACCAGATCCAGCTAAAATGCAAGCAGTGTCAACTGCCAGTCCCCCACAAGATGTTTCCATGTTATGCTCATTTCTTGGCATGGCCAATTACTGTTCCAGATACATATGAGACTTTGCCACTTTAAGTGCTCTAATGAGAGAGTTAAGGAAAAGAATGTTTCGTTTGACTGGTCACATGAATACGAGTAAAGATTTAAGCTATTGAAAAATGCTACTGAAATGGCATATTTTGATCCAAAGCTCCATACAGAAGTTGTTGTTGATACTAGCCCAGTTGGGTTAGGGGCAATCCTTGCACAGCACAGTGGACACCAAAATGCTCGAAGATGTATTGTGGCATATGCAAGCAAAAGTTTGTCCCAAACTGAATGTACGTATTCACAACCTGAAAAAGAGAGTTTATCAGTGGTGTGGGCTTGTGAACGATTCCCCATACTCCTATACGGACAACCTTTTATGCTTGTGACAGATCATTGAGAATTGTTGAACATCTTTGGCAATCAAAAAGCGAAGATGCCTCCTCAAATTGAACATTCCGGTCTACGATTATAAGAGTAAAATTACACAATTGTTCATAGTCTGGGAAAGACCCAAAACCCCTCCAACTATTTCCCCAGAGTCCCTATACAGTGGCAAGGTACTCCGTCTAAGACAGCTGAAGCCCACATAAATTTCATTATGAAATCAAACTTGCCTGCTGCCATTTCATTGGGACATATTGTCAGTGCCATGAGTCAAGATAGTGGCAGCAAAAATGACATGTTAAAAATGAAAGACAGTATTACACAACAGTCATGTAACCAATATGCTCGACCTCTGACCAGTGAAAGTGATTACCAGAAGTTTAAAACTTTCCATGACTCAAGAAGGCATTGGCCTCAGGAGGTTCCAGAATTGTTATTCTGGAGAGTCTGCTAAAGACAGATAATTGAAATGGCCCAGGAAGGTCACAATGGAATTGCTGCCACAAAATAAGCTCTCCGAGATCGAGATTGGTTTCCTTATCTTTATGAAAGAGTTGAAAGAGAATTAATGGTCTGTCATCTTTGTAACCGCCTGTCATTGCAAACCACTCCACACCCCTTAAACATGTCAGAATTGCCCAAGAATGCATTGGAAAGAATTGCTATTGACTTTTTCAGTCCACTTGACAACGGACATCACCTGATGAGGATTGTGAATGAATAATCCTGTTTTCCATTAGAAGAAGATCTTTCATCTATCTATCATTCAGGAAAGAGTCATTGAGAGATTGTCAGGCATCTTTGCAACATGGGGCATTACTATGATTTTAAAATCTGACAATGGCCTACATTTCAATAGTCGAGATTTCAGAAACTTTCTTAATCTGCTTAAGGTGAAGCATCAGAAGAGTACATCTCTTTGAACATGTCATGAGTACATTAAAGAAAGCTGTTCAGCATGCTGCATTAGAAAAACTCAACATCAAGACTGTCTTGAATCCTACCCTACAAGCTTACAACCACAGGTGAAAGCCCTGCAATGTGGATGTTCAGGAGAGTAATGACAACCAGATTACCTCAATGGAATAACACAAGATCAAAAGCTGAGGAAGAAACCTGTATGAAAGACTTGAATCATAAAAAGAAAATGAAAGCCTATTCAGACAAGAGACAAAATGCAAAAGACATCGTCTTCACAAGAGGAGATCGAATGCTCGTCTGTCAGCCGAGAAAACACAAGTCTGATGGTCCATTTGATGCTGCCCCATTCCATGTCATAACTAGCAAATGACACATTGTGACTGACCAGGTCCTGGGAAATCCATTATGCAAAACTCACATTTCAGACATGTGGCTGGTCACTCATCAGATGCTGATGTCAATATAGAGACTGGTTCAGAACAGACCATTGGAAGGCCCCAGTCTGCTGTTGCCCCTACATTGCTAACTCAGATCATAGACACTCATGTTGCTGATTACCAGTTAGTTTCTGAAGACACAGTCAGAATGAGAAACTAGAGCGATGATTGTGTATGTATTTGTAAAGAAATGCAATTTTTTATTTAACAGAGGGAGAGATGTAGTGTTGTGTGACTGTGAATGACAGAAACCTTTTGCACCCGAAGAGCTCCGCAGAGCTGTGAGATAGGTGTTAGAACGTGGTGAATTGACTGCAGGTTTAGAATGTTGAGTTTGCGGCTACACACAGAGGAATAAACATGCGTACTACTTAGCTGTGTGTGTGGTGTATTCATTGCGGGTACCCAGGCTGGGGAGGACGCTACAGGTCTGACCCCCAAGGCATGCAGGTGAGTTGAATTGTTCCCCAAAGCCAATTCTTGAATTTGGCTGTAACCCTCTGGTCTCTCACACGAGCCCCCACCCCGAGCAGGTGCAACACTACTAGAGACATGAAGGATTTTGAGGACCAGATTTGTTTTGCATGCCCAGCACAGACTATCCTGCTCAGAAGTGAACACAAGTTGTCACACCTGTGAGTCTATTAAATAGTCACAAGTACTTCTTAATTCTCAGAAAATGGCTGATAATTGACCGACGTTGCACTAACGGGCATGTCTTTCAGTCATGCATTGTTTTTGCAACAAAACGTTGCATAGTTATAGGCCAGTTCCATTCATGAAGCCCATAGTGAGCATCTCATTGGTCTTGCCCTGTGCACTTTATGCACTGGGGCATACGCCTCAGGTTAGTATGGTGAATGGTGCATTGTCGCTGTCCATGCCCTCTGTCTATGCTATGTTTTGTCTATGTTAATATGTTGCTCTGAAGTGTTTGGCTGGGAGCCATACTTAGCACCGGTCAGCTTAGCTTTAACAGTATGTCCTTTATGAGTCACAGAATAAAGATAAAAATGACTTTAAGTATACAACGAACAAGCACTGAATAGTGTATAATGATAACCGAAATACATTTACAATTAAATTCCCCTTGAAATATAACAAGAATAAATCATTCCCTTTTTACAGATAATCTAAAACACTTGTTGAGGCAAAAAAAAGGCAAGGTGGAAAAGTAATTTAAACATTGTCTGGACACAATGTATATGTAATAAAATCCTCCCAACAGAGAGGATACACTTTACAGCACATTTCTGTCATTTCTTGTTTTCTGGACCGCAGACGTACATGTCTACAGCTTGCATTCTGGCAAGCTGGTGCATGCAAAAAGCTGATCCAGCAACCGAGAAAAGGAGTTTGTTTCTAAATGCTTTCAACCTTCCAAGAGACAGACTGCTCTGATTTTGCTAAAGTGTCATTTCAAATGTGAAACAAGAACAATGGTTTCATTTGCCTCGTTTAGTTAAATCAGTTATTTTTTTACAACGAAATTCCATTGTTTATACAGAAAATTGCGCATCTAAAGTATTGGAACAACTTTCAATATTCAAAAATCTCTTCTTTAAAAATAAGTCTGATCAGAATTTAGGTGTTGAGGCAATTATTATTATGAAGGCAACATGGGGAGACAACATTGAATGTGGCTGCACATATTCCCACTGGCACCGTAGTGCCCACGTAAACTCATCCAAAAGGGTTTTCAAGGAGAGCAGGCTTACCGGCTCCAGGCTGGATGAGCTTCTTGGGAGCTCTGATGCAGCTCTGCGTCATAGGGCTGTAACCAAAATCCGGGAATTTCGAAGATGGTTCTGTGAGGTGACACAGGCAAGAGGATGCGCTCATTTCCTTTTGGGGCGTCTGGGGGTGCAAAGGGTGCTGCAGACTGCTACAGGAGAGGCCGAAAAACGCACTGTCCACAAGAAGATAGAATATGCTTGCAGGGTCCAGGAGTCATTAAAGTTAGTGCTCTGATAGGGAAATACATTCAGCGGGTGGGAGTACATGGCCGTGCTCGGTGAAGGATAGTTTGTTGGAGCCATTTCGTAGTTATGCAGCTTGCCGCGGAGGGGCGGTGAATTGGCACAAGACATGGGAGGCAGTGGTCGTGGAATGCATGGTGTGCCATGTTTGGCTGGCCAGTGGATGCTGCCCATAATAAAATGACTTTCTGAACTCGTTCTTTCTTGCTCAAACAGGGATACATTTATTATTCTGAATAAGAAGGCCCACAGATGCAATGTTGCCCAGAGAGAGTGCAAAGAAGGCATAAAAAGGAAAATGGTGAAAATATAAATATTTTTCCCCAGCAGACCAATGCCACATATACATGAAGAAGACAGGTATGGGAGGACAATGAAAAAAAGATTAAACCTAAGAGTAAAAGACACCCTTGCAACAATAACCAAGTACAGCAACATACAATCAGTGGAAAATTACCTAAATATATTTTAGCTTGGCATCCCTAGAGAAAAAAAAACTGATGGAAAGAGTCTATTCTTTAAAGTTGCATATCCTTAAGCTCTTATCATTATTTCTGTGAGGAATCAGTTGCATTATATGGTATAGTTTTGTGAATGTACTATGTAATACACTCCTAAAAACTATGTTGGTTTCAAACAGGCAAATTTGTAAAACCTCTTGCTCAACTCTGGGAACCTGTGGCTTTGAGCAGCGAGGCTTAAACAAAGGAACTAGAATAAATCATTTAACAGCACCAACAACAAAATAAGAAAGTCACACAACACAAAAGAAATCCAACAAGAATTTATAAAAATAGATTATATGTTTCTGAATTTTTAGAGTCCACGCTAAATGAAATCCACCAGAGGGTTCCGGAGATGTAGATTTCTAAGAAAAACTACATCGAAGTTCAACCACAAACAAGCTTTGGTAGTTGTAAAGTTTGTAAACTTTTGAAAAGTTTGTAAGAGTTTTGTTCGGCTACTGCAGCTGACTGGGGCGACCAGATCAGACAACGATAAAGTAAGAGGGCCACTAGGAGCATTTGGACTGTTATCTGACCACCAAAGCATTCTTCAGTCGATTTCTGAACTTTAAAGAGCAACCACCATAGACTTCAATGGAGTTTTCCTGATGCTGCGGGTGCAGGAGATGGAGGATGCTCAAGGAAGCAATCGGTGCTTTGCAGTTGACGGGGATATCCTTGTGGTAACTCTTCAGTTCAAGGGTCATGTGGGGTGTCTTTGGCCACAGAGATCAGCATCACTTGAAGGCCTTTTTGAGCCAGTAGAAGGTTAGCTGGTGCTGGCCTACCTGCCTCAGTTCACAGCAGTACCAGCGTTATCCTATGGTGGAGGCTGGTGTTCCTCTTAGGCACCAATCTTGACTCATATGGCACTCCTGATTGAGGCAGACTCGTTGCATCTTTTGGTAATTGAGGATTAATTTCATGGGGCACCCAGCGGTGGTCAGTGATGATTCTCCAGAATTGGATACTGACCAGTCGAGTTGGGCTACTTCAGCTTTCATGGCCCTGATGCTGGTTTCAGAGGGTTAGCTGACTGACTCTTGGAGTCACATCTTTGGCTCTGGGGCTTTGGAGAGACCTTTCCTCAAGCAAGGGGCCACAGGCAGACTTATTTTTTTTTGCTAGCCCAAAGTGCAGCAGGTGCCGCCCAGCAGATGGTGCAGACTCTCTTTGCCAAGTCCTGGGGCCAGCAGGACAGTCTTCTTTTGGTCTTCTCTCCACTTCTGTCGTGATCTGAAGTTCATGGTGACAGGTGTTCCAGAAGGTGCCTGGGGGAGATAATGTGATCCCTTCCTCTCTGGGATGACTTCTGGCTATGTGTGGCTTTTAGCAATCCCAGAGTGCACTATTCTGTCCACTCTAAGGATGTCTGAACCGTTTCCCCAGATGTTAGGAGCTTGGTAGCCTACCCTAGAGGTGTGGCTACCTGTGGGGTACACACACAAATGGCAAAACCATTTTGGTCACTGGTCTTCTCTCTCTGTTTCTGCTGCCAGCCTGTCTACCTGAACAAAGGGGCAACCCTTCAGGAAAGTGATCACCATTTGCCCACCAAAGCTAGCTTGGCCTTTGAATCTCACCTTTTGGGCCAACACCCTGAGTGGCTTCCTGCGTGAAGAAGGCTTCTGTTGTTCCTGAGCCTGAGAGTCATTCACACTACTCCCCTGTAGGGCATAAATCTATTTGGTGGGCAATGACCATGTGAGGCCACTGGAAAAACTGGGTCACAAAGTGTCATGGAAGTGACATTAAATTCAACTTGGGCATCAAGTCAGGTTTAATGCCACAAATAATATGAAACCTTGAATACACATTTCAGTATCCCATTCAGAAGTTAGCCAGACTGAGTGGCTAGCTGGTAACTCTGTGTTACCCAGGGGGGCTACTAACTCTCCCACAGCAAAAACAAAAATGTGAAAGCTTTGCTGTTAGGACATATATAAAAATGCATGACCCACTTAATAATATACACTTCACTGCCTTGGGGATCGTAGCTCTTCCTTAGGGGGAAGACATATAGGGGGTCATTCTGACCCCGGCGGTCTCAGACCGCCGGGGCCAGGGTCGGCGGGAGCACCGCCGACAGACCGGCGGTGCCCCGCAGGGCATTCTGACCGCGGCGCTTTGGCTGCGGTCAGTGCAGGAAAACCGGCGGTCTCCCGCCGGTTTTCCACTGCCCGTCAGAATCCTCCAAGGCGGCGCAGCATGCTGCGCCGCCTTGGGGATTCTGACACCCCCTACCGCCATCCTGTTCCTGGCGGTTCACCCGCCAGGAACAGGATGGCGGTAGGGGGTGTCGCGGGGCCCCTGGGGGCCCCTGCAGTGCCCATGCCAATGGCATGGGCACTGCAGGGGCCCCCGTAAGAGGGCCCCGCTTGTATTTCACTGTCTGCATAGCAGACAGTGAAATACACGACGGGTGCAGTAGCACCCGTCGCACCTTCCCACTCCGCCGGCTCGATTACGAGCCGGCTTCATGGTGGGAAGGTCGTTTTCCCCTGGGCTGGCGGGCGGCCTTTTGAAGGCCGCCCGCCAGCCCAGGGGAAAACTCAAAATACCCGCCGCGGTCTTCCGACCGCGGTACGGTATTTTGGCGGCTCCCGCCGGGAGCACGGTGACCGCGCCCGGCGGAAGTCAGAATGACCCCCATTGATTGTTAAGGGAAGTGGGGCCTTTGCCTTTGGTTTAAATGCAGAAACAGATGATGGATGGAATGCTGAATGATGTAAAACATTCACCCCCAGCCAGAGATCTGGGCCTAAATCCATTGTTTCTTGCCCACCATCTCACCCCCGTTTGTACCCAACCATATGCAAATCAGTCCTGACCCTGCTCCCCATGGGAATAGTCCAGCCCGAGTTGCCAGACCAGGTCATCCCTGGACTAGAAACAAGCATCATAAGACCAGTTTCAGGGTATCACCCTGGACCCAAACTGGAATGGCATGGCGAGCAAAAAACACAAGACAACTATTTCATAAATAAGGCCCCATGATTTCACATAGGTAGACAATGCTGCAACCTTTTGTGCCATGAGATTAATTGAAGATCCTCTGAGCACCTGAACATGATGTTGTGTTTGACTTCCTCAATCTGTGTGTATTCTTTTTGTACACACTCTGTTTGACTGTCAGGCACAAATTATAGGCTGTTGTGGTATACAACATAATAATCCTTAAATGTTTGTGTTTTTCTTGAATTATTCTTTTTTCAAACAAAATATATGAACATTCTAAAAGAGCTTTCTAACATTTAATGACCTAAGAGGGATGTGTGTAACCTAACCTTGTTAAGGTACTACTTAAGGTACTACTTAATAGGCAAATAATGGATATACTGTTGTCTTAGAGAAAAATGCTTCAGACATTCTGCTGCATGGCACCTATCAAATAAATGCAGGCATCTATAGTGAATCACTAAAATGATCAGGGATATTGTTAATACCATATTGTAAAAAATAGGAAAAAATAATCACAACATTGAATATTCTTACCTTAAAACGAAAAGTGTTTTATTGTAGTGAAAAAATCTAATAGTGATACACCAAAGTAAACTGAATAGAGGAAACCATTTTGGGCTTGAGTAGAAGTTACACGGTACGGAGGCAACATTGTTTTAGCACTATTGTGCCGTAAATCTTTACCAGTACCGGGCATTTATAATTAAACCCTGTGTAATGGGGAATTACCCAGTGAAGTCGGTTTTCCTAGCTGTAAAACCACACAGAATTCACATTTTTATGGGGTTGTAATGATTACGCTGATCATTCGCTCTGAGCAAGTGGTGTGTGTATGCAGGAATATGTGGGTGGGGATGGGGGTGGGAGTGGGAGGAAAGAGAATTTTGTTTCTGGCAGAAAAAGAGCATTGCATGCTTACCGTTGTCAACAAAGGAGGATGAGGCTTTGTTGATGGCGCAGCCAAAGCCTCATGCGATTCTATCCGGCATTACTGCCCAGAAAAATCAGGAATAGTTCTACCACCCCAACAAACACGGGGTGTGGAAAAATTAACTCACTCTGAGTCAGGCAGAGCGAAATTGCATGCAGTAATTTCATGCTGCCTGGTTCAGTGTAAGTGCCCAAGGGGGTTATTCCAACTTTGGAGGAGGTGGTAATCCGTCCCAAATATGACGGATTTACAACCAGCCGTATTACGAGTTCCATAGGATATAATGGACTCGTAATATGGCTGGTGGTATATCCGTCACTTTACAGTCACTTTTGGGACGGATTACCATTTCCTCCAAAGTTGGAATAACCCCCCAAAAGTCTCTTGTTGTTGTTCAATATAGATGAGAGAAGTCTTGCAGTAAGTATGAACACATACATGGAGAACATGTTAAATGAGACTGAAGGCTTCATCTGATATGAATAGTTCCTTCACCTGCAATCTCAGCAGCAAAACAAAGTAACAGTACTAACGCACTGTGGTGATGCCATCAGTTTCATGTCGAAAAGCGGAATGTTGAAGCCGTGATGTGTCATGGAACCCTGAGATGTCTTCATGAATTGTATTAGTTCTCCTGAGAGCCAGTTGATTCTGGCACCCTGCGGTATTGGCTGTAAGTTTTCTATTCAAAACGCCTGCTTTCTATTTTACAGTGTTGGCAGCCTTCATAGCAGCAATTGTAGTGACGACTGTCTTCCCATAGTATTTCCATCACGTAAGCCTTTGTCAATCGGAACCAGTTCACTTTCATCATCCGTTTTTATAGGGAGCTGATAGCGCATTGTGGTTACACAACAGGGACGAGGGTGGTATTTGGCGAAATAAAGCAGAAACGTGCATTATTTGTACAAAAACAGAAAATTAGTCTTTAATTTCAGCAACCAAGTCATACTCACCACTTTTGTTGAAGCAGCATGATGTGCTACTATTTAAGTTCGAAACGAGAAAGCGAATCAAACCAGAGCACGAGCAGTGAGCTCCCAGACATTAAGCTCCTTGTTAGCTCGATGCGAGTAAGTAGATTAATCTCCTGATAGCAAGCATTCGGCTCATGGAGAGAGGTGGGTGCTACTCAGACAGAGACCGGCATGAGATGATTTGTAACGTGCACCTATGCATCAATCTGCTCGGTTCCAGAGCTGGTGCGAGAAGTAACAAAGAACAGGGTTTTGAGCAAGACTTTAATGCTACCTACCATTTGATTTATTTCTCCACTGCTTTTCATTGTCTCTCAGGAAGGGTCAACGTATCCTGGTGGTTTTGTGTGCTGACCATTCACATCGAAATTAGATCAATGTAGCATTTGCACCTTTATGTACAGTGAGAGAAATTGGATTGCTGGTTGAGGGAGGAGAAACCGTACTCAATCTGCAGCCACAATCCCTGTCAGTGAACCACAAAAAGTCACTAAATCAAGCTGTGCTTAACCTTCAGGTAGGGTGACACAAAAGCATTTAGGCTTAACTAAGAGGCAATGTGTAAAGTATTTATGCAGCACTTAAACAGTAATATATTGAAAGCACAACACAAGGAAAAGCCCACACCAATTTAGAAATATAGAGTAAAATTAAATAAATTATTTGACACTAAAATGACAACAATCCAGTCAGTAAATCCGGAGATATGCAATTTAAATGTTTAAGGAAAATATAACTCCTAAAATCACAAAGCGTTAGGCATTATTATCTGGTATTGCAAAACTGGCAGAAAGTCAGAAGTTCAGACTGACTGTGATGGAGTAAGAACCGGATAGAGAGACCAAGTTAGTCCTGCTGAAAAAAGTGACCTTCTAAAGCCCAGCATGAAGAGTTCCCTTTGCGGTGTAGGAGGCAGCGTGGAACAGAGAGAGAGAAAATTCTAACTTTCTAAAATTGTCATCTTCAAAATTGTGACGTAAAATCCAACTTTACAGTTAAAGAGGGTTTTAAATTACAATTCCTCAAATGCAAACTATGACATTCCTAAATCATTACTTATTAAATGTTATAAGGTAAGCCAATGTTAGCCTGTGGGAGAGATTGGCCTTGCAAAAGTGAAAAACAAATTTGAGAGTTTTACACTACCAGGACATGTACCATATAAAAGTACATGCTTACCTTTTTTAAATACAACTCACCCTGCCCTATGGGCTTTGTAGTGCCTGCCCTAGGGGTGACTTGTATGTATTTTAAAGAAATGTTTGGGCCTGGCAAAAAGGTTTATTTTGCCCAGTCGAAATGACAGTTTACAACTGCATATACAGGCTGCAAATGCAGACCAGAGACATGTTTAAAAAGGCAATTTAAGTGGGTGACAGCCCTACTAGGACCATTTAATATACAGGCCCCATGTACATGTTATACTACTTTACTAGGGAATTACAAATAAATTAAATGTGCCAATTGGCTGTAAGCCAATTTTCCCAGGTTTAAAGTACAGAGAACACAAGCACTTTAGCACTGATGAGCAGTGGTGAAGTGCATAGAGTCATAATGCCAACAAAAACAAATTCAGCAAAAAAGGAGGGGTGAAGGCAGAAGGTTAGGGGTGACCCTGCGGAGAGGACCGGGTCCAACATATAGACTATGTTGTACTCGGCACTTTGGTCTGTATTTTGATCTGGACGCAATGAGGTTAAAGTACATGTCATAATATTTCAAAAGTGATTTGCATGCTTTTGATTTTTTCAGTGGGTTGCAGATCTAAGTGCAGTACAAGCAGTATTAATAGCGATTAGCCCTGCAGAGATATTGAAATAAGTGTGCACATCATCAAATGGTATAAACAATCTGCGTGCTGTGCAGTCCAAACTAATTGCATGCTTATAAATGAAAGACAGTGCAGACAAGTACTAACATTTAGTGACATTTTACTTATTGGGACAAGTTGTCATATTTAAGAAGCTGCTCTTTTCTTCTATCCTCCATGCACCTTGTAATGTCACCATGGCCTTTTCTGCAGGAGCCTGAAAACCCACTTTTGGAATGGAGGTTATGGATTAAACCTTTCAAGGCTTTTGTAGGGTCAACAGATGCTCAGAGGTATAAGCCAGAGAGAAAAAAACACTTATTGTGTTATTTGGAAGCTGAAGTTCAAAATACTTTTGTCTGTCTTCCGGAGTACATTCTCTCAGAAAGTGAAGAGCTAAATGAATTTGAAATTGTCATAGCCCAACCGAAAAAGCTTTTTCTACTTAAACATTTTTAGTTGAGCTTAGGGGCATGTTTTTGACAAAGGTGCATGCACCCAATCGATTGACTGATGAATAAGTCACTTTCTTGAAGTTATTAGCTGCTCCATGAAAAACTTGAGGGCTTTGCATCTTAACTGATACATGACCAGATAATTACTAGATGTAATAAAAATAAAGTAGGAAAGACTGCTGGTTTGCAATGTTCTGACACTAAAGAATTTCATAGATATAGCAAAAGGAATAGCAAATTTCTCAGAAGATGCAAAACAGTTAGAGGTTTCCCTGTCTAATGTCACAGTACCTGGAGCAGTAATGAATATCAACAAGGCAGTTGAACAGAACAAAATGTTGTAAATGTGGATCAATGACTCATAGGTCATCAGCAAGAAATGTTCCCGCAGTTGGGCAACAATGTAGCACTGTGAAAAGATTAGTAATGTCCTGGAGCCTTGAGGGGTACCTGAAGAAATACTATTATGCATGCATTAAGTGAAGTGGGTAGCCATAAAGTTCCATGCGAGAATACGGGCAAATTGGTGCTTGTAGTGAACAGCAATATCAAGGCTATTGATTCTAGAATGATCTCAAATTTTGATGAATCGATTAATAATCAGTGCATTACACTCTTAGTAGTATCTGGTGCTCGCATTACTATTGTAGTTTTAGAGGTAGTAGACTAAAAAGTTGCTCTTGTTGCCAGATGTCACAACAACATCATATCAGGGAAGGAAGATAGACTCACATTAGATTGTTTCTGGCCTAAAATGTAAATGCCTGAGATATGGTCCTGTAGTTTTTTGGTTTCTTGAGGTCAGCAGAGGATTTTTTTCAAGTGGAATTAAAGTGTTTTTTTCCAGCTTGCAGGAAAACAGTAAAATCTATTACTCTATTACATAAGTCTAGATGATGGGGTGTAATAATGTCAGACGTAAGGAGTATGATGTGTTTCAACCAGGGATCAGTGGAAGCTCCCACTTAGTTACAGGAAACAGATTTTTAACTTGCAGTTCTGTAAGGAAAACAAACCTCTGGAGTACTATTCTCTGAATATTCCTGGATGTGTCCCTTAGAATTTGCTTGTGTTCTGGGCTAGTATCTAATGGGAAAGCTTAATACAATTTATGGGTAAAATATTTAGATTTTCCTTCCAAAATTGCCTGCTTATGTCCACTAAGAGATTTTCTCTATTTGACCTTATCTCCAGTCTGATATTCTTTCCCTTAACCCTGCTCTAACCTTTGACATTTCTACTTGCAGGCGCTAATGTTACTCGAATATCAGGGAGTGGAGGAACTCCACATTTCCTACTTTACTTCTTGAAACGGCGCAGTTCTGTCTAGCTCTGCTGTTACTAAATTATCAAAATTTGCAGCCACATCTTCAACATTATCTTGCTCAGTATGCTGAATCGCTGTAGAGCCACAGTGAGGTTTTCTTGCTTTACCTTGTGCTGCTTTTGAGTACAACATGATGAAAGAGAAATTGCAGGCTTTTTAAATTGCACAGTGACACTTATATGGAAGGCTATAGCTAAATAATCAATCCTCTTCAGTTGAACAGGGTGCCTAACTCTATTGTATTAAGCTCAAAATGTCAGTTTTCTCCCAGAATGATGAATTTGGGATTATGATTCAATGATTCCAGGAGTGTTTTTAGTTTGATTATTTTATTAAAAAGAGAACAAGATACATGTATCAGTATAACAGATCAATTAATACAATAATAAACAGAAAAGTAAGTAAGTGATCATACATGGGTAGCTGTAATGTAAAGTATGACAACAATCACAAAAGAGGAGAGAGATATATTAAATCTCATCACTAAATGCATTGCAGTGGAAAGGTTATAATATAAGTAATTTAAAAAAAAAAAAAAAACTAGAAAGAAAAAGGTGAAAGTAGAAGAAGCAAGAGAAAGGAGGGGTGAGGATAAGGAAGTGTCTAACCTTCAATGCTTCCTGAAACAGTATTGTGAGCAATACTGTTAAAAAAGTGGCATGAAATCAACGTGAGAAAATGAAATAAGTAAGAAAAATAAAGTAAAGAGGAACATCATGCTATACCTTGAAGTCATGGAAGAAGAATCACTTGCAATTTAAAACAAATATCTGGTAAGCAGAGACAATAATAAGTCATGTTTAACGAATAAATGATGAGAATGTAAATTATATCTATCCAGTTTATGGTTATGACAAACTAAATTCCACCATTGTTGAATAATGATATTGTCTCTAGATTTCCAAATGGAGGTAATCATCCGCAAACCAATTGCAGTTAAAAGATCCACCAATTTTCCACACAATTTGTTATGAGACCATATGGTGCTTGAGCTACCCAGGAAAAGTGCATTCAATGAGAATGGTGCAGATACACCTCTAAAAACCTCTAGAATTGTCCAAACCTGAAATTAAAATAAAGATAGCTTTGGGAAGATAGCTTGGGACGGACTAAGGCCCTGATTTATACTTTTTTTGCACTGCATTAGCTTCATTTTTTGACACAAATGTGGCGTAAACTTACAAAATACAATTGTATGTTGTAAATTTGTGCCACTTTTGTGTCAGAACACGACACTAATGCAGTGCAAAAAAAGTATAAATCACGGCCTACGTCCCACTATAGTTGAATAGTGATATTGTCTGTAGATTTCCAATTGGAGGTAATCACCTGAAAACCAATTGCAATTTAAAGATCCACCAATTTTCCATACAATTTGTTATGAGACCATACGGTGCTTAAGCTACCCCAGGAAAAGCAGAACCAAGGAGAATAGTGTTTATACACCTGTAATAACCCCAATTTGTGTCCAAACGTGAACCCAAAGTTAAGATGGCTTGAGACATAGAAGGACCATATGGGTGTAAGTATCAGAGTTGGTGTTGCAACACCAACAGACTCCTTGTTTAGTAAGTTTAAGCTTAAATAGGTGTGCTGAAGTGTAAAAAAGTCTGTTATAAAAATAATAAAGTATCTGGGTGAAGTTAGCAGGGCGAGCAGCAGAATGGATCTTCTCCCAAATTTTATCACATAAGGAAGTGGGCCAACTAAGTTGTAAATCAGATTCCCACTGAAGTTCTAGTTTGGACTTAGTTCTATTTGTCAAAGGGGCTCTTCATGTTTTATAAATGAGAGCAGCTTTTGAGTAAGTTCTAAGGGAGATTGGGGTAGTCTGTGAACATTGAACATGAGTGGGAGAGGATGAGAATGGTACTGTTGAAGCAGATATGCTAAATTATTAATGATGTATATGTGTTTATTAATGAGAAATGCGTAGAGAAATTAATCATAGAGAAAATAATGTGCACGTTTGAAAATGTGCCCTTGAGGTGTGATCACCATGAATACTAATATAACTGAAACTGTATGAAATAATGAAAATATATGAGAAAAGTGTAGTAATATGTCGTAATGAGATGTATAACCTATGTTTTTCATTGGTAGTGCTAAATTAGCCGAACATAAAGGCCTACTCCTCCTAGGCCTCACACACATGAAGAGCTGAAATACTGAACGCTTTGCAAGGGACTGGATGCATGAACTGCCTTGACCCACTCAACGTTAAAATTGCTTAGCTTGAATTGTCTGCAATGTACCGGCAGACAGGAGATGATGAAGACAATTTGATACAATTATGTGTAGAGTAGGCTAAATGTACTTTCCCAGGACTTGAACAATAGAGACACTGACTGAAGAGGAACATGCAACAATTTCGAAACCTGAAGAGCTGTATGATCAGGACATTGAATGGCGAACCAATCAACATCTTGTGAACGGACTAATATTGAAATTAGTAGATTCGTAAACAAATACTATAGGTTAAAGTTATATCTGCTGACTGACTGACCAATAGGGAATTAGGGGGATGGACTGGGTGACCCTAATAAAAAGTCACGACAAGGGGCTGAAACAGGAGATGCAAGGGGAGAATTGATGACGCCAGGAGATGCTGTCTGAGGTGCTGTCGTTGGGCTCATAATCTGTGAGCCTGATCTGTGGCCTACTAATTGATGACTTGAAGACGAAGACTGACATGTTGCTGATCCATCCTGGATAAGTAGCTATGAAAATGTGACTGACAAATTTGTGCCTTTTCTTCTAGGTACTAACTGCGCTTATTATAGAATTCTCTTTAGGTAGATTTTTCCAAATTAATGTTTTTCTCTAAATTGTTTTCGCATGAAGTCCCACATGCTGATGCTAATCTTGGTTAGGAAGGCTGTTAAGGGTGACGTTGACAGTGACAAATGACTGACAAACTTATCTGCTGAACTTTGCTATTAATGCGGTATTCTTAGTTTATGGAATTGCATTTTCGCATATGTTTCTTCAAGTGACGATGTTTTCTATTAATGAATTAATAAATTGAGCGGATTGGATAAACTAACAGATGATTTAGAGTTGTAATCAATAGGGAAATAAAAATTGTTAACTGTTTTCTGAGTTGTGGTTATTCCTGAGTAGTTGATTCTTCACAATGTTTCTTGGGTATTGATGACTAATTATAGATCTAGTAATCACTGCATGACTAGGATACTCCATGCGATTCAAAAGGTTCATCGGCCTATACGCGTCCCCTTGTAAGTTTACTTACTAAGGACCAGGCGCACTAGCAGTACAAGTGCAGCTGAGAGGCTGGATTCTTGAAGTGATATTATTAGGGGGTAGGTTATAGGTAGAAGCAAGTAATTCAAATGGAATAATTAGGATAGTTTGATGTAGTAATTAATTAATTGTGACAATACCTTTATCTTACCAAGTCTGTGAGAGTAACGGACTCCTGTTCTTTTTCAGCCATTTGTTATATCAAATGGCACTCTGTAAGAATTTCTCAAACGGAGATAACTGAACATCCAAAATCGCTCAAAATAAAGAACATGAATGTGATATAACCAAGGGGACCTAGTATTTAAGAGGTTGAGACACATGAAGATGATTGTGGGTGAAGGAAGAAATCATGGCTGATTCCAGATGAAACCACAGTTTAGCATCAGAATCAGGGAATCTGAAAAACAACCTTGACATTGCTTAATACCAAAATCCTTATGATAAAGGAAAAAGTTAGGAAAGTCCACTCCATCAGAGAACTTGGGTAAATTCGCACAATATAAAGACATACCAGAGGGTGTCCCGTTCCAAAGGAAATGAGATAATAACTTGTCAATAGCAACAAAATACTTCTTAGGAATTCTGATGGGTAACATCATGAGATGAAAGTTAATAACAGGTAATATCATTATTTTGGTGGTGTCAAGACAACCCCACCAAGACAAAAAATAAGAGCGACCAACCTTGCATACATTTGGTGATTGCGGAGAGTAGAGCATCTACATAACATTGTAACCTGCCCCTGAGGTTATTATGATAGAAAATCCCTATACCTTTTATCTTATCAAGGTTCCATGACAGCCCAGTTCCAGTGAATGTGTTTTTGAAACACAACTTGTGCAAGACTTGACTTCAGCCTTATCAATGTTAAGTTTATAACTGGAAAAATGCACATAGCTCCTCAAAGAAATGTGGAAGGGAGCTTTCAGGATTGGAAATGTAAAGAAGGATGTCGTTAGTGCAGGCAGTACATTTAATATATTAATATTTTATTTGGAATGTTGTAGTCCATATAAGAAGGGCTGAAGCCCAAGAATGAATTACAAGGGTGATAAAGTACAACCTTGCATTGTTCCTCTATTAAGAGGGAAGTATGGGGGCTGTATACTATTTGCCAGCATTGTAGGGCAGGGCAAAGAGAATAATAAGGAAACCAGTTCAAGAAATCTAGAACCTAACCCTTACCAATGTAAAGCATGCATTAGAAATTTCCAGTTAACCCCTTTGAAAGCTTTTTCACATCTAGAGTTATGGCTGCAAGAGGGTGACTAAGTTTAGGGACCGTGCTGAGAATATTCAGAAAGACACACAAGTTATCTATTGTATTCCTGTTCTTCACGAATCCAGATTGCTGAATGTCAACTAAGTCAGGCATTAATTTATTTAGTTGAATGGCTAATGCATTAGCAAAAAAATTGCAATCAGTATTTATGAATGAATGGAATTTAACAAATCATAGCTTTCGTAAATGAACTCGAGGAAGTACTCAATGAAAGAAAGTGATTAATTAGTTTAAGTAACTTATGAAATAGCAATTTCTAAAAAGTGGAGGTACAATTCTACTGTAAAGCCATCAGGGCCTGGTGCCTTGCCGGTGAGGAGGTGTTTGACCGCTGAGAACAATTCTTCCTCTTGCAGCGGAAGCTGAAGAGAAATCAAGTCAAGAAGTTTGGGCTTGTATGTTTTAGAATGAGAAAATAAGTACTCAATTAACTCACGAGAAGGCGAAGATTCAGAGGTATACCAGTTTTGAAAATTTGCAAAACACTTAGCAGTGTCCGAGTCATGAAACAGGGGAGCACCAAATTGATATTTGATGGGTTTGATAGAAGATTTTTCTTTCCTACACTTTAAATAATGTGCTAACAAGGTACTGGCTTTGTTCTTACCTCCTTAAGAACGAGTATTGATCTTGAGACGTGTACCGCATGCTTTCTCAGTAGAAGGTTAATAAATTGCATCTCGACTAGGACCAACACATCCAAAACAGCCTTGTTATTTTTAGAAGTGAAGTATTTATGTCCCAATTTTTTGATGTTAGCTAGAATAGAGGCAGTTTCTCTTTCTATAGCCTTCCTTTTTTCTGAAACATAATTGATAATAAATCCTCTAAAGGCAGCTTTAAAGGAATACCAAATGAAATGAAAAGAGTCCTCTCCTATATCTTTGGTCTCAAAATATTCATACACAAAAGTTTTGTAAGAAGTGAGGAAAACCATGTCAGAAATTAAGGTATTATTAAATCCCCAACATGATTTGGATGAGTGTTCATGAAGTATAATATGATCAGTATACACAGAGGCATGGCCTGATATCAGAATTGAACCAAGCTCTGAGTGATCTAGGTGTTGGATCAAATTCTTACTTTGAAACAGATAATCAACTCTGGTCGAAAAGTTATGATGGATCAAGTACAAGGTAAAATCTTTGAGATCAGGATTGAATAATCTTTAAGAATCTGATAAAGCATTATGTATGTTGGTGTTGTTAAAAGCTTTACGGGCTTTGTGAGGAAGAAACCATGCAGACGAATGCCAATCAAGGAATGACTCAATTATCTGACTGCAATCACCACTCATTATGAAATTTTCAGTAGAATACAGTGCAGTTGTTTTGGAGACCCGTCTTCAGAAGCTTGGATTAGGTTGTGTGGGGCTGTAAACATTCATTATTGTGAAAATGTTGTTGAATTTAAATAATACCCATCTGCCCTCCTCATCCTTTCCCTGGCAATAAGTGTTACATTGAGATGAGGCATAGTACAGCCACACCCTTCATATGTGATACAAAAGGGTAAAAATAAAGTTCACCCATCCACTGTTTTTAAGCTTGTTAATAGCGGATTCAGTGAGGCACTTTTCTTGAAGTAATGCCAACTGACATTTCAATCTAGATAGGTGAGTTAAAACACATCGACATTTAACTTAATTTTTTAAACCTTTAACATTCCATGATGTTGTTCTAAAAGTCAACTGTGCATTAAGCATTGATAAAGATTATTAAAATACATAGTCATCGTAGGTTTAAGTAATAAAAAAAACTAGATGTAAAACAAAGAATTGAATAGGGAGTGGGTGAAAGACTAAAAGAAAGAGGGAGAGAGAGATAAGGAACAGAGTCCCAGAAAAATTGATAGAACACAGAGGCAACACAGGAAAGGATTTCTATATTTGAAACAACACACCTAAGAACATAGAACACAATCCGGATTAATGAAGAGGATATGAAGCACCTAAAGAAGAAGGAACCATTCCGGCTACAGCAAAACTATAGGGAAGGCACCACAAGGACAAATATATTAATTCTGCTGAATAAGGAAGTAGGAAAATAGACTGAACAACATATTAAAACATCCAATTAACAGGTTAAAACAGAGGGATGAATAATGATTTAGGACTTACCATAAAGACCAAGGAGGTGGGTATGGTGTGGATAGTACACGACAACAAAGGGCAGACATGATTAAGATAAATGAAAAATTCTGCAGAGAATTCTGCTGTGGAAAAATAAAGGAGCTACAACAGGATTATTAAATTATGAAATAATCATAATTACAAATAACAATCAAACATGACAGAAGTAACATTCATAATGTGGCAGTGGCACCAATCTCAATGACCTCATGTCAATGTTTACGAAGGAAGTCTTGCAATTGAGCCAGGTCTTCCAAAGTTTTAAGATTTCTTCTTTTAAATAATTTAAAAGAAACACAGATGGACTAAACCATACTTTATGTGCAAACTTTATGTTGTGGATGATGTTACAGAAAGTGTTTCTTCTTAGCAGCTGTTGCATTAGGGACATCCTGAGAGAAATAAACCTTGTGACTTGACCACTAAAGAGACCATAATTGTTTAGCTGGAGATAGAATGTGCATCAAATCCGTAAGCTGCAAAAAAAGAGAAATTATTCCTCATAGTCGCGTCGTCTACAAGGATGATGCAGATGGTTTGGGTCCCAGACGGTGTGCCGTTTGAATGCTGAAAGAACTGTGAACCTGCAAGTGAACAATGGAGGAAATAGCCTTTTGAAGAAAAGTAATCATGTTAGGACCTTTTGTGTTCTCCGGAATACCATAAAACCATAGGTTAGTCCTACTATTAATATTTTCTAATTCTTCATTAACCTTTTTGAGTCGGTCTGTCTCCTTCATTAGCTGAGTCACATCTGAGATAGAGTCCTCCACACTGCTGATTTATTGTTTAATAGCAGTAATATATTGGTCATGGGTGAACCATTTTTCCTCAATGTCCTGAAGGGATGGAATGTATTGGTTCCAACGAAAAACGTTTTTTAACGCTCTTATTTCTTCCATGATGTCCTCTAGATTGAAAGGCAGGGGTAATTTAGAAGGTGAATCCAGGTACTTCTTTGGTCTTTTAACCAAGCCTGAGGTCTTCTTTGCACATTTTCAGAAGTAGAGGGAGCACTGCCCACTCTGCATTCGCTGGCGTTCTCTTCGAGGGCCAAAATAGTCTCAGGGTCTAAGTCACATTGACAATGTTTATGTCTTTGGGCAAGTTTATTGGAGCATACAAGGGGTTTATTCTTTACCTTATGTTTTAGAGATCTGCCAATAGGCAAAAGTGAAGGAAATGGACTACTCAATATCATGCAGCTGTAAAACAGTAGGCTCTTGTTGTGGCAAGAGTCAATCATCAAGCGAACAACACTATGAGAAAGTAATAAATATAACTACTATGGCACAGGAAAAAGTTGTCTCCTTGGATAGCAGCAAAATGAAATAATAATAAAAAAAAATATATATATATGCTGCTGCGTTGGAATACGTACCGCACATGGTATCCAAAAACATGGAAAAAGGGAAGGAATATTAGTTTGCAGCCCTTACGTTGCTGTTTGGATTTGCCTTCAGAAAAACATCTGACCCATGATGACGGCTCTTCTCACCACACGGATCGTAGCAGGTAGAAAAAGCTGCAAATGCTGCACACTAAGGGGCAGATTTATACCTTTTCAAGAAAAACTGCGTAATCACAGTTTTGCGTGAAAAAGTATAGCGCCAGCTAGCGCCATTCTAAGACGCCGGCCGGGCGTCATATTTATGAAATGGTGCTAGCCAGCGCTAATGCCCTCCTAGCATCCTTGGAAAGGATGCTAACAGGGCTGGGGAGATATAGAGAAAACCAGGGCTTGTGCGCCGAATTATGGTGCTACACTGTTCAGAGACAGAAAAATTACATCTAAGCAGTTTAGCTCCATTTTCTGGCACACAACCCCCATGGACATGGCTCTTGTCTTAGTAAAGATAGGAGCCATGCCCACCACCCCAATGGCCAGGCCCAGGGGACGAATGTCCCCTGGGCATAGCCATTGGGGCCAGCGCCATGCAGGGTGCCCCAAGTCAGGGTCGCCGAGCACTGTTGAAGAAAAAGAAAATATATACTTACTGGGACTTACCTGGGATAAGTCCCCCATCCTTAGGTAGCCTCCTGGTGTGGGTGGGGGTGTCCCTGGGACCAGGGAAGGGCACCTGTTGGCATTTTCAATGGTCTCTGATCATGGAAATTTGCCTACAGGTCCCCTTATGCATGCCATACCCCTTGCTGGATTTTAGCATAGGGGGATAAATATGGCGCAAAGGCCATATTGTCCTTTTTTGGATGGGAACGCCTACCTTGCATCTCATTGACTCACGGTAGGTTTTCCAGTCCAGAAAACAATGTTAACTCCATAACTTTGGCGCTAGACGTTTAGCGCCAAAGTATAAATATGAAGTTAGGTTTGCACTGAATTAACGTAAAAAAACAATGACGCTAATTCAGTGCAAAACGAGTATAAATACCAGCCCAAATGTGTGGCACTTATCTTCCAGTCCTGGATGCTGTCTGGATACAGGGCAGCTGACATCAGAAAAAGATGATCACCCACCCAATCACCAGAGCCGCTCGAGAGTTAAGGTCGGGCGGTCATCTTGTGTGATTCTCACAACTCAATTCCAATGATTTCAAGAGTATTACTACAGATTGTACAATATTAATCCCAGATCCTGGAGGATGATGTCTGAGCAACCCTAGAAGGAATTGAAAGCAGTAAACTCAAAAGTAAATGAAATTGCTTCACAATGATGGGATTCCAATTTAGAAACTGACACTCAGACAGCACTTATCCCACCCTCCATCTTATTTATCAGATCCTGTCAAAGTATTATATATGTTGTAGCAATAGCCACAGCTAAACCAGGACCAGACGAGTCCCAAATCCATGTTTCAGTTATAAACATAATTCTAAGCTTGTGTCTGAACAAACGCCACAGTTTCAAATGTGTTTTTCACCATTGATCTGTTTCAAGTGACAGCATGAGATTGCTTCTCAATTTTTAACAGAACTAGAGGAGGTTGCATGCTTGGATGTGCAGTTCTTAGTCAAATGGAGTGGAGTAATATCAGAAGACCATTCCACTGCATGCAAGCAGTTAATATGGAACCCACAGATTTTACATTCAGGATTCTGAATATTCGGATTAATAGCAGAAGATCATGCATTAAAATGACCACATCTTCTCAGCTCAAAAAGGGCTTGTTTAAAATAGGTAGTCCGTGTCAGAGAGACTCAACTCTGGGAGCCAGGGGTCCTTGAGCTTGGTGCTGTCTGAGTGTGGATGGTGCAGACAGGCTTGCCATTGGCACACCTGCTGTGCGTCTCTTCTGTGTCTTCATGCTCTTCTTGTGCTGAAAATTTCCACCATAAAACGTTGTGGTGTTTTCATCTGTGCCGTGAAGTGTGAGGCAAAAAACGGAGGGGGGTAAAACAAAATACATACAAGAATCCAGCCACTCCTGCTTATCCTGAAAGGCTCCCCTTTAAGGCAAGTCTTCCGGAAAATCAATACTAACTTAAAAGTGAGATTGTTAAAACTCATGGAATAAACTAAATGGAAAGAGGACCCTCCAATATGGTACCCCAATTTCAGGCACCTCCCAAAAGCAGTAGAATAATGTTCAAGGAAAACAACATGATGGCACTAGGTAAGTAGAGCAGTATAAGCGAATGTTAGTGAGCCAACCCTCCACCAGGCTAGAGGCTGTTCAAACGTGCTCCTCTTGTGTTTAAAAACCAGCCACAAAAAGGGGTATCGTCAGCTGTGGTGTGACGCATCAGGTAAAGAACAGGGGTATTAAAATAAAATACAACGAGGAGTTCAGATACTCCTACTTACCCTCAAATGATCCCCTCTATGGTAAGTCTACAGGAAACTCAGTTTGATCTAACTTAAAAGTAAGCTCACTCCTAAATGAGTATTAATTTCTGGAAGTTGCCATTCGAGCTGTCTTTGGCTGCGATCATATTTCAGAAATTGATGACTAAGCTGTTCCAGACAAATCTGTCAGTAGTTGCTTTCCAAGGTGATGTACAATATTTTCTGAGATGGGAAGTAGCTGCTGAAGTGGTGTTGTGAGTGCTATATAACAAGAAATGACTGTGAGAAAGGACATTTGTATATTCAAAGCAAGGGTGATTGAATATTTCAGGCACGTGTTGTCAGGCCCAAATCTAGTTTGAGTCAGAGCAAAGTGAGAGTTCCTTATTTGAACAAAAAGGAGCAACTGCTATCCTTTTTAGGTTCCTGTGAATTTTACACCAAATTGTTGAGATGAAAAACATTACGAAATTCATGTGATTTACAAGCTTTTATTTGTAACGTTAATGCGACCCCGATACAAGAAATCCGAAGCGCGTCGTCTTCGCAAATTGTCTTTCCTCAACCTCGCTTCAAACTCCCGTTGCCTAGCGATGCTCGTGCCCAGTGTAAACACACTGTGCGCGAAGCACTGTGCGCGAGCATCGCAACACATCTTCCCCCTAACAAACAGAAAATACAACAATAAGGAAAAAATTTAAAAAACAATTCCGAAAACAAAAAACAATTTTACCCTCAAAGAATAATACATTCACATTCGTAGCATTATGCAAAACAGACATAATCCTGAAATTTGCTTGGTGTCCTGACTAAACGACCACACCTGCTTGTTTTCCTTGCAGGCACACCAAAATGATTGTTGACAGTAGGTACGTTAGGCTGTACATTAGAGTTATAATCAGGATCATAGGAAGGCGTATACTTCCAATCATCTAACCAGTCAAATTTGCATACCTTGCGTTCTGGGCTGATAACTTTTCCTTCCTTCCCAACCAACCCAGAAATGACATTCCTACACATGGACAATGAAGACATGTGCCAAACCTTACCATCACCTAATAATGCCGAATTACAAAAAATTCTATTTACTTTAAGGGGATCTGAAAATCGATTATTACCTTTTTTTATGAAACCTGGTTTCTTAACTCTCACCACATCACCAACTTTTATGACTTGTTCTTTGCATTTGTGTTTTGCGTCATAATACATCTTACATTGCACTTGGGAACTTTTAATGTTGTGTTTAACTTGTTTAAGAGTCCAATCAGCCTTTTTATCCCCAGAACTCCAACCCACATTATCTTTCCCTGTGGGAATTCTCCCTCTCATCAACACAAAGGGAGAATACCCTGTAGAAACACAAGGTGTCGTTCTGTATGACCATAAATTCCGCATTAATTCACATCTCCAATCCAAATTGTTGTAATTTGCCATTTGGATGACGCCCTTAATCACCCAATTGAATCTCTCCACAGCACCGTTCCCTGCCGGATGATATAAAGCCGTAGTACTATGTACAATACCTTTACCCTGTACAAAATCTTTGAAAATGCGAGACATAAATTGAGGTCCATTGTCGCTTACTATACACTTAGGTAAACCCTCTTTCAGAAACACCTTGTCCAGGAAGTGTACAACTGAATCCACATCAGCCCTATTAACAATCTCAACCTCTGGCCATTTTGAAAAATGATCAACCAAAACTAATAAATACTTTTGTTTATCATCGTACATTATTGGCCCTGCAATATCTATGCCTATCCTTTCCCAAGGTCCATCTGGACACGGAATAGGATGGAGAGGTGGTCTTAATGTTACCTGAGTCTTGTCAGATGAATTACATGCATAGCAATCTCTAACTTTCCTTTCAATATCTGAGTCCAAACCTGGCCACCAATAAGTAGACTTAATTTTGTATTTGGTTTTACCAATGCCAAGATGACCTTTGTGACATATATCAATAATCCTATTTCTTATAGATGTAGGGGGAATAACCCTGCCATTCCTAAAAATTAGACCACCTTCCAGAGAGAGTTCATGTCTCAGTTCCCAAAACACATGCATACTATGATCTAACAAATGTTTATTAGGCCATCCATTCTTGATATATCTGCTAACTACACCAAAGATGTCATCTTGAGCTTGATCTTGTTCCCAATCCTCTTTGGTAATACCTGGACAATCAGCTAACACATTGGCTACTGTAAAATGTTCAATATCCGTATCTTCATCACACACAACAGGTAAAGGCATTCTGCTTAAAAAATCTGCCACCACATTTTTGACTCCCGGAACATATTGTACACTGTAATTGAAATCTAAAAGTCTAACAGACAAACAAGCTATACGTGGTGATGCTGAAATTAACCCTTTTGTTGTCAACACTTTAGTGAGCGGTTTGTGGTCACATCTTAACAACACATGAAAACCCCAAATGAACTGTCTGAAATGTTCCAAACCCCAAACACATGCAAGTGTCTCACGCTCGATCACAGAATACCTTTCCTCAGTCGGTGTAATCGAACGAGAGGCAAAAGCTATGGTCCATTTAACTCCCTTTTCACCGATCTGGGATAACGTTGCACCTATGCCTTTAGAACTGGCATCCGTTGTGACAACATTTTGCAACATGGGGTGAAAACCATGAAGTGGTGGGGCATAAGCCACATCATTCTTTATTACCTCACATGCTTCATCACATGCCTCGCTCCAAACAAACGTAACATTAGTTTTAAGAAGTTGACGCAGAATATATGTTTTTCTGAGAAATTGTGGACGAATTTGGCGTAAAATTAGGCCAATCCTAAGAAAGCTCGCAAATCATCTTTAGATTGAGGTCTTGGGGCATTTTTGACAGCATTAACTAATTCCAATTTGGGTTTAATACCAGAATCTGAAATTTCATGACCTAAATAATTAATTTTGTTAAATGCAAATCTGCATTTATCAATTTCTGCTGTCAAACCGTGTGTGCAAAACAATATCTAAATTACGATCATGTTCATTTCTGTCCTTCCCCATTATCAAAATGTCGTCCTGAAAAATCAGTACATCCTTTATGTCCGATAATACCTTGTGCATTAACCTCTGAAACATAGCTGCTGCAGAAGCCAACCCAAAAGGTACTCTTTTAAATCTGTAACAACCAAAAGGTGTCACAAAAGTTGTTAAACTTCTACTATCAGCATGTAAAGGCACCTGATGGTAAGCAGCTTTAAGATCAATACTAGAAAACCATCTAATACCTTTAGTGCGAGTTAACATTTCGTTTATTTTTGGCAAAGGAAATTGATCAATTAAAATATTCTTGTTAAGATCTCTGAGATCCAGACAAAGTCTCAATTTGCCATTTTTTTTTTTAACTACAACTAAAGGTGCGACCCATTCTGCGGATTCCACGGGTTCAATAATGCCGTCTGACTGAAGGTGTGGAATTAGCTTTCATTTGTATTTTATGTTGGAAACCCTTTAGTTTTCCAATTTGGCCAGAAAAGACATTGGGGAATTTTTTTGCAATATTTCCTGATAAATCTTCCGTATGTTGTACAATAGACACATGTGTACTACTACTGGGGTTCAAAATAATACCCAACATTCCTTGGTCCTTCCAACCCAGTACGGACGGCCCAGAAACCGCTATATACACCTTGCAGTACGCTTGTTTGCGTTTAAATTCAATTAGCAAATTTCTGTAACCCACAATTCTAATAGGTTCACCCGTGAATGTTTTTGGAGAAATGTCAGTTTTTTCAAAGCAATTACCTAAAAAAGGTTCAAAATATTGTTGCCAAATCTCCTCATTAAGAATAGTGTAGGGAGAACCAGAATCCGCAACAACCGAAATATCAATGCCAGAAATCGTAACATGGCATAAGGGTCTACTCATGTTGTTTTTAACATTCTGTACCTTATCATCAACATTAAGAATGCATAAATTAGAATCAGACTCCTCCGATGAACCGCTGTCACATTCCCTCACACACTTAACACTCGCGTCACCCCCACCAAATTTTCTTCTGCGACACACTTTGGCAAAATGTCTCAAAACACCACAGTTTGAGCACTTCTGATTCCGAGCCGGACATTTCCTATCATTTGCCAGATGAAATTTGCTGCCACATCGGAAACAAGATCTTTTGTCTTTCAGGAATGAATTATCTTTCTCCCCTTGATAGAAATGGACTCTCTTAGACGATAATTCATTGTTTTTCTTGACTATGGCAATAGTAGCATTATCTTCCAACTTCGAAAATGATTTTTCCTCACTGCGCAGAACAGCCTTTGCGCATCTTCCAGTGAGTTCAGCGCTTTTGACCATGTCAATAACCTCTCGTAACGGTGCTTCCCCTCTAGACCAAAGTTTCTCTTGGATATGTGGATTGGCAGTGTGCATTATAATTTGGTCTCTAATGAGTTCGTCATGAAGATTACCAAACTTGCATGACAATGCCAAATTCTTGAGTGCAGCAACGTAATCATCCACAGATTCCTCAAATTGTTGCTTCCTGTGATAAAATTTAAATCGGTCAACAGCTACGCACACGGCAGGTCTAAAATACTCTGTAAGATCTTCAAGAGCATGACTAAAAACATCTCCTTGCTCAGGTGCTCTAATTTGTTTGTTAACACTGTTGTAAATGTTCAGACCCTTTGCACCTAAACAGTGTAAAATAATTTTCTTCTTCTTTTCTGGAGTAAGTTCTTCTTCATCTTCAAAAGTTGAAATGTAATTTACAAAATATTCTCGCCTTTCCTCCCATCTTAGAGTAGCTTCTCCATCTTTTGGCAAGAATGGCTCAGGAGCGCTAAGATTCCATGCATTTCCAGAAGCCATGACCAAAAATTAAGATGAAAACAAACTTTACAACAAATATTTTCTTGGAAAGGAGAAAATATTAATCCATCAAGTTATCTAAGTTTGAAAAAAATGCTGAACTAACCAAAAAAAACAAAAAAACGTGCGCAGGCCTTGCGCAAGAGCACAAGAGACTTGTTTGCTTGACAATATCAGACAATCTCAAAACGTAAGATGCGGTGCGTAGACATTTTCAGTCTGGTTTTCTTGGCACAAAACAACTGATAAACAAAGTATTAATCCTACCGCTACATCAATCACCAAGTCCTGTTGAAAACAGCATGAAAATATCGAGTCATACAACTTCCTTGAAATCCTGCCTCAAGCTGTGAAGAAATGTGCTTGCTGGACGTGTGGGTTCTTCGTCGGGGTCGCTAATACGCTCGTTGCCAATTTTGTTGAGATGAAAAACGTTACGAAATTCATGTGATTTACAAGCTTTTATTTGTAACGTTAATGCGACCCCGATACAGGAAATCCGAAGCGCGTCGTCTTTGCAAACTGTCTTTCCTCAACCTCGCTTCAAACTCCCGTTGCCTAGCGATGCTCGTGCCCAGTGTAAACACACTGTGCGCGAAGCACTGTGCGCGAGCATCGCAACACAAATTCATCAAAGATTGTGCAAGACCTGAAGTGTGTTTCAGGGCATCAGGGAGGAAAGAAGCCACGTTTGCATGGTTCTCTGAATGTCGAAAGGCATTTGAGGACACCAAAAATGATATTTTGTGTGGACTAGCCTTTAAATCGTAGTTGGAGGGGCAACATTTGACAAGGGATATGAGTGTGCCTGTGTATCTTAAGTGCGATTTTGATCCAGATTGATAGGAAATGTCAGACAGTCGTTGGAGTTGCTTCTATGACAGCATCGGTAGAATGCAAGTACTTCATCATAGAGAAGGAACTACTAGGGTGTTTGTAGTATTCCAAAATCCAGACCACACTATTGGTGACAGTGTTTCTTCCTGTAAAGGAATCACCGTCCATTAGGTGGTATTTTGTCAGGAGCAAAAGTTAAGAGGTCTACAGTTGCCTGTCTAGAATGTATGTTACATTATTGCAATTCACTTTTAAAATAGGGTGCAAAATCTTGAAGGATTAAGGGTCGATCGACCAAGCTCCTACTCCACACTTTCTGAATTCCTGAAAATGTTCAAAACCTTTGCCTGCCGTGAAAAAATACAATTCTCCTGCTCTATTAATTAAAGACAATGTGGGTCAGGGGACTGGGGCTGCGCAGCAGTCTGTGCCATGCTTCTAAAAAAATAATAGATCGAACCACAGTGCGTAATGCCTACCTCATTTGTAAATATGGGGTCTCAGGTGGCCCCATGATCTTTGCAGAATTGTTAATCAGAAATCACACTGGCCTATTCGGCAGCATTGTCAATTACACTATTATATAAATCTTCCAAAATGTAGTAAATAACGATTGACACCAGGGAGGTCTTAAAATATATTTGAGTTCACTTTTAGAGGTTATATCACATTATCACTCACACTCCACGTGAGACATGGGTTGTCGAGTCGAATGAGCGGAAGGTTTTTTAAGCAACATTTGTGTCTGAGACTATCTCTGACTCTCTAGGGTCATTTGCAGAAGTAACTGCCCACAGGCAAAAGGGACCCTTTCATATCTTCTCTTTTAAAGGATGTATTCACAGATCTGCACCGATAAACCTGGCATGTACCGGGACACATTAATGTTACCAGCAGCTGTAATGATTGGACAGTTTATCCCTTTATGTACAAGTTACTCCAGGGAGGCACAAATACATGCCACAAACATGGGTGAAGGTCCTAACTCAAAGCACAAACAAGCAAAATATCTGGAATGTCACAAAAGACAGATGGCATCTCCCATACCTTGTGCATTCGGAAAACTTCACTTCCTGTAAATGTGAAGGAAATGTAAGCAGGATTGTATTTACCAACCCAAACTACCAAATGAAAGAGGACATAATGCATCTAATATTCCATTTGCAGGACTATTAATGATTTGAGGTATAATTTAAGTGTCGAAAAGTGATGAGATGAAAGATGTGTATGTTTAAATTGCACATGGTTAACTTCACATGCCTTTATTTGCGTTTGCCAATATGTCATTTAGGGGTATATTTCCACAGAAGTGGCACAGCACGGTGCCAAAGCTGGCAGCTCCATGCTGGGTCACTTCTGAAATGCAGGGATACACAGTATTTACACAATTAGGGTGCACCTCTGTGTTTCTCCCAGCGCTGGTGCTAAATTTAGATGCCAACACAGGCACCTTTGTACCACAGTGCAAGGGTGTCTGCATTGAAGGGAATGATTGTTGATGTGCAGGAAGGTGTCCCTTACTGTACATAAACAATCTACAATAGTGATTTGTTACTTCTATTTGTGCTGCAGAATGCATTGCACATAGAAGTAGCAAATCACCATTATTGAATGATTGTTTATGTGCAGGAAGGGACACCATCCTGCACAAAAACAATCATTCATGGCGTTTTGTTCTTTCTATGAGTGCTTTCTGAACACACATAGAAAAAGCAAAAAGAAGGAGAAATAAAAGTATTTCTCCTCATTGTGCCATGCTAACACCACCCCTGGGGTGGGTTTAGATTTAGGCTCTGACACAGATTTATGAATTCTTGTAAATTTGTGGCAGCGGCAAAAGCAATGGGATTGCGGTGGAACACACTCAGCAACACCCATTTCACGTCCCTCTGCCACAGAAAACTTTGTCATAGGGCCTATATTTACAAGGCGGCGTGAAGTCACAAACAGTGGCTGAGCACTGCCTTGTAAATATGGCGCAGTGCACAGTGCCACTGGAGCATCACAAAAAAGTGACTGTTAGACATGGAATCCTTGGCGTAGTCGCCCCTGTCTTTTTGCCTCTGCTCCCTATATTTTGACTGTGTGCTGGACTTTATTTTTGTTGGTTTTAATACTCTGGGCAATTTACCACTGCTGGCCACTGCTAAAGTGCAAGTGCTCCGAGTGTAAATTGCATGTGTAATTGGCTTTTCCGTGATTAGCATATTTGATTAACTAGTAAGTGTCTAGCAAAGTGCACTAGAGGTGCCCAGGGCCTGTAAATCAAATGCTACTAGTGGGCCTGCAGCACTAATTGTGCCACCCACACGAGTAGCCCTGAAAACATGGTACAGACCTGCCAATGCAGTTTCTGTGTGTGCAGTTTTAAACTGCCAATTTGACCTTGCAAGTGAACCCACTTGCCAGACCCAAACCTTCCTTTTTGTACATGTAAAACACCCATAAAGTAGGCCCTATGTAGACCCATGGGCAGGGTGCAGTGTATGTTAAAGGTAGGACATGTACTGATGTGTTTTATAAGTCCTAACAGTGAAATACTGCCAAATTCGCTTTTCCCTATTGCAAGGCCTGTCTCTCTCATAGGTTAACATGGGGGTCTTTAAATATCTTTTAAATGTAGTTTCCCTTTGTGAGCAGATAGAGATCTGCAGTCTGGGGTCTCTGAACTCACAATTTAAAAATACATCTTTTGGTAAAGTTGATTTTTAGATTGTCAGTTTGAAAATGGCAATTTTAGAAAGTGGCCATTTTCTTGCTTAAACCATTCTATGGTTGCGTATTTCCTGGCTGGGTCAGAACGACAGTTCTGCTGTTTGTGAATCTCCACTAGACAGTGACACAAAGGGAGCTGGGGTGTAGCCTGCATATCCTGATGGGCCATCTGGGCTGGAGTGGAGGGAGGAGTGGTCACTTACACCTAAAAGGGCTGTGCCTGCCCTCACACAATGCAGTTTCCAACCCCCTGATGTGCATCTGGGGCCAGGTGTGGACAAGGCAAGATCTTGTAAAGAACTGAGACTTTCCTTTGCAGTTTCCTACTTCAAAGCAGAAAGGTGTATAAGCTGTGGATCCAAGTTTCCAGGTTTTTAGATTACTTCAAGGATTCAAGAGGAACCTCTGCCAGGAGAAGAGCTGAAGGAGAAGTGCTGCCCCTGCCTGTGACTGTGCTTTGTTTGGGTATCCGGCAGTTGCTGCTTCTGCCTGAGAAAGGGCACAAAGACTGGAATTCGTGGTATATTTCTGCTTGCAAAGTATCTCCAAGGACTTGGACTGAGCTTGCCTCCTGTTTTGAAGTCTCAGGGCCATCAACGACTTTCTCTGCCAGCACCTGGACTTTCTGCTGAGACTCCTACCCTGCTAAGTGGTGCCCTATCCAATCCCTGGGCCCTTGAATGGTGCAGCTGGTAGAAGAAGAACTTAAATCCATGCACAGGAAGCCTTGCAGGGAAAATTTCAATGCATCACCTGCAACACAGCTGTAAAAATGAAGCAAGAACCGCCTTGCGGCTGAAATCGATGCACCACCTGCATCTCAGCTGGGAAATCGATGGATCACCTGCATCGCAGCTGGAGAAACAATGCAACATCCGCTTGCAGCTGCTGAAAATGAGGCAACCTCTATGCAGCGCAGTTTTCCATCACTGTGCCACTGGATTTCCCATGCATCATCGTTGGGCATCAAAATCAACATGAACCTGCGTGGACCCGAAGTTCCCTGTCCAAAAATCGACACACCGCTCCTTGCGGGAGAGAAAAATTATGCATTGCTGACTTTTTGGGCGCATGTTTGCCCCTGCAGCTTTATTTTTTACGCAAACCAGGTACTTTGTGTAACAACAACACTTCCATTGTTTTCTATGGAGTAAGATTCTATTATTTTGAAAATTCATATCTTTACTTGTGTATGTTAGATTTTTTTCGTGGTGGTGTGGTGTCTATTTTGTAGTGTTTTTCACTGTATTACTGGTTGTTTTGGTACACATACTTTACACATTGCCTTTGAGATAAGCCTGACTGCTTGTCCCTACTTGGACAGAGTGCAAACTGACTGCTAACTTTAGACCCCATTTCTAACAGTGACTTTCCGCATGCAAATATGCCCCTTAGTGTTTTCAATTAATTGGCATCTGCATCTGTGCTTATTCGGAATTAACCATAAACTGGCACTGAATCAACAATAATCACTCATGGTAGACGGTGAGATAGTGTCATAATAAAAGCAAGAAATGTGTATTCATAAAAGACAGATTAGTTGGGACATGTGTAAACATTTACATTTGTTATCTAACATGCATGGTGGTGGTGGACAAGTTTCTCTGCTACAAACGTGGTAGCGGAGTACTCAATAAAATTGCAGGCCAGTGGACTCCTTAGACCTCATGGACGTCAGGCCATCAGTCTGAGGGGCATATTTACAAGAAAGTGGCACATCAGCTCTGATGCACCACTTTTCTTGAGTCGCCCTGCGCCCCCCTAACAACACTATGGTAGCACTGTGCCCCCCTAATGTCACCATGGTAGCACTGTATTTACTATACAGCGCACCATAGCCCATGTTAGTACAATGGCGTCATAATTTATAATGCTATTGCTATTGTGGTGCTTTGCTGGATTACCGCCATACATTTTGGCGCAAAGCACAGGGAGGCCCATAAGTTATTATGGGAGCATCACTTTAAAGCCTGCCCTGAGCAGGTGTTAAAAATGATGTAAAGGATAGCACAGTGACATCTTGTAAATTTTACTGTGCCAGCTTATGCACCCCTTGCATACATTATACCTGGTGCAGGTATAATGTGGAAAGAACAAGTGATGGACGGAATGCAGAACAATGTCAAACATTCACCCCCAGTACAGAGATCTGGGCCTAAAACCATTGTTTTTTTGCTACCCATGCTGTTCCAGTTTAGACCCAGCCATTTGCAAATCAGTCTTGACCCTGTTCCCCATGGAAACAGTCCAGCCCGACCTTCCAAGCCATGTCCTCCCTGAACTCAAAACAAGCATCCTAGGACAGGTTTCAGGGTATCACCCTTCATCAGCCAGGCTAGCTTGATTCTAGGGTGATACCCTGAAACCAGTCCTAGGTTGCTTGTTTCTGGTCCAGGGAGGACCTGGCCTGGCAGTTCGGGCGGGACTGTTCCCATGAGGAACAGGGTCAAGACTGATTTGCATATGGCTGGGTCCAAACTGGGGTGGCATGGTGAGCAAAAGAACGATGGAATAAACCCAGATCTGTGACTGGGGGTGAGTGCTTGCATTGTTCAGCACTTCGTCCATCATCCTTTTGTTTTGCTAAAGTTGCCCTAAGTGGGAAGGGTATGCCCAGACGTAGGTCCCTTGCTCACTGTGCCACTGGATTCAACCTAGCCTGGCTGATGAAGGGTGATAGCTTGAAACTGGTCCTAGGATGCATGTTTCTGGTCCAAGGAGGACCTGGCATGGCAGTTCGGGCTGAACTGTTTCCATAAGGAACAGGGTCAAGACTGATTTGTATATGGCTGGGTCCAAACTGGGGTGGCACGGTGAGCAAAAGAACGATGGATTAAACCCAGATCTGTGACTGGGGGTGAGTGTTTGCATTGTTCAGCACTCCGGCCATCATCCTTTTGTTTTGCTAAAGTTGCTCTAAGTGGGAAGGGTATGCTCAGATGTAGGTTCATTGCTCACTGTGCCATTGGATTCAAGCTAGCCTGGCTGATGAAGGGTGATACCCTGGAACCGGTCCTAGGATGCTTGTTTCCGGTCCAGGGAGGATCTGGCCTGGCAGTTCGGGCTGAACTGTTCCCATGAGGAACAGGGTCAAGACTGATTTGCATATGGCTGGGTTCAAACTGGGGTGGCATGGTGAGCAAAAGAACAATGGATTAAACCCAGATCTGTGACTGGGGGTGAGTGTTTGCTTTGTTGAGCACTCTGTCCAGCATCCTTTTGTTTTGCAGGTATAATGTGGGACAAGGGGTTACAAAGTGGTGCAATGCATGCATTTCACCGCTTTGTAAATATGGTACTTGGTGGGGGGCTCCTTAACGCCTCCTTACTGTAACAAAATGATTCTAGGGTAGCACAAGGGCTTGTAAATATGCGCCTAATTACCTTACACCATCCGGTCTATATAGGGGGGCGTTCTGGCTCGCTTCCTAGCCTTTTCAGGACAGCCAAAGTCTGGCAGTCCCGAACACATAACAAATTAAATTACTCTGACACATCCTGGGAGGTGCAAAACGTTACCATGTAACCAATCACAACTAAATTGAGTGTCAGGGCCATTAGAGCTTAGTGCTTTGTTTTTTAAAAGCAAACTCCTGTTTACTGAGTGGCCACATGTAACATGGCGACCACACACTTCATAGTCGGTTCAGAGGAGCTGCCGAGACGGTCCTCTGAAGGTACAGAATTATCTGACAGGCAGGCAGAGATGTCTAAATATGGTGGGCTGAAGTTCACTATGAGAGCATAACACATGCCTCTGTTGCCTTGGTAGGGCAGAATACAGCCCACCAAACCTTACTTGTGAACCTTACACCAGTGGTGTACTAAAAATGCATGGACCCTAATGCACGGAAGGAAAATTAACTCACCAAGGCCCTGGTTCGGGAGTAAAACAGTGCAAAATTGTAGGGCAGTTGGCCGCTCATACCCTGGGCCCTTGTGTCACTGCACCTCCTGCACCATTGGTGCTGCGCCACTGCCATAGGCCAGTGTTTAAGAAGCTATAATGGGGTAGCTTCACATTTGTGCTGTAGGAATGGAGGCATTTTCTTCGTCTTCTGGAGTTTTTAAATAAGGGAGCGTGTTTATCAATTCCTTGGTTGTAACGAGTAGGAAAGTGAAAGCAGTTTATTAATTAAACCACTTAGTTGCATAATGTCACTGGTTCAACTTACTGGCCCCATTGATTATGCTCAGTCACTGATTTGTAATGAACAGCGATGCAATGCAAATGCAGTGCAACATATGGAGATTTATGCAAATGTGTACCATATTTCTATTGATAGACTCTGGATATCTGGAAGAGATGTTAAGTGTATTTTCTGTCTTTCAGCGTGAAGCAGATATGACATTAAAACTGAACAGTTCACTGTCGGTTCAGTCGGAAGCGTTACACCTAAGTCGCTATGCTTTTTTATAAAGTCTCGATACATAGCAAGGGGAGTTGCCATTTCAAGATCTTCAATTTGAATCAGCTTTTTGTGGATGTCATACAATCAAGAGATTTATATTCCATGGCAATGGGAACACACACCAACAAAACATCCTTTCAGACATGTCTCGTCTAAGTCCTTCTGTGAAGTCTGGAAGATGAATTGTCAAATGAGGAATGGGGTTGCTTTTTTAGCCCACTTGCTTGCAGAAAAATTGCCCGGTGCTTGACAAACTATTTTCTTTTAAGTGCTGCAAACTGTACGAAACAATTGTTTGTCTCCCAGGTTTGAAGTTAAGGGGATTGTACATTTATTTTCCAGTATTTTTTTTAAACAGGAGCGGACTTAATGACTCGAGAATTTCTGAGCGTGTTACCCTTTGCCCATATGTCTGCAGAACACCAATTCTTAATCTTTCCAAGGATCGAGGACATTCTGCAGAAAAGGTTTATTTCGTGCAGAACACACCACTTTATTGCAAAAGTTCCAGTCTATGCTATTGTGTGAAGAAATGGAACATACCACACGTTTGCCTCAATTCCCCTCCTCCTGATATTCAGTGCCAGGCGAAGAGGCCTCGGGGTTTAGTTTAAACTGTCAGCAATGGGCGAATATAAGAGGAACAGGATGACAAAAGCCCTTTTAACACATAAGAACAGAACACCCACACTTTGGGAAAAATTGGAACAAAATCAATAAAATGTCTCCATTTAGCCAACTTTGCTTGCTATAATTAAATAGGATGTGACAAACTACTGCATTCAATTGAGTGTTATTTAGCCAAAAAAAAGCATTTTGAGATTAAAGAATATAGTTGCTCTCAGGCAAATACCTATGTAATTATTTTTAATGTATTCTTAAGCAATAATGATGGCAATGCTCTTATCATGTTCAGGCTAATAAAATATTGTACTAAATGTAATATAACTTATTTTTGCCAGTGGTGCGTTGTGAGGAGAAGATGACGTTTGGTGGTGGGATGGGAGGTGGCAGGGGGGGGGGGGTGCGGGAGGTGAGGGGGGGTCGGGTACTGCTTTTGTAAGGTTACAAAGATGTTTCAACTGTTCAATGAAGAGCAAAAAAAGAGGTAATGCAAAGGCTGAAAAAGAATGAAACTAGATTCCCTGAAAGAACAATGATGAATGATGGGACGTTTTCAGCAATGTTTCTCCTGCCCCACCATCAGTTTGTAATGCTGTTGAATAGTCACTAGACCCGAGCAAGATTATAATTACGTTTTCAATATTCATAACGTATGCGAATTCTTCAACACGGCATATGAACGACTTTGCATGATTTTCACGAAAGTTCATGAAAATAATAACAGAATATTGTACACATCTATTTATCCCGGTCCTGGGAGGTACCCGTGCTCCATCAAGACACTCCAACCTACCCCTCTTTAGACAAAGGTATGTTCTTCACAAGGAAAATGAGAGCTATACTGTACAGCATAATAACCAATCGATGGCAGGAATGTCATTGGCAAATTCATATTCCACATGACTGCTATTCACTAATCTCCATACTGAGGGAGAGAGTTCAACAGAGTTACAAGGGTTTCCTCGCTGTTTTAGCTAAGACCAACCAAGAAAGACATGCCTGCTGCAGTGGAGTGAACCACTGGTCATGAATAGCTCCCTATCAGGTTATACGAATTGCATGCCCAGATTACTACACTGAATCCACGGTATTTACAAAGAGTGCCTGAAAAATGAGTGAGGAAGAGCATACTGCAAACCAGCCCAATCGATGATAGGGCTTGGACATGTTCTTCCTAAATCTTTGTTTTAAGAAATCAGTAATCCAATAGCCTGCGGTGTTTCTCACTGTCCAATTCTGTATGCAAGATGGAAATACTGTGACAGTAAACAGTCAACGCTAAAAGCCTTACTAAAAAGATTGACAGGAAGCTTGTGATTCAACTACCCATTCTAAACCTACCACATGCCCCCTTAACAAAGAGAAATTGATCACGTCTATCACCAAAGCTTAAGTGCCATTTTCTGAGACAGTGCCTATGATGATATATCTAGGCAGGTAACAGAAAATTGGATCCCTTGCAGTAGCCACAGTTAGTGGATAAGGGTGTACCAATAAGCTTGTCAAATTCTTTCCAGCCTTAGTCCTTCTCCAAATCAAAGGTACCAAGATGAAGTAATTCCAAGTACACACTACCTATATTTCCTATAGATCAGGAATATGCTTCCAGTAGATTAGTTAAACAATGAATGATCCATTTACAGTTCAGAATTTTGTAGGTTCAGTACAACAGGGAGAGATGTACTCGCTGACTAATCCTCACATTCCCCTTTCTTTTATTTTAGAAAGGGTTGTTAAAGGTTTATCAGTCATGCTATGGATGCACAGAGAGCTACTTAATCTGTGGGAATATTTCTTCTTGTGACATTGGTGATGCTCAACCGTCCACTACTCTGCTTTTCCTGTTACTAATATGTCAGGGCACTATTCCAAAAACCAAGATGATGATTCATTTATTGTGTAGCTACCCAATATGCAATTTTAAAGCAAAATACTTGAGGTTACTGGTTAACCCAGCAGAAGTGTGATGGACATGGGAAATGCTCAACATGTCTGACTGATTGATTCTTAGCGTGCACAGGGTACTGATTAACGTGCTAGGGGTTCTTATTAACTTGCCAAGGATGCCATTTAAGGTACAGTCACATTTTCATGTCCTGGGCTGCTGATCTATTTCCCAAAGGTGCTACTCAATGTTAAAATATGCCCTATAAGTGAGCCATGTGTGCTAATCAATGCTCCAGCACTTTCGCTCAATGTTCAAGGGTGCCTTCAATAACATGTCTCTAACCCCTATACTTTAAGGCTCCTTTACCCTGGGGGTAGCCCTCTATGTGACTCCTGAGAAGATGAAAATTGTGTCCTTTTGTTTCCTAATGTAAGAAGTACTCGCCAGGTGCTTCCATTGACAGCAAAGGGGCAGAGCAATATTTAATCTATCCTGTAAGCTTCTCCTAGGACTGCTGTTCACATACTACTGTTGCACTGGATGCAGAAGTAGTACATTGTTTGTCAGGTTCAATTACACCAATGAGGTAGTTGCTTAAAGGGCTAAGCAGGCAATAAAGGGCACAACCATGCTACAAACGTTTAAGGAAGATTAAAAGGCAGCCTCGAGGTGAATGTTTCTTAGCCACCCGGAATTACTTTGGACATCACTGAAACTGAAAAAGTAGAGCGGAGAGTGAAGAGAATAACTACAGACCAGTTTGAGTCCACTCAAAGGAGCATTCCACCCAAATTACTAGGCCATTCCTATCACAGGGGAAGCTTGCATTTGAAGGACCTTTGGAACTATGTTCCAGGCCTTGGCTGCAACAATTGAGAAAGTTTCATCCCCATATCTGGAGGTATGTGATTAAGGACCTCGAAGGGAACTTCTCGATGGAAATCATTAAATGATCCAATGGATGAATGCCAGGGGTAGGAGTGTTGTGTTATCTACAGGACCCTCCTGTCCGCTTTCCACTGTACAATGTTATGGCTAGCCATTTATGGAGAAAATGACTGATCTTGTCATCCACTGGTTGGTCGTGTGCAAATAACGCTAAAAAAAAAAGCAGTGCGGATGCTGCTGCCAGAGGGGCTGGGGACCAAAAAATCTGCTATCCCTACAAGCCTGCAAGGGAGCGCTCAGTGACTCTACTTTCTCAGACGTGCTCGAGGGCAGAGTCAGCCTTCTCACCAAAAAGGCAAAACCTGACAAAAGGCATAACCATGAGTGACATTTGAATGTCAGCTGAATAGCCCAATGATCTCATTCACATGTGGCACACAGCACTGCTTTGCCTAAACATTTGGTCTTGTCTGGGCCTGGCCATGTGACATACTTGAACTCATACTGACCATCTTGAATGGTCTGTACAAAGTTAGCATGGACTTCTTCTGGTACTGCTGGCACGATTTCAGTGACCACCTCCCAACATTCATGGAATAATCATCCCCTGCAAACAGCTGGAGTTTACTGATCAGAGGGCACAGTTAGCTGTAGCAAATATCCTCTATTCAAATGCCTCAGTTCTTTTCATTCAGTCTGGGGGTGAGTTAATCCTGCTAGTAGAAGCCTGTACTACCAGGTTCCAAGGAGTAGGGTGTTGTGTCAGGAAGGCACGATCACCAGTAGCAGAACTGCATTGAAGTGCCACTTGTCTTGCAAGATCAGGGTGTAGCATACATTTCCATGAGGATGTCAGTCAGTGCTTTTTTGAACTGCAGTAAGGGTTTAAATGAAGGCTGTCAGGGTTGCAAATCTTCCATGACGATGTTGTTTTTTTCCTCAACAGAAGGCAGCTGCAAATCTAAGACTTTAGCCGCTCATCTAATGACTATGCCAAATTAAACTAACTCTTCAGTGGAAGTGCTGGGAGAGAATGTAGCCCTGTTTATGTGGAATTGTCCAGCCCACAGGCCTTTTGAAGGTCCAGAAACAAATTGTTATCATCATATTGTGGGGAACATTCATCCCCATCATCACCACCAAAATCTGGTTGGCTCTAGACAGAGTCTGACCTAAACAGTTGTTGGAGCAATGGAGGGAGTCTTCCAGGCATCAGCATCAGAGTGTACCGGAGCCAGGCACCTTGGAATTGTGCTAGGATATGTCTTCGTTCACATTTGAGATGGATTCAGTTCAGAGTTAAATAGACCAATGGAGTCAGCATCCTCTTCTGGCATTGGCAGTATCTGGGCTAGCATCAATGCATCAGGAACCAGCATGGATTGTGGTACCAGGAGTGGAGCATACTCTGAGGTTGGAGCTGAACCCAAACCAGGTTCAGGAGACAGATGGCACAGAGGGTAGAACCCTCCCCTAGGGAAACCCACCTGGAGGCACATGAAGATCTATGTATCTCGGAGGTGTGCCAGAGGGTGCCAGTAGGGTGATAAAGGAGAAAAGCATTGCCTCCTTGAACATCTCAATCTGTTGTGGCATCACAGTGACAGCGGGAATTCGGGATACATTAGGATGGGCCACGTAATCAGCTTCTCCGTAGGTGGCCGGGGACAAGACCGAGGAGTACCTAGACATCCTCATGACTTCTCAGAAAGAGGACTATGTCCATTTGGATTTCTTGTGCTTCTTCTTGGGTTTAGACTTACCCAAAGGCTTGAACTATAATGAAGACCCATCCCTGGAAATGGCCTAGAGAGTGGGAACAAGTTTGTGCCCTTGACTTTATGCACAAATGAGGTTTATGAGTCTTGCTGCAGTGCTCGGTGGTGTAAGCTTGGTTTGGCTTTCCCGGATCACCATTGGGTTCATCAGGGTACACAACTTACATGAATTGGAGTAGTGGCTCAAACCCAAACACAAGAGACAGACCTCGTGGGGATCTGTCACAGACATTTGTTTGTGATGGTCCCAAAAAGGTTTAAATCCTATATGTTTATGAGGGGACAAGTTTCCTTGCATACTGAGAAGAAATCTGTAGAGAAAAGTTTGCCAACTGACGTGAATAATTGAGATGGCACCTCCAAATATGTGTACGAACATCTGGAAAGAAAGGAATTGACGTCAAAGCACTTGGGTGCTGCCTATATGCAGCTCCAGCCGTCACTCCTGCGTCAGTGTGGAGCCTACGCCGAGCTGCATGACACCACCTAATGACACGCAGGAGGTCTGCTGAAAACTCTGCAGGATCTAGTCATCATCACAGTTTTATTTGGTATGTGACCTGCTCTAGTCAGTAGATCCATGTTACAAGCGGTCCAGAGTGATCCAGCAATTCTGAAGGCAGGGGAATAACTAGGACTACATTTTGTTTCAATAACATGTAGTGTTTCACATGGAGTTTTCAGCTGCTCTTAGCAGCTGAGACGTCTGTGTGAAACACCAAAACTAACAGAAATGATCAAGTTCATCTGAATTTGAATTAACCAGGTTCTCATAATGAGGGCTTTGGTAAATGCATTTTGTTGTCATCCATCTATCAATCTGTTCATCCATCATCCAGGAATGAGGTAGCAAATATGAAGTCACTGATTATGTGTTTTGTGATGACATTTATAAAATCATGTGAATAGATGATATAGTATCCTAACTGCCACATTGTTGCCGTTTAAGCTTTTCCATTGTTCTCTAGTAAGCAAAATACTTTTTCTTCAAAGAATGGTGCATGGTCACAGTTAATGTGAGCTGGATGCCTACACCAAACACAGGAAGGGAGTTTTATTAATTTTGGAAGAATCACAAGGCGTCTTTGGGTAACTGAAGGGAGAGAAGACATGTGAACGCTTAGTGGAGAAGAGGAGCATGTAGAGAAGACCTGACTTTACCACATTAATTTTAAGGCCCTTATTCCATGTACTCTGTGACAACATGCAGTCCTTTGGAGATGTGCCCCAACTGGCCTTTCAGTTCCCATAATTAAAACAAGATATGTGTGTGATGTCAGCATAAGAGTGCAAAAAATAAAAAAAGGTTTAAGATGAGCTTGAGGAGGAACATGTTGACAATGAAATTATGTGGGGAAAGGGATCATTGTAGACACAAGTAACAGCAACAAACGTGAAGAGGGACCTAGGCAGGATGGACTAATGATCCCAGTATATCAGGAAAGACTTGAAGCAACACTGGAATTGACCAAAGACACTGGTGATATTGAACAGTGGGTCAGAGAGGTTTTGGTGAAAGACTGCTTCAAAAGTGCCACAGATTGTTTAGAGGATGAGCATGGTTGAATGTAGGTTGCTGCAGATGTAGCATTTTGCTAATTAGTATACAACAGCAAGGAATGATACACATATTTGTCTTTGCATAAACTAACACTCTCCCGCCTCTTACATATGGTTAGGCAAAAATATCCTGGTTTTTATTTAGATAATAAGCTCTCTCTGAACAATCAGAGTAACAAGCCTATTACTACCTGCTTCTTACAGTTTACAGTCTTGAAAAAATATTTCTCTTACCTGCCACTGGAGTTCTTAAAGTTAGTTTCTCCAGCAAATATTGTTTCAAGGCGTCATTACTGTGGTGCTTACACAGAATATCTGAACAAAAAATATTGTGGGAGAAAATATTGTGTCAAGAATATTGAGGACAAAAATATCAGGAAGGTAAGTTTCTATAGGTAATTAGAGTTTTACTATATTTAACTCCACATATATATCATCAAGATACATATATCTTCAAGGTGCATAGATGTGGAATTAAGAGTAATAAATCTATACTCACCTATTTGAATTTATATTCTCAATATTTTGGTGTTAAATATTTTTGACACAATTTTCTGTCCACACAATACTTTTGGCTCCGATATTCTGTCAATGATCCATTACTGTACCAGCCTTTACCTTTGAGCTCCCAAGCAAGATACTGCTAAGCTACAACTCCTTCATAATGTGGGTGTTCACTTAAGGTTTGCTTAGGCTGGAGGACCTGATAGGTGTGCTCTCCACTGGCTTCCGGAGGAGAGTATCATATCTATCAAGTCTCTGCATGGTCTACCATGCGGTGCACAGATTGGGCCCTGCTTATCTGCAGGGGATGTTTTATAAGTATTTATCTACCTGTTCCCTCCACTCCACTTCCAGGAATTATCTGCAGTTGCCCTATTTCAGAAAATTACTTGGTGGAGGCTACGCATTTAGGCCCGTATTTATACTCCGTTTGCGCCGAATTTGCGTCGTTTTTTTCGACGCAAATTCGGCGCAAAACTAACGCCATATTTATACTTTGGCGTTAGACGCGTCTAGCGCCAAAGTATGAAGAAAGAGCGTCATTTTTGGGCGTGAACGCCTTCCTTGCGTTAATGAGAAGCAAGGAAGGCGTTCCCGTCTAAAAAAATGACGGCGACGCAAATGCGTCGTATTTATACTCCCGGGCAAAAATCACGCCCGGGAGGTGGCGGGTCAAAAAAACCCGCATTTGCGCCTGAATTTAACGCCTGGGTCAGGGTAGGCGTTAAGGGACCTGTGGGCTCAGAATGAGCCCACAGGTGCCCTCCCCTGCCCCCAGGGACATCCCCTGCCACCCCTGCCCACCCCAGGAGGACACCCAAGGATGGAGGGACCCATCCCAGTGAAGTACAGGTAAGTTCAGGTAAGTATAATTTTTTTATTTTTTTATTTTTTTTGTGGCATAGGGGGGCCTTATTTGTGCCCCCCTACATGCCACTATGCCCAATGACCATGCCCAGGGGACACAAGTCCCCTGGGCATGGCCATTGGGCAAGGGGGCATGACTCCTGTCTTTACTAAGACAGGAGTCATTAAATGGCGTCTGGGCGTCGAAAAAATGGCGCAAATCGGGTTAAGACGATTTTTTAGCGTCAACCTGACTTGCGCCATTTTAAGACGCCCTAACGTCATTTTTTCCCAACGCCGGCGCTGCCTGGTCTACGTGGTTTTTTTCCACGCACACCAGGCAGCGCCGGTCTGATTGCGCCGTCTAACGCCATTCCATAAATACGGCGCCCGCATGGCGCTTCAGAATGGCGTTAGACGGCGCAAAATATTTTGACGCTAAACTGCGTTAGCGCAGTTTAGCGTCAAAAAGTATAAATATGGGCCTTAGTTTCCTAGGAACAAAGCCCTAAAATGCTCTGTCGCTTGCTCATAGTCATCAATTAGCATTGCTCCTTCAAAAAATCATTAGAAACTTTGCTCTTTGATTGACGTCTGTCAAGTATTTATGTTGAGTAACATCTAAGTTGTCCCCTCAGTGCCAGGACACCATTCCAGGTATCATAACAGTATACAAAATTCAACCTTATTTGCGATATTTCCATTGAATTTCAAAAATCTGGAGGTTGATTGTTAGACAAACTTCTGGGTCTTGTCAATATCTGCCCATGTTCATTTAGCAGGCTTCACATTTTACAAATAATATCCACAAAAGTGTTAGTCAGATTGTTCCAGTCAGCTAGAAGCTATTTGGTAACTCAGAGTGAGCCCATAGACTGAGCACAATTGTCAGCCATTTGGCACTATTTGAAACAGGTTCTTGTTAATAATGTTAGACATACATGATTAGAATCCTGCTGTCTACTTATCGAGAGTGCCAATACAAGGCCACAGTACTCCATCCAAGATGTCTGTTGCTACATTAATTTCATTGTCAAGTCAAGAACACCAGATGCTATATTGTTAGCCGAGATTCACAATGCAACGAGCCATGATAGTGACCTGCTGAGGTTAAAAGACATAATTACACATCAGTAGTGTAACAAACATGTTCGACCTCTCAATAATGATTGTGAATATCAAAAATACAAAAATGTCAAAGATGAACTGTTCATAATGCAGAAAGGAGTTACACTGCAAGGGTTAGGAATACTGATTCAGGAGAGTCTGGGACAGAAAGTGATTGAAGTGCCTCACAATGGACATTGTGGTACTGTTGTCACAAAGAGAGTTCTCCAAGACAGAGCTTCATTTCCATACTTAGATGAAAGAGTCAAAAACAAACTTAAGGCCTGTCACATATGCAATTACCTGTCAACCAATGTTACTCAACATATTCTGAACATGTCAGAACTCCATAGACATGCATGAGAGAGAATAGCCATTGATTTATTTGTTCCACTTGATAATAGACAACATCTAATGGTGATTATAGATTAATATTCATGTTTTCCTTTGGTTGAAGATCTCTCATGATTCACAAATGAGCTTTTGAAAAACTAGATGGTATATTCCCAACATGGGCATCCCAGCTATTAAGAAGTCTGGTAATGTCCCTCCCTTTAATAGTAAAAAAATCCAAAGAGTTATTGGAGCATCTAAGCGTCAAGTATCAAAAGAGTACAACTTTTTGGCCACAGGCCAATGGAGTTGTTGAGCGCTTTATGAGCACAGTAAAAAGGGCAGTGCATTGTGCAACCCTTGAGTAGCTCAATTTGAAGTCTTGAATTCTACTCTATGAGCTTGTAGTTTGACACCTCACTCGACCACAGGTGAAAGTCCTGCAAATGTGATGTTTGGGAGAGCAATGACAACCAAGTTACCTCAATGTACCACCAAAAGAGACAAAAGTGAAAACATAATTCATACAAGGGACTTGGTTAACAAGCAGACAATGAAAGCTTATGCAGACAAGGAGACATGCAAAGTACTGCTCGTTTAGAAAAGGAGATTTGGTGATCGCCTAACAGATGCGAAAACGATAATCTGATGGTCCCTATGATGCTGAACCTTTCCAAGTGGCTTCTACCAAGGGACACATGGCGACTGCCCAGTGCCCTGGGAAGTCTGCTACCAGAGACTCTTCTCTCTTCATGCCTGTGTTTCATCGGTCTTCAGCTCAAAATGATGAAAGAAAGACTGACTTTGAAAATTCAGTGACTGCTGCTGACTCCTTGCCAACTATAGCCATCCCTGACACTGAAGATGACATCTCACAGCTGTCAGTCACCAGATCAAAGCACCAAGAAGATTGATTGGAGATAAATAGTTGTACTGATATATATGTATATGTAAATGTCTACTGATTTTCTAAAACATTTTAATTTTTCATTTCATGGAGGGGCAGATGTAGTGTCTTGCATATTTAGGACTGAATCTTTCTGGCTCCTAACGGACTCTACATCAGTGTGATGTAATCACTGAAATGTAAGGAAAGCTTGGTTTGGAATATAGTAGTTCACATGTACATACAGAGGAATAAAGGCAAGTGATTTACAGCTATGTGTGGCATAGTCATTGGTGGGTACCCAGGCTGGGGAGGATGCTACAAGCATCATCAGAACCAATGCAGTGCAATGCAACTTAACATAGGATCTCACACTACAGCACTCGCATCTCCACAGAAATAACGCCAGACAACCAGAAGCCTCGCAAAGCAACTCTACACTGACTATGCAGCCCGGATGATTTTTTACAGAATGTTGTAGCTTTTGATAATGACTGGGAAAAGGTACAAATTCACCTCAAGCGCAACCTCACCTCTCCTTTCCTTAGGCTTGCCTTAAAAGAATCTCGAAGACCTATTTATAATTAAAAATATACATGTAGTGAGATTTGGTTCCTCCCAGAGGATCAATACTCTCACACCTCATGCTGATTAGTTTCATTCTGCTTCCTATGCAATGCTTGCATTGAAGTACATGAGGGACTACTTTACATTTCAAAAGTACTTTGAGTTTCAGATCCTCACAATCTTAATGATAAAATAAAATATTAAATATACCCTATAGATACGTTGAATGCAGAAGTCACTATTTTTTAGGAGGGAGACAGAAAGCAAGACGAGCCTATTGGATTTGCCAATGTTTGTGTTTGGTAAAAGAATTTAAAAACTGAAAAGGTGCACGCAAAAGATGAGCTGTATTACAAAACACAAATGTTTACCGATCACCGTCCCAAGGTAATTCCCAGGGATTGCTTGCATGTTCATGACAACCAAGAGGGAATCTAGTACTGCCTTCCACCAATGCTCTAATTATGGTAGACAGAATACATATATGCTGCAGTCTGATAAGTGTCAGGCGTGCACGCTAGCCAGAAGAGACAAGAAAAACTTATGATGAAGCAGTAAAATGTACAGTACGTCTCCATCTGGAATTAAGTGATTTCCTCTTGTCAAGGAAGTACTTGCCAGACAGCCAGCTGGACTCATGTGGAAGGGAGTCTCTTGTTCAAGAAGTGACACTCGAGGATCAGAAATATACTTTTCCTAAGAGTTATGTTTAGATACAGATGGGCTCATTGGCAATGTGAACTAAAACAAAAGTGACGAATTGCCAAGGTTGTGTAGGGACACAGAGATGCTTGAAGAAAATCCAGAATATGTCCTCCGCTAACCCGGCCATTCCATTAAAGTCTTTGTGGGATGCCACACTTCATATAGTGTATGTACATTGTGCATCGATTCATCATTCGCTGCCATGCATGTCTATTCAGTGAAATGGTTTCAGAGTGTTTCTCTAGCACTGATCTATCGCGACTCTTGGCGCTTTAGCTGTTGCAATACAAACATTTGAACAGGTTATCTTGTTTAGGAGGCCGCTTTACGTACTCTGCTGAAGACGCCCTATTATAATCACAGCGATACCTGTAAACATTGCAGACCAAGTAACACCCAAACATAGAGGTAAATTGGCTTGGACAATGCAACGAATATTACGATCGAAAAAAACACAAGAAATGCAAAACACTGTATGGACACCAGTATTGGATATCTGTAGATTTAAAGTGTTTTTAACTTAGAGAATTATGTCACTGTAAAAAAAAAAAAGATTTGTAGAAGATTGGAACACTCGGGAGTTATATTAAGAAAGAAACAGAGGCAGGGGGTCTTAAAGGCAGGTTAAGACCTTAAAGCCTGCTTAACTCAGACCATTGTACCACCTTCAGCGAGTAGATTATTGCATTAATCTCAACATTTAGATAAAGTTTACTGTCCCTATGTGGGACACTAGTTGCTTGCCTACACTGGTAGCATACTACATCTGTGGAGTAGATGGCTGGAAGAATGTTGTTTTTGTTGTGATCCTATGAAGGAAGTGATTACATTTTGTGTGTGATGACCGCCATGGTGTGGTTATCCTATTATGGCACACATTGCTTGGCAGTGAGGTGGAGGAAGATTTGAGACAAATGCGCAGGTTACGGCTGTTAGTAAGCTAGCGGCAATGAACAGCTCTGCAGGACACTTTTTGGTATTTCTTATAATTATAGTTCACTTAGCTGGTTACTGCATCTAGTTGTCTTATCTGAGATATTTTGTTAAACTTTATGGTCCAATGCAGCCAATATGGAGAGAAAAATGGAGGGAAGATTGGTTAGCCTATGTTACAATCATCCGATTTCTGATTGACATTGTGGGATGTAAAGTGGCAATCATGGTATGTAGCTAGTTGGGGTGTGCTATGGCGGACTAGTTTAGAGACTTAGACTAGCCTGCCATGTGTGGCAGATATTTTCAGTTACTTCAAGCCTGTTCTATCAGTGGTTACCGGTTTGAAAAGTTTTATAGACATGGCTTTGGGCTATACTGATCATTAAAGGCTCTCTCTCATAATGTAGGCCCTTGCCTGCAGCCCCAGCCTATGACTCTGGTAGATGGAATGTAAAAACCAAAATATCCCTCAGCATCAGACTATAATCCTATAGTTAAATTGTATATTCAGCTGTTGCAGAAATAGGGATTTAAAGAATAAGAGTATCTGGACATTTTGATATGTACTTTTTACTTATATGAGAGTGTTGAATTTCCTCATGCCTGCTTCTTGCTCTTCAGCAAAGCACATGCCTTGGAATAGCTTAAGTGACAAGGAACAACGTGATGTTGAAACTGCTTCTTCAGCTTTTCGTTCCTTATCCTGGCCATGAGTTTTTCCAGTTGGAAGGTTACTTAATTCTTCAGTGAGTCTTTCTTGCATCTGGAAAGACCATATTTGTGCATGTTAGACCTGCCAGCCTTAGGGTGGGCATCCCCTAACTTTTTGCTTCCCTCCCTCCACTTTTAAAGCACTGGTTTTGCTGGTTTTAGGACACTGCACACTTTACCGCTGCTAATCGGTTCATACCCAATTGGCATATTTGATCTACTTGTAAGTCCCTAGTAAAGTGCACTACGTGTGCCCAGGATCTGTAGATTGAATGTTACTAGTGGGCCTGCAGCACTGATTGTGCCACCTACATATGTAGCCCCTTAACCATGTCTCAAGATTGCTGTTTCACTGCCACTTCGGCTTGGCGTTCAAAAGTACTTGCCAAGCCTTAAATTCCCCTTTTTCTACATATAGGTCACCCCTAAGGTAGACCCTAGGTAATCCATAGGGCAGGGTGCTGTGTAGGTAAAAGCGAGGACATATACCTATGTATCCTAAATTCATTTTCCACTACTTTGAGGCCTTCTCCTTTCATAGGCTAACATTAGGGCTACCCTCATGTACTGCTTGAGAGGTAGATTCTGATCAGAAAGTGGTAAACAGGTCATGTTTAGTATGGCCAGAATGGTAATAGAAAATCCTGCTTATTGGTGAGGTTGGATTTTATATTACTATTTTAGAAATGCCACTTTTAGAAAGTGAGCATTTCTTTGCACTTACAATCCATCTGTGCCTTACAGACTGTCTCCAATCCATGTCTGGGTTGGGGTGGTTGACGGCTCCCTTGTACATTTCACCCAGACAACCACAAACAGAGGATACTCAGTTGCTGTTGATGTGCTGCCTTGCTGGCCTCTGACTTTGCTGAGAAGTGCTCTCCAAGGGCTTGTATTGAGCTTGTCTCATGTTCCTGAAGTCTCAGGGCCAAAGATACTTTCTCTCTTCAAGAAACTCCTTGTGCAGTGAAAATCGAAGCACAGCCTGCCAGAAACAATGCACAGCCTGCCCAGCAACGAAAAAATTGCTGAATCACCGATTCTGAACAACGCAGCCCTGCTCCCCGAGTGAAAATTGATGAAGCGCCAGCATTGCGGCCGGAACTTTGACGCACAGCCATACTGGATCGATACACAGCCGAGCTGGAATGGCACATCCTGACTTCCTGAGTGAAGAATCGACGCAGAACCTGCTGTGCGACAGAATTTCCGATGCTTCGCCCACCGGATCGATGCAGCGCCTGTGACTACGTCCCACGCGGCCAAGATTTCCACACATCATACCTGGGCATCATAACAACCCTGCATCGCAATAGGATCTAAGACTCCTTACTGGAAATCAACGAAAAGCCCTTGCAGCTTGAGAATAAAAATGCATCGTCTGTGCAGCGTCAGTAAATCTGATGCACACCCTCTTTTTCCCACGCATCTCCTCCTCTGCGGTCTCCATGCATGTAATTTTGACCCAAAGCAGGTACTTTGTGCACCCAAGAGACCATTGTTATTTTGTAAACACTCAAGACTTTTCTTAACATTGCAAAAGTAATATTTCAAATCTTGATCATTTTGACCTTAGTTTAGCCAGATAAATATCTTATATTTTTTTAAACCTGTGTGGTGTATTTTTGTGGTGTTTTTGCTGTGTTATTGCATGATTTACTGCACAAATACTTTGCACATTGCCTTCTAAGTTAAGCGTGACTGCTCAGTGCCAAGCTACTAGAGGGTGGGCACAGGAAAATTTGGATTGTATGTGACTTACCCTGACTAGGATTGTGGTCCCTACTTGGAAAAGGGTGTATACCTCTACCAACTAGAGACCGCATTTCTAACTGCACAATACACTGTTCTTTAGTGTACTTTACTTAATTAAGGGTGTGTCTAGGCCCAAATAAAATAGTGATACTGCTATTAAGGGGACAGTCCTTTTCCATGTCCATTAGGTCGAGATGTTGTGTTTTCTCCTCTGTCAATTCCTTTCAATGAAGATACAATGCATGTTTCAAGACATAATCGAGGAAAATCGTGAATCAAATTTTGCTCCCTAGGAGATCCTAACTATAGATTATGTGTGCCAACTTTCTAAACTCTAATGCATGTCAGCCGAAGTGAAAAGTAAACTCTTTATTTCAGTATTATAAGGTTACACAGGGCTATTCATATCAGACCTAACCCTAGCACACTTGTATACTTGAGTGTCTCTGCACTGCATATCACTAACCTGCCTGGGCTCCTCCATTTCCTTTCATACCTATAGCTAGTTGTCTGGCTCACCGTTAGTGTTGTCTAACATTCAAATAAAAAATTTCCTGACCATTTAGACTAAAGTAAGACAGAAATTTAACAGACACCGGAAGGGATAAGTGACAGAAAGCCAAAGTTTGGGTTGAAAACTAGAAGTGGGCTTCACACAGTGCTTAGTATTTAAGAGTAAGTGCCAGAGCCCATATTTTTCTAAGAAGCCCACAGGTGCCACTTCTGATGTCAGGGTTGCCCAATACCACAGCTGTTTCATCTTAATTTCACTAAATGTCTCTTTCGTCCAAAAACAAACTCCCTACCCATTTAGCTCACTCTTGCAGATTCCTTTTCACCCCAGCAATATGCATTTTACACTGTTTTTGGTGTATTTCATTTCTTCCTTCTTTATCACTTTGCTGCCTTTCTCTCTCTTGTTCTGGGTTATGGGGTTCAGGAGTTGATGAGAACGTGTGTTCTTCTTTCTGTACCAAGTCCTCATCACCTTCCAGCACTTTTTCCTGAATGGTGGTTGGTGGCCTTGACAAACACTAGTTCCTGGATTCCTTGGGCAGGATTTACGGGAGGTGACATGCGTGACGGGTGCAGCTGCACCCGCCGCACTGCTACATTGCCACCAGCTCCATGTAGAGCCAGCGTCAATGTACAGGCCCTGCATTCCGCTGAGCCAGCTGGCGGAAACACTGTTTCTGCCCCCAGTGGAATGTACATAATGTGGCCTGCAGGGTCCTCGGCGCACTAGCGGTCTTTTGTTGACCACCAGCACCAAACTCGACGGGTGTTCCTAATGAGGGCCTTAATCTTCGTTTGCAAGAATAACAATAACATAGAATTTTAGAAATGTTATTCTTTATAATCATTTTATATTTGACAACTACAATGTTCATAGTACATTAAGTTGAAAGTATAATGATGTTCGATTTAGCTGGTCGGAGTGAAGGCAGCATTTTTTATGGTGTGTTTTAGTCTTCAACATGAAAGCTTATTGTTCCACGGCTGTAGGTGCACAAGAGATGAGAGAGCCTGAGAAAAGCATTACAGGATGGAAGGAGTATCTTGGCATCGACAGCCATAGCTTTCCTGAATGCAAGGGCGTGTCAAGGTTGAGTGCTGAAGGCTTAACAAGACTGAAGGGTCAGTTATAAATGATTTATAGTTTTGGTTTTTCAAAGAAGGTTTTGGTTATGAGGTCATCACAACTGGAAAATTAAGAATTAAGTGTGGTTTAATTGGCAAGGGATTTAGATTCCTTTGCCCCTGCTAAGAGCGGACCTTCTTGAGCTATCGATTTCACTCTTTCTCTGTGGCTTTATGCCACCGCACCTCTCTTGAACAGAATCTTCTATTCAAATTCTGTTTGCTAATCCTTCTCAGATTTTCATTAGTATTAGAATAGTTTAGGAGCTGGATTCAATGGTTAGGCAAGAGAATTGAAATCTAGAATCCCAATATCACATATTTATCCTGATTTTTTGCATTGTCGTTGTTGAAGGTTTGGTCTGTTATATGTTGCTTCGATTCAATATTGTGCAATGTTTTAAGTCTCCATTGGTGATTCTGTATCTTAGTGCTATGGTTTCGAGACACACTTATGTAACTTTGGCTTTGAGTCTTTAATAAAGTTCTATGAAACCCTAATTTGTACTCTGAGGTTTAATACGTGACTATTGAGCTGCACTGTAATTGATATGAATGGTCTGACAACATTATTTCTCCACCCCTTGGAACAGGGAAGAAAGATTAATCAGACCTCAGAAAGAGAAATAGGGCCCTTGCTAGGTCAGATAGTAGCAGAGGACGGTTCACTTTCCGATGTGGAGAGAACTGGAACCGTACTCTAGAGTAACTAGTCCCCAGAGGCCAAACCATGTCCAGAGTTCGAGAGTTGGCGGAATTGAGGAGGATTGGAAGAGAGTTGTACTGGCAGCCGAAGAGTGTGTTTAGCTAGCAGTGATTGTGGAATTAGAGGAAGTTTTGCAAAGATGTTTTGGATGTTGTGTGAGTGTGGTGAAATGGTTATCAGGTCCAACGTGTCTTAAGATTCCAGGGATAGTTTAAAAGGTATAGAAAACACCAGATTATATTGTCTGCTGAGTGGTTGAGTTTGTTCTCGAGACGTCAATGGCAGTTAAAATAGGGACTTACTTTACATGAGTGTTGTCAGAGTCACCAGATCCTCGGGGTCTGTACACGTTCCCAACACGTCCACCACTGAACAGCTCCAAGACTCTGATAGATAAATCAGAGAGACTGAGAGAGTTCAAGAGGGGAAGAGGGGATTAGGAAGGGAACAGCTGGGAAGGAGACCTGTAGTAAGAAAAAGGTTAGAACACACAATATGAAAATTATATCTCCTGAAATCAATACTAGACTATGATTCTAAGCCTAGTCACTATGAAAACATGAACAATCTAAGAGTTAAGTTTAAAATGACTAAGTTTCAAGATGGCCGGATTCCTGTAGGGGAATCAAGATGAATTAAATGAAAACTTTCTTATTCAAGTACTTTCCTTTACATGAGAATCAGAAAAACATTCTGACTAAATTTTAAACCAGTCATATAAATCCTGTTTTGAGAATGTATACCAGGACCATACATTATTGCATCTAGAAACTCTGGCCTTCTGTGGACTCTTAAAATGTTTCAACACAAATTGCGCATATTGCAGATATATATCTATCTATATATATATATATATATATATATATATATATATATATATATATATGTTGGAAAATGGGTTATTGGTAGGGCAGGTAGATACCTAAACCTAGCAACAAGCCACTAACCTCCACATAGGTACAGTTAGGTCTCAGTAAATTAATCCCAGCTCAACCCTTGGTAGCTTGGCAACGAGCGTCAAGGCTTAACTTAGGAGACAAAGTGTAAAGCATTCAAATATCACAAAACAGTAATTAAATAAAACACAGGAAACAGTTTAAAAATCCAAAACCAATTCATAAAAATAGTTTATATTTTTATCTTTAAAATGACACAAAAACTATTAAAATCGGTTCAGGGGAACCGGAGATATGAATTTTTAAAGAATTATTACTTTTCTAGCGCTTAGAAACAAAAAGCGCCAATCGGGTCATCTGGTTGCACCTCGACCGGGGCAAAGTCAAACTTTCAGGCCGACCGCGATGGAGCCCTGCTCGGCTACAGGTCGCGGGAGGCATCGGTTAAAAAGTTACCTTCTGACTTAGGGGGTCATTTTGACCTTGGCGGACGGCGGAGGCCGTCCGCCAAGGTACCGCCGCTGAATGACCGCACCGCGGTCAAAAGACCGCGGCGGCCATTCAGACATTTCCTCTGGGCCGGCGGGCGCTCTCCAAAAGAGCGCCCGCCGGCCCAGAGGAAATGCCCCTGCAACGAGGACGCCGGCTTAGAATTGAGCCGGCGTAGTTGCAGGGGTGCGACGGGTGCAGTTGCACCCGTCGCGTATTTCAGTGTCTGCTTACCAGACACTGAAATACTTTGCGGGCCCTCTTACGGGGGCCCCTGCAGTGCCCATGCCATGGGCATGGGCACTGCAGGGGCCCCCAGGGGCCCCGCGGCACCCCCTACCGCCATCCTGTTCCTGGCGGGAGAACAGCCAGGAACAGGATGGCGGTAGGGGGTGTCAGAATCCCCATGGCTGCGGAGCGGCCGCCAGGGTCAGAATGACCCCCTTAGTATTTATTTTTAAGTTTTTCTTCACCGGGACGAACCTGCCAGTTGAATCCGACCTCCTGGAGCCCTTGTCCGGATACGCAATGTGGGTTTCCTCGGTGGAGACTTTTACCTTCGGACTTAGTCGATTTTCGAGATGAAAATCCTTCGACCGGGGTAAACCTGGATCTTGATCCGACGTCCATGGAGCCCTTCTCGGATACGATGGCTGGGAGGTCCCGGTCAACTTTTTACGTTCGGACTTAGTCTCTTTTTCTGATGTTTTTCTTTACCGGGACGAACCACGAAGTCAGGCCGGGTCGCGGTTGAGGCAAGCCGGCTAGAATTTCCGCGGCGGGTCGGTCCCTCTCTGGAGCTTTTTTACAAAATTTGTCAAATCTTCTCCAAACTTCTGGGGCTTCACCCAGATGTTCTTTTAAGGTTCTTTTGGGGTCCACAGCTCACCCCAAGGGTCCAGAAGTTCTGTGATGGTCCTTGGGGGGTGCGGACTTCAACTCCCAGAATGCACCTGGCGCAAACTCCTTTTTGGCCACTGGACAGTGGTCAGCTGGTCGCTTTCTTCAGGAGTTGGTGCAGGGGACTCTGGTTAGCAATTTTTCACCTGTAGCAAACAGGGAGTCCCTCCTTGAACCAGTTGAAGCCAGGCAAAGTCCTTCTTGTGGTGAAGCCCAAGTGTGCAGCTGGTGCAGTCCTTCTGAGTGCAGGTTCCAGGTGCAGGCCAGGGGTCCAGCAGGGCAGTCCTTCTTCTCCTTAAGTTCTTTCTTCTTGAAATTTGGTGGGGATCTGAGGTGTGGGTGCAGGTCTGCCAGTTTTATCCTTGCTCCTGGGTGAAAAGCAGGGGTGCCCTGGTTCTCCAATCAGGGACAGGGTCGTCCCCCTGTGATGACCACTTCCTGGGAAGTGTGGCAAAAATCCATCCCAAAAGGCAACAGTCTCTAAAAATCCAACATGGCTGAATCTGATTTTTGGAGGTTACATCTGGCTGAGCCCACCCACTGGTGTGGCTAAAAATCATAAACACACCCCTCTCCTGCCCTCTCCTAATTTAATCAAGGGGGCACCTAGCTGTCTGGGGTTGCAGGATGTGGGGGTGTTGCTGGGTGCTGCAAATGTCCTTCTCTGCCTTTGAAGACCAGTTTGGCAGCCCTCCCCCTTCCTGCCTCACCATCTGCTGAGGGGAGATTCTCTCCCCCAAGCACATTCCTTTGTGTGAAGCCTGGCCACTTCACACCTCATCAAGGCAGCCTGGCAGAAGCTGCTGCAGGCTGGCCAATCAGAGCACAGCAGCAAAAACAATGCAGAGCTGAAATTGGCAACTTTTTAGGTAAAGTCTAAACTTTTTACCTGAACTAGTTATATTAAATCCAACAACTGGAAGTTGTAGGATTTATTACAACAATTAATTTGATACCAAATTCTTGGTATGCAACATTTAAGGAGACTTTAAAATTTAAAATAAAGTCTGCCCATTCTAGCCTATGAAGGCCATTTACTTCAATGAGGGAAAAACGAATTTGGCTGTTTTTACCTCACCAGGGCTTATAAATCAATTTGTATAAAGTCCCTGCTTATAGTTACATGGCACCCAGCCCTAGGGGCACATAGGGCACACCTTAGGGGTGACTTATATGTAAAAATAAGGTAGTTTAAGACTTTGGAAGTACCTTTAATTCCAAAGTCCAATTTGCATATAACTTTAATTTAAAAGCAGCCAGCAAGGCAGGCTTGCTTTTAAAATGACACTGGGCACCTCAGCAATACACCTAGGTGTGCACCACCTATGCTGTGGTCCCTAAACCTACATGCCCTACCATATACTAGGGACTTATAGGTAGGTTAACTTAGCCACTTTTAATTAGCCTAATTTGCATATCCATTTTACACAGAGCACAGGCCCTGGGACTGGTTAGCAGTACCCAGGGCACCATCAAAGTCAGGAAAACACCAGCAAAAAGAGGAAAATGGGGGCAAAAAGTTATGGGGCCTCTGCAATCAGCCCTGTTTTCTCACAATATATATATATATATATAGTAAACACCATAAAAGGATTGTGCACCATGAATAACACAATATGGATTCAGGAAACAAATCACATAACTTGTCAACTTGAATATTACATAATAAATATATTAGAATAGTGGCATACAATAAACAACATGAAATAACCTTTAGAGAATCATGCGTCTTGCCGATTCGAGTGTTACCATGTAAAATGCCAAGAAATGGTAGCACGCAATGAATATCAAAGTCAAATCATCATTAATCGAATCGCGCGTCTTGCCAATTCGTAAAACACGAACAGGAGCTCAGGAAGAAGTTGCTGCTCTGCACCGGGACCTCTGAATAGTGAGCACTGGGAGTTGGGCTGGCTCTCTTTTCTAGAGTCTTGGCCCAGTCCAGAACCACTACCAGGCATGTTGCAGGGATAGTCTCTGGAAGGCCCTGGAAAGGGGCCACACCCTAACACACTCTGAAAACCTGCAGCAATACATTGCAAAGGAACAGTATTTATAAGCATATTAAAAATAAGTTTTCAGTATTGAACTCTGCAATGCAAAAGGTTACACCACATCATATCAGCACAATGCATAAATTACTTTGTTTTGAGAGTGCTGGGTTTTTTAATTTTTGTCGCCAATAGAGCGCATACTGCTCTGGTGTTGACAAGTGTGAGACAATTGGTATAGTGCATCTTAATGCGCAGATAGAAGTTGTGCTGATTTAGATGTTACGCCAGAGGTTAAGGCCTTATCAGAAGTGACTGTGAACTTTTTTGTACGACTGAAACTACTCATTCCTTAGTAAAGCAGTCAAAGGTTATTGTATTTGTATGTGTGTGATATTTTGATGCAATGGTGTGTGCAGATTGTAAAAAGGGGAAGCTGCTACGAGGAACAACGTCACAGAGTGCTGTACTGGTATAGGTTGGTTGACATGGTACTGCTTTGCTATTGGTGGGCAACGTCATATGGTGCCACTGCACGATTGGTGGTTGTTTTGGAGCAAAGGATTGTGAATACAACATTAACTTTAATTTAATTGGAATATTGTGAAAAGTTTTGAAATATGAAATGCTTTAAAGCTATACAAGATATGTTTAGTGAAGATGTTCAAATCCCTAGAAGGGAGTGAGAAGTCACACCTCCGGATGTTAGTCTATATTTCTATATGGCAATTAATGTAGGGCTCCATACATGTGTTTGGCTTGATCAATGGTGCAAGATCACAGAAAAGGATGGTCTATTAAGATTCCCACAATATAGCACATTTGGGCCCATATTTATACTTTTTAGAGCAGCATTTGCTCAGCTTTTTGACTCAACAACGGCACAAACTTACAAAACACAATTGTATTTTGCAAGTATGTGCTGCTTTTGCGTCAAAAAATGACTCAAATGCGGCGCTAAAAAAGTATGAATATGGGCCTTAATTTGAGAATTATTGAAAATGTGATGAGAGTGTTATGTGAACTGAAGCCACCTCCTAGACTTGCACAATGTGAAGCTATTAATGCTTGGGAACATGCTGCTCATGTGTAAGAAAGAGAAAAATATCAGGGCAGAGTGAAGAAAGCTGTACATACTTATGCAGATGCTAGATGGGATGCTGAGGAGAAAAGAAGGCGAATAGACATGATAGAAGTCAACTGTATCCAGTTTTGACGACCAGTGCAATTGAGGTAGAAGGGGAACGTGTTGGACCTGGCTTTTTGACAGGGTCATCCCCAAATCTTTTTGCCTCCTTCCTCCTATTTTTTCTGACCTGTTGTTGTTGGCTTTTCAACTCTGGGCACTTTACCACTGCTAACCAGTGCTAAAGTGCATATGCTCTTTGTGTAAATTGTACTGTTGATTAGTTTATCCATGATTGGCTATTTAATTTACTTGTAAGACCCTAGTAGAGTGCACTATATGTGCCTATGGCCTGTAGATTAAATTCTACTAGTGGGCCTGCAGCACTGGTTGTGCCACCCACTTCAGTAGCCCCTTAACCTTGTCTCAGGCCTGCCATTGCAAGGCCTGTGTGTGCAGTTTCACTGCCACTTCGACTTGGCATTTAAAAGTACTCGCCAAGCCTAAAACTCCCCTTTTTCTACATATAAGTCACCCCTAATGTGTGCCCTAGGTAACCCCTAGAGCAGGGTGCTGTGTGGGTAAAAGGCAGGACATGTACCTGTGTAGTTTATATGTCCTGGTAGTGTAAAACTCCTAACTTCGTTTTTACACTACTGTGAGGCCTGCTCCCTTCATAGGCTAACATTGGGGCTGCCCTCATACATTGTTGAAGTGGCATCTGCTGATCTGAAAGGAGCAGGAAGGTCATATGTAGTATGGCCAGAATGGTAATACAAAATCCTGCTGACTGGTGAAGTCGGATTTAATTTTACTATTCTAGAAATGCCACTTTTAGAAAGTGAGCATTTCTTTGCACTTAAATCTTTCTGTGCCTTACAATCCACGTCTGGCTAGGTTTAGTTTATAGCTCCTTGTGCATTCACTCAGACACACCCCAAACACAGGGTACTCAGCCTCACTTGCAGACATCTGCATTTTGAATGGGTCTCCCTGGGCTGGGAGGGTGGAGGGCCTGCCCTCACACAAAGGACTGCCACACCCCCTACTGGGACCCTGGCAGACAGGATTGAACTGAAAGGGGACCTGGTGCATTTCTTAGCCACTCTTTGAAGTCACCCCCACTTCAAAGGCATAATTTAGTATAAAACAGGGCCTCTGACCTACCTCATCAGACACTTGCTGGAGAAGAAACCTGAACCAGAATCTACATCCTGCCAAGAAGAACTGCCTGGCTGCTCAAAGGACTCACCTGTCTGATTTCTATAAAGGACTGCTGCCTTGCTGTTGGCCTGCTGCCTTGCTGAACTCTTGTCTGGCTGTAAAAGTGCTCTCCAAGGGCTTGGATAGAGCTTACCTCCTGTTCCCTGAAGTCTCAGGACCAAAAAGACTTCTCTTTTTCATTTGGATTCCTCGTGTGCCGAACATTTAGACGCAAAGCTTGTACCGCAGTGCGAAAATCGCCACACGCCGATCCAGAAAGACGCCGCTCGACGCGAGGCCTGCAGTGCGACCGGAACTTCGACGCACGGCCTTGCATGGACAACGCCGCCCGACTTCCAGAGAGGAAATCGATGCAACGCCTGCAGTGAGAAAGAAAATTCCACGCAGAGCCTCCCGGAACGACGCGCAGCTGGATAACAAGCTGAGGAATCCACGCACAGACCCTGGGACATCTGGTAATCCCGCGATCCATAGAAGGAGACGGTCCGCGTGCCAGAAAACGATGCACGTCTTCCCCGAGTGAAAAATAACGAAGCAAGTCCGTGTGTGAAGGGGCGCAAGCGACGCACACACCATTTTTCCTCCCGTAGAACAACACACGTCTCCCCGCGTGAAAAATAACGAAGCAAATCCGTGTGTGAAGGGGCATAACCGACGCACACACCATTTTTCCACGCATCTACTCTTCTGCGGCCCTCTGCGGAGATTCTCCACTCTACACCAGGTACTTTGTGCTTGAAAGAGACTCTGGCCCTCATTCTGACCCTGGCGGTCTTTGACCGCCAGGGCGGAGGACCGCGGGAGCACCGCCGACAAGCCGGCGGTGCTTCAATGGGGATTCCGACCGCGGCGGTAAAGCCGCGGTCGGACCGGCACCACTGGCGGGGTCCCGCCAGTGTACCGCGGCCCCATTGAATCCTCCGCGGCGGCGCAGCTTGCTGCACCGCCGCGGGGATTCTGACCCCCCCTACCGCCATCCAGATCCCGGCGGTCGGACCGCCGAGATCCGGATGGCGGTAGGGGGGGTCGCGGGGCCCCTGGGGGCCCCTGCAGTGCCCATGCCACTGGCATGGGCATTGCAGGGGCCCCCGTAAGAGGGCCCCTAAATGTATTTCACTGTCTGCTGCGCAGACAGTGAAATACGCGACGGGTGCAACTGCACCCGTCGCACAGCTTCCACTCCGCCGGCTCGATTCCGAGCCGGCTTCATCGTGGAAGCCTCTTTCCCGCTGGGCTGGCTGGCGGTCTGAAGGAGACCGCCCGCCAGCCCAGCGGGAAAGTCAGAATTACCGCCGCGGTCTTTCGACCGCGGAACGGTAACCTGACGGCGGGACTTTGGCGGGCGGCCTCCGCCGCCCGCCAAGGTCAGAATGAGGGCCTCTGTTTACTTTTTAAAGTCTTCAGACACTTCATATCACTTTTTAGTGATATCTTTACAAATTCATATTGCATCTTTGATCGTTTTGACCTGCAAATACCCAGATAAATATCACATATTTTTCTAAACACCGTGTGGTGTATTTTTGTGGTGCTATATTGTGTTATTGTATGATTTATTGCACAAATACTTTACACATTGCCTTCTAAGTTAAGCCTGACTGCTTGTGCCAAGCTACCAGAGGGTGGGCACAGGATAATTTGGATTCTGTGTGACTTACCCTGACTAGAGTGAGGGTTCTTGCTTGGACAGAGGGTAACCTGACTGCCAACCATAAACCCAATTTCTAACAGAAAGGAAAAAAACTAAGAAAATGAAAGAGGAAACAAAAAGAGCCCGATGATTTTAGTATGGACAGCGATGAAGGCTCTGGAGATAGTCTTTTGGATGTGTTACTTTCCAAACATCCACCTGACTACAATAAAGTGAGGGAGGGAAGTGGGAGTCAAACTGTTGAGGATAGTGGTCTGACTGTCACAACTGCTCCAATAAGGTAATCCCTAAACCTATGGGAGATACTTCCACTAGCATACCCTGTGAGTTAAGAAGTGAAGGTCTAAGAGAATGTGCCCCAGTTGATCCTGCAGTGAGTGCTGTTAATGCCCTTACAGCCCCGTTCCTATAAAATAGAAGGCCTCAGGAGAAATACATACAATTTGGCTGTACCTAATAATGCTAAAAGGCAGAGTGGAGTTCCTAATATTTCAGGTATTAGGGAGTTTGTTTCTTTAGTTCCAACACACACTAGCACTCCCTGTGGAGCGAGTAAAGATATGACACTGAATATGTCACGACGCACTTCAATAGGTACTTAACAGATGATACCCACACATACGACTTCTGCCTGGGAATTTTTTTTGAATTTGGGATATAGTGCTCAGGAAAATGATTCCTCACTTATGATCCATTAGTGCAAAGAAGATAGAAAACTAGGTACACTTGTTTAATGGGAATAATCCATCTAAAGAGAGTACTGATTCAGGAGTGAGTCAGGGAACACTTCCATCTGCACCAAGAGAGAGGACTTTAAATGTGGCAAAGTTGGCAACAGAATTGGATGCAATGATTCTTGAAAATCTTGGTATGGAACAGCTAGAGACTTATCAGGAAGATGAGCTTACATCCATGTGTAAGGATATTACCAAGAGAGCAGGACAAGTCCATGATAAATTGGCAAAACTGACTCAACAATATGAGTTAGACTTAAACAAAACCAAAGCTTTGCAAAGGAGCTATTGTGTGTGTTTCAGTGAAAAGGACATTGCTGATATGAGAACTCCAGGATTAAAAACTCAGATCTGGGAACTGATTCAGAATATTAGGAAATTGAGTAAATCAGATAAGTCGGAAAACAAATGGACACAAAATAAGGAGGTGACAAAACGTTCAGGTGAACCGTGTAGGGTTGGAGCAGAGGGAGGTGTTGCAACCTTCCCTTTGACAGAAGTGCCTGGTGGAGGTTATGTTCATGTGCCATGGACAGAAGTGATCTTGTACCATTTACCAATGATTTCCCAAAGTTGCTACAGTAGCCAGTAGAATGGCATCAACAGGTTGAACGGTTCGTATAAATTTCACAGGTGCTTTTGGATTGATTTTAATACATTGTTTGAGTTGTTCCAAGGGACTTGTGGATGAACTGTAAAATAGCTGTTCAATGGCTTGAGACGGAACCGACTAGGAATGCAGTAATTAAGGGTACTTTGCAGTTGGTGATGAAAAAATATTAGGAAGTTATGACATTACTGAAAGGGAAGGTGCCTCCTCAAGATGTCAATTCGGTCAAGAGTGATCGGATAACTCAAGAACCAAAGGAGTCAATCCATGCTTACTATGAAAGGTTGTTACAAGTATTGAAACAATATAGTAGTATGGAGACTTTTGAGGCAAACAATATGAGACATTTTGTGTCAAGGTTTGTGACATGGTTGACGCTACAGATAAGCCTGATAATTCAGCAGCATATAGGGGCATATTTATACTCTGTTTGCGCCGAATGTGCGTAAAAATTTTTGACGCACAATCGGCGCAAACCCTGCCCCATATTTATACTTTGACGTCCAACCCCGCGGGCGTCAAAATTCCACCATGTGCATAATTTTTTGGAAGGGGGAACCAGCCTTGCGTTAATTATATGCAAGGTAGGCGTTCCCTTCCAAAAAATGACTTTAAGGCCTGTGCCACTTATTTATACTCTGACGTCATTTTGACGCACAGGAGGGGGCAGGCCTAAAAAAACTGCGCACAGCCTGACGGGCGCCGTTTTTTAACACCTGGGTCAGGGCAGGCGTTAAGGGACCTGTGGGCTCGGAAGGAGCCCAGAGGTGCCCTCCCCTGCCCCCAGGGACACCCCCTGCCACCCTTGCCCACCCCAGGAGGACACCCAAGGATGGAGGGACCCATCCCAGTGAAGTAAAGGTAAGTGCGGGTAAGTATTTTATTTCGTTTTTTTAAGTGTCATAGGGGGGCCCGATTTGGCCCCCCCTACATGCCACTATGCCCAATGACCATGCCCAGGAGACATAAGTCCCCTGGGCATGGCCATTGGGCAAGGGGGCATGACTCCTGTCTTTGCTAAGACAGGAGTCATGTCAATGGAGGTTGGGCGTAAAAAAAAATGGCGCAAATCCGGTTTGAGGCCTGAATTTTGCCTCAGACCTGACTTGCCCCATTTTTTGACGCACAACCCCCATTTTCCCATACACCGGCGCTGCCTGGTGTGAGTCATTTTTTTTGACGCACACCAGTCCGCAGCGCCGGTTAACGTCATTCCATAAATAAGGCGCCCGCATGGTGCGTTGGAATGGCGTTTGCCAGCGGTAAACTTTTTGACGCACAACTGCGTTGGTGCAGTTTTGCGTCAAAAAGTATAAATATGGCCCTTAATCTGTTAGCAGAATAAGTCTATTAATGAGATTTTGCGTTGTGAAGTACTGCCATGATGAAATAGAGTTAAGCTGAAAAAGTTGAAGGAAAAGTTCATGTTTACCCAATTGAAAGCAGCTCAAAGAACTAGCCAGAAGCCCATAGCTGTAAACAATGCCAGTACAATGCAAGGTACATATCAACAGCCACAGAATCGAATGCAATGCAGGGGTCGAGAAGTCCCAATAGACCTGAGTACAGGGATGGATGTAAATGGTCTAAAAAATAAAAATCAACTCCTTGTCACCTCTGCAAATAACTGGGACATTGGAAAAGGGAATGTAATTTAAATCCGGCTAATCAGGTCCAAAATGTAGGATTTGGGCTTTCTCAAAATAGAAATCTTAACCAGATGCAAGGTGTACAAAGACCCAGGAGTCAGAATTTTTATGTGACCCAAGCTCCGGTGATGCAAGTTCCCCAACCCCTGATGCAGCAGCAGAATGCTGTTGGATCATGCCACAATGTAAATCAGAGCATGAGAATGAATCTGGATGGGGTACAGGATAATAATCTGTTTCCACAGTTCCCTTTGGTTGACACAGGTAAAAGAAATGGCTCTGACCAGTCAGCCTGATGTTGTCTGAGAGGGGAGGAAGAATGCATGCTTGCGGCAGACTTAGACGTAGACCAGAGAGGACCATTCATAGATATTGATGTGGATGGCCATCCCATGTCATTTTTGGTTGACAAACTACCTGTTCTACTATAAGAACAGTACAAGTCCCAAACCTACCCCTCTTGGGTGCAACAGTCCAAGTTGTTGGTGTACAGAATAAAACATGGTGGCTTAAGAAACTGCCTTGGTCACAGTAAAGATTTTTGAAGACAAGCACAAGTTTATCATATGTGATCGAAGTCCAGTGAATCTCTTGGGAAGAGATTTAGGCCCTCATTATGACACTGGCGGTAAATGCTGCTTACCGCCACGCTGTCGGCTGCCAACTTACCACCGGGGTGGCAGATATCCATTCACCATATTCTGACAAACACACACCAATCCGACAGAATACAGCCACGCACACAAATCCACCACACCAAAGGTCAGTGATAAAGTGGCAGTATCAAAACCCACACCGTTATGACCCACGGATCACCACTGTGGACATTCAACGGCGGTAAACCATTGGCGGTACATACCCCTACACTTAAAATGGACACTCACCAACAAAACAACACCACATTGAACAATTTAAACAACACACTACTGACACTCATACACACAACACACCCACACACCACCACTATAAACACACACACATTACCCACAACCCTTTATGGATACAAACCATTGCCACCAGACAGACACCAAGACCACTGACACAACTAGAGCTACACACTACTCACACCTATACAACACTCACGCATTCCACATAACACACCCCAACACATTACCTAACATACCCTCACCAATACACCTGAAGAGAACACCCATGCACCACAAAGACACCCCCGTTTCACAGAGGAGGAGCTAAGAGTCATGGTGGAGGAAATTGTCAGGGCAGAACCACAGCTATTTAGAGCACAGGTGCAGCAGATATCAATAGCCAGGAAGATGGAGCTATGGTGGAAAATTGTTGAAAGGGTCAACGCCATGGGAGAGCACCCCAGAACTAGGGATGAAGAGGTGGAACGACCTACGGGGGAATGTACGTTCCATAGCAGCAAGACACCAGCTTGTTATACAGAGGACTGGCGGTGGACCTCCACCTCCTCCTCCACAACTCACAGCATGGGAGGAGCAAGTCTTGGCAATACTGCATCCTGAGGGCCTGGCCGGAGTCGGAGGAGGACTGGACTCTGGTAAGTCAACTCTCTACTATTATCACCCCCCTACCTGCATGCCATCACATACCCTCACCCTCACTCCTATCACTCCACAACATCCCACACACCCCACAATCACAACTCACTCATCCCAATGCCAAGCCCAGCATGCTGTACCAATGCATGGACACCCCTCACAGCCCTGCATGGACACTCATCACTAAAGCATGCACACCATAGAGAACTAACAATCCCACCATACACTAACATACACAAGTGAAAGCTGGAAGGGCAAATCCAACCATAGAGGGGAAGCCAGAAATGTACAATATGTCAGACAGAGAAACCGTAACACATCATTTACATCCTCACAGGTGTCTCAGCCAATGTCAGTGGAGAGGAGGTGCCAGCACTATCCAGTCCCCCAACTGAAGGAACCCACAGTGATGAAAGCAACTCTGGTCTTCAGGATCTGGATGACCTACCTGACCCATCATGGACCACTGGACAGCCGGTTCCGCAGGCCTAGTCACATACCACCACAGAGCCTCCCCCATCAGGCAATACCACCACAGCACCCACCCAGCATATCCCCACCTCTGTCCCCAGAACACGTCAATCAGCAATGTGTCCACCTCTACAGGAACCCTAGGCCACACCTCACCCCCAAGACAATCAGGGACCTGGGGTCAGTGGCAGTAGGCACACGGTTCAGGGGACAGAGTCACAGGCCACCAGGGACACTGGGAGGACTGCTGTGCTCCAGGGGGATTACAGGCCCAGGGAACCAACCCGCCAGGACACACTCGCCAAGATCCTGGGAGCCTATCAACATTCCCAGGACACGATGGGCCAGATCCTGGAAAATGTGCAGGAAAACAGGTGGCTTCAGGAGGTACAGTACCAGGGGATCAGGGAGGACTTCCACCTCCGCTGCCACTAGTGGCCAGGAGGCCCCAGCACAGGACTCACAGGCCAACAGCACTGCAGAAGGTGAACCACCCCTCAAACGTTCCCTGCGATCCAGACAGAAGCCAGAGACACTTGCCAAGACCCCTACCAGGAAATGAGACTCTCCTGATTGTGACCCTTGTGTCCCACTCAGTCACCCTGTCCACCTTGAACTGCCATTGCTCCCCTTCCTATGGCCCCTTGGACAATGCACCTGTGCTACAAACAGACTGGAACAATACCTTGGACTTTCCTCCATCATCACCCTATCCCATTGCACTTTCACCCTATATGTTAGTACTTCAATAAACACCCTTTGAAAACAATCCATTTGGAGAGTGTCATGTATATCAAATACGTATTCATTTAAACAGGTACAAACATTGCAAATTAACTGTCCAAGAATGAGGATAGATTAATGACCTGTAGCTGGCTGTAGTGATCACACCAGGAGTATATGCCAGGTTACCAACATCTGCAAAATGAATTGCCAGAGGGAACAGTAATTGGGCATCACACAGATTATAACCAAAGTCATTGAAATGTAAAGTAACACTGTCCTACCTGTGTGTCATTGGAAATATTGACGGACCACAGATGTTCTGTTGTCCTCATCCTCTGCCTCCTCATCCTCACTGGCCACAGGGTCTACTGCTGGCACACAGTCATCTTCAGTCTCCTCTTCCTGCTGAAATGGGACATGGCGTCTGAGGGCCAGGTTATGCAACATGCAGCATGCCTCTACTATCTGGAAGACTTTCTTGGGTGAGTAGCACAGGGATCTACCTGTTAGATGGAGGCACCAGAACCTGGCCTTTAGGAGGCCAAAGGTCCTTTCAATGATCCTTCTGGTTCACCCATGTGCCTCATTATAACGTTCTTCTGACCTTGTCCTGGAATTCCTCACAGGTGTCAGCAGCCATGATAAGTTTGGGTAACCAGAGTCACTTGCAAATATTGAGGGACAACATTTAGCCACACACTATTCCATATGGCCAACACCATAGGCATACAACAACATATACTGGGTGGGAATCAGGTCTCACCTATTAGCCACACCCTGTGCCTCTGTAGTTGGCCCATCACATGTGGGATGCTGCTATTCCTCAGGACAAAGGCATCATGCGCCGGCCCAGGGTACTTAGCATTGATGTGGGAGATGTACTGGTCCGCTAAGCACACCATATGAACATTCGTGGAGTGTAAACTCTTGCGATTTCTGAACACCTATTCATTCTGCCGGGGGGGGGAAGCAATATGTGTTTCATCAGTCACCCCAATTATGTTGGCGATATGTGCCATTGCATAAAACTCAGCCTTCAGTGTGGCCAAATCCTCAACCTGGGGGAAAACAATGTAGCTTCACATGTGTTTTATCAGGGCAGACAACACTCTTGTCAGCACTATTGAGAACCTTGGCTGTGACAATACTGTTGCCAAGCCCACTGTCACTTGGAAAGCACCAGTTGCCAGGAAATGGAGTACTGATAGCACTTGCACAAGAGGGGCTGACGGGTAGCAGATATCAGGTCAGGCATCAATTTGGCACACAGCTTGGCATTGTGGCCTTGTCAAGTCTATAGGTGAGGATAATGTGTCTGTCCTCCAGTGCTGCCAAGTCCACAAGGGGTCTGTACACAGGGGTATGTCTCCATCTCCTATTCATCCACATTGGTAGGAATCTAAGAGACAAAAAGTGAGGAGCCGGTCACAAACTGAACAATGAAGCTAAAACAGTAGTTTTCATCCTGTAAACAGTAATAAGTCAGTGTGATTTTTCCAGTATGTGCTAATAACTCTTGTGATGCAGCATTATTCTAGAGGCCTGCCCCCTCCTGAAATGGCGTCCACCTGTCCTGTGTTTTGGGACAGGTGGAAGTGAGGTAAATCCGCTGACGTTGTGTGCCATTGCGGGAGGCGGTCGGGAACCGCCGTGCAACTCCTCATTGGTTAACATTGGGCCCTATGGGGTATAGTGGCCAATGGTGATCTATGCCGGCGGTGACGGTATGCACCCCCGTGGACCTGACCCCATTTTCTATCATATTCCTCTCTTGCTACCTGACCATCCATAGGAGAGGACCTACACTGCATGTGCTGCTGTAACCTGTGTCTGGAACCTACGAAGGCCCGTGTGACTGGGTAAAGGGCCCCAGCCTTTACTTCGGAGGAGTTGCAGAGACTGGTGGATGGAGTCCTACCCCAGTACAGACTGCTGTATGGGCCTCCAGACCAACAGGTGAGTACACTGTGGGCACGATGCATGGGGCATGGATGGATGGAGTGGTGTGTGTGTAGGCCTCGTGTAAGGGGGTGGGTCGATGTCCTCTTGGCAGCGTACAGGTTGTGTGCTGGGCCATGTGTGTAATAATGTTGATGGGAACGGGAATGGTGGGCCATATTTGTAACAGGCTGGACTCATTGTCTAATGGTATTTCCCCATATGTATTGCCTCTGCAGGTCAGCGCCCATCAAAAGAAGGCTATATGGCATGCCATCACCAAGGACGTGTGGACCCTGGGGGTCTATGGCAGGTGGAGCACACACTGTCGCAAATGGTGGGAGGACCTCAGACGCTGTGCACGGAAGATGACGGAGGCCTAGGTGGGGATGGCCTCCCAACGAGGAAGGGGTGCCCATCGAACCCTGACCACCCTGATGGCGCGCATACTGGCAGTGGCCTATCTCGAGCTGGATGGGCGCTTGAGGGCCTCACAGCAGCCACAAGGGGGTGAGTACAGTGCCATCATTACAACTTACGCATGGTAGGATGGTATCAGGGTCGTGGATGTGTATCAGTGGGTGCCCCTAGGCCAGGCCTGATGTTGCACCGTAGGCCCCCTAGTGGCTAGGGTTCTGAAGGGATAATCCTGCCACCTAGCTCGTAGACATCCACTACTGGTCAGGGCTGCATGGGTCCCAGGTGTGCTACATTTGCCCGTGTGTGCCCCTCCCCATGCCTTGGTGGCTAGCAATATCACTGGTAGTGCAAAGCATAGTGCGTAGGCCTGTTCCCTGTGTGTGAAGGTGCTGTGTACGCCAACTGTGGTGTTGGTGCAGCCATTGACCCAGTGTATCCTTTGTCTCTTTCCCCGCTTTTCTTGTTTTGTCATCCTGTCCTTATGTGCATTACATCATCTGGCAGAGGAGCAGAAGCACCGGCGATGGAGGGAGCTGCATCACACAGGAACCAGGAGCAGAGTCCACCGACAGTGAGGGCACTAGTGGGATGGAGGGTGAGGGGAGCACCATGGCGGAGACTGGAGGGGACACTTCAGACACAGATACCTCCTCCGATGGAAGCTCCCTGGTGGTGGCGGACACTTCTGTGACCACTCCAGCTACAGGTACAGCCGCCACCACCCGTACCAGCACCACCCTCCCAGCAGCCCCTCATCGAGTTGCCCTTACCCGCTCACTCAGGAGGGTGGGTATCTCCTTCACCCCAGGCACCTCAGGCCCTGCCCCAGTGAGCCCTGCTGCCCTGAGTGAGGAGGCTGTTGACCTTCTGAGATCTATCACTGAAGGCAGTCAACCATTGTGAATGCCATCCAGAGGCTGGCAGCCCAGATGCAACAATCTAATGCATTCCTGGAGGGCATTCACACTGAATTGGCAGCCCAACAGAGATCGATTCAGATCTGGCCTCCTCTCTGATGGCAGCCATTGTCCCTGTTTCTACCATCCCCCCTCCAACTTCCACTGCCCAGTCCCATTATCCTCAACCCCAACATATCCTAGGCACATGTACAGATGAGCATGCACACAAGACAACACCCAAGAGTGTCACAGGCAAACACAAGTACCACATGTCATCCCACAGGCACTTACACAAGCACCATCCAGTTGCAGACACAACAATATCCACTATTTCCACTGTCTTCCCCTCTTCCTCCTCCTCCTCCTCCCACCTAGTTAACTCCACACTCACACCTGATCCACTACATCATCATCCACTACCATCATCATCACTACACCAAGCAGAACACGCACCTCACAGGCAGACGTCCCCTGTGTCCTCTCCCACTGTGTCTGTCACCCCCCTCCCAAGGTACACAAACGCAAGCACTCAGACACCCAACAGCCATCCACCTCACAACAGCATACAACCCATGCACCTGCACCCAAATCCAGCAGACAGACACCTCCAACAACCACTCACTCATCTTCCACTCCCATTCCTTCTCCCTATTCCCACCCGAATAACCCAAAAAAAATGTTCCTTTTCACGCTTGACCTCTTCCCTACACCTCCCCCCCATCCTGCCCGTATGGCCAGGGTATCACGAACCCAGCCAAGCACCTCAGCCACACAGTCCATGGGCCCAGTTCCATCCGCACCCACTCGTGATGGAAAGGGATGCAGGCCACATTTACTGAAGGGAAAGAAGCCTGCACCAGCTAGCCTAAAGGGGAAGGAGCCTGCCCCAGCAGGCAAGAAGGGCAAAGAGCCTGCACCAGCAGACAGGAAGGCCAAGGAACCTGCCTCAGCAGGCGAGAAGGGCAAGGAGCCTCCACCTGCCACTGCCACCCGAAAGGCCAAGGAGCCTGTACCAGCAGGCAGGAAGGACAAGGAGCCTGGACCAGCCGCTGTGATGGAGCCCTCGCCACCAACTATGGTTGTGCATCCATCAGAGGGTGCAGGGGATGTGCAGGAGCCTCCCACCACCAGCAGCACCACCACAGTGCATCTGTCCGAGGGTGCAGGGGATGTGCAGGAGCCTCCCACCACCAGCACCACCACAGTGCATCTGTCCGAGGGTGCAGGGGATGTGCAGGAGCCTCCCACCACCAGCAGCACCACCACAGTGCAGCCATCACCGCCGGCGGACAAAATGTAGTCCTGCCTCTATGGGCTGCTGTGTGGCCTGTCCATTCCAGAACCAGTGGGCAAGGCACCCACTTGAGAGACTGTGGCCCATCACTCCCCAGGACCAAGCAAAGGGCATATTGTCCCCTCCAGAACCAGAGGGCAAGACTCCCGCTCAAGAGACTGTGGCCCATCACTCCCCAGTACCAAGTACAGGGCATGTTGCCCCCTCCAGAACCAGTGGGCGAGACACCCACTCCAAAGACTGTGGCCCATCACTCCCAGGAACAAGCAAAGGGCATGTTTCCCCCTCTGGAACCAGTAGGCAAGACACCCACTCCAGAGACTGTGGCCCATCATTCCCCAGGACAAAGCACAGGGCATGTTGCCCTCTCCAGAACCAGTGGGCAAGACACCCACTCGAGAGACTGTGGCATTGCACTCCACAAGACCAAGCACAGGGCATGTTGCCCCCCCCAGAACCATTAGTATATGTCCTACCTTAAACATACACGGTACCCTGCCCATGGGGCTACCTAGGGCCAACCTTAGGGGTGCCTTACATGTAGGAAAAGGTAAGGTTTAGGCCTGGAAAGTGGGTACATTTGCCAAGTCGAATTGGCAGTTGAAAACTGCACAAACAGACACTGTAGTGACAGTTCTGACCCATGTTTACAGAGCAAGTATTGTGGATGGCATAACCAGTGCTGCAGGCCCACTAGTAGCCTTTGAGTTACAGGCCATGGTCACCTCTAGTGCACTGTACTGGGGACTTACCAGTAAATCAAATATGCCAATCATGGAAATCCAATGAACAATACAATTTACACAGAGTGCATATGCACTTTAGCACTGGTTAGCAGTGGTAAAGTGCTCAGAGTTCTAAAGCAAACAAAAACAGGTCAGAATAAATAGGAGGCAGGAGGCAAAAAGATTGACGTTGACCCTGCAAAAGGAAAAAAGTCCAACGGTATGCATGCACATTAGAGACATCTACATTGATTGGAATCAAAAATCTGGAAGATTTCCTAGGCCCCTGTAGAAGAAAGAAGTTTGTCACTTAGAAGAACATAGAGCAGCACTAGAGAAGTCTCACAAAGATTCTGTATTGTTGATAAATGAACTTTTGAACTTACTTTTGCTGCTTGAATTGGTGAAGTCAATGAAGAACTATTTAGCTGCGGTCAAATTCACTGAATAATAGATCTGATTCTAAAGACGTAATAGAGCCAAATAAGAGAAATAGATGTAAACACATAGTAGGTGCTTTATTGCTTACTTCGTCTGTAATACTAATAATTGTGCTAGTAGGAGAGTTCTCCCTACCAGTCCTATAGAAGAAGAAGGGGCATCTTCTAATGATCCCCCAAACTATTAATCCTAAAAAAAGTAGCAAATTAGATGAGAAAGAATTACACTTAGATGCATCTAGAGGAGATTATTCTGCAAATGTATATTTTTGCTTATTACATAAACATGTAGATACTATTGAGGTGAGGGATTGTTATCTATGCACTAAGTTGCCTGCTTCTGTTTCAGATAGCATTACTTCTCATAATCCTGTGACTTATTAGATTTCATGAAGTCTTAAATTGAGTTTGCTTTATGGGACAAGATCTTCTCAATATTATTTTTCGAACTACGATTTAATTCTTTCAGAGATCCCTAAAATTCAGCGGTTCCCAATTTGTGAACGTGCCACCCCGGTGCGGCATCAAAACTAACCCGGGGTGCTGCAGCACACAGTTTGAGTGACTTTGACTTTTCTCATAGTATACCGCAATCCCCACGTGAGGCAGTAGAGAGCCCTAATGAGTGGAACCTTGTGTTGATGTCAACGAGCAGACTTACGCCAAAAAGAACCACTCTGCCTCTATACATACATCAAGAGTGAGCTCGTCACCTCCTAAGGGGTCCTCATTAGTAACATTGCACAAAGCATGCATCGTCTAACGGGTAGACTGCGCCTGCACCGCAGGTAGTTACACAAATGAAAGAACATTTGTTGTTGTGAACCATTGGACTTGCTGCGCAAGTGTTACTTGAAAGTCCATTGTCTATGGTGTGGCTTTTATGTCATGAATGGAAGCAGGTGTGCCTCTTTGTGAGGCCGTGGTATTCGAAGGTTAATGGGTGCTACCATGCTTTGTGCCAATGGGCTACCGCTGCATGCTGTAGGCGACTCTAATCACTTTTATGATGTTGCTCATGTCATTGCATTCCCAGGGGAAGGGGCGAGTGTGGGCTGAAGCCTCAATTTCCTCCCTGGTGCAAGTGCTGATGTGACAGTGGAGGACGACAAGATGACGGCTGAGCAGAAATACTACGAGAGTGGAGCCCGTGATGACCGGCCATCCAGGTGAGAGGGGGCACTGATGTTGCAAACCAAGTGCTATAGCAACACCAGAGATGTGTGCACCCCCCCACAAACAATAAAGGCGATGTCTACAATATGCACAAGATAGGGTGCAATCAATGTGTATGTACAATTTGCAGTGCAAAGGGCAGTAGTTTATCACAAGTTTGGGGAATTGATGTGTCTAAGAATACAGTGCAGTTTTGCCTGGTGTATAGCCAAAATGCAAAAGAGGGATGCAATTGAAATACACGTCAGGGTGATCACGTGAATATGGTATGCAACAGGCTGATGTGGAATGATGTCATGGTGCAGGGGGTGTTTGGCAAGAGGCCAGGGCAGCACATGAGGTGATGGAGGTGCAACCCAGCTGAGGCTAGGCCAGGGAGCGCATACAATGTGGAAGTACTTCCTTGTTTGAGGAGTGGACTTAGCCTCTGAAGGGCATTGTGCAGGTGGGTGTGGGAAGATGTACAGCTGACTTCAAATGGGTGTGTGCCGTGCTGAGACCAAGTGAGGAATGTGCACAGTTGTACAGTTCTATTCAAAATAGTATTACTGTAGCTTAATAATCTGTGCGTCACCATGCCCGGTGATGGGAATTTTTCACACCCTTTGAACCTGTTGCTGTTGTTTTACTCAGCTTATTCTTGATTGCCATCTTTCAATAAATATTAAATACAGCGGTAGAATGGGGAAATGAAAAATAATTACAAGTCATTTGCAGCCTGGAAATCATCCAACCCAAATTTGCAAAAGTAAATTCTCTAGGTGGGTCAGGAAGTGTGAAAAAAGAACAGGACCTCTTTACCTGAGACCTATTCCAGTATAATTGTCAAAAAAAGGAGCACACGTGTAGTTGGCCAGTCCCATGCAGTATGCTTCTGTTGGATAAGAGAGTAATTGTAGTGTCTGGGAGATATGCACAGTAGTCAGTCAGAATTAATCCCTGGCTGGGTAAGACGATAGCAAGATGCATTGTTACATGTGATCTCAACTGAAGGTGTCCGTCACATGCTTCTTTAACGTGCTCATACTTTCTCTGTTTTTTCATATTAAGGCTGATGTAATCTGTTAACTTAAGAGTCAAGGAGTCCATTAAAGAACAGATGGCAGGGAATGAGGCAGTTAAGTTATTTGACACAGCTGAGGTATATACAGTACCACTGTCTGTATGGGAGATATCCTGTGTCTTAACAGGGAACTTTACTTGCTACTTTCACCGCTGACCAGGGTGAGCCTTGAGGGAGATTGTTTTATGCTGAACAACTTTGGTATAATTGAGAGGCATGCTACAAATCTGTGGAGTCTTTCACCTTGACTGTTCATAAGCCAAAAGATAAGTGGAGAGGATGTAGTATTAGGTCCATTGCTGCTGACTTTGGAACAGGGGAACCAGGTTTGAGTTTCAACCTCTGCTCAACGTCCCATGATTCTGATTAAATGCCCATACTTTTTTAATTTTAGAAAAATAGTTACCCTACTTTTTGTGGAAAGGCAAATTCCCCAGATGGTTATTTCTGAGAGTTCAAAAGCTTCAGCTCAAGTGTAAGGGAATGAGTCTCATGTGCCGTGAAACCAAGGGAGGTCCAGACAGTTGAACAAGCCTTCTTGCCAGGGGGCCTGCTTCTCTGAAAGAAATGTAAATGTGCACAGCTGGTCAATCTGCAATGTAAAAGGTGCTTGTCTGACAGTATTGGCTTTAATAGATGGAATCATTTGAAGCTTCCTGATGACACATTTATTTTTTAGAGGTATTTTAAGGGAGTTACCATCTATGATTACAATACCTTAATCAGCCTTATCCCAATTATTTTCGGGTAGAAAAATGGAAATACTCCTGATGGCGGGTTTACATCCCCCCACTGCCACAAACAAGTAACATTACAGGGAGCCGTTACCAACAGCCAATAGGTCAAGGGAGCCATGGGGCAAAACAGTTTGGGGACCACTGCTATAATTGATCACTTGAACAGACATCCAGCTTCCTTAGAAATAAAAATAATTGGAAGATTTTTCAAGCCTCTTTCCGCTTTAGACACTGTTTATGCACATATCAACACAATTTGACCTGTACATTATCAGAGGTTGAGAAGAAATGTCTGAATTTGATTGAGGACAGAAGAAGAGAGCTGGAAGCTAGTTCAAAGTTAGATGAACATTTCAAGAGTCAAAATAAGTGGACCAAGGAAGAAAGAACATCAGTTAGCTCGAAACTTAGCTTTAGACTGGGAACACAAAGGAAGATTGTGTATTTAGATGGAAAGATCCGAGACTGATAATGTGTTTGTGGGAAAAAGTGAATGTGAACACAGTTTTGAAGTCTGAGGGAATTTTAAGTTGTATTTGGATGGAGAAAATGCTGATATCCGTTTAGTTTATTTTGTGTTCCGAAAACGTGCCAATTTTAGATTGCCAAAAGGATGGTAGAATATGCGTTATTTGGGGATTGTTTTTTCCAAAATTCATCATGTAGAACATTTAAACAATCCTGTCTGGATACAAGGTTCTAGATCTAAGTGCAGTGTGAGTGCATGGGGAGAGATAGGAGTTATCTTTGGCACTTTAACCCCCTCTGTGAGAGTGCTCTTGAACAATTTGAAGATCAGAAGGTTGTCTACCATAGTGGATAAGCTAGCCACAAGTACGGCTGTGTCGTTACTTGTCATAAATTGTGATCAGATCAATTGTTTTACAAAATCAACTTGTGTTAGACATGTTGCCTCAAAAGAGGGATGAGTTTGTTGAATGATTAAGGTTTAACAATGCTGTACTTTTATTCCAGATAAACATGAGGATTTGCAGAAGTATATCCGGAATATTTTGCAGTTGACAAAGGATTTGAAAGTTTGAAGGGACTAGTGCGTGGGAAGCCATTGGAAATGGATTTTCCACTATAGGTAGATGCTTCGGAAATTTGGGAAGTGGAATTATAGGTTTCATGCTGACACCATTGATGATTATTTCAATAGTGGCAATAGTTTTATTAGTTGGATACAAAAGTTTCTGAGAAATGAGGATTCCACAAGGTAGAAAGAGAAAGAGAGCAGAGGTTGAGTTGGAAGATAGCCAGTGTAAATATTATGATGACATGTAACGTTTGGAAGAATCCGGACAAAAGCTGTTGAAAATGACTAGGTTTTAGAGAGTCTCATTTGAGAATGAAGTGATTTTGTGATAACTTAAAACGTCATCAGAAGGAGGGTTGAAACATCATAAGTTGGCTGTATCTTAAAACCTTTTAAGATGTGAGACGAAGGGGTGGTTATTTTTCTTTCGTAACATAAAATTAATTTTTAAATGTAGTGCACTGCAATATATCAGTAAAAAGTGCATAATGCAGTAAATGTTTTGTATATGCCACATTTAATCTTCATTTGCAAGAATAATATTATAGAATTTTAGAAATGTCACTCTTTATAATCATTTTACATTTGACATGTACTACGTTCAAAGTATATTAAGCTGAAAGTATCAAAGTTTAGGCAAAGAGAGATTGCCCTGCACATACTACCATAGTGAACCCGTGCCCACCCAGTTGATACATACAAAATAAATTTAAATTTTGTTGGGAGCACAGATAAATGCTTTCACTTCGTCAGCTCATTACAGGAACTCAAAAAAGTATATCCAATCCAACAAATTATTTTATTTCAAATGTTCTAATGACATAAATATTGATGTAAAAGACTCATTCAAACAGAGTAACCAATTTATCTATCAATACTTCATGTTCTAATCACAAGTGAGATAATTCCCAAGACTAATATGTACAGCCTTTGCCTCTGAGTATAGGTGACCCAGAGTTTCCAGCTTTTCTTGGAAATTCGCCATTATTAAATGCTTAAAACCAAGTACTTCCAGCCAACACGTGTTTCACAGCAATGAAAGCTACTTCTTCAGGGCTGAAAACACAGCATAAAACACAAGATAGAGATCACATTTTCAATCATAAAGCAAATATGATTTTACACTCTCATTGGAACATCTGTAAGCACAGAATACTTCTAATAAGTTAGTAGTTCCATTTACAACCCATCCCTGGCAAGTTGAAATAAAACCCATCTGGTTTGTTACCACGACCTGTACAGATAGCCATGTTCCCTCCTCAAATCACAGCTAAAGCAGTCTTTTCATATTGTTTGGTTCACATACTGCGACAATATATTGTCACCAGTGAGAACATGCGCTTATTCAAGTGCACTATTTTGTTGTCTTATCCTGAGAGCCCATTGCAGCGCATAACTTAGCATTCCATACTAATTCTAATTCTCATTTCATACCATGTCATATTTCCCTTGGTCCGGTGACCTACTCTTATTACGGATGTCAATAGCACTTGCATCTATGATAAACATCACCTAATCCCCATGCCATGACAACTAATTTCAAGCTATATCTCAATAGCTCATCCAAACACGGCTCGATTCCATTTTGCCTCCAAAAGCTGTTCCCCACTCCACGTACTTGTACAAAAAACATTTCACTTCTTGACCCTTCACCTGCATCTCTCTTGTTCTCTAATTCGCTCTGTGATTGTTTAAAGCGTCAGTCTTATGACTCATTCACCCCAACAAAAATTATCTCCAACATGCCATTCAAATTCTACATACCTTAACATGAACGATTCAAACACATTTTCTTCAGTTCTTTCACTCTCAAAACACTACACTAATGACTCACAATTGCCCAGTATATTTGACAAACACCAGAACTTTCTGAAAGAAAAAAACAACGAACAAACGTCACCCCTGAGCCATTGGTCCAATTGGAGACTCCGCAGTATGTCCAAAATACCAAAATGGATTTTCCTATCCAATCTGTCCCTAATAGATTCACACACATTAAACCTTTACTCAGAGTTACCTCCAGTTGACACATATAATGGACAGAAACCAAAATAAAGCCCCTTTTTCAAACTCTGGGTGTATGAACTACCTAATACCATTTATCTGACAATATCTGTCTGACAATTCTGAAATGAACGAAAAACAAAAACAAAAATGTTTTTTAATTATATTCACACTACCCTTGTCTTCAGTGGGAATCGAAATCCCACATATAAAGTACTTCTAACATACCTCTCTTACTGAGCTACGCCTTACCATCAAGTCATCTATTCAAGTTTAAATCTGTTCCTTGAAAAACAATACTAATAACAAACACAATGGTCCATTACCTGACATGCTATCCAGAGTAGTCAGGTGAAATCTTAAGGGAATTTCTACCAACCCCCAGCATTCCACTTGGTTGGTTTAGTAAGTGCCTTCACCCAGACTTCAATGTCGCCCCTGATCTTGTGCTCACACATTACTGCTCATCTTCATTAACACTCCATATTATCTTCGTTTCCACTAACCCCAAACTTCATTTCAATATTTGGGGACTCTTAATCCAATCCAACAGAAGCGGTTCCCATCATCCTGTACAGAGTTTACTTTTCCCAATTTACAAAATTCATGTTTCCAAAGAGTTTTTTTAAGTGTCATAGGGGGGCCCGATTTGGCCCCCCCTACATGCCACTATGCCCAATGACCATGCCCAGGAGACATAAGTCCCCTGGGCATGGCCATTGGGCAAGGGGGCATGACTCCTGTCTTTGCTAAGACAGGAGTCATGTCAATGGAGGTTGGGCGTAAAAAAAAATGGCGCAAATCCGGTTTGAGGCCTGAATTTTGCCTCAGACCTGACTTGCCCCATTTTTTGACGCACAACCCCCATTTTCCCATACACCGGCGCTGCCTGGTGTGAGTCATTTTTTTTGACGCACACCAGTCCGCAGCGCCGGTTAACGTCATTCCATAAATAAGGCGCCCGCATGGTGCGTTGGAATGGCGTTTGCCGGCGGTAAACTTTTTGACGCACAACTGCGTTGGTGCAGTTTTGCGTCAAAAAGTATAAATATGGCCCTTAATCTGTTAGCAGAATAAGTCTATTAATGAGATTTTGCGTTGTGAAGTACTGCCATGATGAAATAGAGCTAAGCTGAAAAAGTTGAAGGAAAAGTTCATGTTTACCCAATTGAAAGCAGCTCAAAGAACTAGCCAGAAGCCCATAGCTGTAAACAATGCCAGTACAATGCAAGGTACATATCAACAGCCACAGAATCGAATGCAATGCAGGGGTCGAGAAGTCCCAATAGACCTGAGTACTGGGATGGATGTAAATGGTCTAAAAAAAAAAAATCAACTCCTTGTCACCTCTGCAAATAACTGGGACATTGGAAAAGGGAATGTAATTTAAATCCGGCTAATCAGGTCCAAAATGTAGGATTTGGGCTTTCTCAAAATAGAAATCTTAACCAGATGCAAGGTGTACAAAGACCCAGGAGTCAGAATTTTTATGTGACCCAAGCTCCGGTGATGCAAGTTCCCCAACCCCTGATGCAGCAGCAGAATGCTGTTGGATCATGCCACAATGTAAATCAGAGCATGAGAATGAATCTGGATGGGGTACAGGATAATAATCTGTTTCCACAGTTCCCTTTGGTTGACACAGGTAAAAGAAATGGCTCTGACCAGTCAGCCTGATGTTGTCTGAGAGGGGAGGAAGAATGCATGCTTGCGGCAGACTTAGACGTAGACCAGAGAGGACCATTCATAGATATTGATGTGGATGGCCATCCCATGTCATTTTTGGTTGACAAACTACCTGTTCTACTATGAGAACAGTACAAGTCCCAAACCTACCCCTCTTGGGTGCAACAGTCCAAGTTGTTGGTGTACAGAATAAAACATGGTGGCTTAAGAAACTGCCTTGGTCACAGTAAAGATTTTTGAAGACAAGCACAAGTTTATCATATGTGATCGAAGTCCAGTGAATCTCTTGGGAAGAGATTTAGGCCCTCATTATGACACTGGCGGTAAATGCTGCTTACCGCCACGCTGTCGGCTGCCAACTTACCACCGGGGTGGCAGATATCCATTCACCATATTCTGACAAACACACACCAATCCGACAGAATACAGCCACGCACACAAATCCACCACACCAAAGGTCAGTGATAAAGTGGCAGTATCAAAACCCACACCGTTATGACCCACGGATCACCACTGTGGACATTCAACGGCGGTAAACCATTGGCGGTACATACCCCTACACTTAAAATGGACACTCACCAACAAAACAACACCACATTGAACAATTTAAACAACACACTACTGACACTCATACACACAACACACCCACACACCACCACTATAAACACACACACATTACCCACAACCCTTTATGGATACAAACCATTGCCACCAGACAGACACCAAGACCACTGACACAACTAGAGCTACACACTACTCACACCTATACAACACTCACGCATTCCACATAACACACCCCAACACATTACCTAACATACCCTCACCAATACACCTGAAGAGAACACCCATGCACCACAAAGACACCCCCGTTTCACAGAGGAGGAGCTAAGAGTCATGGTGGAGGATATTGTCAGGGCAGAACCACAGCTATTTAGAGCACAGGTGCAGCAGATATCAATAGCCAGGAAGATGGAGCTATGGTGGAAAATTGTTGAAAGGGTCAACGCCATGGGAGAGCACCCCAGAACTAGGGATGAAGAGGTGGAACGACCTACGGGGGAATGTACGTTCCATAGCAGCAAGACACCAGCTTGTTATACAGAGGACTGGCGGTGGACCTCCACCTCCTCCTCCACAACTCACAGCATGGGAGGAGCAAGTCTTGGCAATACTGCATCCTGAGGGCCTGGCCGGAGTCGGAGGAGGACTGGACTCTGGTAAGTCAACTCTCTACTATTATCACTCCCCTACCTGCATGCCATCACATACCCTCACCCTCACTCCTATCACTCCACAACATCCCACACACCCCACAATCACAACTCACTCATCCCAATGCCAAGCCCAGCATGCTGTACCAATGCATGGACACCCCTCACAGCCCTGCATGGACACTCATCACTAAAGCATGCACACCATAGAGAACTAACAATCCCACCATACACTAACATACACAAGTGAAAGCTGGAAGGGCAAATCCAACCATAGAGGGGAAGCCAGAAATGTACAATATGTCAGACAGAGAAACCGTAACACATCATTTACATCCTGACAGGTGTCTCAGCCAATGTCAGTGGAGAGGAGGTGCCAGCACTATCCAGTCCCCCAACTGAAGGAACCCACAGTGATGAAAGCAACTCTGGTCTTCAGGATCTGGATGACCTACCTGACCCATCATGGACCACTGGACAGCCGGTTCCGCAGGCCTAGTCACATACCACCACAGAGCCTCCCCCATCAGGCAATACCACCACAGCACCCACCCAGCATATCCCCACCTCTGTCCCCAGAACACGTCAATCAGCAATGTGTCCACCTCTACAGGAACCCTAGGCCACACCTCACCCCCAAGACAATCAGGGACCTGGGGTCAGTGGCAGTAGGCACACGGTTCAGGGGACAGAGTCACAGGCCACCAGGGACACTGGGAGGACTGCTGTGCTCCAGGGGGATTACAGGCCCAGGGAACCGACCCGCCAGGACACACTCGCCAAGATCCTGGGAGCCTATCAACATTCCCAGGACACGATGGGCCAGATCCTGGAAAATGTGCAGGAAAACAGGTGGCTTCAGGAGGGACAGTACCAGGGGATCAGGGAGGACTTCCACCTCCGCTGCCACTAGTGGCCAGGAGGCCCCAGCACAGGACTCACAAGCCAACAGCACTGCAGAAGGTGAACCACCCCTCAAACGTTCCCTGCGATCCAGACAGAAGCCAGAGACACTTGCCAAGACCCCTGCCAGGAAATGAGACTCTCCTGATTGTGACCCTTGTGTCCCACTCAGTCACCCTGTCCACCTTGAACTGCCATTGCTCCCCTTCCTATGGCCCCTTGGACAATGCACCTGTGCTACAAACAGACTGGAACAATACCTTGGACTTTCCTCCATCATCACCCTATCCCATTGCACTTTCACCCTATATGTTAGTACTTCAATAAACACCCTTTGAAAACAATCCATTTGGAGAGTGTCATGTATATCAAATACGTATTCATTTAAACAGGTACAAACATTGCAAATTAACTGTCCAAGAATGAGGATAGATTAATGACCTGTAGCTGGCTGTAGTGATCACACCAGGAGTATATGCCAGGTTACCAACATCTGCAAAATGAATTGCCAGAGGGAACAGTAATTGGGCATCGAAGTGGTAAATATCGGCTTCCCATTGCCACACAGATTATAACCAAAGTCATTGAAATGTAAAGTAACACTGTCCTACCTGTGTGTCATTGGAAATATTGACGGACCACAGATGTTCTGTTGTCCTCATCCTCTGCCTCCTCATCCTCACTGGCCACAGGGTCTACTGCTGGCACACGGTCATCTTCAGTCTCCTCTTCCTGATGAAATGGGACATGGCGTCTGAGGGCCAGGTTATGCAACATGCAGCATGCCTCTACTATCTGGAAGACTTTCTTGGGTGAGTAGCACAGGGATCTACCTGTTAGATGGAGGCACCAGAACCTGGCCTTTAGGAGGCCAAAGGTCCTTTCAATGATCCTTCTGGTTCACCCATGTGCCTCATTATAACGTTCTTCTGACCTTGTCCTGGAATTCCTCACAGGTGTCAGCAGCCATGATAGGTTTGGGTAACCAGAGTCACTTGCAAATATTGAGGGACAACATTTAGCCACACACTATTCCATATGGCCAACACCATAGGCATACAACAACATATACTGGGTGGGAATCATGTCTCACCTATTAGCCACACCCTGTGCCTCTGTAGTTGGCCCATCACATGTGGGATGCTGCTATTCCTCAGGACAAAGGCATCATGCGCCGGCCCAGGGTACTTAGCATTGATGTGGGAGATGTACTGGTCCGCTAAGCACACCATATGAACATTCGTGGAGTGTAAACTCTTGCGATTTCTGAACACCTATTCATTCTGCCGGGGGGGGGGAGAAGCAATATGTGTTTCATCAGTCACCCCAATTATGTTGGCGATATGTGCCATTGCATAAAACTCAGCCTTCACTGTGGCCAAATCCTCAACCTGGGGGAAAACAATGTAGCTTCACATGTGTTTTATCAGGGCAGACAACACTCTTGTCAGCACTATTGAGAACCTTGGCTGTGACAATACTGTTGCCAAGCCCACTGTCACTTGGAAAGCACCAGTTGCCAGGAAATGGAGTACTGATAGCACTTGCACAAGAGGGGCTGACGGGTAGCAGATATCAGGTCAGGCATCAATTTGGCACACAGCTTGGCATTGTGGCCTTGTCAAGTCTATAGGTGAGGATAATGTGCCTGTCCTCCAGTGCTGCCAAGTCCACAAGGGGTCTGTACACAGGGGTATGTCTCCATCTCCTATTCATCCACATTGGTAGGAATCTAAGAGACAAAAAGTGAGGAGCCGGTCACAAACTGAACAATGAAGCTAAAACAGTAGTTTTCATCCTGTAAACAGTAATAAGTCAGTGTGATTTGTCCAGTATGTGCTAATAACTCTTGTGATGCAGCATTATTCTAGAGGCCTGCCCCCTCCTGAAATGGCGTCCACCTGTCCTGTGTTTTAGGACAGGTGGAAGTGAGGTAATTCCGCTGACGTTGTGTGCCGTTGCGGGAGGCGGTCGGGAACCTCCGTGCAACTCCTCATTGGTTAACATTGGGCCCTCTGGGGTATAGTGGCCAATGGTGATCAATGCCGGCGGCGACGGTATGCACCCCGTGGACCTGACCCCATTTTCTATCATATTCCTCTCTTGCTACCTGACCATCCATAGGAGAGGACCTACACTGCATGTGCTGCTGTAACCTGTGTCTGGAACCTACGAAGGCCCGTGTGACTGGGTAAAGGGCCCCAGCCTTTACTTCGGAGGAGTTGCAGAGACTGGTGGATGGAGTCCTACCCCAGTACAGACTGCTGTATGGGCCTCCAGACCAACAGGTGAGTACACTGTGGGCACGATGCATGTGGCATGGATGGATGGAGTGGTGTGTGTGTAGGCCTCGTGTAAGGGGGTGGGTCGATGTCCTCTTGGCAGTGTACAGGTTGTGTGCTGGGCCATGTGTGTAATAATGTTGATGGGAACGGGAATGGTGGGCCATATTTGTAACAGGCTGGACTCATTGTCTAATGGTATTTCCCCATATGTATTGCCTCTGCAGGTCAGCGCCCATCAAAAGAAGGCTATATGGCATGCCATCACCAAGGACGTGTGGACCCTGGGGGTCTATGGCAGGTGGAGCACACACTGTCGCAAATGGTGGGAGGACCTCAGACGCTGTGCACGGAAGATGACGGAGGCCTAGGTGGGGATGGCCTCCCAACGAGGAAGGGGTGCCCATCGAACCCTGACCACCCTGATGGCGCGCATACTGGCAGTGGCCTATCTCGAGCTGGATGGGCGCTTGAGGGCCTCACAGCAGCCACAAGGGGGTGAGTACAGTGCCATCATTACAACTTACGCATGGTAGGATGGTATCAGGGTCGTGGATGTGTATCAGTGGGTGCCCCTAGGCCAGGCCTGATGTTGCACCGTAGGCCCCCTAGTGGCTAGGGTTCTGAAAGGATAATCCTGCTACCTAGCTCGGAGACATCCACTACTGGTCAGGGCTGCATGGGTCCCAGGTGTGCTACATTTGCCCGTGTGTGCCCCTCCCCATGCCTTGGTGGCTAGCAATATCACTGATAGTGCAAAGCATAGTGCGTAGGCCTGTTCCCTGTGTGTGAAGGTGCTGTGTACGCCAACTGTGGTGTTGGTGCAGCCATTGACCCAGAGTATCCTTTGTCTCTTTCCCCGCTTTTCTTGTTTTGTCATCCTGTCCTTATGTGCATTACATCATCTGGCAGAGGAGCAGAAGCACCGGCGATGGAGGGAGCTGCATCACACAGGAACCAGGAGCAGAGTCCACCGACAGTGAGGGCACTAGTGGGATGGAGGGTGAGGGGAGCACCATGGCGGAGACTGGAGGGGACACTTCAGACACAGATACCTCCTCCGATGGAAGCTCCCTGGTGGTGGCGGACACTTCTGTGACCACTCCAGCTACAGGTACAGCCGCCACTGCCCGTACCAGCACCACCCTCCCAGCAGCCCCTCATCGAGTTGCCCTTACCCGCTCACTCAGGAGGGTGGGCATCTCCTTCACCCCAGGCACCTCAGGCCCTGCCCCAGTGAGCCCTGCTGCCCTGAGTGAGGAGGCTGTTGACCTTCTGAGATCTATCACTGAAGGCAGTCAACCATTGTGAATGCCATCCAGAGGCTGGCAGCCCAGATGCAACAATCTAATGCATTCCTGGAGGGCATTCACACTGAATTGGCAGCCCAACAGAGATCGATTCAGATCTGGCCTCCTCTCAGATGGCAGCCGTTGTCCCTGTTTCTACCATCCCCCCTCCAACTTCCACTGCCCAGTCCCATTATCCTCAACCCCAACATATCCTAGGCACATATACAGATGAGCATGCACACAAGACAACACCCAAGAGTGTCACAGGCAAACACAAGTACCACATGTCATCCCACAGGCACTTACACAAGCACCATCCAGTTGCAGACACAACAATATCCACTATTTCCACTGTCTTCCCCTCTTCCTCCTCCTCCTCCTCCCACCTAGTTAACTCCACACTCACACCTGATCCACTACATCATCATCCACTACCATCATCATCACTACACCAAGCAGAACACGCACCTCACAGGCAGACGTCCCCTGTGTCCTCTCCCACTGTGTCTGTCACCCCCCTCCCAAGGTACACAAACGCAAGCACTCAGACACCCTACAGCCATCCACCTCACAACAGCATACAACCCATGCACCTGCACCCAAATCCAGCAGACAGACACCTCCAACAACCACTCACTCATCTTCCACTCCCATTCCTTCTCCCTCTTCCCACCCGAATATCCCTAAAAAAATGTTCCTATTCACGCTTGACCTCTTCCCTACACCTCCCCCCCATCCTGCCCGTATGGCCAGGGTATCACGAACCCAGCCAAGCACCTCAGCCACACAGTCCATGGGCCCAGTTCCATCCGCACCCACTCGTGATGGAAAGGGATGCAGGCCACATTTACTGAAGGGAAAGGAGCCTGCACCAGCTAGCCTAAAGGGGAAGGAGCCTGCCCCAGCAGGCAAGAAGGGCAAAGAGCTTGCACCAGCAGACAGGAAGGCCAAGGAACCTGCCCCAGCAGGCGAGAAGGGCAAGGAGCCTCCACCTGCCACTGCCACCCGAAAGGCCAAGGAGCCTGTACCAGCAGGCAGGAAGGACAAGGAGCCTGGACCAGCCGCTGTGATGGAGCCCTCGCCACCAACTATGGTTGTGCATCCATCAGAGGGTGCAGGGGATGTGCAGGAGCCTCCCACCACCAGCAGCACCACCACAGTGCATCTGTCCGAGGGTGCAGGGGATGTGCAGGAGCCTCCCACCACCAGCACCACCACAGTGCATCTGTCCGAGGGTGCAGGGGATGTGCAGGAGCCTCATGGGGCTACCTAGGGCCAACCTTAGGGGTGCCTTACATGTAGGAAAAGGGAAGGTTTAGGCCTGGAAAGTGGGTACATTTGCCAAGTCGAATTGGCAGTTGAAAACTGCACAAACAGACACTGTAGTGACAGTTCTGACCCATGTTTACAGAGCAAGTATTGTGGATGGCATAACCAGTGCTGCAGGCCCACTAGTAGCCTTTGAGTTACAGGCCATGGTCACCTCTAGTGCACTGTACTGGGGACTTACCAGTAAATCAAATATGCCAATCATGGAAATCCAATGAACAATACAATTTACACAGAGTGCATATGCACTTTAGCACTGGTTAGCAGTGGTAAAGTGCTCAGAGTTCTAAAGCAAACAAAAACAGGTCAGAATAAATAGGAGGCAGGAGGCAAAAAGATTGACGTTGACCCTGCAAAAGGAAAAAAGTCCAACGGTATGCATGCACATTAGAGACATCTACATTGATTGGAATCAAAAATCTGGAAGATTTCCTAGGCCCCTGTAGAAGAAAGAAGTTTGTCACTTAGAAGAACATAGAGCAGCACTAGAGAAGTCTCACAAAGATTCTGTATTGTTGATAAATGAACTTTTGAACTTACTTTTGCTGCTTGAATTGGTGAAGTCAATAAAGAACTTTTTAGCTGCGGTCAAATTCACTGAATAATAGATCTGATTCTAAAGACGTAATAGAGCCAAATAAGAGAAATAGATGTAAACACATAGTAGGTGCTTTATTGCTTACTTCGTCTGTAATACTAATAATTGTGCTAGTAGGAGAGTTCTCCCTACCAGTCCTATAGAAGAAGAAGGGGCATCTTCTAATGATCCCCCAAACTATTAATCCTAAAAAAAGTAGCAAATTAGATGAGAAAGAATTACACTTAGATGCATCTAGAGGAGATTCTTCTGCAAATGTATATTTTTGCTTATTACATAAACATGTAGATACTATGGAGGTGAGGGATTGTTATCTATGCACTAAGTTGCCTGCTTCTGTTTCAGATAGCATTACTTCTCATAATCCTGTGACTTATTAGATTTCATGAAGTCTTAAATTGAGTTTGCTTTATGGGACAAGATCTTCTCAATATTATTTTTCGAACTACGATTTAATTCTTTCAGAGATCCCTAAAATTCAGCGGTTCCCAATTTGTGAACGTGCCACCCCGGTGCAGCATCAAAACTAACCCGGGGTGCTGCAGCACACAGTTTGAGTGACTTTGACTTTTCTCATAGTATACCGCAATCCCCACGTGAGGCAGTAGATAGCCCTCATGAGTGGAACCTTGTGTTGATGTCAACGAGCAGACTTACGCCAAAAAGAACCACTCTGCCTCTATACATACATCAAGAGTGAGCTCGTCACCTCCTAAGGGGTCCTCATTAGTAACATTGCACAAAGCATGCATCGTCTAACGGGTAGACTGCGCCTGCACCGCAGGTAGTTACACAAATGAAAGAACATTTGTTGTTGTGAACCATTGGACTTGCTGCGCAAGTGTTACTTGAAAGTCCATTGTCTATGGTGTGGCTTTTATGTCATGAATGGAAGCAGGTGTGCCTCTTTGTGAGGCCGTGGTATTCGAAGGTTAATGGGTGCTACCATGCTTTGTGCCAATGGGCTACCGCTGCATGCTGTAGGCGACTCTAATCACTTTTATGATGTTGCTCATGTCATTGCATTCCCAGGGGAAGGGGCGAGTGTGGGCTGAAGCCTCAATTTCCTCCCTGGTGCAAGTGCTGATGTGACAGTGGAGGACGACAAGATGACGGCTGAGCAGAAATACTACGAGAGTGGAGCCCGTGATGACCGGCCATCCAGGTGAGAGGGGGCACTGATGTTGCAAACCAAGTGCTATAGCAACACCAGAGATGTGTGCACCCCCCCACAAACAATAAAGGCGATGTCTACAATATGCACAAGATCGGGTGCAATCAATGTGTATGTACAATTTGCAGTGCAAAGGGCAGTAGTTTATCACAAGTTTGGGGAATTGATGTATCTAAGAATACAGTGCAGTTTTGCCTGGTGTATAGCCAAAATGCAAAAGAGGGATGCAATTGAAATACACGTCAGGGTGATCACGTGAATATGGTATGCAACAGGCTGATGTGGAATGATGTCATGGTGCAGGGGGTGTTTGGCAAGAGGCCAGGGCAGCACATGAGGTGATGGAGGTGCAACCCAGCTGAGGCTAGGCCAGGGAGCGCATACAATGTGGAAGTACTTCCTTGTTTGAGGAGTGGACTTAGCCTCTGAAGGGCATTGTGCAGGTGGGTGTGGGAAGATGTACAGCTGACTTCAAATGGGTGTGTGCCGTGCTGAGACCAAGTGAGGAATGTGCACAGTTGTACAGTTCTATTCAAAATAGTATTACTGTAGCTTAATAATCTGTGCGTCACAATGCCCGGTGATGGGAATTTTTCACACCCTTTGAACCTGTTGCTGTTGTTTTACTCAGCTTATTCTTGATTGCCATCTTTCAATAAATATTAAATACAGCGGTAGAATGGGGAAATGAAAAATAATTACAAGTCATTTGCAGCCTGGAAATCATCCAACCCAAATTTGCAAAAGTAAATTCTCTAGGTGGGTCAGGAAGTTTGAAAAAAGAACAGGACCTCTTTACCTGAGACCTATTCCAGTATAATTGTCAGAAAAAGGAGCACACGTGTAGTTGGCCAGTCCCATGCAGTATGCTTCTGTTGGATAAGAGAGTAATTGTAGTGTCTGGGAGATATGCACAGTAGTCAGTCAGAATTAATCCCTGGCTGGGTAAGACGATAGCAAGATGCATTGTTACATGTGATCTCAACTGAAGGTGTCCGTCACATGCTTCTTTAACGTGCTCATACTTTCTCTGTTTTTTCATATTAAGGCTGATGTAATCTGTTAACTTAAGAGTCAAGGAGTCCATTAAAGAACAGATGGCAGGGAATGAGGCAGTTAAGTTATTTGACACAGCTGAGGTATATACAGTACCACTGTCTGTATGGGAGATATCCTGTGTCTTAACAGGGAACTTTACTTGCTACTTTCACCGCCGACCAGGGTGAGCCTTGAGGGAGATTGTTTTATGCTGAACAATTTTGGTATAATTGAGAGGCATGCTACAAATCTGTGGAGTCTTTCACCTTGACTGTTCATAAGCCAAAAGATAAGTGGAGAGGATGTAGTATTAGGTCCATTGCTGCTGACTTTGGAACAGGGGAACCAGGTTTGAGTTTCAACCTCTGCTCAACGTCCCATGATTCTTATTAAATGCCCATACTTTTTTAATTTTAGAAAAATAGTTACCCTACTTTTTGTGGAAAGGCAAATTCCCGAGATGGTTATTTCTGAGAGTTCAAAAGCTTCAGCTCAAGTGTAAGGGAATGAGTCTCCTGTGCCGTGAAACCAAGGGAGGTCCAGACAGTTGAACAAGCCTTCTTGCCAGGGGGCCTGCTTCTCTGAAAGAAATGTAAATGTGCACAGCTGGTCAATCTGCAATGTAAAAGGTGCTTGTCTGACAGTATTGGCTTTAATAGATGGAATCATTTGAAGCTTCCTGATGACACATTTATTTTTTAGAGGTATTTTAAGGGAGTTACCATCTATGATTACAATACCTTAATCAGCCTTATCCCAATTATTTTTGGGTAGAAAAATGGAAATACTCCTGATGGCGGGTTTACATCCCCCCACTGCCACAAACAAGTAACATTACAGGGAGCCGTTACAAACAGCCAATAGGTCAAGGGAGCCATGGGGCAAAACAGTTTGGGGACCACTGCTATAATTGATCACTTGAACAGACATCCAGCTTCCTTAGAAATAAAAATAATTGGAAGATTTTTCAAGCCTCTTTCCGCTTTAGACACTGTTTATGCACATATCAACACAATTTGACCTGTACATTATCAGAGGTTGAGAAGAAATGTCTGAATTTGATTGAGGACAGAAGAAGAGAGCTGGAAGCTAGTTCAAAGTTAGATGAACATTTCAAGAGTCAAAATAAGTGGACCAAGGAAGAAAGAACATCAGTTAGCTCGAAACTTAGCTTTAGACTGGGAACACAAAGGAAGATTGTGTATTTAGATGGAAAGATCCGAGACTGATAATGTGTTTGTGGGAAAAAGTGAATGTGAACACAGTTTTGAAGTCTGAGGGAATTTTAAGTTGTATTTGGATGGAGAAAATGCTGATATCCGTTTAGTTTATTTTGTGTTCTGAAAACGTGCCAATTTTAGATTGCCAAAAGGATGGTATAATATGCGTTATTTGGGGATTGTTTTTTCCAAAATTCATCATGTAGAACATTTAAACAATCCTGTCTGGATACAAGGTTCTAGATCTAAGTGCAGTGTGAGTGCATGGGGAGAGATAGGAGTTATCTTTGGCACTTTAACCCCCTCTGTGAGAGTGCTCTTGAACAATTTGAAGATCAGAAGGTTGTCTACCATAGTGGATAAGCTAGCCACAAGTACGGCTGTGTCGTTACTTGTCATAAATTGTGATCAGATCAATTGTTTTACAAAATCAACTTGTGTGAGACATGTTGCCTCAAAAGAGGGATGAGTCTGTTAAATGCTTAAGGTTTAACAATGCTGTACTTTTATTCCAGATAAACATGAGGATTTGCAGAAGTATATCCGGAATATTTTGCAGTTGACAAAGGATTTGAAAGTTTGAAGGGACTAGTGCGTGGGAAGCCATTGGAAATGGATTTTCCACTATAGGTAGATGCTTCGGAAATTTGGGAAGTGGAATTATAGGTTTCATGCTGACACCATTGATGATTATTTCAATAGTGGCAATAGTTTTATTAGTTGGATACAAAAGTTTCTGAGAAATGAGGATTCCACAAGGTAGAAAGAGAAAGAGAGCAGAGGTTGAGTTGGAAGATAGCCAGTGTAAATATTATGATGACATGTAACGTTTGGAAGAATCCGGACAAAAGCTGTTGAAAATGACTAGGTTTTAGAGAGTCTCATTTGAGAATGAAGTGATTTTGTGATAACTTAAAACATCATCAGAAGGAGGGTTGAAACATCATAAGTTGGCTGTATCTTAAAACCTTTTTAGATGTGAGACGAAGGGGTGGTTATTTTTCTTTCGTAACATAAAATTAATTTTTAAATGTAGTGCACTGCAATATATCAGTAAAAAGTGCATAATGCAGTAAATGTTTTGTATATGCCACATTTAATCTTCATTTGCAAGAATAATATTATAGAATTTTAGAAATGTCACTCTTTATAATCATTTTACATTTGACATGTACTACGTTCAAAGTATATTAAGCTGAAAGTATCAAAGTTTAGGCAAAGAGAGATTGCCCTGCACATACTACCATAGTGAACCCGTGCCCACCCAGTTGATACATACAAAATAAATTTAAATTTTGTTGGGAGCACAGATAAATGCTTTCACTTCGTCTGCTCATTACAGGAACTCAAAAAAGTATATCCAATCCAACAAATTATTTTATTTCAAATGTTCTAATGACATAAATATTGATGTAAAAGACTCATTCAAACAGAGTAACCAATTTATCTATCAATACTTCATGTTCTAATCACAAGTGAGATAATTCCCAAGACTAATATGTACAGCCTTTGCCTCTGAGTATAGGTGACCCAGAGTTTCCAGCTTTTCTTGGAAATTCGCCATTATTAAATGCTTAAAACCAAGTACTTCCAGCCAACACGTGTTTCACAGCAATGAAAGCTACTTCTTCAGGGCTGAAAACACAGCATAAAACACAACATAGAGATCACATTTTCAATCATAAAGCAAATATGATTTTACACTCTCATTGGAACATCTGTAAGCACAGAATACTTCTAATAAGTTAGTAGTTCCATTTACAACCCATCCCTGGCAAGTTGAAATAAAACCCATCTGGTTTGTTACCACGACCTGTACAGATAGCCATGTTCCCTCCTCAAATCACAGCTAAAGCAGTCTTTTCATATTGTTTGGTTCACATACTGCGACAATATATTGTCACCAGTGAGAACATGCGCTTATTCAAGTGCACTATTTTGTTGTCTTATCCTGAGAGCCCATTGCAGCGCATAACTTAGCATTCCATACTAATTCTAATTCTCATTTCATACCATGTCATATTTCCCTTGGTCCGGTGACCTACTCTTATTACGGATGTCAATAGCATTTGCATCTATGATAAACATCACCTAATCCCCATGCCATGACAACTAATTTCAAGCTATATCTCAATAGCTCATCCAAACACGGCTCGATTCCATTTTGCCTCCAAAAGCTGTTCCCCACTCCACGTACTTGTACAAAAAACATTTCACTTCTTGACCCTTCACCTGCATCTCTCTTGTTCTCTAATTCGCTCTGTGATTGTTTAAAGCGTCAGCCTTATGACTCATTCACCCCAACAAAAATTATCTCCTACATGCCATTCAAATTCTACATACCTTAACATGAACGATTCAAACACTTTTTCTTCAGTTCTTTCACTCTCAAAACACTACACTAATGACTCACAATTGCCCAGTATATTTGACAAACACCAGAACTTTCTGAAAGAAAAAAACAACGAACAAACGTCACCCCTGAGCCATTGGTCCAATTGGAGACTCCGCAGTATGTCCAAAATACCAAAATGGATTTTCCTATCCAATCTGTCCCTAATAGATTCACACACATTAAACCTTTACTCAGAGTTACCTCCAGTTGACACATATAATGGACAGAAACCAAAACAAAGCCCCTTTTTCAAACTCTGGGTGTATGAACTACCTAATACCATTTATCTGACAATATCTGTCTGACAATTCTGAAATGAACGAAAAACAAAAACAAAAATGTTTTTTAATTATATTCACACTACCCTTGTCTTCAGTGGGAATCGAAATCCCACATATAAAGTACTTCTAACATACCTCTCTTACTGTGCTACGCCTTACCATCAAGTCATCTATTCAAGTTTAAATCTGTTCCTTGAAAAACAATACTAATAACAAACACAATGGTCCATTACCTGACATGCTATCCAGAGTAGTCAGGTGAAATCTTAAGGGAATTTCTACCAACCCCCAGCATTCCACTTGGTTGGTTTAGTAAGTGCCTTCACCCAGACTTCAATGTCGCCCCTGATCTTGTGCTCACACATTACTGCTCATCTTCATTAACACTCCATATTATCTTCGTTTCCACTAACCCCAAACTTCATTTCAATATTTGGGGACTCTTAATCCAATCCAACAGAAGCGGTTCCCATCATCCTGTACAGAGTTTCCTTTTCCCAATTTACAAAATTCATGTTTCCAAAGAGTTTTTTGTTCTTTTCTTTCCCTACTGCGACCTCCATACACTCATTCTCACTTTAATGGGAATCAAACCTCGACTCCTCATATACCTGAAGTGTGTCAACTTATACCAATATGATATATAACCCAACATTCTACTGATTATAAAACAATATCAGAACCAGTCACAGCTGGATTGACACATATCCGTATAGATGTCTGCTTCTACCACAGAACTTATTATCATCATAATCTGACAGACCTTAGTCCTATCATACCAGCTTCTAACCGTAAAGCTTATTTTAATTATTGATGTTCACTTTCTTTATTTAGTCTGTCATCCTATAGATACCCTTCTGCAACACATCCCAGAGCAATCTGAAACATCTTGGTCCCTAAATAAGCCACATCTACTTCTCAGACAAGGATCCTCCCTAGTCTGCCTCCCTTCCTCAGAGTGTGGTATGAAATTCTCTCTCAAGATCTGTACAGGTCTCGGTAACGAACCATATGGGTTTTATTTCAACTTAGCAGGGGTGGGTTGTAAAAGAAACTACTAACCTTTTAAAAGTATTGTGTGCCTACAGATGTTCCAATGTGAGAGTAAAATCATATCTGCTATATGGTAGAAAATGTGATCTCTATGTTGTATTTTAGTGTGTGTTTCTAGCCCTCTCATCTGTGACAATACATTATTATCATGGAATGGGACACTAATAATATGAAGAACGTGTTTTACCTGTGGTTTGAGGAGGGAACAAGGCTATTTGTACATACCCAGGAAATAAACCATATGGGTTGTACTTGAATTGAGTAGAGGTGGGTTGCAAATGGAAATATTAATCTAACACCAGCATTGTGTGTTTATTGGTGTTTTAATTTGAGAGTAAGATTGTGTCTACTATATGGTTGAAAATGTGATCTCTACGTTGTGTTTTATTTTGTGTTGTTAGCCCTGAAGAAGCGGCATTCATTGCCGCATAACATGTGTTGACTGGAAGTTCTTGATTTGTAGCATTTAATAACAGCTGAAATGTTCCAAGAAAAGCTGGAAACTCTGGGTCCTGTGTACTCGGAGTCAAAGGCTGTGCAGAATAGTCTAGGAAAAGATCTCACATGTAATTAGATTATGTCTAATTGGTAAATCTGTTTGAATTAGTCTTTAAAATCAATATTTATGTTCTTAGAACATTTGGAATAAAAGGATTTGATTGATTGAATATACTTTTTGAGTTTCTGTAATTAATGAGCTAGCTGATGAAGTGAAAATATATTAATATTTTAGTGATCCCCATGAAATTTAAGTTCATTAAGTTGAAAGTATATTTGTGTTCATTTTAGCTGGTCAGAGTAAATGCTGCATTCTTTTTTGTGAGTTTTAATCTTAAACTTGAAAGCTTGTTTTTCCAAAGCTGCAGTGCTGAAGTTAACAAGGAGCTCATTGTGCATGAGAGATAGGAGAGTCTGAGAGTAGCGCTACAGGACGGAAGGAGTGTCTTGGCCTCTACAGACATGGCTTTCCTGAATGAGAGGGTGTATCAAGGTCGGACGCCGAAGGCTTTGCAAGACTGAGGGGTCAATTGTAAACGATTCATAGTTTTGTTTATCAAAAGAGGGTTGTCATTATTATGTCATCACACCTGGAAAATTAAGATTTAATTGTGGTTTAGTTGGCAAGAGATTTAGATTCCCTTTGTCCCTTGCTCAGAGCGAACCTTCTTGAGCTATTAATTTATTACTTTCTATGTGGCTTTATGCCACTGCACCTCTCTTGAAAAGAATCTTCAACTGAAGTTCTGTTTGCTAATCCTTCTCAGATATTCTTTTGTATTAGAATAGTTTAGGAGGTAGATTCAATGATTAGGCAAGAGAATTTAAATCTAGAATTCCAACATCATGTATTTTTCTTGATTTCTTCCATTGTTGCTATTGAAGTCTTGGTCTTTTACATGTTGCTTTGATTTATCATTGCGCAACATCTTAATTCTCCATTGGTGATTCTGTATCTTTATACTATGGTTTTGAGACTCTCTTATGTAACTTGGCCTCCAAGTCTTAAATAAAGCCCTTTGAAACTTTAATGTGGACTCTGAGGTTTAATGTGTGACTATTGAGTTGCACTGTAATTGATTTCAATGATCTGATAAATTATTTCTCCACCCCTCAGAACAGGCAAGAACGATTAATCAGACCCCAGAAAGAGAAATATAGCCCCATGCTGGTGCACATACATTCACCAAAGAGTAGGCCACAGCAGCTTTCCTCCTTGTATCTGTTTTGTTTTCTTTGTGATCAAGGGCGTGGCAATCATTTTAAGAAATGACATCATGGTTAGAAGGCAGTGATTTTGACATTTGGGGCAATCTGGTTGTCATGATTGGCAAACCATCCATTCAGACAGACATTTTCTTATAAAGGGATGAGTGTCACAATAATCTCAAAGCATTTAGCTCAGTTGTACAACAAAATGTCCACCTGAGCGTTATTTTTATGATTGTCATGAATTCCAGACCAATGTATTCCCTTGTGGCCACAGGGGTATAATCTTCCTATGACAGACCTCTAATGAGTGGATGAATTGTTTGTTCATTTGCTTGTTTGAATTTCCCTCTACTGAATTTGGAGGTGGACAAAATTCCAAGACTGAGGGGCTTATTTACAAGACCCTTGTGCCACCGGTGCATCACTTTTTCTCATATAAAACATGACGCACCAGCAGTGCAAGGGGCTTGTAAATATGCCCCTGATACTTTAGTGTGTATACAAACCCACATGTGTTGAAAGTTGTGATGTAACCAAATTTCTATTTTTATGTACATCCAAAGTTATTGCAACGTTTACACTGCTTATTATTTTACTCAATAGTGGCCTCGAGTGCTGTTCACTTGAATGCCATACTAGTCAGTCTCATATTGACACAAACCTCTCCACTCTGGACCTTTCTCTTTCCAAAATGGTGACTGTCTTGTTCTAAAATAAAGCTTGTTCTCCTAGAGAAAACATCCTCCTCTTCCTTTTCCCTTTCAATCCATGACAGACTATACCCTGGATAGGACTTGCAAAATGTATGCAGGCTAAAGAATGCCACTTTTTTTTTGGATCCATTTCTATAATCCTATTTTACCTTGTTTACTAGTCTGTCCCTTTTCTACAGTAATTGAAAAAACTGTAATGCAAACAATAGTATGTTCCCGTAATCTAATTATTTGCACTCCAGCTACCGTACAGCATGCAGGTGGTTCCTCACGATGTTACATCCCCTAAATGGAATTAAATACCTCAGTTACTTCTAGTTTTCCCCTTTCCAAATAAGTATATCATTTAGAAAAGTTACTTGAGGTCATTCTAAGAATATCAGCACATGTTCAATGCTCCTCAAGAACATGTTTCTTACTAGGTCCTCAACTGAAGTTTTTTTACATGATTATCTATGGTGCTTTGTATTTTTTCTTCTAAACTTCATTATAAGTTTTAGGGGTGCCTTTGTGAAATCTTTTACTAAAGAATTCAAGAATGAAAAAAATCGCAATTTGGGTCCACTGTGTGATATAACTGTAAATGCGGAAGGTCTAATGAACCACCTATTTATCTAACCGCCTCTGAAGCTTCTTCCCGACCACAACTTACTCTGCTTCCCACTTTAAAGGTCTCCATGGCCTCCCAGTGTAGCAAGTGTTCCCCATAAACTGATGGCTTTTTGAAGGTCAACATGAGTGTGGGTTCTTTGAAGGATATTAGATATTAAATCTGATTGACAGAGCACTTCATGATGTCAATCACAGGTATGGCAAGGATACAAATAGATTTTCCAGTCGTGAGCTTATAAGGTGTAATTGCAAACTATTTTACACAGATCTTTATTAGTTTGTAACGGATCGCAAATAAGGTTAAAGAGAAACAACCTATGGCATATTGACATCACAGTAGCGTTAAAGATATAACATCATTAATTTTCCCGAGTGTAACAGGTTGCCACCCACTCCATTTTGGGGATTTGTTGATTCTTGCTCCTCTTCTGTGCTACGTGTTCAGGTTGGGTGTAACACAGCTACGTACTCGTGCATAACTATTTCTACATAACTACTTCTAAGCTGTAGACATGTCGGGCTTCTGTCAGTACATTTTGGTAAGAGCATGGAGTACAGATATCTTGTCTGTTCAATGGAGACACAAAGGGGGTGATTATGACCTTGGCGGACGGCGGAGGCGTCCGCCAAGGTACCGCCGCCAAATGACCGCACCGCGGTCAAAAGACCGCGGCGGCCATTCAGACATTTCCTCTGGGCCGGCGGGCGCTCTCCAAAAGAGCACCCGCCGGCCCAGAGGAAATGCCCCTGCAACGAGGACGCCGGCTCAGAATTGAGCCGGCGTAGTTGCAGGGGTGCGACGGGTGCAGTTTGCACCCGTCGCGTATTTCAGTGTCTGCATTGCAGACACTGAAATACACAGTGGGGCCCTCTTACGGGGGCCCCTGCAGTGCCCATGCCATGGGCATGGGCACTGCAGGGGCCCCCAGGGGCCCCACGGCACCCCCTACCGCCATCCTGTTCCTGGCGGGAGACCCGCCAGGAACAGGATGGCGGTAGGGGGTGTCAGAATCCCCATGGCGGCGGAGCGCGCTCCGCCGCCATGGAGGATTCCCCTGAGCAGCGGGAAGTCAGCGGGAGACCGCCAACTTTCCGCTTCTGACCGCGGCTGAACCGCCGCGGTCAGAATGCTCGTGGGAGCACCGCCAGCCTGTTGGCGGTGCTCCCGTGGTCGGTGACCCTGGCGGCCACCGGCCGCCAGGGTCAGAATGACCCCCAAAGTGCAGGGTGTATTCAGCTGAAACACTTGTATGTTTTACAATTACTTTCTGGTGTTTTTTAATTGTCATTTGTAGGGTTCATTTACATATGTTTTATCATGTCACCTAGAACATGAGAAAGTCTGAGGTGGATTAAAAGAAATTGTCTGAGATCAGCAGTGATCGGGAGAACTGGACTGATGTGTGCTGGAATAGCTGCAAGTAAAGCTTTGTTTTCTATGCCATCTTTGATGCCCAGATCTTTCTATAAGAAATTATCTATAGCGTTCACTGCATTAGGCTTTTTAATGTGCTTTTCAGAACACAAGGGCAAGCCTGACCTTAATATGGCTCATCAGCTTACAGTTTAAAATCAGGGAAGCCTGACCACCAGATGGTTGCACGAAGTCTTGTGTCATGAAAACAGAACGTAATAGCTAAAGATATGTGCAGCACTCATGTTGAAAAGATTCCCTAGCATCCACAAAAATGTGGGTGTTGAACTGGAAATGGACAAAACACAACTGAACAGAATACGTCCACTGACCACATAGGTTTGGCCTCTTCACCACCAGTATTCCATGGTTCTTGCTCCCACCGGGTTTACTTAACCACCCCTTGTGCCTCAGGTGACCAATTTTGATTTTGTAATTACGAGACAGAAAGACTAATTTCCCTGTGTACATTTCTGAAGTCATGAGCGCTGTGCATTAGAAGAAACACCAGTTATTGACTGAGTGCAACACGCTTACACTCTTGGATTAAAACATGCGGTGCCCAAAAACACTTGCCCCTCCACCCCCACTCTTGCAAAGTGTTGTAACACAGGCAAACTCATGAAAGCACAGGTGTACATTTATGAATGCTTATGACATGCACTGACTTTTAAATGTTAGACCTTTTGGTTTGGTCAATGTTTGTAACCTTGTAGTATTTTAGTTTATGAGCAATGCCCATTTTAAAGTCAACCCTATCCAGTGAAAATGAGGCATCAGTAAATTAGGTTATTTTATCATCTTCACACATAACACATAAGCAGTATGAGTCAGAATTGTATTTTACTATGTGTATCAGAACATATATATATCTTTTTTACCCCTATGTGGTGCACTGAAATATTGCTTACATGGGTAGTATGCTACACTGTGTAGCGTGTAAGGTTGGAAGTGTGCTGTCTTTGTTTTGATCCAATGTGGGAAGTGTTTCTCTGCCTTGCATGATGGCTACAGAGGTTATGGTTATAGTGTTGTGGGCCACAGCACTTAGCAGCATGCTAGGTGAAGGAAGTTGAAGAGAAAGGCATGCATTTTACAGTTTTCAGTAAGCTGGCAGCTTTGAACAGCTCTGCAGGTCCCTGTATGATATTTCTTGTGATCATAGGCAATGTATCTAGTTAGAAAAGAGGGGTCATAAGCCTCCCTTCCACTTCAGCAGCTTCTGAGGGGGTAGTGTCCCCATCCCAGATATCAGGACATCACATACTGCCCCACATTATGTCCACACAGAGTCGAGAACCACCTGCGCATTGTATCAGATGGTCAATTTATGATTTGAACTGTTGTATGATGATTTGAGAAATGTATATGAGGGTGCTCGGAACCAATATGCTTTGAGACAGTCATTAGACCCCAACTCTGTACCGCTCTCCCGGCCACTGCGTTTAATTAAACCAAATGTTTCTGCTTTGCCAAATGCTTGTCTTTCATTTCTTTAAGGTAAATCCACATTTGAGCAACAAAGGAGTGAAGGTTAGAGAAAACAAATGATGGGTGTGTGATGGTTGAATGTGTGGATGCAGGGAAGGAAGGAGGTAAAAAGACAAAAAAGATTGAGTAAGAGAAGAATGGCTTTAAAATGACAGAAAGATTAATGGTTTGATGTATAGTTGAATTAATAGTCAGTTGAAAGGAATACGAACTGAGTACCATAAGGAAGGCAGAAATGAAAGTACAGATGGAAAAACCCCCAAATGAATGCCTGTCTTTCTCACATCACTCAATTGTATAGTGTTATTTCAGACATGGTTTAGGTTCAGAGTGGGGGATATTGTATTTTTCTTGCTACTGGCTTTCTGGTAACTGCACTGTAATGTCGATTCTGAAATATTTTGTTTAAAGTTTATTTTCCTGGACATGCATTGTCAATTATCTGTCTACCTGATGGAAAAGAGTATTAATTTGACCTACGTATGGAAAAATGCAGTACTAGACTTTATTCACAAGCATATAGGGATATTTTTACTGAGAATTCACATGGTCAATTCTTCGAAATCTCGACATATGGTAAAAATTTGTCTTATCTTAAAATGTAAATTTTTCGAGACATGAATTAAAACCACGTGATGCATAACCAGTGGCAGTTTAGAATCATCCATGCCAATACTGTCAGTAAATGTGTTCAAAGGAACAGTGCTTTATTAATTTTTCCTGTCTTTGAACATTAATAATTAACGGATTCACAAGACCAATAAACCTTTAAACAGCCTTGAACAATGAAACCTCTAATTGGTGAATTGTGTGAGATTTCTTTGAAAACTGTCCAAGTACTGGGGGAACGTTTTCAGTAAGTTGATGAGAGGCCTGTGATGTGCCCAGACCCTCTTTTGCAATTTTCTGCCCTGATAAATTCCAAAGACATCTAACTGTGCATGCATTTTGGTTAAAGAGACGTGGCTGGCCTGTCCAGTCATTATGTCAGAATACAAAACTCTGTAAAGTCTGCACGACCGCTGAGTCAGTGGTTGATTTGCAGACTTCGCATTTAAATATTCACTAAATCCGTTTTATGGAATGGCAAATCGAGCTGATGTGCTGCTGCTTACATTGGAAAATATACATTTTCACACAGAAAAGTCAATTTCAATAAAGGTTTGCCATAAGATTTTAGGAATCCTTAACTCAGCGACGCCACGTTTAGTGTGATGTCTCATTAAGCGCCATGAATGATAAAATTCAACACAGTGCATCTCATGCTCCAAAGAGGAGCGTGCAATATCTGATGCTGCACATTGCTGTGGCAATCGCAAAGGCAGTGCTTAATTTGTACCAGTAGCTGTGGGCAGCCTCAGTCATTTTTGAGGACTGGGACTTATTTTCCGTCATCAGATTTTGGCCCGGAGATTGAGAAAGCTAAAAAATGATGAAGGAGGAGAAAGCGAAACATAGGAAAAGAGAGAGACTGCATGGTGATAACTGACATAAAAGAAAGAGGCAAAGAGACAGGAAAGTGAGGTAGTGTGGGAGGATTCAAGATTAGGCAGACAGTTTTTTTATTTTTACAAATTAATGACTGCATAATGGTTACCTGTTAACCTTGCACATACTCCAGAATTGATTGTTTCTTCATGCTAATATGTATCTGAAAAGCACTGGGAGGATGCCATGATCTGCCAACCTGCTGCCTTGTAATATGCTGCTGACACAATTATCTGGGATAAGTGCATTCTGCATTAACATATCAAGCTACTTTATCAGCCTGAACGAAATAGGTTAAATGTCATTCTGATTGGAACTGTTGTGGCTTTTAAGTTTTTCTCCTTTTTTGATTGAATACAGGATAGCATATTTTCAAAATATCAAACGTATTCAGGTTGATTACTTCTCCCAAAAGCCAAGGTTTCACCAACATTCATGGTGAATATCTCATCATAGGTGGGGTTGGATATTATTATTTCACATTTACTAACCCTTACCCATATGGATATTACAAACAAAGTAACACTTTTCACTCTTTCTTCACTGCTTTTGGCCACCCACTTCTGTTTATCATTTTTTACTAAAGTCCTCATTCTAAAAAAGAAAGCATTTGGCTTGGATCAGGGAAACCACTGGAGATTTTGATGCCTTAAGCAAAAATGTCCACATATGCTCTTCTGTCTCTCAGCACACACAGGCACCCCCCACCACACACAAACACACATACACATATACACTAAAGCACTCTCAACAGACATGAGCAAATACAATGACATTTTCAATTCAAGTGAAAATATTGTAAAACAAAGGCAATTTATCTTGTCTGGTCTGACCCTGTTGCTTGTTTGCAAGTATGATACATCAAAAGATATCCCATCCAATTCACCACAGCAGATAATTTTGATAACCCTTGTTACTCACCCTACGCAATGGAAAAAAAAAACATTTTTGGCCTCTTATACCAGGTCTGTGGCACAGGGCAGTGCTGCAAGTGCCTTGCTGAGCTGACCTGCGCCATGACCGGAAAGAGCAGAAATGTGATGTATCTGCAAAATACACATTTCTGTCCCCTTCCCTCTGGGCTGGCACACAAAATGCTGCTTAACACCAATGCAGACACCCAAGGATGCCGCTGTTGCAGGGATGATTGTTTTTGTGCAGGAAGGGACACCTTCCTGCACAACAATAGAAAGAGGAAGAAAAGAAGGAGAAATAAAAATATTTCTCTCTGTTGCATCATACTTGCACCACCCCTGAGGTGGCATAGGAATCTGATGCATTCCCAGACTTGTAAATCGGGGAATCGGTCAGATTCCTTTGGGTTTCACTGTTTCAAGCAACACCCATGGAAAGACCCTTTCACACAGTTTTATGCCTGAAAGGGTTCCATATTTACAAGGCCATGAAAAGCCACACAAGTTTAGACCCTCGCCCACTCTAGTAGTGGCATGCTTCATCATCTGGTCTCATCCTGGTCCCTCAAAATCAGGGTAGGCTCGACCATGTTCCAGGAAGCACTTCTGATAGGAATTGCAACTGGTATCTACTCAGATTAAAAATACATAGAACAACCAAGGTATCCCTTTTATTAGTGGTTACAAATACAAAACAGGGGGTGGTAAATAAAACGATCGAATGTTCCTAGTACCCCCATCAAATTCCTCAACATGTTTCAGCCCAATTTTAAGGGCTATAGAGGTCCAGGGCTTTCAGATACTCAAAAGGCAGTACACTGCATAAAGAAGGAGTCCAATGTTCTAGCAATGCAAATGAAAAGTCCTTGTTTTTAATATTTCATTAATCCAGTTGGTTTCTGATCTTCATGATGTACAGTTACTCATGTCTTTAGAAGATGACTGTAGGGAAATAGAAGATATTCGGACTGACTTGGGGATCTCAGAGAAAACTGACAGAACTACCATTTTTAAACCCCGGTCCCAATTTAAACCAGCTTTTACTCACAGCAATATTGAGTTATTCGCCAAAAGAGTCTCTTTGGATTTACACCATACTTTGCACACTAGTATACACAATTGGCATTATTTTGACAACTTGTCTACTTCAGAAAGGGAGGCTCTTTGGAGCCTCAAGAACGATCAATCCATTGTTATACTTGAGGCCGACAAGGGAGGTAATGTGGTGGTTATGAACCATAGGGGCTATATGGAGGAAATCAACAGACAACTAACTGATACTACCTGTTATAAACACATTACACATAATCCCATTGGTGGTCTGATTGAATATATTAATAATAAGCTGTGGGGTTGGTACGAACAAGGTTTACTTTCTGAAGATAAATTCAAATACCTAACTGTCAAAAACCCGAAATTTCCTTGTATCTATACACTTCCTAAGGTACACAAGGGCGGCAACTTCCCCCCTGGAAGACCTATTATCTCAGGGATTGATTCCCCTATGGAAAAAATGTCTCAGTATGTAGATTTTTACCTACAGAAATTTGCTAGTAATTTACCTTCTTACATACAGGATAGCAAAGATATCCTCAATAAATTTGATGATTTCACTTGGTCTGAGGATCTTCTCTTTGTAACTATGGATGTGAATAGCCTGTACACATGTATAGGCAAACCTTTTTGGATCCAAGCTGTTACTATGTTTCTCAATTCTGTGACTGTGGATTGCTTTGCACACAATCAGATGCTTCTTCAGATGATTGATATTATTCTATCCAGGAACTATTTCCTGCATAATAATGAGTGGTACCAACAGACACAGGGGACGGCGATGGGTTCAAAATGTGCCCCATCATATGCCTATTTGTTCATGGGCTGGTACGGAAAAAATACATGCCTGGGGCAAACTTGCCTCGCCCTGGACTGATTTCATTTTCTTTTGGAGGGATACATTGATGACTGTGGCAGGTTGAAAGGTATAAACCAGACTGAGACCGGATAGTACGGTAAACAAAACGAGGGATTTATTTGTGTTCTTTCTTTTTCCTCTTCTTTAGTTCTATGAAAAGGTTTTAGTAGTCTATCCATTAACCTCTGAAAGGTAGCCGGGGCTCCGTGGATACCTAAGGGTAGCACTGTAAAGTGATAAAGACCGGATTGTGTCGAGAAGGCCGTTTTCTCTTTATTTTCTGGGGAAAGGGGAATCTGCCAATATCCTTTAGTAAGGTCTAACGTAAACGTAGACAAATATTTGGCTTTCCCTAGCTTCTCGAGGACATCATCGACTCGGGGAATGGGATATGTGTTGAACAGGGATATTGCATTGAGTTTACGAAAATCAATACAAAATCGGACTGATCCGTCCGGTTTTGGAACCAGGACTACTGGAGAGCTCCAAGGGCTACTAGAGGGTTCAATTACTCCTAAGGTCATCATTTTCTCTATTTCCTCTTCTATGACATGTTTCCTAGCCTCGGGAATACGATAAGGACGTAGTCGGATAGTTTGTCCTGGGGGTGTTTTTATTTGGTGAAAGATCAGGGAAGTTCTCCCTGGTATTTCTGAAAAAACATGTGGGTACTGATTTAACAAGGAGAACAGCTGCCGCCTTTCTGACATTGTCAGAGAGGTGTTGACAGAGGGCATATTTTCTTTTCCCTGATTTCCAAAAGGGAACAGTTCTATGTCTAACTCCTTATTGGTAGAGACAAGACAGCCCATTTCCACTGTCTCGTCAACCTCCTCCACTGCTTCCCATTTCTTGAGGAGGTTCACATGGTAAATTTGTTTTTTTTGGGGGCTGATACTTAATTCTATAAGATAAGTGACGGGGGAGACTGCTCTAATAACCCTATAGGGTCCCTGCCACTTAGCCAATAATTTTGTTTCAGAAGTGGGTCGCATTATCAAGACTTGGTCATTCGGAAGAAATGTACGTAGTTTACTTCCTCTATCATAATATTGTTTTTGTGTCTCTTGGGTCTTTTCCAGATGTTGCCGCACATCTTCCCATAGATCTTTTAAGTGACTTTTAAGTTTCTGGACATATTCTAACAAGGGCCTTCCTTCCTCTTCCTCTTCTTCCTCCCATGTTTCTATGGCCATATCCAAAAGACAACGGGGTTGCCTTCCGAAAACCAGTTCGAACGAGCTATGTCCTGTTGAGGCCTGTTCATGGGTTCTAATAGCATAGAGGACTAACGGTAATTTTTGGTCCCAATCTCTCCCCGAGTCATCAACTACCTTCCTTAATAGGGTTTTAATGGTCCGGTTATAGCGTTCTACCAGTCCGTCTGTCTGGGGATGATAGACTGAAGTTTTTATTTGGGTAATTCCCAGTACCCGGCATATTTGTTTCATGAGGTTCGACATGAATGGTGTACCTTGGTCGGTGAGGATCTCTTGGGGAAACCCTATCCTAGAGAATACCGTTACCATAGCCTGTGACACTGATTTGGTTGTCATGCTTGCTAGGGGAAGGGCTTCGGGATATCTTGTCGCATAGTCTACCATAACCAAAATATAAGTATGTCCTCTAGATGAGGGAAGTAGGGGTCCAATTAAATCCATTCCCACCCTGCTAAATCGAATATCAATGATAGGAAGAGGGATTTGGGGTGCTTTCCTGGGTCTGCCTGGTTCGGTAAGTTGACACCTAGGGCATTGTAAGCAATATTTCCTAATATGTGCAAAAACCCCTGGCCAGTAGAACTTCCTGAGGAGATATTCCTCGGTTTTTTCTCTGCCGAAATGTCCCCCCCCGGCTGATTGTGTGCTAGAAAGAGTACTTGGTTCTTATAAGCTTCTGGGACTACTAATTGGTGTTTGCGTTCCCCTGTCCTGGTAGTAGTAACCCTATAAAGAAGATTTTTTTTCACTAGGAAATAGGGACCCACCTCATGTGTCTCTTCGGATTTCGCTGTTCTACACGCATGTGTGAGGGTAGGGTCCTCCCTCTGATGTTGGCGGAAGCTGATGTGGCCGCTATGGTTCTCGGCTACTATTCTTATAGGGTATTTGTTCTCTTTGGTTGCCTGAAATTTCAATCTCTCATACCTTTTCTCCCTGCGGGAAAGTTTCCTGTGTTGTGGGGGACAATCAATGGGGTTACCAAAAAAAGGAGCTTCCTTCCACCACTCGAGGTTCTCCGTCTGGGTTTGAGTACAATCTAAGAGTTGTTGAAAATGTACATAGTCTGTGCCGATAATACACTCTTCAATCAATTGGTCCATAACTCCCATGGGAAGGAAGTCTCTGTAATTTCCCCACTCGAGCTCAACTACCATGAGGGGGTACTGCTCTTTATCGCCATGTATACAGCAGATGGTAACCCATTGTTTGGGGTTCTCATCCATAGTACCTATCAGATTTTGGCAAATGACGGATTGACTACAACCCGAGTCTATGAGGGCAGAGAGGGACCGTCCATTTATTTTTATGATCTGTTTAAATCTGGCATGCCCCCCTCCAGTGCATAGGACTCTTCGTCGGGTTAGACCTATCTCCATAGGTTCAACTCCCTCAGCTTTCCTGGGGCATGTGCGGGCTATATGACCCCATTCTGCACAGTTGAAACACTGGGGCCCCTGCATTGGGTGACCCTCCCCTTGTTTACGGGGACTCGGTTCCTCCAAAGAATATCTCGGGACGGGTTTTGGTGGTAGTGCAAGGGGTTTTATGTTGAGACGAGGTGGTGGGGGTCTCACGTCGGTGGACCTGTGAAAAGCACAGGCCAAATCTATGGCAAGCTCTGTATCCACCTTTGGATTTTGCCTTATCCAATTTTTAGTACTAGTGGGTAGGGAGTCCAAGTATTGCTCTAGAATGACTGTCTTTATGACGTCTTCTCCATTGGTTCCTATCGGGCCTAACCACTTGAGTGCTAAATCTTTCACCCTAAAGTAAAAGGATCGGGGATCCTCATTTTGTCCCCATTTTACCTTTCGGAATTCTACTCTATAGTACTCCGTATCGTGGCCAACCCGTTCCAATATACTCTTCTTTATGTCTTGGTAGGACGTGGTACCACCCGGATTAGCTGCTTGATAAGCCGCCTGCATAAGTCCTGTGAGTAACGGGGCGATGTATTGTCCCCATCGGTCCTCCGGCCATTGGGCGGAGGAAGCCACTCTTTCGAAGTTGGTAAAGAAAGAGTCCGGGTCTTCCCCCTCCTGGAATTTTTGTAGAACTGAACTAGGGACATTAGGATGTACTTTACTGGCGGCTATTGTCTCTGTTAACTTCTTCATTGCTGTCTCATGCACCAGTTGATTGTTTGCTAAGATAGTCGCTTGGCTTTTTAGGGCGGACTGTAAGGCCTCCCTATCTTCCTTAGCTTCTCGCTGGTGAGCCTCCCACACCAACTGTAAATGGCGCTGGCCTTCGGCCAGCTGTTTAATCATGTCCTCTAGAGTAGGGCTCTCACTCATTGTCTATACCGTTCTTGGCCTGAGGGAAAAATCCCACTTCTGACACCACTGTGGCAGGTTGAACGGTATAAACAAGACTGAGACCGGATAGTACGGTAAACAAAACAAGGGATTTATTTGTGTTCTTTCTTTTTCCTCTTCTTTAGTTCAAAACAAAAGTAATTTATAGTCCGCACTGGAGTTCTTTGGGGTTGTGGTTTCTTCGCTCCTTATAACACAGTTTTCCTTCTTCTTCCATAGGTCAGTGAATTCGGAGAAATGTGGCTGGCTCCAGTGGATTACCGGCAAAGAAAACAGAATAATGCCAAGGTAAGTGACGGGTTGCTTTCTGGGGTTACTCTTCATAAAAAAGGGGGGGGGGAAGAAAGGTTATAGGGGAATAGGGTAGAGTGTAGGGGTAAAAGTGCACAGGATAAAGAATAGTGGTGACAGGGTTTAGTGCGCACACCGTGTTCTCAAGTTGCGTAGGATAGTCCTTCTTTTCCTCTTTTTCTATTAAACCTGTGCCCCCTCCCTTATTACCTTCCCCAACTCCCCGTTTCCCTTCCCCAGTGTCTTTTTGAATTTAAATTCTCCTGTTCCCAGGATGGACCGTACCTTGGTAAGCCACGACCCTCCTGGGTCGTGGCTGGCTCCTGGGTTTTCCCGCTCCGGTCCTTCCTCGTCCGTGGCTCCTCCTTCGGCTGCTTCCTCGGTTGGTTCGATGCTCCGCTCCTCAGTTCCTGAACTCCGCACGTCCTCGTTCTCTTCTTCCACCCGTTCGTCTTGCTGACCGCGGACCTTCCTTTTACCCTCCTCGGTGGCCTGGAAGTTCTCGAGCGTTTCCCTGGAAACAGGGAAACGCGTCAGCGATGCCGAGAGCGTTCCCATGGCAACATGGGAACGCGGAACTGACGTGTCGGTCTTGTCCGACCCGGAGACTGATGCCGTTGATAGAGACGGTTTCGGGTCGGCCCGACCACAATGACATTATCATCATTTGGAATGGGACTATTGATCAACTTATACAGTACCATGTTTTTCTCAACAACAATCCTTACAATGTGAAACTCAGCTTACATTATAGTAGAAACACCATAGACTTCTTGGACATTAGATTTTTCATTGAACATAATAGCATACAGAGTGTGCTTTTTAGGAAATCCACGGCTTGTAACGTGTTCTTTACGCTACTAGCGCCCACCCTGCTTCGGTTATTCAAAACATCCCATATGGAGAAATGGTACACGTTAGACGTAACTACAGTACCAATGACATCTTTTGAACACAGATTCAGCATACTAGACACTGATTCATTAATAGGGGATATGACGCTAAGATCTTACCACAGGCGGTTCAACGTATTATGAAGACATCTAGAAAAGATACTTTGACTACTAAAACACATGGGAATCACAGGACTCAGAAGGATTCCTTATCCTTTGTGACTCGATACACGGCCCATAGTCAGGGCATCTTTAAAATTCTTAAACGTAATTGCCATTTATTGACTGAGGTCCCGGGCCTTAAAGGCACCATACCTAACAAACCTAAGATCATCTATCGTAGGGGGATAACTCTCAGAGACCATTTACGTCCCAGCTACATCTCTTCTCCCAATCCCTCCACGTGGCTGTCAACAAAACCCAATGGTTTCTACATTTGTCGTGATTGTAATATTTGCATTTTTGGACGTGACAAAACCAAAGATTTCTGCTATCACAACACAAAGATATTTACCATACATCATTTCATAAATTGTAACACCAAATTTGTTGTTTACATTTTGGGTTGCGCATGTAATAAGGTCTATGTGGGCAGTACTAAATGCCCCTTAAAACTCAGAATACAGGAACACCTACGAGCCATAAGAAAACATGACTTCGCATATCCACTTGCAACACACATGATACTGACCCATCCCAATGATCCAACCATTTGGTTTCATGGTATTGAACACATTCCCATTCACTCTAGAGGGGGAAATAGAGAACTGACTTTACGCCAAAAAGATGCGGCTTGGATCTGCCGCCTCCAAGCGGTAGAACTGGGCCATAACACTGACCTTGAGTTTCATTATTTTCTCTAGTGCGTCTAATTAGCTTGTATTTCTATGTGTTTTAATGTACTTTTGGGGGCGGTTCACATTTTGCTATTTGTTTATATAATACTTACATCATGTCCATATTTGTTGATATACTCTGTGGTTCATTTCAGGATTATGTTTTGTTTCACAATATTGTAACTACTTGGTCGTCATAATACCATGACTAATATTATGTGTTAATTGGTTAGTATTGTTATTCTATGCACTTTCATGGTGTCCACATTTTGTCATTAATATGTATACAGTATCCACATGTTTTTTACCATTGTGTTATATATTTACCCTTATGTTAATTATATTCTTGATCACATCACTTATTTGGGCTTATTTGTCCTTCCTCTTTCCCCCTTCTCCCTCTCTCCCTTTACGCTCTTCTATTCACTTTTCTATGGTTTATTCATTTTTATTTATTGTTCACGATTATTATTATTCTCAGTTCATCTCTTTTTATACATATTTTTTATATATATTTTTTGTCTCTCTCTGGCCTCATAGGGTACCCAGTCAGTTTGATATAGTTTGTCCTTCTTCACAATTGGTTCCACTATCTATTCATTTTCTATTTATATTGCTTCTTTTTCTCATTATGGTTTGGGTCTCACCCCAATATGGCAGCTATTTCTTTTGTCCTATCTTTATCTCCACGTTGCTGGCATGTATATAGTTTCACTACAACCAGCCCTAATATGGCAGTTGTTTTTGTCCTTTTTCTATTTCTTGGAGAATGTATTTGTACAGTTCCGAGTTCCGGGCATTCGTCTTTTTCATGCCCGGACCGGAGGCTTCCCCCAAGAGGTTCCCTCCTGGCGGCCCGGCTGGCACTATACTTGGGCCGGCCGCATGTGACTTCTTGCAGTCGTTTTGATCGCGTCTTTCGGAGTATATTCGGCGCGGACATGCCACATTACAATACGTGGTGTAAGTTTTTTGGTGTGCAACTTTTCCGCGTATGTGGTATTCTTCTATACATATTATTATATTCCTTTGGATATCCATTCTTTTTAAGTCTACTCTTTACATTTTTGGGTCTTTAGAGCGTGTATCATTTCGGCTATGCTTCTTGGCAATTTGACCTATACCTGCCCCAATATGTCACTAATTGTGGTGCTTGACGAGTCTGGGTATGTTGGGTTTTTCGTTTTATTTCATAATTTGACTGCTTTTTGGATGGATGTACTTGACCTTATCTTATTGCTTTATACGTATTCTACGTAGTTAATTCAAGCATGTAGCTCTCGTTACTCTCTAGCGTCATTTTCATATGTCACTTCAAACGACCCGCCTTTTTTACATGAAATCTCCCCCCCCTTGTTTTCTTTTTATACTTTTTCTTTACTTACCTTTTCCCTCCTTGGTTGTCTTTTCTCTAGGTTACTGATTTATTATTACACTTCTTACAATCATTACTGACTGGATACCCTTGATGGTATGTTTTAGTGGCTTGCACTATTTACTTAATTTGACACTTGGATGCGCCCCCCCCTCCTCTTTTTTGGGATTTCACTTTTTATAGAATATATACTCACACTTTATGTATTTACTCCTATAAAATATATCACGATTTTATTTCTAATTTACTCACTATTTGGTCCATTTTTTCTTATCCTTCACAGTATATTTTTCCTTTTGCATGATATGGAGCATGCCTTGCATGGGTCCACAACTTTTATCAATGTGTTGGTACACAGTACTTTCTGTTTGGATTCACTTCTATAATTTGAGATCTCACACTTATTCACACAATCAATCCCCTTTTCGGTCCAATGAAATGTATAGTATACATGTTCTTTTCTGGTTACATTACAGCCCTGAAGAAGCCCTTCAATTGGGCGAAACGCGTTGGCTGTTCATCCTGAGTACTGTTCAATTTGTCCATGGATTACCCTTCATTCTAACTCTTTTCATCTACAGATTTGTGTGGAATCGACACTTTGGACTTGTAATGAAATATTAAAAACAAGGACTTTTCATTTGCATTGCTAGAACATTTGACTCCCTCTTTATGCGGTGCACCGCCTTTTGAGTATCTTCCAGTAGGGCTTCCTTAGCCCTGTCTTGTTCCCTTTTGCAGCAGGAACTTTGGTGAAGTTGCACTCTCACTGTAACTTACTAGCAGTATTGTGGTTTTCTATTTGTATTTTCTTACTATTGGGTACAATTTGGGATGGTGTGTTGTCTATGAGCTTGCTGCAATTCTTGTTTGCTTTCTTTAGGTCCAGGGCTTTCATCAGGATAGTGAAAAAGGATTGTCCAAGTAAAGAAAAAATATTTTGTAATTTATAAAGACCTTTCCAACTGCCATAATAGGGAGGGAAACAAACACACATGCAAAACACAGATCCATGCATGTAAGAGGCTTAGTAGCTGCACTGGTGTCACAAAATCCCCTGCTGCCCCCGCAATGTGGGGGGAGGGTCTGAGCTCCAGAGGGCTCCCTCAGCAAAACTGGTAGGTGGTGGATGGGGAAAGAGGGTGCCCCTTCTGTGTACTTTGCAGGGGGCCCCCTAAAGTTTTGTTACCCCACTGAGTAACGTTCTTAGTCAGGAATGTTCAAAAGTGATTCCTATAAGAGTATAATACAACATTTATTCATGCAGGTGAACTCAATGTTTGTAATAGATTCAAACCTTTTTGTTTTTCATTCGTGAACATGGAAAAATCATGTGAATATTCTACTTTTGCAGCAAGCATCAATCCTCTAATCAAGAAGGGCACCTATAGTCATATCACGCGTCTCACTCACGGTTTCATGCTCTGAGAAAAAATCTAGCCAATTGTGTCCAGCTCAATGACATTTCTATAGGAAAAACATTAAGACATGCAACATATAGGCCCTCATTACAACCCTGGCAGTAAATCCCACTGACCGCCGTGCCGACGGCCGCCAAAATACTGTGTATGCGGCGGAAATCTGCTACGGGTATTATGATCCACACTTAGAAATCCTCCACTATATAGACACACACACAAGCCAGTCACACCAAAGGTCAGTGATAAACTGGCGGTACCAAAACCCACACCGTTACGGCAACAGGAATATGCCCACACTATCACGACCCACAGATCAGCGCGCCAGTCATTCAACCGTGGTAATCCATTGGCGGTACACACCGCCGCGCTCAAAATACACACACATTTACAAAACACAACCACATTGGACAATTCAAAATACACACACCTGATACACATACACACAACACCCCACACACTCACACCACTATAAAACACCCACCCACATTACCCATAACCCCTTACAACAACATTTTTGGAAGAAGCAGAGAGACAGAAAAACTACGACAACACCAGCATCCAGAGGCATACAACACCATCACTCATACACCATCCACGCACCTCAAAGAACACACACCAACACATCACCCCACATATCACATCAACCATCACCTCACACATCACCCACACCACTTCATGGCACCTCAAAGACACCCCAGGTTTTCTGAGGAGGAGCTCAGGGTCATGGTGGAGGAAATCATCCGGGTAGAGCCACAGCTATGCAGATCACAGGTGCAGCAGACATCCATTGCTAGGAAGACAGAGCTCTGGTGGAGAATTGTCGACAGGGTCAACTCAGTGGGACAGCATCCAAGAACACAGGATGACATCAGGAAGAGGTGGAATGACCTACGGGGAAGGTACGTTCCGTGGTATCCAGACACCAGGTAGCCGTACAGAGGACTGGCAGTGGACCACCACCTCCTCCCCCACAACTAACCACATGGGAGGAGCAAGTCTTGGCGATCATGCCTCCTGAGGGCCTTGCAGGAGTAGCAGGAGGACTGGACTCTGGTAAGTTAAATCTTTACTACTGTATCTCCCAACCTGCCTGCATGCCATCACAAACGTCTACCCCTACCCTCACACCCATCACCCCAACACCTCACAGATACCCCACTATCACAACCCACACATCCCAATACCAAGCCCTGCATGTGACAACAATGCATGGACACCCATCACAGCACTGTATGGACACCCATCACCACAGCATGTCCAAGGGAGAGACTCACCAAGGGCACACAATCACCACTCACACAACAGCCAAGGCTATACTGCAAGCACAGTAGTAGAGGGAAACACACCCATAGCACAAGATGGCACACACAGATACAATAACAATGCATTTACACCCCAACAGGACCCCTACCTAACGTCACCGGACAGGAGTTGCTAGCCACATCCAGTCCCCCCACAGAAGTGGCCCACAGTGACGACAGCAGCTCTGCATGCCTGGATCAAGATGGCCAGCCTGGCCCATCAGGGACCTCTGGACAGTTGGTTCCCCTGCCACAGTCCCAAACCACCACAGAACCTCCCACCTCAGGAAACACCAGCACAGCACCCACCCAGGAGGCCCATGCCACTGTCCCCGGGACACGTCAGTCAGCAGTGTGTCCAACACTACAGGGACCCCAGGCAAACCCGCTAACACAGGATGATCAGGGACCTGCGGTCAGTGGCAGTGGGCACACGGTTCAGGGGGCAGAGGCACAGGATAACAGGGAAACTGAGAGGACTGCTGTGCGACAGGGGGATGACAGGCCCAGGGGACCCACTCTCCACGAAGCACTCCCCAACATCATGGGAGTATACCACAAATCCCAGAAGACCATGGGCACGGTACTGGCCAAGTTTCAGGAGACCCAGTGGCTGCGGGAGGAACAGTACCTGGTTATTAGGGCAGACTTGAAGAACATTAACACCACCCTGGTCACCATTGCAGGGGTTCTGGCAGACATGGCCAACACCATGAGGGAGACAGTGGCATACCACCGGGCCCCTGACACCAGCCCGAACCATGAACATCCTTCCACGTCCGCCGGTGCTAGTGGACAGGAGGTCCCGCCACAGGAACAACAAGGCCACCAGCACCCCAGCCACTGCAGAAGGAGAACCAGAACCACCCCACAAACGGTCCCTGTGATCCAGGCAGAAGACAGAGAACATTGCCAAGACCCCCGCCAGGAAACAAGACTCTCCTGATTGTCACCCTTCTGTCCTACTATGTCACCCTGACCACCTTGAACTACCATTACTCCCCTTCCTATGCCCCATTGGACAATGCACCTGTGATACAAAGAGAATGGACTCTACCATGGCTATTCTTCCACCATCACCCCAGCCCATTGCACATCCCCCTCTACTTATTAGCACTTAAATAAACACCCTTGAATCATGAAACAATCTGGAGTCAGTCTGTACTTTCACCAATGTATTATTACAACCTCTTAGACAAATATCAATGTAAATGGTAATTTACTCATACCAAAGTATGACAGTTGTTGGGCAGCAGTAAACATAGCAGAAGGCAGAATGTGGTACCCAGATCTGTGAAAAGGAAAGCCAAAGTGAACTGTCAGGGTCCATACACAGAGGTAAAAATGCTAACTTATAAAATATCCTACAGTAGTCAGATATGAGATGAGCTGTGCCAGTCTCTTACCTGTGTCTCACTATAAGTACTGCATGATGATGTTGTTTCGGTTGTCAGTATCTTCTTCCTCTGCCTCCTCTTCATCACTGTCCACAGACTCAACAGCTGCCACAAGACCAACATCAGGGCCATCCTCCTGCAGAAAAGGCACCTGGAGTCGCAATGCCAGGTTGTGCCACATGCAGCATGCCACAATTATCTGGCACACCTTCTTAGGTGAGTAGTTTGGGGAGCCACCTGTTAGATGGAGGCACCAGAATCTGTCCTTCAGGAGGCCAAACGTCCACTCAATAATCCTCCTAGTTCGCCCATGTGCCTCATTGTAGCGTTTGTCTGCCCTTCTCCTGGCATTCCTCACTGGGGTCAGTAGCCATGAGAGGTTGGGGTAACCAGAGTCTCCTGTAAATGTCGAGGGATATCTGTTAGACATACCCAAACCCTTAGGGACTACCCCATATCCAGACACCTAATCATACTGTGTGGGGACCTTGGGCCCACCTATTAGCCACACATGGTGCCTCGGGAGTTGGCCCATCACATAAGGGATGCTGCTATTCCTCAAAATGTAAGCGTCATGCACAGAGCCAGAATACTTGGCATTCACATGAGAGATCTACTGGTCTGCCAAACACACCATCTGCACATTCATTGAATGGTAGCTTTTACGATTTCTATACACCTGTTCATTCCTGCAGGGGGGGACAAATGCCACATGTGTACCATCACTGGCACCAATGATGTTGGGAATATGTCCCAGGGCATAGAAGTCAGCTTTCACTGTGGGCAAATCCTCTACCTGGGGGAAAACGGTGTAGCTGCGCATGTGTTTCAGCAAGGGAGATAACACTCTGGACAACACGCTAGAGAACATTGGCTGAGACATCCCTGATGCCATGGCCACTGTTGTTTGAAAGGAACCACTGGCCAGGAAATGGAGCACTGACAGGAGCTGCACTAGAGGGGGGATACCTGTGGGATGGCGGTTAGCTGACATCAGGTCTGGCTCCAATTGGGCACACAGTTCCTGGATTGTGGTACGATCAAGTCTGTAGGTGATATTGATGTGTCTGTCTTCCATTGTCGACAGGTCCACCAGGGGTCTGTACACCAGAGGATGGCGCCATCTCATCATCTGCCCCAGCGGATGGGCCCTATGGAGGAGAATGGTGAGCAGAGGGTCATACAACACATAGGTTGCACAAGGGTTTTTGCACTAATGTGATTAAATCAGTGTGTGGCGTTGTCTCTCTGTATTCGTGCCCAAATGTGCTGGGACGCAGTTAGGTGCCCTGCCATGTGCCACCCTGAAATGGCAGCTGCCTGACCTGTAAGGAGGCACAGGGGGAAATGAGGTAACTGCGCTGGCGTTGTGCTGTGCTGTCGAAGACCGCCGCGCAATTCAGCATTGGTTATCATTGGGCCCTATGGGTTCCAGGAGCCAATGACGATGTACGTCGGCGGTGACTGTACGCACCGCCGCAGACGTGACCGCCATTTTCTATCTGTTCACTCACTTGATACCTGACCTTAAACAGGAGGGTACCTACACTGCAAGTGCTGCTGTTACCTCAGTCTGGAAGCGACAATGGCTCGCGTGTCTGGGGAAAGGGCCCCTGTCTTCACTGTGAAGGAGTTGGAGAGACTAGTGGATGGGGTCCTTCCCCAGTACACACTACTCTACAGTCCTCCAGACAAACAGGTGAGTACACTGTGAGTATGATGCATGGGACATGAATGCATGGAGTGGTGTGGATGGAAGAGACATGTTGGGGGGGGCTGAGGCCTGCATGTGAGGATGGTGAGTGTATGTGTGTCAGGGCATGGGTGGGAAGTGGTGGGCAATGAGTATGACGAACCAGACAAGGGAGTAATTTCCTTTCCTCCTGTGCCTTTCCTCTAGGTCAGCACCCACCAGAAGAAGGGTATTTGGCATCCCATTGCCAAGGAAGTGAGGACCCTGGGATTCTATCATAGATGGAGCACCCACTGCCACAAGAGATGGGAGGACCTGCGCCACTGGAGCAAGAAGATGGCGAAGGCCCAGCTGGGGATGGCCTCCCAACGTGGAAGGGGTGCCCGTCGCACCATGACCCCCCCCCGATTTTCCAGATCCTGGCGGTGGCATATCCGGAGTTGGATGGGTGCTTGAGGGCATCACAGCGGCCACAAAGGGGTGAGTGCAGTCTCATTCAGCTGACTCTGCACACTTTACGAGGTGTCTGGGTGGAGGATGTGGGCTGTGGGTTCCCCTAGGCCAGGGCGAACTTGCTAGGGTAGGTCCCTTCTTAGGCAGGCTCTGTGGCGCTCCAACCCCAATAGTGATAGTGGCCATCTACAACTAGTCAGGCTCCTGTGGGTTCCAGGTGTGCAGCAAATAGGGTTAGGCATAGTCCCCCATGGGTAGGGGATTTTCCTCCAAACTGTTAGTGCATGCCCTAGTGCATAGGGCTGCTCCCTGTGTGTTGTGTCCACCAACAGTACTGGTGTTGCTGGCATTTACCATGTGTCTCCTCTGTCTTTCCCCCCTTTTTGTTTTGTCACCCTATCCTTGTGTGCATTAGCATCATCTGGTGGAGGAGCAGTGGCTCCGCAGCAGGAGGGAGCTACAACCCACATGGCCCAGGAGGGTGAATGTATGGAATCTGAAGGCACCAGTGGGATGGAGGTCGAGGGGAGCTCTATGACGGGGACAGGAGGGGGCACCAGCGACATCGACTCCTCCTCTGATGGGAGCTCCCTTGCGGTGATGGGCACCTCTGTGCCCACCGAACAACAGGTACAGCCACCACCCCCCGACAACCACCGCCCTCCCAGCAGCCCCTCAGCGTGTTTCTCATGCCCACTCACCCAGGAGGGTGGGCATCTCCTTCTCCCCAGGCACCTCAGGCACTGCCCCAGTCAGCCCTGCTGCCCTCAGTGAGGAGACTATTGACCTCCTGAGATCCCTCACTGTTGAGCAGTCAACCATTTGGAATGCCTTCCAGGGTGTCGAGAGGCATTTGCAGCAAACAAATGCATACCTGGAGGGCATTCATTCTGGCGTGGCAGCCCAACAGAGAGCATTTCAGGCTCTGGCCTCAGCACTGATGGCAGCCATTGTCTCTGTATCAAGCCTCCCCCTCCAACTTCCACTACCCAGGCCCAATCTCCTCTAAATCAGCCTATCCCAAGCACACCATCAGACCAGCATGCACACACATCAACACACAAAAGTGGCTCAAGCAAACATAAGCACCACACATCCCACAGGCACTCACCCAAGTACCATACTCACCAACATCCACTGCCTCCACTCTGTCCCCCTCCTCCACTTCCTCCACCTCCCTCCCAGTCTCATCTCCACTCACACCTGCATGCACCACATCCTCAGCCACTACCTCCATTACCAGCGCGCCCATCACTACACACTGCTCATGTGCAATCACCACCCCCACTACCATTCACACGTCCCCTGTGTCCTCTCCCAGTGTGTCTGTGAGCCCTCCTCCCAAAGTACACAAACGCCGGTACACACCCACTCAACAGCCATCCACCTCACAACAGTCTCCAACCCATGCACCTTCACCCAAACTCAGCAGATGTACACCTCCTACAACCACTACCTCTTCCTCCACTCCCAAACCCCCTCCATCTTCCCGTCCCAATGTGTCTAAAAATCTTTTCCTGGCTAACATTGACCTCTTCGCTACACCTACCCCCGTCCTTCCCCTAGTGCCAGGTTGTCTAGAGCCTAGTTCAGCACCTTAGCCACCAAATCGTCGTCCATTGTGGTCCCTGCAAGTCCAGGAGGATCGAAAGGGGCACCCATCAGGGCTGCCAGTGTGCCAACTACTGAAGCCAAGGACCACCCTATTTCACCACCTGCCAAGGTAAAAAAGAGGCCAGCATGCAGAAGAGAAAAGCCGCACCACCCACCCAGCAAGGCCTCATCCAAAACCAAAGAGGACACTGCCAAGGTCCCAGCAGTGACTTCCAAGGTGGGGAAGGGACACAAGAGCAAGGGACAGTCACCTCAGGGCACGGAGCCTCTGGGTGAGGGACTGGTGACCCCCATTTCGCAAGACAGGCCAGCAACCTGTACCGTGGTGAGCACCGCCGCAACGACCACCACCTGCACTGCTACCTGCACCGCCACCTGCACCGCCATCTGCACTGCCACCTGCATGGCAGCTGCCACAACTACAGTCACCAGGATCATCCCCAGTGGGCAGCCCTCCGAGGCTGCAGGAGATGGCCTGGTGTCTTCCTCTACTACTACAGACACCTGCACCACGGGCACCACCGGCAGCATCTCCGCCGCAGACACCGCTGCAGCCACCGCCACCTGCCTCGCTACGTGCCCAGCCAGTGCCACTACAGCGGACATCAGCATCATCCCTAGTGGGCAGCCTTCCGAGGCTGCAGGAGATGGCCTGGTGTCTCCCTCCACTACTACAGACACCTGCACCATGGGCACCACTGGCAGCATCTCCACCGCAGACACAGCCGCAGCTACTGCCACCAGCCCCGCGACATGCCCTGCCAGTGCCACTACAGCAGGCATCAGCATCATCCCCAATGGGCAGCCGTCCGAGGCTGAAGGAGACGTCCTGGACCCTGCACACACTACATGAGGCACCACCACCAGCACTGGCACTACCAGCAGTTTGCAGCCTAAGTAGTCCCAAGGTGGAGTGTGGCTCTGCCTCCATGGAGTATCATGCTACCTGTTACCGGAAAATCTTGTGGCTCAGACACCCAGGTGAGGGAATGGGAACTGCCACACCCCTGGTGATGCAACACTGGGCACCAAGCCCCCTCCAGCACCAGTGGAGAAAAGCATCCACTAACCCAGTCCTTGGCAGGATAAAGCACTCTGGGCACAAAGCCCCCTCCAGAACCAGTGGAGAAAAGCATCCACTAACCCAGTCCTTGGCAGTATGAAGCACTCTGGGCACACAGTCCCCTCCAGAACCAGTGGAAGATGCCACCCACTTGAGAGACAGTGGCTTTGCACTTCCCAGGACCAAGCAGTGGGCAAACCACCGACTTGAGAGACTGTGGCTTTGCACTCCCCAGGACCAAGCAGTGGGCAAACCACCGACTTGAGAGACTGTGGCTTTGCACTCCCCAGGACCAAGCAGTGGGCAAACCACCCACTTGAGAGACTGTGGCTTTGCACTCCCCAGGACCAAGCAGTGGGCAAACCACCCACTTGAGAGACTGTGGCTTTGCACTCTCATAGACCATGCAGTGGGCATGGAGCCCCCTCGAGGAGCAGTGGCGTCGTCCCATCATCTGGCTGAGGTGCCCCCCTCCCCTTCCCCCTGAGGTGCCTGTTTTTTTCAACCTGATGCCCCTGCAGTGTTCTCTCCGTTTTGAGGCAGGTGTCATGTGTGGGCTTCGCCCATGCTTTTTGGGACCAATGGTCCACGGACATTTAATGGGACAGTGTACGGACTTCCGAACTTGCTGTTAATATTTGTATATACTGATGATTTAAAGTTATCTTGGGCTATCTGATTGTTCGAATATTACACTTGTTAAAGTAATTTAATTTGGTCATCGCGTTCTTTCAGGGGATGACGGGGTGTATCTGTGATGTGATTGCATATGTGTGTGTGTCTGTGTGTTGTTGTGGGTGGGAGGTGCAGTGTGCGGGTGTTGCGTGCAGGTGTCACTCTCTTATCCCTCCTCCCCTCCCCGGTGTGCTAGGTGCAGTACTCACCGTCGTCGTCGCAGCCGTCTTTGATGTTCCTGGTAGATGAAGAGGTAGACCAGCATCGGCAGGACCTGTAACTCGGGTTCGATGGCGTCCTGGTTGTTCATTGAGTGTCGAGAGGTGAGTGGTTTCCCTTCCACCAACTGGTTCCGCCGTGCTTTTGATGGCGTTGGTACCGCCCCGGAAAGCTGGCGGTTTGGTGCCTTGTAATAGTTTGGGTGGAACATTGTCTACACCTGTCTGGTTACCGCTGCGGTGTTTGTTTCTACCGCCATGGCGGTCGGAGTGTTAAAGTGGCTGTCTGTGTTGGCGGTTTCCACCATAGACGTAATTCAATTTTTTTCCCTGCCGGCCTGTTGGCGGTATTACTGCCGTTTCATGACCGACCGCTAGGGTTGTAATGAGGGCAATAATGTTGTAGGGACAAACATAGTATCACACTGTAGGCATACGCTTCCTTACCCAGTCATGGAATCATATAAGGCAAGTAGCCAATTTGAAATTAAGTGCTCAACTATGAGAAAAATTGCTGCTTAACACCAAATTCAATTAATTTGCCTTCATTCATTTCATTACTGCAAAATTAGCTTTAACTGTAATCTAAGCACTTATCCTTCCGTACAATGTCCTTCTTGTCAGTGTTTGGTACTATCATGTCAGTTTCCCAGCTATGAGCTATAACCATTATCTAGGCAAATGCCCATCATTTATTAAGGATGGGCAGTGCAGTCAAGATCCTGACTATGGATAGAATTCAGCACAAAACAAGTATAAGCTTGAAAAAAGAAACAAAATACTGTGACATCAGGAGGCCTCCATCCTACATCAGGTATTGTAGTATCTCCATAGCATTATGGTCATTTGGGACAGGTCACAAAGTAGTAGAAGAGCTAGTAGTTCACTTGCTCCTCTTTTTAAAGTTATTTTAGACATCCATTTTCACCTTTGGCAAAGGGGTGGAGAGAGGGTGCAATTTCCACCTTCACTTTTCTGGTGAGTTCCACCTTCACTAAAAGTTTATTGCCCCTGCACTGTGGTAGGGGACTAGGCACATACTGAGGCGGCAGTAAGCTGAACCCGTATCATGCCAGGAGGGTCCTGCCTCCATTCTCTCTTCCTCAACCCATGAGGAGGGACAGGGAGGGAGTAAATTAACTCCCTCAGCCATAGGTGGGGGGAATGCGACTGGCCTTCCCTGGCCTTGGCAAAGCTAAAGAGGCACTTTTTTATCTTGTCAAACAGGTCAGAGAATCATTCCCTAGTGGCAGGTTTACCCATCCACTGATGAATAATGCAGCACCAGGTCCCCTGGCTCATGCTACCTTGCTGTTTTCCATTTTGTTTAATTTGATCTATTTTTTCCCTACCAATGTCTGCAGAGTTTGGAAGGAAAACACATCTTTGAGTGTCAAGTGCATATTAAATGTGTTCTGTATTTCCTCAGACATCCAGTAGATCCATGAATGCCCATTTAGGCATCCACCACATTTTGATATATAGCAATAGTCTGATATGCTTATATTCTGGGTTACAGCATCTAAACAACTAAACACATTTTCATATAACCAAGAAAATGACTGAAATGCCAGTGTGTCATAGAAATGTGACTATATTACATAGGAGGTGATATCAACTCTGTAGTTATAGTTAAGTCAGACTTTCCATTGAAAAGGGCATTTTATTTTTTTCTTAATAACTGTATTGATGTTTGTTTCTGATATATTATTTTTAAAGCACAAACTGACTCATCTGTTATCCTAGCCTGCTGCCCAAACCACCAAGACTGCTGCAGTGCCCAGTGTAGGTGGCTGGCCTGATTTGTAGTGGGTGCCTTGGGTACTTACACCTTATACCAGGTCCAGTCATCCCTTACTAGTGAAATGTAGTAGTGTTCTAGCAGCTTAGGCTGATAGAGGTAGCTACAACAGAGCAGCTTAGGCTGAACTAGGAGACATGCAAAGCTCATGCAATACCACTTATAGTTACACAGTACTTATACACAAATAAAGACAATACTCAGTGTTACCAAAAACAAAGGTTTTTATTTGGGTGACATAGTACCACAAGTATCTTAGAGACCATACTCCTTCTTGAGGTAAGTATTATACACAATATATATACTAGACACAAAAATTAGACAAGTAAATAGTCATAGAACAATGCAAATAGTAGGAAATCCTATAGAATGAAATGGGAGAAAATAGGTCTGGGGCAATACAAACCATATACTAAAAAAGTGGAATGTGAATCACGAATTCCCCCTTAGACAAGTGTAGTGTGGGCAGAATTGCTGGGAGAGTAAGACTACAGTAAAGATAAGTAAATCACCCTACCCCCAGAGCCCAGAAAAGCAGGAGTAAAGTATTGCAAGTTTCCTTAGCACACTACACCTCATTTTTGGGGTTTTGCAGCAGCCAACCAAGTCTGCAAAGAACAACTGCTGGATTATTGGACCTGAAGACCTGCAAAGGAAGGGGACGAAGTCCAGAAGTCGAAAGAAATTCCAGGAAGGACAGGAGCCCCTGCCAACCCAGAAGAGGGTGCAAAAGAAGAATCCCTGGTTAGTAGAAGACTGCAGAAATGCACCCTAGGAAGATGCCAGTGGGTTCCTGTGTGATGCAAAAGATGTCACACGGTGTGAAGATTGTTGCAGATGAGTTTTCGTGTTAGAAGGCGCCAACAAGCCTTGGCTACGACAAAAGTGTGTTTTTAATCAAAATGGCACTGAAGGTATCCAGGAGGGACCAGAGGGCCTCAACTCTGTTTGAGGAGGAAGAAGGGGCACTCAGAACTTTAGAGAGCCCTCAAGATGCCAGCCAGCACCCCCAGAAGCCACAGGATCTGAGTTCAAAGGAGGTGCAAAATGCAGTTGATGCAGCATAGCAAAAGAAGGTCCCACGCTGCCGGAGAACAACTCAGCAAGTTGAACGTCTCAGGGTGGAGTGCTGGGGACCTGGGCCAGGCTGTGCACAAATGAATTTTGCAAAGAGTGCACAGAGGCCTCAGGAGGCGAAGAAGACACAATGCACAGGGGCACTGTTGTTCTCAGGGAAGGCAAGGTCTTGCCTCCTCCAAATTGCATCAGCAGGATCTCAGGACAGTCTATGTCGATGATGTCCACCCTCTGCGTCCTTAGGAACACACTCATCACCGTGAGAGGAGTCCCAGGGTACCAGTCGTCGACTTGGAAAGTGCCTGCTTGGAGCAGGGGAGTGACTCTGTCACTCCATGGGAGATTTCTTCATTCCTTCTCGTGCAGGATAAAGACAGGGAGTCCCAAGAGCATGCACACCATGGAAACTGTTGCAGTTGCTGACTTGGAGCTGAGGTTGCTGAAGAAAAGTGTTTCTTGTAGACACTTTTTGCAGTTACAGCGTTTCTTGGAGCAGGCTGTGGTTGATCCAAGGTCAGAAGACTCTGAAGTTGGTGCAGAGGATTCCTGAAGGGAACTTGCAAGCAGAATCTGAAGAGAACCCACAGGAGAGACCCTAAATAGCCCTGAGTGGGGGAATGGTTACCTTATCAGGTATGGACCTATCAGAAGGGGTCTCTAACGTCACCTACCGGCACTGGCCACTCAGAGCCCTCCAGAGTGCCCCCACACCTTGCAAAGCAAGATGGCTGAAGTCTGGGACACACTGGAGGAGCTCTGGGCACTACCCCTTGGGTGGTGATGGACAGGGGAGTGGTCACTCCCCTTTCCTTTGTCCAGTTTCCCGCCAGAGCAGAGGAAAAGGGGTCCCTGAACCAGTGTGGACTGGTTTATGCAAGGAGGGCACCATCTGTGCCCTTCAAAGCATTTCCAGAGGGTGGGGGAGGCTACCCCTCCCCAGCCTGTAAAACCTATTTCCAAAGGGAGAGGGTGTAACACCCTGCTCTCAGAGGAAATGCTTTGTGCTACCTTCCTGGGAATGGGCTGCCCAGACCCCAGGAGGGCAGAACCCTGTCTTTGAGGTGGCAGCATCTGTAGCTGCAGTGCAAGCCTCAGAGTGCTGGATTGGCAGTACCGGGGATCCATGGTGGAGCACTCAGGATGCATGGAATTGGCTCCCCAATACCAGATTTGGAATGTAGGGACAATTCCGTGATCTTAGACATGTTACATGGCCATATTCGGAGTTACCATTATGAAGCTACATATAGGTATTGACCTACATGGAGTGCACACATGTAATGGTGTCCACGCACTCACAAAGTCCGGGGAAATGGCCCTGAACTTTGCACCTAACTTTCAGCAAGTGAAGGTTAGGCATATAGGTGACTTATAAGTTACTTAAGTGCAGTGAAAATGGCTGTGAAATAACGTGCGTTATTTCACACAGGCTGCAATGGCAGGCCTGTGCAAGGGTTTGTCTTAGCTCCATATGGGTGGCAACAGAAATGCTGCAGCCCATATGGATCTCCTGGAACCCCGATTCCCTGGGTCCCTAGGTACCATATACTATGGACTTATGAGGGATGTCCAGTATGCCAATTGAAATTGGTAAATGTAGTCACTGGCTTACAGTGACAAATTTAAAAGCAGAGAGCATAAGCACTGAGGTTCTGATTAGCAAAGCCTCAGTGACACAGTTAGGCACTACACAGGCATACACATTAGGCCGCAAACAATGAGCACTGGTGTCCGGGCTAGCAGGATCCCAGTGACACAGTAAAAACACACTGACACACACTCACAAACAGGACAAAAGTGGGGGTACCCATGCTAGAAAGAGGCTACTTTTTCACACCCAGCTCTGCAGGTTACGAAGGAATGACCATTGATCCATAGTTAAGAAGTTAAGGGGAACAACCAGGTCTCCAGACCTTTCCTAAATCTCAGGAGATTAGATTCCTTTGTAAGCTGCACAGTTGATCTGTTCCATCTTTGTGCTGCCTTGATGGAAAGCCATGACCACCATGAATTGGAACCATGAAACAACTAAAAGAGATTGGGCATTAGATCTCAGGGTCCATAAAAGAGGATACAACTAAAAACAGTCTTTAACAACAGAGCAGTTGGAATAACAAACAGTTTTATGAATAAGACATTGTGATTTGAAAACAATGGGCTCCTTGACTGGGACCCAGTGGGTTAACACTATAGCATGTCAAATGTGGTCTCTAGCTTTTAGACACACAGCCAACCTTTCTGCATAGTTTTGAAGTACCTGGAGCATATGAATTGAGTAATGAAGTAGTGCATGCAAAACTGTATTATAGTAATAGAGACCAGCCAAAACAAATATGTCCCTGATCCTCTGGTGCAAGATAGAGAACAAGCGTAGTAGTCTTTTCAGGGTTCTGAGTTGAAAGAAACAAGAGCTGGCCACTGATTAACCTGTTTACTTAGGCACAGAGTTGTATCAAGATTTACCCCTAGGTTATTCAAACAAGACAATGGAGTCCTATTTAACCTGTTTACTTAGGAACAGAGTTGCATCAAGCTTTACCCCTAGGTTTTTCGAACAAAATAATCGAGTTGGATTAAAGATTCAAAGCGTCATGCCTGAAATGGAGGTTTCAAAAGTGTTAGACCTGACAGCCTTAGGGTGGGCACCCCTAACTTTTTGCCTGCCTCCCTCCACTTTTTGGATACGGTTTTTGCTGGTTTTAGGACTCTGCGCACTTTACCACTGCTATCAAGTGCTGAAGTGCATATGCTCTCTCCCTGTAAACATGATAACATTGGAAAATACCCAACTGGATTATTTAATTTACTTATAAGTCCCTAGTAAAGTGCTCTATGTGTGCCCAGGGCCTGCAGATTAAATGCTACCAGTGGGCCTGCAGCATTGATTGTTCCACCCACTTAAGTAGCTCCTTAACCATGTCTCAGGCCTGCCATTGCAAGGCCTGTGTGTGCAGTTTCACTGCCAATTCGACTTGGGATTTAAAAGTACTTCCCAAGTGTAAACCTCCCCTTGTTATACATATAGGTCACCCCTAAGGTATGCCCTAGGTATCCCATAGGGCAGGGTGCTGTGTAGGCAAAAGGCAGAACATGTACCTGTGTAGTTTACATGTCCTGGTAGCATAAAACTCCTAAATTCATTTTTACACTGCTGTGAGGCTTGCTCCGTTCATAGGCTAACATTGGGGCCACACTCATGTACTGTTTGAGTGGTAGCTGCTGATCTGAAAGGAGTAGGAAGGTCATATTTAGTATGGCCAGAATGGTAACACAAAACCCGGCTGACTGGAGAAGTTGGATTTCATATTACTATTGTAGAAATGCCACTTTTAGAAAGTGAGCATTTCTCTGCACTTAAAACTTTCTGTGCCTTACAATCCACGTCTGGCAGGGTTCAGTTGACAGCTCCCTTGTGCATTCACTCAGACAAACCCCAAACATAGGATGCTCAGCCTCACTTGCATACATCTGCATTTTAAATGGGTCTTCCTGGGCTGGGATGGTGGAGGGCCTGACACTTACATGTCAAAGGACAGTAGCCTGCCCTCATACAAATGACTGCCACACCCTGTACTGAGACCCTGACAGATAGGATTGAACTGAAAGGGGACTTAGTGCACTTCTAAGCCACTCTTTGAAGTCTCCCTCACTTCAAAGGCACATTTGGGTATTTAAACAGGGCCTCTGCCCCTACCAACTCAGACACTTCCTGGAGAAGAGAACGTGAACCAGAGCCTGCAATCTGCCAAGAAGAACTGCCTGGCTGCCCAAAGGACTCATCTGACTGCTTTCTGTGAAGGACTGCTGCCTTGAAATTGCCCTGCTGCCTTGCTGCCCTTTGGCTGTGCTGAGGAGTGCTCTCCAAGGGCTTGGATAGAGCTTGCCTCCTGTTCCCTGAAGTCTCAGGACCAAAAATACTTCATTTCTGCAAGAAGAACTCCCTGTGAGGCGGAAATTGATGCACAGTCGGCAGAAAACAACGCACAGCATGCATTGCGGTGAAAAATTCACTGCACACTGAACCAGAACGACATAGCCTGACTTTGCAAGGAGAAGATACACGCAGCGCCAGCGTAGCAACAGGAAATGAAATGCACAGCCCACTGGATCGATGCACAGCTGAGCTGGAACAACGCAGCCCGACTTCCTGAGAGGAATCGACACAGCGCCTGCCATGAGGTAGAATTTTTCACACAACGCCCACCGGATCGACGCAGCCCCTGTGACTGAAAAATCAATGCACACCTTCCTGTTTTCCACGCATCTCCTCCTCTGCAGTTCTATGCAGAGATTTTGAACGCAAACCAGGTACTTTGTGCTTGCAAGAGATATTTGTTACTTTTAAGAGACTAAAGACATTTAATATCATCTTTACAGAGATATTCCAAAATATACTTATTGCATCTTAATTGTTTTGACCTGCATTTATCCAAATAAGTATTATACATTTTTCTCAACACTGTGTGGTGTATTTTTGTGGTGTTCTACTATGTTATTGCATGATTTATTGCACAAATACTTTACACATTGCCTTCTAAGTTAAGCCTGACTGCTCAGTGTCAAGCTACCAGAGGGTGGGCACAGGATAATTTGGATTGTGTGTGACTTACCCTGACTAAAGTGAGGGTCCTTGCTTGGACAGGGGGTGCCAACCAAAGACCCAATTTCTAACAAAAAGGAAGTAGATGTTAGACGATAGAGAGTCTCTGTACTATAAATGTTCACCTATACGCAATGGTAAAGCTTGAGATAGGCAGTCAAGGGGTTTAGCTGCCGTACTCCCAAGATCAGTAGTGAACTTTAGAACAATGAAGTTGTCACTGGCATGCATGACAACATCAATCTTGTTTGACTAGATCAATGCAGCCAGTTGATCCTTGTAAAGATTAAACAGCATTAGAGGCAATATTGATCCCTGCTGCCACAGTTTACAAAGGGGACTAAAAAGGAATGAGCTCCTGTAGTTACTTGAAATGAACTGTGAGCAAGAATGTTAAAAACCATTGCCATGCATGGCCTTCAGTACTCACATTCCTCAGACGATCTGAAACAATCATATGTTTTTTAGCAATGAAACCCGCAGACAGATCCAAAGATACAAACACAATCAATGCTACCAAAGGATTGCATTCGCACCATGACTGAGACCATCACTACGTCTGTGCTACTGCCTCGCCATAAAGAATACTTGGAGAAGATGCAGTTAATTGTTGGCTTCAACAAAAGCAGATATCTGATAGAAAACATTGTTTCTAACAGCTTAGCCAAGTAAGGCAGCTGTGAGCTCGGGCAGTAGTTTGACAAGTCATCAGGGTCATGTGATGGCTTCTTTAACAACAGCATTATAGATGGAAATTTGAAACTGTTGGGAACAGCTCCTGTTAATGAAGTATTTAATAATAACGTGTGGGAGAGTGTAGTCCAGCTGTATTAGCTCCTTAAATATCCTAGCAGGTAAAGGATCTTTGGGTGAGCCAGTGGGTTTGCTCTCGCTCACCAGTTTCAGAAAGTCCTTATCTCCATTCACAAAGCTCCACAAATCTTTTCAAAATGTAAGTAAATCTAAGTTGGGTTCCTTGTGGCTAGTTTCATTCAGATTAATTAAATAAGGATCTGAAAATAGGAGAAGGGTACGAAAAGTGAAATTTCCCATTTCAACTCCCATAGAATTCTTTGATTATTGGCCCAGAAGAAATGGCTGAACAGAACTAGGCCAAGCGTCGCATGTAAGCAGAACACAAGGAAGTGCCTTTACTTTGTTGTAAATAGGTTCATGCGTTTTTGAGGAATTAGCGTTAAAGGTGTTCAGGTCCGGGCATGAAGTGGTTACATTTTTTAAATATCTGGACCATTAATTTGCAGAAGATTCATAATCCATTCATATAAATAAATCCATACTATTGGACTAGGGAGCATTAGCTCTTGTTGGACATTATATATTTGCAATGCTCCTGTGGTCTGATTGACTAGCCACCACAGAAAAGAAATTGTTGCAGCTGCCACTATGCATCACATTGCACCAAGCACAATTTTGTGAAAAAGAAAAAGTGCATAAGGGGGGAGGGTCAACCTTCCTGGACCACAGATCCATGCGGACCTTTAATGTTTATTGCTTTCAGCTTTAGCCATAACATAACAAATAACGTGTTGTAACAAATACGTAATATGCATGGATAAAAATATAGAGATCCAGTCAGCTGTATAATACTCTTTAAGAAAGTGTCAAGGTAACCGTCTTCCTCAGGATCTGCATGATGCTCTTTAAGGTCCACCTACAGGCACCTCCAACTCATAATAAGTTAATGACGCTGAATTCTAGAGTGGCCAGGCGAGGAGGAGGGTATGAGAAGGGGACAGTGGAGAAGGGGGTCTGCAAGGAAAAAGAATAGTACACAAATAATACCACAAAAAATAACAAGGCTGTCCTAGGAATGCTTGTATTGGCAATTTCAGCATTGTGCCAAGAAATTGCTGATATACTAGTTGTGGAATAGGTTGCTTTCGAAGGCACTATGATACAGCTCACACTGCACAATATCACAGCATAGGATTCCTTGGGTCTTCACACAAGCATGCACAGTTATGGTCACTGCTTTCGTTCTGACAAAGTCTTAAAAAATACACAATCTCACTCTATCAGCAAAGTCTTTTTAAATGTAGTTCTCGTGCTTTCCCTTTGTATCCTAAAACAACAAAACAAAACAGTGCCTCTCTCCAGAGGTACGTAACAGCCATATGTAAGCGAACAAAGAATAATTGGTTTTACAGTGTTGCACAGCATGGCGATAGTATTTTGCAACAGATCCACTATAAGTATATGCAAGCTGTTCTTCCCACTGAAGGGCTTACGCTCAGAGCATGGCCCACCCTGCAAATATATGGAGACCTTCACGGTCGTTCGAGAGCTCAGCAATAGCCGGACGGAATACAATTGGGATCCATGCAGGAGCCAACCACTGGAAGAAGAATCCCTGCCAAGGGATGCCAGGAAACAAGACTGCTTGTCAAGCTCGTCCGCGCAACACTCAGAAGCCAGGAGGCTTCTGCCAGAAACAAAGCTCACCCACGGGAGGATCGGAGCTCTGGCTCCAGGGATGACTGCAGAATAGTGAGCAGCTGTCACTGGGAGGGATGTCTATAAGAGGTTGGGCCACACCCTAGAAAGCTGCCCTTAAGGCAGCTGGGAAATGGAGCTCTCGGAGTTCCAACACTGTAAAAAGGAAACAGTGTGTTACACTTCAGTGTTGAAAGTGACACATTAGCATGACTTAAACCCCCTGAGTAGTGTCATGAGATGTGAGAATCATGTGTGGATTCACTATAGTTATGCTCATTTTTTAGCACTCTAGAAATCATGATGTCTGTTAGAAATGGGGTTTCTGGTTGGCTAGGGTATGCACTTAAGCCAGGCAGAATCCACCCACTCTAGTCTGGGCAAGAGTTACACACCCAAGATAACCCCTGCTCACCCCTTGGTAGCTTGGTATGAGCAGTTAGGCCTATCAAAGAGGCAATGTGTAAAGCGTTTGCACAACACATGTGACACACTGTTCCCATCACAAAGGAGCCACAACACCAAGTTATATAAAAATATACTGTATTGTACACAACATCATTAGACCAAACACTGCATGCAAGTTCAACCCTGCTACCCAAGCAGTTGTCAAAACATTACACAGTACTATTTCTCTGCAAAGCTAGCAGTAGTCACATAAAACCCGTAGGTTACTGGTTTTCTGCAACATAAGCAGTAGTCTAGAAAACATTGCTAAAACAATGCACTTGTCATAAAATCATCATAAATGCACAAAGCCTAACTGTCACTCTGCCCCAGACGTAGATTGGAGTCAAGCTGCAAAACACCAGAGTCATAAGCGCAGAGAAATACTCACTTTCTAGAAGTGGCATTTCTATAATGCTAATAAAAAGTCCATCTATACCAGTACGTAGCATTTTCTCACTACCATTACAACCATACCCCTCATAAATCAGACAATACCCCCTGAACATAAGGCAGGGCATTTCTAATGAGAAGGTAGCACTCACAGCAGTGAGAAACCCAATAGGCTGTTTGTCACTTCCAGGACAGGCCACACAACCAGGCACATGTCCTGCCTTCTACATACATAGCACCCTGCCCATAGGGCTAGCTAGGGCCTTTCTTAGGGGTGACTTGCATGTAATACAAGGGGAGTTCTGGGCCTGGCAAGTAAATTTAGATGTCAGGTCCCTGTGGCAGTAAACTGCATGCAGGCCCTGCGCTAGCAGGCCTGAGACAGGTTTGAAAGGCTACTTCAGTGGGTGGCGCAAGCAGCGCTTCAGGCCCACTAGTAGCATTTAATTTACAGGCCTTGGCCTTGGAGATACCACTGTAAAAATGACTTAGAGGTAAATTAAAATATGCCAATTAGGTGTTAGACCAATCAGCAGGGATCAAGTGCTCAGAGTCCTAGAGCCAGCTGCAAGAGGTCAGAAAAAATAGGAGGGAAGAGGCAAAAAGTTAAGGGATGACCCTGTGAAAAGATCCAGGTTCAATAATATGTCTGCCTTGCATTGCTGTACATTGCACATTTTTTACTTTGTGCCATTGTTTTGAAAGACACTGCAATTTCACTTGCTGTGCAGCCACTTTCCTGGAATTCTGGTGTACATTCTCTGACTGCTCAGTGGACACAAGTGTGAGGTGTTCTTTTCTGTCTGCCCAGCAATCGTTCCCAGGCTCCTAAAGACATTAAATAGTAGCTTTTCACTGTATCAAGCTAACAATATACGCTAGGTCCCATTAATTTTAGAGAGGAAGATTCTAGGAGAGCTGACCCGTCTGGGGAACAGATGCCCTCCATGGCATGCAGCCTGTGCAAACTGGGTTTACACTTCCCTATGTGGACCACTTAACTACACAAACAGAGGTATGGGGTTCTCCACTCCCACAGATCATAAATAATAAGCCTTCCTGCACATAAAATTAAAGGATGGGATCAGGCCACTAGAATTGCATTATGGTGGCACTATTTGTGTTATACAGTTTTTTAAATGCTATTCTGATTTTTTACTTCACAATAGACTATGGCCCTCATTACGACCCTGGCAGTGGGTGATAAAGTGGCGGTAATACTGCCAACAGGCTGGCGGTAATTACCGCCAAATTATGACCATGGCAGTGATATCTCCCATATACAGCCAATGTACCACACCAACCGCCAGTGCGGAAACAATAGCCCCACGGTGGTAGCCAACAACAGCCAGGCGGGAGACAAAGTACCGCACACCATATTTTGACACACGAAACCGCCACCTTTTCTGGGGTGGTACCAATGACAACAAAACCCTGGTGGAAACTGAGCTCAGAAGTGAAAGGACTCACCACTGGAGGCACAGGGAAGAACCACGCCGCCATGGAACCCGAACTGCAAGTTTTCCCAATGATCTTCTATTATGATCCACCTGGAACACCAACGCCGACGAAGACGACGACAGTGAGTACAGCAGCCTACTACAGCAGCTTACCACACAAGGGAGGTAGAGAGGAAAACGACAGTGACACCCACAGGCACAACACACATCCGACACACACACACCATACACACAACCAGATGCACTACAAAAACAATTTGTCCACGAAACTCAGCAGAATAATGCAAGGACAACAGAAATTGACTAAAGTGATTGTAATCAGATCAACATCAAAATTAATAAGTTGATTTAACAATGAAACAGATATGTACACATGTACAAAAAAGTTACACTGCCCAGTCCAAAGTTCACAAGGCTCATGTGGCCAAAGGTCACAGTCTAAGGCCCAACTCGAATCCTGAGCACATCCAGATAGAACACTGCAGGGGCATCAGTTTGCAAATAGGCAGGCACCTCAGGGGATGGGGGGCACCTCAGCCGGATTCAGGAACAAGACCACTGGTTCTGGAGGGGGCAACATCCCTATTGCTTTGTCCTGGGGAGTGCAAGGTCACAGTCTCTCAAGTGGGTGTTTTGCCCATTGGTTCTGGAGGGGGCAACATGCAGATTGCTTTATCCTGGGGAGTGCAAGGAAACAGTCTCTCAAGTGGGTGATTTGCCCACTGTTTCAGTAGCCCCTGGAGAGTGGACTACATAGCGTCCACCGGCGGTGATGGCTGCATGGCGGTGGTGGTTGGGGGAGGCTCCTAGGCAGCCCCTGCACTCACTGTTGGCTACATGGCAGTGGTGGTTGGGGAAGGCTTCTTGGCAGCCCCTGCACTCACTGTTGGCTGCATGGCAGTGGTGGCTGGGGGAGGCTCCTGGGCAGCCCCTGCACTCACTGTTGGCTGAATGGCAGTGGTGGTTGGGGGAGGTGTTTGCCTGACAGCTTCCACTGTTGTAGAGTGCCTCATCTTCTCCTGTTCATGGGTCAGAGTTGGAAAATGGGTTATTGGTAAGGGCAGGTAAGTACCTACACTTAGCAATAGGCCACTAACCTCCACTTAGGTCCAGTTGGGTCTCAGTAAATTAAACCCAGCTCAACCCTTGTTAGCTTGGCAATGAGCAACAAGGCTTAACTTAGGAGACAAAGCATAAAGCATTCAAATATCACAAAACAGTAATTAAATGAAACACAGGAAACAGTTTAAAAATCCAAAATCAATTTATAAAAATAGGAAATACTTTTAGCTTTAAAATGACACCAAAACGAAAAAAATCGGATAAGGGGAACCGGAGATATGAATTTTTAAAGAATTAATGCTTTCTAGCGCATAGAAACAAAAAGTGACAATCTGGTCATCTAGTTGCACCTCGATCAGGGCAAAGTCAAAGTTTAAGGCCAACCGCGATGGAGCCCGGCTCAGCAACAGCCCGTGGGAGGCCTCGGTCAAAAGTTTACCTGAGTACTTAGTCATTTTTCTGAAGATTTTTTTGACCGGGACGAACCTGCCAGTCCAATCCGACCTCCTGGAACTTGTCCTCGGATACGCATCGCAGGAGCCCTCGGTGGAGATTTTTACCTTCGGACTTAGTCATTTTTTTGAGGCAAAAATCCTTGGACCGGGGCAAAACTGAATCTTGATCTGACGTCCTTTGAGCCCTCTTCGGATACATTGCCTGGGAGGTCCCGGTTAACTTCCTATGTTCGGACTTAATCACTTTTTTGGAGATTTTCTTCAGCGAGATGAACCTGCAAGTCAGGCCGGGTCGCAGTTGAGGCAAGCCGGCTAGAGTTGCCACTGAGGGTCAGTCCCTCTATGGAGCTTTTTACCAAAAGTTCTCCAAACTTCTCCCAAACTTCTAGATCTTCTTCCAGATGTTCTTTTAGGGTTTTTTGAGGTCTACAGTTCAACCCCGGGTTCCAGAACCTCTGAGATGCTCTTGAGGGTGCGGACTACAACTCCCAGAATGCACCTGGCACAAACTCCTTTTTGGCCACTGGACAGTGGTCAGCTTGTTGGTTTCTTCAGGAGTTGGTGCAGGGGACTCTGGTTAGCAAGTTTTCACCTGTAGCAAACAGTGAGTCCCTCCTTGAATCACTTGAAGCCAGGCAAAGTCCTTCTTGTGGTGAAGCCCAAGTGTGCGGCTGGTGCAGTCCTCCAGAGTGCAGTGTCCAGGTGCAGGTCAGGGGTCCACCAGGGCAGTCCTTCTTCTTCTGAAGGTCTGTAGGGAACTAAGGTGTGGGTGAGGTCTGCCAGTTTTTCCTTGCTCCTGGGTGACAAACGGGGGGTCCTGGTTCTCCAATCAGGGGCAGGGTCCTTCCCCCTGTGATGACCACTTCCTGGGAAGTGTGGCAAAAATCAATCCCAGGGAGCAACATTCCTCAAAAATCCATCATGACTGAAAGTGATTTTTGGAGGTTACATCTGGCTGAGCCCACCCACTGGTGTAGCTAAAAATCCTAAACACACCCATCTCCTGCCCTCTCCTAATCTATTCAAGGGGGCACCTAATTGTCGGGGTTTGCAGGATGTGAGGGTGTTGCTGGGTTGCTCCAAATGTTCTTCCTTGGCTTTAAAGACCAGTTTGGCAGACCTCCCCCTTCCTGTTTCCACATCTGCTTAGGGAAGATCTCCTCCCCCAGGCACATCTCTTTGTGTTGAGCCAGGCTGCCAGAGGCTGGCCAATCAGAGCAAAGCAGCAAAAACACTGCAGGGCTGAAGTTGGCAACTTTTCAGGTAAAGTTTAAAACTCCTTACCTGAACAAGTTATATTAAACCCACAGCTGGAAGTTGTGGGATTTATTATAACAATTAATTTGATACCAAACTTGTAGTATCTGTTACTTAAGGGGATTTTTAAAATTAAAATAAAGTTCCCCCATTCTAGCCTATGGAGGCCATTCACTACAATGAGGGAAAAACAAATTCGGCTGTTTTACCTCACCAGGGCTTATAAAACTATTTTTGTAAGGTCCCTGCTTATAGTTACATGGCACCCAGCCCTAGGGGCACATAGGGCATACCTTTGGGGTAACTTATATGTAGAAATAGTGTAGTTTAAGGCTTTGGAACTACTTTTAATTCCAAAGTCGAATTTGCATGTAACTTTAATTTAAAAGCAGCCAGCAAGGCAGGCCTGCCTTTAAAATTACACTGGGCACCTCAACAGTCCAACCTATGCTGGGGTCCCTAAACCTATATGCCCTACCATATACTAGGGACTTATATGTAGGTTGACTTAGCCAATTATAATTAGCCTAATTTGCATACTGATTTTACACAGAGCACAGGCCCTGGGACTGGTTAGCAGTACTCAGGGCACCATCAGAGTCAGGAAAACACCAGCAAAAAGGGAAAAATGGGGGCAAAAGGTCAGGGGGCCTCTGCAATCAGCCCTGTTTTCTCACAGTCGGGAAACCCTTACCCTTCCTGGCAGGGGTGGATGTGCTCTTCTCCTCTCTGCTTGGTGGTGCAGGCTCCTTCCCCTAGCCTCACAGCTGATGCAGATTCCTTCTCCTTCTTCACAGCTGGTGCAGGCTCCTTCCCCTTCTTCACAGCTGGTTCAGGCTCATTACCCTTCTTCACAGCTGGTGCAGGCTCCTTCCCCTTCCTCACAGCTGGTGCAGGACTCTTCCCTTTCATCCCTGGTGGTGCTGGCTCCTTCCCCTTTAGTGCTGTAGGTCTTGTATCCTTACCGCCATGGGTAGGTAGTGCTACCACTGTCCCCGTGGACAGTTTGGCTGAGGTGCTGGGCTGTGTCCTTGGTACCCTGCCCATAAGTGCAGGACGGGGGGGGGAGGGATAGGGAAGAGGTCAATTTGGTAAAGGAAAAGCTTTTTTGGGACACTGGAGCAGGAGGAGGGAGGAGTAATGGGAGTGGATGATGAGGGAGTGCTTGTTGGAGGTGTATGTCTGCTGGTTTTGGGTGCAGGTGCATGGGCTGTAGGCTGATGTGAGGTGGATGACTGCTGGGTGTCTGAGTGCTTGTGTTTGTGTCCTTTAGGAGGGGGGAAAACACGGTGGGAGAGGACAGACGGGACGCATGCATGGATGTTGTGGAGGTGTCTGCCAGTGAGGTGTGTGTCGTGCTTGGTGTGATCATGCTGGTAGTGGATGTTGATGTAGTGCATGCAGGTGTGAGTGTGGACATAACTTGGAGGGAGGTGGAGGAAGAAGAGAAGGGGGAGACAGTGGAAGCTGTGGATGATGTTGTGTCTGCAACGGTATGGAGTTTGTGTGAGTGCCTGTGGAATGAAGTGTGATGCTTGTGTTTACGTGTGCCACTCTTGGGTGTTGTCTTATGTGCATGCTCGTCTGTTTGTATACTTGAGATGGGTTGGGGTTGAGAAGAATGAGACTGGGAAGTGGAAATTAGAGGGGGAACGGTAGAAACAGGGACAATGGCTGCCATCAGAGAGGAGGCCAGAGCCTGAATCAATTTCTGTTGGGCTACCAATCCACCATGAATGCCCTCCAGTAATGCATTGCATTGCTGCATCTGGGATGCCAGCCCCTGGATGGCATTCACAATGGTTGACTGCCCTACAGAGATGGATCTCAGGAGGTCAATAGCCTCCTCACTCAGGGCAGCAGGGCTCACTGGGACAGGGCCTGAGGTGCCTGGGGCGAAGGAGATGCTCACCCTCCTGGGTGAGCGGGCAAGGGCAACTCGCTGAGTGGCTACTGGGAGGGTGGGTCTGGTACAGGGGTGGTGGCTGTACCTGCAGCTGGGGTGGTCACAGAGTTGTCCACCACCACCAGGGAGCCTCAATCGGTGGAGGTATCAGAGTCTGCGTTGTCCCCTCCAGTCTCCACTGTGGTGCTCCCCTGTCCCTCCGAACCACTGGTTCCCTCGGAATCAGTGGACTGTGCCTCCAGGGTCCTGTGGGATGCAGCTCCCTCTGCCGCCGGTGCCTCTGCTCCACTGCCAGATGATGCTAATGCACATAAGGAGAGGATGACAAAACAAGAAAGGGGGAGAGAGACAAAGGATACACTGGGTCAATGACTGCACCAACACCACCGTTGGTGTACACAGCACCTTTACACACAGGGAACAGGCCTACGCAATATGCATTGCACTACCAGTGAAATGGCTACTCACCAAGGCATGAGGAGGAGCACACACCGCCAACTGCAGCACACCTGGGACCCACGCAGCCCTGCCTAGAAGTGAATACTAACAAGCTAGATTACCTGTATTTGCCATGCAACCCTTACCCTTCAGAGGACTTACGCTGCTATGTCTTGCCTGGCCTTAGGGGCACCCACTAACACACAACCACCACCCAGAAACCACCCCACCAGCCATAAGTTGCAACTATACCCACTGTACCCACCCCCTTGTGGCTGCTGCGATGCCCTCAAGTGCCCATCCAGCTCAGGGTACACCACCGTCAGTATGTGGGCCATCAGGGGGGTCAGGGTTCGACGGGCACCCATTCCTCGTTGGGAGGCCATCGCCAGCTGGGCCTCCACGGTCTTCCGTGCCCAGCATCTCAGGTCCTCTCACCGTTTGCAACAGTGGGTGCTCCGCCTCCCATAGAACCCCAGGGTCCGCAACTTCTTGCCAACGGCACACCATAATCCATTCTTTTGATGGGCACTGACCTGTAGAGGTAATACATACAGGAGAACTCCATTAAACAAACAGTCCAGCCTGTCACACACATGGCAACCATACCCGATCTCATCAACATTGAATGACACATAGGCCAGCTCACAACATGTACTCCGCCAAGAGGAAATCCACCCACCCACCCTTACACGATGCCTTCACACACAACTGAATGCATTCATGCCACGTACATCGTGCCCAGAGTGTTCTCACCTGTTGGTCTGGAGGCCCATAAAGCAGTCCATATTGGGGTAGGACCCCATCCGCAAGTCGCTCCAGCTCCTTAGAAGTGAAGGCAGGGGCCCTTTCCCGGTCACATGGGCCATGGTAGGTTCGAGACACAGGTCACAGCAGCACATGCAGTATAGGTCTTCTCCTGTGGAAGGTCAGTAAACAAGTGATGACTGAGAAATAAAATGGCGGTCACGTCCATGGCGGAGTATACCGTCACAGCCGGCATACATCCCCATTGGCCACTGTACCCCATAAGGCCTGATTTATCCAATGAAGTATTGCACAGCGGTTTATGACTTCCCACTGCTACATTGCACAACGTCGGCAGAATTACCTCACTTCCACCTGTCCCTCCTCACAGGACAGGCATTCACCATTTCAGAGTGGGGGAACAGGCCTGTCGATAAATGCTGCGTCACAGGATAAAAAGCACAAACTTTAAAATTCCACCATCCCACAACATGATTGCATGATGTGGACTGCTGTTGTGGTATAGTTGTTCAAATTGTGACAGCCTACTCACTCTTGTGTCCCTTAGATACCTACCACTGCGGATGAATAGGGAATGGAGACATACCCCATGTACAGACCCTTGGTGGACTTAGCTACACTGGAGGACAGGCACATAATACTCACCCATAGACTTGACAGGGCAACAATCACAGAGCTGTGTGCCCAATTAAAGCCTGACCTGATATCAGCTATCCGTCATCCCACTGGAATTCCCCCTCTTGAACAAGTTCTATCAGTGCTCCATTTTCTGACAACTGGTTCTTTCCAAGTGATAGTGGGCTTGGCAGCAGGAATGTCACAGCCAATGTTCTCAATTGTGCTGGCAAGTCTGCCCTGATAAAACAGATGTGAAGCTACATTGTTTTCCCCCAGGTGGAAGATTTGGCCACTGTAAAGGCCGGGTTTTATGCAATGGGACATATCCCCAATATAATTGGGGTGATTGATGGTACACATACTGCATTTGTCCCCCCCAAGCAAAATGAACAGGTTTACAGGAATCGTAAGAGTTTCTACTCCATGAAAATGCAGATAGTGTGTCTGGCGGACCAGTACATCTCCCACTTCAATGCTAAGTATCCTGGGCCAGTGCATGATGTCTTTGTCCTGAGGAATAGCAACATCTCAAATGTGATGTCCCAACTACAGAGGCACAGGCTTATAGGTGAGCCTTGCTCCACACCCAGTGTATGTTGGCGTATGCCTATGATGTTGGCAAAATAGAATAGTGTGTGGCTAAATGTTGTCCCTCAATATTTGCAGGTGACTCTGGTTACCCAAACCTATTCTGGCTGCTGACCCCTGTGAGGAATGCCAGGACAAGGGCAGAAGGACGTTATAAAGAGCCACATGGATGAACCAGAAGGATAATTGAGAGAACCTTCGGCTTCCTGAAGGCCAGGTTCAAGTGCCTTCATCTGACAGGTGGATCCCTGTGCTACTCACCCAAGAAGGTCTGCCAAATAGTAGTGGCATGCTGCATGTTGCACAACCTGGCCCTCAGATGACATGTACCTTTTCTGCAGGAGGAGGAGACTGGAGATGCCCTTGTGGCAGTAGTGGACCCTGAGGATGAGGAGTCAGAGGATGTGGACAACATAACATCAGTTACCCATCAGTACTTCAAATGAAACACAGGTGAGACAGTGAAACTTCACTTTTCTATGACTATTGTTGGTTTCTGTGTGGCATTGGCATGCTGGCATTACCCACTTGTTTCCCCTACTTACTGTTACCTATGGATTGTCATTTTACAGATGTTGGTGATATGACAACACTGTCCTGATGTGTTCACAACCGCCAGCAACAGGTCATTATTTCTATGCTCTCACTATGTACAGTTCATTTGCAATGGATGTAGCTGTTTCAATCAAAACAAATTAGCAATACATGAAATCCTAGTAGTCAAAGTTTGTCCAAGGGTGTTTATTGTAGTACTAAGATATTGAGTGGCAGGTGCAATGGAATGGGGTGATGATGGAGGAAAGTCCAGGGTATTGTTCCAGTCTTTTTGTAGCACAGGTGCAGTGTCCAAGGGGTGCAATGGCAGTTCAAGGTGGACAAGGTGACTGAGTGGGACACAAGGGGGACAGTCAGGAGAGTCTCATTTCCTGGCAGTGGTCTTGGCAATGTCTTGGGCTTCTGTCTGGGTCGCAGGGGACGTTTGCGGGGTGGTTCACCTTCTGCAAGGGGAGGGATTCGGGTTGCCTGTCGGTACTGTGGCGGGGCCTCCTGGCCCCTAGCGGTAGCAGAAGTGGAGGGCTGATCAGTTGCCTGGCTAGTGGTAGGGTCCCGCTGATGTGCTGTTGTCTCCCTCATGATGTTTGCCATGTCTGCCAGCACCCTTGCTATGGAGCTCAGGGTGGTATTGATGGCCTGCAAGTCCTCCCTGATCCCCTGATACTGTCCCTCCTGCAGCCGCCTGTTCTCCTGCACGTTGTCAAGGATCTGGCCCATCATGTCCTGGGAATGTTGGTAGGCTCCCAGGATCCTAGAGAGTGCCTCCAGGAGAGTCGGTTCCCTGCTCCTATCCTCCCCCTGGTGCACAGCAGTCCTCCCAGTGTCCCTGTTGGCTGGTGCCTCTGTCCCCTGAATGGTGTGCCCACTGCCACTGACCCAGGTCCCTGATTGTCTTGTGGCCGAGATGTGGCCTGGGGTCCCTGTACCGGTGGGCACACTGCTGATTGACGTATTCTGGGGACAGAGGTGTGGGTACGCTGGGTGGGTGCTGTGGTGTTTGTTCCTGATGGAGGAGGCTCTGTGGTGGTCTGTGAGTGGGCTTGGGTGACTGGCTGTCCAGTGGTCCCTGATGGGCCAAGGTAGTTCCTCCAGATCCTGAAGTCCAGAGTTACTGTAATCACTGGGGGCCTCTTCTGGTGGGGGACTGGATGGTGGTGGCACCTCCTCTCCACTGACATTGGCTGGGGTACCTGTGGGGATGTAAATGATGTACTATGCTTTAAGTGTATGACATTTTTACTTCTGTAGCTTCCCCTACATGGTTGGTGTTACCCTGCCAGCTGTTGCTTGTGTATGGTGATGTATTGTGGGATTGTTAGTACCCCTGTGCTGTGCATGCTTTAGTGATGGGTGTTCATGCAAGGCTGGGAGGGCTGTCCATGCATTGGTATGGCATGCAGGGCTTAGCATTGTGGTTAGTCATATGTATAGGTGCAGTGTGTGGGACGTAGTGGAGTGATGGGAGTGAGGGTGAGGTTGTAAGATGGCATGCAGGTATGGGGGGTGATAAGCAGTAAATGTTGACTTACCAGTGTCCAGTCCTCCGGCTACTCCAGCGAGTTCCTCTGGATGCAGTATTGCCAATACTTTCTCCTCCCATGCTGTGAGCTGTGGGGGAGGAGGTTGGGGTCCACCCCCAGTCCTCTGTATGGCGAGCTGGTGTCTTGCTGCTATGGAATATACCTTCCACCGTTGGTCTTTCCACCTCTTCCTGATATTGTTCCTGGGCGCTGTCCCATGGAGTTGACCCTGTCCACGACTCTCCGCCATAGCTCCATCTTCCCTGCTGGAGATATGCTGCTGTACCTGTGCTCCAAAGAGCTGTGGCTTTACCCTGACAATTTCCTCCACCATGACCCTTAACTCCTCCTCAGTAAAACGGGGGTGCCTTTGTGGTGCCATGGGTGTTGTGTGATGAGTGTTGGTAAGGGTGTGTTGGGTAATGTGGTGGGGTGTGTGATGTGGAGTGCATGAGGTTTATAGGGGTGTATGTGGTGTGTGTCTAGTTGTCTCTGTGCTCTTCTTCTCAGTCTCCTGGCAGTCCTTTTTGTTTTTGTAAAGGATTGTGGGTAATGTGGTTGTGTTTTTTATAGTGATGTGGGTGAATGGGTGTGGTATGTGTATGGGTGTCATGTGTGTGTATTTGGTATAGGCCAATGTAGTGTTGTTTTGTATGTGGGGTCCATTCTGAGCGCAGCGTTATGGACCGCCAAAGGTTTACCGCCGTTGAATGTCCATCGTGGTGATTCGTGGGTGGTAATGTTGTGGGTGTTGTTTTGTTGGTGTAACTGTATGGGTTTTGGGACCGTCACTTTTGCACTACCTTTGGGCTGGCGGAATTGTGTATGTGGCTGTATTCTGTCGTATTGGTGTGGGTGTCATAATATGGTCACCGGACATCCGCCACGACGGCGGTAAGTTGGCGGCCGTCAGCGTAGCAGTAAGAGGGATTTATCGCCAATGTCATAATGAGGGCCTATGTTAGTTGCAATAAATATATTGTGTACTTTCACTGTGTCTTTTTTACTGTTGCTAGGGATGTGTATGACTGAGATCATGTGTGAAAAGGACTGACCTGTTTTCTGCTGTTCCCTTAGTGAGGGGGCTAGACTTTCCTGTTTTTGGGTTGCCACAATCACTTGTCACTGCATAAGGTTAGGAGGGCAAGTAAGGCACTGTGAGCTAGTCAGGTATTTTGATGTAACAGTACTGATTTGGCAGAAGTGGCACAGACCCTGCATTCTGATGCTATTTTGCCCCATAGCACAGTTCTGCAAAACCAGACTCCCTGAGTCAGTAGGACTTTGAAGCCACCAGAGAGCAGAATGTGCAGATTGCCACAATGTGACTGTCTAAAGTGCTGAGCACCTCTGGAACACGGAGCCACCCATAAGAAAGGGCAAAAAGCATTGCAAGGACTCTGCAGTGTAGGTGAGGTGGGCCTTAGAATGAGCAACTCAAAAGTGCGGACAGAAAGAACATAATAGAAACATTAACAAGCATTCAATCCTAAAACATGAAAACTGGTTCTATCCCTTTCTTAGCATAATCCATATATAGACAGCTTATTAAAATATCACCAATCCTGTAACAGATAGTTAAAGCATCAGAATAGTGTTCTTAAATAGAGGAAGAAGCCAGTTTCGTTTTTAGCCATCATTGTGTCTCTACCCCTACAGAATGCAAATAAAGAGTTGTGGCAGTTGTGTATTTTCTATTTGAACGGTAAACTGTAGTTGGAAATGTCTGTTTACTAGTTTGAATCTTATAAGTAAGGATCGCTTTATTTCCAGGTGCAACTGATCTAGATAAGATTAATTCCTATTAATAGTTCAACAAATAGAGGTCAGAGGTCAATTTATGGGGTGTTAACAATGGACGTATTTAGCCAATATGCCTTCCTAACTGATGTAGTGCTTTCATCATTGATTTGGCCCAGGTCATTCCAAAGATACCTTACAATCAAGCCATTGGACAGTGTAGTTATTTGGCCCGTCATGCTGATACCTCTTATTCTTTTGGGACATCACATCCAATGTTGATTTTAAATAAACATTAGCAAAATGGTTCCTATTTAGCCGATTCCAGTACAGAACTAAAGAAAAGGCAACTATGGCCCTCATTACAACTTTGACGGGCGGCGGAGGCCGCCCGCCAAAGTTGCGCCGCAGGAATACCGCACCGCGGTCTGAAGACCGCGGCCGGCATTCTGAGTTTCCCGCTGGGCAGGCGGGCGGCCGCCTTAAGGCCGCCCGCCAGCCCAGCGGGAAACAACCTTCCCACGAGGACGCCGGCTCGGAATCGAGCCGGCGGAGTGGGAAGGTGCGACGGGTGCTACTGCACCCGTCGCGTATTTCACTGTCTGCTATGCAGACAGTGAAATACAAGCGGGGCCCTCTTACGGGGGCCCCTGCAGTGCCCATGCCATTGGCATGGGCACTGCAGGGGCCCCCAGGGGCCCCGCGACACCCCCTACCGCCATCCTGTTCCTGGCGGGCGAACCGCCAGGAACAGGATGGCGGTAGGGGGTGTCAGAATCCCCAAGGCGGCGCAGCATGCTGCGCCGCCTTGGAGGATTCTGACGGGCAGCGGAAAACCGGCGGGAGACCGCCGGTTTTCCTGCACTGACCGCGGCCAAAGCGCCGCGGTCAGAATGCCCTAAGGGGCACCGCCAGGCTGTCGGCGGTGCTCCCGCCAACCGCGAGCCTGGCGGTCACAGACCGCCAGGCTCGTAATGAGGGCCTATGTCCGAATTTGGTTTCCTGGCCAACTCCAAATACAAGGGAATAAATGGAGTACCTGGACCCTATTTTAGCAAAATGCGAAATAAATTATTTTGTAATCCTTGGAGTTTCTTGAGCTTGAAGTATCCCAAATCTTGGCTCCATAAAGTGCTGCTTTCACCGCTTTCTGCCTATCAATCTTTAAATTGTGGTTATTGGTTGGATGCCTACTCTACTGGAAAATCTAGATACTCCTATGTAGATTAACTTGAATCTGACTATGATCTTATCCACATACATATGTTGGCTAAGGTTACTGTGATCCATACTATTTGCGGTATGTCGATCTCTTATTTCTGTTCCGCACAGGGTCAAAAGCTGACTTTTGATTGATAAATGTCATGTTCACCAGTGGTTCATTGATAACAGCATATTGAACAAATATTCAATGTAGGTAAAATGTCTGCTCAATAGTTCCAAGTTCCTTTCTTAATCTTGCTTGGGCATTAGTATAGATGCAATTTGTTTCTACCCAGCTTTGTAAACGATTTAAGAGCATCCGCCTCAGAATTGTCCACACCCTGTCCCATAAGGAAATGGATCCCATAGCTGGCCAGGTTGCAGTGTCTTCTTTTTTATAGAATGGCAAAACACCAGAGCATCATAATACAGTTTGAGATTAGTGTTGCACAGTAGACGTTGGTAAGAATATCTGCCCAATAACTTGGGACTGCTGAACAAAAAAAAAAAAAAAAAAGGGACCAAATTTGCACCTGGAGCTTTGTTGGCCTTGTGTTCTCTTATTGTTCTTCCCACCTCAGAAGGTAGAACGGCCAGCCTGGATACCACTTCCAAATTACTTGAATATATGATTGCTAGGATGTAACGGTCTGTATCAAGCACTTGGTTATCCAAATGTTCGAAGTGGGAGACCCCCATGATAACCTTCCAATATATTGCTCTATATTCTGGTTTTGTTTGTTGCATATTCCAAAAGCATCTGACATCATCCGATGTTGTAGCATCATGGGGTTTTGATCGAAGTCTGGATTGTGTTGCTATCTTTTTCTATATTAATAATTACTTGTACTTTCTTCTCAAGTTCCAGAAATAACCTTCTTCCCTGTCCGCTACAGATTGTCAAGCACAGGCAGGAAACTGTTTTTATTTACCCAACATTATGCTTCGAACCATTCGAAGAAATGACTTACCTTTTCGGTTTTGACTCTGAGACGATTCGTTGTAGACCAGACAGATGCAACTTAGCCCATTATTGTATTAAAAGAATAAATAGTTGCATTTCGTCACCCTGTTTGGCTTCTGAAATCGGTTCTATTTTGGCAGCTATTGCTGCCATTAAGAGTGGGTGGTATGTTATTCCTAGTTTTACATACTGAACCTTCTGTTTGAAATTTGCAATTGGTCCATTGTGTATTTTTACATATCATTAAATGACGGATTGGCCTTAAAGCAGACAAATTGTCAAGTTTGCTAATAACTGGGTCGTGATCGCTCTTTGACCTGCACCTGATCTCTCAATTGTTCACTCAAACTCATGCCTCTACGTTAATGAGGATATAGTATATTAGACTTTGCTGTCTTCCCAGCTTGAATGTGCAATTTGCTGGACAGTGAGAGGTGGTGCGGCAATTTAGACGTTGCATGCCAGTATTCAGTAGTAGGGAGTGAAGCTTGTTAGATGATTTTCTATCTTGGATTATTGGTTCTTGGACACCCCAACCTTCATGCTGTTCCATACTTACAGTTTGCATTAGACCTTTGCATGTTTTTTTGGGGTTTGAGAGTTACATTCACAGCATGCTATCAAAGTGTGATGTACTTCATACATTAACTTCTTCCTAACTGACCCGATAGCTCTTTCCAGTGCTGCCAAAGAACCATTGTCCCCTTACTCATGTCCTGGTGGAATGTGAACTTTCATAATATCCCAAATCTCCCTTTTGTAGAGCATTGAGCTAGTTGCACTTACAAGACATTTACGGATGCATCATAAAGACGAAGCTGCTGAATGGGTGCTTGCAGTTTTGTTGCGATGAAGGCAGAAAGTCTTCCCATCGGTCAGCCTCTAGTTTCGTTTTTGAGAGAATGTACAATTCTGTAAACCCTTCTAACACTACCTTTGTTAAAGCTCGAGTCTCCTGGAATCCGCGCATATCAGTCTCATTCATAAATGTTAACGAGTCTGCATCGTCCATTTTGGCACATAACCCAGCAAAATTCCATGACAAAAGGGGAAGGACACATAAATTATTTCCATATTTTATTGTTTCAATTTGTGACAACTCTAGAGACATTGGGACTTTGTTGTAAAATATTCCTCATAGACCGTAAGGAATTTCTCCTGCATTTGGTACACATTACCAATTTTCTATAGCAGAGTTCTCAGCAGAGTTGAAGACGCTTGCTTGCGACAGCTCCGCCTTTCTTAGTGATGGTCAAATACTGTACTGGACGACCTAGGTTTCTTTTGGATAGTTTGAAAGAAATTGTAATTGTATTTGTTGCTCATTTGAGGATTTTATCAAGGAACAAACTGATTTGATTGAGAGATTTCAGATTAGAGGTTATCCTGCATGGGTGTTAGAGGAAGTGAGTACTACGGTGACTCAGAAAGACCGGAGTGAAATAGTATTCCACCCCTCCTCAAAAAAACATGGTAGTGTAGGTGATAAACCTAGATTCATCAATGCATTTAGGGATCAATCAGGTGAAATACAACGGATTATGAAAAGGAATTGGCATATTCTTCTGACAGATGGTCACATGGAAAAGCTGATTGGCCCCAATCCTGATATTACATATAGAAAAAATAATGCATTAAGAGACAAACTGGTTTAATCAGAGGTCACCAGCAGTGATAGGTCTCATGAGATTGGCATGAAAGGTTTTTTCATCTGTGGCAATTGTAAAGCCTGTAGATTTAGCAGCTATTTGACCGAATATGTAGTACCATATTCTAACAGGCCGAAATACATGTAAGCCTGACATTGTGTTGTATATGTGTATATGCCCCTTTGGCTTAATATACATTTGGAGTGCCATTCACCAAGCAAAAAAGCAAGTAATGGAAAACATGAGGACAACACAGGGCAGAAATTCACTGGCACTTTATTTTGAAGAGCTACTTGGCAGTGAAGAAAGCACATTTAAGTCCTTTCTCATTGACAGAAAAAAAGGAAATCAAAAGTGGAGATTACGGAGATTAGTGACTAAGGCGGTCATTACAACATTGGCGGTAAAAGCTGCTTACCGCCGTGCAGAAGACTGCCAACACACCGCCGCAGCAATGGAAATCTGCCACAGCTATTATGACCCACATCACGGAATCCGCCAAAATTCAGACACCCACACAAGTCTGCCACACCAAAGGTCAGTGATAAACTGGCGAAAACAAATCCTCCACCGTCACGCCAACAGAAATACGCCCACACTATCACTACCCACGAATCCACGTGGCGGTTTTTCAACCGTGGTATTCCATTGGCGGTACACACCGCCACGCTCAAAATACACACACATATACAAAACACTACCACATTGGACAATTCGAAATACACACACCTGATACACATACACACACCACTCCCACACACCCAATACAATATAAAACACACACCCACATCACCCACAAACCCCTACGACAACAATTACTGAGAGAAGGCCAGAGAGAGACACCACCATCAACAATACTAGCATCCACAGGCACACAACACCATCACCCACATAACTTCTACGCACCTCATACTACACACCACCCCACACATCTCCTACACCACCCCATGGCATGGCAAAGACACCCCAGGTTCTCGGAGGAGGAGCTCAGGGTCATGGTGGAGGAAATCGTCTGAGTAGAGCCACAGCTATTCGGAGCACAGGTGCAGCACACCTCCATTGCAAGGAAGATGGAGCTATGGCGAAGAATAGTAGACAGGTAAACGCAGTGGGACAGCACCCAAGAAATCGGAAGGAAATTAGGAAGAGGTGGAACGACCTACTGGGGAAGGTGTGTTCCGTGGTCTCAAGACACCACCTGCTGGTTCAGCGGACTGGCGGCGGACCCCTACCTCCTCCCCCACAACTAACAACATGGGAGGAGCAGGTCTTGGGGATTCTGCATCCTGAGGGCCTCTCAGGAGTAGGTGGAGGAATGGACTCTGGTAAGTCAAATCTTAACCATTACATCCTCCACCCTACCTGCATGCCAGCACATACCCCCACCCTCACCCTCACCCCATCACTCCAACTCCTCACAAATGTCCCAACATCACAAACCACACATCCTAACACCAAGCCCTGCATGCAACAACAAAGCATGGACACCCATCACTAAAGCATGCCCACTGCACATACCCATACACCCCCCTAAACCACCATCACACAAGGTCCCACACAGGAATGCAAGCACTGGGGTACACGGTCACCCACCCATTGCACACCATGCCACACAAAGATGCAATAAACATCCTTTTATACCCCTGCAGGACCCCTACCCAATGTCACCGGACAGGAAGGTCCACACATGTCCACACCATCAACAGAAGAGGCCCACAGTGATGACAGCACCTCTGTCCAACTGAATATAGATGACCAGCCCGGCCCATCGGGGACCTCTGGACAGTCGGTTCCCCTCACCCAGTCACAGGCCACCACAGACCTTCCCCTCTCTGGAAACACCAGCACAGCACCCACCCAGCGGGCCCATACCTCCGTCCCCAGGACACGTCAATCAGCAGTGTGTCCACCACTACAGGGAACCCAGGATAACCCACCACCCCAACAACAACAGGGACCTGGGGGCAGTGGTAGTGGGCACACGGTCCAGGGGACGGAGGCCCCGGAACACAGGGGAACTGTGAGGGCTGCTGTGTGACAGGGGGCAGACAGGCTAAGGGAACCCACTCTCCACGAGGCCCTCTCCAACATCATGGGAGCCTACCACCACTCCCAGGAGACGATGTCAACTGTACTGGCCAAGTTTCAGGAGACCCAGCGCCTGCAGGAGGAACAGTATTCGGGCTTCAGGGAGGAACTCAGAGCCATCAATTCCACCCTGGGCACCATCGTAGGGGTGCTGAAAGAAGTACTCAACACCAGGAGGGACACTGTGGCACTACAAGGGGCCCCTGACACTAGCATGGACGATGAACTGTCCACCACCTCCGCCGGCACTAGTGGACAGGAGGCACCGCCACAGGACCACCACACCAGCACCCCACCCCCTGCAGAGGGAGAAAACGGTCCCTGAGATCCAGGGCAAAGACAGAGAACGATGCCAAGACCCCGCCAAGAAATTAGACCACCCTGATTTGTCATCCTACTGTCCCACTTTGTCACTCTGTCCATCCTTAAACTGCCCCAGCTCCACTTCCTATGCCTATTAGGGCAATGCACCTGTGCGACTAATAGACTGGACTCTGCCATGGACATTCCTCCACCATCAACCCTCACCATTTTGCTACCCCCTCCAATATTGAGCACTTAAATAAACACCCTTAAAGCACAAAACAATCTGGAGTCAATGTGTGATTTCGGAATACTGTATTAGCAGTCACTGTGGCAAAAAGCTCTTTCATTTGTAATGTCAACATACCTATGTCACACAGCTCTAGTCCATGAGGAATCAAAGCAGATGTCACACTGTGGGACCCACATCTGTGAAATCGTAATGGAAAGTGACAACTCAGTGACCATACACTGGGTGAAAACGACAGACAGTAGAGAGGTAGTAGTGTTTAAGTACATGTAGTAGGCAGGTTTGTATTCTTACCTGTGTTTCACTGGAAATATTGCTGGATCACTGAGTCCCTGTTGCCCATGTCTTCTTCTTCTGCTTCCTCGTCTTCACTGTCCACAGGCTCCACAGCTGCAACAACACCGCCATCTGGACCATCCTCCTGCAGAAAAGGCACCTGTCGTCGCAAAGCCAAGTTGTGAAGCATACAGCAGGCCACGATGATCTGGCACACCTTCTTTGGTGAGTAGAATAGGGACCCACCTGTCTTATTGAGGCACCTGAACCTGGCCTTCAGGAGGCTGAAGGTCCACTCGATCACCCTCCTAGTTCGCCCATGGGCCTCATTGTAGCGTTCCTCTGCCCTTGTCCTGGGATTCCTCACTGGGGTCAGTAGCCATGACAGGTTGGGGTAACCAGAGTCACCTGCAAATGGCGAGGGACAACTGTTAGACACACACTAACCTGTAGAGATATCTCCAGACCCACACAACCATTCCCACTGACTTGCTTCCAGGTGCTCACCTAATAGCCACACAGAGTGCCTCTGGAGTTGACCCATCACATAAGGGATGCTGCTATTCCGCAGGATGTAGGCGTCATGCACTGAGCCAGGGAACTTGGCATTCACATGGGAGATGTACTGGTCTGCCAGACATAACATCTATACATTCATAGAATGATAACTCTTCTGGTTTCTGCACACCTGTTCACTCCTGTAGGGGGGGGATCAAAGCCACATGTGTCCCATCAATGGCACCTATGATGTTGGGGATATGTCCCAGGGCATAGAAATCACCTTTCACTGTAGGCAAATCCTCCACCTGAGGGAAAACGATGTAGCTCCGCATGTGTTTCAGCAGGGCAGACAATACTCTGGACAACACGCTGGAAAACATACGCTGGGACATCCCTGATGCCATGGCCACTGCTGTTTGAAATGACCCACTTTCTAGGAAATGGAGCACTGACAGCACCTGCACTTGAGGGGGGATTCCTGTGGGATGGCGGATAGCTGACATCAGGTCTGGCTCCAACTGGGTACACAGTTCCTGGATTGTGGCACGGTCAAGCCTGTATGTGATGATCACATGTCTTTCCTCCATTGTCGACAGGTCCACCAACGGTAGGTACACCGGAGGATGCCGCCATCTCCTCACATGTCCCAGCAAACGGTGCCTATGAAGGACAACAGCGAGCACAGAGTCAAACAACTCAGAGGTATGTACCCACAGCTTACACAGAACACGAATCGTAATCTAAAAAGTGGCCTGTATGTGTGTTGAGTCTAGGCCTATGTATGTGTGACGCAGTTGAAAATGAAGCCATGCGGGCCCCTGAAATGGCGGCTGCCTGACCTCTAAAGTGGGACAATGGGATGTGAGGTAACTGCGCTGGCGTTGTACACCGTCGCGGTAGGCAGTCGAAGACTGCGGCGCAATGAGTCCCAGGAGCCAATGACGACGTACGCCAGCAGTGACGGTACGCACTGCCACGGAGGTGACCGTCATTTTCTATCTGTTCAATCACTCCTGATCTTCGACACTGCAAGTGCTGCTGTGACCTCGGTCTGGAAGAGACAATGGCTCGAGTGTCTGGGGAAAGGGCCCCTTCCTTCACATCGGAGGAGTTGGAGAAACTCGTGGATGGGGTCCTCCCCAGTACACGCTACACTACGGTCCTCCAGACAAACAGGTACTTACACTGGGAGCATGCTGTATGGGCTATGCCTGTGTGGAGAGGTGTGGATATAAGAAGGAAGGAGGGAGAGTACAGCGTGCATGAACCGAAGGTGAGTGCATGTGCCACATGGCAAGGGTAGGGATGGGGATCAATGACTGTGACGGTGCAGTTGGTAATAAGTTTCTCTTCCCCCTGTACAAATCATGTAGGTCAGCGCCCACCAGAAAAAATATATTTGGCATGCCATCGCCGAGGACGTCCGGACCCTCGGGGTTAACCACAGACGGAGCACCCACTGCCAGAAAAGATGGGAGGACATTCGCCGCTGGAGCAAGAAGACAGCAGAGGCTCAGCTGGGGATGGCCTCCCAACGTGGGAGGGGTGCCCGTCGCACCGTGACCCCCCTGATGTTCAGGATCCTGGCGGTGTCAGAGTCACCAGATCCTCGGGGTCTGTGCACGTTCCCAACACGTCCACCACTGAACAGCTCCAAGACTCTGATAGATAAAGAGAGTTCAAGAGGGGAAGAGGGGATTAGGAAGGGAAACAGCTGTGAAGGAGACCTGTAGTAAGAAAAAGGTTAGAACACACAATATGAAAATTATATCTCCTGAAATCAACACTAGACTATGATTCTAAGCATAGTCATTCTGAAAACATGAACAATCTAAGAATTAAGTTTAAAATGACTAAATTTCAAGATGGCCGGATACCTGTAAGAGAATCAAGATGGATTAAATGAAAACTTTCTTATTCAAGTACTTTCCTTTACATGAGAATCAGAAAAACATTCTGACTACATTTTAAACCAGTCATGTAAATCCTTTTTTGAGAATGCATACTAGGACCATAGAATATTGCATCTAGAAACTCTGATCTTCTATGTACTCTTAAAATGTTTCAACACAAATTGCGCATATTGTAGATATATATATATATATATATATATATATATATATATAGTAAACACCATAAAAGGATTGTGCACCATGAATAACACAATATGGATTCAGGAAAAACAAATCACATAACTTGTCAACTCGAATATTACATGATAAATATCTTAGAATAGTGGCATACAATAAACAACATGAATTAAACTCGAGGAGAGAATCGTGCGTCTTGCCGATTCGAGTGTCACCATGTAAAATGCCAAGAAATGGTAGTACGCAATGAATATCAAAGTCAAATCATCCTTAAACGAATCGCGCGTCTTGCCGACTCGTAAACCACAATGTAAATGCCAAGAAATAACAGCTCACAATGAATAACAAGATCAAAGTACAATGAAACAAATGGCGTGTCTTTTGCTGATTCACCATGTAAATGTCAAGAAATGGTAGCGCGCAATGAACAACAAAGTTAAAACACCTTAAAACGAATTGCGCGTCTTGACGATTCTTAAGCCACCATGCAAATGTCAAGAAACGGTAGCGTGCAATGAATAACAAGATTAAATTAGCATGAAACGAATCGCGCGTCTTGCCGATTTGCAAGTCACCCTGCAAATGTCACAAACACTCAAGCGCATATTTCACACGCGCAAAGTACTCTGTCAAATCATAAAAGAATTAGGCCCAAGAACATGAGAGTTCTCGATAACGGCATCAGGAGGCCAGCCCAACCACCGTCTTACCGCTCAGAACAAGGATCTCCAAATGAAGAATGAAAGTCAGATGTCTGGAAGATCAAATAGGCCACCGGGACAGGAGCTCAGGAAGTAGCTGCTGCTCTGCACCGGAACCTCTGAATAGTGAGCACTTGGAGCTGGGCTGGCTTCTTTTTATAGAGTCTTGGCCCAGCCCACAACCACACCCGGGCATGTTGCATGGAAAGTCTCTAGAAGGCCCTGGAAAGGGACCACACCCTAACACACTCTGAAAGACTGCAGCAATACATTGCAAATGAACAGCATTTGTAAGCACATAAAAAATAAGTCTTCAGGATTGAACTCTGCAATGCAAAAGGTTAAACAATAACATATCATCACAATGCATAAATTACATTGTTTTGAGAGTGCTGGGTTTTTGCATTCTAGTCGCCAATAGAGCGCGCACTGACCTGGTGTTGACAGGCGGTGGCGTACCCGGAGTTGGATGGGCGCTTGAGGGTATCACAGCAGCCACAAGGGGGTGAGTACACTCTCATTATGCCGATTTTGTGTGCAGTGGAGGTGTCCGGGTGGGGGAGGTAGGCTGTGGGTTTCCCTTGGCCGGGGCGAGTTCCGTAGGTAAGGCCCCTCCGTAAGGCAGGCCATGTGGCACCCCACCGCACCTCTGTAGATTGCCAAGTACACCTAGTCATGCCCCTGTGTCATCCATGTGTGCAGATGTCGTCCATAGCCTAGTAGGCCATTTCCCAGGAATTGAACAGTGGAGCCCAAGAGCGCGGCATAGTGCAGGTGGCTTGTGTGTCTGTGGTGTCCGCCAACGGTAGCGGTAATGCATGCACTCAACACGTCTATCTTCTGTCGTACCCCCACTTTTTGTGGTCTCCCTGCTCTTGTGTGCATTAGCATCATCAGGCAGAGGAGCAGTGGCACTGAAGCACGAGGGGGCTGCATCCCACATGGCCATGGAGGGCCACACTACGGAATCAGACTTCCGTGGAAGTGGGACGGAGGGCGAGGGGAGCTCCACTGCGGGGACAGGAGCTGAGACCAGCGACACAGACTCGTCCTCTGATGGGAGCTCCCTTGTGGTGGCGGCAAGATCTGTGCCCCCCCATCTACAGGTACAGCTGCCACCCCCCCTTACAGCACCGCTCTCCTAGCAGCCCCTCAGCCTTTGCCCCGTGCCCGCTCACCCGGGAGGGTGGGCATCACCTTTAGCCCCAGGCACCTCAGGCCCTGCGCCAGCCACCCCCGCTGCCCTTAGTGAGGAAGCCATTGACCTCCTCAGGTCCCTCACTGTTGGGCAGTCTACCATTTTGAATGCCATCCAGAGTGTAGAAAGGCAGTTGCAACAAACAAATGCATTCCTGGAGGACATTCATTCTGGTCAGGCGGCCCATCAGCGAGCTTTTCAGACTCTGGCCTCAGCACTGATGGCAGCCATTGTCCCTGTGTCTAGCCTCCCCCCTCCAACTTCCTCCACCCTGACCCAATCCCCTGAACCCCAGCCTCTCCCAAGCACACCTCTAGACCAGCATGCACACACGTCAACACACAAGGGAAGCTCAGGCAAACATAAGCACCACACATCCCACAGGCACTCACGCAAGCTTCACACACATGCAGACACATCAACATCCACTGCCTCCACTGTGTCCCCCTCATCCTCGTCTCCCTCCTCCCTCCTAGTCTCATCTCCATTCACACCTGCATGCACTACATCTACAGCCACTACTACCATCACCAGCACACCCACCACCACACCCTGCTGACGTTCAGTCACCAACCCCACTACCATTCACACGTCCCCTGTGTCCTCTCCCAGTGTGTCTGTGACGCCCCCTCCCAAGATACACAAACGCGGGCACACTCCCACCCAACAGCCATCCACCTCACCACAGCCTCCAGCGCATGCACCTTCACCCAAAGTCAGCTAACGAACACCTCCTACAACCACAACCTCTTCTTCCACTCCCAACTCCCCTCCATCTACCCGTCCCATTGTCTCCCAAAAACTTTTCCTGTCTAACCTTGACCTCTTTCCCACACCTCCCCCACCCCATCCGTCTCCTAGGTCCCGAACTAGCACCTCAGCCACAACATCTCCGGGACCAGTAATGCCTGTAGTCACCGGAATCTGGAGTGCACCGGCCACCAGGGCAGCCAGTGTGGCATGGAGCCACATCACAGACAGTCCCCCACCTGTGAAGCATCAGAAGTTGGCCAGTGCCTGGCGGTAGAGGGGGAAGACTCCAGCCACCAAAGCCACTCCCAGGGGTCCCGGTGGGAGTGTGGAGTCAGCTGCAACACCTTCCAAGGTGGGAAAGGGCCATAAGAAACCAGGAAGTCTGGGAAGAGCAGCACGGCGGAGGAGACCACCATCATCCCAGCTGCCCAGTAGGCCACAGCCATCATCCCCGCCGCTCAGGAGGCCACAGCCGTCATCCCCGCTGCCCAGGAGGCCACAGCCGTCATCCCCGCTGACACACAGAGGACCTCCAGCACAAGCCCCGCTGGGCTAGAGAGGACCGCCAGCACAAGCCCCGCTGGGTTAGAGAGGACCACTAGCACAAGCCCCGCTGGGACAGAGAGGACCGCCAGCACAAGCCCAGCTGGGCTAGAGAGGACCGCCAGCACAAGCCCCGCTGGGACAGAGAGGACCGCCAGCACAAGCCCCGCTGGGACAGAGAGGACCGCCGGCACAAGCCCCGCTGGGACAGAGAGGACCGCCAGCACAAGCCCCGCTGGGACAGAGAGGACCGCCATCACAAGCCCCGCTGGGACCACCAGCACAAGCCCCGCTGGGACAGAGAGGACCGGCAGCACAAGCCCCGCTGGGACAGAGAGGACCGGCAGCACAAGCCCCGCTGGGACAGAGAGGACCGCCAGCACAAGCCCCGCTGGGCCATGAAGGACCGCCAGCACAAGCCCCGCTGGGCCATGAAGGACCGCCAGCAGCTGAGTCACTGCAAAGGAGCCCGCCGCTCCAAGCACCGCTGAACAGGTCACCGCCGTCTCAAGCACCGCTGAAATGGGCACCGCCGTCTCAAGCACCGCTGAACAGGGCACAGCCGTCTCAAGCACCGCTGAACAGGGCACCACCGCCTCAAGCACCGCTGGCCCATGAGCACCAAGGGCACTGATGCTACTGAGTCTGTCACGGGCAGAATGAAGCACTCTGGGCACAAAGCCCCCTCCAGAACCAGTGGAGAGATCCATCCACTACCTCTGTCCTTAGCGGGAAGAAGCACTCTGGGCACAAAGCCCCCTCCAGAACCAGTGGAGAGATCCATCCACTACCTCTGTCCTTAGCGGGATGAAGCACTCTGGGCACAAAGCCCCCTCCAGAACCAGTGGAGACTGTTATCCACTTGAGAGACTGTGGCTTTGCACTCCCCAGGATTGAACAGTGGGCAACCACCCATTGGAGAGACTTGAGACACTGTGGCTTTGCACTCCCCAGGATGGAACAGTGGGCAAACCACCCACTGTAGAGACTTGAGAGACTGTGGCTTTGCACTCCCCAGGATGGAACAGTGGGCAACCCACCCACTGTAGAGGCTTGAGAGACTGCGGCTTTGCACTCCCCAGGATGGAACAGTGGGCAACCCACCCACTGTAGAGACTTGAGAGACTGCAGCTTTGCACTCCCCATGATGGAACAGTGGGCAACCCACCCACTGTAGAGACTTGAGAGACTGTGGCTTTGCACTCCCCAGGATGGAACAGTGGGCATGTGGCCCTCTCATGTATTTGGCGTCATGCACTCAACCGTCTGAGTTGCCCCCCCTTTCCCTCCCCCTGAGGTGCCTGTTTTCTTGATCTCTGATGCCCCTGCAGTGTTCTCTCCATCATGGTCGGGGATCTTGTGTGGGCCTCGCCCATACCATGTGGGCCCAGTGTTCCACGGACTTAATTGGAGCACTACCTGGACTACTTTGCTTGGTGTATATTTTGTTTATGGTGTACATATATATTTTTGCCTACTTGCTTTTAATATATTACAATGGTTACACTCATTTTCTTTTGTCTTTGCATTCTTCCGGGGGGTTTGAGGGGTGTAACTATAATGTATCATGCTGTATTAGTGTGTGTGTTGTCGTTGGTGAGGGTGGGGGTGGGGGTGCTGCGTGTTGCGTGTGTGTGTCCCTGTTTTTTCCCTCCCCCCTCCCCTGTGTCGTAGGTGCAGTACTCACTGTGGTCTTCGCTGCCGGTGTTCATGCTCCTGTTAGAGGAGCAGGAAGACTATCGCAGGGATAATTTGGAGTTCCAGCTCCATGCTGGCCTAGTTCCTCGTGGGGTGTGTAGAGGTGAGCGTTTTCCATTCGGAATCCTGTTTCCGCCGTGTTTTTATCTGCGGTGAAACCGCCCCGGAAAAGGTGGCAGATTGGTAGGTTGTGATAATGTGGGCGGTACTTTGTCCTCCGCCTGTCTGTTGGCGGTGACTGCCGTGCTGTCTGTTTGTACCGCTGTGGCGGTCGGAGTGTTAAAGTGGCTGTCTTTGTTGGCGGTTTCCGCCACGGTCATAATTGCAAACATTTTAACGCCGGCCTGTTGCCGGTCTTACCGCTGCTTTAACACCGACCGCCAGGGTTGTAATGACCACCTAAGGATATAGTTAAAATTGAGGCTAAATTTTCAAAAGGCCTCCATCAGGATGAGGAATTAAATGCTCATTTAGACTGAGAACCTTTCATTAAGGAGTCATGATTATGTATTGGACACTGCAACATCTTGACTTCGGTCAGTGTTTTATTTGAATAGTTTTTTAACTGTAACTGGGTAACACTTTCAAAAACATGCATTTTACAGTTCTGAATAATAATTGTATGAAATGTTTTCTTATGTTGTTATGTTTTAGAGAAAATGAGAAGGTTGTATTGTGGACATTTCTCGTCTTTATTGCTGCAGTTAAGTTAAGATTTTTATCTGTGCTCTTCTGGATGATTTACCCACTGGAGCATAATTGAATATGTCTAATTATTAGAAGTTTAGTATACACTGCTCTGTAATTTGCCCACTTGGGCCGAATGAAGGATATATTTTTCCGTACATATTCATATACTATCTATTGTTAATTATGGAGTAATGGAAGGATGATATACAGTCGCGGCCTGCTTCGCTCTAAAGGAGTGGGGCGGGGGCAGTGAGCGGGGGGGCAGGGCACCTAAAATTTAATAAACTTAAATTTAATAAAACAAAACCACTTACCTTTTTGGCATGGTCCCATGCCGTGCTCCTCTTCCCTCCTTCTCTCCTGGCTGCACACACAGGCACAAGCTCCCAGCCTGCAGTGCAGCCAATCCTGACACTGCTCGAGCCAGCTGGCCAAACATACAGGCACACTGTCGGGGGTGTTGAGCACTCCCCCTCAAAGCTCCTCACCCCAGATGCCCCACCCCTTTCACAACGAGGTGATAATAAACATAGTTTATTATCCCCTTGTTGTGTAAGTTTTGCAGCTTCTGCTGCTGGCGGGGGGCGACGATCCTCTGCCCTAATGAAGGAGCCGCCTTTCACAACATGTACATTTTGTTGGATTCAACATGGTTATTAATTGTGTCAGTATCCTTTATTTTAGATGTATGCATAAATTAGATTCTATTTGAGTCATGATGACCAAATTTGATATGAAATTAAATTAATTTCTTTCAGTGATATTATGTTCAGACTTTGTCTCATCATGCACGTAAATGTGACCATGCCAGACTATAAATATGGTAGGCCTTTTGGATTTGGAACACTGAATTATGAGGTATGTAAGCATTGTTAAATATGGCGTTCTCTTCCATTAACTGTGAACTCATTTTCTGATCCTATGTTTATGTTCTACATGACGTCCACTTTAAAAGATTGTTTGTGGGCTTTGAGAAACACCCGTGACAAAGGCTTCCTTGCAGAAATCCGTTGGGTGTTACACTCCATTTCTTGCAATAAAACTTCTCATGTGCACCACTACCAGGAGTGCACTGTTTCTGTTTGTGTCTTCATTGATGCTTTTTCTTGGACATATATATTTGAATATATATATATATATATATATATATATATATATATATATATATATATATATATATGTTAGACCTGACAGCCTTAGCGTGGTCACCCCTAACCTTTTGCCTGCCTGCCTCCACTTTTTGGACACTGTTTTTGCTGGTTTTTAGACTGCTAACCAGTGCTAAAGTGCATATGCTTTCTCCCTTTAAACATGGTAACATTATATCATACCCAATTGGACTATTTAATTTACTTACAAGTCCCTAGTACTGTGCACTATATGTGTCCAGGGCCTGTAGATTAAATGCTACTAGTGGGCCTGCAGCACTGGTTGTGCTACCCACTCAAGAAGCCCCTTAATCTTGTCTCAGGCCTGCCATTGCAAGGCCTGTGTGTGCAGTTTCACTGCCAATTCGACATGGCATTTAAAATTACTTGCGAAGCCTAAAGCTCCCCTTTTTCTACATATAAGACACCCCTAAGGTATGCCGTGGGTAACCCATAGGGCAGGGTGCTGTGTAGGCAAAAGGCAGAACATGTACCTATGTAGTTTACATGTCCTGGTAGTGAAAAACTCCCACATTTGTTTTTATACTGCTGTGAGGCCTGCTCCCTTCATAAGCTAACATTGGGGCTGTCCTCATATAATGTTTGAGTGATAGCTGCCCATATGAAAGGAGTAGGAAGGTCATATTTAGTGTGGCCAGAATAGTGATATAAAATCCTGCTGACTGGTGAAGTTGGATTTAATATTACTATTTTAGAAATGTCACTTTTATAAAGTGAGCATTTCTCTGCACTTAAATCTTTCTTTGCCTTACAATCCATATCTGGCTGGGTTTAGTTGACAGCTCCTTGTGCATTCACTCAGACACGTCCCAAACACAGGATACTCACCCTCACTTGCATACATCTGCATTTTGAATGGGTCTTCCTGGGCTGGGAGGGTGGAGGGCCTGCTCTCACACAAAGGACTGCCACACCCCCTACTGGGACCCTGGCAGACAGGATTGAACCGAAAGGGGACCTGGTGCGCTTCTAAGCCACTCTTTGAAGTCTCCCCCACTTCAAAGGCACATTTGGGTATATAAACAGGGCCTCTGCCCCTTCCAACTGAGACACTTCCTGGAGAAGAAACTTGTAACCAGAACATGCATCCTACCAAGAAGTACTGCCTGGCTGCCCAAAGGACTCACCTGACTGCTTTCTGTGAAGGACTGCTGCCTTGCTGTTGCCCTGCTGCCTTGCTGATCCGTGGCTGTGGTGAAGAAGTGCTCTCCAAGGGCTTGGATAGAGCTTGAATCCTGTTCCCTGAAGTTCAGGACCGAAAAGACTTCTCTCTTGCAACTAAACTCCTTGTGTGGTGAAAATTCGATGCACAGCTTGCTAAAAATGACGCACAGCCTGCCCCGCAGTGAAAAATTCACTGCACGCCGAACCCGAACGACGCAGCGCTTGTGACTTTTCTCAGGATTCCACGCACAGACCCCGGGGCTTTGAAAAACCCCGCAACCCGAAGAGGATCCATGATCGAGCACCATATTTTTATGTCTCTAGTGCCTTCTCCTTTTCTGTTTATTCTATCCCTCCTCTCCCTCTCTAGTAGCACACGTGAGAAAATAAACATAAAAAATAAACAAAAAAAACAAACAAATTGTATAACAGAAACCCAAAATAAATACTCAATTAGGCTCTTTCCCGACGCCTGTATTCCCTTCCAATTCCTTCCCCACTCTCCCTCCTTTTTCCCCCTATTATACACGCACCTGAGGTGGCCACGCTTTCCCTTAAGCATGGCCTGAGTTTTCACTTGACGCCTCCCGCGCCTCGGATTCCTCAGGCAGGGCTTTAGAAGTTCGGCTGGTTTCTGTGCTGTCGTCGGTGCAGGATACGTTGCTAGGACTTGCTCTCGGCTCCTCTTTCCTACTTGCCACTCCGACGACGCCAGTTCTCCTCCAGACGTCTTTAAAACACACCCAAAAGGTGCGCATTTCCTGTCTCTGCCCTCCGTTCCCTGGAAGTGGCAAGGGATTGAACGATGTCATAACCACTTCCGGGTCGGGAGCGGCATTGATAGTACCAGTCTGGTGCGACGGGTCCGCTTGGTGCAACCACTGCCCGTCACGGACACTTCCCCTAGCATGTGGCTGATAGAGCCACTCCGAAGCAGGATATCGGGACCGGAAATCAGCGTTGAGCATGCGAGAACCAGGGGCATGCATGACCTGGAAGGAGAAAGGTTGAAGTGAGAGGAACCATCTGAGGACCAGCGCATTCATGTCTTTATGCTGAGCAAGCCAAGTCAGAGGGGCGTGATCCGTGATCAAAGTAAATGGTCGTCCAACCAGATAATAACGCAGGGATTCTATTGTCCATTTAATAGCCAGGCACTCTCTTTCCAGAGTGTGATAATGACATTCCCTAGGCAGTAGCTTTCAGCTGATGTATACAATGGGGTGCAAGGAGCCTTTCTCATCTGCCTGTGACAATACAGCACCTAGTCCCACATCAGAGGCATAGGTCTGAACCAGGAAAGGTTTGGCAAAGTCCGGACAACATAAGACAGGTTCAGACGTAAGGAGTTTCAAAGCTTTGCTTCTCCCTCGGAGAAAGGTCGACCAGGCGATTGGGTTTGGATTTTTGTAAAAGATCTGTGAGAGGTCCTGCAAGGGTGGAAAACTGAGGTATAAATCTACTGTAGTATCCGACCATTCCTAAGAAGGCTCGGTGTCTTTCTTGGTACGTGGGAGAGGTAACTGTGTAATGGCTTGGACTTTCTCTACTTGGGGTCGTACTCTACCTTCCCCTATGTCATAACCGAGGTACTGTATGACTGTATGCCCTAATTTACATTTATCAGGATTGGCAGTTAGTTTGGTCTTACATAGGGTTTGTATTATGTGGTTTAAATGCTTGAGGTGTTCTTCCCAGGTGGCACTATATACCACAATATCATCAAGATATGCAGCTGCATATGTCTTAAAGGGTCGAAGAATCATATCAATGAGGCATTGGAAAGTGGCTGGGGCCCCGTGAAGGCCAAACGGAAGAACTGTGAACTGATAATGGCCGGAGGATGTAGCAAATGTGTTTTTTTCTCTGTCCTCGGCTTTCAGGGGAATCTGCCAATAGCCTTTGTTTAAATCCAAGGTGGACATATACTTGGCCTGCCCCAACCGCTCTAACAGTTCGTCAATGCAGGGCATGGGATAGGAATCAAAATTTGATAGGGCATTGACTTGTCTAAAGTCAATACAGAATCTGGTACTTCCATTAGGTTTCGGAACCAGGATCACTGGGGCACACCAGGGACTGGAAGAGGGCTCAATTATGCCTGCATTTAACATGTTTTCTACTTCCTGTTCCACTAACTGTCGCTTAGCCTCCAGTATCCCATAGGGTCATTGGTGTGATATTTTATTTCCTATGGTGCGAATGTGGTGCTGTATCAACGGGGTGCAACTGGGTATTTTAGAGAACACGTCTAGGCCCGAAACGACTAGACTTTGCAGCTGTTGTGTTTGTTCAGGGTTAAGGTCGCTGTTTATCAGGGGTAGTGTAGTTCCCTCCTTCCGAGGGTTTTGGTTGGGATATAGGGATATGTCTTGGTCTGTGTCTGCGCTAACGTAATAAGAGGGATTGGCCTCTCCTCTCTCATTCCATTTTTTTAAGATGTTAATGTGATAAATCTGTTCTCTGACCGCTCCTTGAGGTATGTTTATCTTATAGGTGGTGGAGTTGATTTTTCCTTCTACAGTATATGGGCCTTGCCAACGCGCAAGGAGTTTAATTTCACTGGTGGGTAATAACACGTGTACCTTATCTCCTACAGCTAGAGTTCGGGGTGCGCTATGGGTGTCATAGTAGGCTTTCTGTTTCGTCTGTGCCTCCCTTAGGGTTTGGTGAGCCTCTTCCCATAAGTTGTGTAAGTTGTCCCTGAGGTCTTTGGTGTATGTGAAGACATCCCTTACTTCTTCCTCTGATTCCTCCCACTGTTCAGCCAGCATCTCTAGAAGGGTACGGGGTTGCCGGCCAAAGAGCAACTCAAAAGCACTGTGCCCCGTGGAGGACTGTATATGAGTACACAAGGCGTAAAGGACTATGGGTAATTTTTTTCCCAGTCTCTTCCTGTCTCATTGATCACCTTTCGTAATAAGGTTTTCATGGTTTTATTATATCGTTCGACTAAGCCATCCGTCTGTGGATGGTAAACGGAGGTACGTATCCGTCGTACCCCCAGCATGTGACATATTTCGGCCATGAGGCGGGACATAAAAGGGGTTCCTTGAAGTGAGTATCTCTTTGGGAAACCCTACTCTGGAGAAAAACTCAATCATGGGTTGGGCTATGGTTTTCGTATTCATGCTTGCGATGGGAATAGCCTCAGGGTATCAGGTCGCATAGTCCACCAACACCAATAGGTATTGGTGTCCTTTTACCGACGGGGTCAATGGCCCTACTATATCCATGTCGACTCGGGTGAAGGGAATGTCCATTATGGGTAGTGGTTGCAAGGGACCCACCCGGTTGGGAGAGGGGTTGATCAGCTGACATTTGGGACACTCTTGACAGTGTTTCCTCACATCCCCATACACACCTGGCCAGTAAAAATTTTGGAGTATTGCTGCTTCTGTTTTTTCCCTTCCCATATGACCTTCTCCGTTATCCCCATGGGCTAAATGGAGAACCTGTTGTCTATGAGTCAGAGGTACTACTAGCTGAGGGGGCTTTCTCAGGTTGTTAGAACAGGTCCTATATAACAGATCAATGGTGATGGAGAAAGTGGGACCTACCAAGGGCTCATCCATGGCCAATGCATGATGCCAGGCATTTTTCAGAGTGGGGTATTCTCGTTGAGCCTAACGAAAACTACCTGCTGCTGTCATCACTGCCATGGGTAGGTGAGTATAGTCATCTTGATGAGCCGTAAAACAGTAATGTCTTTGGTCTTGTTTTTCTTTCTTGCTGAGTTTCCTTTGGTCTTCAGGTGCCTCCAAGTCAGAGGACACAAATGGTGCCTCCTTCCAACATGTAGTAGTGGGAACTTCCTGACCAGTTTTCGTCAGCAAATGTTCGAAGTCCTCATAGTCAGTGCCTATTATTATGTCCTCTCCCAGTTGAGGTATGACTCCTACTGATATATACTCCTCGGAACCCTTCCAATTGATGGAGACCATGGCCACGGGGTATAGGTTTTGGTCCCCATGTACACAGGTGATAAGAACTTGGGTGCCTGGTTGCCATTGTTCTGGTTGTACCACATCCTGATCCACCACACGTTTATTGCACCCTGAGTCTATCAGTGCTTTTTGTTTTTTCCCATTGAGATCTAGTGTGGTAATATATGTGGATTTCTTACCCCCAGACCAGAGGACTCGTCCCTTTGTCATACCTATCTCCATAGGTTCTTCGGGTTCCTTTTTCAATGGGTAAATGCGGGCAATATGTCCCCACTCTGAGCAATGGAAGCACTGTGGTCCGGTCAGGATGTCTCTTGGGGAAGAGGAATGGGTAGTACCTGCTCTTTCTGGACCAGTAGCTGTGAGTGGTCGAGGGTGTGCACTTCTCCCTACGGTCATTCAGGTAGAAGAGGAGGTGGGCTTCGTATGAGCCCTTAGGAACTCCGGTGCCCGATGGTAGGCACAGGCCAGATCTATGGCAGTGCGATTAGTCAGATCTGGATGTTGTCTGACCCAATTTCGGGTGGTTACTGGAAGAGCTTCCGGGTATTGCTCTAGGATGATGGCCTCAAACATTGCATCTTTTGTGGTATCCCTGGAGTGTAGCCACTTTCCGACTGCATGATGTACCTGATAATACTGGGTCAAGGGTTCTCTTGGGACTGCCATTTGGTCTGTCGAAACTTCACTCGGTAACTCTCTTGATCCAACCCAATCCATTCCAAGATCGCCTTTTTTACTTCATTTTATGGTGTTACCCCTCCAAGCTTTACGGCCTGGTAGGCAGCCTGGAGATGTCCAGTAAGGAGGGGTGCAATATATTGGCCCCACTTCTCCATGGGCCAATTGGCGGAACTCAATACTCGTTCAAAATTCATAAAAAATGAATCAGGATCTTCGTTGTCCTGATATTTTTTAAGAACTCTATTCGGGACGTTGGGGTGGACTTTGGTGTGAGCAATGGTTTCTATTAATTTACCAAGCACGTTTTCATGGACCAACTGGTTATTGGCCATGATCGTGGGCTGGCTTTTCAGGGCTGTCTGTAGGGCCTCTCTTTCCTCCTTGGCCTCTTTTATCTGCTGCTCCTATACCAGCTGGAGGTGTTGTTGACCTTCTGCCAGCTGCGCTATCATGTCTGCAACAGTGGGTTTGTCTTCCATTGTGTCGAAGTACTGATCCCACTTGTGACACCACTTGTGACAGGTTGGCGCAATGAGGACAAGTAGGCAGCGGCAGGTATGTTGTTGAATTGTAATGAAGTTGTTGTTTTGTGTTGTACAAGTCACGTCTTTCCAGATGTTGGGAACTATTTCATTTACTTCTCTCCTCTCCTCCTCTTCTGAGGCTCCTGGAAGGCGCATGCAGCAATAAGAAGGAAACAAAATATAGGTAAGTGTGGGTCTCTTCCCTATATCTAGAGTTTTCTTACAGTCCCCTTTTTCCTTTCTCTTTCTTTTGCTTGCCTCCTCTTTTTGTAGGTCTGTCTGTCCTTTTCTTCTTTTTTTTCTGTGACCTGTTCTGTGTATCTTTTCTTTTCTTCCCCTTTCTGTACGTTTTCTTCTTGGCGCAGGTATTTTTGGCTTTCCTTTCTCACGCTGCACCTTTTTATTACTCCACTCTCTGCTCCATTTTTCTCTCTCTGCTATCTGGTCTGGTCTGTTATTCTGTGTTTCTTTCTGTCTGCTCTACTGGTCCCTTTTATTCTCCTCCTGGACCTAAAGCGACTAAAGAGCCCTTCCGTACTCTGTGCTCTTCTATTTTTATATCTCTAGTATCTTCTCCTTTTCTGTTTATTCTATCCCTCCTTTCCCTCTCTAGTAGCACGCGTGAGAAAATAAACATAAAAAATAAACAATAAAACAAACAAAGGGGGGTCATTACAACATTGGCGGTAAAAGCTGCTTACCGCCGTGCAGAAGACCGCCAATACACCGCCGAAGGCCGCGGAATTCCGCCTCAGCTATTATGACCCACATCACGGAATCTGCCGAAATTCAGACACCCATACAAGTCCGCCACACCAAAGGTCAGTGATAAACTGGCGAAAACAAATCCTCCACCGTCACGTCAACAGAAACACGCCTATGCTATTACGACCCACGAATCCACGCGGCGGTCTTTCAACTGCGGTATTCCATTGGCGGTACACACCACATCTCCAAAACACTGCCACATTGGACAATTCAAAAAACACACACCTGATACACATACAAACACCACACACCCAACACAATGTAAAACCTACACCCACATCACCCACAAACCCCTACGACCACAAATTAGAGACAAAGGCGACAGAGAGAGAGCACAGCAATAGACAACCCCACCACACAGAGGCACACAACACCATCACCCACACAACATCAACGCACAAAACACCCCACACCACTACACATCACCACACTCATCACCACATACACCACCCCACACATCACCTACACCACCCCATGGCACGCCAAAGACAGCCCAGGTTTTCGGAGGAGGAGCTCAGGGTTATGGTGGAGAAAATCGTACGGGTAGAGCCACAGCTATTTGGATCACAGGTGTAGCACACCTTTATAGCTAGGAAGATGGAGCTATGGCGAAGAATCATGGACAGGGTCAACGCAGTGGGACAGCACCCAAGAAATTGGGAGGACATCAGGAAGAGGTGGAACGACCTACGGGGGAAGGTGCGTTCCGTGGTCTCCAGGCACAACATCGCGATTCAGCGGACTGGCGGCGGACCCCCACCTCCTCCCCCACCACTAACAACATGGGAGGAGCAGGTCTTGACCATTATGCATCCTGAGGGCCTCGGAGGAGACGGTGGAGGAATGGACACTGGTAAGGCAAATCTTAACTATCATATCCCCCACCCTACCTGCATGCTATCAAACACCCCCATCCTCACCCCCTCCCCTATCACTCCAACTCCTCACTAATGTACTAATAACACAAACCACCCATCTCAATACCAAGCCCTGCATGACACAACAAAGCATGGACCCCCAGCACTAAAGCATGCCCACTGCACATACCCATAACAACCCCCCAACCATCATCACACAAGCCCCCACACAGGAATGCTAGCACTGGGGTACACGCTCACCCACCCATTGCACACCATGACACACACAGATGCAATAATCATGCTTTTATACCCCTGCAGGACCACTACGTAACGTCACCAGACAGGAGGGTCCAGACATCTCTACCCCACCCCCAGAAGAGGCCCACAGCGATGACAGCAGCACTGGCAAACTGGATCCAGATGACCAGCCTGGACCATCGTGGACCTCGGGACAGTTGGTTCCCCTCGCACAGGCACAGCCCAACACTGACCTTCCACCCTCTGGTAACACCAGCACTGCACCCACCCAGTGGGCCCATACCTCTGTACCCAGGACACGTCAATCAGCTGTGTGTCCACCACTACAGGGAACCCAGGATAACCCACCACCCCAACAACAACAGGGACCTGGGGGCACTGGTAGTGGGCCCACAGTCCAGGGGACGGAGGCACAGGAACACAGGGGAACTGGGAGGGCTGCTGTGCGACAGGGGGCCCTCTCCTCCATCATGGGAGCATACCACCACTCCCAGGAGACGATGGCTACGGTCCTGGCCAAGTTTCAGGAGACCCAGCGCCTGCAGGAGGAACAGTATTTGGGCTTCAGGGAGGAGCTCAGAACCATCAGCTCCGCCCTGGGCACCATCGTAGGGTTGCTGAAGGACATACAGAAGACCATGAGGGACACCGTGGCACTCCAAGGGGCCCCTGACACTAGCCTGGACGATGAACTGCCCACCACCTCCGCCGGCGCTAGTGGACAGGACGCCCCGCCACAGGACCACCACACCAGCACACCAGCACCCCACCCCCTGCAGATGGAGAACCACCCCGCAAGCGGTCCCTGAGATCCAGGAACAGGACAGAGCAAGATGGCAAGACCCCCGCTAGGAAATGAGACCACCCTGATTGTCATCCCATTGTCCCACTTTGTAACCCTGTCCATATTGGAACTGCCCCAGCTCCACTTCCTATGCCCATATGGGCAGTGCACCTGTGAGACTAATAGACTGGACTCTGCCATGGACATTCCTCCACCATCACCCCTCACCATTTTGCCACCCCCTTCAATAATTAGCACTTCAATAAACACCCTTGAACCACAAAACAATCTGGAGTCAGTCTGTGATTTTGAAAATGTGTATTATCTATGACAATGACAAAATCAGTTCGAAAATGTAATGTCAACATACCTATGTCACACATCACAAGCCCATGAAGGATGCAAGCAGATGACACACGTTGGTAACCACACCTGTGAAACCGTAATGGAAATGTACAACTCAGTTAGCAAATGCTGCTTCAAATTGACAGACAGGATAGAGGTAGAAGTGTGAAAGTAAATGTACTAGTAAAAAAATTGTTCTCACCTGTGTATCACTGGAAATATTGCTGTATGACAGAGTCCCTGTTGTCAATGTCTTCTTCCTCTGCTTCCTCCTCATCACTGTCCACAGGCTCCACAGCTGCCACAACACCGTCATCTGGACCATCCTCCTGCAGAAAAGGCACCTGGCGTCGCAAAGCAAGATTGTGAAGCATAGAGCAGGCGATGATGATCTGGCACACCTTCCTTGGTGAGTAGAATAGGGAACCACCTGTCATATGCAGGCACCTGAACCTGGCCTTCAGGAGGCCGAAGGTGCGTTCGATCACCCTCCTAGTCCGCCCATGGGCCTCATTGTAGCGTTCCTCTGCCCTGGTCCTGGGATTCCTCATTGCGGTCAATAGCCATGACAGGTTGGGATAACCAGAGGCCCCTAATAGCCACACCCGGTGCCTCTGGAGTTGACCCATCACATAAGGGATGCTGCTATTCTGCAGGATGTAGGCGTCATGCACTGAGCCAGAGAACATAGCATTTACCTGTGAGATGTGCTGGTCTGCCAAACATACCATCTTTACATTCATCGAATGATAACTCTTCCGGTTCCTGTACACCTGTTCACTCCTGTGGGGGGGGGCCAAAGCCACATGGGTCGCATCAATGGCACCTATGATGTTCGGGATATGTCCCAGGGCATAGAAGTCACCTTTAACTGTAGCCAAATCCTCCACCTGAGGGAAAACGATGTAGCTCCTCATGTGTTTCAGCAGGGCAGACAACACTCTGGACAAGACATTGGAAAACATAGGCTGGCACATCCCTGATGCCATGGCCACTGTTGTTTGAAATGACCCACTTGCTAGGAAATGGAGCACTGATAGCACCTGCACTTGAGGGGGGATTCCTGTGGGATGGCGGATTGGTGACATAAGGTCTGGCTCCAACTGGGTACACAGTTCCTGGATTGTGGTACGGTCAAACCTGTAGGTGATGATTAAATGTCGCTCCTCCATTGTCAACAGGTCCACCAGCGGTCGGTACACCGGAGGATTCTGCCATCTCCTCACATGTCCCAGCTGACGGTGCCTAGGAATGACAACAGCGACCACAGAGTCAAACAAATCAGAGGTATGTACCCACAGCTACACAGAACACCATTCATACACAAAATCTGGCCTGTATTTGTGTTGTGCGACAAGGCCTAGGTCTGTGTGACGCAGTTGGTAATTAGGCCATACGGGCCCCTGAAATGGCGACTGCCTGACCTCTAAAGTGGGACAATGGGATGTGAGGTAACTGTGCTGGCGTTGAGCACCGTTGCGGTGGGCGGTCGAAGACCGCAGCGCAATGCTGCATTGGTTAACATTGGACCGTATGGGTCCCAGGAGCCAATGACGATGTACTCCGGCGGTGATGGTACGCACCGCCGCAGACGTGACCACTGCGGACGTGACCGCCATTTTCTATCTGTTGAATCACTCGATACCTGATCTTCGACAGGAGAGGACCTACACTGCAAGTGTTGCTGTGACCTCGGTCTGGAAGAGACAATGGCTCATGCGTCTGGGGAAAGGACCCCTGCCTTCACTGCAGAGGAGTTGGAGAAGCTCGTGGACGGGGTCCTCCCCCAGTACACGCTACTCTATGTTCCTCCTGACCAGCAGGTAAGTACTCTGGGAGCATGCTGTATGGGCTATGCCTGTGTGGAGAGGGCTGGTTGTAAGAAGGAAGGGGGCACAGTTCTGCGTGCATGAAGGACTGGGAATGCATGTGCCACATGGCAAGGGTAGGGATGTGGGCCACTCACTTAGACGGTGCAGTTGGTAATGACTTCTCTTCTTCCCCTGTACATGTCATGTAGGTCAGCCCCCACCAGAAGAAGGATATTTGGCATGCCATCGCCAAGGACGTCCGGACCCTGGGGGTCCACCACAGACGGAGCACCCACTGCCGGAAAAGATGGGAGGACATTCGCCGCTGGAGGAAGAAGACGGCGGAGGCTCAGCTGGGGATGGCCTCCCAATGTGGGAGGGGTGCCCGTCCAACCATGACCCCCCTGATGTTCCGGATCCTGGTGGTGGCCTACCCTGAGTTGGATGGGCGCTTGAGGGCATCACAGCAGACACAAGGGGGTGAGTACAACATCATTCAGCGGACTTTGCGCGCAGTGAAGGTGTCTAGGTGGGGTAGGAGGGCTATGGTTTTCCCTAGGACAGGGCAAGTTCCGTAGGCTAGGCCCCTCCGTAATGCAGGCCATGTGGCACCCCACCCCACCTCTGTAGAGTGCCAAGTACAGGTATACATGCCACTGTGTCATCTATGTGTGCAGATGTCCACGATAGCCATGTAGGTCATATCCCAGGATTGGCATCTGTAGAGCCCAACAGCACAACGTAGTGCAGGGGGCTGCTGTCTCTGTATTGTCCGCCAAAGGTAGCGGTAAGCCATGCACTCAACCTGTCTTTCTTCTGTCGTCGTCCCCCTTTTTGTGGTCTCCCTGTTCTTGTGTGCATCAGCATCATCAGGCAGAGGTACAGTGGCACCAGAGCACGAGGGAGCTGCATCCCACATGGCCATGGAGGGCCACACCACGACTCAGAATACACCAGTGGGACGGAGGGCGAGGGGAGCACCATGGCGGACACAGGATCTGCAACCAGCGACACGGACTCGTCCTCCGATGGGAGCTCCCTTGTGGTGGCGGCAAAATCTGTGCTCCCCACTTCTACAGGTACAGCCACCACCCCCCCTACCAGCACCACCCTCCTAGCAGCCCCTCAGCCTTCGCCCCGTGCCCGCTCACCCAGGAGGGTGGGCATCACATTCGCACCAGGCACCTCAGCCCCTTCCCCTGTCACCTCTGCTGCCCTCAGTGAGGAGGCCATTGACCTCCTCAGGTCCCTCACTGTTGGGCAGTCTACCATTTCGAATGCCATCCAGGGTGTAGAAAGGGAATTGCAACACACAAATGCATTCCAGTGGTGCCTGTTACAGGTATGTGGAGCGCACCGGCCACCAGGACAGCCAGTGTGGCACAGAGCCACAGCACAGCCAGTCCCCCCCCTGTGAAGCACCAGAAGTTGGACAGTGCCCGGTCGGAGAGGGGGAAGACTCCAGCCAGCAAAGCCGCTCACAAGGGTTCCGGGGGGAGTGTCGACTCAGCGGTGACTCCTCCCAAGGTGGGGAAGGGGCAGAAGAAATCTCCAAAGTCTGGGAGGAGCAGCACGGCGGAGAAGACCACCATCATCCCCGCTGCCCAGGAGGTCAACGCCAGCCCCATCGTCACTGGCCAGGAGGCCACCGCCAAAGTCACAGCCCAGGAGGCCAGCCCCATCGTCAATGCCAAGAAGGCCATCGCCAGAGTCACTGCCCAGGAGGCCAGCCCCATTGTCACTGCCCAGGAGGCCACCACCAGCCCCATCGTCACTGCCCAGGAGGCCACCGCCAGCACCAGAGTCACTGGCCAGGAGGGCCCCACAAGCCACAGCCCAGCTGACCCATGAAGGACCGCCAGCCACAGGCCTGCTGGGCAATGAAGGACCGCCTTGGCAAGCACCGCTGAACAGGCCAGGGACTGCTGAACAAGGCAAAGACCGCCATGGAATGCACCGCTGAACAGGTCTGACACTGGCAATGCAAGCACCGCTGAACAGGCCAGGGACCGCTGAAAAAGGCAAAGACCGCCACAGAATGCACCGCTGAACAGGGCAAGCATCGCTGAACAGGTCAGAAACTGCCAACTCAAACACCGCTGAACAGGGCAAAGACCGCCATGGCAAGCACCGCTGAACAGGGCAAGCACCGCTGAACAGGTCAGAAACTGCCAACTCAAAGACTGCCATGGCAAGCACCGCTGAACATGGCAAAGACCGCCATGGCAAGCACCGCTGTACAGGGCAAGGACCGCCGAACAGGGCAAAGACCGCCAAGGCGAGTACCGCTAGCCCATTAGCGGCAGGGGCAGTGACGCAACTGGGACAGTCACGGGGTGAGTGCTGCACTCTGGGCACCATTCCCCTTCCAGAACCAGTGGAGAACAGCAACCACTCCGTCTGTCCTTCACAGGATGAAGCACTCTGGGCACCAGTCCCCCTCCAGAACCAGTGGAGAACAGCATCCACTCCGTCTGTCCTTCACAGGAGGAAGCACGCTGGGCACCAGTCCCCCTCCAGAACCAGTGGAGAACAGCATCCACTCCGTCTGTCCTGCACAGGATGAAGCACTCTGGGCACCAGTCCCCCTACAGAACCAGTGGAGACATGCATCCACTTGTGAGACTGTGGCTTTGTACTCCCCAGGATTGATCAGTGGGCCTCCCACCCACTGTAGGGACTTGAGAGACTGTGGCTTTGCACTCCCCAGGATTAAACAGTGGGCAAACCACCCACTGTAGAGACTTGAGAGACTGTGGCTTTGCACTCCCCAGGATGGTACTGTTGGCAACCCACCCACTGTAGAGACCTGAGAGACTGTGGCTTTGCACTCCCCAGGACTGAACAGTGGGCAAACCACCCACTGTAGAGACTTGAGAGACTGTGGCTTTGCACTCCCCAGGATTGAACAGTGGGCAACCCACCCACTGTAGAGACTTGAGAGACTGTGGCTTTGCACTCCCCAGGATTGAACAGTGGGCAAACCACCCACTGTAGAGACTTGAGAGACTGTGGCTTTGCACTCCCCAGGATACATCAATGGGCATGGAGCCCCCCGTGGATCTGGAGTGGTGCACTCATCCGGCTGAGGTGCCCCCCCTTCCTTTCCCCCTGAGGTGCCTGTTGTATTTCTATCTGATACCCCTGCAGTGTTCTCTCCGTTTTGATCAAGTATCTAGTGTGGGCCTCGCCCATGCATTTTGGGCCCAGTGGTCCATGGACAATGAATGGTGCATTACCTGCACTACTAATCGTGGTGTATATTTTGTTTAATGTGTATATATATATATATATATGTATATATTTGGTTACTGTATTTTGATATATTACAATGGTTACACTCATTTCCTTTTGTCTTTGCATTCTTCCGGGGGGTTGGGGGTTGTTACTGTAATGTCTGGATATGCATTGGTGTGTGTGTTGTAGTGGGTGAGGGTCGGGTGGGGGTTGGGATGTTGGTTGTGTGTGTCCCTGTGTTTTTGCCTCCCCCCTCAACTATGTTGTAGGTGCAGTACTCACCGTGGTCTTCGCCGCCGGCGTTGATGATCCTCGTATAGGAGCAGGAAGACTATCGCTGGCAGAATATGGAGTTCCGGCTCCATGTGTCGTCGTTCCTCGTGGAGTGTGTAGAGGTGAGCGTTTTCCCTTTGAAATGGCTGTTTCTGACGTGTTTTTATCTGCGGTGAATCCGCCCTGGAAAAGGTGGCGGATTGGTAGGTTGTGATACTGTGGGCGGTACATTGTCCTCTGCCTGTCTGTTGGCAGTGACTGCCGCGCTGTTTGTCTGTACCGCCATGGTGGTCGGACTGTTAAAGTGGCTGTCTTTGTTGGCGGTTTCCGCCACGGTCATAGTTCCAATTTTTTTACCGGCGGCCTGTTGGCGGTTTTACCGCCGCTTTAACACCGACCGCCAGGGTTGTAATGACCACCAAAATGTTTTGAAATAGAGCAATACAGAATTTGTTATGAAACATGAAACAGTATGAGTAGAATTGCTGCACTGACAAAAACAACATGTTGAGAGTGAAGTTCACAAAGCATGTGCTGTGAAGAGGAAACTATCATTTTTGTAAGATTTTTAAAGGTGAATGGAGATACAGAGCCTTTCTTTAATGAAGGAAGCTACTTACAAGGGAACACATTAAAGCATGTAGTTGACACAACTGTTCATTGTTATGAGGTAAACAAAGTTACTCCCATTGAAGAAGAGAAGATAGTTCCCAGAAATGTAGAGGAAGTGATAGCTGAAGAGGTACAAGGGAGATGTAGATGGCCCCTGTATACAAATGGAACTGTAGCAGTATCTGCAGTATTGGCCTGGAATTGATGTATTGAGAACTCTCCTACGTGAATTTCCATACAAAAGTGTGAAACAGAAATTTGGCATTTTGCAAGGGTTAGATCCATGCAAAGCCAGGAAGTATACCCATTTACAAAAACATTCACTGGCCTTTCTATCCAAGAAAGTGTACACAAAAATGCAACATTTACTTAGGAGACTTTACATTGTGAAATCTCCTGCATTATGTTTAAGAGAAATTAATAGAGTTCTACATGCACGGTAGTATGGTACACTACCAGAGGTGAAAAAAGTTTGTGAAGATGATCAGTTCAAATTCTTTGGTCCTGAAGAGGGGTCTAGGGAAAATATGGCATTAGTATGTGCAAATGGAGAAGAACAGAACACAGGTATTATTATTTGTAACTTTACACAAGAGATTGCAAAGTTTAACACAGTTTCTGCAGAAAATCCAAACTGTGTTTGTATTTGTTGTCAATACACTCACCACAAAAGCTAAACTCATAATGTTGTTCTCTTCTCCAAAACTGAACAAGAGAACATAGATGAATGGCAAGAATTTGCTGTATATTTATTTGTAGTGGAGCGCTTTTATTTGTCAACACGGCAAGGTATGTGTAATTATTGCTATGATAAGTTAGAAGGTAGCAAAATGCCATCCAGAGCAACACAGAACAAGTTAGAATTGGTTTCAATTCCAGAAAAACTTAGAGATTTAAATATTTACATATCATTACCGATACAATCTGTATACCCTTTTCAAGCAATATTTTATATAGAACTTAAGACTGGTAAACTACCACCAAAAGAACTAAAAGAAAAGGATTTTTTGACAAAGTTCATGGATAGAATGAAAAGTTTATGTTATGAAATTTAGGAGTGCCTACTTGGTTTGTTACATTCAGTTGAGTAGAGTATCCATGGGATGACTTAGTTGAGTTTTTGAGAGAAGCAAACACAAACGTTTAGGACATAAATTTGAAGTCTCCAGGAGACCTTTTCTTTTTGGATCCTGATAATGTTTGTAGGTATTTCAGCCAGAGATTTCAAGCCATGCTGTCCATCATCTGCAACAAAACAAATCCACATCTTGAAGAAGTTACTGATTTTGTTTGGCGTAAAGAGTACCAAGAAAGAGTTGCTCCTAATGTTTACATGCCTCTATGGATAAAAGATGCACCAAAATTTTAAACAGACATTGATGACCCTGTGCTCTCTTTCATAGAACAGTATTTGACATGTGTGATCCTGAAAGGCACTTTCAAACAATTGGATGTGGGAACTACTGTCAACAAAAATACAGGACTGAAGGAAACTTTTACACAAAGTGCTGTTTTGGATTTCCAAGACCTATCATTTCCAAAGGAAACGTGAACAGTTTTTTATCTGCAGTGAGACATATAGTTACTTGCAAAATCACCAAAAAACACGTACAACCTGACAAGAACAGAGGCCTCCAGCTATATTAATTACTACAATACTCTGATATAATGTAGAATGCCAATATGAATATTCAGTTTGTGGGAGACAACTCCATAGCTGTTGCTCGTTATGTGACTTCCTACATAACAAAATAAGAGAAGATGGAGATGAAGGAGATGTGGGAGGAGATTTCTGCTGAAAAGTCTCAAAACAAGAAATTGTACACTTTTAGTTTGAAGATGCTTTCACATAGGGCAAGTGGTCCCTATGAGTGCTTTGTTCAGTTGAGTTCAGCTAGTTTGTACTCAAAGTCAAGAGGAATTGTTTGGGTAAGTCTAGGCCTGGCAAGTACACTAAATAGAGTGTTGAAATTTTTTCAAGAAATTCAGTGCCTCACAGAGTTTGGCCTGGAAAGTACAGACATTGCCAAAACCATATGTTGGATACTTTTTATCCATGAAGGAGTCCACATCTTAAAAATGTGTGCCTTAACAAAATACTTTAACACTTCAATATAGAAACAATGCAACAGAAAATGTAGATGTAGGGAAACATGCAGTAGTTTGTGTCAACGGTTGTCTGGTACGATAGACAAAAGACAGACTTATTCATCACAGAGAACTCAGTTGCCAAACTTGTGATAACAGAGAGTTTTTCTATTTGGCACCTCTACAAACTGAGAGTTTAACTGCTAAAAATATTCTTTCAATGCTGTGAAAGACAGCATTCAGTGTTCAGTATTTCTAAACTATTTGAAAATATTAAATGATAAGATTGAACAGGAAGAAGCAGTTGAATTGTTTCTGAGATAGCTACGAAGAGTTCACAAAGCAGCCAAAGTTCAAAACCTCTAAGTCAATAACTTCTTGGGCAACCAATTATTGAAAATGAAGCTGCCATTGCCATGAATGAGGTGGAGACTTCAACGCAACAGGCAAGACAAGAAAGTGTTGATTTGGAACGGTTAGTTGAACAACTAAATGACAAGCAAGAATAACTATATACAACTGTAAAAGAGTTGAACATGGATTCCTTTGTAAGAAGAAACAGTGTATATGCACATCAATTAAGCCAATTCTTTTCTATGTCATTGGTCAAGTTGGCACTGGAAAAATCTTTCAATAGAAGTTCTCACTGCTTTTCTACAGAGGACTACAGAGTCATATTTGTTTTGTATAGTAATAACACCCACTGTATTAGCTGCACACAACATTAAAGGAATCATTTTACATTAACTTCTCATGCTGCCTGTGGAACATGAAAACATACTGAAGCATCAAAAGTATTCCGGTGAAGCTTGTCATGTAGTCTCAAGAGTACTGAAGAAATTGAAGCTTTTAATCATTGAAGAGGTGAGCATGGTCTGAAACTTAATGCTTGCCATTGTACACTTGAGAATGCAACAGATTCTAAGGACAGACTATGATGCACTATGTAGAGGAAAGCACTTGATTGTGTTTGGAAATCTATTACAATTTACTCTGATTAAAGGACAGCCTTTGTTCAAGACACTTCTCCATGATGAAACTCAAAATTCTTTCTGAAGTGTTTGAAATGTAAACATTTGGTTAAATTTCCAGTGCAAAAAGCTACTTGGCAATATGCTTCAAGCATCTGACGTTGAAAACACAAATATTCTCAAGCATATTAGAGGAGGTGTTCTCACAAAAGAGGGGAAGCATTGCTTATAAAAGTGACTTGTTAAGAAACAGTTTCTTACAAACAAGTCAGTAGCAGAGCTAATGTTCAGTTTATTCAAGAAGGAACACCCATTGTCTGCTTAATGCCTACACTTCATTGGAAACATCTGTTTCCAGAACTGCTGGATTAGAGTGTTTGCAGGAACTGTAGAGTAATTCTGCATCGAAATTTGAATGTTGAAGGAGGGTTAATCAGTGGTGCTATAGGTAAAGTGATTGATTTGATTTCCCTTCCTATCAGGAATAAGGTTGAATACCTAGCGATCAAATTTGATTAGGTTGATAGCGTAAAACAGATTGGAAGGTCTGTTGCACATTTTTTGCTGTGAAATGTTCAGAGAAAGCAGTTCCCACTTTCTCTAGTTTATGCTACGACTATTCATAAATCTCAAGGTTTAAGTGTAGATGCAGCACTTATTAATATTGGTACTACTGTCAAGGGTATTTCATATGTAGCCTTATCGTGAGTTAGAACATTGTCCGGTTTGTAAATGCTGATCCAAGTGTGTGAAAGAGTACAACCACTTAAGAAGTGTTTATAATCATGATTTAGGACAGTACCTGATTTATGAAAAAGCTACCATTCTGCCCAAAGCTAAAACTTTCAAATCAAAGGATTGTAGTGATGTTGTCGGTAAAAAGGGAACTAAAGGCAACAAGAAAGTTGTTATGAAAAAAAAAAATTAGAATGTTAGAATTACCAGTTGTCAAACCCCTCTGGTGCCAAATACTATACCAATGTGGCTTTCAATGCTCTGTTTACATTACCTCATGTTTTTCATGAAATTTAACAGAGAAGGCATTGTGCAAAGCATTGTTTGTTTTTTTACAACGTCTCTGCAGTGATAGAAGTAAAACACATTGTGCGTCACACACTCAAGACCTTGTAGATGTATGCCCTGGATCTGTACAGTTTACCCAAAACATTCAAGAAGATGCACAGGAATTTCTAATGATGATGTTTGGAATTTTAGAAGAAGAGGAAGTACCTATTAACAACTTATTTGGACTTAGTTACTCATGAAGCCATGAGTGTGAAAATTGTTCTTTGATATCAAGTACAGAAAGAGATTCAGAGTGATTTCTTTACTTAATGCTACTGGATTGCAAAATTGAAAAATTTGAGATATTGTTCAAAGAAGCTACAAAGAACAATACCTGCGGAAATTGTTCCTCAGATCTTATGTCAAATTCTCGTATACAAAGAAGTGGCAAGTATCTTATTCTAATGCTACAGCAATGCAGAACGGATTGGACTCAATTGGAAAAAGTGATTACAAATGTTAAAGCAGGACAAAAACGTATTTCAGGAAAAACATATACCACTATGGCTCTTAATTTTCATAAACAACTTAAATGTAATATCTGGACACTATACTATCTATTTAAAAAGTAAAACTAGGTGGACAGAATGTAATGACGGCAACCTCACATTCCAGCAAAGACTGCCTTTCAAGCTACCAAATTCTTATCTTTTGTTTCTTGAACCTAAGTTCTAAGGAGTATTACAAGTGAAAAAGTGAAATAGTATACTTGCTGCAGTTGGATTATGAATACTTATGACCTACTGGGGTTGACGTCTTTATAAGGCTTTTGAGATGCTTATGTTCAGTTAATACTACAACAATGCAGAGCAAATTGTAGTAACTTGGAAACAGACATTATAAACTATAAAACAGGACAAAAAACTATTTCTGCAAAAACAAATACTACTAAGGCTATCATTTTTCATGAAGGAACATCTGGACATCACAATCCGCTTTTAAAGATTACAACTGAATGGATACAATGTAATGTGGGCAGCATCAGAATCAAACAAATATTGCATTATAACCTACCAAGTTCCAATGAGGATTACAATTGGAAAAGTAACATAGTGTAGTTGTAGGTCATGTATTATCAATTTTTATGACATCATACAGCCTGCCAGGAGTGATTTCTTTATAAAGCTTTCCATATGCTAGTATCCTTTATATATATTAATGGTATTGGAGTACTTTTACTAAAAAAAACTGTTGTTTTTGGTGTATGTATCTTTCCCTTAGCTAAGTTAGTATAGGTGAAAAAGTATTTCTCAAATAATGGTAGTAAATGTGGTGCATAATGCAGATATGCAGATTATTTACAGTGATATACTCTGCAGTTCTGTTTTTTTCTACAATCTGTATGACTGTTTTTGCCCACTGTTCAAGGATGATTCTTTATACAGTACATCTGTTATGGTGTAAAAGTATTGAACCTGAGAACATTAAAGAAGGGAACATAAAATGCTTAAATGTAATATAACATTGTATTACAATATGAGATATGTGTAGTGTTTTTAACTGTTTTTATTAATACATGTACTTTTGCAATGCATAAACTAGAAAAATATTGTGTAATCATATGAAACCTAATAGTAAGTTATGTTTATGTGTTTTTTTTTTATACAGATCAATCGAACCATCAATTGGACAAAAGTAGGTTACTAATTAGTTCTTTCAGTTTTGTTGAACAAATTTTCGTACTTGAGGTACACACTAAGGCAGACAGTGGTGTACCACTGACACACCCAGGAAAACAGTGATGCAGACACTGGCACACCCATGTACACTGTTATGCATACACTGACACACCCAGCCAAACACAAATGTATCCAATAACAGACAAAGACACACACTGATCTATACACTGACACACCCAGGCTCATACCGATGCAGACACTAACACACCATTCCAAATACTAATTCAATCACTAAAACACCCAGTCACATACTCATGCTTTAGATAACTAGGTATACAATCATACAACCCATCACACAATCAGGCAGACACTGTTACAGAAACTGACATACCCATACACTGTCCACTAAAGACACTGACTCACCCAGGCACACACTGATGCATATACTGAGACATCCAGACACACACCTTTGCAGACACTATCATACCTAGTCACACACTGATTAATACACTGAGACACTCAGGCATGCACTCATACATACACCAACACACCCAGACACACACTGATCCATACACTAAAATACCCAGGTACACACTAATATGCACACCAACACACCAAGGCACATGCTGATCCATACATGTGAAACACCTAGGAATACACTAATACATACAATAACACACTCAGGCATACACTCATAGAGTATCTCACACAGCCACTCTCTCACCCATACAGCCACTCATGCACCCAGTCACTCACTCATATATCCACTCACTCACCCAGTCATTCACCCATACAGCTACTTACACACCCACTCACTTACCCCACGTATCTACTCACAAGCCCATACAGGTACTCACAAAATCACTCACACACTCATAGAGCTAATCAGATGCCCAGTCACTTACCTATACAGCCACTCACACACCCACTCACTCACTCATACGGCCACTCACACAACCACTGACACACATACAGCTACTCACACAACCACTCACTCTCCCATACAGCTAGTCACACAGCCACTTACTCACTCATACAGCCACTCATACACCTACTCACGTGCACAGCACCTCATTCTCCCATACAGCTACTTACATACCCATTTACTCACCCATACAGTCACTGAAGCATGAAGGCACTTTCATATATTCACAAACATGAAAAATACATTTTGTCTTTCTTTAAATCAGAAAAGATGGCTCTAACAAGAATCTTATTTGTAGTTTCTCATTTTTTATTTATTTTTGTGTTTTTAAAGATTTTGGGGTTTGTTGGTGGTTTTTTTAATTTACAAAAAATGGCAAAGGGGAAGACAAGAAACTATAAGGACAAGAGCACACAGAACATATACAACAACTCTTTAAAAAAAAATAGCACTTATGGCTTCTGGCAGCCTTGAGAACTGCTGGCTACACCACTATGTGGCCACTTCCTATGGGAAGGGGTCACATCCCTAATCCTGATTGGTTATTTTCCTGCCAATCCAAGATGGAGGAAAATGAAATGGAGTGGTCACCTCGCCTGCCATACCCGAGGGTTGGTGCCAGCGGATGGGGGCCACTCCTCCTCTCTGACTATAGCTTTCCAGACGGTTTTCCTATTCTAAGGGCAGCCATCTGCTGCTACCAGTAGTGTCAGAGGTCAGATTTCAAAGACAGTAAATCGTTTGAAACTGACCGCTGGGCCAGGGTGTCTGCCTAGGGGAGGTGTAACACCTCTATCCAGGAAAGACTTTGTGTTCTGGTTCCTGAGAGCAGAGCCTGTCACCCCAGGAGTCTAATCTTCTGTCTGGTGGTGGCCGGCTGATAAACACCAGTCAGCAACCATTCCAGGGCTGGGAGGTTTTGCAGGGCCCGCCTTTAATGTGCCCTCTGGGTACATGGTATAATAAATCCAACACTTGCATCAGTGTGGTTGTATTATTCCAAGTAGTTTGATACCAAACAACCCAGTGTTTAGAGAGGCCTTTGTGTAGCTGGGTAACTCCTAATGACCAGTGTCCATCACATGTATTTGTTATGGCTTCCCTGTACACTCACTGTTTTAAGGTCTTGTGGAGACACAGTAGGGGCATATTTGCCCATGTAAACATATGCCCCCACATCATGCATTACAGTGCATCCTGCCTTAGGGCTGTAAGGCCTGCCAAAGGTGTGATTTATCTATAGGGCATGCAGTGTAAGTGGACAGGGCACCCTTGGCGAGTGCCATGTTGAGTTTGCAACTTTTAAATATACCTTGTTATTCATTTGCAATGGCAGTCTATAGGAGGCTGGTGTGGGGCCTCTCAGAGTGGCACAATTGGTGCTGTACCTCTAGGGGGCCCTCTTCGGTACCCATCCCTTAAGTACCAGGAGTACCATTCACTAGGGACTTACAAGGGTGGCTGAAGTGCCAATACAGTTTTAGGGAAGGAGATCTGGCCCTGGGAACCTGTTTAGCAGGGGCCCAGAGCATTCACAGTTAGAAACCAAATAATTTTCTGGGCAAAAAGTGGGGGGCTACCATGTCAAAAGAGGCCCTTTTTCAGACCCACTGACAGAACCCCACAACAATGCATGCACCCACTCATAGGTCAACACAGATTATCTTATACTTTGTCACAGACCCATATATCCACTCACAGACTCACACAATCTCACACCCACTCACAGACCCACACAGGCACTCTGACACTCTCTCACAGACCCACTCAAACACTCTGACACTGACTCACAGGCCCACAGAGACACTCACCCACCTGCTCACAGAGCCCCACAGACACTCTCACACCCACTCACAGACACACACAGACACACACCCAGTCATAGACCCAAACAGGTACTCTCACACCCACGCACAGACTCACACAGACACTCACATATCCACTCACAGACCTACAGAGACACTCTCACACCCACTCAGAGACCCACACAGGCACTTTCACACCCATTCACACACCCACATAGACACTCAGCCACTCATAGGCCCACACAGACTCAAATATTACCACACCTACGATAGCCCCACAAGAGATATCTAAGGTCTTCCTTCAACACTAGAAGGATCTGTATTCTGACTTTTTAAACCTGTCCCCTGAAGAGATTGAGCAATGGATAGAGAATGTAAATATTCCATCGATCACAGCTGATCAGGGGGCAACATTGATTTATCCCATTACTCTCTCAGAGGTTAAACAGGTGGTTGATTCTCTTCCTAATGCAATAGCATGTGGATTGAATGGGATCCCAGGTGAAATCTATGAGCTGTTCGCTCCCCAATTGAACCACTTTTTAGTTGTTTTATTCAATAGCATTCTGAGTGGGAACAAGGTTCTGGATACCTTCACTCAAGCAGTGGTAGTTAATTTTTTGAAGAAGGGAAAGTCTGCTCAGGAAGTCCACTTTTGCTGCCCAATCAGTCTATTAAATGAAGATTATAAAATATTCATGAAAATTCTGACCAATTGCATTTCCCCAGTGGCAGCATCAGTTATACTTTCGGATCAGAGTGTCTTCTTGTTGATAGATATATGTCAAGAAATACACACTGATTCAATCAATGGACTACTTCACCTCGAATCAAACCCCTGCAGCCATTATATTGTTTGATGCTGAGAAAGCATTCAATGGGGCTCAATGGAATGTCCTCTTCATGGTGCTGGTGAAGTTTGCTTTTCCAGCACAGTATATCCAAGTAATAAAACAATTGTATTTGCATGCAAAAGCATCAATAGTTATCAATGGTAATCCATCAGGACAGATCAAAAGAAGCTGGGGAACCCAACAAGGATGTCATTTGTTCCCCATTTTATTTGCGCTTTTTCTCGAGCCATTAGCATAGACTGTTCAGAAAGACATATTATTTTTACCCCAGTTGAAGGGTCTGCAAAGTTAAAACTGCGGATGATATGGCACTTTATTTGGCTGCAGATAGGGCTAATATTTGGTGGGTCTTCACTAAAATCAAACAGTGTACAGCAGTTGGCGGTTACACAATAAATCATTCAAAATCCAAGGCCATACTGGTTACTTGTTCTCCAACATTTTACCTTGTGCCATGCAAGCTCACTATTCGCCATCGGAACCCATTAGATATCTGGGGGTTTGGGTTTCACCCAAACTTGAGAAGCTCTATTCCCTCAACCACAAGACCACCCTGCAGAAGATGCATACATTATTTAATCAATGGCAAGATGTTTGTTTGTCAGTTATAGGGTGGGCAGCATCAATTAAAATCTCCATTGTCCTCCCTATTTCTATTTTTATTTGCTAATATTATGGTTAAAGTTCTGCAAGATTTTTCACAGGGGCCTCACTGAGCACCACAGCCGGTTCATTGATTCACCCAAAACTCCTACCAAGTGTGGTTTCTTTAGAGGAATCTGAAAAAGGGTTAAAACGATTGAACATTCAGAAGTGGTATAACAAAAGTTAAATATAAAATGAATGCTGTGATTTGTTTTCTAGATGAGTAACCCTGAAAGCAAAGTTGAAAAGGTTGTCATTAATGGTTCCCTTGTATCAGAGCGGTATACTATTCTTATGATTTAAATTTCACATTTTCTTTGAAGAGAGATTATAATTGATACTGACAAAAAAAATTACAGACCAATGTGTTTGAAAAGGCATGTGTGTCTAGGATGTACACAAGAGTAAAAGGGAATATAAAAGTGAGGGTAGATGACGATAGTAAAGAGAAGTACAGTGACCAGCAAAGGGGGAGGAAAGATTTGTGAAGAGTACCAAAAGTACCAAAGGTGTAGCCACCGTAAGGTAGGTGGCCCATTGGCCACTACCACGTACTCCCCTTAAGGCCCACTAAATGCAGCATTTGGTGGACATCCCTAAACCTGCAGATCAGATTTGATGGACCTAAGCAAAGGTGCTCCAAAAAGGAGGGGGTCCAAGCCACAAACTTCCTGTGTAGAATGCCTTTTTCTGTAACCGTGGGAGCTTAACCAGGGGACATGGACCCTAGTCCCCCAAGAGAAATACACTAGTGAGAAAAAGGTAAGGTCCCACTAAATGAATAAGATAGTATCTGGTTATCATGCAGTCGGTGAAGTTCATAGAAGGAACTGCGAAGAGAGCCTTAATTGCTCTAAATCAATTTTTTGATTTTGGAAAACAGGTGAACTCCTAGTTGAAATGCAACCAAATGGGTCCCACAAGAAACCAGAAACTCAGCCAACACATGTTTCGCCCCACAGGCACGTACGCCAGGGCTTTCTCAAGGCATTGTGTCGACAAGATTCGTTTTGCAAAAACAAATGTTCAGTTGTGTAAACGCTATTTACATTAGATAATCTCAAAAATAGGTCGGAGCCGGTCAAATATTCAGATAATCGCATCTGTCACCATTGCTTGGAACCCAAGAGGACCAGTGACACAGAAGACTGAAGGCTTGAAAACAGAAATCCTGCTACAAGAAGAAAAAGCTGCCAAACCTTGCCTGCTGCACCCAGGACTTGACAATCACCGCTGAGGGATGGACTAGACACTGGATGGACTCTAAGAAGCCCCAGGGAACCTTCAGTCTTCTGAAAATGCCAAAAGAACATCCCTACGAGTGAATGCATCACTCACCTCACCCTGCAGGTAAGAAACCAGTGAAGTCCAGTTCACTGACCGGCCACTGACAAACAAACCAGACACAGTAACCCAACCAAATTCTTCCCAATGGGCCTGAGGACAAATTCTGCCAGTGTGCCAAGTTTGTTGGCCCTGCAACCTTCAGTGGTTGAGAGGTGTCATAGCCTGGGGTACTGAACCCCCAACATCAGACACCCAGAAGAAAAGTCGACTCTGGACTCTCTGAGGACAAGAAGCAGACACCAGTCTTGGAACTTCAGCAAACCCAAGAACCAGCTCCCAGAGAGGCTATAATGACCTGCAATACACGCTCAAAGAGACCTGCACCTGGCACCAAGGACTTCTTGATTCACAACCCTTGGCTGACCTATCAGCACTGCGCCCAGTCTTCTTGACCCCTGCATCAGAGAACCAGCTTTGCTCTAGAGGTCCCTATTCCCTTCCAACCCCTACATTTCGAGGAGACCCACTGGACTTACCTTTAAGTACACCTGTACAGTGTGTTTCCAAGTAGTCCCCTTCTATGTTCTGCACCAGCTCCAAGACATTCAGCCACTGCTCCCGCTTGAACTTGGTACTACCCAAACCTCTCCAGCTGGACCACAGGATATCTCAACAACCTCGACCTGAAAACAGAGGATGACACTTGTGAGATCATTGCCTTATTTTATATGTATTTGTTTTAAGATTTCTCCTGTTGATTCCTGTGGTGGATAATTACTCACAAAAAACTATTTTTGCTAAACTTTGAACAATCATAACTTAAAAAATCCTTACCTGATTTTTATGATCTTGGTCTTAAAAATGATTTTGGAAAAATCTTAAGTATTTTTGTAAATTGGTCTTGAGGTATTCCTTTGAGTGTTTGTCTACATTAATTGATACTGTGAGTACAACAAATACTTAGCACATATCCAAGATAAGTCTAACTGCTCACCCACACTACCACAAAAAACAGAGCATTAGGTGGTCTGCTTTTTATCTCTCGATATCAAGGTGGGGTTGCTTGGACTCTGCACAGTGCACATCCTTTTCATATACTATATAGGGAGCCGGGCTCCTACTGTGGGTGTGAGATGGTCTGTGAGGTCTGTCAGTGGGTGTGTGCGGGTGTGGGATGACTGTTTGGGTCTGTGAGTGGGTGTAAGAGTGCCTGTGTGGGTCTGTGAGTGGAAGTCAGAGTGTCTGTGTGGGTCTGTGAGTGTGTATGACTGTGTACATTTGGGTCTATGAGTGGGTGTGTGAGTGTCCATTTGGGAATGTGAGTGGGTGTGTGAGTGCCTGTGTGGGTCTGTGAGTGAGTGAGAGAGTGTGTGGTCTGTGAGTGGGTGTGAGACTGTCTGCGTGGGTCTGTGAGTGGTTGCAATAGTGTATGAGTGAGTGGGTGTGAAAGTGTCTGTGTGGGTCTGTGAGTGGGTATGTCAGTGTCTGCTTGAGTTTGTGAATGGGTGTGAGAGTGTTTGTGTGAGTCTGTGAGTGGGTGTGTGTCTGTGTGGATCTGTGAGTGCATGTGAGAGTATCTGTGGGCCTCTGCAAGCAGGTGAGTGAGTGTCTCTGTGGGCCTGTGAGTCGGTGACAGAGTGCTTGAGTGGATCTGTGAGAGAGTGTCAGAGTGTCTGTGTGGTCTGTGAGGGGGTATGAGAGTGCCTGTGTGGGTCTATCAGTGGGTGTGTGAGTGTCTTTGTGGGTCTGTGGGTGGTTGTGAGAGTGTTTGTGTGGGCCTGTGAGTGGGTGTGTCAGTGTCAGTGTGAGTCTGTGAGTAGATGCCTGGGCCTCTGAGTACTGCATGAGTCTGTGAGTCAGTGTAAGAGTGTGTCTTGGGTCTGTGAGTGGGTGTGACAGTGTCTGTGTGTGTCTATTAATCAGGATGTGAGTGGCTGTGTGGGTCTGTGAGTAGGTGTGAGAGTGCCTATATGGGCCTATGATTGGATATATGGGTCTGTGAGTAGCTGTGAGAGTGTCTGTGTGGGACTGTGAATAGGTATGAGAGTGTCTGTGTGGGTCTGTTAGTGAGTGTGAGAATGTTTGTGTGGGCCAGTGAGTAGGTGTGAGAGAGTTTGTGTGTGAGGTTCTGTCTGGGTCTGGGAGTGGGTGTGAGAGTGTCTCTGTGTATCTGTGAGTGAGAGTCTGTGTGGGTCTGTCAGTGGGTGTGAGAGTGTCTATGTGGGTCTGTAAGTGGGTGTGAGAGTGTCTGTGTGGGTCTCTGACTAGGTGTGTGAGTGACCTGTGGGTCTGTGCGTGGGTGTATGACTAATTCTGTGGATTTGTAAGTATGTGTGAGTGTCTGTGTGGGTCTGTGAGTGTGAGTGCCTGTGTGGGTCTGTAAGTGACTGTGAGGGTGTCTGTGTGGGTGTGAGTGTGTGTGTCAGTGTCTACATGAGTCTGTGACTGGGTGGGATAGTGTCTGTGGGGCTCTGTGAGTGTGTGAGTGGGTGTGTGAGTTTTTGGGTCTGTGAGTGGGAGTGAAACTCTGTGTGGGTCTCTAGTTTAGGCCTTATTAGGTGTGTGGAAGTCTGAGGACTGCCACACTCGCGGTGACGGTCAGACCGCCACACTCCAGGTGGCCCAATGGCCACAATACAACTCCAGATGGCGGACCTACCAGTGGACTGCCGTCCCCAACAGGAACTTCATTCCCAATGGGCTTAAAGTGGTTTGAGTTGTACTCAGCCACAGCTGTGCTGAACTCAGCGCCGCTGTGCTGATTACAACTCCACTTTCCACCACCCTTTCCATGGTGGGGATTGCGGCATGGAAAGGTTGGTGGAAAGCCAGTGCTGGGTGCCACAGGGGGGACCCTGCACTGCCCATGGCATGGGGACTGCAGGGGCACCCCTTCTCAGCACCATCGGAATGCACGCTGTCTATATATATTCAAACACCCACTCACAGAGTCACATAGACACTCACAGACACTTTCAGATCTCCTGCATCAACAGCACCACTCCAACCTAAAACCAAGCTCATGTCTGTCAGTGAGGCATCCACTGCAATCATGACAATGCTGATGAGTAGTGACATTGAATTGGATTTGTCCTTTTTAGCAAAGTAGTACCTAATTGCTTCAGTAAACAGAGCAAAGCGGACAGCAGTCACAGCCAGCAACATAGGATCATCCTGAAGTTGGAGCAGAACAGGAGGAAGAGGGTCCTGTCAAGTGAGTACTTCCTCTTTTAGAATCCTTATCTCCTAGATCTCTAGCAATACTCCACCATCTTCTCCAAGCACCTCTTCTAATGATGATGAAGATGTGGACATGTATTGGACCTGGCAGAGTCTGAGAGATATCAGGAGAGGCTAGGGAAAGAAAAGTTCCTGAAAGCCTTACAATTATGGAAGGGGATGATGAGCCAGTCATGGTTATGGAAGCTGACACAGAGGAGTCTAACCTTATTCTTCCTATTCAACCTGTTCTGAGGAATGTGGCACAGGTATCACTGCCAGCTCCTAAATTTGTAAAGCTCCAGCTGAGACCAGTACCAACCCTCTACTTCCGTAGAGGTATGCACTGCAGAGAGACACACCCACCTACCTCTAATTCTTTCTTCAGGCATTGGCATTGGCACTGTAAGAAAGTATTCCTCCCCAGTTTCGGACTTTTTTACACTTAGCAAGCAGGAGGAGAACATTGAAATATGCTCCATTTGCCAAACAAGCGCTCGTTGAGGTAAGCCCGGTTCACACTATGGTACTGGAGGGCAAAAGACCCACATGAAAAATCACCATGCAATCCAGTGGGAGAAGCACCTTAAAAAAATTCTGAATGTGGTTATGAGGACAGCTGGGGAATCATCAGCTCCCAGTCTAATAACAGTAAGAGGTCATGAGGACGAAGAGGGTGACATTTTTATGCAAAGCAACCCTGTCCCCAGCAGTGCACCAGCATCATCCACCTCTACAATGTCAAAATGTTGCAAGACTCAGTAAGATGGAGACGCTATGGCAGACAGTGATTGCCCCAAGACACACATTGAGTCTACTACTTCCTACTTCTCAGAAGTCACCTGAGTCTGTGGCACCAGAAAAAAAAAAGATCCCGGCTACTATTATGGGCATGATTAATCAAGAAGAGCCCTATGACTGTACCCACGCAATGGCACATTTGTACCATGGAAAGGTGGCTAAAATGTTAGCGTTCTTTTTCTTTTGTGGAAGGAGTGGGATTATTTGAATTTGTGACAGTTATCTGCCTGAAAGGGAAGGTTCAAAGTCGGACCTATTTTGGTAGAGTTGCTGTTCCAGTGCACCATTATGATGTGCTGTACTTGGTTGGAAAAACCTTGCAGCAAAGTGCTGTTCACAATATCCATCTGATGATTGACATGTGGACCAATTGTCAGGCGACTGATTACATGTGCTTTACTGCACACTGGATCTCTTTTGCGGGGGTGAGGCAAGAGCTATCTACAAGTCTTAGCCCTGAAGATAGTTTTAAGAGATTCAGCAGCATGCAACAGTAGCCATGTTTGCCATGCAGAAATCACATACAGCTGCAAACATCTTAGATTAGTTTAACAGCAAGGTGTCTCAATGGCTGTGACCCAGAAGTCTCAAAGCTGGATTTGTTGTCACAGACAACGGAAATAATATAGTCAAAGCCATGTCAAACATTGGCTATTTCAGGGTCCTGTGTTTGGTGCATTATATCAAACTGTTTTTTCAGGAGTTTCTTAAAAAATAAGACATAGGGCCTAATTTAGAAGTTGTTGGAGGAGAACATTCCATCACAATTATGACAGCTATCCTGTCTGCTGTATTACAATCCCATTCTATCCTGTGGAGATCATAATATGGTGGACAGGAAAGCCATCACGTTTGTGACAGAGTATTCTCTTTGCCAACTTCTAAATCAGGCCATAATCAGCAAAGTACTGACCACCTGCAAAAGAATCTGAACTCATTTCAGAAATTCTTTTAAAGCCCAGAAGCAGTTGAAGATTATTGAGTGTGCTAACAGAGTACCAGTTAAAGCCCTCATGTAGTAGGTACCAACACATTGGAACTCAACCTATTACATGTTACAATGTCTGTTTGACCAGTGCAGACAGACCAATGACTACAGGCCTCATTATGAGTACGGCAGTCCATGGACCACAGTATCCGCGGTGGCAGTCAGACCACCGCGACTTTAGCAGTCTGACCTCCAAATTACGATGCTGGCAGTCCGACCTCCAAGACACCGCCGCCACCATCAGGATCAGAGAACCTAATGGGTTGGTGGTAGTGAAAGTAGGGGTGAGCCAAAGTGGTGTTGAGTTCGGCACAGCTGTGCTGATCACAGCTTTCCTTTCTGCCAGCCTTTTGAAGGCGGTATCACTGCCATGAAAATGCTGGCAGAAAGGCAAAGTTGGGGCCATAGGCCGGCCCCTGCACCCTTGAAATGCACACTGTCTGCTATGGCAGCCAGTGAGAATTCTGAGGGTGCTGAAGGCACCATCTATGCTACGGCATTAGCCACGGCTCCCTGACAGAGCAGAAGCCAATGCCACTACACTGGCACAAATATCATATTACAGCAGTGGGACAGCTGTCAGCTTGGCGGCCACCTCCCCACCGTCAGCTTGGCGGTCAGACAGCCAAGTTTGTAATTGGGCCCTATGTCATTCAAAGAGGAGAGGATGCAATTGGGAAAGCTATGAACCTGGACGTGGACAAATGGGGCCTAGTCAAATGCCTGACTGTTTTTAGTTTTTCGCATGGGAAGTTCGTAAGGAGGACAGTACAATGGGCTAAGCTATCCTGTTGTTGCATCTGCTCCAAGACCAGAGAAAGAAGGTGTCTGAAAGGTTCGCTGTCACAGGTGTGAATGAAAACCGAGAAGCGCATGCCTTGATTGAGAGCTTAATCCTTTACTTGGCTTGTAATGCAAGGCTGCAAAATGACATCATGTTGTCCAAAGAGTACAACTGTGCCACACTACTTAATTCACAGTACAAAAAACATTTTGCCCTCCTTTATTCCTTTTTCTGAAGGGCATGGTTCAGAATATGAGGTGGATTGTTGAGCAAGCCAGAGACCTGGAAGAAGAATGGCCGGAAATTAAAGTCCCACTCTGAAGTTCTAGGGTGCCACCTTCAAGAGGGCAGTCTTGTCTCACAGCAGCTAACACCAGCAACAGGAATGCTGGCAACAACAGGAATATAAGAATTGGCCCTAACCTCTGCATTGGCTTTGTTTCTAGTGGCAGATCTTAAGTCCAGTACAGAGGCAAAGGAAAAAGAGGCTGAGCATGTGACAGAATCAATGACCATTCAGAGGGTGATCCAGAAGTATCTGGATGACCCAAAAGAGATCTATGTGGATCAAAACCCATTGGTGTATTGGTATGGGAAGTTGTGCCAATGGCCAAAGCTCAGCAGGTTGTCCATAACGTATCTGGCTTGTCCTGTAGGCAGTGTGTCTGCTGAGCATGTGTTCAGTACAGCTGGCATAGTTGTCACAGAGAGAAGGGCCAGTCTGTCACCTCAAAATGTAGAGAGATTAACCATGATCAAAATTAACCAATATTTCATAGCACACAATTATACTGTTCCTGAAACAGCACAGGAGGAGGGGGAGAATGGTTTAGAATCAAGTGTGTTAGCTGATCATCTGGTCAGCGAACCACCTGAGGATGAACTCTACTTCCCTGACTTAGTATGCCACCATGCAATGTTTTAATTATTTATTGTTGAACTTCTTTCTCTGCTTAAAAAATTATCTAGTGGAACATTATGATTGTGCCTGATTTATGCTGCCCCACCATTTTTAATCACATGTATGGCTGGGTTTGAGTTGGAAAAGTGTGAAGTGAAGAAGCCTCCACAATTCCTTCAGGACTTTGGAGACAATGCCTTCCTGTTGCACCAATGAATGATGACATATTATTGACTGATTGTGAGTGATGAATGATGAATTATGTGGTGGCAGACAGTGAGGAAGAGTGTTCAACTAACTAGTAAACTAGATTTCGATGAATTACTAGATTTCGATGAATTGCAGTGTTTGGTGCCTGATGAGTGATTATTTTCCTGAAGGTGATTGGCCCTTTCAAACTTAGCAAAAATGTGCCTGCAGGATCCACTCCTCCTTTTCTTGTTCTTCAGAGACCAAACAATCACTTTAGTTCACAAACACAAATCTACATAAACTACTGCAATTCTGTTTCTCTACTTGTTCTTCAACAGCTGTGCACTACAGGTCTATCTCGCTCGGGTCAGGACTTGGAACCAGGAGGAGAATGGAAGGAGTCAGGACGTGACCACCTTAACAGCTGGAAGATGGACTTCAAAGGGAAACCATGATGATGAGGATTCTGAGGCTTAGCACTGCACATAAAAATTATCGAGTGCAGCCACCTCCTCCTCATTGAAAATGGCATGGGACTACAGCACCTGGCAGCACCAGCGACCGCAAGCTGTGCAGCAACCCTCTGCACTGGCACCATCTAGTCCATGCTCTGCAATGACAGTGGCTTGGAAAAGATAGGAAAGAGAAGGAATAGAAAGAAAGAAATGAGGAAATTAAGGAAAAACAAAAAAGGGGAAAAAAGTCACAGAAAATGAAAAAAGACAGGAAACGTAAAATACACAAACACAAAGGCACACATTAATGTAATAAATGTAAAAGAGGTTAGGATAAGTGGGATAAGGTTAGGATTGCAAAGGTACAGACTGCATTAAAAAGTAGGCCCAGCACCATGCACAGAATAGGAAAAACAAGATGGGCTTGTGTGCATGTGACCACGTGGTGATGTTCGTGTGCATGCTGCACAGCAGAATGCACTACTTGCATCATCAGTACAAATGGGAAGGCGAGTTCAGCTTCGCCCGTTCATGGAGTGAGGCAGAGTTCTCAGTGTGTTTTTCGTGGCACTCTGCTGAATTCTGCTTAGCAGAACTCCAAAGCTCCACCCAGGCCTAATTTACGTGGGGGGCCACATTGAGCACTGCAAATGGATCTACAGATCTCGCACATGCTTAAAAAACATTTTTAGGCAATTTATTGCACATCATACCTTCTTTTGCCATCTCTGTAACACAAACATGGTGTCAGGAACCTAAACCCTGAAAACTTCCTGTAAATTAAACACTACTTTTCAACCCCCGGTGACAGTTTCCTGATACATAAAATGGCAGCTGCAACTTTTCGCCAATCAAGTAATTTCAGATGTGTGGATGACAGAGAGTTTGGAGAGACCACTACTCCACAAAGACGCACAACTTTGGTGCTGAGGGTAGTAGCATCCATGTGCTTACAACAGGCCTGTGCCTGTGTCTAGGAGGGTCATCACCTAGAGTGGAATACTTTCCCCATTTATTTACAAGAGATAAGTACCATTGGGTAACATACAAGAGGAGTACAAATACCTTCTTTGCGAGGACTAGGTATTTTTAGGTCCTGATGAATTGCAGCTCGATCTGTAGGGACAGTTAGGGCAAAAAACACGTTGACCATAATATCTGGAGTGTAGATAAGTAGTTACACCCGACATTAGCATTTTCCTTCATCTTTATATGGATAGTATAGGATACCTTTGCACCTGCGTGGAATTCAGCCATCATAGGTCCCCTCTGTCTGTTTTCAATCTTGACACAGGTTTCTATCCCTGCTGGGATTAAATATTCCCTTTTTGGGACCTGTAGTCTTTTTTAGTCTCACATTAACCAGTCCTTTCTTTATAACCCCATCCTTTCTGGCAGCAACAGTCAAAAGATCTCTGGCAAAGAGTCCCCTTGCAGAGCCCAACAGGCAGTGCAGTATCAGCCTGATGAGGAGCAATGCCAAATTATTAAGCATGTCACCCATGGGTGAGAGGACAATTGTTTTAAACAAATGAATATGTATTTACCTAGTGACTCTGCACCTAACTGATTGAGTGAGGTCAACATCATCAGAATGGTGTACATTATTTTGTAGTAGCTAGATAATTTGGACCATGGGTCCACAGAGGATCTGCGTCCCTAGATATACACATTTTTATATTCTTTAATAACTCCAAAGCTACAGAACAGATTTACACCAAATCATAAAAAGCATGCTTTCAGGACCAATAGCTAGCTTTCTGTCAGCTTTGGTGTAATTCTGTCTAGCGGTTCATCCTGTATTTGTGTCTTAAAATCCCTACGGAAATTGCATGGGGAACAAACATTTTGGAACCCTCTTTGTCATAATCCCCGCTTTACAAATCACCCCAAAACTTTCAATACACCAGCTGAAGTGAGTGGTGTACTAGTTTTGAAAATTTTGTCAAAGCAAACAACACTTTTGCTATGGAAACTAGTGGGCATATTTTCAAGTCCCTTGTGTCACCGGTGCATCACTTTTAATGATACTCTGGTGGCGGACTGTGCAGACCCATAACTCTGACTCCACGAAAAGCCACTTTGTGTGACTTTTCATGGCCTCATAGAAATGGTGTAAGGCAACACGGCACAAGTTACTGCATTGCCCTACACTGCATTAGGGAGGCGTACCATGGGCGTTACTGTGAGTGCTCCCAAGTAACACCCATGAGATTTGATGGATTCCCAGATTTACAAGAATCTGTAAACCTGGCAATGTGGCAAAACTGTACACCTCCCCAGAACAGGCACAACAAGGAGAAATACTTTTATTTCTCCTTATTGTTTTCTCTTTCTATGTGTGCTCTATTCTGCAGCACACATAGAAAGAGGAAAAAGCCTCTCTGGATTGTTTTTGTGCATCAAGACAACCCTTCCTGCACAAAAACAATCCTATCAACAACAACAGAGACCCTTGCACCATGGTGCAAGTGTGCCTGCGTTGGCGCTATATATCAAATTGTGTGCCAGTGCAAGGGGAAAGGACAGAAATGTGCCATATATTGTAAATACGGTGCATTTCTGTTCTTTTGAATTGATGTAGGGCAGCAGAGAAGAAAGATTTGCTGCAATGCTGTACATCAATTCCTTGAAAATATGGCCCTTGCTCCTATGTATAACTACCTATTGGTAACCGCCAATAGGTAAACTACAGTATATATATTGGTCAATTAATATATATAATATTTTGATGTGATTCTGTTTTTGCATTTTGTTCTTACTTGCTTCCCAAAACCTCTTTGGGAATTTGCATGGAAAAATAAAGAATTTTTTTTACCATCCCGCCCTGATCAGATCACCATAAGCTTTTCTAGGAAGAAACTGGGGTAGAAGTTGAGAGAGAGAGAGAGTCATAGTTAGGGCCTAGTTTCTATACAAAAAGTGATTTGCCTACATCTTGGAGGTCGCTTGACAAATTTTTACAGAACTTTCTAAGAAAATGTGATGCGCACATCAGCTGGTGTCTGGAAAGTTTCAAGGTGCTCTTGCAACCAACCCCTGCTGCGCATGGCCAAAGTGCACCACAAGGTTGGGTTGTTATAGGGGTTGGCTGCAGGGCATGGTTTTTGGATTAACGTATAGTAATTCAAATTATTTTATGTGAAAACAAGTAAAAATTCCCTTAAAAACCAAAGGTTACAGGAACATTATAGTTAGGAAATAGAATTTAAAAAACATAGAAATTCAATTTAAAAAAACAAACGTTAAAGGAATGTTTAGCTAGGCTCACATTTTAAATGTACAAAACCATAGAAATTCACCTTTTGTAGTTATAGTTATTTGAAGTAACTATAACTTGTACCCTCAGGTAACTATAACTTGTGCCCTCACCATGCACTGCTAATTACCCAACAAATTACGTCACTCATGACATCTTTGATAACATCATTAATAATGTCACTGTAACATCTGTAGTAAAATTATTGATCAGATAACTGTGCAAGGCTGGGGTGCGAGTTATAATTACCTTAAGGCATGAGTTATAGTTACTTCAAATAACTGGGGACTGTCATCATTCCTAGGGCACTGTAGAATAACCACCACCCCTCTGAGGAAAAACAGTAATATGTAATGGGGAATGTGTGGAAGTGTGCAGAGGGGTGCCCCACAGCTACGGGGACCACCTCCTCCCAGGGGTCAAACAGTAACTTGTATTGCCCAGGGGACCACCACTGCCCCAGGGCTAAATATGAAATAACGCAGAGGAGCCCCTTTGGCCCCATTAGCCCTGGGGACAGCCACCGCCCTGTGGCAGAAATAAAATAATGAATGGGATTGTCACGTATCCCCGGCTCCAGGGACTACCACCTCCCCAGGGCTAAGTTAAACATTGGATGGAGACTGTGTGACACCCCCATCCTTGTGAAGCCAATAATGGCCCTGGGGACTGCCACACCCCAGGGCCAGTCCTACTATGTCCCGCCTGGGATGCCCACCCCCAGGACATAGCTATTTGCTCTGACTTGGCAGGAGCTTTGACATCTCCCGCCAAGTCAGAGCAGGCTTGAGCTGTCAAAGTGCTCTTGCTTGGTGGAAGCGGAGGTTTCATCTCTTTTCCTGCCTGGAGAGATGCGGGCAGGGAAAGCGATAAAACGATTGCTCTAGCACACAGGGAGCTGCATGTTTAGCAGCTCCCTGTGTGCAACAGCAATGCAGCTCCCGCTGGAGGTGGGTAGTCAGCTGAGACTGCAGGGGCCTTAAGATTCCTCATGCGGTCCCAATTCTGTACACTGGGTGCCAAAGGGCACCCAGGAGATGGCCAGGCCCTTGGGGGGGGGATCCCTGGGGCTAAAATCAGCTGGGGGAGAAGGGCCACATGGTCCCCCTCCCCCCTTGAATTGTGATGGCCCTGGGGGATCAGGTCGCGAGAGCCAAAATCAGACTGGGGAGGGGCTGCGTGTCCTCCTCCCCTATTGAATTATGGAGGGCCCCAGGGGAAGGCCCCATTGAATTGGCCCTGCACCATCCATCTTAATAGTATGCAAAGGTCTTCCTACCTTTTGCCAGGATGATGGACAGCTTGGCAAAGGGCCCCCTAGTGTGTTTTCCACTGATTTTGGTGTTGCATTCTTGTTTCCTAGGAATATGAGGACATCTCCACAAAACAAAGAAGCACTTATGTCACATAGCTAAGAGAAAGGACCCTGGTTTGGTGGAGAATTACGTCTTTGTAGTCTTTTTGGCCTGTCTATAGGAGGATGCATGTTATCACAGAATTCTGGAGAAAGACTCATGAGAAACACTCACAGTGCTAAAAGCACACAAGGTTGCTTCAGACATTTCCTCGTAGTTCATTACACAGCTGTAGTATACAATAGACACAGGAACCACCGAGGTAGCACTTACTAACTAACCATTAGAAAGTACTCCAGTTTGGTAGACATTTGGTGCAGATCTGTGGACTCTTGTTGGATAAACGAGCAGGTAAGCTTCTGTTGTGGCCTTGATGCTCATTTCACAGAAATTAAACCTCAACAGGAAGCACTTACAAATATAAACATAAACGTAGCAGGTGCCTCAGTTGAAACTCGACTTCTGGAATGACAGCTGATCCTAACTTCTGGGCTTGGCGAAGGCAAAGCAAGTGTTTACAGAGCAATTCCATATTGAAAAACAATGTGAAATCCTTTGTGGAGGTGAGCGCATCTTTGATCTATTGGAGCGCAATCTGTATTTGACTGTGACAAGTGGGTTATTTCTTGTTCTCTCCTGGTGAGAGCAGAGTCCATGTTTCCCTGCCGCAAATTGCTACGAGTATGCAAATGTGCAATTCACCTGGAAGCTCTGCCCACTTGGCCCCACACTGTACACCTTACTAATATGCAAATGTCTTCTCGCATTTTGCCAGGATAATGGACAGCTTACCAAAGGGCCCCCCCAGTGCATTTGCTGACAATTTAGGTGGCACATTCTTGATCCTGAGAAATATGAGGACATCGCGACAAAACAAAAAAGCTCTTGCCTCATATAGATAAAAGAAGGACCCTGGTTTGGTGGAAATTTATTTCTTTGTAGTCTCGCTAGCCTCTCAATAGGAGGATTCATGTTAGCACAGAATTCTTGAGAAAGACGCACCACGAGAAATCATGTTGCCAAAACACACACAAGGTCTCTGGTGACATTTCCTTGTGCTCTGTAACACAGCTGTAATGTAGAATACATACTGGACATATACCTGAGGAGGCAGAAAGAACTCTACTTGAGTAGATATTTTGTGCAAAACTGTGGACTCTGCTTGTAAAAAAGGGCAGATGAGGTCACTTTGTGGCCGAGTCACTAACACAGCTACTGACACACCCACATAAATACTCACACACCCACTCACAGATGCACTCAGGTACTCACTCAGACACTCATATACCCACTCACCGACCCACAAAGACACTTATGCACCCACTCACAGACCCACTTAGGCACGTATGTACCTGCTTATGGACCAACTCAGACATTCACAAATTCGCTCACAGACCCTCTCAGACATTCATGCGCCCACTCATATAGCCACTCAGGCCCACACACCCCCTCACAGACCCACTCTGAATTTGTTGCACTCACTCACTGATGTACTCAGAGACTCATGTACCCACTCACAGACCTACTCAGACACTCATTCACCCACTCACAGACCCATTCCCACACTCACACACCCACTCACGGACCCACTCAGACACTCACACACCCACTCACAGACCCACTCAGATCCTCACACACCCATTTACAGACCCACTCAGACCTAATGCAAGCAAGCATAGACACTCAGACAATCACATACCTATTCAGAGACCCACTCAGACAGTCATGCATCCACTCACAGACCTACTCAAACAGTCGTGCACCCACTCACACATCCACTCAGAGACTCATAAACCCACTCACAGACCCACTCAGACCCATTGAGGTACTCATGCACATACTAACAGACCAACTCAGAGACTTATGCATTTGGGGTTGGGATGTTATAGGGGGTTAGTAGCAAGGACTAGTTTTCATAGAAAAAACTTTTTATCACTTGCCTATATCTTTGAGATTATTTGACGAATCTTCACAAACTTTTCCCCCAAAAAGTGCCCTCTAGGGTCTTGTTGTACATGGAATGTTTTGGAATGATCTGTCAAATGAGGGCCAAGAAAAAGGGGGGGGTAAATAAAATGTGTTTCCCATGTTAACTCCCCTAGACTCTTTAGACACGCTTGCAGCCCGAACCACTGTATAGAATTACACCAAATTTAGCAAAAGGTAGATTTTCGACTGCTTTTTACACTTTTTTATTTGGTTTAATTCCATTCAGTAGTTTTCAAGATACTAATGGGAAAATAAATTTGTATATCTAGGGCCACGATTCAAGGAAGATCTCCTGCTGAGATCTCATTGGATGCCAACACTTCAAACAAGAAGTGTTGGCAGCCATTTTGGGACCCAAAACAATTTAAAAAAAGAAACAAAAGTTAAGGGGGCAGGGTATGTGTACTCTAAACTCCTAGCCCTGTTTAAATCACAGAAAAATCAACAGCTAGATCCACAGATTTTGCCATGATTTAAAAAACAAATGTGTTTTCTCTTGCATTTCTAAATGCTTTTGCCTCTGGGTGGGCCAGGTCCCGGGGTCATTACCAAAGCATAAAGGAGGGAGGAACACATAGCATCCCTTGCAGTGCTTATTAAACCAGAGGATCACCTCATCCAGGAGCTGTAGAAACTAATATCAGAGGGGGGCTGCATGGACCACCCTGGGCCCCAGGGACCACTACCTCCCCAGTGCTGCAGTTAAAATACAATGAGAGACTATGAGGACCCCCCAGGCCCCAGAGACCACCACACCAGGTACAAAACAAAGTATGCAGGGGGTCAATACAGCCCCAACCTAGCCCAAGGGGCTACCACCTCCCCAGGGCCTTAATAACCAAATAAAGCGAGTGGGCTGCACTGACCCCCGGTGCCCCGAGGACCACCACTGCTGCAGGGCTGCAGTCAAATTATGATGGACCCACTCAACCCCGGGGACCACCACTTCTACCTGGCCCTGAAACATCACTAAACATATAAGAGGGTGTCCGGGGGACCACTACCCCCCAGGGCTGGCTCCTGCTACCACCAGAGGTGCCCACCATCAGGAGGTAACCATTTACTGTAGCTTGGCAGGCGCTATGACAGCCCCCTCCAAGCAAAAGCAAACATTCTGCTTCCAGCAATTGGGAGCTTTAAAAGTGCTCCCACTTTCTGAAAGCGGAGATTTAATCTCTTTCCCTGCCTGATGTCATGGGAGCAGGGAAAGAGATGATATTTTTTCTCTTGCACAGGAAGCTGCTATTTGCAGCAGCACCCTGCTAGCAGGAGCAATGCCGCTTTTTCAGGAGAGATAAGCCAGCGGGACCGTTGGTGCCTTGAGGCTCCCTTCATGGTCCACATAAGTCTTTACTGGGTGCCCTCAGTGGTGCCAGGGTACCCATGAACACGTGGCCGGGGGATAGGGCAACAAGGTGGCTAAGTTAGCTATAACGTGCGCCCTCGCCATGCACTGCTATTTACCCCACATATTACAGCACTCATCACATCTTTGATAACATCACTGATAATGTCAGTGTAATATTTGCAGTCAAACTTTGTTTGAGGATAAAACTGTGCCTGGAGGGGGCGTGAGTTATAGTTACCTTAGGGCACAAGTTAGAGTTACTTGAAATAACTCTCACAGCTGAATTTCTACTATAAAATATATAATATCCTTGTAACCTTTGGTTTTTTAAGTTAATTTCTGTGTTTTAAAAAATATCTGTTTCCTAACTATAACGTCTCTGTAACCTTTGTTTTTTTCAGTGAATATAAAAAATACATTTTTAGAGGGAAGCTGTGGTTTCTTCTGCTCATAAAAAGGAAAAAGAAAAAAAATGAAAATGATTAAAATTACAGTTCATTACATAAATCACAACTTGTTCCCTGTCATAAAAACCATAGGTCCTCCATCAAGTGCAGTGCTCACAACCTCATAAAGGATGTGCTAAGAAATGAGAAGATAAATTGGTTGGATCAAAAAAGGTGAAGGGATGATTTGGCAATCCCTCCTGTAGTTTGCAGCCTAACATTTATCACCCACAATGCCACTCTAGATAGAGACCCATCTTATGCAAATTTGATCTGACCCTGCTCCTCATAGATATAGTCCATTGAGAACTGCCAGGTGAGGTACCCTTCATAAGGGAAAACAAGCAATGCCAGACTGATTTCACTCTTAATAGGCCTTTTCAATGAGGCACAGCTTGGGCCCTGGGGCACAGCGAGCAAGGGACACAAGTGTGGACATACCTTGGCCACATAGGGCTTTACATTGAAGATACCAATGTGTCGACTTGACATTTAAAGCCCCTTGCTATGCCTTAGTCTCCCCTCTTATTAAAAGTAAGTCACCCCTAAGGTAGGCCATAGGTAGCCCATAGGGCAGTGTGCAATGTAATTAAAAGGCAGGACATTGTTAGGGTTTGTACACAGCAAAGAGCATGTCCCCTCTCACTGCACTAGTGGGTTCTGTAATAGCTCCCTTTTAAACTTACTATTGAAAGCCTTTCTTGTTATCTCACCTCCCCCCCCTAGGCTTCTGTGTATGTTGTTTAATGTGCTGTTTTGTTTACACAGTGGGCCTTGCTTTTACCAAGGCTTCTTTAAAATACTCCTCCCTAGGCCATGTGTTAATCCAACTCATTTGTATAATAACTGAAACTCTGCACACCTTTCAAGAACATGTGCAGCATGTGAGGACCACACCCAGCTCTTCAAACCACACCCAGCTCTGCACACCTTCCAAGAACATGTGCAGCATGTGAGGACCACACCCAGCCCTTCAAACCACACCCAGCCCTGTCTATAAAAGGCATCCCCCGAGCCTCACCCAGTGCTTGTGCTCGTCTACCTCCCGCTTACCTGAGAACAGATCCCTCGGCGCTGGCACTCCTGCTCTTTACAGACTTTCATTGACTTCAATGGGTGCAGCTTCTGGCTCTTCCTTCTTCCGGTTTCCGGTTCCTTCTTGCTTCAGCCTCTCTCCTATGAGTAACCTGCAAAAGAGAAAGAAGACAAGGTTAGACTGATCAGTATCTCTTGCCAGCAACAAGTAAGTGCAAAACCTTTTATTACCTGAAAGAACTTTGACAACAATTTCTGGATTCGTGTATAGACAATTTGAAACGAAATACCTTCCACGAACATTGTGATTCAAACTCTTTGTTACAAGAATATTTTGCAGAACTTTGTGAAGCAAACATTGTTTTTTCGCATGGAACTTTTAAGAATCAAACAGTGGAAACCATTAACAGCAAGGCAAACAGTAAATCAAGGACTTGCACAAATTACATGCTGTATTTTGATGTAAAAGTACAGTATTTGTTTTATAAAAGATTCTGGAAATATGGGAAAAGTGAGTCTGCTATTGGGAATTTAGGCTTTAGTTATATTATGATGAAGGTTTGATATTGGTAATTCTGATAACGGTATTTGTTTAATGTTTTAGAAGCTTTACAGTAATAGAAAACACATCCCAGAGCAGTAACACATACCAAACCTGGAAACTAGAGACCAGGATCCAAGAGGTACTTTTAGAAGAGAATTTCTAATAAATAAAGGGATAGTCAGAAACCCATTTAGGAATAGGTTGCACTTATCTGTTCTTTGTTTATGTTTCATTAGGCACCAGTTTCTACAGAAGTCAGAAAGGGCCGCAGATTTGTGCAGCACTTCAACAGTGGAAACGCAAGAACGGTGTTGTCTCTCTTTTTTATTTTATCCACTTCCCCCCTTCCCTTGAGCTTCTGTTCTTAGTGCACTGTTTTAAAAAACTAGTGTGCTGGAACAAGCAGTTTCAGGGTGGGGTCGGATTGTCTTCAACCTCCATCAGAACTGAACAAGAACTCAGGTGAGCTGGGCTTTGACAGACATTTACTTTTAAGTTTTATATTTCCTAGTATTGAAAAACTCTCTTATTACATACAATGAAGTGTAATTCCTGATTGTGAAGGTGTAGACCTGTCATGTTTAGCACCTATGGAATTGTGATGATAAATCTTCTTTAATGGTAAAATTGGGTTTATTATTGCACTTTTGAAAATGCCACTTTTAGAAAATTAGCATCTCTTGCTCTTAGCCCTAAGTGCCTATAGCCTGTCTCCAATACACCTCTGGGCTGGTGTGACAGCTGATTTCCTGCATTTCCTTTAGACAGTCTCGCACAAAGGAATAGTAGGTATGACTGAGAGGCCATCTGCATGTTGATGGGCCATCCTGGGCAGGAAGGGAGGGAGGAGCTGACACCTACACCTGAATAGGCAGTATCCTGCTCCCACACAAAGACTGCTTAACCCCCTGTAGTGTGACTGGAGCCAAGGCTGGAAGGGATGACCTCTGTGCACTACAAAGACCCCTCCCTGAAGTCACCCCCACTTCAAAGGCACAACTGGGTATAAATCTGGTAGGGATCTGACCCTACCAAATCAGTACACTCAGGACCTGTAAAGAACTCTGCCAGGGAGAAGGACTGCTGTGCTGGTACAAGGACTGACAATCTGGGCTGCTGCTCTGGAAGAACTGTTTTCTGCTGTGCTGCCCTGCTGCCTGCTGAGGAAGGACTCGACCCATCTCACTAGAATTCAAAGTGACTTCAAGGGCTTGCTAGCTGGCCTCCTGCTCTTCTGAAGTCTCAGGGACACAAAAGACTTCCAACACAACATGTAACAGTACTTGGACTTTGCTTGCTGCAAGTATTGACCTGCCAAGTGGGGGTAATCCAGTCCTAGGCCCTTGGAAGTAGTATAAAGTGCTACAACTACCAAAATCCACGCATTGCCACCATTGTGCCAGTGAGAACCGATGCATCTCCTTCGATGCCAATGCATTATCATTTCAGGAGACATCGCATCACTGGCTGTGTGGCTCAATGACAAAGTATTGCCTGCACCTAAGAGGTTCAGTAGTTCTGCATCCCTAATTGCGTGGTTCAGAACCAATGCATTGTCTACATTACCAGACAATAAATACTTTATTTCGGCAACCAGTGCCATAAAAGTCTACATTACCAGGACTGACAATGATGCATTAACTTAGCTGCTCCTCGCATTGCTCCTCACATCCTCATTTGATGCTGATGCAACCCCAAACCAAGGTACTGATTTCAGCGGGTCAAGGTTGGTCCCTGTATTTGACCCACACTCTATCGTAGTCAGCCTGACTTTTCAGATTTGACCTGGTATAGTGTGATCAGAAAGCTCCTTGTTGGCCCTTTTTGTTTCTAAGCACTATATTTGCAAATAGTGTTTAATAATTTATATCTCGACTTCTTCTTATTGGATTTTTTTTGTTTTGGTCTTATTTTGTTCATTAAATGAAGCTCTATTTTTCTAACCAGGTGTGGTATCTTTTTGCATGGTGTTTTCACTGTTTTACCGTTTTAAGTGTTGCACAAACACTTTACACATTGTCTCATAAATTAAGCCTGCCTGCTCTGTGCCAGGCTACCAGAGGGTGAACATAGTTAAATTTAGAATGTGTATCTGACTTATCCTGAATAGGATTGTGCTTCCTGCTTGGACAGGATGCATACCTCTGCTGACCAGCAACCCCATTTCTAACAACCATTGACATCAATGCACTATTAATACAGCAGATGGGAAATCCTTTACTTTTTGGTGGGTGTGGCACATCCACCTAACTCTAATTAAGGCCCTAAGTCTTGAGCCATATTTGCTTTGGATGATCTCTACCCACCCTATTGTACACAGTTATTAACGTATTTGAAATAGGATAATTAACCAGCCAATAAAGGAAAGAACACTTTTACCAAAAACCATTCCATTGATTAATACGACATGTGGCAGAAATCTCTGTGGGGCAAGAAAGTGAATCTAGTCTAATGTACTTTCATCTCCTTTCATGTGGGGTATGGCACAGGTATAAATTCCATGTTGTTTTGATAGAGGTTTTAAAATCCTACCAAATAGAGTAAATCTATCTATCTATCTATCTATCTATCTATCTATCTATCTATCTATCTATCTATCTATCTATCTATCTATCTATCTATCTATCTATCTATCTACCTACCTATCTATCTGTCTACATGAATCAAGTTTTAAGGGTGGAAGCTCTCTAAACCAAAATTAAACACAGGCACTAGAAGTAGGGATGTGAGGCTGCCGCTGCACCCCCAAATCAACCACACTGGAATTTAGGTGAATGACCATTAAAGCTGCCTTTAAATTTTATTTTCATTTTGTTACATTTTTTGTGCGGTTGAGAGAGCGCAGCTTATATAATCTATATTAACATGAAATGTTTATGAATTAGTGTGTGATGCTGCCGCATAGAAACTATAATAATGGTAATTTTGCTTAGACGTACTCTTGAATAGTGACCACGATGAGTGGCCACCAATGTATACGCAAACTAATAATGGTAATCAAAATGTTTTTTTATTACGTTTAAATAAGTTTATACTAACATTTGTGTTATTAAATCTGTACTGAAACCCTCATAGGCCTTAAGTTAGCATGAGCCGGAGCTTAGCTGCCTGGCTCTCATATTAAATGCATTTTTCTATTTTTCAGTGTGCTGACTCACAAGGGGCCATGACCCTGTTTATTCTTTTTCCACAACTTGGAAGATGAATGTAACCATGTTAGATCCGTTCTCACCATCTCCCCTCGTCCACAGACTAAGGGGGTGATTCTGACCGCGGCGGACGGCGGTCGCCGCCCGCCAAGCGGTTCCCGCCGAAAGACCGCGGCGGTCATTCTGGCTTTCCCACTGGGCTGGCGGGCGACCGCCGAAAGTCCGCCCGCCAGCCCAGCGGGAAACACCCTTCCCACGAGGAAGCCGGCTCAGAATGGAGCCGGCGGAGTGGGAAGGTGCGACGGGTGCAGTTGCACCCGTTGCGAATTTCAGTGTCTGCAAAGCAGACACTGAAATTCTTTGTGGGGCCCTGTTACGGGGGCCCCTGCAGTGCCCATGCCATTGGCATGGGCACTGCAGGGTCCCCCAGGGGCCCCACGACACCCCATACCGCCATCCTGTTCATGGCGGGTGAACCGCCAGGAACAGGATGGCGGTATGGGCTGTCAGAATCCCCATGGCGGCGCAGCAAGCTGCGCCGCCATGGCGGATTCCCATGGGCAGCGGAAAGTCGGCGGTACACCGCTGGCTTTCCGCTTCTGGCCGCGGCTGTACCGCCGCGGTCAAAATGCCCGGCGGAGCACCGCCAGCCTGTTGGCGGTACTACCGCCAACCTCCGCCATGGCAGTAATTACCGCCAGGGTCAGAATGACCCCCTAAATGTTAAAAGTGAAATGAAACAATGTAGATTAATGTAATGTACAAGGTCATTCAAACCGATGAAGACAATGGAACTGCTGACCAAAAGATGTGCAAAGAATTACAAAAGGATGAAGTCACACCGGACGTGCCACCTCTGAAGACGTAAATTACGAAGACCAATCAAAGGCTTGTAAAATAATATGGGGTGAAGAGTTAGATTACCTAATGTATTATATGATAGGTTAAAGATAGTGGGGTATAGCAAATGACCAATAGAATTTTGGGGGAATGTACGTCGAAAAAGGGATAAAAACCCATGTCACGAGAAGTCATTTAGGTGGGTTAGGGAATGCTATTGATTTTATCCATAAACTCTGTCACTCTGTTTGGTGACTTGGTGATTTACTTAAAACCATCCTCGCCCTTAGATTGTCCATTTTACACTTTACCTCCTTATGAGGAAAGTGCCCTTTTGCCCCAGAGCTGAGTTCTGACTGAATGGCGATTTGACTGATGTCCTGAAGACGAAGACTGAACCTGTGCGCTGACCTTATCCTTGGAGGGTAATTATGACAATGCATTTGTAATTTGTCTGTTTGCTTTTCCTTTCTAGGTACCAACTGCTTGCTTTTGACAGAGACCTTAGCTAGATGTTTTCCAAATTGGTGTTCTAAATTGTTTTGCTTGAAGCCCAACATGCGAATGCTAATTCGTGGTTAAGACAGGGGTTCATCAAACTGACGCAAATAGACAAACGACCAAGATTATGTTTTGTTGAACTGACGCGTTATTGATCTATGTTCACGCCGTGTTATGTTCCGATGTTCGTGATTCTTGTTTTAATGAAAGCTTATCAAAGTTGCCATATTGTGACTATGCTATTATGTATCTTGGTGTTGAGATTAACACATTTGCTATTAGATTGTAATTAATAGGGAATAAAATTCATAAAATTCTACTAAACGAGGTGTGGTTATTCATGGCTGAAAGGTCATGGTAGCATCTTTGAATTGATTAATGACTTTAACTGAAGTGAAATGCATTGTCTTGATAAATATTGATGACATTATTGATGTATTGATTGATATATTGATTAGCTATCTCGTCCTACGGTGTCTCTCAACTGGGTCAAAATATTCATTGGCCTAAAACGAGTCCTGATGTGTAATAAAATACCATAAAAGGACGCGTTAGCACGGTCAAAGACTGAAGTCAAATGTCAGGCTAAATCAAAGTGCTGCTTATTTGTTATCTCATAGAGATAGGTGTATACTTTTCTTTTTGCAACTGCAAAGTGAGAGGATTTTGTCAACGGACCTATGTGGCAATCTTGCTGAGTACAGGGAGTGTGAAAAGAAAGGTTGCGGAATGTGAATTTTTTTCTAACACACAACAAAAATGTAAACAACTACAAATGAACTATACAAATATTTCTAACTGTAGCAGTGTTGCGTAGGTTCTCATTATCCTAATAAGACAACTGGATTCAGGTGACAGAATCGCCTGTACTGGGGGGACTGGGTCTGGTCCCGCACCATGTGACACCTGTCGGCCTAATCTGGGTTTGTTCCGGCTAACTAGCAATGCCTCATCTCCACCCAAAAGCAGGGATGATTGGGGCTACCAGGCGCATGACATAAATAACTCCTCCGTGAAATCTTGGTCACTCAGATCTCATCTGTTTCTCTCAGTTACATTAGTCTCACATATGCAAGGACAATCAGAGGCAGAGTATAGTTCAATAGGGTTTTATTGAAGTAACTGCATCTTAGATAATAAAGCATGTATTGCAATAAATAGGACAATGAGTCACCATAGGATTAAAATTGTGACAAGGAGAGTAAAACACAAGAATAACACAACTATGGTGTCACTAAGGTTGTTAGGGATACCTGCCCAAGCAATGTTACAGCACAGCATGTTAAGCTCTAATTCTGCCCTTCAGGTGCCCCCTGGGAAGACATCCTCCTTCATACCTAAGCAAGAGGCCTGTAGTCTACATAAGTCGCTGTAGAGCAGCAATCGGCAATCAACATACAGTCGTGGTCATGTGGCTGGGATCTCCCTCTAACGTACATGGGTCAAAGTAGTGTTTTTATAATGAAACACCTGATGTTCCAAGAACGGATCCAAACGTAAGAGTGTAAGAGTGTGTATGTTTCTGTGAACACTGGAGACAAAGCGTACCACTTTTGCCAGTAACTTATCTTACTGCAGCCCTGGGAAAAGCACAGAGTGAAAGAAATGTCTTGTTTAAGAGCGCAGTGCTGAGGCGAAAAACAGCTAGATAGAGAAAATAACACAAGACCACAAATGTGGCTAATGTTAAAATAATAAAATGAAGCCACATAAAATATATCTAGATTAAAGTGCACAGCCGCAGGTCTAGTTTGCTAAAATCACATGTGTACAATTATAGCTAAAATTGTTACACAACAGCAGCAATTAAGAAAGCACAAATGAAGAACATACATTTTGTAATACTGTAGTGTAAAGGAAATAAAATATGTAATAGTACCAAAATAAATCAAGACACATTAGTTAGTGATGTACAAATGATGAATATGTGAAAAACACCTTTCTCCACATTATTGTTTGTGCCCTATATAGTGCAATCAGTAAAAGTGCATCTGTGTAAATTGAAGTGGTGACCACCATGCCGGGCCTATTAGGTGTTTCCCGCTAGGTTAACAGGTGGAAACCAAGGTTTCCGCCCGTCATCCTATTGGGAAACAGGTAGCAGCATTGTCTCTGGCTTGAAATTCAGCCGGCAGACACGCTGTCACCTGGGGGGTACACCAGCTCCTTCGCAATGTTCACTGTCTTCACAGCAGACAGTGGACATTGTGAAGGGTTGGGCAGGGGGACCCTTGCACTGCCCATGCCAAGTGCATGGGCAGTGCAGGGTCTACCCCTCTGGCCCCCACACCTCTTCTCTGCCAGCCTTTTCATGGGGGTGAAACCCCCATGAAAATGCTGATGGAAGATGTGGTTGTAATCCACAGGGCAGCGCTGCATGCAGCAGTGCCCTGGCTGAATGCGACCTCCACCTGCCATCAACCCGTCAGGATCGCCGATCCCGGTGGAGACGGCGCAATGCTGGTGGTCTGACCGCAAGGGTCTTAATGTGGTGGTTGGACCACCATAGTAGTGGCGGTCCTGACAGCCACCGCGAGGCTGGCGGTTTCATGACCATCAGCCTAGTAATGAGGCCCTGAGTGTCCGATTTGATGGAAAATATGATAATTTTGCAACTGTGTGTTCCAAAATGCCCTGCCACCTACATAGTGCACATTACCATTCTGCTCACTAGACGATGCTCATTTGCTAGACATATTCTTGGTGTAATGCTTGAATTTTTCACATTCCCTATGAGATCAGTGATATAACATTGAAAGCAGCACCTCCTTCCTCAAACTTTTTCCAGCACCACTGAAATGAAATAAGCTATAGATCGATTAAAATTGTTACTGCCATAAAAAAAAAAGAAGCTTGCATGTAGAATCATTAAAATATTGTTATTCCTTAGCCAACAAAATTGAGGACAAAGTGCTAGAAAACCCATAAAATGATTACACATGCAAACGCAATTCATGGATATTTAAAAAAAACTAAAAGTAATTTCATGGTGCACCACGATTGGAGACCACAGGAATTTAAACCTACCAATTCTTGAGGATAAATAATCTGTGCCCTTTGTTCAGATACATGTGCCACTGGCCATGTACAGGACACGCCTTGAGCTCAGGCAAAGGTACCAAAATGAAGTTTAAATAAAACAACTTTTAAAACCTTTTTACAAGATCTGTTTGTGAATAGAGTGCTGTGGAGACTCAACTAGTTGCTCATCCACCTCTATCTATAGTTACTTCCGCATAAAAAAAGAGAAACAAGAACTGTCAAAGCCAATAGGTCTGTTATTAGCAGGCTGGTGAATGGTTATTTCTTAGTTTTTATTACAAGCATATGCCACAAAAATAAATGTACAAAGACAACATGGAGCCGCATAAACATGGCTGCCATATATTTCCAATAAAAATGTAAAAATTAAAAGAAATCGCTCTGCCGGTTGTATTGCTAGTGATTTTCTGAAATAACAAACATGCTTGTTGTGCTAAGAATAAATCAGCACCCAGCCACTCACTCAAATAGCAGACTGCTGTAAAGGTATAATGTTACTTAAACACTTTATAATAACAACTTTAAAAAGGAAACAGAAAAACTATTCATCATTTAACTGGACTAGAACACCTAACACACTTTCAACTAGATGCATTACTGAAAAGAAGGGATTTTTTTTCCATTGTATGCGAACAATGTGCATACATTTTGAGCAGTTTCTCAAAGTGAAGGGAGCCAATTGGCAAAGTAGACAGGCCCTGTATTCCATACACTGGGCTGTGGTGTGAGGAGGGTGATTGACAGTGTGATTGACAGCTCAACAGATCAATGGATGAAATCCGCAGACAAAAGCCACTCTATATATGTATATTATGAATGCTTTTTGGGATGAATAATAGTCTGGAGAGACAGCAAAAGCTGTTTCAAAGGCCAGATCTAATAAATGAGCAATTGCTAGAGAATGAAAATCGTTAGATTGTGGCAGTCTCTATTTTTACACAATGCGAGCAGCGGTCACATATCATTGGTAGGACAAGTTGCGATTTTTTTTAGTTCAACACATGTTGACCAAATCTAATTACACACTTATGTGTTGCAACCGAGTAAAATGATTTCTGGAGAAGTCATGGCTGGTGTGTTTAACAGTTTTTCTCATTGCTTGTTTCTGTGTTTATCGTAACCGCTGTCAACTCAGTTTTTTGCAAGGTATAAGGACGAGAATGTTTTTTTAAACCAATATCTTCTTTAGTTCCACTCGCTCTGTATTATTTTTAAAAAGTGTCAGCAAAATTATATCCTTGGGTAAGCCCAATCCACCGAGGTGCTAAGACATTACCCCAAGGAGTATTTACTAAACGAACTGTAAATCACTGAGAGAAAAACAATGACATGTATGCTTTAGAAAATGGTATTAAAGAGAAAAATGAATGTGTGTCGAGCGAAACATCTTTCATTGTTCACAAATTTCTACTTAATGATTCAGATATAAAATATAAAAGGGAGTTTCTCCTTACACGGTTCCTGCATACCGCAGCTGTTCTGACTTATTTCCCACAGTCTCTGCTATTTAGTATAAAAATTGGAGGGACACATTTTAACATATAGAAATGCACATGCGCTTAAGTACTTTATGTATATTTGGTATTCCCTTATTTTATGTGAACTACCTTTGTTTTTTAATAGAAGCAAGGTGATCTTGACATATTTCTATGCAAAGTCAAAGTGCCTGAAGCACACTAAAAAATACCACCTGCTTGCCATGCACCTCAGGCATGATAAAAGACCACCTACTTACCATACGCCTCAGGCATGATAAAAGACCACCTACTTACTATAGACCTCAGGCATGCATCCAAATAAGTCAGTGCACATGAATGAATGAACGCTGACAGAATTCAATGAAAACCTTTTTGCAATTTACATGTTTCAAAAATGTTTTTTGAAAGTGTAGCTTTGGGAGATCGTACCTTAATATGCATTCTGAAAAAAATGAAATGTTCAAACTAAGAGCATCAAAGGATATATTTATTTTCCACAACACACCTTTATGAAAATGTAATCATATTGATGATCTGCAATGCAATGTAATTTGTGCACACAATTCAACCTCTATATCCTCATTGAGTTTTGACTGCTCTGCAAGAATGTTTAATTGATGGTGAATAGTGGGCCACTTTCTGACTTCTTTTGTTGACATTCAATAGGAAATCTCAGTAGGTGAATCAAAGTCGTATGGTTCTAGACATTCCTTGTCATACACCCGGCTCCCCCTACCTTAATTAAGCTGATCAACCAATTCCTTTGCCTATATGCTGTGGTTGTTGTTGAATTGTGCTCTTAAAGAGTGCATAGTTTGCACGTTAACATAATGACCCAATGACACCTAACCATGGTAGAATTGTAAAGGTCACAGTCATGTCTCAACCGCCTCTCTGAATTGAAATAGATCGATTTCTCTCTGAAGATATCTGTCAATCTGAGATTTTATAGATGAGGATGTGCTTTCAATTGCTAATAAAGTAGAATCCAGAAGGCAACTAAAGATTGTACCAACTGAACAGAGAATGGAGGGAAGGGGAGAGCTTTTCTGGCCATTAACCATTTTGAGAATGAGCCACAAACATTTAAATCAAATACTCTCATGTAGTGGCACACAATGCAATACTGCCAGTCTTAGCAAGATATGGACCCATCACTTAAGTTTCAAGGGTCCTCTCATCACTGCATATTCAGGATTCTGAAGCTTATGAATTTTTCAGGGCCATAAACCCAGACATGCTACATTGCAAAAGTAAATTCAGCCTCATAAGAATGTTTTTATTATCATCTATTTCTGGGACTCCATAAACCTGTAGAGAAATTGTCTCCGAATATGAATTTGGTATAACTGAGTCTTTTTCACAGCCCTGACCCGTATTCATCAAAAAATGACTGTTTTGTGGTTTATGGCACTCATTAGTTCCCCAACATAGAAGTTCAAGTCTTGTAAAAAGTACGCACGATTTCATTATCGATTCCCTTTAGGCTAAGAGACACCGAATTATCAACAGATTTAAGGAAGTCATGTTCAAGGTTCAGATCCACTCTTGGATGTAGTAGGATCTCATTAGTGTACAGGAATACTTTCATGCCAAAAGATCACATAAAAGATATTAGCAGGATGGCATGCAAATTGCACAAGATCACAGATAAGAGTGATCCCTTGGGTCCCCGCTTTTCAAATTCATAAGTGATGATAGACAAGATGGAGAGGAAACTCGAAGAGGTCGGTGTGCCACAAGGTATCCTAACCACGCAAGTGCTAAACTCTGGATTTCTGCAAACTTAAATGTATTCTGTAAAATGCTGTGAGTAGTGGTGTTAAGTGCTTGTTAGAAATGGGGTCGCTAGTTGGCAGAGGAATACACCCTTGTTCAAATTGGGACCACAATCCTAGTCAGGGAAAGTCGCACACAATCCAGACTATCCTGTGCCCACCCTCTGGGAGCTTGGCAGTGAGCAGTCAGGCTTAACTCAGAAGGCAATGTGTAAAGTATTTGTGCAATAAATCATGGAATAACACAGTGAAAACACCACAATAGTACACCACACAGGTTTAGAAAAACATAAGATATTAATCTGGTTAAATTAAGGTAAAAAGATAAAGGTCCAATAAGCACAAGTTGAGAGATCACTTTTGCAAGTTTAAAAAGAGTCTTAAATCTTTGAAATCAACAGTTGTCTCTTGTTTGTACAAAGTACCAGGTTTGCATCCAAATTAACACGCACGGAGATCTTTGGACGCCCCGGGAAAATGCAGGGAAAATCCTGGGCATGCAGGAAGAAGTCACAGGTGTTGCGTCAATCTGGTAGGCGTTGCATCAAATTTTCTGTCTCATGACAGGCGCTGCATCAATTCTTCACTCAGGAAGTTGGGCTTTGTCATTCCGGCTCAGCTGGGCATTGATCAGGTAGGGCCGTGCATCAAATTTCCAGATGCAAAGCAGGCGCTGCGTCGATCTTCGCTCGGGAAGTCAGGCTGCGTCCTTCTGGTTTTCTTTTTGCAGGGCAGGTTGTGCGTCGTTTCCATCAGACTGTGCGTCAATTTTTGGTGCACAAGGAGTTGTCTTGAAGAGATTAAGGGGGTCATTACAACCTCGGCGGTCTTTTAACAAGACCGCCGAGGGACCGCCGTGTGGAAGACCGCCAGTAGTAGCGGTTTGCCGCTTGGCGTATTATGACCATTGGCTGCCCTCCGTCGTTTTTCCGACAGAGAGCCACCAACAGCCATACTGGCGGGCGGCGGGGAAGTGGAGGTTGCTCCACCTCCAGGCCACACCAACAGAACACCGCCCAGCGAATCACGTCCTGTGATTCGGCGCGACGGTGTTCTGTTGGCGGTGTGGTGTCGGCAGAGCTGCCCCCATGGCTCCCGTCCCCTCCCGGCGGATCGACGGAACAGGTAAGTTGATCGTCCGTTAGAGGAGGAGGGTAGGGGGGTGTTGTGTGTAATGTGGGTGCATGGGGGTGTACGTCTGTGTATGTAGAGGGGGTGTGTGAGTGCGTGTATGCTTGCAGGGGTGTTGCGTGTTTTGGGAATGAGTGCGTGTATGTCTGTAGGTATGTCTGTATGGATGTGTGCATGTATGTTTGAATGTGGGTGTGCGTGTCTGACTGTGTGTGTGTGTGGATGTTGGCATGTATGTCGGTGTGTGTGCGTGTTGGTGGTGCCTGTGTGCGTGTCAGGTGTGTATGTGTAAGGTAATGTCAGGGGTTGGTTTGGGGAGGGGGGGGTCCTGCCACCTTTGGGGGGTGGCAGGTTGGTGGGGGGTTGGGGGAGGGAGTCTGGGTGGGGGTGGGGGTGGGGGAGACCCCTATCAGTGCCAGGGAAGGAATTCCCTGGCACTGATAGTGCTTACCGCCATGGATTTCATGGCGGTTCCTACCTCTAGAAATCCACGGCAGTAAGCCGGGTCAAAATACCAGCGGCGGTATTGTGACGGCTGCCGGGCTGGAGACCCAGGTCTCCAGCCCAGTGGTCGTCGTCTCCGCCCTGGCGGGCGGAACGGAGAAGCGGCGGATGACCATGGCGGTAACCGCCATGGTCATAATACTCAAAAAAAGACCGCCAGCCTGTTGGCGGTCTTGCCACCGCTTTAACACCGTCCGCCAGGGTTGTAATGACCCCCTAAGTCTTTTTGGCCCTGAAACTTCAGAAAACAGGAGGCAAGCTTAATCCAAGCCCTTGGAGAGCACTTCTCAGCAATGTCAGAGGCCAGCAAGGCAGCAGGGCAACAGCAAGGCAGCAGTGTTTCACAGCAAAGCAGTCCAGGAGAGTCCTTTGGGCAGCCAGGCAGTTCCTCTTGACAGGTTGCAGGATCTGGTCCAAAAGTGTCTGATTTGGTGGGCTCAGGGACCCAGTTTATATGCCCAAAAATGCCTTTGAAGTGGGGGAGACTTCAAAGAGTGGTTTTGAAGTGCACAGGTTCCCCTTTCAGTACAGGTGTGTCTGCCAGGGTCCCAATAGGGGGTTTGGTAGTCCATTGTGTGAGGGCAGGCCGCTAGCCTTTGAAATGTGTCAGGCCCTCCGCCCTTCCAGCCCAGGAAGACCCATTCAGTATGCAGATGAGTGCAGTTGTGACTGGGTATCCTGTGTTTGTGATGTCTGGGAGAAATGCACAAGGGAGCTGTCAACCAGCCCAGACGTGGATTGCAGACAGGTTGTAAGGTACAGATAGATTTTAAGTGCAGAGAAATGCTAATTTTCTAAAAGTGGCATTTCTAAAAGAGTAACATAAACCCCAACCTCACCAATAAGCAGGATTTTGTATTACCATTCTGGCCATACTAAACATGACCTGTTTACCCCTTTTTGATCAGAATCTACCACTCATACAGTATATGAGGGTAGCCCTAAAGCTAGCCTATGAAAGGAGCAGGCCTCGCGGTAGTGGAAAACAAATTTAGGAGTTTTCCACTACCAGGACATATAAAACACACAGGTATATGTCCTGCCTTTTACCTACATAGCACCCTGCACTATGGGTTACCTAGGGCCTACCTTAGGGGTGACTTACTTGTAGAAAAAGGGGAGTTTAAGGCTTGGCAAGTACTTTTAAATACCAAGTCGAAGTGGCAGGGAAACCGCACACACAGGCCTGGCAATGGCAGGCCTGAGACATGGGTAAGTTGGTTGGCACAATCAGTGCTGCAGACCCACTAGTAGCATTTGATTTACCGGCCCTGGGCCCATGCAGTACTCTTTACTAGGGACTTACAAGTAAATCAAATACATTCCAATTGGGAATGAACCAATTTTGCCATGTTTAAAGGAGAGAGCATATGTACTTTAGCACTGATTTGCAGTGGTAAAGTGAGCAGAGTTCTAAAACCAGCAAAAACAGTGTCAGAAAAGTGGTGGGAGTCAGGCAAAAAGGTGGGAGATGGCCACCCTAAGGCTGTCAGGTCTAATGGTGCTGATGAGAGAAATAGTCAAACCGGGCAACATATTCCCCCAAATGTCTTTTGCCTTCACTCCCAGATCTTTGACTGATCTTGTTTTTGTTGGCATTAGAACGTTGCACTTTGGGCCACATGTACCTAGCATTCTGCACATCTCAAATGGGGAATCGGACCATTTGCAACGTGCAAAATGCACTTTGGGATTCGGTGGTAAGCTATTTACTGAAACACAATAAGGGTTTGCGAGTCGCAATTAGGAAGGGGTGTTCCCTTCATAATTGCGAGTCGCAGTCCCATGTATGACAATCGCAGTTAGCACCGGTTTCAAACTGGTGCTAACCCATTCGCAAAGGGGGCACCATGGGACCCCTTCCTCTTTGTAAATGGCACTGAAAATACATTTTCAGAGGAGGCAGTGGTCCTATGGACCTGTGAGGGAGGCTATTCCCAAGGGGGTCGCAAATTGCGACCTACCTCATGAATATTCATGAGGTAGGTCATTTGCGACCCCCTTGCGAATCGCAAACAGTGTCATTGACTTTGTTGAACATAAGGTTTTGCAACTCGCAAATTGCGAGTCGCTCTTACTCACAATTTGCGAGTCGCAAATCCTATATTTCATACATGTGGCCCTTAATTCCTACTTAGTGCTAAAAATGTGTCCTTTCCTTAAATCATGATAACACCGGCCTACACCTAATTGGCACATTTGATTTACTTGTACGTCCCTAGTAAATGGTACTGCCTGTAACCAGGGCCTGTTAATTAAATTAAACGCTGCTAGTGCCAGCATCACACATTGTGCAACTCACTAACGTGGCACTGTAAAACTTGTCTCATTCATGCCACTGCAGCCTGTAATGTGGTTTTAAAATGGCCTTTCACCCTGGCAAAATAATTTGTTTAACAGGCATAAACCTTCCTACTTCATGCCCATATGCCACCCCTAAGGTAGGTCCTAACCACTCATAGGGCAAGGTGCATGGCATTTAAACATGTGAGTTTATGTTTTACCTTTATTCACAGTGGAAAACTCCTAAATTCATTTTTCACTGTTGTAAGGCATATCTCTCCCACAGACTAAACAGTGGTATCTTATTACATTAAATAAGTGCTAACTGCAGATTGGGAACAGATAGAGGTATTGTGTTTATACTCAATTGCATTCTAATTTCAAATACTCTGCCAAGGTGAATTTGGATTTTAAGTTGCAATTTTGAAATTTGCACTGTTTCTTATTCAAACCTACTGTGCCTTTCTGCAGCATCCTGGGTCACAGAACTGTCAATGGTTCTCCTGTTGTGGGTTGTGTATTGCTTCCAGACAGTAACCGAAATGGAGCATAGTTGTGCATCAAGAGGCTCTTCCTGACAGAATGTCTGGAGAGGAGCTCTACCCTGAACTGATTACATTTCAAAGGGCCCTGCCTGCAGGACACAGGAAGGAACTTCACATCAGGAGTGCCCTTACTTTTGTCAACCTAGGCAGTTTAGAGCCAGACCAGGACAAGAGGAAGAACTGATCAAAATGAATTTGTGGGTTAGATCAGAGAATTCTCCTATCAAGTGCTGGAGACCTTCAGGACATGCCATAAGTTCACTCCTGAGGTTGTGGGAGGTTCATAAGATGACTTCCCTGCTGCTGGAAGGATTTCCTTGCTGTTTGAAGAAGGAAGAATGGACCTGCTTGCCTTGATCCCAGGCTAGCCAGAGTGACTCCAAAGATCAGTTGGGTGAGCTACAGGTACACAACAAGTTTTCAGAGGCCTCTGTGCAACTGCTGAGCTGACCAGTACCAATTGGATCTGCATGGACCTACTTGAGCCCTGCTGCTGGTTTCTTCTGGACTGAATCCTGATCCCCAAGAGGTTACCCCATGGCCTGGACTTGTGGCTGGCATCAGAGTGAACTCCTCCTGAAGAAAAGGTGAAGATCCAGAGGTTTTGGGCACCTTATAACTAGGAAGTGGCCTCTTAGCCCTGAAAATTGATCGCCTTCAATGACTGCTTACTAGAAGCTCCAGCCGGATCTGCTCTTTGTGCGGAGAGTGACAGTCTGTGACGGCCGACAATACCAAGCATGCACTTCATGCCTGCAGCAACATCCCACGACGGCCCCGCCAATATGAATACCCCTCTTCATGTAGAAATTGAGAAGGTAACTTTTCAGTGGGGCTAACCTGGTCCCTATATCTGACCCGCTCTCCATTACTGAACTTCTGATTCTTAACTGGTCCCGCATGACAAATTAGCCACGAGTAAAGAATTGTGCTTTTCAGTTCTATTTTCACCTAAAATTGTGAAACCTCTTATCTCCAGTTCTACTGCTATTTGTCCTTCTAGTTTAATTTCCTTTACTGAAATTAGCTCTATTTTTCAAATTGATCTGGGTTTTTGTCTTGTGTGATTTCACTTAATTACTGTTTGAATGATAAATAAATACTTTACACACTGCCTTTAAGTTAAGCCTGACTGCTTTGTGCCAAGCTTCCAGAGGGTTGAGCACATGCTAATTTAGGGATTGTTTGTGGTTCACCCGAAAAAGGATTGTTTTTATTATTTGAGTGGGGCTTTCACCCCTCTCAACTATTAAGTTAATTTCTTACAGGTGTCAATATCTTTGCAGAATTTTATCCTGCTAATGTATGGTCATGATTTTCCAGAGGCTGAGTTTTTAATAGTGAATTGGATATCCACTGAAGTAGTTGCCAACCACTGGGGACAAATAGCATAGTGATTTATGGCTAAGGTTTCACCTGACCTCCAAAAAACTACAGCTCAGTAAAAGAGAGTTCTAGAATGATGCTTCCAGTGTTTCAAGGCTTTAGCCCTAGGCATCAGAGGGTAAAAAGAAACTAAAATGTTCCTCGCATGTAAAGAAATTGGTAGAACTGGCTCCCTTAAAGAAAAGGGGTGTAGGCAGGCTCAGATGCTCGTTAAAGGTGATAGGATTGCACAGGGCAGTTCAAAATGACAATGCATTCTCAGAGGGAGATTAAGTAGGTTGGTAGTTTAGTGTAATATCCACAAACCCTGGTGATACAGAATTTTTCCATTCCTTCTTAGCTTTCACACAGGTCAGAGAGATAACATATTTTTCTAGTTCCACAAGACACCCTAAATGAAGCCCTCAGATAGATGGTTCTTGGGTTGTCCCGCAGGTCAGGGCAGCTTCATCCTCTCTAAGGAAGTGCCACTGCCCCTCTTCCCTCTGTGCACAGAATTAGTGCTTTCTTTTCTGAAGCTATGATAAAATCATTCACAGAGGAGAGAATCAGCATAAAACATTTGGTCAATTTATCTCACGTGTAGTCAGCCAATGCTACAGAGTTTCATTACAGAGTCAAGATAGTTCCTAAGTACGTTCCCTAGAGGACAGTACTTTTCCAAACAGCAGGGAATAGTTGCAAGACAGGGACAACTAAATGTTTTGCCAATTTCAAATTTCTTAACTGGAGTTAAACAGTGCAAGGACCATCTTATCAGACAGATGTGCAGTAAACTGTCGTAGAAAAAGTAAGCCAGAAATTCAAACATAGAGGAAGGTTTGTGCAACTCTTTGCACTGTGCACGTTATTCAGGGCAAAATCCACCTAAAAGAAATACACACATTAAACATTTCATATAAGTAAGCAGACAAATCAAGAGAGCAATGCTGCCCTAATGGAATCCCCTGCTAGTTAATAGCCTTGGCTAACAAAGCCACACGTTGACACATCTGCAAACTTCATAAAGGCACATATATTAGCAAAAAGAAACCCCACATAAACTGTGCCACAAAAGAGAAAGGAATCGACTATGTCAAGATTGACAATATATGAGATGAGCTGGATCTCATTGAAATGGAACTCCATCTGACACACATATTTTTGTGAGACAGCAGATGGGGAAAGAGGGCCCAAAGGAAAAAAAAAGTTTATGAAACGGAAAACTTTCATCACTACACTGACCAGGAATGTCTTCAGAGATTTGGACTAACCAAGGTCAATAACAACAAGCTATGCAGAGCACAACTTAAAAACATTCTGCAGCACTTCAGCTAAATGAACCAGCTTTTTCCATTACATAAGAATAACCCTAGTTACCTCTAGTCACTAGAGATATATTTGTTATACTTCATAGATGCATTTGCCGCTAAAATGTAACGCGTTCATGCAGTTTAATAAGTGGCTTTTCTCTGCTATTGAAGAACTGGTCCCAGCTCAACCTATATTGGAAGGCAGGAGGAATACCTCAGCCCATGATTTCTGGGAGACCTGAAAACTTACAGAGGAAATGTCAGAGACTAGAATGCAGATGGAGACTCAATATGCTTCCTGAGGATAAGATTAAGCACAGGGAATCAGTGAAAGAACATAAAGATGTGTTTAATGAGGCTAAATCCTCTTATTTTTCACAGAAAATAAGGTTTGCCATTAACGCCCTGAAATAACTATTTAAGGTGGTCACTAATCTCTCCTCTCCGAAGATTTTTACAATTGGGTAGCAGAGTTTGTCAGAGAAAAGATTATGCCGATGCATGGACAGGAGGATAACCAGTTTACCCCTGCCCTAGAAGTTACCTCCCATGACATGCTTGCCGACGCTTCTCTAGTAACGTGTTTTCCTCTTCTGGCAGCTAGAATTGAAGCTCTTCTGGCGCGAACCACTTCTGGTTCACCGGATAATCCTTGCCCACCAAAGTTTCTGCAAATGGTCCCTGATATTATTGGAGATTTTGATAGAGAGTTTATTCTCAGGTGTTGGAGTCTGGCATCCTCTCGCAGTGTTGGAAGGAAACAGTTGTGATTCCACTGAAGAAGAAGCCTAATGGAGATGCAGGTGATTTTAAAACTCTACATCTAATCTCTCTGCTGCCCGCCCATTCCAAAATTCTGGAGGAACATATTAACCTGAAACTGACATAATTTCTCAAAGCACTTGAATGCCTCGGTCCATCAGAAAATGGATTCAGAAGTAATCACAGCATGGAATCTGCCTTATTAAGGGCACCAGATTACAATCCTGGTATTTCTCAATCAGTCTCCAGCCTTTCACACCATATCTACATTTTTCTTGGTGCAAAGGCTGAGTCAAGCGGGATTGCGCGATGTTGCATTAAGACTGTTAGAATCCTTCTAAATTGATAGAACTCTAACGGTCAGCTGTGGCGATTTTATGGCTCACCCATTTCAGATTCCTTGCGGGGTCCCTCAGGATTCCTCACTGAGCCCCACACTCATTAATTTATATGTTGCTCCTTTGGCCAAGCTAGTGCACTCCTTTGGCTTTAAAGTCTCCTCCTATGCAGACGATACCCAAATCATAATTTCCAACACTGATGATTTGGATGATGTGGCCACTAAATTTAGCTCTTGTATGGCTGCAGCCAGCAGTTGGATCAAGGCAAACTGGTTTAAAATGAATGGAGATAAAACTAAAATTGTGTTTTTTGGAGCAGAGAAATCCTATTGGTCAAATTCTTGGTGGCCTATAACCTGCAGGATGCTCCCAGTGCCAGTTAGCACAGCATAGAATCTGGGGGTGGTCTTCAATAATTCTTTAACCTTTCATACACAGGTCAACAAAATGGTAGCCACTTGCTTCTGGATTATTAAGAACCTGAAGATAATTCTTCCTTTCTTACCTGGTGTGTTTATCCTCCGCACTGCAGATGGTGCATCAAAACTTTCGCCGCAAGGCGTTCTTTTCAGGTCTTGTCTGCCAACTTCACCTTTCAAGGGCCCAGGAACTGGATAGGACGCCACTTGGCGGAGCAGGAGTCTCAGCACATAGTCCACATGTTAGCAGAGGCAGTCTTTGATGTCCCTGACACTTCACAACAAGAGGCAAACTCAACTCAAGCCCTTGAAGATTCTTCACAAGCAGGAATATACCACAAAGTCCAGTCTTTGTCCCCTTTCACTGGCAGAAGCAGCAACTGCAGGATAGCCCAACAAAGCACAGTCACAGGTAGGGGCAGCACTCCTCCTCAGCTCTTCAATTCTTCTCCTTGGCTGAGGTTCTCCTTGGTTTCAGAAGTGATCTTGAAAAAATGGGGTTTGGAGTCCACCACTTATACCCCTTTCTGCCTTTGAAGTAGGCCTACAAGATAATGCCTTACACAGGCCAGGCCCCAGACACACAAATGTGGGTTGGAGACTACATTGTGAGATGGCAGGCACAGCCCATTCAGGTGCAGGTAACCACTCCTCCATCCACTCTAGCACAGATGGCTCATCAGGATATGCAGGCTACACCCCAGCTCCCTTTGTCTTACTGTCTAGAGGGGATTCACAAACAGCCCAACTGTCAAACTGACTCAGACAGGCAATCCACAAACAGGCAGTCACAGAATGGTATATGCAAGAAAATGCCTACTTTCTAAAAGTGGCATTTTCAAACCAACAATCTAAAAAACAACTTTACTAACAGATGTATTTTTAAAGTGTGAGTTCAGAGACCCCAAACTCCAAATTTCTATCTGCTCTCAAAGGGAATCTGTACTTTCATAATATTTAAAAGCAGCCCCCATTTTAACCTATGAGAGAGATAGGCCTTGATGAAGTGAAGACTGAATTTAGCTTTATTTCACTATTAGGACATGTAACACACATCAGTACATGTCCCACCTTTAACATACATTGCATCCTGCCCAGGGGGCTCCCTAGGGCCTACCTTAGGCGTGCCTTACATGTATAAAAAGGAAAGGTTTGGGCCTGGCAAGCAGGTACATTTGCCAAGTTGAATTGGCAGTGCAAGACTGCACTCACAGACACTGCAGTGGCAGGTCTGAGACGTGTTTACAGGGCTACTATTGTTTGTGGCACATCAGTGCTGCCGGCACACTAGTAGCATTTGATTTACAGGCCCGTACATCTCTAGTGCACTTTAATAGGGACCTACTAGTAATTTAAGTATGCCAATCAGGAAAAAATCAGTCACCAATACACTTTACACAGAGAGCATTTGCACTTTAGCACTGGTTAACAGTGGTAAAGTGCCCACAGTCCAAAAGCCAACAAAAACTGGTCAGAAAAAAAATAGAAGGAAGGAGGCAAAATGTTTAGGGATAGCCCTACAAAAAGGGCCATTTTCAACACAGAGTATGCACCCTGTACAAGCAGGAACCACAATCCTAGTCAGGGTAAGTGAGATAACCACTTTATAGCAACCTGTGCTCACCCTCTGGTAGCTTGGCACAGAGCAGGCAGGCTTAATGTAAGAGGCAATGTGTAAAGTATTTGTGCAATACACACACAGTAACACAAAGAAAACACCACATAAAGACACCACACAGGCTTAGAAAAATAGGGAATATTTATCTGAGCACAGTGAGACTAAAACAACAAATATCCAACTAGTAGAAGTTGAGATATGAATTTGTAAAGAATAAACTAAAAATAGTCCAACCGTGATGGAGCATGAGTCAGATGCAGTTCCAGGTAAGTCCTGCTGAAGTTATACGTTCTCCGTTTGGTGTGAAGAGTCTGTTCGCGGGTGCAAAGAGCTGCTGGGCATTGCGAATGGACGGCTAGAGCCACTTTATCGCAAGCCCTGATGCTGCTGTGCGAAGAGACGAAATTGCGCCCGCTCGCAGTGATCCTTTGTGAGATACCTTCCAATGAGGTGACATATGTAATAAAAGGGGAATTTGAGGCTTAGCAAGGGGTTTTAAATGCCAAGTCGAAGTGGCAGTGAAACTGCACACAAGAGCAATGGTAGGCCTGTGATATGTTTAAAGGACTACTTAAGTTGGTGGCACAGGGCTGCAGGCCCACTATTAGCATTTGACTTACAGGCCCTTGGTTTATGGCATACCACTTTGCAGGTAAATTAAATATGCCAGTTGTGGATACACCAATGTTACCATCAGTTCTTATTTCAAGTGTGCTTTTAGGCTGTTCACCAGGCACAGCCTTCCTTGCGGTTGAGGCATCGTACCACAGGCAGTACTGGGGTTGCCCCTATTTTAGAGTACTCCCCATGGAGGCACAAATGAGGTGTGGGGATTCTGCAACTGATTGTCATAAGTTAAACTGAGGGAACTATCACTGAAGGACAAAAGGGCAGGCCTCACCTAGAGACTGCCTCACCCTTCACAGCACAGTGTGCAGTCCCACCCATCAGCACAGCCACCTACAGAATTGCAGTGCTCTGGAAGACTAATCAGCTGCTCCTTGCTTGCAGACCAGCCTCCATTCTTCATTTCATTGGCTGGGTCTAATCCACCTAGGTACATTAAACACTTCCTCTGTCGGTGATCCTCTTCACCTTCCACCTGGTTTTAGGTCAATGTAGGAGTATCCAAAGCGGATCCCAAATGGCCTCCACTTCTCTGGCTCACTCACACTATGCTTGCATTTACTATAAAACAAATATGCTAAACACACACTCTGGATGTCAGTTCAAGGGCCAGATAGAAGTAGACAACCTTTACAGAGGTAGAGCAATAGGCATCAACTCAAGGGACCCAGTTAAAAAAGGTCTGGTCAGACTATTAATTACTTACAAATAGTAAGCTGCCACTACCACTTCTTGCCCCATGGTCATGAGAGGGACAGTAGTCCACTATCGGTAGTAAGGTCATTCTCTGAGCATCCCTTCACGTGACTTGGCAGATCCAGGACCACTCATAGTGAAGGACATGCCTAGACCTCACAGCACATTCTTAGACTTGCATGACACCACAGCCTATTTAAAAAGTGAGGAGACACATTGTTGGGCACTTATAGGAGGGTAACATGCCTGCATACTATGCAGGGAACATTCCTGTTCCAAGATGCAAATTTCACAAAAACGATTCAACAGATTAACATCAAAGCAAGTAAAGACATTTCCTTAAGTAAAGTTCTGCTTCTTGTTGCTTCAGTCTAGAGCTAACCTGACTAGGTGTGAGCAACATTCATCAAAGAGTTCCAGAAGAATTTAAGGACCTTCTGAGGCCGTTGCCTTGATGGAGGATTTCTGCCTGGAAGACAAGAGGAGGTTTATTATAAGAGTATCTACCTACACTTATCTGAGGAATGTGAAGGGATGAGAGATAAATTTATACCAAATTGCCTCAATGTGAAGCTTGAAAGTTTTCTTGTTTTTTTGCAGCTAACTTGCAATGGAACAGGACCAGTTAGAGTTTATTCTCCATGGTGGTGTGAGGAAGATGCCTCATTTTAATTGGCACGCCCATAGGTGGGATGGAAGAGCTGCAGCAGCTGAGATAGCCTTTCACCATTTTTGTAAAACAGAATAAGGTGTTCTAGCTATGTATTAATCATAAGCCAGGAGAGTAACCTAAAAGCTGGGAAGAGCCAAGCGTGGGCACTATACCAGCATAGAAACAAGACTGCTGCGCTAATAATCCATCTTGGGGTTGCTGTCACCTGGACATTAGAGCAATATTGACTTCAAAAAGACATATAGAAAAAGAAGAATGTCTACTTTGTGAGTGCCTGGCAGAGGATGGAAAGTCTTACACCTTGCCCGCCAACACAAGAACCAACTTCCACTGGTGCATGACAAGCATCACTAACTAGATGAAAGACAACTGCCTGAAGCTCAACACAGACAAAACAAAGGTGCTAATCTTCAGCAACAACACGACCCCTTGGAACGACTCCTGGTGGCCCTCAGAACTAGGTCCATCACCCAAACCGACCGACCATGCCAGAAACCTCAGTATAATCCTGGAAGGCAAACTGCCAATGAAGTCAAGGATCAACACAATTGCCCCTGCCTGCTTTTGCACACTTTGCATGTTACAAAAGTCTTCAAATGGCTTCCCCTGAACGCCAGATGTACGGCCATTCATACCCTACTCACCAGCTGATTAGACTACAGCAACACACTTTATTCTGGGTTTACCACACACCTCCTGCAGAGACTCCACACCATACAGAACTACGATGCCAGACTCATCCTTGACCTCCCCAGATAGACCCACATCGCCACCCACCTCAGAAAACTCCACTGGCTCCCTATACAGAAGAGATGTCTATTCAAGCTAATAATCCATGCCTACAAAGCACTGCCTGCCAATAGACCAACCCACATTAACCGTTGCCTGAACTTCCACCACCCTACCAGACAACTAAGCTCTGCCTCCCTCTCACTCACCTGCACAACCCGCATCCACTGAAGCAACAGCGGAGGACGCATTTTCTCCTACCATGCAGCACACTCTGGAATGATCTCCCTCTACAGCTATGGACCTCCACCTCTCTCCTCGAATTCTGGACAACAGTCAAGATCTGGCTGTTCGACTGAGTCATCTGAACCATCATGACCCTGAAGCGCCAGGATACACTCTTTGGTGATTAGGTGCGTTATATAAATCCACTTTATTGATTGATGCTCTCTGATGTATCTAAGGAGGTGATTCTTACAGGGTGAGGGTAGCTGGCCTCTTGTAGTCCAGAAGGAAGTCAAGAATAAGGGGATACCTTCAAAAAAGTAAAAAGCAAGGTCATTGTCACTGGCATTTTGGCTGTGGTGCTAAAGAAGTTGGGGTAAATAAGTCTTTCTTCCCATGTTCCCATGTATTTGTGGCATAGGTCACCTAAAAGAGCATCTGAAGGTTTAAAAGCTTTTGGAATATCCAGAAAGAACAAACTCAACTTTTGGAAATGTTTGCAGTCAGACATTGTTCGAGAAGACAGGTTTCCTGGCTTGTCATATTAAATGCTTTAAGTGGTGGGGAACGAGAACCTGTCTGCAATGCAGAATCTAGGGATCAGATCTCATTGAGTCTGGCATGAATGCATCTCCTAGCCACGTCTTGCTGGTAGAATTTGAGCTCCAAAGAAGGGACTAGGAACCTATTTAGATTCTGACATACAGGGTACTGTGTCACAAACGTGGCAGATTTCCTTGCTACAGTATTGCAAGTGACATTGACTGAAATTCAATTATAATGCACCACCTGGGACATCTACCATGTTTGTGACAAAGTATCCCATCCCCAAACTCTAAATAAGGCCCTATGTCTAAAAACAGACTGCAAGAATGGCAAAAGTCAGCAAAGTGAGCAGAGAACCTCGAAGGCTACAATTTTCAAGTATGTCTCGGATAAAATTTTGATAAATTTCATAGCTTCACATTGACAATAAAATGTGCATTTGGCTTGACTCACTAAAGGATTTCCACTTTCTGAAAAACTGTTGCTTGGGGCAACCAGATAAGTGTCCCCAAATGGTGCTGCACTGTGGACAGCCTGAAGGTTCTTCGAAAATTCGCTCACCCATGCCCCCATTGACGTACTTCACCATTGTTTTCTATGATGTCTTTTGCCTTTTCTTTAAACAAAAATCATATCTACTGATCCTCTTTAGCGATCACTGCCAATTCGGTGTCATTTGTATCATCAACTTTGTATTCTAATTGCTCAATTGATTTGGCAAATTCCTCTCTTTAATTTCTGGATGTAAATAGTATTTTGGTGTGAATTAAATACTTCACATACATTCCCTCAAAAGAGAAACCAGTCACGTTGATGCAAAGACAACAATGGTAAACCAGACATGTCCTAATGAAACATTCTATTCCTTATACAGCACTGAGTTATGGAACTTTGTGGGAGTTCATCCACAGCAGTGCCTTTTAGTTGTTAATCTAGTTCCTCACAATGCACACAATGCTGTGTCATAAGAAAACATTAAAGGACTCCAAACCCCGATGCCGTATGAATGACCGAACTAACGGCAGAATGGTGCCGGAACCCAGAGCTCTGAACTAGACAAAACACCACAATAGGTAAAAGGCACATTCAACTATAAGCCAGGTCATTAGGTTTACAATGTGAACCACTGTATTGAAAATATTGAGGACAGGTTATCTTGAATAGATATTGGGTAAATATTTCACCTACAAAAATGGCAAAATATCTATGTGAGGACACTTTGAGCCAGTATGTTCACTTGTTCTCCGAGCATCTTCACCAACATACTTGTAAAAGATAAAGGGGGTCATTTTGACCTCGGCGGTCTTTTTCCAAGACCGCCGAGGGACCGCCGTGCGGAAGACCGCCAGTGGTGGCGGTTTGCCGCTCGGCCTATTATGACCGTTGGCAGGTCTCTGTCCTTTTACGGACGGAGAGCCGCCAACAGCCATACTGGCGGGAGGCGGGGAAGTGGAGGTTGCTCCACCTCCACCGCCATGCCAACAGAATACCGCCCAGCGAATCACGTCCTGTGATTCGCCGTGGCGGTGTTCTGTTGACGGTGTGGTGTCGCGGAGCAGCCCCCATGGCTCCCGTCCCCTCCCGGAGGATAGTCGGACCAGGTAAGTCGATCGTCCGTGAGGGGAGGTGGGTGGGGGGGTGTTGTCTGCGTGCATGGGGGTGTGCGTGTGTGTATGTAGAGGGGGTGGGTGAGTGCGTGTATGCTTGCGGGGGTGTTGTGTGTTTGGGAATGAGTGCATGTATGTCTGTAGGTATGTCTGTATGGATGTTTGCGTGTATGTTTGAATGTGGGTGTGCGTGCCTGACTGTGTGTGTGGATGTTGGCATGTATGTTGGTGTGTGTGCGTGTATGTGTGTTGGTGGTGCCTGCGTGTGTGTCGTGTGTGTATGAATGATGTTATGTTGGGAGTCGGGGTGGGGGTGGGGGAGACCCCTATCAGTGTCAGGGAAGGAATTCCCTGGCACTGATAGTGCTCACCGCCATGGATTTCATGACGGTTTCAAACCGCATGAAATCCATGGCGGTCAGCAGGGTCCAAATACCGCTGGCGGTATAGTGATGTCCGCCGGGCTGGAGACCCAGGTCTCCAGCCCAGCGGTCGTCTCCGCCCTGGCGGGCGGAACGGAGAAGTGGCGGATGACCATGGTGGTAACCGCCATGGTCATAATACAAAAAAAAAGACCGCCAGCCTGTTGGTGGTCTTACCGCCGCTTCTCCGCCTTCCGCCACGGTCATTCGGTCATAATAACCCCCAAACAGTCATTTGTGGCTTCTAGACTCATATGCTCGTAAAGGGTCAAACCTTATCCCAAAAGACCGTGTCCAAAATGTATTTATATAAGTAAATCCAGAAAGCTGTCAGTGTCCTCCCTAGCTAAGGTAACAAAAAATATGTCATGCTGTTCGGAGCATACATAGTCATTTAATTTCAAAACATATATTTCTAGTTATTGGCACTGTGACTTATTTTAAACAGACCTGACAGTGTACTTTAAGCTATAGCAACAAAGGAATGATGTCTGGCATATCAGTGTTTCCTTTGCAGATCTATTCCCATGGAATATGTAATTCCACAGAACATTCTCCTCCTATGCCTGAAGGATCTGTGCCCCTTATGGTTGCTACAACATCTGCCTTGCATAAACCAGGAAGGACATTCTCTTAGACGCCTTACCTGACGAGGGATGCTTTTTAACTTGCTTGTGGCCCAGGAGGAATACTTTCTGTGAATCCCAGGCCGGAAATTATTAACCTCACAAGTGCTGCGCCAGTTAAAGGCCAAAAGAAAGGTCACTTATTTGCGTGCACGAGTTTTTCAATTTAATACACCCTCACATTGGGGAAAATTCCCCGAAAAGGCAACTATCAGCTTAAAAGAGCTCCTTCCATCTGCAGAATAACTTAAGGGTGTTAACCAAGACAACAAAAGACAGCCCAGCACCTTCGAATCGGATCATTTACTTGAGGGATCAGATACTCAAGCCGGCTCGGGTCCGCTTTCTTCCATCTACGAGTCCATGATTCTCATCGTTTAAAGTGAAAATCACATAAAGCACGAGCGCACTTGCTTCTAATTTTGCACATACATTTCAGTTTTATATCTTAATGGTGTAATAGAAATATATCGCTTCAAGTTCCCTTGAAATATGAAACATGAATATTGAGCAAACATAAAGAATTATTGCTGGTCGGCAAGCTAGAACTTCGCCTGGAGAAATAATTGAGCCTCTAAATGCTAATCATCAGCATAATTTCCCCAACTTTTATACCTTCTCTTCACGTAGGAGGTTGAAGCAGCATATACCTGAGAAACGAAACTTTGAATAACGGTACTGACAGATCTCTCGGTTTCTCGTGAGAAAGAGGAAAAAGGACGGCTGCAGAGATCTCAAAAGCTGAGATAGCTCTATTCAGTATCCTCAATTCGTAGGGGTTGACGTGGAAACGAGGACAGGTATGTCAGATGCGAGAGAGCTCAAGCATGTTAGTATAACAAAGGCACACACAATCTCTGCAGGGCACTCAATATGGCCGATAGCAAATGCGTTAACAAATCATTGGCAAACAGCAAAGCAAATTCACAATAGTGTTGCCGTGGCTTAATGTGATAAATTATTATCCCCTGAAGGAGTTATGTACCCTAACAAAATGCTAGGTATGTTTCGATGTTGATTGCAGTGCCCAATTCATAACGTGTCATGGTTTGCCTGTATCTAAGTATCTTCAGAAGCATTCACTTAACTATTTTTCCTTCCCTTTCACAGATAGAAACTATACGGTGTTTTAGAAAACGAAAACGAAGGTCTTGACGAAGCAGCCTGTAAAACCGTGACGACGGAATCTTCAAAAGTGACATTTTTCACCACAAAACACATACAAAAATACCATGTGATCAAGCAAAGGTCCAGGTAACAAAGTACGGGCAAAGTGAAAGACAAGACACCACTGTAAAATAACGTTTTGCAGCCACAGATGACCCTAGAAAACATTACTGAAAGCCACAAACTTTCACACAGTAGCAAATGTGGGCAATGATCCATAAACATGACGAATTTACGTTATAAATTCACTACAACTAAGAACGAACTGCAATGGGCAATATTCTCCAGAGGCGCACACCAAGACAAGGTGCATAACAATCACTGAGCAATACCGGACTAGCAATCATTAGTGGAACAAGGACCTCGTGTAACTATAACAGCCATGCCCAACGACCTCACAAATACATACTTGCCAACTAATTTAATCGTATTTAAGGCTATAATGTGTAGTGCCCCACATGCACTGGAAGTGAAAATGGAGAAAAAAAATATTGACAATGATACACACACCCTTCTCAGCGCACAAAGCAAGCTTAGTGAAAATGAATGGAAGCACATTTCTAGTCCAGGCCTGCAAAGGAAGAGAACAAGTGCAATGTCACACACACAAACCAGGTCGCCTAATGAGTAGCACTCACTTTCAAAGGCATAAGTGGGTTAGTTTCCTTCTTTTGAGGGGGTTTGTGGGGTTTCCTGAATGACGATTCAGGATGTCCGCTGGTTGAATGGGGAAAGGGTTCAGAGGACGATGAGTACCGCTCTTGTTCCCGACCTTAAAGTCACAAAACCGAAGCGGACATTATCAAACATAGCTACATTCTAGAACGCTTATTATTGTTGATTGGCAATGATTAATGTGCGTGTAAAGTGAACTATTTCTTTCTTTTTCCTGGATGCCCTCTTTAAAGCAGATGTGATGCTTGTTACAAGACCAAAACGATGAGAATGAAGACAGAGCTAGTATTCACAAAGGCCACATAAAAGAAACAATTGCAGCTCCAGGCAGCTTCTAGATTAAGTATGTTGCATCACTTACCGTGTCTCAGACTGCATGACCAATAGGTCCTTAAAAGTTTCTGTGGGGGGTGGGTGTACAAAAGCTCCAAGGCCACTGCCATCATAGAGGAAAGTAGTAAAAGAAGCACCTTATCTGTTCACATACAGACGATTCACAAAGCATCATGACTTAGGGACATAGTACTCCTTTGTGAATAAGCCAAAATGTCCAAGTCCTTATTAGTAAAAATGCAAAGAGGGCACAGTTCTATTTGCAATAACTGTATATTAATATTCTTTGAATGTCCCCATTATATTTCAATATAAGACGCTTTGGGGCTAGCAGTAACATTTTCCATACTTTGTGAAAAGGCACAGAAGGAACTACTTTAAGTCAAGTGATATTACAAAAGATCACTGAGGTTGTATCCATATCCGCTTTTGTGCCATTAATAACATCCATTCACCCATTTCGTCTTGGACTCAAAAACTATTTAGTGATAAGGTAAATGGTCCGTGGGATGATTACAGAAGTAGCATCCATCTTCTCTTCCCATCTTGTTCATTTTATGGGGATCCAATGTTGCCTCAGAATAAGATCCCCTTTTCAAATCTAAACGTAGGCAAGCCTGAGAACAGATTGGAATGTGGATCAGCAGTAAAATATCTGACGTTAACAGAGACGCTGCCAACCCTTCAATGGGACTTCTTACCGTTGTTACCCACACCTGTGGTCTTCCAATGACACTCTTAAGCTAATGCTGTGATCTGAGATCAAACCTATCTTTAGCTGGAATCACATATTTAACTGGACTTTGAGTTTAATGGATCAGAGTAAAACATCATGGGTTCACTAAAGATTTTTGAATAATGAACATTAAGTCATGACCCAAAGTGTACTTGTAAGGATGTGCCTCTTTATGCATGTTCACCCCCTGCAATTTTCGACTAATGCTGCTGGTCTGTTTTTTACTCTGAGTGCACAGAGGCCTGCTAACCAGACCTCAGTGGCAGTGTTCTCACCCTATACAAATTGTATGTTGAATTGGCTACACCCAATTGGCAAAAACGTACTTACTTATAAGTCCCTTGTACATGGTACCCATGGTACCGGGGGCATGTAATTAAGAGTGTCTACCCAGGGTTGCAGCACTGCTTGTGCCACCCTGTGTGTGACAAAGTACAAAATGGCTCCCAGACAGCCACTGCAGATTGGTAGGATAGTGTTTACACTGCCAGCTCAACTTTGCCATTTATACCAATTGCAAAGTCACCCTTTCCTTATCAATACATATGTCTCCCATAAGAAAGACCTTTAGAGTCCTATGTCAAGGAGCTATATATTGTTATGTAGGGCATTTATTTTTCATATATCTTAACAGCAACACTTCCAAAATTTCAGTTTGCTGTGGATAAGTTAGTAGTCGCATTGACTAACACAGGGTTACCGGTTGGCACCCCAACCCAGCTGACTCTTGAATGGGACTGCCTAAATGGGTCATGTAAGGTATCAAATTTAATTTAATCATGGCATTTACCCCGACGTGATGCCAAGGTCAAATCTAACACCACATTTAAAGTTTAGCAACTTCTAGAAAGTTGCCACTCTGTACTCAAGCTAGCCCAGCAGCCTCACAAAGGCCCTGGAACACAGACAGCTTTCTGACCACCTGGAGAGACATGTGAATGACTCCCAGGCTCAGGAACAAAGGCAGTTGCCAGAGTGATGTGTTACCTCCTCTCTTAAGATCGTCACTCAGGGTGTAAACCCAAAAGGTGAGCTTCAAAGGGGAAGCCATCTTTGTGAGGAAAGTATTAATAACACCCCTGAGAAGGATGCCTTTTTTGGCTGCAGACAACATGGAGACTGGGCCACAGAGGGAAAATCTCATCCCAAACCGGTTTTAATGTGGGCGTGTAGCCTTCTGGTAGACACTGCTCTAGGATGGGCTAGCAAGCTCCTGATGACCGACAAAGGGTCATGGCATCTTGAAGGCGGCAAGAATGTTGCACTCTGGGATAGCTAGGGGCCACACATCACAGGTACTTCATCATTAGATAGGAGGGATCCCAGCAGCCTATTGGCTAGTGACCTCATTGTCCCCTTAGGACACTTTCCTGGCATTAATATGGAACCCCTGCCACCCTGCCCCCTCAGATCCCATTGGATTTGGTGAGAGGACTGAAGAAGACTGCCAAGCTACCTTTGGAATCACACAAAGCGAGGCTGCACCATTGGAAGGACCGCACCTGCTGCACTTTGAGCTAGTGAATATTGAACTGTGCCTGCTGCTCCTGGCCCCAGGTCAAAGCAGTGACTCCGAGGATCAGTCCAGTCAGCTGACCTCCAACTCCAGGGGCACAAGAGGTGAGGAAGCCCAAACCGACAAGTTGGCAGCCATCACAGATGTGTTGCAACTACCAGTCACCGGGCACCCAAAAGGACAAATCTGGGGTAGCCACAAGTTGCACCGGAGTCTGCCTGTCCCAGGAGTGCTATCCAAGTCTAGATCATTGCACCCAAGGGACACTATCCCCCACCTAAAGATTTTGCCCCAACATTGGTGCACAGTGACTAGTAGACCAGCATCGGCTGGCCTGCCAGTGCAACGTAGAAGACTTCAAGAGACCCTGATCTCTGTGGCCAAGGTTGCCCTCTTCATAGTCGCGGACTAACGAGCAACCAAAAAGACACCCCAGTCGACAGTACCACAACCCAAGCATCCTTTGAGCATCTTTTGCCTGTATCCTCAGCATCAGGACCACTCCAATTGATGTCTATGGCACACATCCTGTAAAGTTTGGAACTTGCCCTAAAAATGCAATGGTGGCCAGCTGTTCAAAGTGTTCAATCTGGCGCCCCTAGACCTCTGGGCCACCAGAATTGGTCAGCCAACCCAGACTGGAGTAGTTGAACTAACTTTTCCAATCTTTTCAAACGTTTACAAACTTTTTATTGACCAACGATTGTTTGTGGTTGCATTTAAAAGCAATAACTTCTAAAATCTGTATCTCCATAAACCTGTGGTGGATTTTGTTAATTAATCTACCTTTATAAATTGGTGTCCAATTTCTCTCATGTTGTGTGACTTTCATATTTCATTGTTTGGAGCTGTTAAATGCCTTACACTAAATTTCTTTGCCAAGCGTTACTGCTCATAGTCACAGCTACCCAGGGTTGAGCTTAAGGTTAAGTAAACAAGCCTGACTGACCCAAGAATGTATTTGTGAGTGTACTGCACAATAATGTCCCAAAGCCATGTCATATATGTGCATTCAAAATCCTCATAATGCTGAAATGGTAGGGGAAAAATTTATCAAACAAAGAGGCTAAGACATTGGTGAGTAAGAGTCCAGGTATTCATAGATGTTACCGGAAATTTCTGATAAATTTTTACAAATTCATGAAGCTGGAAATGTTTTTTACCATGCAGTAGGCAGTAGCTAATTAGATATTAGACTTGTTCTTGTTGCTCTCCTTTTGGACAAAAATCCTGGAGTTGAAACATATCCTCCAGCAGTGTCAATTGAGATGCAATAGGTGCAGGTCCATGGAACATTCTGGAGAGTAGAACTCAATAATCCAGACCTGCTAACAGATTTTCTTAGTTATAAGAATGACATATTTGCAGCCCCTTATCCAATATGACAGGCAGTGTTGTCTGTGGGACATATAACATTAGCCTGCACATCTCCGCAACAGCTTAATCATTTTAGCCACTCAAGGTCAACCTATTAAGATTGCTTGATTTTGGCTTTGAAATGTGCCAATTTTGTTGTTTAATACGGTAGCAAAACATCAAGCATTTATGTGACTTTCTTGTTGATCACCACTCGTATGTCAGCTAAGTATCAATTATAGTATACATTGATTTAAGCTAATGTCCTAAAGAAGGTGTAAAGTTGTGCAAACCTGAAGTTGCAGAACAAGTCATGAGTCTCCAGTGGTAGCCATGGGTTGTTAGGGTTTATAACTTAAAATTAAAACATATTTATGGCTCTTAAGTTGGGAAGTTGTGACTTACTGAAACCCTGCAAGGGATACATTGGTGAGGGGTGTTACCAGCACATTCCGGAATTGAGTTTAGCCACTTCCTTTAAAGGCAAATTTGAAGAATGCCTCAACTGATTCATCTGATTTGTGGAATGACATCCCAGACTTAAAGAAAAACTGTGTTTGGTTTGGCAGAAGTCCAATATATATCCTAATGACGACCTCAACATAGCAGATGCAGAAAAACTTGAAACTATGGGCATTGCAAAGAAAATACCCAAAGGGATAAAGAGTATTCATAATGCAACTGAAGATTGAAAGTAACAACAGTATCATGAAACACCTTGAGTCAGATACCTGAAGTGCTTGTGAATTGTAACTGATCATTAAAACAATTCAGCCATGCAATTAATGACAGTAAAGCTCAAAGGGATTATGGCAGAGGGCTTCTCAGTGCATACATTAGCACATCTGCAAAAGCAGTAGTGTATGAAAATGAGCAACTGCAGAGAAAAATGCAACACACTCTTAAAATAGATAGAATTAACATTAAATAAGGTATCCCAGAGAACAAAAAAAAATAATCTACATCTACAATCATCTACAATAATCTATAATAGACTCAGGGCCTTATTTATACTTTTTGGTGCAAAACTGCACTAACGCAGTTTTGCACCAAAAAGTTTTGCACCGGCTTGCATCATTTTTTAGCACCAGCTGGGCACCATATTTATGGAATGGTGCAAGCCGGTGCAAAGGGTAGGCTAGCTTAAAAAAAAATCACGTTAGGCAGGTTTGAGTCAAAATAAATGATTCTGACCAGATTAGCATCATTTTTTGACGCTAAAGGGCATATTTATACTCTGTTTGCACTGAATTAGCGTAATTTTTTTTAAAACTCTAATTCAGTGCAAAACTAACTCCATATTTATACTTTGGTGCTAGACCCGTCTAGCGCCAAATTTATGGAGTTAAAGTCATTTTTTGGAAGTGGAAACCTACCTTGCCTTAATGAGATGCAAGGTAGGCGTTCCCGTGCAAAAAATGACTCTATGGCCTTAACGCCATATTTATACTCCCATGCAAAAATGGTGCAAGGGAGGGAGGAGGGGTCAAAAAATGGGGCAAAGCTTGCTTTGTCCCATTTTTTAAGACCTGGGTCAGGGCAGGCGTTAGGGGACCTGTGGGCCTATTTCCATGGTGAAACACCATGGAATAAGCCCAGAGGTGCCCTCCCTAGGCCCCAGGGGCACCCCCACCCACACTAGAGGGACTGCAAGGATGGGGGACCCCATCCCAGGTAAGTACAGGTAAGTGCATTTTAATTTTGAAAGTGCCATAGGGGGCCCTGAAATGGGCCCCCATACATGGCACTGGGTGCAATGGCCATGCCAGGGTACCCCTGTCCTCTGTGCTGGCCATTGGGGTGGTGGGCATGACTCCTGCCTTTTCTAAGGCAGGAGTCATGTGGCATGGTAGGTTTAGCACCATAAAATGACGCTAATCTGGTTAGTCATTTTTTTTTACTCTAACCTGCCTAAAGCCATTTTTTTGGTGCTAAACCCTCTTCTTCTATACTGCCAGCCCCACCCGACTAAAGTCATTTTTGAAAACTCTAGCCTACCCTTTGCACCGGCTTGCACCATTCCATAAATATGGTGCCCGGCTGGTGCACAGAAATGGTGCAAGCCGGTGCTAAACTTTTTGGTGCAAAACTGAGTTAGTGCAGTTTTGCAGCAAAAAGTATAAATAAGGGCCAATATCTTGTACGTTTGCGCCACTTTTGTGTCAGAAAATGACGTTAATGCGCTGCAAAAAAAGTATAAATCAGGGCCTTGGTGCTAGATAGGTCTAGCACCAAAGTATAAATATGGAGTTAGATTTGCACCTAATGAAAGTAAAAAAATGACGCTAATTCAGTGTAAACAGAGTATAAATATGCCGCAGAGTATAAATATGCCCCTAAATATGGCGTTAAGGCCATAGAGTCATTTTTTGCACGGGAACGCCTACCTTGCATCTCATTAAGGCAAGGTAGGTCTCAACTTTCAAAAAATTACTTTACCTCCATAAATTTGGTGCTAGAGGGGTCTAGCACCAAAGTATAAATATGGAGTTAGTTTTGCACCGAATTAGAGTAAAAAAAAATGACACTAATTCGGTGCAGAGTATAAATATGCCCCTCAGTATTTGTTGAGACACACACATCTACTAGCTGCTGAAAATGGGACAAGAAAGAGAGTAGAAATATAAGGCAAAGGGTTATGCTATTAGAGGGAGAGATTTAAAGTTGATACAGAATATCACAGGAGGTAATGTATAATCTAATTAAGGTATTACATCTAGCAACGGGCCCACACTGTGAGAAGAATATGGAGCTACACAAACATGAAGGTGTTCATTACATTACATCTGTCATCTTCTGGGATCTAAAAGTCCATAACTGCTGTGGCAGGAGGCATTTCACAAATGACAGTCTCATTTTCACCCAAAAAGTTCTAATTGCCATGTTTAAACAAAGTTGCTACTACATGTCTTTGGCCTGCCTGCATAGTAACAAAATGTGAGTGTATTTTACGAGATCTCACACTACTCAAATGTCTTTGATACCACACACACTCACACACACACCCTACAGTCTGTAGTGTCAGTACCTACAAAGTATGTGACAAAAAATATTCCCACCGAGGCAGTAATACAGTACCCGGATGCATAGACATTTAGGACTGAGGAAAACAAAATGGGGCTGGATGGAATTCTTGAATTATTTGTAGCAACTGACAACTACAGAGGTCTCATTCCAGTCCACTGTTGTTTCTGCCTATATTGTCCTCATCAGTGAGGTTTAGCTTGATTTCTCTGAACCAGTGAAACTGGTACCCACTTCTGGACACACTCATGGTACTTATGGCATCAGAGTGAGAAAGGCAAAGACGTGATGGGTGGAGTACTTGAATTAATCTCAGGCAGTGAAAACGGCTCAGGGTCACATTCCAGACAATCATTTTTTTGTCCACTACGCCACTCAAGACAGAGACCAGCCACATTCCAATCAGTCTTTGTCTTGCTCCAAAAGGAACAGTCATAATCATTGGGTAGAGCTTGAATCAGTTGGCATGAGACTCACATGTGGACATACTAGTCACACCTGGGCATTACACTGAGGCATATAGAAAGTTGATGTGTGGTGTGCCCAGATGTAGGACCTGTGCTCAGTGTGATATTTCTAGATATTTAGAACCAGCAATGAGCAATATTGCCATCTGTATGTGCTTTCAGATCAAGGCAGAGAATGAGGACATTGGGGAAGAGGGCACTCTTCAGACAGCATGTGAGCAGATTGTTGATGGAGTCATTGAATAACAGGCACAAAAATAAGCCACAGCTACTTCTAACAGGATTAACACCACTATGTGAAGACATACTCTAACTTATTAAAAATCTTTAACACATTTTATTGGATCTTTCCAACAGGTCAACCATTATATATGATAAATGTAGGTTGAAAAGGATGTGGACTTGTGAGAAAACTAGGCTTTTTGCAGATGTCCCCTAATGTTTACCCCAATTTTTGACTGATACTGGTGTTTTCTGATTCTGATTATGCCCTGCTAACCAGGCCCAGGGCCAATGCTCTGTGTAAAAAGGTATATGGTAATTAGGTAAAGTTTCAATTGGTACTGACAACCTACCTATAAGTCCCTAGTACGTGGTAGAGCATGTGGGTTCAGGGGCCCGGTAGATGTAATGCACATAAGTGTGCACTGCTGTGATGCCTGTTGTCATTTAGAAAATCAGCCCTGCCTTGCAGGCTGCTTTTAAAGTAAAACCATGTCCAAATTCGATGTTGCAATTAAAAGTACTTCCAAAGTCTTAAACTACCTTATTTTTGCATATGTCATCCCTTAGATCTCCGCTAGGTGCTCCAAGGGTAGGGTGCAGGGGCATTATAAAAGTAGTTACATAATCCCTGGTGAGGGAAAAGCTGCTCATTTTGGTTTTTCCCATTGTAATGCTTTAACTCCGTAGGCTTACCCAAGTAGACCTTATTTAACATTTAATAAAGTCTACTTTTTGATAGGGGTGAGCTACAATGTCATTGCATTTGAACTATTACAGGAAGGAGTTTTAGAACATCTTCCTAAAGTTACCTAAAATCAACCCTGTAGTAGCCTTTCCTGATTGGTTAGCCTTTGACAGACTAAGCCAAGCTGCTTTAATGAGGTGAGAAGTGGCTTGGGCTGAGACAAAGGAACCAGAAGGTAGGAGCAAAACTGCAGCAGCAGATGTTAGAGCTAGACTGGGACTGTGTGGCCAAATTGGTTTTCAAAGGAGGGAAAGAGAGTTGGGACAGAAACAAGACCTCCCCCGTTTCCAGACCCCACAGCCAGACGGGAGTCCCTGTAATTAAATTAGGAGAGGGGCTGAAAGGTGAGTGTAGGAGAAAGTTAACCACATCTGTGGATGGGCTTAGCCAGACCTGAACCACCAGGAGAGATTCTCTCCATTTTGGATTTTTATGAAGCAGTGCTTTCTGGAACATAAATGAGCCACACTTCACAGAAAGTGATCACCTTGGAGGGTGGCACCATTTACCCCATTGGTCAGAGGTGCCACCTGTTTCCAGCCCAGAAACATAGATACAAGTGGGAGAGTTGCCCAGAAACCCAGATCCCTCCCTGCAAAGATCAAGATAAAAGGACTGCCTTGCTGAACCCCTGATCTGCACCAAGAAGGACAGCACTCACAAGGACTGCACCTACTGAACAGAGAGAGAGCTTTCCTTGCTTCAAAGGATTCAGGAGTGGACTCCCTGTAAGCAACATTTATAAAGGAGCTACCAGGAGTCACCTGTATCAACTCCTGCAAGAAAAGCCCTGCTGACCAACGTCCAGTGGACTTTAAGGATTTGACCAGGTGCATTGTGGGAATTGTAGTCCCAACTCCAAAGGAGACATTCAGAGTTTTTGGAACCTTGGATTGTGGTTGTGGACACGTTAAGAACCCAAAAAGACCTTCTGGAAGAAAAAGAGAAGTTTGGAACCATTTGGAGACATTTTGTCAAAAAGCTCCACAAGTGGACAAGCTCGTCGTTGAGAGTCAAGCTGGTGGCATCGAACCATGACCTGACCTAAATTTCAGGTTTGCCCCGCTGAAGCTCCAGAGCTTTTCATCATGGACAAGACTTTCAGGAGTTGACCAAGGCATCACATTGAGCCAAGCCACCAATGTCAAACCGCAAGCCTGCCTGAGGAGGAGACCTGCTCAATGTCAAGAGAAAACGTGCCCGAAAAGTGACTAAGGGCCTGATTTAGATCTTGGCAGTATTGCACTTTGATGTTATTCTATTTGTTGTATTTAGATGCATTGTGGATGAGCCACAGATTGCACGGACAGATTGTTCTACCTAGCCATCAGGCTGGCCTGTTCCCTTTGACCCTATTTAGATGTTACAGTCCTGCAGGTGGTGTACTGGCAGTGGATTGCTGATGAAGGGAGACCATCGCCCGAGCCATTGGACATTGTACAACTTAACACACAACATGCATGCTATTATTCATTGCCATTACACCAAAACACAACATCTACATGCAGAAAACACACATTTACAGACATCCATGACAGAACATAAACACACTATTGATAGTACACACACATACAACACAACCACAATAAGAAACACAGAGACATGCCCATCGACGCAAACACATGCACACAAAGCACAAATGCTTAACAACTACCACCACACAACAACAACACACAACTGAATGTTGCACATGGCAACACAATACATAACCCAAAACACACACCCAACCCACATGCATGTATCATACATACAGACACAACCACATCAACTATTCCAGCTCCTTCCACCTCGACCAACCAATCAATCAAATCCCACACATCACACATGTATTGACTCACATACACAACTAGACTCACAATATCACAGGTACAGATTCACCTGTGACATGGCGATAAGTGTGATGCCATTGTTATTGTGATGCCAGCATTCATTTGGCAATGAATACTGATATCACAATAACAAATGTGCATGTGTGCAATATGTGTCTTGTACTAGTGTGTTCCCATCAATCACTGATACAAATGTGTTCCCAACATATGGATGTCAGAGGTATTTAAAAAGAATACCTGTGGCACGTTTATTTCTGCAGAGGTCCCAAGTTTATGTGAAGTCCCCACACAACGTACACAGTACATGCAGTATCACTACCTTTGAGTCTGGTGATAGTGGTGTCAGGTAGCTCTGTGGTCCAGTGGCAGCATCTGCAGCAGGTGATGTCTAGTCTGGTCCAGTCCAAAACAGAAACATGGAAATAGGTATGTTTTGTGCCCCTTCCCCTCCAATTCGCTAACTAAGGTGTGGAGGTCGGACCGCCACTGTTGACTTGGCGGTAAGGCACATCCAAATCTGCTTGCCAGTAAAGGTGGCTGGAGTCCCGCCGTCAAACCCTATTCCCAATGCTGCCATCACGGCGGCTGGAGATTCTTGCCAGAGTCGGCAGGACTCGGGAGATGCTTCACCTATTGTCATGCCAGCATCTAAATACGGTGGACTTTTAAGGCAGCGGATGGGTTTTCCGACAGAAAACCATCAGCACGACCATTACTGCCAATATCTAAATCAGGCTCTAAATTCGAAGGTATAATTGACCAAGGCCTACAGCTCAATGTATCCGATTTGGGCTCCACCGTTGTGTGTCTCAAACTTTGACTCTGACCTGGTCATGCACCACCAGATAGCCACAGTCGGCTCTTTGCAATGTTTGCCACTAGAGAGCACTTTTTTACTTTTTTTATTTTTTTTTAACTGCTTGTGTGCCAGGCTACCAAGGGTTGGGCAAAGATTAATTTATTGAGACTTTGATTGGGCCTTATGTGTGATTATTACTAACTGTAGGTACCTACCTGCACCTACCAATAAACCACTTTTCTACAAGACGTAAGAAGGTTCTGGGAGCATACTGTTACAAATAGAACAGCAAATAAATTCTAACAGTGTTACACCTAGCCCTGCATAAAATTGTGAAATTTCACTTAGTTAATGTTCATAAATTTCACCCAAAAACCATAAAACTACACTAGATATCAGTAAAGTGACAGGTTAAAGAAGAAAATGACTCTTTGCTTAAACCAGCCAGCCACAGATAAAAATTGTACAAAATGTATTGGCTGCAAAATTCACCAAATGATATTAGCCTAACAAAAATGATTCCTAGGTCTAGATGATATTTGCTTATGATGGAAGATAAGCAACTTTCAACAGGCTTCTTTGTAGGCACTGGCAGATGGCTGGCTCTATTCTTGACAAAACTATTGCATCCCAAATGATGTTTGCAAACATTTCACCCCACTGGAGATGATAATAGAAAAGGTATAACCAATGGGATAATATTTTTCTAAACTTTATTTGGGACACAATATGTAAGTGGGATCATAGTTTTGCTAATGATATTCTGACAAACAGCCTCTCTTTATGTCTTTTAGCTATCTATGTTTTCCCTTGGGGCATTTGTAGATACCTGTTAGTGACACGGTCACTGTGTAGTTCTCTGTCCCTGTGCAAGGTTTCTTGGTCACAAAGATGTAACATTTTGCACTTTGCTATGGCTTGCAGTATGCTAAATAGCGATTTTGAATCCACATCTGTATGCCTCTGCAAATGCAAGTGATTTGCACTTTTTCTGGCTCCCCCTTTCTGTACGTTTGGGTATGCTTCGCAATTTGTGAATCACTAGTTTTTTCACTTAGTTTCCACAGCCTGCCCTCCTTCCTCTGGACTGCTGTCTCCGAAGGGAATAGCCTGCTTCACAAAGCTTTACTATACTTCCCTCGAGGTGGAAAAGAACTGTCTTCCTACAAGTACACATCATTGTAATCTGTAACATGCCTCCTGTTATAAGCAGATACATTTATATGAGGGAACTTGATATATTACACCCATGGAAACATGAATATATCAGGCCATGTCACAATTGATGCTTCTGTGTACATATAGGTGCCCATACAAAGGGTTACACCTGCTACTAATAACTGCAAGTGCCACATGTATGTTTATGTGTAAATAAGTTAATTAGTTCTTTGAATCGATAAGAATGCACCACGTGAAATAGGTGAACAGCAGGCCATGTAAATATTGGCACTTCTATGTACATAGGGGTTTAATCAAGCAAACAAAACTTTACCAAGCATCATGTGTATATGTAATGATGTATAAATGATTTACATTTTGCTGTTATGAAAAAATAACTGCCCTTCCCATCCCTTCTCCCTGACTCATCCCTATCCTCTGACTACTATGAACTCCCAATCATCCTTTTCAGTCTTTCACCCCTCCTTCAAATCCATGTCACCCAACTAACAAGCATAGACAACCATTGCTTTCAAAACAACTCACTACTTCCCTTTTGTAAATCCACTCCTTTCATACTATCCCTAATGAAACAAACAAGAAATTAAGGGATGTATTTACAAGAAAGTGGTGCATCACAGATGATGCGCCACTTTTCTTGCACACCATTGCGCACCCCTAATGACACCATGTGTACATCATATTTACAATACGGTGCACCAACGTATGGCCAATAGCGTCAAAAACATGAACACTATTGTAGTGCCATGGTGGGTTAGCACCAAAAATGATGGTGCTAATTCACCAAAAGTCAAGGGAGGCCCATTGAATACAATGGGAGCGTTACTCTAATTCCTGGATAAGGCAGGCATTAAAAATTATGCTGAAAATGGCGCAGTGAATTCTTGTTGATCTCACTGCACCATTTTTCTCGGCCTCCCGATGTGCATACATTATGCCTGGTGCAGGCATAATGTGGTGCAGGGGTTACAAAGTGGTGCAATGCTTGCATTGCGCCACTTTGTAAATACGGCACAATTAAAATTCCTCCTTAACTTCAAGGAAGAGCAACCGGCTTGTAAATATGCCCGTAAGAGTGCAATTGTGACACAACTAATGCACAGGAGAAAAAAGTTGTACTAACATACAAATTTCCATTCTTGCTTTCCGGAGTAATGTTCTACTTGCCGCAAAAAGCACTTCAGGGCCTTGTCAGTAGTTGACGCGCTATCTAAAAACATTTAAAATATACAATTGACAATACATTTCTGAGCAGTTGTGTCTCATTCAAAACTAGGCATGAATTATTCAAAATTCTAGCCTTGCTTCATGAAGTATTTTTGTTGCTAGCTTTGCCTGATTTCAGACATTCTCACAACAAGCACTTCACAATTTTTTTTTTCTTGAAATCATGTCTTACTCCTAAAAATTCACAAGTAAGACACAACAAAGTTTGACGCAAGACACAACTACTGACAATAAAGTGTTCTGTAAATAAAAGGGGGCATCCAATGAAGAGAAAAAAGAGGTCCTATTTGACCAGTTCCTCTTGTTTACCAATCACAAACAAAAGGCATTCAAGAATGTTCGTTTCTGTGTCTGACGTGGCCAGCTGTGGTTTTGAAAGCTCTTGTGACATCATCCAAGGGAGGGTTCATTCAAGTCTGGATATTCAGAAGTCAAACTTGAGGTAGGAACAAAACGCATGCACTCACAGAAAAAGTTTTGTAATTTGGACCAAAGTTCACTGTTGTCATTGCTTGGTGCAGAAATGTAACCCACTTGGAGACACTGGGCCTCATTATGACTTCAGCGGTCACGCTACCGCCACACCAGCGCTGGCGGTTGGACGGCCACCAGACCTGTGGTGCAGGCTGCCCCATTACAACCACAGAATTTTTCCCACTGAAACATAGCCAGTTTGTTGACAGTACTGCCAGTCCAGTCTGACCGCCGATGACGGCAGTTTCCAACTCCAGCCTGGTGTCAATCACTGCACCGCTCACCATATTATGACTCTCCAGACTGCCACTATTTCTGGGGCGGTATGACTGCTACCAAAAGCCTGTCAGAAACAGCAAGTATAAAAGGACCCACCCACCTCCAGGGACACAGACGACTCCGCAGAAGCCCTGGAGCACCACCTTGAAGTCTTTCCAGCACTTTTCTTCGCCTTCCTCCTCCATGACCACCAATGCCAATGAAGACGCCATCGGTGAGTATACCTGCAAAACACACAAGGGAGGAAGGGGAGAGTAACACACCCACACACAACATACACACCATGCACGGTCTCCAACGCGCACACATGCTCACACATGCTCACACACGCTACACAAGACCCGTTCTAAGACACACACACACAAAACAGCCACGCCAAACATACGTCACATACACACACTCTGGATCAAAACTACACAACCACACCAATATCACTGATGAGCTGAGACACACAAACCAATACAAATACACAACAAACCATACAATGGCCAAATACAAGAAATTACAGTGATATTGAATAAAAAAATGAATGGAAATGCACATTGTACAGCACATAATAGATGTATGGAAACTTACCTGTAAACAAAAAGACTCAACAAATGTATTGTTAGAACACCAACAGGAATTCTTTTGTCCAGATTAAGATAAATTATAAAACAATTAAAATAGGCAATAAAAAAAACAAGTAAGGCCCTCAGGCCAGTCCAATGTCCAAATGTCTGTATAGCACAGTGTGCCCGGCAAATGCCCCAGCTTGACTCCTGACAGCCTAATGGCCTCCACAAGTTAGTGGTATCAATGGGGCAGGCAGTCACCTTAAGGGTCTGAGGGTGGGGCTGGGATTTTGAATTTGGGAGGGGGGTTCTTGGGCTTTGGCATGGGGGTTTTACCTTTTATTTGGACAGAGGGGCAGGGGCTTTGGACTTATGTTTAGGGGGAGGAGATTTCGTAGTGGCAGGGGAGGCTTTTTTTGTGGGTGGAGGGGCAGCAGATGTAGAAGGGGGGTCATAAGAGGACTTGAAGGTGGAGGGACTTGGCCTGGGGATGGAACTATAACGGCGAGGGGCAACACAGGGTGGGACAGGCTCAGGGAACAGGTCAAGGCGGGCAAGGAAAAGCTTCTTATGACCAGAGGGGATGTATTGGGAAACTGGTGTGGGAGTGGACGTAGAGGGAGTGATTGTAGGACGTGTAGGTGTACTGGATATGGGTGCAGATGTATGCAGAGTATGTGTGTGAGAGGTGGAAGAATGTTGAGTGTCTTAGTGCAGGCGTTTATGTGTTTTAGGAGGAGAGGGGAAGAGAGGCTGGGAGAGGACAGACAGGTCATGTAGATGTATGTTGGAGTGGTGTCTTCATGTAAGGTGGGTGTGCAACATGTGTCAGTGATGGTGGGGTGGTGAGTGTGGATGTGGTGCATGGCATGCATGTAGGAGTGTCTGCTGTTGTGGTGACTGAGGGCAACACAGAAGTGGTGACAGGAACAGGGAGTGAGGATGCAGTCCTGGCAGGTGTGAGTGGTGATGTGACTGTGGGGGGTTGCTAGAGGAGACAGGGGAGGTAGTGGCTGATGTGTCTGCTTTTGTGTGTTGAGTGTGTGCATGCTTGTGATGTGATTTGTGTTTGTCTTTGCGTACCTTGCTTGTTGCTTTGGTTGAGTACATGTCTGTATGTTTGGCTTGGCTGGGAGAGGGGTCTGGAATGGGCACAGGTAGCAGGAGGGAGAACAAAAGTACTAGGGACACTGGCTGCCATCAACAAAGAGGCCAGAGCCTGAAATGATCTCTGTAGGCCAGCCAAGGCACCGTGAATGTCCTCCAGGAAGGCATTACTCTGCTGCATCTGAGATGCCAGACCCTGGGTAGCTTTCACAATGGTTGCCTGCCCTACAGGGACAGACCTCAAGAGGTCAATAGCCTCAGCATTGAGGGCAACAGGGCTTACTGTGGCAGGAGCTGATGTGCCTGCGGCGAAGGAGACGCCCACCCTCCTGGGTGAGCAGGCACGGGCAACTGAGTGGGGAGTTAAAGGGAGGGCGGTGCTGGTAAGGGGGGTAGCAGACAAGGATGGTGCTGGGCTGGACCCAGAAGGCTCCGCCACCACCAGAGAGCTGCCATCGGAGGAAGAATCTGTATCTGTTGTAACTGCTCCAGTCTCCCCCACGGTGCTCCCCTCGCCTTCAATTCACTGGTCCCCTCGGCTTCGGTGTTCTCTGCCTCCTGGGTCCCGTGGGCTGCAGCCTCCCACTCACCAGTGCCCTGACCCTTCGCCTGCTTATGCTAATACACAGAAGGATAGGATACAACAAAAAGGAGTGGAGGGGGTGAAAAAGATGGGAGAACAGCATCAATACAAATACCCTTAGAACATTTGAACAAATCAGCAATATTAATAATTATAATTATTATAATATTATAATAATATTAATAATTTCAAATTCCTGTATGCACCCACCACAACATCACCAGACATATGCATACACTCTAATGTGAATACTCAATCATAAAACCTCTACAGTAACACTCAGGTACTACTCTACACTGTCATGGCTCTTGTATACTGGATAATTACTTTGAAAAGTCAGTAAATAAGTGACATTTGTACAGTGTCATACCTATCTGTGTCACCCTTAATGGTCATAAATGGATAGGAATTGTAACCAATGTAAGATTCTGAATATCCCTGTCATATCTTACAATTTGGCACCTTACATGTGCAATGGCAACCTGTTGCACAGATGCTTATGTATCACAGCAACTAATACGTACATTACAACTGTCTCCTATCTGCATTATCAGTCATAGCTTCAACAGTCTTCCATTATCCTATTGCAAACACACCCTTTCCATTCTGAAGCAACAGTACAGGAAATAAACTCTGTCACTCTCCCCCTTGTGGCTGATGTGTTGCCTTCAAGCACCCATCCAACTCCAAGTTGGCCACCGCCAGTATGCGGGCAATTAGAGGAGTCAGGGTCGGACGGGCACCCTTTCTTTATTGGGAGGCAATCTCCAACTGGGCCTCTACGGTCTTCCCAGCCCAGCATCTCAGGTCCTCCCACCTCTTTCTGCAGTGAGAGCTCCACCGGTTATGGACCCCCAGGGTACGCACTTCCTTGGCAATGGCTTTCCACAACCCTTTCATTTGATGGGCACTGACCTGAATGGGAGCTACAGAAGGATAGGCACATTTATGTTGACCCAACAACCTACTTCATTCTTAAGTCTACAAACTGTTAACATATCACAATTGTACACGACTGCACTCTTGTGCAACATTCCCAGCAGTCATATCCAAGGCTACACCCTCCACTGGAATACCCTGCATACACATTCTAACACTCTTACATACCCATGTACCAACAAATATACCATAATTCAACCTACCTGCTTTTCTGGAGCCCCTACAGCTTTGTATACAGGAGTAGGACCCCATCCACAAGTTTCTGGAGTTCTTGCGTAGTGAAGGAGTGGGCCCTATCCCCTCTAAAATGCGCCATTGTGGCTCCCAGGAACACAACGCACCAGCACACTCAGTGGAGGCCTTGACAGCTGGAGAGTCAGGAGTCAAGTGAGATACACTGTAGAAAATGGCGGTCACGGCCACAGCAGTCTGCACCATCACCGCCGTCAGTAATCGTAATTGGTCCCTGTATGTCATAGACATCAATGTTAACCAATAGGGAGTTGCACGGCGGTTCCGACCACCTGCCGCCATGACGGCATACGCCGGCGGAATGAGCTCACTGTCATCTGTCCTCTACATGCAGGACAGGCAGCAGCCATTTTACACTGCTACGGTTAATAAAACATGACAAAAATGCATCACTAATCTTATTCATTATGGACATCAAATAAGTTACGGTCTAGGACTGTGTACAAAACAATCAGGCAGTATAAACTTTGACAGTGCACAGAATCAGATGATGTCATTATGAGAGATTGAAAAAATACAAACATGATGATGGTGACTGTACACTAGCATTGACAGACAACCATCTTTCTGATGTAATCCTAGGTAACACCCAGATGTATGTGCAAAAGACATAACTAGTACAACAGCTCTGCACTTTGAAGTATGCTTTGTATGCACAAAGTGGTAGCAGATGTGATGTTCATCCCCCATCTGTGACCATGAAGTAGGATGCATGAAATGTAATCGTTGTCACTCTTGTATTTTTTGCCATGTGTAGATAACGACCACTGTGGAGGGTGAGACACGCATCTGTGTACCGGCCCCTGGTTGACTTAGCAATGATGGAAGAATGCTATATCATCTCCAACTATCGACTGCACCATGCTATAATTAAGGACTTGTGTACCCAGTTGGAGTGTGATCTGCTGCCAGCCATTCAACACGCTACAGCATTCCTCCATTTGTATAGGTGCTATCCGTCCTCCACTTCTTGGCCACTGGCTCATTCCAAGGTATACTGGCAATGGCAACAGGAATGCCTCCACCAGTATTCAGCAATGTGTTGAGGGATGTCTTGTCTGCTTCACTAAAATATGGGGGAAGCTACATTCAATTTCTTCATACTGTAGATTTAGCTATTGGGAAGGCTGAATTCTATGCAATGGGGCATATCCCTCATGTGATTGGGGCCATTGATGGCACCCACATTGCATTAATATCACCCAGAGATCATGAGCAACGGTATAGAAACCCTACGAGCTTTCACTCTATTAATGTGCAGATGGTCTGCTTCGCAGACCAGTACATCTCCTACATGACTGCAAAGTTTCCTGGGTCTGTACTTGATTCCTACATCCTCAGGAATAGCAATGTCCCACGGTTGATGGTGCTTCTACAAAGACAAAGAGCCTACCTCATCGGTGAGTATGATGAGTGTTTGTGAAGTTACTGTTACCCCAGCCTTCCTACTCAGTCTGTATGTAACATATTGGATTGTAAATGTTTGTTTCCTCTCTCCACAGGTGATTCAGGTTATCCCAATCTCTCCTGGCTACTGACACCGATGAGGAATCCAAGGACCAGGGCTGAAGAACAGTACAGTGAGGCTCATGGGAGGACAAGAGGTGTGATAGAAAGGACATTCTGTCTGTTGAAGGCATTATTCAGATGTCAGCACATCTATGGGGGTTACCTTCAGTACTCAGCACAGAAGGTGTGCCAGATTGTGGTGGCCTGCTGCATGCTCCACAATCTGGCACTAAGGTGAAATACCCCACTGCTGGAGGAGGAAGGAGTTAGGGACAATCCGGTGGCAGCAGATGGAGAAAATCTGAGTGGCGATGTCGGGGACGAGGAAGATGTAGTCACAAGGACACAACTCATCCAGAAGTACTTCAGCTAACAGTCTGGTAGGTACATCCCTACATATACTATGTCTCATGTTGGAGGAAAGGTTGGGTGTACTTCGTTAGCCATCTCTGATATGAGAAGGTTTTGGTCTCATATGGGTATCAGATGAGAGTATACAAGATAGGTCTGTGAAGTAGGTCAACAGTCCCACTGTGATGTAATCTAGTTCATCTGCCTGTGTTGCATATACTTCAGACATCCTATCTACTTATTTGCACATTTGTGACTACTAAAATTTGATATCATATTGTCATGTGCAGAGGTTACTGCTCATTGTAACTTCAATTGATATATATACTTGGCATCCAAAAGTGTGAGCTGTGTAGTACAACTGCAATGAGTGTATATTACACAGTTCATTACCGTAAGATGTATCGATCATCTGAACAGGATTGAGGTCACGTGTTCAGTAGCCTTGGATTGTCTTTCTATGTGTAAATCTACTTTGTAATTGGTGTAACCATCATAATTTGCAGGTACATACAGTTGACAACTGTGCTATTGATATGTGATGTACCTTCTTTGCTATCTATTGCAGACGTGCTGTAGATGGTTTGTAATTACTCTTCCCTCTCTGTTACCTGAGGACTCAGGGATGTGTGAACACTGACTTTGCTGCAGAAAACCAGATGTCAGGATGATACATTCACATCTTCACTGTGTATTAATGGTCACTTTCTTTCATATGTCACAATTTGGTTGCACTATTTCAATACTTAATTGCAAAACACCTTAACTTGTGTGTAAGTGTATTTATTGTGAATAACAAAGGGAAGGATAGGGTGCAAAGAAGTAGGACCATGGTGTTCGGAGACATCAGTCTGTTAGGCCAAGCAGTGGGTAGCACAGGCCCAGTATCCAAGAGGCATTTGAAAGTGGGGCTATAGCAGCAGAGAGTCAACAAGGTGTCTCAGTAGCACACAAGGGAGACAGTTCTGCAGTGGCTAATTTCCTGGCAGGGGGTTGTTCTTGGCTTCAGTCCCCGCAGGATGTCTGGCTCTGCAACCATGTTTGCTTGGGGGTTCCTCTGCTATAGAGGGTGGCTCAGTAGGCGCTTGTGAGTCCTCAGGCATGGACACCATCACACTGGCTGCAGCAGATGTAGAGGGCTGGTCAGTAGTGTGGCTAGTGGAAGGGGCCTGCTGGTGGGTGGAAGACTCACGACGGACTGTGATGAGCTCCTGTATCAAGCCTTTCATTGAGGCCATGGTGGCAATGAGGGAATGCTACTCCTGCATGGCCTCCTGGTGGTACACCCTCTGCAGCCTTGGGTATACCCCAACATGTCTAACATCTGGCCCATCTTGTACTGGAATAGGTTGTGCTATTGCCACATAGGCAGCTGGCTCTCTGGGTTGCCCCATCCTGTAGCCCCTAGATGCCCTCCCACTGGCCATAGCCCCTGGTGCCTGTTTCTCCGGCACAGTGTGCCCACTCCCAATTACACCAGGACCTTCATCATCTTGTTTGGTGGGTGCTGTCTCAGGTCCCTGTACAGGTGGGCACACTATGGATTGATGCGTACTGGAGACACTGGTTTGGGGGTGTTGGGCGACAGGTGTTGTGGTGGCTGAGGTTGTGGGGGACTCTATGGTGTCCTGGGTGAGCTGGTGGAGATGAACTGCCCTGAGTGACCAGATGGGCCAGGTAGATATTCCAGTTCTAGACATCATGTTTAGCTGTCATCACTGAGGTCTTCATCTGGTGGAGGAATGGCTCTACGTGGCACTGTTTGACTGATGAAATTCTCAATGGAACTGGTGGATAACAGGGATTGGTATTCACATCTACCTGATGTACTTTACAGGGGCTGCTAGGTAAGTGCTATCTGTCATACTAAAGTACTCAAGTGTAGTTATAAGAGGGGAATGTGCATTGTTAGGTGGCTAGAGGGTGATGCATTGTGGGAGTTGTAGAGCTTCATGCTGTACATGCACTATTGGTTTTAGTGGGGTACGGTAGGCATGCAGGGGATGGGGATGCATGCATTACAGGTATACTTAATACAAGGGGATTATGGGTGACTTACCAGTTTCAAGTTCTCTGGGGAATCTACTGAGACCCTCAGGGTTCAGGATCACCAAGGCCTTCTCCTCCTGTGATGCGATCTCTGGGGGAGGAGGTGGGGGCCCACTGCCAGCCTTCATGAGGGCAAGATGCTGTCTGGATGCCATGGACCAGACTTTCTCCCACAGGTCATTCCACCTCTTACGTATGTCCTCCCTTGTGCGGGGATGGCTTCCCACTGAGTTCACCTTGTCGATGATCCTCTGTCATAACTCCCTCTTCTTTGCCATGAACGTTTGCTGGACTTGTGCCCCGAACAGCTGTGGCTCTACCCTTATGATTTCCTCCACTATGCTCCTTAATTCATCATCAGTAAAACGGGGGTGCTTTTGTCAGGACAAGGTGAGCATAATGTGTGTGTGAGGGAAATTATTTTAAGTGAAGTGTGATGTGTGAGAGATGTTCAGGTGTCTGTGATGTCTGAGTGCAGTGCGATCTTCAGAGTGGTTGTGCAATGTATGGTAGTTGTCATAGCAAAGGATTGTGGGTTGTGTGTGTGTGTTTGAAAGTGGTGTGTGTGGGGGGATCTGGTGTGTATGTGTATCAGGTGTGAGGTGTGAGGTATTCAAATTGCCCAACGAGGTGTTGTGTTGTTGTGGAGGTTCCATTTCGACCGCTGCGTTCCAGACAACCAATGGATTACCACTGCGCTAAGACCGATGTGCTGATTTTGGGTCATAATAAGGAGGGCGGTCTTCTTCTGGTGTGGTGTGTGGGTGTTGGGACTGCCTCGCTGCCGCATGGCAGTGTCAGGTTTGTGATTGTATTCTGGAGATTGTGTTTCTGTGAGTCGCAATAGGGTGATGGATTACCACTGCCGCTGTGGTCTTTTGGTGCCCGCCAGAACGGCGGTCTAAGGGAAAGACCAGCAAAGTCGTAATGAGGGCCACAGACCTAAAGACAAAATGAACGTGCAGCGCCAGTACCAGCAGAACTAATAGCATCATATGAAACAAAAGTGTTTCCAGGTGCACCTCATGAAAAACTCATTATTATTATACTACGGGGAAAATGTAACTTTTTATTTCCTGGTCCTTTGTGTTTGCTCCTTTTGGATTTGTTTGTTGTGCTATACATCATATTTATTTCTCATTTATGCTAACATATATAAATGTTTAATTTAGTTTAAGAAGGTTCCATTCTTTTCTTTTCAAATATGTCTTTATTCTAGGACACACTAGGATTTTTTTCAATGTTTGCAAAATATTTTAGACATTCAATCTGAAGCCGCAATCCTAAACTTCATCCTTCCTAGTGATTCAAACCAAATGTTTGTCGGATGAGTATAGAGTTACAAACCCGATGTCTAAAATACTCAGACACTTCTTTTAAAAAACAAAACAAAAAAAACATGCTGATTGTCTGACACAGATCTACATCTCACATCATTTTTGGGTCAGGTTGTCACTTAACTCACAGTTGGGTACTCGGAAACAGAAATAGAGCTCATGTGTCTTTTACAATAACTTTAAGCAAAACCACTTAACTTCAGTTCCTGAAACCTGCCAAGGGTGATGGTTTCAGATTTACGGAAACCAATGCACAAAAGCATCAAGACGGGTTGTATATTCTTATGTGAAATTGCAGGTTTCTTACCTGTAAATGTACATATATATTTTTATATCCCTTAAAAATAAATATAACTCATATGGAAATATATTGAGCGTTAAGATATTGTTTTTACCGTATAAATCTTGTCTTGGTCTTTTTGATTGTTGTAAGGAGCTTGTAAATGCATCATGCCCCTAATTAGAAACAATGACAATCCTCTAATTACTGCAGCCCACTGCCTCTTGCCAGGTAACTCAGGTATCCCTAAAATCAAGGAGTCCGCTGCCTATGTTGGACCAAAGCGTGACATGAAAGAGATGACTTGTCAAGAGACCTTGATATTTTTTTTTTTGTGAAAGAGGGAGCTGGGCAGGAGCGGAACTAATGACTGTGCAATCACCAGGCTCGTATTAATTTACCCTTCTGTGTTATGTGGTGGAGGCCTAATTAAGGAGCCATAGCCACCTTTGTCATATGGAGATTGAGAGCAGTGCACAGACCCTTAATGGAACTAGTCCAAAATTAATTAACTTGTTTGACTTACGTGTATAGTCCTTTAAAGTAAAATAGATGTATCATTTCCATTCATTGTGCACATGAGATCAGCTCAATAGGGGCGGACGGGTTTAGGGTTGCAAGCAACCGCAGAATCAAGATTGTCTCCTCTGTAGTTGTGCAGTGCTTTGCATAAATTGGAGATTACTAAAATGAAATATAGATATGAGTTGGATTGCATTGGCAATTAATTCCTCAAATAGATCGAACTCACACCTTTCCATTGTCCAAAAGCTTGTGCATTTGCATATGCAGAATTTAAGACTATGACGTAAAACATCAGATGCTTTTGTGAATTCCAATATTTTGAGGATTTATGTAATTTCACAGTCCATCTCCAAATTTGGCAAAGCTGAACTGTCTGCCATGAGACTGGAAATTCATTCGATTTGAACGAGTGAAAGCGTAAACACACCGCAACCACATTTATTCTACTCGATATTGTGGTAATTTTATTGTAAAGCTATTGCAACCTGTTTATATACCTTCTGCATTATTTTTGCCGCTTAGAATTTCATGTGTATCTGTATCTCTAAGACAAGCTGTATGCCTTCAAATGTCTACTGTGTCTAACCATCCTTTCGCTTTAAATGTCGCATTTGTAGCTTCAGTGTAACAAGCTTTTTTACCCAACAATTCCCACAAGTCCCAATTCAGGCACACTCCAAGATTTTTCATTTGCATGGCTAAATTTCTCTCCATCCTGGTTTCTTTTCTGGTATGTCGGAAACTCAGAGTAAGAAAGAACTATGGGAAGCCATTCATGTCAAAATTCCAGCTCCCCACGTAGGACATCTCCTGAAATGCATACCATGCTGCAAAATGAACATGACATACGCCAAAATAAATGTAACATGTGTCAAAATAAATATGATTCCTGGCAGAGTGAATCGGACTTGAACTGAAACAAATATGAAACCTGGCACATTGAATATACTACTTAATGAATAATATGAATAACACACACTCTGAACTGAGTAGGAGACATACTGAAATATATATCAATCATACTGAAATAAATATCACACTCACTGTAAACAATAAAGCAATCACTGAAATGAATACAATATTCATAATAAATTGGACATTTCTTGAAAAGACTGACATATGCTGAGAGGAATATGACATACATTGAAATGAATATGACAGATTGAAATGAATGAATATAATGTATTGAAATGAATATATTATATTATGAAAAGAATATAACACACATTGAAAATAATATAAAATACACTGGAATGAACATTACACATGTTGCAATGAATATGAACTGTGTTGAATATTGCCCAGATTGCAATGAACATGGGATATACAGAAAAAAATAGATGATTTAAAATGAATATGGCTTAAAATGAATATAAGCCCCATTGAGTTAAATTTGACATAGCTTCAAATGAGTATGACCAAAGCCAAAATTGTTATGACATTTGTCAAAATGAATATGAATTACATTGAAATTACCATAATAGATGCTCAAATGATTATGATATGTGTTAAAATGGATAAGAGGCATAATAAAATCAATATGACAAGTGTTGACATAAATGTGGCATCCATTGAAGTAAAGATAACATTGATTGAAATAAATATAACACATGTTAAAATTAATATGGCATGAGTTGAAATGAATATGAGCTTCTTTGAAATGAATTTGACATGTTTTAAAATGAATATGTCTAACTTTAAAAATGAACATTTATCAAAATGAATATGGCTTATATTGAAACTAACATGATACACATTGACATGATTGTGATACGTGTTGCAATGGATGTGATTCATGTTAAAATTAATATGATGTGTTATAATGAATGAGACATCCACTGAAAGGAATATGACATATGCTATGATGAATATGGCATTTATTGAAATGAATATGAGCCTCGTTGACATTAATTCAACATGCCTTAAACTGAATAAGAGCAATGCTGAAATTAAAATGAAACTTGTCAAGTTCAATATGTTATGCTTAGAAATTAATATGATACACATTAAAATAGATATACCATATATTGAAATGAAAATTACCAATGCTAAACTTATTATGACAGGTGTTAAGGTAAATATGACATCCACTGAAATTACCCATCTTCGCTCACTGCTTGTCCTACACTTCTCCTCTCTTAATGTTCACCCTTCACTCCTCACTCATTACCCCTTGTCTCTTAATCACCTTTCACACTCTTGTCTTAATCTCTCGCTCACAATTTCACACTCTTTAACTCTAATCCCTTACTCTTCATTACTCACTCCTCTTCCTTCACCCTTCATCTTAGGGTTTGTGTTTTTACTCTTCAGTCTTTGTTTCTCACCCTTCACTCTTAATCACTCATCCCTCACTTCCCACTTTCCATACTCATCTCTTGCTCCTCATTCCTCATGCAGCACTCCTCATCTCTCGCTACTTACTCTTCATGCCTTACTCTCAGTCCTCATACTTCTCTAGAGAGCTCTAATAAGAGCAAAACGTGTCAGGGGTTGCTTTTATTTATTCCAGGATGGCTTGGATGATATTTTTCCAGTTCCAAGCTGTGATACAGTGGCTGGAGCGGTAAAATCATTTTGTTATTTTTTAGTTTGGATTAGATGGCAGTAGCTATGCCCATGCTTAAAGACTTTGCTGTAAAAACGGCAAAAGGCCTTGGGTCTGATTATGATCTTGGTAGATGGAATACTCCGTCAAAAACATGGCGGATATTCCGTTCCCCATATTAGGATCTCCATAGGATGTAATGAGATTGTAATAGATCAGACGGGATATCCGTCACGTTTATGGTGGAGTAACCCTATCTGCCAAGATTGTAATCAGGCCCTTTGTCACTTTCTAGGTCTGTGTGGATGGAACTGTATAAACATATGCTTAAAAACTTTGATAGAAAAATGAACATTTGAAGTGAGCAGATTCAGTGTCGATGGTGTGTAGGGTGCTCCATAATAAGGAGCTGCTCTCCACTTAAGCTTGGGAACTACACAGAGTTCAGTGCTTCTTTTTTTGTATAAGTTATGTGGCACTCTAATCCTGAAACACTAAAGATTTATACATATATATATATATATATATATATATATATATATGTATAGTAATGAAAATTATGTTTAGAAAAACAGAAATTCTCTGAAAAAAACACAGATTACAGGGATGTTATAGTTAGGAAATAGAATTTTAAAAAAACATAGAAATTCACTTAAAAAACCCAAAGGTTACAGGGACGTTAGAGTTAGGCTCACATGTTAAATGTACAAAACCATAAGGAAGTCACTGTCACTTGTTATAGTCAGAGTTAGCTCAAATAACTATAACGTGTGCCCTAAGGTAACTATAACTCGCTATAATTACTGTACTTTGGAGGTTTCATCCTGATGTGTGGAAAGGATTTCTGGGACAAGGGGGACTGTTGATATATTATACGCAGGCCACTGGAATTAAGCAGCAGAGGAGGGCCAATTTGTGCTACAGGGTTGACTAAATTATGCAGCAAGAAAAGGCAAATCATGCAACATACTACGGCACTTTTTGTGATAGTATTGCAGCATTATTTTGTCACTTATACCCATGTTACCATTCTCCAGGACCACGCCCAGCCTTCTGTGACTTCCTTGCCGACTTCATTTCCCCCCCTCACCACAGAATCCAAAAACTACACTTTCCTAGGTGACCTCAACTTCCTTCTCAACAACCACAATGACATCAACACTACTAACCTCCTCAACAGCATGAACAGCATCAGACTCACCCAACTTGCCCATGACCCAACACACATCACAGGACACATACTAGACCCCCATCTTCAACTCCGGGCGACTGCATCAGGTAAAGCCACACCACTGAACTCACCTAGACTGACCACTCCATCATTCACTTCAACATCACCAGCTCATCGACCTCTGACCCCCAGTCTGCCCAATGAACCCACCACAGCTGTGGCAAAGTCTTAAAGGACACATGGATCAGCGTCCTGAACATTACCAACCCCAACTCCTCCAACAACCTAGACCAGAACATCAGAACCTCAACAATTGGATCACCAACTGCACCAACAACGTCACTCCCATCAGCAACAACACCCACAGAAGGTCCACCAAGGAGGCTAGATGGACCTCAGAACCACTACACACCACTATAAACAACTGGAAAAGAGATGGCGCACCAGCATGGACATGACCGACAAGACCTCCGTCCAGGCAGCCCTCATCCTCTACCACAGTCTTTTGATGGAATCGAAGAAAAAGGCTTTAGCCCCATAGAATCAAGCTCCAATAGCAGAAAAGAACAATTCAAAATCATCAAAGAAATCTCCAACCTCTCTGCCACTACAAACAACATTACTCCCTTCACAGGAACTCTGCAACAACCTTGCAAACGTCTTCCACAAGAAGATCACCAACATCTACAGAAACTTCACATTCAAGCCCAAGGCCACTGACTTCTTCAAGCAACACAACAACTCTGCTACTACCACAGATATCTGAATAACCAAATGGAGCCACCTTGCCTCATAGTACACCGCCTCCATCATAAACTCGGTCCACTCAGGTGTCCCAAATGACCCATGACGTTACCACATCTTCAACCATGTACTCACACCTTGTTCAATCCCTCAATTGCCACAGCCACCTTCCCTGAGGACTGGAAGCATGCAGAAGTCAATGCCCAACTAAAGAAACCATCAGCAGACCCCAGAAAACTCAACAACTACCAAGAAGGCTTTTGTGACCTTTTAGTTCGGCATGGATGGAACTAGATAATCCTATGCTTAAAGATTTTGCTGTCAAAATGGCAAAAGATATTAGGGCCTGATTGAGATCTTGGAAAGGATCTATATTTCGGCAGACAGGACATCTGTCACTGTTCTGACAGAGCAACTCGTCCGCCAAGATCTCAATCAGGCCCTTTGTCACTTTCTTGCTTGGCATGGATGGACCTGTACAAATCCTATGCTTAAAAACTTTGCTAGAAAAATAGACATTTGAGATGAGCAGATTCGGAGTGTTGATGGTGTTATAGGGTGTGCCATAGAAAGGAGCTGCTCTCCACCTAAACCTTGGGACTTCTCAGAATCCCTGCTTCTGTTTTTGCATAATTTGTGCGGTGCTGTACTGGAAAAGATAAAGATATATAGATTTGTGTGTGCACATACATATGTATGTATATATGTTTAGTGGCATGTGTAGCTGCAGATACACATGCTGTGCATTATTCTGCCATCTAGTGTTGGGCTCGGAGTGTTACAAGTTGTTTTTCTTCGAAGAAGTGTTTTCGAGTCTCGAGTGACTCCTCCCCTTCGGTTCCATTGCGCAAGGGCATCGACTCCATTGTTAGATTGTTTTCTTTCCGCCATCGGGTTCGGATGTCTTTCCTCTCGCTCCGGGATTTCAATTCGGAAATCTTTGAAAATGCTTTATTTTCGTTGGTATTGTTTTGATTGGGTTTACACCTTCCATCAACACATTGATACCGTTGGAGAAATCAACTCTACTCGCCCTTTGGGGCGCACGCGCCTAACACGGGCCTAGTCGGGCCGACCGCGTGGAAGCCTCATGGACTGGACTCCATTCCAGTTCTGTCCTCTGTGCCAAGCAAAATATCCTTATACAGACCAACACCTCGTCTATAACCTTTGCCTTTCCCCAGATCATCGGTAAGAAAATTGTGAGGCCTGCAGATCCTTCCGTTCTAAAAAGACTCTTCAAGACAGGAGGGCACGAAGACTCGAGATGGCGTCCAGAAGCACTGAGCATCTCGACGTGGAGGAGGAGGAAATCATGCAAACAGCAGTCTCCGTTCAAGGTTCCAACTCCGAACAGCAATCTGAGGAAGACAGACCGCTCACGGCGGGACAACATGTGAGTACGCCTGCCCCTGTACCCTCACAAAAGCAAAAACATAAGGCCTTGAGTACGCCACTGCCGGAAGGCCATAGCATGGCCCGAAAAAAGACTACTGGTGACAAAACTACCAGTTCAGCACCGAAAAAGGCCACTCCTCCCAAAACTTCGGAGGCAACAATAGGCTTCGTTTCCGACTCCACAAACACAATTTTTCGGAGTCGGAAATTCAAAAATCACTTTCACAGCTGAGAGCATCAACCGCCTCATCTTTTCCGATACCTAAAAAGCCTACTTCGGAGCCGAAAAGGCCAGCATATTCAGAGGAGCATGGACTTTCAAAGAGACTGAAAGAAAGCCACAAAACCTCTGAGGAGGAGTATCAAGTACAGGTAATACTTGAAGTTATGGACGAAAGGCAAGCCAGGATTCACATCCCTAAAGAAACAGGCAGGATCCTAACAGCACCTCCTCTATTACCAAAGAGAAAGCTAGCCTTTCTGGAGGAATTGTACTCTATGCAACCTCCAGCAAAAGTGCCAAAGCAGAAGGAGAAACCAAAACCTCCTCAATCTTCTCCTCCTCATTCTCCTCCTCATTCTCCTCCTCACTCCCCACACCTGCCTACCTCTCCTCCTACTAGTCCTACACCAGTGTAGTCACCCACTCACTCTTTCTACTCACAACAGGACATTGTAGATCCATCGGATCTTTATGATCCAGATCCCATTCCTTTCAATGACCCGGACAGCTATCCCTCTAAACCTTCACCACCTGAGGATAGCACTGTGTAAAATCAGGTTCTAGCTAGGGCTGCAGCATACCATGGGGTCAAGATGAATACCGAACCACTGGAAGAGGATTTTTTGTTTAATACCCTATCCTCAACACACTCAAAATACCAATACCTTCCCATGCTCCCAGGCATGTTAAAATACGCCGATCAAATATTTGGGGGCATATTTATACTCTGTTTGGGCCGGAATTGCGTCGTTTTTTTTTATGCAATTCCGACGCAAAACTAACTCCATATTTATACTTTGGCGTTAGACGCGTCTAGCGCCAAAGTCCATGGAGTTTGCGTCATTTTTTTGCGTGGACACCTACTTTGCGTTAATGATATGCAAGGTAGGCGTTCCCGTCTAAAAAAGTGACTCCGAGGCATGTGTGCCGTATTTACACTCCCGGGCAAAATTCACGCCCGGGAGTGGGCGGGTCAAAAAAAATTACGTCCAGCCGCTTTTGCGCCGTTTTTTAGCGCCTGGACAAGGCAGGCGTTAAGGGACCTGTGGGCTCGGAAGGAGCCCAGAGGTGCCCTCCCATGCCCCCAGGGACACCCCCTCCCACCCTTGCCCACCCCAGGAGGACACCCAAGGATGGAGGGACCCATCCCAGGGAACTTAAGGTAAGTTCCGGTAAGTATTTTCTTTTTATTTTTTTGTGGCATAGGGGGGTCGGATTTGTGCCCCCCTACATGCCACTATGCCCAATGACCATTCCCAGGGGACAGAAGTCCCCTGGGCATGGACATTGGGCAAGGGGGCATGACTCCTGTCTTTGCTAAGACAGGAGTCATTTCAATGGGGGTTGGGAGTCGAAAAAAATGGCGCAAATCGGGTTGAGACGAAAAATTTGCCTCAGCCTGACTTGCCCCATTTTTTGGTGCCCAAGCTCCATATTCCCCTACGCCGGCGCTGCCTGGTGTACGTAATTTTATTTCACGCACACCAGGCAGCGCCGGCGGCTAACGCCGGCTAACGTCATTGAATAAATACGGCGCCCGCATGGCGCTTCAGAATGGCGTTAGCCGGCGCTAATTTTTTTGACGCAAAACTGCGTTAGCGCAGTTTTGCGTCAAAAAGTATAAATATGGCCCTCAGTGAGCCGGTTAAGGAACGTATAATAACGCCCAGGATAGAGAAAAAGTATAAACCTCCACCCTCTGATCCGGATTACATAACACATCAAGTACCTCCAGATTTGGTAGTAGTTAGTGCTGCCAGAAAAAGAGCAAACTCCCAGTCATCAGGAGATGCTCCCCCACCTGACAAAGAGAGCAGGAAATTTGATGCTGCAGGAAAGAGAGTTGCATCCCAGGCAGCGAATCAGTAGAGGATAGCTAACTCACAAGCACTGTTAGCTCGATATGACAGAGCCCATTGGGACGAGATGCAAGGCATAATCCAGCATCTCCCCAAAGAACACCAGAAGAGGGCACAACAAGCCCTCTTCTGGTCTTACAAATAATCAAATTCGATCTGCCCTAGATGCAACTGACACCGCTGCTAGAAGTGTCAATACTGCAGTGACAATACGTAGGCATGCATGGCTCAGGTCTTTGGGTTTTAAATCAGAAATACAGCAGGCTGTGTGAAATATGCCATTCAATAAAAAACAACTTTTTGGCCCAGAGGTTGACACAGCCATAGAAAAATTATGCAAAGATTCAGACACGGCAAAGGCAATGGGTGCACTATACTCGACACCATACAGGGGATCCTTTCGGAAACGTCAGTTTCAAGGTGGATTTAGACCACAGGCAACAGAGGCATCCACATCCCAGGCAAAACCAACCTACCAACCACAATACCAACAAGGTGGTTTTAGGGGCACGTATAGAGGGCGGTACCCCAGAAATAGATGTAAATTTCAGACCTCTAAGCAACTGCCACAGCACCCTAAGCGGTGACTTGTCTCATCCCCTTCCACTCCACATCTCTCCTGTTGGGGGAAGACTACAACAGTTCCACATAAATTGGCAAAACATTACCACAAACAATTGGGCACTATCAATTATCTGCAATGGCTATTGCCTAGAATTCATACACACTCATCCAAACATACCACCAAGGTCACACAAACTATCCACAGAACACATCAGTCTGTTACAGGAAGAAGTCCAATCTCTATTACTCAAACAAGCAATAGAATCGGTACCACAATCTCAAATAGGAACAGGAGTTTACTCGCTATATTTCCTGATTCCCAAAAAAGATGGCACCCTCAGAACAATATTAGATCTCAGGACCCGCAATCTTTACATCCTGTCAGAACATTTTCACATGGTAAATCTACAAGATGTTATCCCACTACTCCAAATACACGATTTCATGGCAACATTAGTCCTCAAAGATGCATACTTTCATATACCCATCCATCCTGTGCACAGAAAATATCTCAGGTTTGTCATTCAAGGAAAGCACTATCAGTTCAAAGTGTTACCCTTTGGAATAACAACAGCTCAAAGGGTATTCACAAAGTGCCTAGCAGTAGTCGCAGTCTACCTAAGAAGACAACATATACATGTCTTTCCATATCTAGACGATTGGCTAATAAAATCAAACAGTCATACGCAGTGCCAAAACCATACGGATTATGTAATACAAACCTTGCACACACTAGGGTTCTCGATAAATTACCAAAAGTCACATCTACAACTGGCACAATTACAACAGTATTTGGGTGCAATACTAAATACTCAAAAGGCGATAGCATGTCCAAATATGCTAAGAATACAAGCATTCCAAAATATAGTCACACAAATACAGACAAATCAACCATACACTGTCAGATTTGTCATGAAGATTTTAGGAATGATGGCATCATGTATTGCAATTGTTCCACACGCAAGATTAAACATGCGGCCCTTGCAACAGTGCCTTGCACAACAGTGGTCACAGGCACACGGTCAACTTCAAGATCTAGTGTTGATAGACCACCAAACACGCATGTCCCTTCAGTGGTGGAATTCCACAAATCTAAGCAAAGGGCGGCCATTTCAAGACCCTGTGCCTCAGACCATATTTACAACAGATGCATCAATGATCGGTTTGGGAGCTCACCTAAACAATCACAACATTCAAGGACAATGGGACACCAAACACAAACAGCTACACATAAATGACTTAGAGTTGTTAGCTGTCTTCCTAGCACTCAAAGCTTTTCAGCCTCTTCTCACACAGAAGAATGTCCTTATCAAAACAGACAACATGACAACCATGTATTACCTAAACAAACAAGGAGGGACACATTCGTCCCAACTCTCCCGTCTAGCCCAAAAAAATTGGAAATGGGCAATCTACAATCAAATTCACCTGTTAGCACAATACATTCCAGGGATACACAACCAATTGGCTGATATCCTCCACAGAAATCACCAACAAACACACGAATGGGAGATTCACCCTCAAGTACTTCAAAAATACTTTCAACAATGGGGAACACCAAACATAGATCTGTTAGCCACAAGGGAAAATGCAAAATGCCAAAACTTCGCATACAGACACCCACATCCCCTATCCAAGGGCAATGCTTTTCCCCCCTCACACTCATTCCATTTCTAGTCAACAACTTGTGTCAAACCTCACTCAACATGATACGCATAGCACCAACATGGGCCCGTCAACCGTGGTACACAACATTGTTAGACCTGTCAGTAGTACCACACTCCAAACTCCCAGACTGACCAGATCGGTTGACAAAAAACAAAGGCCAAATCAGGCACCCGAATCCCAAAACACTAAATCTAGCGATTTGGCTCCTGAGGCCATAGAGTTTGGATACAACTCCCATAAGAATGTGTGGAGGTTACTAAGCAAGCAAGAAAACACACTACTAGACAGTGCTATGCAAACAAATTGAAAAGATTTGTATATTACCGTCAATCTAAACAGATTGACCCTCATACAACATCAATACAAGATATTGTATGCTATTTACTTCATTTACAAAAATCTAATTTAGCATTCTCTTCCATCAAAATTCATCTTACTGCAATTTCAGCATATTTACAAAATATACAGCACATTTAGAGTTCCTGTTATTAAAACTTTCATGGAAGGCTTAAAAAGCATCATTCCACCCAGGACACCTCCAGTCCCCTCTTGGAATTTAAACATAGTGCTTACATGACTTATGGGACCACCATTTAAACCCATGCACCCCTGTCAAATGCATTTTTTAACATGGAAGGTCCCTCTTGCTTCCGAGTGGCAATTACATCTTTAAGAATAGTAAGTGAAATCAAGCCTTCACTATTGTAGAACCATTCTTCCAAGTACACAAACATAAAGTTGTACTAAGAACAAACCCCAAATTTCTTCCAAAGGTCGTATCGCCTTTTCATATAAATCAAGCAGTGGAACTACCACTCTTTTTCCCACAGCCAGATTCTGTAGCATAAAGAGCTCAACACACATTAGACATTAAAAGAGCTTTAATGTACTATATAGACAGAACGAAACCATTCAGAAAGACTAAACTGTTTATAGCCTTCCAGAAACCTCATACAGGTAACCCCATATCAAAACAAGGGTTCGCAAGATGGATTATAAGATGCATCCAAACATGCTACGTTAAAGCCAAAAGACAACTCTTAGTTACTCCTAAAGCATATTCTACAAGGAATAAGGCAATGTTTTTTTTAGGTAATATACCAATGGCTGAAATATGCAAAGCAGCTACTTGGTCAACACCACATGCATTCACTAAACTCTACTGTGTAGATGTTTTATCAAGACAACAAGCCTCAGTAGGCCAAGCTGTACTCAGAACATTATTTCAAACAACTTCAACTCCTACAGGCTGACCACCGCTATTTGTATGGGAGGACAAACTGTTTTGCAGTCTATGCACAGCATGTGTATCTGCGGCTACACATGCCTCTGAATGGAAAATGTCACTTACCCAATGTACATCTGTTCGTGGCATTTTACTAGTTCAAATGTTGGGAGGAGTTTTCTTACCAACATTAAAAGGTCTCAGATCAAAATAGAAAGAATAAATCAAAATGCTTCACCCATTTGAAAGAGCATACAGTCAAATTGTGTTTTTGATTTTTATAGCATACACACAATATCTAAAGACCAGATTACGAGTAGTGATGGAACGTGCTACAGAAAAGGTTCTAAACTCAAACTATTCTGCCTGTTTTGAGAATGAATGGAAGTAAAATGCTTCACACGTTAAATATGTCAGGAAACATTCTTGTCATGGTAAATATGCATCTGAAGTTTGAATTCTACTTTAGTTTACATTATTCATTCCACTGACTGTGAGTCAATAATTATTGCTTGTTAACCACCAACAAAGGATTACCTGGGTACACCACGTCCCACATCCCTAAATATTAAGACAAATCAGTAGTCATTGCTAGACCTGACAGACTTAGGGTGGTTATCCCCCAACGTTTTGCCTGGTTCCCTCCACATTTTGACACTGTTTTTTCTGGTTTTAGGACCCTGCGCACTTTACCACTGCTAACGAGTGCTAAAGTGCATATGCTCTCTCCCTTAAAACATGGTAACATTGGTCCATACTCAATTAGCATATTTGATCTACTTGTAAGTCCCTAGTAAAGTGTACCACCTGTGCCCAGGGCCTTTAGATTGAATGCTACTAGTGGGCCTGTAGCACTGGTTGTGCCACCCACATAAGTAGCCCCTTAACCATGTCTCAGGCCTGCCATTACAAGGCCTGTGTGTGCAGTTTCACTGCCACTTCGACTTGGCATTTAAAAGTACTTGCCAAATCTTAAACTCCCCTTTTTCTACATATGGGTCACCCCTAAGGTAGGCCCTGGGTAACCCATAGGGCAGAGTGTTATGTAGTTAAAAGGCAGGACATGTACATGTGTGGTTTACATGTCCTGGTAGTGGCAAACTCCTAAATTCATTTTCCACTACTGTGAGGCCTGCTCCTTTCACAGGATAGCATTAAGGCTACCCTTATATGTTGTTTGAGTGGTAGATTCTGATCAGAAAGTGATAACGAGGTCATACGTAGTATAGCTGGAACGGTAATACAAAATCCTGCTTATTGGTGAAGTTGGATTTTATATTACTATTTTAGAAATACCAATTTTAGAAAGTGAGCATTTCTCTGCACTTAAAATCCATCTGTGCCTTTCAGCCTGTCTCCAATCCACATCTGGGCTGGGATGGGCTGGTTGACAGCTTCCTTGTGCATTTCACCCACACAACCACAAACACAGGATAATCACTCACACCTGCCCTCATCTGCATGCTGAATGGGCGTTCCTGGGCTGTGTGGGGTGGAGGGTCTGACACTTACATTTCAAAGGTAAGTGGTCTGGCCTCACACAATGGACTGCCTAACCCCCTACTGGGACCCTGGCAGACAGACCTGTACTAAAAGGAGACCTTGTGCACTTCAAAACTCCTCTTTTAAGTCTTCCCCACTTCAAAAGCATTTTTGGGTATATAAACTGGGTCTCTGACCCACCAACTCAGACACGTCTGGACCTGAACCTGCAACCTGTCAAGAGGAACTTCCTGGCTGCCCAAAGGACTCATCTGGACTGCTTTGCTGTGGAGGACTGCTGCCCTGCTGTTGCCCTGCTGCCCTCTGACTTTGGCGAGAAGTGCTCTCCAAGGGCTTGGATTGAGATTGCCTCCTGTTTTCTGAAGTTTCAGGGATAAAAAGACTTCATATCTTCAAAGAAACTCCTTGTGCACTGAAAATCGATGCACAGCCTGCCGGAAATTACACACATCCGAGCTGGAATGACGCAGCCCGACTTCTTGAGTGAAGAATCGATGCAGCGCCTGCAGTGCGAAAGAAAATCTGACGCATGGCCTACTAGACTGACGCAACGCCTGTGACTTCTTCCCGCATGCCCAGTATTTTCCCCGCATCATCTCTGGGGGTCCAAAGATCCCCGCATCACAGTGAGAAACCAAGACTGCATACCAGAAATTGACGCAAAGCACCTTGCAGCAGCTTTGTCGGTGTTGCACAGAAAATCCGATGCACACCTTATTTTTCCACACATCTCCTCCACTGCAGTCTCTGTGTGTGGTAATTGTGACACAAACCAGGTACTTTATGCATACAAGAGACAACTGTTGATTTCTAAGATTTAAGATTTTGAAGCTTTCAAAAGTGGTATCTCAGCTTGTGCTTATTTAATCTTTATCATTTTTACCTTAATTTAACCAGATAAATATCTTATATTTTTCTAAACCTGTGTGGTGTATTTTTGTGGTGGTTTCACTGTGTTACTGTATGGTTTATTGCACAAATACTGTACACATTGCCTTCTAAATTAAGCCTGACAGCTCAGTGCCAAGCTTCCAGAGGGTGGGCACAGGATAACTTGGATTGTGTGTGACTTACCCTGACAAGGATTGTGGTCCCTATTTGGACAATGATGTATACCTCTGCCAACTAGAGACCCCAATTCTAACAATGAGAATACCACAGGGTATTTTGAAAATCATTATTGCTCTTCACACTGCTACTTGGTATCATGTCATGTTAGGACCTGGCCTGGCAGTTCGGACTGGACTGTTCTCATGGGGAGCTGGATCAAGACTAAATTGCATATGGCTGTGTCCAAACTGGTGTGACATGGAGGGCAAAATCTGATGGGTTGGGATGCAGCCCTAGTGATTGTCAGTGGCTGAGAATAATAAACTTGGCTGACGATGAGCATTTTGCACATATGTCAAATAAGGTGTTTGCCCATGGAAAGGCACTAAAAGGCACTTTATGGAGCAAAGGACATGGGCACTTTAATAATCTTTTAACAGTAAATAAAAGGAAGATTCCACCAATACTTTTATACACTACAGACACAATAAACATTGACTAATGGTTCTTTATGCATAAGGTGGAGAGGACTCTATGGTCTCTAAAGAAGCTCTAAGTTTGGAACCAGGATTGGTGAGCACTTTTATAGGAGGACTGGCTGCTATTTTATGATGGGATAATTGGCTATTTCATGCGAAAGAATAGTTCTTAATTAGTATTATGGCTTCGGAATGTTTTGCTCCTACCTTGGAGACGGAATCATGTTTAACTGATATTTTAATTGCACTTCAGCACTTTTCTTTGGCTAGATTAGACATCCAGAATATGCGTTATGTTCATCTTAAATATTATCTAAAACATACTATGCAAAATTGCTTCCTGGAAAATGACATAGAGGTTTGTAGAGCAAAACATCAATTCCAAAGTATAGTTCAATCATGTCAGCCAGCAATTCCTCGGGTGTATTCGAATTGGAATTCAGAACATAGAGTGAGAAGATGCTTAATGCTATGCAGACTGAAATGTTTATGCTAAGAACTGTGATGAATGCATGGCAGAATGTAATTTGGGAGTAGAGAATATGCACCTTATGTTATAATGATGTACAGACCATTGAACATATTATATTGTCCTGGCCTGCCTTAAAGATTAAGCAACAGAGATTTTTAAAAACACTTTTTCAAAAATATGGTATTTCAACTGTAAGACCTGCAGCAGAGACGATAAATTGCCTAGTTAATGAATAAATGTGTTGTAAAATGTTTACGTTTTTTATCTACTCCTTAAAGCTGTATTTACACATGTAACTTAGTATTTTGGAGTTCCCATTGAAAGATCAAAGGTCCTCATTACAAGGCTGGCAGCCTTGAGATCGCCAAAGTGAGACCCTGGTGGTCAGACAGCAAGAGGACTGCTGCCACTGCCAGGAGCATGGTTCCTGGTGGGGTGGTGGCAGTTGGTGTCGTGGTCAGCCACGGCAGTGCTGAGTTCTGCACCAGCATACTGATCACAAGTCCAGTTTCCACCAGCCTTTTCATGGCGGGGACCCCGCCATGAAAAGGCTGGCAGGCACCCCCTGCACTGCCCACAGCTATGTTGTGGGCAGTTCAGGCACCCCCCGGCCCGCACCCTTGGAATGCACACTGTTTGCTACAGCAGATAGTGTGCATTCCAAGAGTGCTGGGAGCACCCTCTGTGCAACACCATTGGCCTTGGCTCCATGAGGAACCGAGGCCAGTGCTGCGGCACAGTTTCCATTGGAAACCTTGTAATCAGCCTGGGAGGGAGACTGGCAGCTCCACAGCAGTCTCTACTCCATGGGACTGACAGGCCAACAGTCCATCCACCAGCCTCATAATGAGGCCCTAAATCTCTAATAAAACCTGAACTTGTGATTGCTTGGTGGCATATTATCCTGCAAGGAGTGTGGAGGGTTGATCATCCCTCAAAGGGACGTAATGAATCATTGACTAACTTGAAATGCCAACTGCAGTGGCTTCTTTACATGGTTTTACTAAAGGCAATCCCTCATGGTTGCCTTTTGGGGTGAGGCCATTTTTCACAGGCATGGCATTCATCTTTCTATTCAAGGAAATTAGAAGTTTATTGAATCTTTTTTTGGCTTTTGCAGACCAGCATATTTTGCAATCATAGGAGGCCAACTAGTAGGTGAAGCTTCAATCATTCAATCATCAGCTAACCATCCAAGCCTCTGGCAGGGGTGAAGTTGGGATTGATCACAAAGCTTGTAGACATCTCAGCATCAGGAACAAAAAAGTAGACATATTGTGAATTGATTTAGCTTTACATCATATGTCAATTTGTGGCACTAGTACTGTGGTGTGTAGAGCAGGGCCGGAGATGTGAGCCCTCCACATAATCTATTGCACTGCACTGGGGATGTTGGGAGTTGGTGCTTGCCCAGGAGACCCAAGTATGGCCCAGTTCCCTAGGCCCATCCTCAGAAGAGTGCCAGGGGAATTCCTCTATGGGTTGGCTATGGCATGGTCGTTTATGAGCACTGTCTAGATTTTTGCCCAGGCTTCCATTCCTGTGAGGGAGCAGGTGAGTTCATCCTGTAGGAGTTACATCTAGAGGACCCAGACAGATTGATTAGTCCCAAGTCAACTAGCTAGTGCTGCAATGGTCAATGGGGTGGTCTACCATGACTCCATCTAAATATCAATTAGAAGATCCAATGTCTAGAGGGTTTGGACAAAATATCAGAAAAAAATATTTTGATACAAAAATATTGTGTCAAGAATATTGGCACATCAGAAATATCTTGGACAGGAATATCGAAGGTAAAAATTTAATTTTTAATATTGAAAAAAATATTGATGTAGAAAATATTGTTGTATGTAATATCGTTTGTGTGTTATTTAATGCAAATCAATCATTTAGAATGTTTACATTTATTTTATTATATTCATATTTCAATATATTTTCATTTCTTATTAAGTAAGATGTATATTAGTGGTATTAAATATTTTGTGAACAAGAAACAAGAAGAAATGAATATTATAACATATTAAAAACCAAAAAATAATAATGTGTAATATTTAGAAACATTTTTATGTTAAAATGACAAGTTTTATGTTTTTTTACAAAATATGTACAATTCTATAATTTTCTAACCATTTTTTTATTTTTTTTAAATAAAAGTTATATAAATATACCCAAAATTATGATGATTACTTGTGTATTATAAACGTACTTTATTTTGTTTAACGTTTATAAATGGTGGTACATATTTTCAACAATGTAGTAACGACCGCCAGACTCATAATGAGGGCCTAAGTTTGTCTTCATTTTGTTGATAGAAAGTTATTTCTATTAGTAAATTGTAGTGGTTGGGGACCTCTGGTATAGTGATATAGGCTAGTGCAATTATTTTGTTTATTTTAAAGGCAAAATGTATTTTTTTCATTGAGACATTATCATTCATTTAAATCTCACAACAAAATTACACATATAAGAATGGTATATTCAGTGAGAAAAAATAAATAGTAGTCATTAAAGAACCATCAAACATATACAGGTACAGTAGACAGAAAACAGGTATGATCACCAAAATAAAGAGAATGTTTCTTATTTTTGAAACTAAATCCCTTAAAACTATGCCATTGTTTCAAATTATTGGATCGCAAACAGGTAAAAGATCCAGTAAAACTACTTTGACCTGTTCCCATATTTTCCTTATGTTATTGTATTGTATTGTATTGTAATCGTATTTATATAGCGCTTACTACCCCTGACGAGGCGTCAAAGTGCTTTTCGATGAGTAGCACGCTACTCCGGAACCCAACAAGAATTAGTGATGGATTAGTATCGTTTAATAATGAGTACAGTTTTAGTATTATTACGAGTTAATTTGAGCCGCGGATATGAGAGTTTGTTAGTTAGATTGACTGGAGTAATGGAGGGGTGGAGGAGGAAAGAAATCCAGAAGTGTTAATTGGGAGTATATCCTTCATTTACTCAACCCAAAGGCTTGGGATGAATAAAGGGGGGCGGAAGGGGAAGAGTATGTGGAAGGTTTAGGGAGAGCATAGTAGCAGGGTGAGATGAATGCAGGAGAATTTAGTAGGGTTATGTGGGAGGTCACAGAGGTAGAGTGAGGTTTGGTGAGTTAGATGTGGAGGTGGAGGGAAGAGCTTAGGCAGAGATATTTAGGAGATGAAGGTGGTAGAAGAGATTTGGGATGAGTCAGAGTGAGAATGGAGGATAGTTTGATAGAGACATGACATAAGAGTGATGAGTAGATAAGTGTGATAAGATGAGAGCAGGAATTCATAGATATCTAGTCTAACAACCCAAAAACCAGGAGCCATGCAATGATCCACGAACATGCCAAGCACAGAAACATATACACACACACACAGGAATACACACACTTATGCACATACAATACATAATTAGAATCATGGGTAAAAAAAATACTTAGTCAGACAGGTTTAAAGAGTGTGTCTGTGTGTATTTTATTGTCATGACAGTAGCAATACATATTTTCCAAAGAAATTATAAATAAATAGAAATATACATATAATCTGAAAAAAAAATAATAATAATTATCCACATAGGCATATGCAGTTCATAGTTGTTTGAAAAAGGTGGTTATGAAGGAAAGAGCCAACTCTTGAGTAGTTTTCTGAAGACAAGAAAGTTATCTGTGGCTCTTATACTTGGGGGTAATGAATTCCATAGTTTGGCTGCTTGGACGGAGAAGGATGTACCACCTACAGTCTTTTTCTTGTATGATGGTGTTCTAAGGCGGGGTGCCAGTCTTGAGCGGAGGGTTCTTTGTTGGATGTATTTGGTAATTTTCTTTCTGATAAAAAGCGGTCCTGTTCCATGTATAGCTTTGTGGGTGATACAAAGCAGCTTGAAAGTGCATCTTCTGGCAACGGGTAACCAGTGTAGTGCTCTCAAGGCAGGGGAGATGTGGGCTTGCGGCTTTATATGTAGTAGTAGCCTGGCTACGGAATTCTGGATACGTTGTAGTTTTTTCATAACAGATAGAGATGATCCATGGTAGAGGCTATTGGCATAATCCAGTTTGGATAGTACAAGTTAGATAGTAGCTTGCACCTTGTGTGGAAATCCGATGTGGGGGAAGATGCGTCGTAAAGTCTTTAAGGTGATGAAGCTTGTGCGTGCTAATTTGTCTACTTGGGCATTCAAAGTTAGCTTGGAATCCATGGTGATTCCTAGGTTTTTCACTTGCTTGGATAATTGAGGAGGTGGTCCGAGATCGTCAGGCCAGACGCACAGAGGGTCATAATTTTTCCAGTCACCACATGTGAGTATTTCTGTTTTGGAGTTATTTAGTTTGAGATGGCTCCAGGTCATCCACTGATCAACGGCTCTGAGGCAACTGAAGATTTGTGAGTTTTCAATGTTTTTGGGGTCTTCTAATTTAAGTAGTATTTGTGTGTCATCTGCATAGTTGTAGCATGTGAGATGGAAATCATTGATCAGTTCTGGTAAAGATATCATGTAGTTGTTGAAAAGCAAAGGTGAGATGATTGACCCTTGGGGGACCCCTGCTTTTGTTAGGTAGGGTTTGGATGAGAAGGGGGGTGAGTGGATGATATTCGCTCTTTTTTGGAGATAGGAAGTAATCCAGTCGAGAGCAATCCCTTGTATGCCGGCTTCGTGGAGTCTTTGAGTTAGGGTGTCATGGTCAACCGTATAAAAGGCAGCTGAGAGGTCCAAGAGAAGTAGTGCAGCAACTCCATTTCGGTCAACTGGGTTTTTAAGATCGTCCCAGATTGCCATGAGTGCTGATTCAGTGCTTCTTCCTGGGTGGAATCCAGTTTGGAAGTCTGAAAGTATAGAATTGTCTTCAATGAATTGTGACATCTGGGCGAATGCTGCTCTTTCTATCAATTTGCCCAGGAAAGGTCCATTTGTGATAGGTCTGTAGTTGTTGGGGTCTTGCGGGTCTAGGTTTGTTTTCTTTAATAATGGTCGTATGTATGCCCTTTTCAGGTCTGCAGGAAACGTTCCTGAAGTTAAAGAGTTGTTGATGATTCGTCTTACAGGTGTGGCAGCAGAAGTAGATAGAAGGATGCTCTTGAAGATTTGTGGTAGGCAAGGGTCAGAAGGGCAACCAGAAGGTCTGCTTGCTTTGACCAAATCCATAAATTCATCCTGGGATATTTGTTTGAAGGACTGTAGAGGTTGGGATGGTTTATTCTTAAAGGGTATTTTAGTAAAGGGGTTTTTCACAAGGATTTTCCACTATTGCAAGCTCCAAGCCACGAAGAAATATAAACTCCCACCACCAAGTAGAGGACCTGTGGCTTCCTTTTGTAGTCAGACACAAGCAATCATTAATCTTTCAGAGGATACTGCCAAAAAAAGACACCAGAAACCTTCACAGGGACATCAGGAGCATGTCCAAAAACAGTTTTTGCATCAGAGACAGTATTCATCTTACAGAGTTGCTTTAATAGTACAAACACTTCACGCAAAAACTGTGTGATCAAGCCAAAGGTTGCAAAGATATGTAATATCATCCTTAAGTGCATCACACTGAAAACAAGCTGATGTTTCCCTCAGGCACCACTTATACAACTTGAGTCGTGTATGGTATTTATCGTTAAAAAGTTTAAAAGTGCATGCCTTTAGCCAAAAAACATTATGAATGCTCTGAGCCAACGTATTAGTGTACTATATCTCACACACACAGACATTGCACTACAAACCACAAGTCCACTTAGCAGCAAGTACCTCTAATTTATAACAGACATTCCCCTGATGCCCCAAGAGCGAATAAAATGTTTACATAAAACCATGCTTCGTGATCTTAATGAAATGCTCAAGAAATTCATTGTGATTTATACTAATGTCACTATTAGGAAGTCATTGTACACATTCTCTTGATTGTAGATAACAGAATGCCCCAAACTTGGGGAGCCTATAATCTCTATTCAAATCTTGAAGGGATAAGAAGGTTCCATTCTTGACAAATTGGACCAGGTAGTGGATTTTGGCTATACACAACGTCTAAGGAAGCTCTGTTGAAAAAAGGCTGGAAGGCTAGGATTGTTCCCGTAAGAGGTATGTTGGTGAAACCAGTCTATGTGACAAGTAGGTTGGATAACCAGCCAGACCTTATGGTAGAGCATTAGCGTATTAAACCATGCATGTTTAAAATAGGCAGTATTGACCATTCATTGGTTTGGCTTAGTCGCCCCACTACTGCAGAGAGCAAGAACATGAGTGCTGCTAAATAGTAACTCCACAAAGTGGGAGAGAACCCCCCCCTCTTCTTACGGGGCAGTTGAAGGTGGTGAATGACACAACAATGTTTTTTTGTAGGACCACATTAATTTTTGCCAGCTACTTTCAGCTTTATTGAAAAATCTTGCATGTAAATACCATGGGATATACTTGAATAAATATAGGTAGAGTGGCAATATAATCATCTTGAAAATATTGCTTCTCCCAATCCGACCAATATGAAGCCTGTCCCACTTTCTAAATAAAGAAAGGGATTCCATGTACAGCATTTCATAGTTCAGGGATACAATAGTTCCCATATCAAACAATATTTGAATATCCAAATACATGGGGGAAGTTAGATAGTGAGGGTCCTCGTTGTTAGATTCCTTATTGATGATTGATTATTTCTATTTTATTGATATTCAGCTATAGCCCCAACCATGCCCTAAGGCCCTAGCTGCATCCGCTATTGCTGGCAGTGTTGTTACCAGAGATGATATGAGCACAGCCATATCATCGGCATAAGCCAGCATCTTATTTTCCACGTTGTGCAGCCTCAGTGGGGGAATTGAGGTTGTCATCTTTAGTGCACGAATATAGGATCCAAGTATAGGGCAAATAGCAGCAGGGAAAGGGGACATCCTTGCCTGGTTCCATGATCTAACTGAATGGACCCAGAGGTCATTCCCATATAAGATACCGTGGCTGTCATAGATGAATACAATGACTTGCTCCTGGTAATAAAGCCCAACCCTAGTTCATCTCTGACATGACCCTCCACAGGTATCACGAGGCAACCTTGTTGAATGCTTCTTCTGCATCCAACAGAATCATCCCGGTGGACCTATTTTGCTCCCTCGCCACATTCAGAGTAGAGATGGCAAGACAGACATGGGAGGTGGTGTCCCAAGAGAGAACTAATTTGTGCTGCATTGAATCTATCAATGAGGTAATCACAACAACAAGTCGATTTGACAGGATCTGAGTGTGGATATTAGAGTCACAGTTTATCAGGGAGATGGGGAGATAGGGCCACCTTTTTGCGGGGTCTTTGTTCTTTTTTTTTACAAATATAGAAGTATACGTTTCTCACAAAGATGGCAGAGTTGATGTTAGAAAAGCTGATGAGTTTGCTAACTCAGTGAAAAGAAGTGAGGATATTTTTAAACTGCTTATAAAATTCAGTCGGAATAGAACCCTGGTGCTTTGCTGTTCGCCAGTTGCAAATCAGCCATTTCAATCTTTTCCCTAGTTATTATGCCATCCAACACAGCTTTTTGATCCTCTGTAAGCTGGCTCAGTCTTGAGCTCTGCAGGTAAGAGTCAATGATGTCCCTAGTAGTGGCACACTCTATTTATATAAGACTGTATACAACTGATGGAAAAACACTAATATTTCAGGGTGACTTGTAAGTACCTGCCCAGCAGAATCTCTTGTACCGCAAATCAGATTCTTCTTCTCCTTTTCCTATAATTGGAAGGCAAGTACCTGGCCTATCTCATCACTATTTTCAAACAACAATAAGTGTCTCGCTTTATATTTAGAGTAGGGCCTACTCCAGATCCATTTCTTTAGCTGCATCTGCAACATAGTCAATTGTCAAACAATATTTAAAGCATTCTCTAGACATTTAGGGAGCCTTTGATAGAATGAATATCCCAACTCAAGTTGGATAAGCTTTTCTAATTACCTAACCTCCATTGTCCGCTTCTTCTTGCCTTTATGAATAATATAGTTTGCGGTCTGACACTGGATAAAAGTTCTTTAGGGCATCCCAGACCATATTTGAGCTTGTTGTCCCTCTACTAATATGAATGAATTTGTTGAACCCAGCACGCACAAAGTTAATGTATTGGGGGGTCCAGAAGAAATTTACAGTCAAAAGTCCATCTGCGAAGGGCACAGATTTAGTCATACATATAGTCTTGACAAAGAGAGACAGTGGTTTATGGTCTGACACAATCTGTGGGTTTAGCTTACTGCAGGTAGGAGGCTATGGCTAACAATGAACATATCCAGCCAGAAGGATGTCCTGTGCGGAATAGAATGAAATCTGAATCCCAATTTGTTTCCCCAACAGACCTGCCAAACATCACACAGAGCATATAGTGCAAATTTCCTTGAATCCACCCCCGGCTCGATAACAAGGTTGAAATACTCACATACAACAATCGGGTTGGGCCATGTGGTAAGTTCACAAAATAACAGTTACACAGAAAGGGATCATCTGAGTTTGAGGCATAAACCATACAGACCATTAATAGAATACTGCTGTTGCCTATACGTGCAATTAGTCATCTCCCAGTCCTATCAAGTTTAACCGGATGAGCAAACCATCCTCCCCCTTTAGAGGAAAGCACTACGCCCATCTTTCGGGGCATAATCCCAGCTGAGGCCAGGGTATGATACTCTAAACCATTAATCATGGACAGCTCCCCAATGTGCAATGTGTTTCCTGAATACAGACAAGTTGAAGGTTACGTGCAGGAGTTCTTCCTTCACATCTTTGACTTTTGCACTAGAGCGCATATTGTTGATTTTGCAACTGAGATGCTGTAGCCCCTGGTTGCAACCACAAGTAATGTTATTCATTGTAAGATGATGGTTTGGCTCCATTAACACTCAAAGTATTCCTCCTTTTTTAAAGGTATTAACCTGAGTGCTCCCCCAAACCCCAGAAAATGTATCCAAAGCCATCACATGACTCCCCTTTCCTCCTCCCACCCCTACAACTAGGTCTCCCACCCACCCCATTCTCCATGTCTCTCATGCCACCCATGACCATTTCTGTCCAGCTCAATCAAGTAGGACTTTGTTGTAGCCCTTGGTTTTAGACCACACCAACACCCCAAACATAAAGTTGGTGACCCGCCTGACACCAAGTTCCCCCCCACCTCCAAGGGTAATCAAAGAAATTCTAATAACACGTTGGTTCAAGAGGCTATAGGTGCCTCCCTGAGGTCCTTTTGCCTTGAAGGGCCATAAGCTTTGGAGGCACATGAAATCTAAAAGGCCCTTGAGGCCTTCTTCTCATTGTCTGACCTATCAGAGACTGGTAATTTGACCACATTGGGTCTAATGATGAGGATGGTTGGAAGAATCAGGTGCTATCTAGTGTTCAGCTGGCTGGAGTTGAGAGGAGTGTGGTCAAGCAAAGTGTGTTAAAGCCACTTAGGAAGTCCGGTGTGGTACTTGAGAGTACCAAGGTCCCTTTGGACAATGTTGGATATGCTAGCAAGGATGAGCTGTTATGGGACCCATAATGGCAGAGAACTAAATCCTACTAACACAACTTTATGAGAGGTTTGAGCTTTAGCATGTCAGTCAGTTGCCCTGGGGAACCTGCTACTGAATCCTCATCAGAAGCCGGAATCAGTGCAGTCTGAACAACCAACACCTGCTAATGAAATTCCTCTTCTCTAGCCTCCATATACAACCTGCTCCTACTACATAGGGAAGAATATAACAAGGACACATTAGCCCTGAAGACCTACCCTATGAAGACACAGGTGGTGCTAAGAAAAATGTCTAAAAATATGGATACTCTTGAATGCTGCCTCAATGATATAGAAAATCAATCTACCAGTTTGCTGTCTTCCAGCAGAGTATTAAAGATCGAATGTTAGTTTACGTTATGTTATATTATTTTATGTTATGTTATTGTATGTTAAGGATATTTGTGTAGACGAGCACCACAAGGTTTCTTGGTGCTAGAAAACAGAACCTGCCAGTACAACGTCTTCAACCTAGTCATATGCCTGTTGAAACAGCAATGTTTTCAGAAGCTGCCTGAATCTGGTGTAACAAGGGATCGGCCTAATTTCTAGTGGCAGGGAATTCCACGTGCGAGGGGCTAGAACTGAGAACCACCAAGTCTCCTTTTTTTTGAAGCAGGGAATGGCAAAATGATTCAAGTGAGAAGTGTTAAGCTGTGACTTGGTAAATATTTTTGAAAGCAGACCGAAATAAATGCAGGACTGTTATCGTTTACGACTTTGAAGTTGAGGCAACCCTCCCCCTTAAATACATTACACTGTTTCACTGGAAGCTAATGCAGTTCCCTCAGCAAAGAGGTGATATGGCATCACCTAGGCTTATGCAGAATTAGTTGCCTGGTTTTGTACCAATTTTAATCTGTGGTTAAAGCCCTCCGGGAGGCCCAAATAAAGGAAATTTGTGTAGTCTATTCTAGAAATCACGCAATAATTACCTGAACAAGGGAATCAGGAGTCAGGAATCTACCTATTTTCCTAGTTTTACCCAATTTCACTCAACCTCACCCTCGGGCTTCATGGACAATTTATCAATAGGAACCCTGAAGCTCTTCACTGCAGTTTTCGGCTGGGGTGAGCAACTCATCACTGCAGACCAAAAACTGGGATTCCATGACATATTTGAGAAACTGGTGATGACAATTTCCGTTTTATCGGAATTTAATTTTATCTGGTTACTGTTCATCCATTTGTGGATGAACAATAGCATATTCTGAAAGGCAGTACTAGATACTGGTGAATTGTTGATAGCGAAGAGCAATTGCATATCATCTGCAAAATTGTAAACCATGACCTTTATCTTTGCTAACACATGAACAAGAAGGCGAATATAGAGATTGAAGAGGTGTGAGGACAGAGAAGATCCTTGGGTGACACCACAAAAAAGTTGGACCTGTGAGGAGTTGAAAGGGGGTAGATGGACTGATTGGCAGCAGTCTTTCAGAAAAGATCCAGAAGTACCAACGCCTGAGGATTTCCCGTATCTGCCTTTGTCTTCATATCATCCACAATTGAAGAAATGACAGTTTCAGTGGAATGAGCCATACGGAAGCCAGCTTGCTCTGGATTGAGAAGCTGAGTGTCCTCTGAAAATAAGCATAGCCATCTTGCTCATGTGCTTCCAGACCTTACCTATGTATTGTAGCAGGGATGTAGGTTGATATCTCTTCAGGACACTTGGGTCATCCCCAACTTTCTTTGTTAGTGGAATCACAATTACATCTTAAAATTTTTGAGGACAACCCCTTAATTCAGGGAGTTATTGAGAAGAAAGAAGGCTGGATCCAGGCCAAGAAAAACACCTTCTTCGGGAGACATACATCCTTAGGTTAACCTGACTTTACTTTGGTTAACAGATCCAAAAAATGCTCTTTACTGATGAAAGGTCATTTCTAGAGTGCAGAAGGGTTCCTATTGTTAAATAAGGTTATTGCAGGAGAAGGACTGTAAGGGATACTGTCTTTGAATATTTTAAGATTTTCAATAAAAAAGTTAGTCAGAGCATCACAAAGATTCTAAGAGGGCAAGATCTTGGAGGTAACTCTGTCAGGATTGGATAATTCAATGACAATTCAGAAAATTTCTTTGGACTTATTTGATAAATTGATAATTTTATTTGAGAACAAGACAGATTTGGCTTGAATGATGGACATATTCTATTCTTTAAGGCAGGCGTTGTAAGTTACTTTTTTACTGGGAGAGTAATCCTCTGCCAGCTGCGTTTAGTCCAATGGAGCTCCAGTTTAGCTGCTATTAGCTGTTCAGAAAACAATTTAGACACTTTGGCCCTCATTATGATCTCGGCGGTGAAAACCGCCGAGATCAGTGCTGGCGGTCAAGAGAAGACCTCCAGTGCGACTACCCCCCTGCCGGCCGTATAATGTTTTCCCTGCTGGGCCAGTGGGCGGAAACAATGTTTCCGCCTGCCGGCCCACCAGGGAAAAAGGCCGTAACATTGGCAGCGGCTCCAAATGGAGCCGTCGCATTTGTTGGTGTGCGGAGGGTGCGGCGGCACCTGCTGCGCAGATCACTGCCCGTAAATCGGGCAGTGACCTGCACGATGGGGCACTGCACGGGTGCCCCTGCACTGCCCATGCCAACTGTATGGGTAGTGCAGGGGCCCCCAGGAGTGCCCTAAACCGCCCCAAGATACCCATTCCGCCAGCCTTTCTCTGGCAGTGTGAACCGCCGGGAAAAGGCTGGCGGAATGGGTATCATCATCCAGAGGGCAGCGCTGCTTGCAGCGATGCCCTGTTGAATAGGAATATACTGCCCCTGCCAGCACTGGCTCTGGCGCTGGCGGTGTCTTCCATCGTGGGGTTTTGGGAGGGTCATTATATATGGCGGTCTGGGCCGCCATGCCGGATGGCGGTATTTACCGCAAATGCGGGCAAGGCGGCCCAGACTGCCATGTACATAATGAGCCCCTTTATGTCTTTTTGTTTGTCCGGCCTTCTGAAGAGGGTCAGGGTGTTGCTGGGTTCGGTGAGCCAAGCAGTGGTTGCTTCCTCTTGCTGCTTTACATTGATTGATATATTGGGTGGAGAGATCGCCAATGAAGTACTGAATAATTCATTGTTGACTCTGGCCCAATTTCTAAAAGAAGTTCCTAACACAATAGGGGGTTAAGAAAGAATTAAGCTGGTGAGTAAAAATTGGACTAGGTAATGAGGTAATGGTCAGACCATGCACATAGTATAACGTGAGGTTGATTACCGATATGTTGTATGACCACACCTGGTCTAAAATGTGGTCTTCAATGTGAGTGAGCAGAAACACGTGATGCTCAAAGTTCAGGCTGCATAGCAAAGTTTTCCCATATTCAATAACTAAATGGGATAGAAGTTCCTTTAAGCGAGCATAAAATGGGGCATCTGGCCCAGAGGTCTGGTTATCAAAATGAAGAAAAAAGGGCAGATTGAGGACTCAAGCTTGATTATAAGACTGTCATCAGCTGAAATATTAAAAGACTTCGGTGTGGTAAATTTCAACGTGTTATACTTGGCATCCTTGGCTAGTCTCCCCTAACTTTTTGCATCTGCTTCCTAGGATGTTGTTGTAAGCTGGACTCTGTTTTTGCTGTTTTTGATATTCTGGGTACTTTACCACTGCTAACCAGTGCTAAAGTGCAAGTGCTCCTATGTAAAATGTATGTATAATTTTGATTTACTTGTAAGTCCCTAGTAAAGTACACTAGAGGTGCCCAGTGCATGTAAATAAAATGCTACTAGTGCTCCTGCAACACTGGTTGTGCCACCCACATTAGTAGCCCTGCAAACATGGCTCAGACCTGCCACTGCTGTGTCTCTGGGTACAATTCTAAACTGCCAATTCGACTTGGCAAGTGTACCCACTTGCCAGGCCTAAACCTTCCCTTTTTATACATGTAAGGCGCCCCTAAGGTAGGGCCTAGGTAGCCCCATGGTCAGGGTGCAGGGTTTGTTAAAGGTGGGACACGCACCGATGTGTGTTACATGTCCTAATAGTGAAATGTTGCTAAATTCAGTGTTCAATGTTGCAAGGCATATCTCTCTCATAGGTTAACATGGGGACTGCCTTTAAATATTATTAATGTGCATAGTCCCTTTGAGAGCAGATAGAAATCTGGAGTTTGGTGTCTCTGAACTCACAACTTAAAAATACATCTTTTGGTGGTTAGTTTTTAGATTGTTAGTTTGAAAATGCTACTTTTAGAAAGTAGGAATTTTCTTGCTTAAACCATTCTATGACTCTGCCTGTTTCTGGATTCTCTGTCTGGGTCAGTTTGACAGTTGGGCTGGTTGTGAATCCCCTCTAGACATTGAGACAAAGGGAGCTGGGGTGTAGCCTGCATATCCCGGTGAGTGGAGAAAGGAGTGGTCTCTTACACCTGAATGGGCTGTGCCTGCCTCTCACAATGCAGTCTCCATCCCACTGGTGTGTGTCTGGGGCAGAGCCTGAGCAAGGCAGGATCTTGTGAACAACAGACACTTTCCTTTGAAGTAGGCCTACTTCAAAGACAGAAAGGGGCATAAGTATTAGACCCAAAAGCCCTGAAAATTAGATCACTTCTGGATTCAAGAAGAACCTCTGTCAAGGAGAAGAGCTGAAGAGCTAAGGAAAAGTGCTGCCCCTGCCTGTGACTGTGCATTGTTGGGCTATCCTGCAGTTGCTGCTTCGGCCTGTAAAAGGGGACAAAGACTGGACTTTGTTGTGCATTCCTGCTTGAGAAGAATCTCCAAGGGCTTGAACCGAGCTTGCCTCCTGTTTTGAAGTCTCAAGGCCATCAAAGACTTTCTCTGCTATCATTTGGACTGTCTGCTGAGACTCCTGTCCAGCCAAGTGGTGTCCTATCTAGTCCCTGGGCCCTTGAAAGATGAAGTTGTCAGGCAAGAGCTGAAAATCCATGTACAGAACACCGTATGGGGAACTTTTTCGACAGACCATCTGCAATGCGGCTGATAAACGATACGCAGCTGGCTTCACAGCTAAAATCATCCCTCCACCTGCATCGCGGCTGGGAGATCGATGCATCGCGGCTGGAGATGTGATGTGCAACACCCACTTGCAGCTGCTGCTAATGATGCAAACTCCACACAGAGTGGTTTCCATCACTGTACGACAGGATTGTCCATGCAACCTCCCTGGGCATCAAAGTCAAACTGACTGTGCGGATCCGAGGTGCCCCGTATGGAAATTGACGCATCGCTCTCTTGCGAGGGAGAAAGATGACGCATCGCCAACGCGACCGGAGAACAATCGACGCACGGCCTCATTTGTGAGGAAGGAATCAATGCATCAATGCCTTTTCCAATGCAAGCTAACCTGTGCGGCTTTCTTTTTGACGTTAACTAGGTGTTTTGTGAAAAATCAATGATATAGAGTAAAACTTTTATTCTTTTGAAAATACATATTTTAACTTGTGTATGTTGGATTTTTGTCATTTTGGTCTTGTTTGATTTAGATAAATATTACCTATTTTTCTAAAATGGTGTGGTGTCCATTTTGTAGTGTTTTCACTGTATTACTGAATGTGTTGGTACAAATACTTTACCATTGCTTCTTAGTTAAGCCTGCCTGCTCATGCCAAGCTACCAAGGGGATGAGTGGGGGTTAACTGAGTATGATTCTCCTTTTCCCAGACTAGAGTGAGGGTCCTTGCTTGGATAGGGGGTAATCTGACTGCCAACCAATGACCCCATTTCTAACACAAGCTGTTCACGATTAAGACCGCCACTCCTCCACCTGGTTTACCAGTGGGTCTATTAGCCTGGAGTATATAACAGTTTTCTGGGAGAACTGGTAATATATTGTGAGAAGAGTAATCAATTAACAAGGTTTCTGACAGAAACAATATGTCAGGTTTGTTGAAGTCCATTAGTTGAAATAATTCTAACAGGTGTTTAACTATAGAGCTGGTGTTAAGATTGAAGACTGAGATCCGTTTTATGGTGTTAGCAGCCCCACTGCTAATCCCAATAATGGGAAAATCAGATTTAAATCGCTCAGTAGCTGAACCAGTCTTTATAAGTAGCCCTATGTTAGAGAGGCATAGTAAGATTAATCAGTCAGGTTGGAATCTTACCAAATGGAGATTTCTGAGTTCAGTTGAAGCATGGGAGAGTTTTTTAACATAATGGCTGGCCCTAGGTCCCGGTCGGTCTTGATCGGGTGCAGACAGACATGTCTGTGGCATGCCTTTGGCGGGCCAATGGTGCACCTACTGTGCATATCCACTGCACAACTGCACCGCTGCCAGCATTTAGAGCTGCAAACAGATTTCATCAAGCTACCCCTGATTGATTCCCCCTGACCAATCAGCAAACAACATGAGGGCAAGCTACAGTCTATGTCACTGAAACTGGAGGATTTTGAGAACTGGATGTGATCTAATAACCTCTGGGAGCTGAGGATATCAGAGAGGAGTGAGGGGGATGACCCCAGACGATACTTTGTTTATCTGTATCATTAGTCCTTTCCCCAACTCAGCGGCTGAGATATAGACTGCCAAGAACAGGGTACACACAGGTTCCTGTGCCATAAACCTATACAAAGCTGCTCTGCTAAATATGCAACAGCTATTCTGAATCACATGGGAACTTTATGTTCCAGCATCTTATCTTCCAGCTGGCCCACCCCAACAAACCAGTCAAATCCTGCTGAGTAGACTTCTTTGTAAGGTCCAACGTCTGTCATGAAACAGTGGAGCACACGACGACTGCAAGAGACAATACCATATTTTCTGAAGCTTGGGGGTATGGTATATTTTCTGGAACCTGCTCAATTGAGGATTACCTATAAGGGCCAAGTAACCTGTTGCCAAGACCTAGAGAAGGCTCAGGACTTGATGAAATGATGGAGAGAATCTATAGGCTAGATGCCTTGTAGCTTTGACTCTAGTACTCAATCAGGGATTAGAGAAACACATTCTTGATCAATTTTTGATTGATATTGTTTTTGGGATGTCACATGGGATCTCTGTGCCCCTGAGTTATTCTCAGGCATTTTATGGCTTTTTTCTTCAGCTCCTCTTTGGCATTTTCTCTTCTTCCTCCCCTCCCTCTTTCTATCTACATTTATGATAGCCTTGCTCTCTTGCCTTTTTTATTTTAACTTAGTAAGGGAGTATTTTTGCTGTTATTTTAGTTTTATTTCATAGGTAAATTGGCTGTTTGTGGAATATTCTACACTTAGCTCAGATTGTCTGAGGTGTCTACATATACTTTGAAATGATAGTATGTGTTAGAAATGGAGTCTTTGGTTGGCAGTCAGGTTACACCCTGTCCAAGCAAGGACCCTCACTCTAGTCAGGGTAAGTCACACACAATACAAATTATCCTGTACCCACCCTCTGGTAACTTGGCACTGAGCAGTCAGGCTTAATTTAGAAGGCAATGTGTAAAGTATTTGTGCAATAATCATGCAATAACACAGTTTAACACCACATAAATACACCACATAGGTCCTCATTACAACCGTGGCGGTAAATGCCACCTACCGCCGTGCTGACGGCTGCCAACATACCGTGCCCGCGGCGGTATTCCGCTACGGGTATTATGACCCACACTGAGAATTCTGTCACTATACAGACATCCACACAAGTCCGCCAGCCCAAAGGTCAGTGATAAACTGGTGATAGCAAAACCCACACTGTTACGCCAACAGGAATACGCCCACAGTATCATGACCCACAAATCACTGCGGTGGTCTTTCAAACGCGGTAAACCATTGGAGGTACACACCGCTGGGCTCAAAATACACACACATTTACAAAACACCACCACATTGGACAATTCAAACTACACACCTGACACATTTACACACACCACACCCACACACTCACACCACTATAAAACACACACTTACATTACCCACAACCCTTTAAACGAAAAACAAGATTGCTAACACAGAGAGACACAAGCCAGGAGCACCCACTCAATCTGAGCCACAGTACACCATCATCCATACACCATCCACACACATCACAGCACACACCCCAACACATCACCCCACACATCACCCATCCTCACACATATCACTCACACCACATCCATGGCACCCCAAAGACAGCCCAGGTTTTCAGAGGAGGAGCTAAGGGTCATGGTGGAGGAAATCATCCGGGTAGATGCACAACTATTCGGATCACATGTGCAGCAGTCATCCATTGCTAGGAAGATAGAGCTATGGCGGAGAATTATGGACAGGGTCAACGCCGTGGGACAGCACCCCAGAACAAGGGATGACATCAGGAAGAGGTGGAACGACCTACGGGGAAGGTGTGTTCTGTGGTTGCAAGACACCAGGTAGCAATACAAAGGACTGGCGGTGGACCCCCACCTCCTCCCCAACAACTAACAACATGGGAGGAGCAAGTCTTGGCAATAATGCATCCTGAGGGCTTCACAGGAGTAGCAGGAGGAATGGTCTCTGGTAAGGCAAATCTTCACTACTTTATCCCCCCCACCCTACCTGCATGCCATCAAAAACTCCTACCCCTACCCTCAGCCCATCACTCCACCACCTCACACATTCCCCACCATCACAACCCACCCATCCCAATACCAAGCCCTGCATGTAACACCAATGCATAGACCCCCAACACAGACCTGCATGGACACCTACCACAACAGCATGCCCAGTAGAGAGATTCACCCAGCCCACAAAATCACAAATCACACAAGGCCAAGCTGACAGGGAAATCACAATCATACAGGGAAACACATCCATGCCCAAGATGGCACACGCAGATACAATAACACCGCATTTGCATCCCCAGAGGACCCATACTCAACGTCACCGGAGAGGAGGAGCCAGTTACATCCAGTCCCCCCCTGAAGAGGCCCACAGTGATGACAGCAGCTCTGTATGCCGGGATCAGGATGACCACCCTGGCCTATCTGGGACCTCTGGGCGGTCAGTTCCCCTGCCGCAGTCCCAACCCACCACAGAGCCTCCCCCCTCAGGAAACACCAGCACAGCACCCACCCAGCGGGCCCATGCCACTGTCCCCAGGACACGTCAATCAGCAGTGTGTCTACCACAACAGGGACCCCACGCAACCCCACAAACCCAGGATGATCAGGGAGTCAGTGGCAGTGGGCACATGGTTCAGGGGACAGAGGCACAGGACAACAGGGAAGCTGGGAGGACTGCTGTGTGACAGGGGCAGGACAGGCCCAGGGAACCCACTCTCCACAAGGCACTCTCCCACATCCTGGGAGCATACCACCATTCCCAGTAGACGATGTGCCAGATACTGGCCAAGTTGCAGGAGACCCAAATCAAATCAAATCAAAACATTTATGAAGCGCGCTACTCACCCGTGAGGGTCTCAAGGCGCTAGGGGGAGGGGGTTACTGCTGCTCGAAGAGCCAGGTCTTGAGTTGCCTCCGGAATGCGATTTGGTCCTGGGTGGTCCTGAGGTTGGTGGGGAGGGAATTCCATGTCTTGGCCGCCAGGTAGGAGAAGGGCTGCAGGAGCCAGCAGCTGCAGGATGGACAGTACCTGGGGATCAGGGCTGACCTAAAAAACATCTACACCATCCTGGTCACCATTGCAGGGGTGCTGGCTGATATGGGCAAGACCATGAGGGAGGCAGTGGCACAACAACGGGCACCTGACACTAGCCAAACTGATGAACAGCCTTCCACCTCCGCCAGCGCTAGTGGACAGGAGCCCCGCCACAGGAACAACAGGCCACCAGCACCCCGTCCCCTCCAGAAGGAGAACCACCGCACAAATGGTCCCTGCGATCCAGGCAGAAGCCAGAGAACATTGCCAAGACCCCTGCCAGGAAATAAGACTCTCCTGATTGTCACCCTTCTGTCCCACTCTGTCACCCTGTCCACCTTGAATTGCCATTACTCCCCTTCCTATACCCCATTGGACAATGCACCTGTGATACCAAGAGACTGGGCTCTACCATCGACTTTCCTCCACCATCAGCACAGCCCATTGCACATCCCCCTCTACTTATGAGCACTTATATAAACACCCTTGGAACAAATACTAATCTGGAGTCTGACAAATGATTCACTTATATATGAGTACAACATTATCAAAGCATTGCAACTCAAATGTACAGTGAAATATATTTTGGAATTACCTTTGCTGGGCAGCAGTATACATAGCAGGAGCCAGAGTGGGGCACAGAGATCTGAAAATAGAGATGCCAAAGGGTACAGTCAGTGGCCATAGACATAGGGAAACAGTTTGCCATGTACAATGTCCAACAGAAAACTGAAATGAAAAGTGAACTTACAGTGTCTTACCTGTGTGTCACTGGAAGTACTGCTGAATTATATTGCTTCTATTGTCAACATCTTCTTCCTCTGCCTCCTCTTCCTCACTGCCCACTAGCTCCACCCCTGCCACAAGACCATCTCCAGGCACAACCTCCTGCAGAAAAGACACCTGGAGTCTCAAGGCCAGGTTGTGCAACTTGCAACATGCAACGATGGTCTGGCACACCTTCTTGGGTGGGTAGTACAGGGATCCACCTGTCAGGTGGAGGCACCGGAACCTGGCCTTCAGGAGGCCAAAGGTCCTTTCAATAATACTCCTGGTACACCCTTGTGCCTCATTGAACGTTCCTCTGCCCTTGTCCTGGCATTCATCACTGGGGTCAGTAGCCATGAGAGGTTGGGGTAACCAGAGTCACCTGCAAATATCGAGGGACAACTGTTAGACACACACTAACCCTTAGGGACAACCCCATACCCAGACACCTACTCTTAGTGTGTGGGGACCTTGGGCTCACCTATTAGCCACTGCTATTCCTCAAGATAAAGGCATCATGCACAGAGCCAGGATTTTGGCATTCACATGGGAGATGTACTGGTCCGCCAAGCACACCATATGCACATTCATAGAGTGATAGCTTTTTCTAATCCTGAAAACTTGTTCATTTCTCCAGAGGGGGGGGGGGGCACAAATGCCACATGTGTACCATCAATGGCACCAATGATGTTGGGGGTATGTCCCAGGGCATAAAAGTCAGATTTCACTGTGGCCAAATCCCCCACCTGGGGGAACTCGATGTAGCTGTGCATGTGTATCAGCAGGGCTGACAACACTCTGGTCAACACATTGGAGAACATTGGCTGGGACAACCCTGATGCCATGGCCATTGTTGTTTGGAAGGAACCACTAGTCAGGAAATGGAGCACTGACAGGACCTGCACTAGAGGGGGTATACCTGTGGGCTGGCAGGTTGCTGACATCAGGTCTGGCTCCAATTGGGCACACAGTTCTGTGATTGTGGCACGATCAAGTCTGTAGGTTCTCATAATGTGTCTGTCCTCAATTGTCGCAATGTCCACCAGGGGTCTGTACACGGGAGGATGCCGCCATCTCATAATCAGCCTCAGCGGTTGAAAGCTATGGAAGAAAACGGTGAGCAGAGGGTCATATTCACACATCTATTGCACTAATGATGATTTGTTTACTTTAGAGAAACAAGATGTGAATCCCAGAATCTGTTGCTGTGCCAATGTCTGCTGTGACGCAGTTAGGTGCCATGCCCTCTGCCCCCTGAAATGGCAGCTGCCTGACCTGTGAGGAGGGACAAGTGGAAATGAGGTAATTACGCTGACGTTGTGTGCCGTCGCAGTAGGCGTTCGAAGACCGCTGCGCAACTTCGCATTGGTTATCATTCGGCCCTATGGGTTCCAGGAGCCAATGCCGATGTACGCCGGCGGTGACGGTACGCACCACCGCGGACGTCATTGCCATTTTCTATCTGTTCACTGACTTGCTACCTGACCTTCAACAGGAGAGGACCTACATTGCAAGTGCTGCTGTGACCTGTGCCTGGATGCGACAATGGCTCATGTGACTGGGGATAGAGCCCCTGTCTTCAATGCGGAGGAGTTGGGGAAACTGGTGGATGGGGTCCTACCCCAATACACATTACTCTACGGTACTCCAGACAAACAGGAAAGTACACTGTGAGCATGATGCATGGGCCATGAATGGCCAGAGTGCTGCATGTAAGGTGGTCAATGTATGTGCATCAGGGGATGGGAGGGATATGGTGGGTCATGAGTGTGATGGTCCGGACGGTTGACTAATTCACTTTTCTTCTGTCTTTTACATGCAGGTCAGCGCCCACCAGAAAAAGGGTATTTGGCGTGCCATCGCCAAGGAGGTGCGGACCTTGGGGTCTTTGACAGGCGAAGCACCAACTGCCGCTGGGCAAAGAAGACGGCGGAGGCACAGCTGGGGCTGGCCTCCCAACGAGGAAGGGGTGCCCGTCGCACCATGACCCCCCCTGATGTTCCGCATCCTGGCGGTGGCCTATCCGGAGTTGGATGGGCGCTTGAAGTCATCACAGCAGCCACAAGGGGGTGAGTACAGATTCTGAATCCTGACTTTGCACATGTTAAGAGGTATCTGAGTGGGGGATGTGGGCTATGGTTGCCCCTAGGCCAGGGCGAAGATGGCAGGGTAGGTCCCTTATTGGGCAGGCTCTAAAGCACTCCTACCCCAATAGTGTTAGTGGGAATCTACTACTGGGAAGGGTCCTGTGGGTCTCTCGGTCTGCAGCTAATGGCGTTAGCATTGTACCCCATGGGCTGGTGACTATCTTAGCAAATGATTGGGGATTGCCTAGTGCATAGGGCTGCTCCCTGTGTGTTGTGTACACCAACGCTAGTGGTGTTGCTGGCTTTGACCAAGTGTTTCCTCTGTCTCTCCCCCTCCTTTTTGTTTTGTCACCCTGTCCTTGTGTCCATTAGCATCATCTGGCGAAGGAGCAGTTGGCACCGGCGACGGAGGGAGCTGCATCCCACATGGGCCTGGAGGCCAAATCCACCGACGGTGAGGGCACCAGTGGAACGGAGGGCAAGAGGAGCACCACAATGGGGACAGGAGGGGAGACCACAGACAGCGACTCCTCCTCCGATGGAAGCTCCCTGTCGGTGATGGACACCTCTGTGCCCACCCCAACAACAGATACACCCACCACCCCCCTACCAGCACTACCCTCCCAGCAGCCCCTCAGCGTGTTTACTGTGCCCGCTCACCCAGGAGGATGGGCATCTCCTTTGCCCCAGGTACCTCAGGCCCTGCCCCAGTCAGCCCTGCTGCCCTGAGTGAGGAGGCTATTGACCTCCTGAGATCCCTCATTGTTGGGCAGTCAACCATTCTGAATGCCATCCAGGGTGTCGAGAGGCATTTGCAACAAACACATGCATACCTGGAGGGCATTCACTCTGGCGTGGCGGGCCAACAGAGAGCATTGCAGGCTCTGGCCTCCGTACTGATGGCAGCCATTGTCCTAGTCTCTAGCCTCCCCACTTCAACTTCCTCTGCCCAGTCCCAATCCCCTCAACCCCAGCCTATCCCAAGCACACCTTCAGACCAGCATTAAACCAAATCAACACACAGAAGTGGCTCAGGCAAACACAAGCACCACACATCATCCCAAAGGCACTCACACAAGCACCATTCCCATGCAGACACACCAACATCCACTGCCTCCACTGTGTCCCCCTCCTCCTCCACGTCCACCTCCCTCCCAGTAGCATATCCACTCACACCTGCATGCAACACATTTTCATCCACTCCCTCCATCACCAGCACTCCCGTCACTACTCACCCCTCACTGGCAGTCACCACCCCCACATCCATGTACACGTCCCCTGTGTCCTCTCCCAGTGTGACTGTGACCCCTCCTCCCAAAGTACACAAACGCAAGCACCCACCCACCCAACAGCAATCCACCTCACAACAGCATCCAGCCCATGCACCTTTACCCAAACTCAGCAGACAGACACCTCCTACAACCACTCCCTCTTCCTCCATTCCCAAACCCTCTCCCTCTTCCCGCCCCAGTGTGTCTAAAAAGCTTTTCCTGGCAAACATTGACCTCTTCCCTACCCCTCACCCCCATCCTTCCCCTCGGGCAAGGGTGTCCAGAACCCATGCCAGTACCTCAGCCACCAAGTCGGCGTCCGCTGTGGTACCTGCAACTCACAGAGGCTCAAAGGGGGCAACCGTCAGCCCAGCCAGTGTGCCACCAACCCCTGCAAAGGACAAAACCATTCTGCCACCTGCCAAGGTGAATAAGGGGACAGCATGCAGCAAGGGCAAGGAGCATGACCCACCCAGCAAGGCCTCCTCCAAAACTCCAGCTGCCAGAGCCAAGGTCATAACAGCATCTGCCAAGGTGAGGAAGGAGCAGAAAACCCAAGGCAAGGCACTTCAGCCGTCGGAGGCTGCAGGTGAGCACTTGGTGCCCACCAGCACAACCGCCAGCCCCGCCACCTGCACCGCGGGCAGCACCGCCAGCAGCCCCACCACAAGTACGACCACAAGCACTGCCACCTGCACCACCGCTAGCACTACTACTGTAAGCAGCAACATCCCCAGTGAGCAGCCATTCGAGGGTGCAGGAGAAGGTCTGGAGCCTCCCTCCACCACTGGCAGCACCGTCACGTGCACCACGGCCAGCACCTCCAGAAGCCCCGCCGCAAGCACCGCCACCTGCACCGCTGACAGTAGGACCACTACCAACAGCAGCAGCCCCAATGGGCAGCTGTCTGAGGCTGCAGGAGACGGGCTGGAGCCTCCCACCACCAGTGGCAGCACCCCCACCAGCCCCGGCACTACCACCAGTTTGCAGCCTTAACTGCCGCAGGATGGAGTCTAGCCCTGCCTCCATGGACTATCATGCAACCTGGTCCCTGAAAATCTCGTGCCTCAGACACCCAGGTGAGGGAATGTGAACTGTCACACCCCAAGTGCTGCATTACTGGGCACAAGGCCCCCTTCAGAACCAGTGGAGATATGCATCCACTTACCCCATCCTTAGCAGGATGAAGCACACTGGGCACAAGGCCCCGTCCAGAACCAGTGGAGATATGCATCCACTCACCCCCTCCTTGGCAGGATAAAGCGCACTGGGCACAAGGCCCCCTTTAGAACCAGTGGAGAAGCCATGCACTAGAGAGACTGTGGCATTGCACTCCCCAGGACCAAGTAGTGGGCAAACCACCCACTAGAGAGACTGTGGCTTTGGCATTGCACTCCCCAGGACCAAGCAGTGGGCAAACCACCCACTAGAGACACTGTGGCGTTGCACTCCCCAGCACCAAGCAGTGGGCAAACTACCCACTAGTGAGACTGTGGCTTTGCATTCCCCAGGACCAAGCAGTGGGCAAACAACCCATTTGAGAGACTGTGGCTTTGCACTCCCCAGGACATCACTGTGGGCATGGAGCACCCTCCAGGAGCCGTAATGTTGTCCCATCTTCTGGCTGATGTGCCCCCCACCTTCCCTGTCCCCCTGAGGTGCCTGTGTGTTTTTGACCTGATGCCCCTGCAGTGTTCCCTCTGTATTGAGGCAGGAGTCAATTGTGGGCTTGGCCCATGATTTTTGACCCAGTGGCCCACGGACATTTGGGAAGGACAATGTACGGCCTTATGTACATATTGTATATTTTTGTAAATACTGTTTTTCTATTTGTTATGTATATCTGCCTATTTCTAATATATCACTGATTTGACTCACTTCATTTTGTCCTTGCGTTCTTCCAGGGGTTACGGGGTGTAAATATAATGTTGTTGCATGTGTTTGTGTGTACGGTGTTGTGGGTGAAGGTATGGGTGGGGGTGTGGCGTGTTGTGTGTGTGTGTCACTCTCTTTTTCCTCCCCCCCGTGTACTAGGTGCAGTACTCACCATGGTCGTCACCGCCGCCTTTGGTATTCCTGGTAGATGAGGAGGTAGACCAGCATGGGCAGGACCTGTAACTCTGGCTTAATGCTGTCCTGGTTCTTCGTTGTGTGTCGAGAGATGAGTGGTTTCCGTTATGTGTTGTGTTTCTGCCTTGCTTTTGATGGCATTGGTACCGCCCCGGAAAAGCTGACGGATTGGCGGGTTGTGATGGGGTGGCGGTACATTGTCTTCCGTCTGTCTGTTGGCGGCTACCGCAGTGGTGTGTGTTGCTACCGCCATGGCGTTCGGAGTGTTAAAGTGGCTGTCTGTGCTGGCGGTTTCAGCCGTGGTCATGATCCCATTTTTTTTACTGCCGGTCTGTTGGCGGTATTACTGCCACTTTAACACCGACCGCCAGGGTTGTAATGACGGCCATAGTGTTTACAAAAATGTATTATATTTATCTGGTTAAATGCAGTACACTTTGAATTATCACTGTGGGAAATGATAAATGAAGTCTTTAGTCTTTAAAAAGCAACAAATACCTCTTGCAAGCACAATGTACCTGGTTTGCGTTCAAATTCTTCGCAAGGAGGAGATGCGTGGAAAACAGGGAGGTGCACACAGACAATGCGTCATTGCGTTTTAACACAGGGCAGGCTGTGGTTCGATTTCCGGCGCATAGACTGGGATTCTCGTTGGGTTGCGGGGTTTTTGGACCTACGTGGGTAAGGTGCAGAAAAATCCTGGGTGTGCAGGACGAAGTCACATGGGCTGCGTCGATCCGGTGGGCGATGCGTCAAAATTTTGGTCGCATGGCAGGCGCTGCATCGATTCTTCTCGCAGGAAGTCAGGCTGTGTTGTTCTGGTTCAGCTTTGAGTCGATCCAGTGGGCTGTGCGTCGAAGTTCCACTCGCAACCTGGTGCTGTGTCGATTTCCTCTCGGGGAGCCGGGTTGTGTCGTTCCAGTTCGGTGTGCAGTGATTTACTCACAGCGATGCAGGCTATGCGTCGTTTCTTGCAGGCTGTGCGTCAAATTTTCACCGCACAAGGAGTTGTTTGTAGGATGAAGTCTTTTTGGTCGCGAGACTTCAAGGAACCGGAGGGAGCTCTATCCAAGCCCTTCTCAGCAGAACCAGAGGGAAGCAAGGCAGCACAGCAACAGCAGGACAGCAGTCCTTTGCAGAAAAGCAGTCAGGTGAGTCCTTTGGGCAGCCAGGCAGTTCCTCTTGGAAGGTTGCAGGTTCTGGGTCAGGGTTTCTTCTTCAGTGGTATCTTGTCCAGAAGTGTCTGGGTTGGTAGGGTCAGAGGTCGTGTTTAAATAACCAAATGTACCTTTGAAGTGGGCGAGACTTCAAAGAGTGGCTTGGAAATGCACAAGGTCCCCTTTCAGTTCCATCCTGTCTGCCAGGGTCCCAGTTGGGGGTTTGAGTATGAGGCCCTCCACCCTCCCAACCCAGGAAGACCCATTCAGTATGCAGATGTGTGTAGGTGTGACTGAGCATCCTGTGTTTGGGTTGTCTAAGTGAAATGCACAAGGGAGCAGTCAACTAACCTAGCCAGATGTGGATTGTAAGGCACAGAAGGATTTAATTGTAGAGAGATGCTCATTTTCTAAAAGTGGCATTTCTAGAATAGCAATGATAAATCCAACTTCACCAGTCAGCATGATTTTGTATTACCATTTTGGCCATACTCAATATGACCTTGTTACTTCTTTCAGATCCGACTCTACCACTCAAACAGTATATGAGGGTAGCTCTAATGCTACCCTATGAAAGGAGCAGGCCTCACTGCAGTGTAAAAATGAATTTATGAGTGTTACACTACCAGGACATACAGAACACACATGTTCATGTCCTGCCTTTTTCTTACATAGCACGCTGCCCTACGGGCTACCTAGGGCCTAGCTTAGGGGTGACCCATATGTAGAAAAAGGGGAATTCAAGGCTTGGCAATTACTTTTAACTGCCAAGTCAAAGTGGCAGTGAGACTGCACACACAGGCCCTGCAGTGACAGGCCTGAGACATGGTTAGGGGGCTACTTATGTGTGTGGCACACCCAGTGCTGCAGGTCCACTAGTAGCATTTAATTTACAGGCCCTGGGCACATGTTGTGCACTTGACTAGGGACTTACAGGTGATTCAAATAAGCCAATTGGGTATGAGCCAATGTCACCATGTTTTTAGGAGAGAGCAGATGCACTTTAGCACTGATTGGCAGAGTCCTAAAGCCAGCAAAAAAGGAGGTCAGAAAAAAAGGAGGAAGAAGGCAAAATGTTTGGGGGTGACCCTGCAGAAAGGCCATTTTCAACATATCCCCCTTCCAGCCTAAAGCCAGGGTAGGCTAATCAACACTCTGATGGACTTTCCTGCTTAAGGCGATAGAACATGGACAATGGCCCATTACTGCAGGGGCACTTGCCAGTTTAACTCCTTTCTGAACACAGTGAGGGTCCTCTGTCTATACTTTCTGGGGCCACTGAACTGACCTATGGGGAACCCTTCTCCTCATCAGAGGACCCTATCTGTGACGCTCCTAACTTTAATTTGCTCACAGATGCATCCCAGTATGCAGACAGTACCACCATGGACAACAAAGTGAGGTGATCCGTTCCACCCCTTGGGTCTGACCTCTGTCCCCAGCCCAGGGAAAACTCTGTCCGCAAGGACAGCAACCAAAAGAGGCCACTGACAGCTGTCAGTGTCAGGAGCCAGGCCCCAGACCATCCACTCCATAGTGGAAGCCCAGAGCAGGGCCACTGGGCAAGCTTCTCCTCCAGTCTGGAAGCTGGTAGGGAGTTTCCTACCAGCCTGAGGATTCTCTGAGGTGTCTCAGAATGGGGGGCAGTAGCCCCAGGGGTCTGGTACCCCTTCTCCACTCTACCTTCCTCCAGTTCTGGGATGGTATCCTGACACTGGTCAATCAGCCCAGGGTCTGTACCTGAGGCTGAACAGGAGACAAGGGTGAGTCCTTCCTCACCTTGCCGCTACATCTGGCCTCACGTACCCTCCTCTGGGGAGTGGTACTGCCAGACAACTGAACTGTCAGGGCACCCTTAGGGGTCACCCCTCTCAGTTCTCCTGCCACTAGGGGTAACTCATTCCCCGGAGGGTAGTCAATGGGCATCTGGGGACTAACTATGACCTGCCTCTGGGTCACCTCCCCACCCCACTCCAGGGATACCAGGGCCATGGGGCGGAAGAAATTCTCCCCATGGGCTGGAGTGACCCTACACACCTGGCCAGTGTACTGCTCGGTGAAACTAGTCTCTCCACCATCATGGTAAGACTAACCCTGTGTCCCTCAGAGCAGTGACTGGAACCCCATTCACTCCCACCTGGTGGAAGTGATGACTCCTACCCTAAGGGATCGCCAGCTTACCCTCTGAGTCTATCTCCCAACTGAAGGCGATGAAGGCATGGTCTACGACCTGCCCCTGGGGTCTACTTTCCCCTAAAGCCACATTGGCCACCCCTGTAGAAGTCCCACCAGTGGGTGAATTCTTTGGACAGAGAGAGTCCATCTTCCCGTGCCCTAGCTGGGAGCACTCAAAGCAGCTGGGATGGGAATAGGATGCTTTGGGGCACCACCCACCAGAACCACCACCCTGTTTCTCAGATGGGGCATGGGAATCCTTTCCTCCCCCCTTACTCTGGGACTTGTCTGGGTCATCTTTAACCTCCCCCTCACTCTGTTGTGGGAACTGGAACCACCCTTCTTGGGGTCACTCCCAGGTACCTTGTTGGACACTCTGGTTCTAACCCAGAGGTCCGCCTCCTCAGCATGCTTTCTAGGATCAGTCATCTTACTGTCAACCAGGTGCTGGCACAACTCTGTAGAACAAATACTGACCATATGCTCTCTCAGAATTAAATTAAGTAACCCTGTGTAATTGTTTACTTTACTGCCCCGCACCCATCCATTCAGTGCCTACCGGCGAAATCAAAAAAGTTTACCCAGTTCTGTGTGGAGAGTTTAGTGCTGTCCCTGAACCTCTGATGGCACTCTTAGGTGTCACCCCAAACTTGGCAAGCAAAGCAGTTTTCATGGGTGTGTATCTGTTTTTATCCTTAGGATCCAATGCAAGGAGTGTGTCCCTCCCCACTATTGGTAGATACCACCAAAAGGCCGCCCCCCCATTGCTCCTCAGAGACCCCATGAGCCCTTAGTGCAACCTCATAAGCAGCCAACCACTTGTCAATGTCATCTCCCACCACATAACTTGGCACTAAATTTTTGGGTATACGAACCTTCCTTTCCCCAGCAGGTCCTGCATGTATGCTGCCACCATCACTGCTGGATTCAGACTGTCTCGCCTTAATATCCAGCTCCTTGAGACTCAGTTCACGAGCCAACAAAAATGTATTTTCAGCCAAGGCTCTCTCAGCCTCTCACTCTGCTTTCCTTTCCTCTGCTTTCATGTTTAACTTTGCCATTTGTAGTTGAAATTCTCTTTCCTCTCTCTTTTCCTCTGTGGTCAGGCCATGGCTAGAGACACCGCTCCCTGGTTTACTAGGGGGCACAATGCCAGGGGTAACATCCCCCACTACTGACAAAAAATCCTGTGAGGGACCATCCTCTGGAACCTCCTCCTCAACATTCTCATCTGAATGGGTTTCTGCCCAGACCCTCAGCACCCTGGGTAGATAATCTGATCCCCTTGCAGAAACACTTCAGCTGTTTAACAGTGTATGTCTCCAGCTTGGCTAGGTTAAAATCTTCAGCTCCTGCTTGAGACCCAGTCAGAGACATGTTGAATGAGGATTTAGTTAAAACTGTCAGGCAGAGTCGAAATTGCGGAAAAAGATTTAAAAAAATCAAGTTGACCTTTAACTGTGGGTAGGTAGTGTACACTTAGCTATTGTATGTCACTGCACAAATACAAGTCCTATCCTCAACGCTGATCACCAATGTTAGAAATTGGGTCTTTGCTTGGCAGTCAGGTTACCCCTGTCCAAGCAAGGACCCTCACTCTAGGCAGGGTAAGTCACACACAATCCAAATGATCCTGTGCCCACCCTATGGTAGCTTGGCACTGAGCAGTCAGGCTTAACTTAGAAGGCAATGTGTAAAGTATTTGTGCAATAATCATGCAATAACACAGTATAACACCACAAAAATACACCACACAGGGTTTAGAAAAATATATAATATTTATCTGGTTAAATGCAGGTCAAAACGATTCAGATTTGATAAGTACACTTTGAATTATCAATGTAGGAAATAATAAAAGAAGTCTTTAGTCTTTAAAAAGCAAAAATGTCTCTTGCAAACACAAAGTACCTGGTTTGCGTTCAAATTCTCCACAAGGGGTCGCAGAGGAGGAGATGCATGGAAAACAGGGAGGTGTGCATTGATTTTTCTGCCGCACACAGATGATGCGTTGTTGAGTTTTAATGCAGGGCAGGCTTTGCGTCTATTTCTGGCATGTAGACTGGGATCCTCTTTGGGTTGGGGGTTATTTGGACGCCCCGGATACATTGCAGAGAAATCCTGGGCGTGTAGGACGAAGTCACAGGGGCTGGGTCGATCCGGTGGGCAATGCTTGAAACTTATGTCGCACTGCATGCACTGCGTCGCTTCTTCTCACAGGAAATCGGGCTGCATTGTTCCAGTTCGGCTTTGCCTTGATCCAGTGGGCCGTGCGGCGAAGTTCCAGTCGCAACTCTGGCGCTGCGTCAATCTTCTCTCAGGGAGGCGGGCTGCGTCGTTCCGGTTCGGCGTGCGGTGATTTTCTCACCGTGATGCAGGCTGTGCATTGTTTCTTGCAGCCTGTGCGTCGTATTTTCACCGCACAAGGAGTTCTTTGCAGGACAAAGTCTTTTTGATCCTGAGACTTCATGGAACAGGAGGCAAGCTCTATCTAAGCCCTTGGAGAGCACTTCTCAGCAGAGCTAGATGGCAGCAAAGCAGCAGGGCAACAGCAGGGCAGCTGTCCTTTAAAGAAAAGCAGTCAGGTGAGTCCTTTGGGCACCCAGGTAGTTCCTATTGGCAGGTTGCAGGTTCTGTGTCAGGGTTTCTTCTCCAGTGGTATCTTGTCCAGAAGTGTCTGATGTGGTAGAGTCAGAGGCCCTGTTGAAATACCCAAATGTGCCTTTGAAGTGTGGGAGACTTCAAAGAGTGGCTTAGAAGTGCACAAGGTCCCCTTTCAGTTCCATCCTGCCTGCCATGGTCCCAGTTGGGGGTTTGGCAGTCCATTGTGTGAGGGCGGGCCACTATCCTTTGACATGTAAGTGTCAGGCCCTCCACCCTCCCAGCCCAGGGAGACCCATTCAGTATGCATATTTGTGCAGGTGTGACTGAGCATCCTGTGTTTGGGTAAATCAAACCAGCCAATTGGGAATGAGCCATTGTCACCACGTTTTAAGGAGAGAGCATATGCACTTTAGCACTGATTAGCAGTGGTAAAGAGCGCAGAGTGCTAAAGCAAGCAAAAATGAGGTCAGAAAAAAAGGAAGAAGAAGGCAGAAAGTTTGGGGGTGACCCTGCAGAAAGGCCATTTCCAACAGTATGTATGTATGTATGTGTATTTGTAAAGTGCATTCCGGCCGTAGTATTGAATAGCTGGGCAACAGTTTGTCGAGTGACAGAGAACATAACAAAAGGGAGAAAATAGAGGAGCTACTGAGGAAAGAGCCAGGTTTTCAACTGCTTCCTGAAGGCCAAAAAGTTATGTTCTTTCCTAATTGTTCCAATGTTTGACAGTGGCCACTACAAATTCTTTGTCGTCCCATTTGGCCTTGCGAGTACGAGGGACATGGATCAGGTGAGATCCTCTGATCTGAGCTGATGACCAGGCAAGTACCAGCGAAGCGTAAAAAATGTAAATGTAAATTTGCACTTGTATAGCACACTACTCACCCATTAGGGTCTCAAGGCGCTGTACTCATACCGCTATGGAACCTCTCCTGGCTTTTCCCTGTGAGGTGCCCACTCCTGGGCACCCCCAGGGTGAAGCCAGGCATCCAAGCACTGTTGGGGCCGTTGTGGAGATTAAGCAAGCTATTGCCCAGAGTTGCAGAGTGGGACCCATTAATTAGATTAGGCACTGAGGCGAGAATTATCTGGTCCAAGGGAATTGAGCCCAAGACCTGCAGAAGTGGGACTTGAACCCTGGTCTTGAGCCAAATCTCTGCTTCAGAGTCTGCCGCTCTAACCATTGTGCCACACTTCTCCACTCGTAGAGGAAAGGTATTCAGATCCTAACGAATGAAGGGACTTATGAGCCAAACATAAAGTCTTGAAAATAACACACTTCCAGACAGATAACAAGTGTAGCTGTTGAAGGCTGCCGCTAGCAGAAGCTGAGCGGGGAAGATCTAATATAAAACAAGTGGATGTGTTCTGGATTAATTGAAGTTTGCCAAGCAAGTCTTTATCAATATTTAGCAACAAGGCATTGCAGTAATCTAGTTTGGAGAGCATCAGAGTGAGGGACACTGTGATTCTAAGCTCCTTGGAAAGATTTTTCTCAAAATTTTGAGAGTCCAAAAACAAGCTTTGGGGGTCGAGTTACCTTGAGACTTAAAAGACAGACAGTTGTCAAACATGACCTCCAGATTACTGGTGGAGGTTATGGGGGTAGGCAGGTCGCTGCATGATGGAGGCCACCAACGTGAGCTCCACAAATCCCTACATGAGCCAAAGAGCAAGATCTCTGTCTTGTTGCCATGCATTTTGAGCCAATTAAGACCCATGCATCTGCTAATCTCACTCATGCAGAAATGGAAGCGATCCGGAACTTCCCCCCAGTTCTTATGAATGGGAATCACTAGTTGAGTATCGTCCGCATAAGAGGTGGCCAAAAAGCCAAATGATCAGATGAGTCTGGCCAGTGGGGTTACATACAGTTTAAACAATGTGGGGATAAGAGAGGAGCCTTAAGGGATCCCCACATGGTAATTGATATGAGGAGTTCTGAAATCACCACAGCTTACCATGGTCGATCTGTCCCCTATGAAGGACTTCAGGATATTTAGAGCTGTCCCTCTGACACCTGCTTGATGGAGACGGTGTGCCATGATGCGTGGCGAGATGGTGTCAAATGTGGCAGATAGGTCCAATATTACTGAGATGGCTCCCTGCCCCTCATCAACTAGTCAATGAATTGTGTCCGATGTAGTAATGAGGGCGGATTCAGTGCTATGGGCTTTCCTAAAACTGCTGAGAGGGATCCAGGCTGCCAGAGTCTTGGATAAATTTGGCTAATTCTGCATTAATATGTTTTTCATAGAAAAGATTTTAGTCTGAAAAGGCAGCAGGGCAATGGGCCAAAGATTCTTAAGATCATTTGCCGCTCCATCCCGTTTCTTTTTTAGAGCAACCACTATTTCTTCCTCCCATGATGGAGGAAAAGCGACAGTATTCAGAATCGCCTGGAGTACCGGAACAAGGGCCAATGATACTAGCTCAGGGGCAAGCTGCAATATATGGTATGGGCAGGGATCCCTGGGGGAGCCTGACTTAATACCGATCATGAGCTCTTTGATCTTCTCCAGCCACAGAGGCTGGACATTAGTCAGCAAAGGAAAGTCAGAGCTTACTAAACTTTAAGTGCTCATAGAAGTCAGGTACCCAGTGGTTGAGCAAAGCAGGCTTGGGTTTGCAAAACTTTGTTTTAAAAAAAGTCAGCGACCTTGTTGCAGAATTCTTGAGAATTCTCCAGTTCTGGGGGTATAGAGGGAGACGTGTGGGAATGTACCACTCAAAAAAGTTCTCTAGGAACATTTTTTGCTTCCTTAATTTTATGTGAGTAGAACTAGGTTTTAGCTTTTTTATCGCATTTTTATAGGCACTTAGAACTGTTCTGAGCTTTCCTTTTCATTGGGGTATAACTTCCACCTTTGGAAGGTTGTTGGTGGTGTTTTTTCTGCAGGCTCTTGAGGTCATCAGTAAACCGAGGGCAGCTGTCTTTTTTCTTGGCCAGAAAGCTAGGGGTCCTGAGAGGTGCCAGCTGGTCAATCATTATTTTGACCCCTAGATTAAACCTGTTGGAGGCCGGCAGAGGTAGTTTCTTTGCTGCTTCCTAGCCTAGAGCCAGTGTAGGTCTTAATTGCTGTTTCCTAATGTTGTTCCAAAGTCTAATATGCTTTATGGAGGGCTGGGATACAGAGGGAACATGGATTTCGTCAACCTAAAAGTGCTGAGAAGGTGGTCAGTCCAGTCAAAGACCTTATTCTCCCAAAGGACGCAGTTATCATGACAGTCAAACATCCCAACAAGCAAAGGGGCTGCGCAGTGAGTGGCTGTCGTGACTTTTGACTTCCAGTCAAAACTCATCATGAAGTGCAGGAACTCGTTAATGTGAAAGTCCTGGGTATTATCAAAGTGAATGTTGAAATCCCCCAGAACGATACACTTAGAAGTTATAGATATAGGCTCAATTATAGCTGGCCAATTCTGTAGAATGGTGGAGTAAGGGCCAGGAGGCCGGTAGACCAACAAACCCTCAAAAGCACATTGTTTTTCTGACAAATCCTAAAGAAGACACCCTCATAGATCTCGGATGTAGCATTAATGAGTTCCCAATGGCAGCAGTGAATGGACTTAAAAATGATGGCCAAACCACCTCCTCTACCCGTAATTTTATCAAGTCTGAGGAATGAATAGCCAAGTGGCGAGGCTCCTATTAAGTCAGGGCCGAGTATTCTTTGGCCCAGGTTTCGGTAATGAAGAGGCAGTCTAAATTTTGGAAGACAATCAGGTCTTCTATTTCGGTCTTATGTTTGACCAGGGAACAAGCGTTAACCAGGGCCCAGGTCATGAAGTTAGTAATGACGACCTATATGTTATTACTGCTTTCAAGCACATCCTGTAAAGGAGTGTGAGGGAGAGAGGTGCAAGACTGCGTCACAGGTGTCAAATTACAGTGATCGCAACTCCACTCATCTAAATTATCTGGGGCACCCAGAAGCCCATGCTTGCACCCCTTTCATCCTGCTAAAGCACAAAGGGAATGAGAAGAGTAAGAAAGATGGGCTAACGATTGCTGAACAGGGGCAGAGCCTCCAGCCCCCGGTCCGGTCTGGCGTGGACAGGCGCAGATGGGCTTGCCTTAGGCACGTCCATCGCGCACCCGCGTTGCACATGAAATAAATGGTGCAGGCTCACTCATCACGTGACCACAGGTCAGCAGCTAAACTAATCAGCAGCAGACATCGGCGCACAAAGGACGCCCGATACAAATAGCGAGTCTTATCCCAAAAACATAAGGGAGCAAAGAACTCGCAAGATAGCCCAAGAGAAAAGTGGGAGGGAGATGTAGAGCCAAAGATAAAAACAGGTAAAAAGGGCTCACAATAAAAAAGGTGAAATTTCAATGCAATAATGATAAAAAGTAAGTGTTAGACCTGACAGCCTTAGGGTGGTCACGCCTAACTTTTTGCCTGCCTCCTTCCACTTTGTGGACACTGTTTTTGCTTGTTTTTGGACTCTGTGCACTTTACCACTGCTAACCAGTGTTAAAGTGCATATACTCTCCCCCTTAAAACATGGTGACATTGGTTCATACCCAATTGGCTTATTTAATTTACTTGTAAGTCCCCAGTAAAGTGCCCTACATGTGCCCAGGGGCTGTAGATTAAATGCTACCAGTGGGCCTGCAGCACTGATTGTGCCACCCACATCAGTAGCCCCTTAACCACGCCTTAGGCCTGCCATTGCAAAGCCTGTGTGTGTAGTTTCACTGCCAATTCGACTAGGCATTTAAAAGTACTTGCCAAGCCATAGACCTCCCTTTTTCTACATATAAGTCACCACTAAGGTAGGCCCTAGGTAACCCATAGGACAGGGAGCTATGAAGCTAAAAACCAGGACATATACCTGTGTAGTTTATATGTCCTGGTAGTATAGAACTCCTAAATTCATTTTACACTGCTGTGAGACCTGTTCCTTTCATAGGCTAACATTAGGGATCCCCTCATATACTGTTTGAATGGTATATTCTGATCTGAAAGGAGTAACAAGGCCATATTTAGTATGGCCAGAATGGTAATACACAATCCTGCTTACTGGTGAAGTTGGATTTAATATTACTATTTTAGAAATGCCACTTTTAGAAAGTGAGCATTGCTCCGCACTTAAATCCTTCTGTACCTTACAATCCACGTCTGGCTAGGTTAGTTTACAGCTCCCTTGTGCATTTCACTCAGACTACCCCAAACACAGGATGCTCAGACACACCTGCACACATCTGCACACTGAATGGGTCTTCCTGGGCTGGGAGGGTGGAGGGCCTGACACTTACATTTGAAAGGACAGTTGCCTGCCCTCACACAATGGGGCCCTGGCAGACAGGGTGGAACTGAAAGTGGACTTTGTGCACTTTTAAGCCACCCTTTGAAGCATCCCCCACTTCAAAAGCACATTTTGGTATTTAAACAGGGCCTCTGACCCTACCAACTCAGACAGTTCTGGACAAGATACCACTGGTGAAGAAACTCTGCACCAGACCATGCAACCTGGCAAGAGGAACTGCCTGGCTGCCCAAAGGACTACCTGACTGTTGTTCTGCAAAGGACTGCTGCCCTGTTGTTGCCCTGTTGCTTTGCTGCCCTCTGGCTCTGCTGAGAAGTGTTCTCCAAGGGCTTGGCTAGAGCTTGCCTCTTGTTGCTTGAAGTCTCAGGACCAAAAAGACTTCATCCTGCAAAGAATTCCTTGTGCTGCATACATTTGAGGGACAGCTTGCCAGAAACAATGCACTGCCTGCATTGTGGTGAGAAAATCACTGCATGCCGAACCAGAACGACCCAGTCTGGCTCCCCGAGAGCAGATCAACGCAGCACCAGCATTGTTACTGGAACTTTGATGCAAGGCCCACTGGATCGACGCATAGCCGAGCCGGATTGACACAGCCTGACTTCCTGTGAGAAGAATAGATGCAGCGCCTGTCGTGCATCAGCAATTTCCCTGCATTGCCCACCGAATCGACACAGCTCCTGTGACTTCATCCTGAACGCCCAGGATTTCTCTACATCATCCCCGGGGCTTCCGAATACCTCGAAGAGGACCCAACACAGTGTGCTGGAAATCGACGCACAGCCTTCCCAGCGTGGAAAATAATCGATGCATCGTCTGTGTGTGCCCGGAGAATCCAACGCACACCTCCCCGTTTTCCACGCATCTCCTCCTCTGCGATCCCTTGCGGAGAATTTGAACGCAAACCACGTACTTTGTGCTTGCAAGATACACTTGTTGCTTTTTAAAGCCTAAAGATTATTTTTATAATTCTCTGAAGTGATAGTTCAACTAGTACTTATCAAATCTTGATCGTTTTGACCTGCATTTATCCAGATCAATTTTCTAAACACTGTGTGGTGTGTATTTTGTGGTGCTCTACTGTGTTATTACATGATTTATTGCACAAATACTATACACATTGCCTTCTAAGTTAAGCCTAACTGATCAGTGCCAAGCTACCAGAGGTTTGGCACAGGATAATTTGGATTGTGTGTGACTTACCCTGACTAGAGTGAGGGTCTTTCTTGGACAGGGAGTAACCTGACTGCCAACCAAAGACCCAATTTCTAACAATTCCCTATGGAGATACAGACCACCTAAGCAGTTGGGGTTTTCACCTTTCATCTGTGGAAGCCAACTGAGAGGCCTGTGGTCTGTCTGAACTGTGATGGGAGAACCAAACAAGTATGACCTCAGCTTCTTCAAGACCCAGACCATAGCAAAGGCTTCCCTCTCTATGGCACTCCATTTTTGTTCCTTAGGGAACAGTCTTCTACTTATAAAAGCAACAGGCTGGTCATGTCCCTCATCATTGGTCTGGGATAGGACTGCTCCTAGTCCATGTTCTGAGGTGTCTGTTTGGACAATAAACTTCCTGGAGTAATCTGAAGCTTTCAGGACTGGGACAGAGCACATTGCATCTATCTGAATGTGAAAAGCCTTCTGACATCTCACTATCTAGTTGATCATTTTGGGCATTTTCTTGGAGGTAAGATCTGTGAGGGGGGCACTATGGTGCCATAATCTGTCACAAACCTCCTATAGTATCAGTCAAACCAAGGAATGCCCTGACTTGGGTCTGGGTAGTTGGAGCTACTCAAGCCAAAATTGTCTGGATCGTGGGCTGAACTACCAGGCGGCCCAAGTACACAACCTTTCTCTGCCCTATCTGGCACTTACTGGCCTTGACAGTGAGGCCTGCCTTTTGCAAAGCCTCAAGAACCTTTCCAAGGTGGATCAGATGATATTGCCAGATGGAGCTGTAGACAGGTATATCATCTAGATATGCTGCACTAAAAGATTCAAGCTCAGTCAATACTTGGTTCGCCAACCTGTGGAAGGAAGCAGGGGACTTCTTTATTCCAAAGGGCATGACAGTAAACTGTTAGTGTCATCTTGGGGTGGAGAATGCTGATCTTTTGCCCCAGGGGTCAGTGCAATCTGCCAGTACCCAGAGGGAAGATCAAAGGTACTCAGGCATTTGGCTTCCTCTAACCTGTCTATGAGCTCATCAGCTCTTGGAATCGGATGTGCATTTGTGTTTTGGACTGAGTTGAGGCCCCTGTAGTTTACACACACTACTAGGCCAGCCCAGGGACACTCAGAGGGTTCAATGACCCCCAAAATCCAGCATCTTTTTTACTTCAACTTGGATGCTCTCTCTGACATGATCTGACTGCCTATAGATTTTGTTTTTTGACAGGCAAGCTGTCATCGGTGTCCACATCATGGGTACATCAGTTAGTCCTACCAGTGGTCTGAGAGAATAAGTCAGCATACTAGTTGAGGTCCTGCCTGCAATCAGCCTGCTGTTGACCTGTTAGGGTCTCTGACAAGACCACTCCATCCACAGAACCATATTGTGTGTTGCTGGAGAGGAGATCTCTTCTTCCTGTCCCTCATCTGTAACCATAAGCATGGTCACATACGCTCTGTCAAAATAGGGCTTCAGGCAGTTGACATGTATAATTATTTTGGGATTCTTGCAACTGCCAAGGTCAAGCAGGTAGGTGACCGCCCCTTTTTTTCAAGTATGGGGTAGGGCCCAGATCACTTGTTTTGGAGGGCCCTAGGGGCCCAAATTTTCTGCCCTGGGTAGAACTCCACCAGTGCAGCTTCTTGGTCATGCCTGTGCTTCTAAGGCTCCTGCCTGGCCTGAAGATTTTATTTGCTTTCTCCATGTACTCAGCCATCCTGGAATGTGGGCCAAGTACATAGTCCATAATGTCCTGTTTAGGCTCTTTGAGACGCCTCTCTCAGCCTTCCCTCACAAGACTTAATGGACCCCTAACAGGATGCCCAAACAAGCTAAAAGGGGGAAAACCATACTCCCTTTTGTGGTACTTACGTGTAGGCAAAAAGCAGACATGGAAGTAAGACATTCCATGTCCTTCTGAGTTTTTTAGGGAGTCCTCCAATCACACCTTTCAATTTCTGGTTAAATCTTTCAACTAGTCCATTGGTCTGTGGATGGTATGGGGTAGTGAACTTATAAGTCACTCCACATTCCTACCACGTGTGTTTTAAGAATGAAGACATTACGTTTGAACCCCTGTCTGATACTACCTCCTTAGGAAAGCCAACCCTGGTAAAAATAAACTGGAGGGGTTTGGCCTTGGCAGGGGCAGTGATGATCCTAGGTGGTATGGCTTCAGGGTACCTAGGGGCATGATCGACTACCACCAAAATGTACCCTTTTCCTAAAGCTGTTTGAGGCTCAAGGGGGAAACAATGTCAACTGCTACCCGTTTGAAGGGCAGCTCAACCACAGGTAGTGGGATTAAGGGGGCCTTCATGTGGCCTACAGCATTGCTACTGGCTTGGCAGGTGACACAGGGCTGAAAAGTCCTTCACTTTCTGGGACATTCCAGGTTAGTAAACATGATTAACTAGCCTGCTCCAAGTTTTGTTTTGGCCCAGGTGCCCAGCTTGGGGAGGTCATGGGCTGGAAAGAGAGGGAACTTCCTGTACTGCTGGGACACTACCACCCTCCTGGTTGCATCAGGCTTAAGGTCTCTGCCCTCAGTAAACAAGAGCCCATCCTCCCAATAAACCCTGTGGGTAACACTGACACTACCCTTTTTACTGTGCAGCTTACACCCATAGTCCCCATCCCAACAGACACATGCACATCTACCACTCCATCGCCCAGCACTTCCACCTCCCAGACCCCTAAGACACACAAACACACTCACCCACCCGACACACAGCACACACAAGCATACCTCCCTGAAGCATGTACCCATGACATCCACAAAGCACAGAAGACAACTACTCCTTTGACCTACAAATCCTGACCTCCTTCTTCTGACCGTCCCAGTGTACCTAAGAAACGTTTTTGGTTAGGCCCTGAACTTTCCCCTGTTTCCTCCACCCCATCCCACACTCAAGAGCCCTTCACCCAGCCCCTCCTTCCCACCTCCAAGGCCTTCCCTTCCCCCCGGAACCACCCATACCTCTAACCCCAAGAAGAAGCCCACCCCTCTCAAGAAGAGAACCACCACTCCCAAGCCCAAGCTTAAACCCCCTCCTAAATCCAACCCCCCATCCAATACTCCTTGTGGTGCCTGCCAGCCTCATTGATGCCCCTTCCAGTGGAGGTTACATAGGAGTTGGGAGACAAGTTTAGGCACAACACTGTGCTAATATTGGACTTGAATATGGAATGGCAAATGGCCTTTGGACTTTAATACTTTTCTAATGAATAAACCCAAACAGTTGTTTTTTGTGGGTATATATTTGTCCTGCAATTCATTTTCTACCTCAATGTTGTTCCTGAGTGACTTGTGTTGTCTGCCTACACTTGTGTGCGTTTCAGCCTGCTTGCTGCTCTATTTACTGTTTTCAGTACCTGAGTTTGTGGGCAGTGTTGTTATCCCCCAAGACAAGGGTATACTTTGAGTTTATGGATATGTGGGTGTAAATGTAGTGGTGATGTCACAGCATTGAGTATGGTTTGTTATGGTATGTATTTAATCTTGTGTTGTCCAAAATGACAATGTATGATATTAGACTTGTCCCCCTGATGTGGAATATGTGTACATCTGATGTGTGCCAGCTTGAGTTTTGTTTGTGCAGACATGGAGTGTGTTCAATTGTGCTAGCTTTGTTTGCACTTGACTGTGCATGTGTCCATTTAGCTGTGTGTACCTTCTAGCTACTTCATGTAGAGGTATTTCCCATGCAGTTAGAGTTGTATGTGGTTTGCGGCTTGCAATTCCATTTTGTGCAAATGGGCATGTCACTTGACTCTAGTATTATTTGTTCCAGGGATACTTAGATGTTAGACTTGGCTTCCTTGGTGTGGTCTCTTCTCCCTTTTTTGCCTCTGTTTCCCAGGTTGTTGATGTGTGCTGGACTCTGTTTTGCTGTTTTTGTTACTCTCGGCACTTTACCACTGCTATCCAGTGCTAAAGTGCAAGTGCTGTAAAATGTAAAATGTATGTGTAATTGGCTTTCCATGATTGGCATATTTGATTTACTAGTAAGTCCCTAGTACAGTGCACTAGCGGTGCCCAGGGCCTGCAAATCAAATGCTACTAGTAGCCTTGCAGCACTGGTTACCACATTAGTAGCCCTGTAAACATGGCTCAGAACTGCCACTGCAGTGTCTCTGTGAGTAGTTTTACACTGCTAATTCGACTTGCCATGTGTACCCACTTACCAGGCCTTAAAGTTCCCTTTTCTTACATGTAAGGCACCCCTAAGGTAGGCGATAGGTAGCCTCATGGGCAGGTTTCAGTGTCTGTTTAGGGTAGGACATATACTAATGTGTTTCATATGTCCTGACAGTGAAATACTGCCAAATTTAGTTTTCAATGGGTAAGGCCTAACTCTCTGATAGGTTAACATGGGGGATGCCTTTAAATATTATTAAAGTGCAGATTCCCTTTGGAGCAGATAGAAATATGGGGTTTGGGATCTCTGAACTCACAATTTTAAAAAATGTACCTTTTAATAAAGGTTGTTTTTAGATTGTGAGTGATAACGCGTCCCTCTATGATACTTTATTGCATATCAGGACTAGTTTTAGGCCAATTAATCTTTTGACCCAGTTGAGAGACACCTTAGGACGAGATAGCTAATCAATATGTCAATCACTATGTCAATAATGTGATCAATATTTATCACGACAATACATTTCACTTTAGTCAAAGTCATTAATCAATTCAAAGATGCTACCATGACCTATCAGCCATGAATGACCACACCTTGTTTAGTAGAAGTTTATGAGTTTTATTCCCTATGAATTACAGTCTAATAGCAAATACATTAGTCTTAACACCAAGAAACATAATAGCATAGTCACAATATGGCAACTTTGGTAAGCTTTCATTAAAGCGAGAATCACAAACATCAGAACATAACACAGAGTGAACATATATCAATTTTAGCAGAATGTCAATAACGCGTCAGTTCAACAAAGCATAGATTAGATCGTTTGTCTATTTGCATCAGTTTTGGTGAACACCTGTCCTAACCACTGATTAGCATTCACATGTTGGGCTTCATGCAAAACTATTCAGAGCACCAATTTGGAAAACATCTAACTAAGGTCTCTGCCAAAATAAGCAGTTGGTACCTAGAAAGGAAAAGCAAACAGACAAATCACATTTGCATTGTCATAATTACCCTCCAAAGTTTAGGTCAGCACACAGGTTCAGTCTTCGTCTTCAGGACATCAGTCAATTCGCCATCAGTCAGAACTCAGCTCCGGGGCAAAAGGGCACTTCCCTCATAAGGAGGCAAAATGTAAAATGGACATGTCTAAGGGTGAGGATGGTTTTAATAAAGTATCAAGTCACCAAGCAGAGTGACAGAGTTTCTGGATAAAATCAATAGCATTCCCTACCTAATTCCCAATGACTCCCCGTGACATGGGTTTTTATCCCTTTTTCGTTGTTCATTCCCCCCAAATTCTATTGAACATTTTCTATACCCCACTATCTCTAACCTATCATGGAACACATTAGGTAATCCTACTTTTCACCCCATATTAATTTACAAGTCTTTGATTTGTCTTCGTAATTGACGTCTTCAGAGGTGGCACGTCAGGTGTGATTTCATCCCTCTGTAATTCTTTGCACATCTTTTGGTCAGCAGTTCCATTGTCTTTATCGGTTTGAATGACTTGTACATTGCATTAATCTACATTGTTTCAATTTACTTTTTAAAATTTAGTCTGTGGACAAGGGGAGATGGTGAGAACGGATCTAACATGGTTACATTCATCTTCCAAGTCGAAGAAAAAGAATAAACAGGGTCATGGCCCTTTGTGAGTCAGCACACTGAAAAATAGAAAAATGCATTTAATATGAGAGCCAGGCAGCTAAGCTCCGTCTCATGCTAACTTAAGGCCTATGAGGTTTTCAGTACAGATTTAATAACGCAAATGTTAGTGTAAACTTATTTAAACATAATGTAATCACTTCGGTCATTATTATTAGTCTATGTATACATTGGTGGCCACCCATCGTGGTCACAATTCAAACGCACGTCTAAGCAAAATTACTATTATTATAGTTTCTATGCGGTATCATCACACATTGATTCATAAACATTTCATGTTAATATAGATTACATAAGCTACGCTCTCTCATGAGGTTGCCTACTTAAAAAGGCAGAAAGGAGCATAAGCAGTGGACCCCAAATCCCTGAAAATTAGATCACTTCTGGAATCAAGAGGGACCTCTGCCAAGGAGAAGAGCTGAAGAGCTGAGGAGAAGTGCTGCTCCTTCCTGTGACTGTGCTTTCTTGGGCTATCCTACAGTTGCTGCTTCCGCATGTGAAAGAGGACAAAGACTGGACTTTGTTGTGCATTCCTGATTGAAAAGAATCTCCAAAGGCTTGGACTGAGCTTGCCTCCTGTTGTTGAAGTCTCAGGGCCATCAAAGACTTCCCCTGCCAGCACCTGGACTCTCTGCTGAGACTCCTGTCCTGCCAAGTGGTGCACTATCCAGTCCCTGGGCCTTTGAGAGGTGACGCTAGCAGTCAAGATCTGAAAATCCACATACAGAACATAGTGAGGGGAAATTTACAATGCACCTTCCACAACGCGGCTGATAAATGACGCGCTGCAGGCTTCACGGGTGAAATTGACGCTTCACCTCCATTGTGGGTTGGAGATAGACGCATCACGGCTGGAGAAATGACAAGCAACACCTGCTTACGGAGGCTGATAACAACGCAAGCCCCATGAAGAACGGTCTTCTGATACTGTGCAACAGGATTTTCCACGCATCGTCCCTGGGCATCAAGGTCAACCCGACTCTGCACGGATTTGAGGTGCCCTGTCTGGAAATCGACGCATCGCTCTCTTGTGAGGGAGAAAAACAACACCTCGTCGACCCAACCGGAGAAGGAAACGATGCACGGTCTCACTTGCAAGTAAGGCATTGATGCATCACTGACTTTTCCAATGCACGCTAACCTGTGCAGCTTTATTTTTGATGCTAACCAGGTACTTTTTGTAACAACAGCATTCTCACTATTTTCTAAGGATTAAGGGGGTGATTCTAACATTGGCGGGCGGCGGAGGCCGTCCGCCAATGTTCCCCCGTCAAAATACCGCTCCGCGGTCGCAAGACCGCTGAGGGTATTTTGAGATTTGCCCTGGGCTGGCGGGCGGCCGCCAAAAGGCCGCCCGCCAGCCCAGGGCAAATCTACCTTCCCACGAGGACGCCGGCTCAGAATTGAGCCGGCGTAGTGGGAAGGTGCGACGGGTGCAGTTGCACCCGTCGCGTATTTCAGTGTCTGCTTTGCAGACACTGAAATACTTTGTGGGGCCCTCTTACGGGGGCCCCTGCAGAGCCCATGCCATGGGCATGGGCACTGCAGGGGCCCCCAGGGGCCCCGCGGCACCCCCTACCGCCATCCTGTTCCTGGCGGGAGACCCGCCAGGAACAGGATGGCGGTAAGGGGTGTCAGAATCCCCATGGCTGCGGAGCGCGCTCCGCAGCCATGGAGGATTCACCCGAGCAGCGGAAAGTCGGCGGGAGACCGCCGACTTTCCGTTTCTGACCGCGGCTGAACCGCCGCGGTCAGAATGCTCGAGGGAGCACTGCCAGCCTGTTGGCGGTGCTCCCGTGGTCGGTGACCCTGGCGGTCACCGGCCGCCAGGGTCAGAATGACCCCCTAAGACTCTTAGGCCCTCATTATGACATTGGTGGTAAAACCCACTTACTGCCATGTTGACTCCCGCCAACATACCGTCGCCGCAGCGGATATCTGTTCACCATATTATGACGCATACACACCAATCCGTCCCTATTCAGCCACATACAGAAACCTGCCACACCAAAGGTCAGTGATAAACTGGTGGTATCAAACCCACACCGTTATGCCAGCAGAACAACGCCCACCACATTATGACCCACGAATTACCACGGCAGGCATTCAACGATGGTAAACCATCGGCGGTACATACCGCCGCACTCAAAATACACACACACATAGAAAACAACACCACATTGGACAATTCAAACTACACACACCTGACACCCATACACACACCACACCCACACACCCACACCACTATAAAACACCCACCCACATTACCCACAACCCTTTACCATTACAAATATTGGCACGAGAAAGATACCACAACTACATACAAAACCAGAGCCACACACCACCTACACCTATACACCACCCACGCACCCCACATCATACACCCCAACACACCTTCACCTATACAACTCACACAACACCCATGGCACCCCAAAGACACCCCAGATTCTCAGAGGTGGAGCTAAGGGTCTTAGTAGAGGAAATCACCCTGGTAGAGCAACAGCTATTTGGAGCACAGGTCCAGCAGATATCCATTGCTAGGAAGATGGAGCTATGGCGGAGGATCGTGGACAGGGTCAACGCCATGGGACAGCACCCCAGAACAAGGGACGACATCAGGAAGATCAGGAGAGCGACCTCTGACCTGTTTTTGGTCTAGAGCTCGCACCCCACGTCCGCAGCACCACCTTGCAGTCTCGTGCCCCTGACCCCCGCCCACGCTGCTGCTAGCGTGTTTGAGGCCCTCCTCCACCCGCAGGCATCCTCCTGCGCCTCATCCCTGGTGTCTAGTGGGCTCTGGTAAGCTTCGCTAGACCCGTGTGCTCTCTGCCGCTTTTCGCCGTATCTGTAAGTGTTTTCTACTTTTCAGCGCCTTGCCTCCTTGCGCTCTTGCCCCCATTTGTGCCCCTTCTGATTGCTGTACTCCAATTGTATTTTGTGCCATTTACCGTATTTTGTGACTGTTTCTGACTTGTTCCTTATTTTTGTCATTTTGTGCCTTGTTTAACCTGGTTTTCGCCCCTTAGGCCCTCCCCCTTGCCGCTTCCCCTGCCGCTGCCTCCCTGCGGCCCGCCCCCCTGGCACTCCCATTTGTAGCTCCCTCCCACCTCCCGCCTCCCAGCTGCTCCTCCCTCCCCCCTCCCTTCTTAATGGCTGGTGCTGCGCGCCAGAGGCAAGCCCGCCTGCGCCCATCCGCGCCTGGACCGCGCCCAGCGCCACCCCCCCCTGGCCCGCACTCCCCCACACCATCAGCCTTCGCTACTCGGCCAGCGAACTCCTCGCCCTTAATCTTGGCTCCTCCATAGCCTGCTTCCAGGCCACTCAGAAGCACACCAAAGGACCCTTCTCCTGCCGCACCTGCAACTTCACCTGCAACAGAACAAGGAAGCCTGCAACAACTAACACCAAGCACCTCCACTGCATCCTCCTCAACACATGATCCGCACGAAAGCACGCCATCGAGCTCTGGGACCTGCTCAACACCACCGCCCCAGACGTAGCCTTCCTGACCGAAACCTGGTGGAACGACTCCTCGGCCCCAGACATTGCCATCGCCATCCCTGACGGCTACAAAATCACCAGAAGAGATCGCACCAACGGAATCGGCGGAGGAATAGCCATCATCCACAAAGCCACCCTCAAGATCCACACCCACACGGACGACACCCTCAAGACAGCCGAACACCTTCACTTCCAGATCCACACGGACCCCAACACTACCCTCAGAGGAACTCTCATATACCGACCTCCAGGACCAAGAACCCCCTTCAGTGACACCATTTCCGACCTCGTAAGCACCCACGCCTTAGCCTCAACGGACTACATCCTCCTTGGAGACCTCAACTTCCACATGGAGAACAACAACGACGCCAACACCGCATCACTGACCACCAACCTCTCCAACCTCGGACTCAGACAACTGGTCAACACACCCACCCACATCGCCGGTCACACCCTAGACCCACTCTTCACTGCAAGCAACCACATCTCCTTCAGCCACACCACCGAACTCCACTGGACCGACCACCACTGCGTCCACTTCACATTTAAGAAAAACACCGAACACCACCGCACCCCACTACCGCCGTGCCGCCGCTGGAGCAAAGTCACCGAGGACCAACTAACCAGCACCCTCACCAAGAACCCACCGACCAACCCTACCGACCCAGACTCCGCCGCCATCAACCTCCAACAGTGGATCCTCAACTGCGCCAACACCCTCGCACCACTCAAGAAGCCCACCGTCAACCAAGAAAAGAAAAAAGCAGCCTGGTTCACAAAACGAACTGATCACCTCCAAACGCACCTGCCAGAAACTTAAGAAAAAATGGCTTCTCGAGCGCACACCCGACAGCCTGGCAACCCACAAGGAAGCTACCCGCAAGCACCACCAACTTATCCGATTCGCCAAATGCTCCCACTTCACAGAACGCCTAAAAAACAACGCACACGACAGCAAGGAATTCTTCTGCATCGTGAAGGAGCTCTCCAACCCCAGCGCCAACGTCAACGACGTCCCACCATCCCAGAAACTCTGCGACGCACTCTCCACCTTCTTTTACCAGAAAATTGCCGCCATCCACGACAGCCTCAACACCACACCTCTGCCAGACCCCACCCCCAACAACTCCTCCTACGCCGACCGCCTCACCACTTGGACCCACGTAGATGACGCCGAAACCCGAAAGACCATGAACTCCATCCACTCAGGATCCCCCTCAGACCCCTGCCCACACCACGTCTACAACAAAGCCGACTCCACCATCGCCCCCCAACTTCGTAAGATCATCAACCTATCCTTCGATATTGTGACCTTCCCGGACAGCTGGAAGCATGCCAATATCCAAGCCCTCCTCAAGAAACCCAAGGCTGACCTCAACGACCTCAAAAACTTCTGCCCGATCTCCCTCCTCCCCTTCCCAGCGAAGGTCAACGAGAAGATCGTCAACGCCCAGCTCACCCACTACCTCGAAGACAACTCCATTCTAGACCCCTCCCAATCAGGATTCAGACGCAATCACAGCACCGAGACTGCGCTCCTCGCCGCCACAGATGACATCAGACAGCAAATGGACAACGGTGAAACCTCAGCCCTCATCCTCCTAGACCTCTCCGCTGCCTTCGATACGGTCTGCCACCGCACCCTACTAACTCGTCTCCACGAAGCCGGAATACAAGACAAAGCCCTCAACTGGATCTCCTCATTCCTCTCCGGCAGAACCCAGAGAGTCCGACTCTCACCCTTCCGCTCCGAAGCCACCAACCTCATCTGCGGCATCCCCCAAGGCTCCTCGCTAAGCCCAACGCTGTTCAACGTCTACATGGCACCCCTCGCACAACTGGCCCGTCAGCACAACCTCAGCATCCTCTCCTACGCCCACGACACCCAGCTCATCCTCTCCCTCACCAAAGATCCACACACCCCCAAAGCCAACCTCCATGAGGGATTGAAATCCATCGCCGAGTGGATGAGAAACAGCCGCCTGAAATTAAACTCCGATAAGACGGAAGTCCTCATCCTCGGACGCACCCCCTCGGCCTGGGACGACTCCTGGTGGCCCACCGCACTGGGACCCCCCCCTACTCCAGCCAACCACGCACGCAACCTCGGCTTCATCCTTGACTCCGCCCTCACCATGTCCAAACAGGTCAAAGCAGTCTCTTCCTCCTGCTTCAACACCCTACGCATGCTCCGTAGAATCTACAAGTGGATCCCGATGGAAACCAGAAAAACGGTGACCCAAGCCCTCGTCAGTAGCAGACTTGACTACGGCAACGCACTCTACACAGGCATCCCAGCAAAAGACATCCAACGACTCCAATGCATCCAGAATGTATCCGCCCGCCTGATCCTCGACATACCCCGCCGATGCCACATCTCCCACCACCTGAAGGACCTCCACTGGCTCCCCGTGGACAAGAGGATCACCTTTAAACTCCTCACCCACGCGCACAAAGCACTGCACAACGCCGGACCCGCCTACCTGAACAGCAGACTCAACTTCTACGTTCCCTCCCGCCAACTCCGCTCTACCAACCTCTCCCTCGCCATCGTTCCCTGATTCCAACGCAAGACCTCCGGCGGCAGATCCTTCTCCTACCCCGCCGCCAAGACCTGGAACTCCCTCCCGACCCCCCTGCGCCAGACCCAGGACCTCCTCACCTTCAGGAGACTCCTCAAGACCTGGCTCTTCGACCAATAGCAGCTGCCCCCCCCCCAGCGCCTTGAAACCCTAACGGATACATAGCGCGCTTTATACATTTAATGATTGATTGATTGATTGAGGAAGAGGTGGAATGACCTACAGGAGAAGGTACGTTCCACTGAAGCAAGACACCAACTCACTGTACAGAGGACTGGAGGTGGACCCCCATCTCCTTCCCCACAACTAACAACATGGTAGGAGCAAGTCTTGGCAATCATGCATCCTGAGGGCCTGGCCAGAGTAGCAGGAGGACTGGACTCTGGTAAGTCAACTCTATACTACTATCACCTCACCACCTGCATGCCATCACATACCCCCACCCTCACACTCACTCCCATCAATACACCACCTCACACATCCCCCACCATCACAACTCACCATTCATCCCATTGCCAAGCCCTGCATGCCATACCAATGCATGGACACCACTCACAGGCCTGCATGGATACCCAGCACTAAAGCACGTACGCAAATGAAAGATGCCAGGGCAAATACAAACAAAGAGGGCAAGCCATCGATGCACAATATGTCACACACAGAAACAATAACACTGCATTTACATCCCCACAGGTACCCCAGCCAATGTCAGCGGCGAAGAGGCGCCAGCATTCTCCAGTCCCCCCACAGAAGAGACCCACAGTGATGACAGCAACTCTGGTTGCCTGATCTGGATGACCAACATGGCCCATTTAGGACAGTACCAGGGCATCAGGGAGGACTTGCAGGCCATCAACACCACCCTGGTCTCCACAGCAGGGGTGCTGGCAGACATGGCCAACATTATGAGAGAGGCAGGGACCCTGCCAATAGCCAGACATCTGAACTGCCTTCCACCTCTGCTTCCGCTAGTGGACAGTAGGCCCAGAAGGAGAACCACCCCCCAAGCGTTCCCTGTGATCCAGGCAGAAGCCAGAGACTATTGTCAAGACCCCCGCCAGGAAATTAGACTCTCCTGATTGTCTCCCTTGTGTCCTACTCTGTCACCCTGTCCACCTTGAACTGCCATTGCTCCCCTTCCTATGTCCCCTTGAACAATGCACCTGTGTACAAATTGACTGGAGCAATACCCTGGACTTTCCTCCATCCTCACCCCATCTCATTGCACGTGTCCCTCTTCTTCTTAGCAGCTCAATAAACACACTTTGAAAAAATACAATTGTGGAGTATGTCAAATGCTTTAAGTATGTATTTGTTTAATGAGGTTCAAACATGGCAATTCAACTGTACAGTAATGTTGACACAGTAAAGACCTGTAGTTGGCTGCAGTGATCACACCAGGAGCGATAGTGGGGCACCAACATCTGCAAAATGAATTGCCAAAGGGTACAGTGAGTGGGCATTGAAAAGGGGGATTTAACAGCATGTCAGTGCCATAGATAATTCAGAAAAAAGGCAATGAAATGTGAAGTACCACTGTCTTAACTGTGTGTCATTGGAAATATTTTCGATTCACTGCAGTTCTGTTGTCCTCATCCTCATCCCCTGCCTCCTCATCCTCACTGTTCACAGTGTTCACTGCTGCCACATGGCCACCTCCAGCCTCCTCCTCCTGCAGAAAAGGCACATGGCGTCTCAAGGCAAGGTTGTGCAACATGCAGCATGCCACCATTATCTGGCAGACCTTCTTGGGTGAGTATCACAAGGGGTCCACTTGTTAGATGGAGGCACCAGAACCTGGCCTTCAGGAGGCCAAAGGTACGTTCGATAATCCTTCTTGTTCGCCCATGTGCCTCATTGTAACGTTCTTCTGCCCTTGTCCTGGCATTCCTCACAGGGGTCAGTAGCCATGATAGGTTGGGGTAACCTTAAGTCACCTGCAAATATCGAGTGACAACATTTAGCCACACACTATCCTATATGGCCCACACCATACCCATACACCAACATCTACTGGGTGGGAAGCAGGGCTCACCTATTAGCCACACCCTGTATCTCTGTAGTTGGGCCATCACATTTGGGATGCTGCTATTCCTCAGGATATAGGCATCATGCACAGACCCTGGATACTTAGCATTGACATGGGAGATGTTCTGGTCCGCAAAGGACACAATCTGCAAAACTCTTTCAATTTCTGAACACCTGTTCATTTTACCAGGGGGGACAAATGCAATATATGTTCCATCAATTGTCCCAGTTATGTTGGGGATTTGTCCCATTGAATAGAAGCCAGCCTTCACTGTAGTCAAATCTTCAACCTGGGGGAAAACAATGTAAACATGTGTTTAATCAGGGAAACCAGACTCCACTCTTGTCAGCACTATTGAGAACATTGGCTGTGACACTCCTGCTGCCAAGCCCACTGTCACTTGGAAAGAACCAGTTGCCAAGAAATGGAGCACAGATAGGACTTGAACAGGAGGGGAGATCCTCGTGGGGTGACGGATAGCAGATATCAGGTCAGGCTCCAGTTGGGCACACAGCTCCATGATTGTGACCCTGTCAAGTCTATTGGTGAGGATAATGTGCCTGTGTACCAGTGTTGCCAAGTCCACCAGGGGTCTGTACACGGGGGTATGTCTCCATCTCAGATTCATCCACAGCGGTAGCAATCTATGGCGCAAAAGAGTGAGGAGCCGGTCAAAAACTGAACATTGTAGCCACAACAGTACAATGCATGATGTTATTTTGTAATGGGTAAGTGGTATTTGTCCTGTATGTCCTATTTTTAACTGTGATGCAGTTATTACCAGGGCCTGCCCCCACCCTCTGAAATGGCATTCGCCTGTCCTGTGTGGGGGGACAGGTAGAAGTGAGGTAATCCTGCTGACGTCAAACGCAGTGCAACTCCTCATTGGATAACATTGGGCCCTATGGGGTACAGTGGCCAATGGTGATGTACGCCGGCGGTGACGGTATGCACCGCCGTGGACATGACTGCCATTTTCTATCTGATCACTTACTTGCTACCTGACCTTCAAAAGGAGAGGACCTACACTGCATGTGCTGCTGTGACCTGTGCCTGGAACCTACCATGGCTGGTGTGACTGGGGAAAGGGCCCCTGCCTTTACCTCAGCGGAGTTGGAATGACTGGTGGATGGGGTCCTACCCCTGTACGGACTGTTGTATGGGCCTCCAGACTATCAGGTGAGTACACCATGAGCACTATGCATGTGGCATGAATGCATGGAGTGGTGTGTGAAGGCTTCTTTTTCTATCCCCTGGGTGGAGTGCAGCTTGTGTGCTGGGCCCTTTGTGTGCAAATGGCGATGTGAAGGGGTATGGTGGGCCATAAGTGTAACAGGCAGGACGGTCTGACTGATACCATTGCCTGTGTGTATTTCTCTGCAGGTCAGCACTGATCAAAAGAAGGGTATATGGCGTGCCATGGCCAAGGACGTGTGGACCATGGGGGTGTACGGCAGACAGAGCACCCACTGTTGGAAACAGTGGGAGGACCTGAGACGCTGGGAGGACCTGAGACGCTGGGCACAGAAGATGGCAGAGGCCCAGCTGGGGATGGCCTCCCAACGAGGAAGGGGTGCCTGTCAAACTTTGACCCCCCTGATGGCCTGCATACTGACGGTGGCCTATCCAGAGCTGGATGGGTGCTTGAGGGCATCACAGAAGCCACAAGGGGGTGAGTACAGTGCCCATCATCACTACTTATACATAGTAGGAGGGGTACCTGGCTGGGGGATGTGTGTCAGTGGGCGCCCCTATGCCAGGCCTGACATTGCAGAATAGGTCCCATGATGAAGTGATAATCCTTCTACCCAGATTGTAGGCATCCAGAACTGGTCAGGGCTGTGTGGATCCAAGGTGTGCTGAATTTGGAGGTTTGTGCCCCTCCCCATGCCTTGGTGGCTAGCATTAATACAGGTAGTGCATTGTATAGTGCGCATGGCTGTGCCCTGTGTGTGACGGTGGTGTGTATACCAGAGGTGGTGTTGGTGCAGATATTGACCAAGTGTATCCTTAGTCTCCCCCCCTTTTTGTTTTGTCATCCTGTCCTTATGTGCATTCGCGTCATCTGGCGGAGGAGCAGAGGCACCAGTGATGGAGGGAGCTGCATCCCACAGGACCCAGGAGGCAGAGTCCACCGACGCTGAGGGCACCAGTGGGACAGAGGGCGAGGGAAGCACCACGGCAGAGACTGGAGGGGACAGTTCAGACACAGATACCTTCTCCTATGGTAGCTCCCTGTTGGTGGTGGACACTTCTGTGCTCACCCCAGCTTGAGGTACAGCCGCCACCTCTGTACCAGCACAGTCCTCCCAGCAGCACCTCATCGAGTTGCCTGTGCCCGCTCACCCAGGATGGTGGGCATCTCCTTTGCCCCCGGCACCTCAGGCCCTGCCCCAGGTAGCCCTGCTGCCCTGAGTGAGGAGGCTATTGACCTCCTGAGATCCATCTTGGTTGGCCAGTCAACCATTGTGAATGGCATCCAGGGGCTGGCAGCCCAAATGCAACAGAGAAATTCATTTCTGGAGAGCATTCACAATGGCTTGTTGGCCCAACAGAGATCAATCCAGGCTCTGGCATCCTCTCTGATGGCAGCCATTGTCCCTGTTTCTACCGTCCCGCCCCCAACATCCTCTTCCCAATCCCATTCCCCTCAACCCCAACCTATCCCAAGTACACTGGCAGATGAGAATGCATACAGGACAACACACAAGAGTGGCATAGGCAAACACAAGCACCACACATCAACCCACAGGCACTCACACAAACACCATCCAGATGCAGACTATTAGAAATTGGGTCTTTGGTTGGCAGTCATGTTACCCCCTGTCCAAGCAAGGACCTTCACTCAAGTCAGGGTAAAAGAGAATCACACTCAGCTAACCCCTGCTTACCACCTTGGTAGCTTGGCACGAGCAGTAGGCTTAACTTCAGAGTGCTAGGTGTAAAGTATTTGTACCAACACACACAGTAAGTTAATGAAAACACCACAAAATGACACAACACAGGTTTAGAAAAATAGAACATATTTTTCTAAACAAAACAAGACCAAAACAACAAAAATCCACAATACACAAGTCAAGTAATAAATCAAAGTGCAAAAAGAGTCTTCATGTAATTTTAAACACAACGCCAACGCTGTTAGGGTGGAAATGTACCTTGGGTGCATAAAAAAAAAAAAACGCACAGGTTAGTGTGCGTCAAAAAGGGCTTGCGATGTGTCGATATCACTCACGAGGGAGACCTTGCGTCGTTTCTCCTTCAGTCGGGTCAGCGTGTGTAGTTTCTTCTCTCCTCAGGAGAGTGATGCGTAGATCCGGTCAGTACCATTGGGTCCGGCCAGGCCTTGCATCGTTTTACAAACCCAGTGGTGTTTTTGTCAGAAATTCAGCTACACGATGATCCGAAAACCACGCAGCGCGGGTTGCGATCTCACCACTCTCCGGCAGCGATTCTGCGTGTCGTTTCTCCAGCCGGGGGCGTCAATGTTCAGGTCGCTTTGCAGGAAGCAAGTTCTAAATCAAGCCCTTGAAGAGTTATTCACAAGAAGGAAGGCAACACAAAGTCCAGTCTTTGTCCTCTAGCACAGGCTGAAGCTGCAACTGCAGGATAGCTCCACAAAGCACAGTCACAGGCAGGGCAGCTCTTCTGCCTCAGCTCTTCATCTCTTCTCCAGGCAGAGGTTCCTCTTGGGTTCCAGAAGTGTTCTAAAGTCTGTGGTTTTGGGTGCCATTCTTATACCCATTTTGCCCTTTGAAGTAGCCTACTTAAAAAGAAAGTCTCTCTTGTTTGTGAAATCCTGCCTTGCTCAGACCAGGCCCCAGACACACACCAGGGGGTTGGAGACTGCATTGTGTAAGGGCAGGCACAGCCCTTTCAGGTGTGAGTGACCACTCGTCCCCTCACTCCTAGCACAGATGTTTCATCAGGAAATGCAGACTACACCCCAGCTCCCTTTGTGTCACTGTGTAGTGAGAGGTGCAACCAGCCAGACTGTCAAACTGACCCAGACAGGGAATCCACAAACAGGCAGAGTCACAGAAATGGTTTAAGCAAGAAAATGCTCACTTTCTAAAAGTGGCATTTTCAAACACACAGTCTCAAAATCAACTTTATTAAAAGATGTATTTTAAAATTGTGAGCTCAGAGACCCCAAACTCCAAATGTCTATCCACTCACAAAGGGAATCTACACTTTAATCATATTTAAAGGTAGCCCCCATGTTAACCTATGAGAGGGACAGACCTTGAAACAGTGAAAAATCAATTTAGCAGTATTTCACTGTCAGGACATATAAATCACATTACTATATGTCCTACCTTAACCATACACTGCACCCTGCCCTTGAGGCTACCTAGGGCCTACCTAAGGGGTGTCTTACATGTAAGAAAAGGGAAGGTTTAGGCCTGGCAAGTGGGTAAACTTGCCAAGTCAAATTTATAGTTTAAAACTGCCCACACAGACACTGCAGTGGCAGGTCTGAGACATGATTACTAATGTGGGTGGCTCAACCAGTGCTGCAGGGCCACTAGTAGCATTTGGTTTACAGGCCCTGGGCACCTCTAGTGCACTGTACTAGGGAATTACTAGTAAATCAAATATGCCAATCATCAATGAACCAATTACATACACATTTTGTATAGGAGCGCTTGCACTTTAGCACTGGATAGCAGTGGTAAAGTGGCCAGAGTAACAAAAACAGCAAATACAGAGTCCAGCATACATCAATGACCTGGGAAACAGAGGCAAAAAGTTAAGGAAGACCATACCAAGGATGAAAAGTCTAACACATACATGCCAACATCAACTGCTTCCACTGTGCCCACTCCTCCTCCTCCTCCTCCACCTCTGTCCCAGTTGAGTCTACACTCACACCTGCATGCACTACATCCTCAGCCACTACCAGCATCACCATCACACCACACTTGCAGACACCTCTACAACAGCCATGCACATGCCCCCTGTGTCCTCTCCCACTGTGTCTGTCACCCCCTCCCAAGGTACACAAACGCAAGCACTCAGACACCCAAAAGCCATCCACCTCACAACAGCATCCAGCCCATGCACCAAAACACAGCAGACACACACCTCCTACAACCACTCCCTCTTCCTCCACTCCCAAACCTCTCTTCCCGACACAGTGTCCCTAAGAGGCTTTTCCTCTCCACCATTGACCTCTTCCCTACCCCTCCCCCCTGTCCTTCACGTCTGGCCAGGGTAGCAAAAACCCAGGCAAGCAACTCAGCCACTTACTCCAGGGGCCCAGTAGTCTCCACACCCACTCGTGGTGGGAAAGGATGCAGGGCACCAGCCAGCCTCAAAGAAAGTGTGCCTGCCCCAGCTGCTGCCCGGAAGGGGAAGGAGCCTGCTCCAGCTGCTGCACGGAAGGGCAAGGAGCCTGACCCAGCTGCTGCCGGGAAGAGCAAGGAGCCTCCCCCAGCTGCTGCCCTGAAGGGCAAGGAGCCTGCCCCAAGTGCTGCCAGGAAGGGCAAGGGGCTTGCACCGACAGCCGGGAAGGACAAGAGGCCTGGTGCAGGAACTCAGACAGAGCCCCCACCACCAATCATGGTTGTGCAGCCATCCGAGGTTGCAGGGGATGGGCTGGAGCCTCCCCCACCACCACTAGCATTGGGCAGCAGTCTGAGGCTGCAGGGGATGGACTGGAGTCTCCCCCCATCACCACCAGCATTACCGCCCACTCGAGTGGGCAGCCATCCGAGGCTGCTGGGGATGGGCTGGAGCCTCCCCCCACCAGTGGCTGCAGCAGCACTATTACCACCACTGAGCAGTTGTCACCGCCGGCGGATGATCCTGCCTCCAGGGGCTCTTGTGTGGCCTGCCCCCTGCAAATCCTGTAGGTATGACACCCGGCTGAAAGACTGTGACCTTGCACTACCCAGGATCAAGAGCACAGGGCACGATGCCCCCTCCAGAACCAGTGGGTAAGACACCCACCAACCCCAGCCTCCCCACGATCAAGAGTGCAGGGCACGATGCCCCCTCCAGAACCAGTGGGTAAGACACCCACCAACCCCAGCCCCCCCAGGATCAAGAGCACATGGCACGATGCCCCCTCCAGAGCATGTGGGCAAGTCACCCACTTGAGAGACTGTGGCCTTACACTCCCCTGGACCAAGCAGAAGGCATGTTGCCCCCTACAGAGCCAGTAGGCACGTTACCCACTTGAGAGACTTTGGCCTTGCACTTCCCAGGACCAAGCACACAGCATGTTGCCCCCTCCAGAACCAGTGGTTTTGTTCCATGTGCTGGCTGAGGTTCCCCCTGTTCCCCGTCCCCCTGAGGTGCCTGCCTATTTTTCAACTGAGGCCTCTGTAGTGTTCTCTCTGTGTTGATGCAGGTGACAAATGGGGCCTTGGACTTTTGCCTGTGGCCCTGTGGCCTACGCACAATGTGGACTGGGCAGTGTCACTTGAACTGTACATATGTATATACCATGAGATTGACTTTTCGTATTTCTACTGTGTTGTTATTATTACAGTCACTTTATCCCATTTCTCAGGGGTACGGCGTAAATATGTTTCATTACTGCAGCTCATTGTGTGCATGGTGTTGGGGGTGGGGGTGTTGCATGTGTGTGTCACTCTTGTTTTCCTCCCCCCTCCCTTGTGTGCCAGGCGGCTGTACTCACCATTGTCGTCTCCGCCGGCGTTGGTGTTCGTGGTGACCAGGACATAGAATATCATAGGGAACATTTGAAGTTCAGGCTCCATGGCGGGGTAGTTCTTCCCTGTGTCTCCAAAGGTGAGTCCTTTCCCTTCTGTGATGTGTTTCTGCCAGGCTTTTGATGTCGTTGGGACCACCCCGGAAAAGGTGGCGGATTGATGTGTCTTACGATGGTGGGCGGAACATTGACTTTCGCCTGGCTGTAGGTGGCTACCGCTGTGGTGGCTGTTGTATCAGCCCTGGCGGTCGGTGCAATAAAGTGGCTGTCTAGCTGAGTTCTCACCGCCATGGTCATAATTTGGAGGCAGTTACCGCCAGCCTATTGGCGGTATTACCGCCACTTTAACACCGACCGCCCGGGTTGTAATGAGGGCCTAAATCTTTTGTGAATGGTGGATTTTTGTCATTTTAGTCTTGTTTTGTTTAGATAAATATTGACTATTTTTCTAAACCTGTGTTGTGTCATTTTGTAGTGGTTCACTGTCTTACTGTTTGTGTTGGTACAAATACATTACACATTGCTTCTGAAGTTAAGCCTGCCTGCTTGTGCCGAGCTACCAAGGGGATGAGCAGGGGTTAACTGAGTATGATTCTCCTTTTCCCTGACTAGAGTGAGGGTCCTTGCTTGGACAGGGTATAACCTGACTGCCAACCAAAGACCCAATTTCTAACACAGTTCACATGCAAATGTTGTTTTAAGGGCATGTGCAAAATGATATGTGTCCCATTGCAGCCTCCTTCCGTGAGTGCTCCTGATGCCCCATCCCTATTGTGCAGGTATTGTTAGCATAGTGCTCTTTGTCTTTTTGTCTCAATGTCTATTGTGTATGTCATTGTCCTTCTGTTGTGCTGTGGGTGATGAGTGTGTCCACTGCAGGGCTGTTTACTGGGAGTGGTATTTGTGTTCCATGCCACAGCAATACATATGTGTATTGTATGTGATGACAGTCCATAACCTGTGTGGAATGTGAGTGTGTGAGTTGTATCTCTATATGTGATGTCTGTGGGTTGGTGATGTGTGAGAGAATACTGTGTAGTCTTCTGTATTCCTATGCCAGAGATGTGTGGCTGTGTGTTTTTGTGTAACATTGCAGTGCAGTATAAGTGACCTGCCCAAAGGGGGCATATTGTGACTAGGAATGGGTCCATCTTTATGTATGATTTGGACTGTATACACAATGAGACCTGTAATTGGTGTCCATAATATGCCCACCATATGATGTTGATAATGCACTACGATTTGTTGTTATGGGAAATTACACAGGTAGGTGTGTGTGTATAGTTACAGTCTGTTGTGCCCCTGGCATCATTAATTTTGTGCTCCATCAATGATTAACAACAGCGACAGGAAGTGCATAATTGTTTCCACGGTGGCGTTGGATGTGTACAGCTGCCTGCAAGTGAGTGTCTCCCATTATACTGTCTGTTTCCGCCTCCTGGGATGTGGTGGTTGGACTGCAATGGTCACATTGGCGTGTGCAACCTCGTAATGTGTCCGGATGCAACACAGGCTCCACCACCCTGTTTGTGCTGCCTCATGACCATGACGGTCTGTGCTGCCTGGCATTGCGAGTGGAACTGCAGCGGTCTTTGCTCCATAGGCGGACTACCACCAACGCCATTGTAGTCAACAGACCGTCAAACTCTTGAAGAAGGCCCTTTGTTTTAAAATACCAGTTGCCACTAGGTAGTTATAGCTGGAACCTCGTTTCTATTGAAAAAGTTATTTTTTTTTACTTGCCTATATCTTTGGCACCAGTTGACAAATCTTCATGATTTATTTTTTTTAATGCAAGTCAGGTGAACTGCTGTCTGGAAGGTTTTGGGTTGATCCATCAAGCAGGAGCCAAGAAAAAGGAAACGCTTTTTCCCCATTCATTTTTCCAAGGGCTTTTGAACAACCATAGCGCCTGAAAAACTGGACGGAAATACACCAAATATGAGAGAAAGGTAGTTCTTGCTCCAGTAAGTGACCTTTTTGTAATTTGGTGTAAGTTTTAGAGAAATTGAAGAAAATCCAAATTTGTATATATAGTGATACAAAGGCTACACAAACTCTCCCAACCTTGTGCTGAGATCTGATTGGCTGCCAGCACTTCAACAAGGAACTGTTGGCAGCTATCTTGGGGCTCAGCTTCAGCCAAAGGTGGTGCCTGGATTAATGTATAGTACTGAAAATTACTTTTCGTTAAAAATGCAGAATTTGACTGAAAAAAACAAAGGTTACAGGGACGTTATAGTTAGTAAATAGATTTTTTTTTAAAGTAGAAATTCACTTTAAAAAACGAAGGTTTCTAGGGACGGTATAGTAAATGCAATAAATCTTAGAAAATCACTTGTTATAGTTAGAGCTATCTCAAATAGCTATAACTCGTGCCTAGGGTAACAATAATTTGTGCCCTCACCATGCACTTCTAATTAGCCCACAAATTACAGCAGTCATGACATCTTTGATAACATCATTGTTAATGTCACTTTAACATCTGCAGTAAAATTATTGATCAGGTAACTATGGATAGCGGGAGCGCGAGTTAAAGTTACTTGAAATAACCATAACAAGTGAATTTCTATGGCTCGGTACACTTACAATATGAGCCTAACTATAACGTTCCTGTGGTTATGTGATTTAACCATGTGATCCTGGGGAAATCTTCTTACTTCTCACGTAAATTTGCTTCACTGCAGAACTTTCGAGTGGCTTTAAACTGACAAAATCCAAAATGGTGGGAAGCAGGAGGGAGAACAGGATTGGCTGTGTTGGGGGTAGGTAGTCAAGTGAGGATAGGTGCAGGGTTAAGAGAGACGGAGGGGGAAGTGATGTCCTCTTCCGGCTCTTGCGGTAGCGTAGAGGAGAATAGAGCTTTTGAAAGCTCCGGTGATAGGTAGGTTGTTGTGTGGGGATGTTTGGGGCAGGCACAGTTGTGGTAACATGCACTTGTGCCTGTTGTGAGGAAATGTAGTCGCATGTCTGAGTCCCAGACAGTCTCAAGCATGGAAGTGTGGCCCGACCAGAAAGCTGTGCGGGCTGCATTGTGCACATCGGGGGCCGCCGAGAGCATTCTTTTTCAGCCTGGCGTGCTCGCTGAGGCCTGAGTTGGCAGGCAGTGACTGACCTGGGCATCATCGAGGGGCGTGGCAGCTGTGATCTCAGCTTGCAGCCCCCACTAAAGGGAAAAGTGCGGCCAAAAGCAAAGGGGAGGAAGGAAGGTTGTTTCCCCTGGGGTTGGGGGACACAAAACAGCTGGCAGGCGTAAGGGCCTCAGCTTAGCTTGTGGGGTGGGGAAAGCAGAGGAGGAGGCTGGGCCAAGCAGTGAGGTCAGGCAGGAAGTAATTGGGGGGAAGACACCGATCAGATGCAGGTGGGCAGGAGAGGCTGTGGGGGACCTGGGGACCACAGGTTGGGTGGGCCCACTGGACCTGAGTGCAGAGGGGACAGTGCCCAGACTGCAGGGGAATGTAGCCCCTGCCCAAAGCTATGGGGGCAAGAGAAAACAGGCGGCGAAGGCATCTGTGGTGTCAGGCAGGATGCTGTCACATTTGCAAGTGGCAATGTGCGAGGAGGTGAGGGTTTGGCTGTGACAGGACACAAAGGGTGTAAGGGATATGGGGTGCCTGAGGCCCAGAACAGCAGAGACCACGGTCAAGGTAGCGGGCTGATGATGGATTTCGAGGCCAGGATCAGAGAACAGCATCGGGCAGTGGAGGAGACAGAGGTCTTATGGGAAATGTTGTGCAGGGCCATTGAGCCGGGGGCTGAGTAGGTGTGGCAGGTTACGAAGGCAAAATGGGTGCCAGTCAGAGGTGGGACTAGGAGCGACTCGGAGAGTCACGGCTCAAGGGGGCACTGGCTGTGGGTACCGGCGGATGTGGAGGAAAGGGTTCAGGCAGAAGTTACTTGGGGGGTTTGTGGTCTTGTTCCTGGTGGCAACACCGCTGGTTGATGTGCCTGGGTGCACAGTGGCTCGAGGCATGCAGTTGAAGCTGACAAGTGGATGGTGATACCAATGGGGAGTACGATGGTCTCTGGGCGTTGGTCCGAAAACATAGGGGTGCTTAATGCGGCCCTCCCTACATCACGGCATCGTGGGCATTCTGTGACACCCAACGTCAAGACAACACAGGAAGGGGCATCGTAGCGATTCGTAGCAAAACAAGCTAAGGTGGTTGATACGTTCGAGTGTCAGGACGAGCTGGAGCTTGATTATGACAGTGTGAGTGATGCATGGGAGGAAGGTGAGATGTGTGAGGTTTTGGGGGATGGTCAGACAACCATGCCAGGGCCTGACTAAGAGGCCCAGGCATCAGGTGTAACCACATTGCATGAGACGAGGGCTAATCTTGGTGGCCTGCTAGGGTGGAGTAAGCAGGTAGGCCTAGTGGCCAGATGACAGAAGAAGGATGCGAGCATCCCAGCAGGTAAGGAGGAGTGGGATGCCCTGGAGGGTCATTGAAAAAATCATGCAAATCTATTGGAGTGGGGGATAGGGTTATTGGAAAGGAGTGCGGGCTATAGGGGGCAGCAGAAGGGAAGACAGGCAGGGGGAATAAGGATAGCCTGTTGGAGTCAGCAGGGGTTGGTGTTGTAGAGAGTTAGGAGAGAAAGGAAGAGGTGGGCACAAGAAACGGTTACCTTATACAGGGCTGGCCATGCCGCTTGGTTCATATCTCTCTGACAAAACAAAAAGTAGGATTTGGAAACATGAATACATGAATGTGTTTAAGCTTCTCCACAAGGATATTCAGTACAAAGAGGGATTGAAGGAGGAAGGAGGAAGAATGAGATTCAGCCAGGATATCCAGGGTTCCTATAACCACGGAGAGCTGGACATTGGCATTTTTAATGTATGCCAGCATTTATTGTGACAAATACCCCGACAGGGCACTCACCTTATTTAAATACATGGACATCATTAGGAAGGCCCAAATGCACTTTGGGGGTTTTCTTGACTTACCTATGATGAGGAATTTTGACACAAGTCAGTGTCAAACCGGACAAGCCGTGGGGTGATATGGATTCAGAACTCTGGATGCAGTGGATGTCATTTATCCAGTCTACGGCATTGACTCATACTGCAAGTGGATTGCCTGTCACTTAGTAGTCCTTTCAGCTGTGCCCCACCCAGCATGGGGTGGTGAGCGCAGTCAACAACAGGACCAGAAGCAATTCAGCCGGGGAGACATCCGGAGTGTGTTGGAATTATAACAAGAGTTTCTGCAGCAGAAATCCATGCAGATTCAAGTATGAGTGCTCCAAGTGCATGGGCAGACATCCCGTCACACAATGCTTTACGCTGGCCAGCCAGGCAGTGCAATAGAAGGTCGAAAGGGGCAGAGGACAGCAGGGCCCTGCTGATCGAAAGGGCTCCTATGCCAATTAAGCTGGAGGCATTGTTGCCATGGCTAGCCTGATATCCTGAGGTGGATGTTGCAGTGAGACTGGAATGGGGTTTTAGGGAGGATTTTGGAGAGGAGTACCAAGGACCAAGTGGGTCACAGATGGGCTGACAATTTGCGATCAGCTGCCAGATGTGATGAAGGCAAAATTGTGAGAAGAAACTAGGCAAGGGAGGATTGCAGGCCCCTCCTTTGATTGGCCCATGTAGGACCTCATGATCTCTCCATTGGGGGTAGTGCCCAAGAAGCAAGAAAGGGAGTACCAGTTAAGACACCACCTGTCATGGCTAGAGGGGATGTCAGTCAACGACTTCATAGCCACAGAAGAAATTAGAGTGGTGTATGCCTCAGTTGATGATGCTGTGGGTTTGGTCTGTTAATGTGGGAAGGGGGCTTACCTGGCAAAATGCAACATCAAATCTGCCTTTTATTTACTACCTATTCACCCAGGGATTTTTCTTTGTTGAGGATGCACTTTGATGGGGCTATTTATGTTGACAGAACATTGCCTATGGGTTGCGCCATTTCCGGTGCACATTTTGAAGCTTTCAGCTCTTTCTTGCAATGGGTCTTTCTGAAGGGCAGAAGACATACGAAGGTTACGCACTACCCGGATGACTTCTTGTTTGTCAGCAAGGCGGGTGCAGGTGAGTGTGGCAGGGCCCTGCCTCAGTTTGGCTTCCAACCATTCAGGGACATTTTAGGTGTTGCTAATGTACTGCATGCCAATTCACACTAGATTCGAAAGAGGTAATAATAAATGGAAGAAAGCATGTACAATATGATTTTTCAAATTGTAACACGAAAAATGTCATCTACTGTATCTCATGCCCATGTAACAGAGCATATATTGGCCAAACTTCACAAGTAGTGAAAAGCCGTATCCTCCAACATCGGTCAAGAATTAAATGTGCCATAAAAGGTGCACCGTTAGTTGAACATTTTTTGGAACTCAATCATAAAGCAGACGAGATTCAATGGACAGTGCTGGCTGTAATACAACCGAAGACAGACGGACCGACAACCTTGACAAGGCTTTTGAAGTTGGAAGCAAGAATGATTGAGAAATTTCAAACAGCCAAAACGGGACTTAATGACTGTGATGAAGCCTGGTCCCTAATTAGGTGATGCAATAGCTTTGTGTTTGAGATTTTGTTGATGTGACTCGTTGACAACATAAGATGTAAACAACATTTGTCAGGCATCCACTAACATTTTTAATATTGAAAATCTGTCTTTATGCCCTATCTACAAAGTGAAATTAAAGAATGATTTAGAAAGTATCTTCACAATTAATGTATAATTGGATGTAATATTGACCAACATAGGGTGGTTTACATATATGTGCTGGTGTAATAGACCATATTTACCAGGTGGATATGAGTTAAAGTATAGACTCTGGGCAAAAAGGCATAAGTGTTAGGCTTTTGGATGTTTAATATGATGCGAGTACTTTTAAGATGGCCACCGTAGAAAATTATATCTGTACCAGGGACCTGGTACTTATTTATAGGCTAAGAGATTATGCCGAGTGGCTTTATAGCAAGAGTAGGGTGGTTTTACAAATGCATTCTCGCTTTATAGATAAGAGGTAGCAGGCAACCTGGTGGGTGTCCGAGACGGTTAATGGAAGGGAAGTAGTGCGGTACTGTCAAGATGGCGCCCACGCCTTTCCATATGAAAAAACAAACGCGGGCCAGCTCTAGCCCGCTGCACAACTAAAAAGGCTTCCACTTGTGAGCCGGAGCTTTCGCGACTCACGAAATAGTGAAAGCGGCTTCTTGGTGGCGTCCGGTAACGCGAGGGCCGTGAACGCATATGGAATGGCGTAATAGGAGAAGTAAGTGCACGAGTACCTGGCTGAGAGAGCAATACAGTTATACTAACGTGTGTTTAGAACCATCTGAATTACTTATAGAGGTTTTTATGCGCCCTTTACATGTTGTTTACAGAATACAACGTTCTAGCATATATATGCTGTTATTTAGACTGAGTGACGTGAACAAATAGGTAAGAAAAGGTCTTTTAAATATAACATCACTTTGGATGGCACCTTTACTGCTGCAGTGATGACTAATAAGTATGGTCTTCTTGCCGTCTTCCTTCTTCATTGTTGTTGAGTAGAAGTAATCGAGAACGAATATAATAAGTTATAAGTTCATGCACTCACCATAATGGAAAGAAAGGTATGAGTCACAGTCGGGATGAACACATGGGCTGCATGACTAAGTTTGCATGCTTGACAACTTAAGCCACCCGGGAATGGCCATGCGGTTCTGGTTTAATTTGGGAGTGACATAAACCAATGAGATATAGTTACTAAATGGGAGTTTCTTTTAAAGAGCAATATAGAGTTTCTAGCAAAGGGACACTGGGATCTAGTGGTTTGAATCTGTTACTGATACTTGGCACATGTGGTGTTGGTTGGTGTAGAGATTGATTAAATTAGGTTGATTTTAATTTGTTTGTTCAATTTTTGTAGTGGTGCCAGTGCCCTCCGACAGTCCTGATGAGGCCCTGAGTGTTAAGGCCGAAACGCGTCGACATCTTTTTAGTGGGACCAAGGGGTCTGGAGTGATAATGAATTGATTAACAAAATTTGTTTAGCACTACATAATACCTTTCTAAATAATATTTAGGTATTGTACAGCTGGGTGCAAGACCCTTGGTCACTATATGTCATTAGATCACATTGTTTATTGTGTTATAGTGACTATCATATAAAGTGTTGTAGTTGGGCACATGTTTTCTTATTTTTGAGATCTTTCATGTATTGTCTGTTATATACGTTTGTTATAAATGTAAATGTATATAGAATTGTATATATCTTCGCTAAGTGTTATAGAATTAGAGACAGGCTGCTTTCCTATGAATCGGATGCTGTTGTTTATAATTAAATGGAATAAATAAGGGTGAATAACTTTACCTCTCGAAACCAAGAGTCAATATTGGTTGCTCGAAATAATCATTGAATTTGTCCCTTGCCTGCTAATTTTTGTGAGTGTGTTCAGTTTGAGGTCATGGCTGATGAATTTGGGGTGCCCTTGGCTCGTGAGAAGACAGAGGGCCCCAGTACAACCCAGGTTTTTCTGGTCATTAAACTAGACACAGTTAACATGATTGCACATCTGCCTATGCTGAAGCTGCTAGAGTTTTAGGCTTTTTCTGGAGGAAGTGATGGGTGAACGATGTCTGGAGCTTCGTAAAGGCTTCCTTAACTTTGCTTGCAGGGTGATACGAAGGGGCTGGATGTATTGCAGGCGGCTTGGCCTGGCCTTGTCTGGTCCAACGCTTCCATATCACAAGGTTCGGATGTAAATGGCAGTGAGAGCTGATTTGGGGTTTTAGCACTCTTTTCTTCATGATTTAATTGGGATATCTATGTGGTTTCAGGAGGAGAAGATGGTGTGGCAAGTCCAGATTTTCTCTGATGTGGCTGGAGCACATGGTTTTGGCCTGTTTTGGGATGACCAGTTGTGTGCGGAGCGCTGGCCACAGCTTTGGCTGCAGCAAGGCCGAAGCATTTCGTTCTTGGAGTTTTTTTCTCTCCTAGTGGCATTGGCTGTGTGGGGTGATGATTTGCAAAACAGGACTGTGATTTTTCAAATGGATAACATGACGGTGGTGGAGCTGGTGAACAGATAGTGGGCACGCGACCAGAGAGTGTTGAGGCTGCTGAGGCGTTTTATGTTGTTGTGCTTGCAAAAGAATATCGTTTTCAGGGCGACTCATGTGTCGGGAGTGAACAATGTTATAGCTGACTCATTATCTCATTCACAGTGGCATCACAATTGCACCATTGCTCCGGAATTGGAGGAGGTCAAGATGGTGGTCCCAGCAGTTGTTTAGGAGTTGGGGGCTTGAGAGTTCTTAGGCTGGTGTAGAAGTCTTTAGGTGAATCTACTCGATGGAGCTATCAGCTAGCGTGGATGGATTTTCTGAAGTTCCAGGAGAAATCAGGGCAGATTTTGCAGAAGGAGCACTATGACAGGGAAGGGTTTGTGATGCTTTATGGATTTGATGGACAAGGGTCTGTCTCAGACAACTATTGCGGGCAAACTGGTTGGTTTGTCATTTTATGGAAAGCTGTGGTGGGGTTTTGACCCTGCAGGGGATGAGATGTTGGGGAGGGTCATGAACGGTTGGCACAGGGAGAGACTGGGGTCAGGGCGGGGGAAGAGGGAAGACATTACATTTGAACTGTTAGTTGATGTTTTCAGTTGTTTGGGTGGGTGCTGTTATAACAAGTTTGAAGTGGCATTGTTACATTTGTGTATGATTTTGATGTTTTTTGGGGCTTTCAGAGTTTCAGAGGTTTTGAGTTCAGGGTGTGCTGAGGGCCTCTGGAGTTATGAGGTGCATTTGGACTAGCCGGGTTGGGCTATGATTGAGGAGGTCTAAGACAGACAAATTAGGGAGAGGAAAATGGATTTGGTTGAATAAAGGGGGTGTGAGTTGGTGTGCCCGGTGAGATAATGGACATTCCTTTTTGGCAGGGCCAGGGTGCAGGCAAGGGGCTGTTTTTTGTCATCAAAATGGTACCAAGGTCGCAGCTTTTCAGATGTTAGCTGTGCTACACAAGGCAGTGGCGGCTGCTGGCCGGGATCCTGCTGCATTCAGGACATATTCTTTTCAGAAAGGAGCTGAAACATCGGCGGCTCGTCTGGGGTGGAGAATGTCAAGGATTCATCAGATTGGGAGATGAAAATTTAAGTGCAGTGAGCATTACGTGAGCAAGTAACAGTGTAGCTGATGGGGGTTTAAAGGGGGACAGTGGTGGAAGGAGGTTAGCTAACCTGTTTCTTTTTTCCCTAGGGTGTGTGGGAGGCCTGTTGAGGTGCAAGGCTGTGATGTGGATACTGGGACATTTGTTTGTTCACTGAGCGACAAAGTATGCTGAGTGGCAGAACTATGGACGTAACTTGGGACTGCCAAGCAGGCAGCATAAGATGCTATAGTGGGGAAAAGGGAGTATGAGATGGGGAAGCTTGCTGTCTTTTCTGGCATCAATGGTGCCGCAGAGAGGTGCCCTGACATGCTGCTGGTGCATCAGGGGCAGAATTATTTGGTGCAATTGTCAGGACTGTCACTACTGCAACATATGTAACAGGACGTGGAGCTACTGAACTGTAAGTTGCATGGGACTTGTTTAGTGTGGATGGAATTTGTGTCACACAGGAATTGGAGGGGTATGGATAAGCTAGCAGCGATTGACAAGGCTCGTAAGAAAGTCAACAGAGCAACAGGGGTTTTCTGTGCGGGCCTTGGAATAAAGGTGATGGCTTACATGGGTATTCATGAAGAAGAAAGGGCGCTTTTTTAAGATGATGGGATCAACCTTTCTGTTCTGGGTTTTGCTTATTATACAATGGAACTCAGGGAAGTGATGGCAAGTTTGTGGAACAAAAAAGTCTGGTGTGGGAAGAGCCAGTGGGCGTGATGGTGTTGCAGCAGGGCATGCACTTATGGGTGGGGCAGAAAAACACCCTTTGGCATTTTTCTGGGTGGCGATACATTGGCGGGGGAGAGTCAGATGCTGGTGGATTCACCCCTGAGGATTAGGAATAAGGAGTTCAGGTGAAAGGAGATCTTGTGGTAGGGTGGCTGGAACAGGCAAATAAAGTGGTGTTTGGGGGATGTTTTGGAAAGGAAGAGAGGAGGACGATGGTGATGGGAGGAAGTGACAGGGTTAAATGACAAAATAATGTGTGAGGCATTATTTGGAGATAATGGTAGAGAGGGGAAAATGAGAAGACACCACAGCTGTAATGTTAAAAAGTTCAATCTGTTTTTGTTGATACACGTTATGACATTTATTGCAATCCTGTCCTCATATATGGCCTTTTGCACAATAATGGAGTCTTGATGCATTCCCACAACAAAGCCTTGCATAAAAAAACAGAGGTCTGTGCTGAGTAAAGACCTCTGGACCAGGAAATACTAATAATTAAAACTGTTATTGTTTGTCTGTCGCAGTGCATGCACATAAACACAAACCATATGTGCACAGTTCCTACAGTAGTTGGTGCCACATTATAGTTTCTTAAGCATCCTCAGATTCTATCAAAAGTTATCTTGGCAACTTTGCTGGCATCCTGCTTCAGAATGTACATTGTGGCAGCAAATGCTGGGTGCCTTAATGTAGCAACACTGGACAGCTTTAGTTTTAGCCAACTTCTTGGTGATGTGCATGTGCAGGTGACAGCCCATGTTACCCACATTGATTCCTGTGCACTGCAATCTTCAGACGTTTTGCTCTTTGTTGTGCATACATACATAAGTAGAATTGACAGTCTGTCATCAAGCCACATGCCCTGTGTAGTTCACTGTAAAAATGCACATGCAAATAAAGCAAACAGCAGTACATTTTAGTTATGCCACAAAAATAAGAGCTATTATGACCATTGTGTGCGTAAAATCTGATTCTAACGATAACATCCATTTAACACTTGTTTTTTCAGTGAATTTCTAAGTTTTCAATGCTATTTCTGACCTATAACATCCTTGTAACCTTAGGTATTTTCAGTGAATTTCTACACTTTTAAATGCTATTCCGTAAAAAAAGCACCCTCTATCCTTGTGTTTGTTTTTGTGACTTTCTAAGTTTTTATTTTATCTTATTGCCTAACTGTAACCTGTAACCTTTCAGAGTGTGTGTATGAGTGGCTGTTTAGGTCAGTGAGTGGGTGTGTGAGTGGTTGTATGGGTCTGTGAGTTGGTCTATGAGTGGTGGTACGGGTCTGTGAGTGGGTGTGTGAGTGTCTGCGTGGGTCTGTGAGTGGCTGTATGGGTGTGTATGTGGGTATGTGAGTATGTGATTGTGTGAGTGGGTATGTGAGTGGTAAGGTGGGTCACTGAGTGGGTAAGTGGGCTGTGTGGTGTATAAATGGGTGTGTGAGTGGCTGTATGGGTGATTATGGGATTGTGTGAGTGGTTAGGTGGGTCACTGAGTGGGTGTGTGAGTGGTTTTTTGAGTCTCTGAGTGGCTGTATGGGTGTGTGAGTGGTGTTCTGGCTGTCTGAGTGGCTGTGTGAGTGGCTGTATGAATGTGTGAGTGGATGTGTCAGTAGTTGTGTGAGTGTGCAAGTGGGTATGTAAGTGGGTGTGTGGGAGAGTTTATGAGTGGGTATGTGTCTGAGTGTATTTTTCTAAATTGGGGTATGGATCCACGGATCACCCATGGATTCACAGTGGGGGACCGCACTGAGCTCCTTGGTAGATCTGAGGATCCTCACCCATGCACAATTTCTTCCCCATGAGGGCTTCCTCACTGCCCCCTCCATCAGTCTCATGTGGTCAGGGTCCCTCTGCCCTGACCCCTTCTATCAGTTTTGAGTTTTATCCCCCCCACCCTACCCGGACCAAGTGACAATACACAAAATGGCAACTACAACTTTCCTCTCACGCTGCGGACCAACGATCACGGTATTGCTGTTGGGGCATGGATTTGTAGATCTCTGTCACTGGAGGTGAGGTGGATACGCATCACTAGATATACATAAAGAATTTTTCTTTAACCCGTTCTGTGCCCAGGACGTAATGGTTACGTCCTGAGGCACAGTGCTGCTGTGCCCAGGACATAACCATTACGTCCTGTGCACAGAGCCCAGAGGGAGCGCTAGCGCTCCCTCTGTGAGGTTCCCCCCCACCCCCCAAGTCAGGGATGGAAGGGGAAGCCCTTCCCCTTCCATCCCCGGCCGCCCCAACCCCCCCTGTGACGTCAGCGCGCAAGCGCGCGCTGATTAGTCACAGGGTCTCCCCCATCGCGCTGGAAGCTCTGCTTCCAACGCGATTGAAAGAGAAATGCAAAGCAAGGGGGAGGCCCGGAGGGGCTTCAAAGGGAAGGAAATATATTTCCTTCCCTTTGAAGTCTCTCACAGGGTTTCAAAAGCCTTGCTTGCAATCCGGCTTTTGAAACCCCACTAGACACCAGGGATTTTTTTTTTTTACTGAAACTGTCAAAAGGGAGCGACCCCTTAGGCAAGGGTCGCTCCCAGAGAGGGCATTTTTTTGGGGAAGGCCTTTTCTGCCCCCCCCCCGGGGATCTTTTTTTTTTTCTTTCTTTTTGTTATGTTTTCTTTCTTTTTTTTAGGTGGGGAGCGACTCCTTAGGCAAGGGTCGCTCCCCTAGGGGGCAAATTATATTTAGGCTATTTCTGCCCCCCTTGGGGGAAGACTGGCCTATTTTGATGAGGCCAATCTGCCCCCAAGGGGGGCAGAAACCATTAGACACCAGGGAGTTTTTTTTTTTTGCGTGAATTTCACGCAAGTGGAGCGACCCCTTAGGCAAGGGTGCTCCCTGGGGGGGGGAATTATTTTAGGCCATTTCTACCCCCCTGGGGGGTAGATCAGCCTATTTTGATTAGGCTGATCTGCCCCTAAGGGGGGCAGAAACCACTAGGCACCAGGGATTTTTTTGTTTTTTTTGTTTAACAGATGGGGAGCGACCCCTTCGACAAGGGTCGCTCCCCTGGAGTGGCAAATTGTATTTAGGCCATTTCTGCCAGCTTTGGGGGCAGATCGGCCGATTTTAGGTCAATCTGTCCCCAAGGGGGGCAGAAACCACTAGGCACCAGGGATCTTTTTTTTGCGCCGTCACGCAAGGGGAGCGACCTTGTAGGGAAGGGTCGCTCCCCGAGGGGTTTGGGGGGCAAATTTATTTTAGGCCATTTCTGCCCCCCCTGGGGGCAGATCGGCCTATTGGTATTAGGCCGATCTGCCCCCCGGGGGGGCAGAAACCTCTAGGCGCCAGGGCAAATAGTTTTTTGTGTTTTTTTTTCGTTTGTTTGTTTTTTTAGAGATGGGGAGCGACCCATCAGGCAAGGGTCGCTCCCCTGGGGGGCAAATTGTATTTAGACCATTTCTGCCCCCCTTGGGGGCAGATTGGCCGATTGAAGGTCAATCTGCCCCAAGGGGGGCAGAAACCAATAGGCACCAGGGATCTTTTTTTTGCGCCGTCACGCAAGGGGAGCGACCTTGTAGGCAAGGGTCGCTCCCTGGGGGGGGGGGGGAATTTATTTTAGGCCATTTCTGCCACCCCTGGGGGCAGATCGGCCTATTGGTATTAGGCCGATCAGCCCCCAGGAGGGGCAGAAACCTCTAGGCGCCAGGGCAACTAGTTTTTTTGTGTTTTTTTTTTGTTTCTTTGTTTTTTTAGAGATGGGGAGCGACCCATTAGGCAAGGGTCGCTCCCCTGGGGGGGAAATTGTATTTAGACAATTTCTGCCCCCCTTGGGGGCAGATTGCCGATTGTAGGTCAATCTGCCCCCAAGGGGGGCAGAAACCACTAGGCACCAGGGATGTTTTCTTTGCGCCGTCACGCAAAGGGAGCGACCTTGTAGGCAAGGGTCGCTCCCCGGGGGGGAGGGTGGGTGGGGGCAAATTTATTTTAGGCCATTTCTGCCCCCCTGGGGGCAGATTGGCCTATTGGTATTAGGCCGATCTGCCCCCAGGGGGGGCAGAAACCTCTAGGCGACAGGGCAAATAGTTTTTTTGTGTTTTTTTTTTTCGTTTGTTTGTTTTTTTAGAGATGGGGAGCGACCCATCAGGCAGGGGTCGCTCCCCTGGGGGGCAAATTGTATTTAGACCATTTCTGCCCCCCTTGGGGGCAGATTGGCCGATTGTAGGTCAATCTGCCCCCAAGGGGGGCAGAAACCACTAGACACCAGGGTTCTTTTTTTTGCGCCGTCACGCAAGGGGAGCGACCTTGTAGGCAAGGGTCGCTCCCAGGGGAGGGGGCAAATTTATTTTAGGCCATTTCTGCCACCCCTGGGGGCAGATCAGCCTATTGGTATTAGGCCGATCAGCCCCCAGGAGGGGCAGAAACCTCTAGGCGCCAGGGCAAATAGTTTTTTTGTGGTTTTTTTTTTTGTTTCTTTGTTATTTTAGAGATGGGGAGCGACCCATCAGGCAAGGGTCGCTCCCCTGGGGGGCAAATTGTATTTAGACCATTTCTGCCCCCCTTGGGGGCAGATTGGCCGATTGTAGGTCAATCTGCCCACAAGGGGGGCAGAAACCACTAGGCACCAGGGATCTTTTTTTTGCGCTGTCACGCAAGGGGAGCGACCTTGTAGGCAAGGGTCGCTCCCCGGACGGGGGTGGGGGGGGCAGAACCCTCTAGACGCCAGGGCAAATAGTTTTTTTGTGTTTTTTTAGAGATGGATCGCGACCCATCAGGCAAGGGTCGCTCCCCTGGGGGGCAAATTGTATTTAGACCATTTCTGCCCCCTTTGGGGGCTGATTGGCCGATTGTAGGTCAGAAACCACTAGGCACCAGGGATTTTTTTTTGCGCCGTCACGCAAGGGGAGCGACCTTGTAGCCAAGGGTCGCTCCCGGGGGCGGTTGGGGGGTGTGGGACAAATTTATTTTAGGCCATTTCTGCCCCCCTGGGGCCGGCTGAGCTAGAGGCCAAAATCCACAGGTAGGCACTGTTTTCTATGAAAAAATTTGATTTGTCCATGTTGTGTTTTGGGCCATTTCCTGTCGGGGGAGCTAGGCCTACCCACACTAGTGAGGTATGATTTTTATCAGGAGACTTGGGGGAACGCTAGGTGGAAATAAATTTGTGGCTCCTCTCAGATTCCAGAACTTTCTGTCACCGAAATGTGAGGAAAACATGTTTTGTTAGCCAAATTGTGAGGTTTGCAAAGGATTCTGGGTAACAGAACCTTGTCAGAGCCCCACAATTCACCCCACCTTAGATTCCCCTGGGTCTCTAGTTTTCAAAAATGAGCTGGTTTGCTAGGTTTCCCTAGGTGCCGGCTGAGCTAGAGGCCAAAATCCACAGGTAGGCACTGTTTTGTATGAAAAAATTTGATGTGTCCACGTTGTGTTTTGGGCCATTTCCTGTCGCGGGCGCTAGGCCTACCCACACAAGTGAGGTATCATTTTTATCGGGAGACTTGGGGGAACGCTGGGTGGAAGGAAATTGGTGGCTCCTTTCAGATTCCAGAACTTTCTGCCACAGAAATGTGAGGAACATGTGTTTTTTTAGCCAAACTTTGAGGTTTGCAAAGGATTCTGGGTAACAGAACCTGGTCCAACCCACACAATTCACCCCATCTTGGATTCCCCTACGTCTCTAGTTTTCAGAAATGCACAGGTTTGGTAGGTTTCCCTAGGTGCCGGCTGAGCTAGAGGCCAAAATCTACAGGTAGGCACTTTGCAAAAAACAGCTCTGTTTTCTTTAAAAAAATGGGATGTGTCCACGTTACGTTTTGGGGCGTCTCCTGTCGCGGCCGCTAGGCCTACCCACACAAGTGAGGTATCATTTTTATTGGGAGACTTGGGGGAACGCTGGGTGGAAGGAAATTTGTGGCTCCTCTCAGATTCCAGAACTTTCTGCCACAGAAATGTGAGGAACATGTGTTTTTTTAGCCAAATTTTGAGGTTTGCAAAGGATTCTGGGTAACAGAACCTGGTCCGAGCCACACAAGTCACCCCATCTTAGATTCCCCTAGATCTCTAGTATTCAGAAATGCACAGGTTTGGTAGGTTTCCCTAGGTGCTGGCTGAGCTAGAGGCCAAAATCTACAGGTAGGCACTTTGCAAAAAATACCTCTGTTTTCTTTCAAAAAATTGGATGTGTCCAGGTTGCGCTTTGGGGCGTTTCCTGTCGCAGGCGCTAGGCCTACCCACACAAGTGAGGTATCATTTTTATCGGGAGACTTGGGGGAACGCTGGATGGAAGGAAATTTGTGGCTCCTCTCAGATTCCAGAACTTTCTGCCACAGAAATGTGAGGAACATGTGTTTTTTTAGCCAAATTTTGAGGTTTGCAAAGGATTCTGGGTAACATAACCTGGTCCGAGCCACACAAGTCACTCCTTCTTGCATTCCCCTAGGTCTCTAGTTTTCAGAAATGCACAGGTTTGGTAGGTTTCCCTAGGTGCCGGCTGAGCTAGAGGCCAAAATCTACAGGTAGGCACTTTGCAAAAAACACCTGTTTTCTTTAAAAAAATTGGATGTGTCCACGTTGCGCTTTGGGGCGTTTCCTGTCGCGGGCGCTATGCCTACCCACACAAGTGAGGTATACTTTTATCGGGAGACTTGGGGGAACGCTGAGTGGAAGGACATTTGTGGCTCCTCTCAGATTCCAGAACTTTCTGCCACAGAAATGTGAGGAACATGTGTTTTTTTAGCCAAATTTTGAGGTTTGCAAAGGATTCTGGGTAACAGAACCTGGACCGAGCCACACAAGTCACCCCATCTTGGGATCCCCTTGGTCTCTAGTTTTCAGAAATGCACAGGTTTGGTAGGTTTCCATAGGTGCCGGCTGAGCTAGAGGCCAAAATCTACAGGTAGGCACTTTGCAAAAAACACCTCTGTTTTCTTTCAAAAATTTGGATGTGTCCACATTGTGCTTTGGGGCGTTTCCTGTTGCGGGCGCTAGGCCTACCCACACAAGTGAGGTATCATTTTTATCGGGAGACTTGGGGGAACGCTGGGTGGAAGTAAATTTGTGGCTCCTCTCAGATTCCAGAACTTTCTGCCACAGAAATATGAGGAACATGTGGTGTTTTAGCCAAATTTTGAGGTTTGCAAAGGATTCTGGGTGACAGAACCTGGTCCGAGCCACACAAGTCACCCCATCGTGGATTCCCCTAGGTCTCTAGTTTTCAGAAATGCACAGGTTTGGTAGGTTTCCATAGGTGCCGGCTGAGGTAGAGGCCAAAATCTACAGGTAGGCACTTTGCAAAAAACACCTCTATTTTCTTTCAAAAAATTGGATGTGTCCACGTTGCGCTTTGGGGCGTTTCCTGTCGCGGGCGCTAGGCCTACCCACACAAGTGAGGTATCATTTTTATCGGGAGACTTGGGGGAACGCTGGTTGGAAGGAAATTTGTGGCTCCTCTCAGATTCCAGAACTTTCTGCCACAGAAATGTGAGGAACATGTGCTTTTTAAGCCAAATTTTGAGGTTTGCAAAGGATTCTGGGTAACAGAACCTGGTCCGAGCCACACAAGTCACCCCATCTTGGATTCCCCTAGGTCTTTAGTTTTCAGAAATGCACAGGTTTGGTAGGTTTCCCAAGGTGCCGGCTGAGCTAGAGGCCAAAATCTTCAGGTAGGCACTTTGCAAAAAACACCTCTGTTTTCTTTCAAAAATTTGGATGTGTCCACATTGCGCTTTGGGGCGTTTCCTGTTGCGGGCGCTAGGCCTACCCACACAAGTGAGGTATCATTTTTATCGGGAGACTTGGGGGAACGCTGGGTGGAAGTAAATTTGTGGCTCCTCTCAGATTCCAGAACTTTCTGCCACAGAAATATGAGGAACATGTGGTGTTTTAGCCAAATTTTGAGGTTTGCAAAGGATTCTGGGTGACAGAACCTGGTCCGAGCCACACAAGTCACCCCATCGTGGATTCCCCTAGGTCTCTAGTTTTCAGAAATGCACAGGTTTGGTAGGTTTCCATAGGTGCCGGCTGAGGTAGAGGCCAAAATCTACAGGTAGGCACTTTGCAAAAAACACCTCTATTTTCTTTCAAAAAATTGGATGTGTCCACGTTGCGCTTTGGGGCGTTTCCTGTCGCGGGCGCTAGGCCTACCCACACAAGTGAGGTATCATTTTTATCGGGAGACTTGGGGGAACGCTGGTTGGAAGGAAATTTGTGGCTCCTCTCAGATTCCAGAACTTTCTGCCACAGAAATGTGAGGAACATGTGCTTTTTAAGCCAAATTTTGAGGTTTGCAAAGGATTCTGGGTAACAGAACCTGGTCCGAGCCACACAAGTCACCCCATCTTGGATTCCCCTAGGTCTTTAGTTTTCAGAAATGCACAGGTTTGGTAGGTTTCCCAAGGTGCCGGCTGAGCTAGAGGCCAAAATCTTCAGGTAGGCACTTTGCAAAAAACACCTCTGTTTTCTTTCAAAAATTTGGATGTGTCCACATTGCGCTTTGGGGCGTTTCCTGTTGCGGGCGCTAGGCCTACCCACACAAGTGAGGTATCATTTTTATCGGGAGACTTGGGGGAACGCTGGGTGGAAGTAAATTTGTGGCTCCTCTCAGATTCCAGAACTTTCTGCCACAGAAATATGAGGAACATGTGGTGTTTTAGCCAAATTTTGAGGTTTGCAAAGGATTCTGGGTGACAGAACCTGGTCCGAGCCACACAAGTCACCCCATCGTGGATTCCCCTAGGTCTCTAGTTTTCAGAAATGCACAGGTTTGGTAGGTTTCCATAGGTGCCGGCTGAGGTAGAGGCCAAAATCTACAGGTAGGCACTTTGCAAAAAACACCTCTATTTTCTTTCAAAAAATTGGATGTGTCCACGTTGCGCTTTGGGGCGTTTCCTGTCGCGGGCGCTAGGCCTACCCACACAAGTGAGGTATCATTTTTATCGGGAGACTTGGGGGAACGCTGGGTGGAAGGAAATTTGTGGCTCCTCTCAGATTCCAGAACTTTCTGCCACAGAAATGTGAGGAACATGTGCTTTTTAAGCCAAATTTTGAGGTTTGCAAAGGATTCTGGGTAACAGAACCTGGTCCGAGCCACACAAGTCACCCCATCTTGGATTCCCCTAGGTCTTTAGTTTTCAGAAATGCACAGGTTTGGTAGGTTTCCGAAGGTGCCGGCTGAGCTAGAGGCCAAAATCTTCAGGTAGGCACTTTGCAAAAAACACCTCTGTTTTCTTTAAAAAATGTGGATGTGTCCACGTTGCGCTTTGGGGCGTTTCCTGTCGCGGGCACTAGGCCTACCCACACAAGTGAGGTATCATTTTTATCGGGAGACTTGGGGGAACGCTGGGTGGAAGGAAATTTGTGGCTCCTCTCAGATTCCAGAACTTTCTGCCACAGAAATGTGAGGAACATGTGTTTGTTTAGCCAAATTTTGAGGTTTGCAAAGGATTCTGGGTAAGAGAACCTGATCCGAGCCACACAACTCACCCCATCTTGGATTCCCCTAGGTCTCTAGTTTTCAGAAATGCACAGGTTTGGTAGGTTACCCTAGGTGCTGGCTGAGCTAGAGGCCAAAATCTTCAGGTAGGTACTTTGCAAAAAACACCTCTGTTTTCTTTCAAAAATTTGGATGTGTCCACGTTGCGCTTTGGGGCGTTTCCTGTCGCGGGCGCTAGGCCTACCCACACAAGTGAGGTATAATTTTTATTGGGAGACTTGGGGGAACGCTGGGTGGAAGAAAGTTTGTGGCTCCTCTCAGATTCCAGAACTTTCTGCCACAGAAATGTGAGGAACATGTGTTTTGTTAGCCAAATTTTGAGGTTTGCAAAGGATTCAGGGTAACAGAACCTGGTCCGAGCCACACAAGTCACCCCATCTTGGATTCCCCTACGTCTCTAGTTTTCAGAAATGCACAGGTTTGGTAGGTTTCCCAAGGTGCCGGCTGAGCTAGAGGCCAAAATCTACAGGTAGGCACTTTGCAAAAAACACCTCTGTTTTCTTTAAAAAAAATTGGATGTGTCCACGTTGCGCTTTGGGGCGTTTCCTGTCGCGGGCGCTAGGCCTACCCACACAAGAGAGTTATCATTTTTATCGGGAGACTTGGGGGAACGCTGGGTGGAAGGAAATTTGTGGCTCCTCTCAGATTCCAGAACTTTCTGCCACAGAAATGTGAGGAACATGTGTTTTTTTAGCCAAATTTTGAGGTTTGCAAAGGATTCTGGGTAACAGAACCTGGTCCGAGCCACACAAATCACACCATCTTGGATTCCCCTAGGTCTCTAGTTTTCAGAAATGCACAGGTTTGGTAGGTTTCCCTAGGTGCCGGCTGAGCTACAGGCCAAAATCTACAGGTAGGCACTTTGCTAAAAACAGCTCTGTTTTCTGTGATGTGTCCACGTTGTGTTTTGGGGCATATCCTGTCGCGGGCGCTAGGCCTACCCACACAAGTGAGGTACCATTGTTATTGGGAGACTTGGGGGAGCGCTGGGTGGAAGGAAATTTGTGGCTCCTCTCAGATTCCAGAACTTTCTGTCACCGAAATGTGAGGAAAATGTGTTTTTTTAGCCAAAATTTGAGGTTTGCAAAGGATTCTGGGTAACAGAACCTGGTCAGAGCCACACAAGTCACCCCATCTTGGATTCCCCTAGGTCTCTAGTTTTCAAAAATGCACAGGTTTGGTAGGTTTCCCTAGGTGCCGGCTGAGCTAGAGGCCAAAATCTACAGGTAGGCACTTTGCTAAAAACAGCTCTGTTTTCTGTGATGTGTCCACGTTGTGTTTTGGGGCACATCCTGTCGCGGGCGCTAGGCCTACCCACACAAGTGAGGTATCATTTTTATCGGGAGACATGGGGGAACATAGAATAGCAAAACAATTGTTATTACCCCTTGTCTTTCTCTACATTTTTCCCTTCCAAATGTAAGACAGTGAGTAAAAAAGACGTCTATTTGAGAAATGCCCTGTAATTCACATGCTAGTATGGGCACCCCGGAATTCAGAGATGTGCAAATAACCACTGCTTCTCAACACCTTATCTTGTGCCCATTTTGGAAATACAAAGGTTTTCTTGATAGCTATTTTTAACTCTTTATATTTCAGCAAATGAATTGCTGTATACCCGGCATAGAATGAAAACCCACTGCAGGGTGCAGGTCATTTATTGGCTCTGGGTACCTAGAGTTCTTGATGAACCTACAAGCCCTATATATCCCGCAACCATAAGAGTCCAGCAGACGTAACGGTATATTGCTTTCGAAAATCTGACATTGCAGGAAAAAGTTACAGAGTAAAACGTAGAGAAAAATTTATGTTTTTTTCACCTCAATTTCAATGTTTTTCTTTTTCAGCTGTTATTGTTTGTAGGAAACCCTTGTAGGATCTACACAAATTACCCCTTGCTGAATTCAGAATTTTGTCTACTTTTCAGAAATGTTGCGGTTTCTGGGATCCAGCGTTGGTTTCATGCCCATTTCTGTCACTGACTGGAAGGAGGCTGAAAGCACAACAAATCATAAAAATGGGGTATGTCCCAGTAAAATGCCGAAATTGTGTTGAAAAATTGGGTTTTCTGATTCCAGTCTGCCTGTTCCTGAAAGTGGTGAAGCTGGTGATTTTAGCACCGCAAACCCTTTGTTGATGCCCTTTTCAGGGAAAAAACCACAAGCCTTATCCTGCAGCCCCTTTTTGCCATTTTTTTGAAGAAACGAAATTGTCACTGTATTTTGGCTAATTTCTTGGCCTCCTTCTGGGGAACCCACAAAGTCTGGGTACCTCTAGAATCCCTAGGATGTTGGAAAAAAAGGACGCAAATTTGGCGTGGGTAGCTTATGTGAACAAAAAGTTATGAGGGCCTAAGCGCAAACTGCTCCAAATAGCCAAAAAAAGGCCCGCACAGGAGGGGGAAAAGGCCTGGCAGCGAAGGGGTTAATAACTCTGAAACTACTAAACAGATCTATGCCAAATTGGTCTTTCTGGACCAATATCTACCTTTCTCTAAATTTGGTTTAATTCTATTCAGCGGTTCAGGCTGTAATCATGACTAAAATCCCTATCGGAAACTTAATAGGGTTAATGACTGCTTTAAAGGTCCCACTGTAAAGAATTTAGGGGGTCATTCTGACCCTGGCGGTCATTGACCGCCAGGATCAACGACCGCGGGAGCACCGCCAACAGGCTGGCGGTGCTCCCAAGGGCATTCTGACCGCGGCGGTTTGGCCGCGGTCAGAAACGGAAAACCGGCGGTCTCCCGCCGGTTTTCCGCTGCCCTGAGGAATCCTCCATGGCGGCGCAGCTTGCTGGGCCGCCATGGGGATTCCGACCCCCTCACCGCCATCCTGTTCCTGGCGGTTGTGACCGCCAGGAACAGGATGGCGGTGAGGGGTGTCGTGGGGCCCCTGGGGGCCCCTGCAGTGCCCCTGCCAATGGCATGGGCACTGCAGGGGCCCCCGTAAGAGGGCCCCTAAAAGATTTTCAGTGTCTGTCATGCAGACACTGAAAATCGCGACGGGTGCTACTGCACCCGTCGCACCCTTCCCACTCCTCATGGGAAGGGGTTTCCCGCTGGGCTGGCGGGCGGCCTTCTGGCGGTCGCCCGCCAGCCCAGCGGGAAACACAGAATAACCGTGGCGGTCTTCTGACCGCGTAGCGGTATTCTGTTGGGGGAACTTTGGCGGGCGGCCTCTGCCGCCCGCCAAAGTTAGAATCACCCCCTTAGTGTTTGTTGAGGCTTGGCTACATTTTCAAACTTGCAATGATAAATCTGACTTCACCATTAAAGAGGGTTTATCATTATAAGTTCATAGATACCAAACATGAGATATCAACCACCTTTAGGTTAGGAATTGCAGCTTATTAAATATAATATGGCATCCCCAATGTTATTGTACTAGAGGTGTATGCCTCACTGTAGTGAAAAAATGATTTTGGGAGTTTTTCACTACTAGGACATGTAAAACTAAAAGGTACATGTCCTACCTTTTAATTGCACAGCATCCTGCTCTATGGGCTACCTAAGGTCTACCATAGGGTTTTAAGTGCCAGGTCAACATGATAATGCAAGCCTGGGACAATTTTGAAGGTGCTACTTCAGTGGGTGGCACAATTAGTTCTACATGCCCAGTGGTAGAATTTAATTTACAGGCCCTGGTATATTGTTGTGTAGCCATTTTAGTTACAGCTCCATGCACGTTATTTTAGCAAACTAGGCCTGCTGCTTCGCACTTTAACCTAGATATATTTTATTCATCTTCGTTTGCGGTCTTGTTTTATTTCTCTCTATCTAGCTGTTCTTTGCCTAGGCCAGCACTTGGTCCTTAAACAAGACATTTATTTCACTCTATGCTTTTCTCAAGGCTGCAGTAAGATAGGTGGCCGGAAAACAAGGTAATGCTTTGTCTCTGGTATTCATAGAAACATACACATCCTTACGTAGGGACATTTTCTCAGAAGATCTGCTGTTTTATAATAAAAGCACTTCTCTGTCCCAGACACATTAGAGGGAGATTCCAGCCAGATGACCACGACTGTATGCTTATTGCTGAACGCTTCGCTACAACTGCTTATGCAGACTTCAGGCCTCTTGCTCAGGTATGAAGGATGATGTCTTCCCAGGTGAACCTGAAGGGCAGAACTAGAGCTTAACATGGTGTGCTCTAATATAGCCTAGGTGGGGATTATTTTAACGACTCTAGTGACAATATGGTAGCCTTATTTTCATGCTTCACTCTTCTTGTTACAATTGTAATCCTGTCATGCTTTATCGTCCTGGTTATTGCAGTACATGCTTTATTATCTAAGATGCAGTTACTTCATTAAAACTTTATTGCAACACATACTAACGCGCTGTTTTTTTAAAAGGCACCTTCATATCGGTTCCTGGGGTGGGACTACATCCCCCAGCTTCCACAGCTTCTTCAGGCACTCTTAAGCGCACCAGTGACACGCAGCATGGGATGCACTGTTTTTTGAAAAGGCACCTTCATACCGGCACCGGCTCCTAGGGTGGGACTACATCCCGCAGCTTCCACAGCTTCTTTAGGCGCTCTTAAGCGCACCGGTGACACGCAGCGCAGGACGCACTGTTTTTTTAAAAGCCACCTTCAAACCGGCACCGGCTCCTGGGGTGGGACTACATCCCCCAGCTTCCACAGCTTCTTCAGCGCACCAGTTACACACAGCGTGGGATGTGCCCAGGCGTGTTCCCGGGCAAAGCCCGGGCCAAGACGTGCCCGTCTACGCCCGTCATCCCCAAGCAGAGTTTGGGCTGGGTGCATCCATCTAACCCCTGGGAAGTAAGTCTCTGTTAAGGAAGCTGCCTTGGTTTTGCTTTTGTTTTTCATATTTTGGTTGAACAGGAATGGGGAAACGTAAGGCAGTGGATTTACCCGCACCTTCCAATGGTATTAAAAAATCTAAAAAACGGTCTAATAACAAAATGAGTGGCCAGTCAAATAAAGGAAGTAATCGTTTAGAAGACATTGATACCTTATTTGAAGAGGTGGAAGCCATTTTGAGAAGCAATTCCATCTTTCCCTCTATATGTCATGGTACTGCTGTTACTTCCGTTAAAAAGATTTCCGATATATTCAAGAAAAAGCCTCAATTGCCTGCAGAGGCTGAAACAAACAAGGCACCTCAAGTATTGAGACCAATCTCTTCCTCCGCGTTAAGCATCCCCCTGTGTGGTGATACAGCTCCTATAAAGGCTTATCAACTGGGGGAAAGGCCCCCCATCCTCCTTTAAGCCCTGAGGTCTTGGTGTCCTCTGGTTTTCCATGTTATAATTGTTATGGGCCTTTGTTAGAGATTGGGGGGTCCCTTGACTGTGACTTACATTTACGTCCTGAAGCAAAAAATGCTGCAACTAATTTGTCCTTAGATTTGGACAGACAGTCATGGCCATGTGGGGAACTTGATCGGGCCTCCATATCCCAGAAATTAGATGAACTAGTGATGGATACATTTATGGGAAAACTGGTACAGAGGGGTGCGTGCAAGTGTCTGAGTGTAAATGGGGGTGGATGTACGCCTGCTCCAGGGGGCTTGCCCACTGTTCCCTTTGTGATAGAATCTGGTGCTCAAGTGGACAAGCCTCCCCCGGACCCGACTATAATTGCCCCTTCTGGTAGCTTGGACGTAGCCTGTGCAGAGGATCATCCGGTTGCGTCAGTAATTGCTAGCCGGAATTACAATTCTGGTCTCAAGGACAGGAACACATGCAGATCAGAGAGGTCGCATAAAGCCCAGTCTGCTGATTTTGTTAAGGGCTCTCGGGGGACTATTGGCACTCAGGTGCATGTTGGATCAAATATTTCCTCTCCTGAGTTCTTTAAGTCATCTGGTGATGTTTTATATCGGGTCAGAGGGTGCCGACCTGTTGTTAAGAGTGAGGGTCATGGGTCGAGGCTCGAGGAGGAAAGGAGGTACTATTTATATGGTTGGGGTACCAAAGCTACCTATTGGCTCTTGGAAAACCCAGGATACCCTCATAAATAAAGTTATTTATTGACTACGAGTTCAGCAAAATTGCCTCTCTGTTATTCGTGCTGATATTCTTGAGGTGGTCAGACATAGCCAGTTAGGTACAAACCTTGATTTTATCTCTATTAGTTTTGTAGACAGGTTGCTGGTAGATAACCTTCTTGATTTTGAACTACGCACCTGTTATCTCAGAAACGCCAGAGGGGTTGGTATTAGACTTAAACTTCATCCTCCCTCTGGTAGATCTCCAGTTACATGTGATGGCCCAGTGGGCGGGGAATATGACCCTGGTCAAAGGTATACTCTGGTCCCGTTAGTCAACCATCTTCATTCACCACCAGAAGTAGATTGACTACCTATTGTTCCTCCCCTAATGTCCCCTATTGTGTTTTCTGGGACTAGTTTTGGAGAGGGGATTGTAAAGTCTAGGGAAGCTTTGTGCTCTAGCCCCAGTATTTTGATAACTTGTTCGGAACTCTGCATTATGTCTTGGAACTTGGCTGGCCTAGGCAAGAAGTTGGGAAACCCCGAGTGGGTTAATTATATTAACAAGCAGGACATTTACCTGTTTCAGGAAACTTGGGCTAATGACCCGATTTACCTGGATGGGTTTCTGACATATTTTTCTGCGGCTCAGCCAGCATCGGGTGGCTTTGGCCGTTCAAAGGGAGGACTCATGATTCTGCTAACTAAGAACTTACAGTGTGATCACTTTACAGTGCGATCACTTTGTTTTAAACATTGCCTCTCCTGATTTATTGGGTGTCCAGCTTTTATTTGACCCTGATTTTAAGATGACTATAATTAATGTTTACGCCAGGACGGTCTCCCGGGGACAAGAGTCTCAGACACTGGTTCAGTTGTTCGAATATATGAACACTTTGCACCCCTCAACTATTAGTGGTTGCAGGGGACATGAACTGCACTTTCAAACCTCTTTGTTTAAATAGTATTCTGATGGTCGAAGAGGATGAATTCTGGGGTATTCCTCAACTGATGGAAAAAACACAGTGTACTGGCTCACGTGTTGCCTTACAGTTGACTTCCCTTTGTTTCAAATATGGATTAAGAGCATGTAATGGACGCACTGGTTCTGATTTGAATACTGCACCTACTTTTAAGCGAGGGCTGTTTTCTAGTGTTATTGACTATTTCTTAGTGGATGTTAGGCTTTGGCCATTGTCAATAGACATGAAGGTGAACCCTCGTCATGAGAGTGACCATAATCCTCTGCTCCTTTCTTTACACAGTAATATATTTAGGAGATCCCAGGACATTCATATTACTGAGGTTCCAGGACCTCTTCTGAACAATAGTCATACTCATGTTAGTTGGCCAAAAGTAATGTCTAGTCCCTATTCAATTAGGAAAATCTATCTATTATTTTTAGATGTTATGGCCGGCTATAAGGAGCATGAGGTTAGTGACATTCCAATCCTTAGCATTCATGTAGAAATGGTAAGGAATTTACAGTATATATTTTATAGGAAGATTACTACTAGGCAACCCTCTGATAATCTAAAAGTTAGGGAGTGGTTTAACAAGGACTGTTCTAATGTTAAATCAGCTCTAAAATCAGCCATTTTGACTCACTCTCAGGGAGCGATTAGAACAGCTAGACTTACCTTTAATAAAATCTTAACTCAGGCAAAAAAAAGTTGGGAAGACATAACTTGGCAGAAACTCTTAGATGCAATTAAACATAATGACAATGGGACATTTTGGAAGCTATTGTCCAACAGACACAGGGCGGGCATTGGTACAATTTGCATGTATATTCAACCTGAAAGATGGGTGGAGTATTTTTCTCACCTTTATGCACCACCTAGTACCTCTGTGATGCAGGAACTCATCTCCTTGCATCTGGCTAAAATGTGTTATGAGCATGTTTATCAAGGGACGGATATTTGTAGTCTTGAAGATTGTATTGTCTTTTCGCTGGCAGAAACTACAGCTGCTATTAATTCTTTAAAATCTGCTAAAGCACCAGGCCCTGATAAGATACCGGGGTATCTATTTAAATCTGAACCAGTTATTTGGTCCTGGTATATAAATATGATATCAAATGCCATATCTGCGGGAGACCCAATTCCCAATACTTGGAAAGGGGCCGAAATAATCCCTATTTGTAAAAAGGGTGATGTGAACTCCCCTGCTAACTATAGACCATTTAGCCTTATTGATAAACTTCAATTTTTTTTTCGCCAAGCGGCTTTTGGATACGCTTTTGGACTGGGCACAAGATCATCAGGTGCTCTCCTCACTTCAGGCGGGCTTTCACCCAAAAATTAGTACAGTGGATCATGTCTTTAGGCTGACCCTCTTATATTGTAAATATGTAGTTCTGGCAAAGCAAAATGTATATGTTGTTTTTGTGGACCTTTAGTCTGCCTTTGATATGGTCCCCAGAGAAAAGTTATGGGATGTTTTGTGCAGAATAGGTACCCCTGATAATATAATCTATCTACTACAACGGCTTCATGAGAATATATATGCCCAGGTGAGATTGAGTAGTCTGGGAGAGTTGACTGAACATATAGCCATTCAGCAGGGGGTTCGTCAAGGATGTGTTCTTGCACCAGCTCTTTTTACTTTATTTATAAATGAGGTGGTGCATGTTGTGTCATCTTGTCACAATGACGCTCCCTCCCTTAATGCGCAAAAAATACCCATATTACTTTTCACAGATGATTCTATTCTCATCTCTAAAGCCCCTTTGGGTCTCCAGATCCTTGTTGATAGGTTTAATGCTTTCTGTGCAGGCCACGGCGCGGGATGTAATGCCAGTATAACCAAACTGATGGTACTAAGTTCCGGACCAGTTAGGAGGTGTACTATTACTTGAGATGGGGCTCCCTTAAGTAAGGTTTGTTCAGTAAAATATCTGGGAGTAAGCAACATGCACTGGGAGGACCAGATTAGTAAAAGTGTATCACTTCTTCAGCACAGGTCAGGCTCCATTCTGCACTTTGGTGCTACGGCCTATGGTGTAGAGCTGTGGGGCTCTTCTAATACCAACAAACTGTATGTGGGCGAAAACAATTTCGCCAGAGCTCTACTTGCATGTCCACATAGTACACCTCTGACTCCGGTGTTTTGGGATCTTGGGCTTAATCGCATCTACGATGTGATAGCCCTGAGACCCTTACTTTTCTGGGTAAGGATTTGGACCACACCAGAGCTTACTGTCTATAGTGACTCCCTTCTTGATATTTTAAATAGACCTAATGCAGCCTCTATCCCCTGGCTCAGGTATGTGTCTAAATGGTTTTGTACCTTGGGACTTGGGAATTATGGGGAGAACCCTCAGAATCTGGGAAAGGCCCAGAAACAATATCTGAAATCTGTCTATTGGTCTTATGTTAGAAATAATTATTCCCTATGTATATCATATGGACGATTGACAACACAATTTCTTGAGTTTAAATGGTACCCTCAGTTTGAATCTTATCTAGATTTTATTCCTGACCTATTGGGTCAGAGCTTGTATGCTCATTTCAGATTCGGGTGTCTACCATTAAAATCTTTAACTGGTAGTTGAAGGCCACTACCGACATCCGATTTATGTCCTGGCTGTAATCATGTTTCTGAATCTGTTGCACATTTTATGTTTTTTTGCCCAGCGTATGCCCTTCCCCGGCGTAAATGGATACGTCCAGTTTGCCGGAATATGGGCATAAGACAATGTAGTGTCGTCCTTAGGATATTGAGGAGTGATAATTCATGTGCCCTAATCTGTGCGGTTAGCAAGTTCCTTGTGGCCGCATAGCATACGCGTACTCGTCTTTTAAAAATGTCATCTTATTAGCGACTGTTGCTTTTTAACTTTTCTTATCTATTTATTTATTATGTATGTAATTTTTTGGGATTGCTGGGGTTTTATGCTTTGATGGTTATTTATGGCGAATAAACTTTGTGTTGAATTGACTACTGCCTCTACTTGTCCTTGTATATGTGAGACTAATGTAAATGAGAGAAACGGATGCGATCTGAGTGACCAAGATGTTCCTGAGAAGTCAATTGTGTCAAGCATTCGGCTGCCCAAATCATCCCTGCTCTGGGGTAGAGATGAGGCACTGCTAGCTAGCTGCAGCAAAACCCCAATTAGGCCGACAGGTCTCACCTGTAGTGGGCTAGACTCAGTCCCCCACACCGCAAGTGATTCTGCTGTAAAATCCAGTAGTCTCATTAGAATAATGAGATCCTACGTGACAATATGGTATACCTCTCTACGAGGGAATTACATGTAAGTTAAATATGCCAATCAGGTGTGTGCCAATCAAACTATGTTTAGGGGAAAAGTAAAGTGTGCAGAGTTTTATATATATATCTATATATATATATAGATATACAAAAACAATGATTGCACTGTTTAATATTGCCAGCTTAGAAAACAAGAAATGGGACAAACCAATTTTTCTGAATGTCTAATACCAATTTTCACATTTGGGAAGTGGAGAAAGATAATTACTCAGAATATTACTAAGAAAACAGAAACATGAGTACAAAAATAGTTTAATAAATCTTGCTCTGGTGCAGTAACATGCCCTGTTTGATGCATTGCATGTTACACAAAGAGTAGAATCCATACAAAAATAACAGGTTTCGGGTTTCTTTTTTATTACTATACATATGTGTCTCTGGTACCAGTGGTGAGTTGCCTTAACCTATACATCAGTTTCACTTTAACAAATAAAATAGTGTCACTTTGGTCGTGTATAGCCAGAAGAGATGACAGAACATCCTCTACAATATATACATTTAGGCAGTGTGCCATACTGAGGCTGTCACTCTAGCTAGCAAGTTCCCGCAATTTGTGTAGGTTGTTTGCCTTGATTGCATTTGGTCTTCCCCGCTGGACCCTGCTTGTCCCTTCCTCACCCTGCTGTGCCCTGCAGCCACAGCTGCAGCAGGTCTCGGGCACGACCTAAACTTTAAGGTCTCCCACTTGCACCCTGAACCCAACCCCTCAGTGGCGTTGTAATCACCAACAGTGTGACAGATCAACTACACTGTCAGTGGCCCTGCCTCTCTGTTCATGTGCCAGGACAGCCAGCTCCGGCATGGTAACAGGGCAGATAGCACTGGAGCCCGCTCATATCCTGAGTCAGAGACGCCAGGGTGCTAATCCCTCTCTGTTGACACAGTGGCATTACAGCACGTCTTCCATTGCCTTGAATGTCACACAGGGGAAGTGTCAGGATCAACACAAACACAGCACATGCCTACTGGCTTTGCTGAGTGAATTTGCCTTCACTGGAAGTTTTCTATGTAAGACACCACAGGTATGCAAAGAATTGCACATGTTGCACATATTTTGCACCATTCCCAAATGGTGAGCTAATGATACCCATATGCACACATGTTCCCACAATGTCTCTGTAAGGAAATGCCTCCTTGGCATGGTTACCCCCTGACTTTTTGCCTTTGCTGATGCTAAATTATGATTTGAAAGTGTGCTGAGGCCTGCTAACCTGGCCCCAACACCAGTATTCTTTCCCTAACCTGTACTTTTGTTTCCACAATTGGCACACCCTGGCATCCAGATAAGTCCCTTGTAACTGGTACCCCTGGTACCAAGGGCCCCGATGCCAGTGAAGGTCTCTAAGGGCTGCAGCATATCTTATGCCACTCTGGGGACCCCTCACTCAGCACAGACACACTGCTTGCCAGCTTGTGTGTGCTAGTGGGGATAACACGACTAAGTCGACATGGCACTCCCCTCAGGGTGCCATGCCAACCTCACACTGCCTAGAGGTATAGATAAGTCACCCCTCTAGCAGGCCTTACAGCCCTAAGGCAGGGTGCACTATACCATAGGTGAGGGCATAAGTGCATGAGCACTATCCCCCTACAGTGTCTAAGCAAAACCTTAGACATTGTAAGTGCTGGGTAGCCATAAGAGTATATGGTCTGGGAGTCTGTCATGCACGAACTCCACAGCCCCATAATGGCTACACTGAAAACTGTGAAGTTTGGTATCAAACTTCTCAGCACAATAAATGCACACTGATGCCAGTGTACATTTTATTGTAACATACACCCCAGAGGGCACCTTAGAGGTGCCCCCTGAAACCTTAACCCGTGTAGGCTGACTGGTTTTAGCAGCCTGCCACACACCAGACATGTTGCTGGCCACATGGGGAGAGTGCCTTTGTCACTCTGTGGCTAGTAACAAAGCCTGTACTGGGTGGAGATGCTTATCACCTCCCCCTACAGGAACTGTAATCCCTGGCGGTGAGCCTCAAAGGCTCACCCCCTTTGTTACAGCACCCCAGGGCACTCCAGCTAGTGGAGTTGCCCGCCCCCTCCGGCCACAGCCCCACTTTTGGCGGCAAGGCCGGAGGAGATAATGAGAAAAACAAGGAGGAGTCACTGGCCAGTCAGGACAGCCCCTAAGGTGTCCTGAGCTGAGGTGACTCTGACTTTTAGAAATCCTCCATCTTGCAGATGAAGGATTTCCCCAATAGGGATAGGAATGTGCCCCCTCCCCTCAGGGAGGAGGCACAAAGAGGGTGTAGCCACCCTCAGGCTAGTAGCCATTGGCTACTAACCCCCCAGACCTAAACACACCCTTAAATTTAGTATTTAAAGGCTCCCCAGAACCTAGGAACTCAGATTCTTGCAGCCTAAGAAGAAGAGGACTGCTGAACTGAAAAACCTGCAGAGAAGACGGAGACACCAACTGCTTTGGCCCCAGCTCTTCCAGCCTGTCTCCCCACTTCTAAAGACACTGCTCCAGCGACGTGTTCCCAGGGTCCAGCAACCTCTGAAGCCTCAGAGGACTACCCTGCATCTAGAAGGACCAAGAACTCCCGAGGACAGCGGGTCTGTTCCACAAAGACTGCGACTTTGCAACAAAGAAGCAACTTTGAAACAACACACTTTCCCGGCGGAAGCGTGAGACTTTGCACTCTGCACCCGACGCCCCTGGCTCGACTTGTGTAGAACAAACACCACAGGGAGGACTCCCCGGAAACTACGAGACCGTGAGTAGCCAGAGTTGACCCCCCTGAGCCCCCACAGCGACGCCTGCAGAGGGAATCCCGAGGCTCACCCTGACCGCGACTGCCTGCTTCAAAGACCCGATGCCTGGTAAAGACTCTGCACCCGCAGCCCCCAGGACCTGAAGGATCCGACCTCCAGTGCAGGAGCGACCCCTAGGTGGCCCTCCCCCTTGCCCAGGTGGTGGCTACCCCGACGAGCCCCCCCCCTTGCCTGCCTGCATCGCTGAAGAGACCCCCTGGTCTCCCATTGATTCCTATTGCGAACGCGATGCTTGTTTGCACACTGCACCCGGCCGCCCCGTGCCGATGAGGGTGCACTTTTTGTGTGGACTTGTGTCCCCCCCGGTGCCCTACAAAACCCCCCTGGTCTGCCCTCCGAAGACGCGGGTACTTACCTGCTGGCAGACTGGAACCGGGGCACCCCCTTCTCCATTGAAGCCTATGCGTTTTGGGCACCACTTTGACCTCTGCACCTGACCGGTCCTGAGCTGCTGGTGTGGTAACTTTGGGGTTGCTCTGAACCCCCAACGGTGGGCTACCTTGGACCCAAACTTGAACCTTGTAGGTGGTTTACTTACCTGCAAAAACTAACAAACACTAACCTCCCCCAGGAACTGTTGAAAATTGCAGTGTCTACTTTTAAAATAGCCATATGTCATTTGTGTGAAAACTGTATATGCTATTTTGCTAATTCAAAGTTCCTAAAGTTCCTACATGAAATACCTTTCATTTGAAGTATTACTTGTAAATCTTGAACCTGTGGGTCTTAAAATAAACTAAGAAAATATATTTTTCTATACAAAAATCTATTGGCCTGGAATTGTCTCTGAGTGTGTGTTCCTCATTTATTGCCTGGGTGTGTACAACAAATGCTTAACACTACTCCTCTGATAAGCCTACTGCTCAACCACACTACCACAAAATAGAGCATTAGAATTATCTCTTTTTGCTACTATCTTACCTCTAAGGGGAACCCTTGGACTCTGTGCATACTATTCCTTACTTCGAAATAGTGCATACAGAGCCAACTTCCTACATTGGTGGATCAGCAGTGGGGTACAAGACTTAGCATTTGCTGGACTACTCAGCCAATACCTGCTCACACGACTAAATTCCAAAAATTGTCATTAGAAACTGATTTTTGAGCTATTTTTCTAAATTTGTAAAAGTCCTGCTAGGGCCTTGTGTTAGTCCCTGTTAGCATTTCTTTTAGAGTTTAAAAGTTTTGTAAAAGTTTGAATTAAGTTCTAGAGAAAGTTTTAGATTCTTAAAAAGTATTCCAACTTTTATAAACATAATGTCTAATGCAGAAGAGAATGTGATGGAACTCGACATCACCCCTTACCTACATCTTAGGATGAGAGAGTTAAGGTCTCTCTGCAAATTAAAAAATATTAAAACTGGTTCAAACCCTACCAAATTACAGCTCCAGGAGCTTTTGGCAGAGTTTGCCAAAAACAACCCCTCTGAGGATGACCTCCCAGAGGAGGAAACTAGTGATGTGGAGGAAGTCCCACCTCCCGTCCTAGTTAGGGAAACCAGGGCTCCTCAAACCCTGGTTCCAAATGTGATAGTCAGAGATACTGGTTCTCTCACAGGAGGGTCCAGCAACTCTGGAATCACTGAGGACAGGTTCAGTGAAGATGACCTACTGTTAGCCAGGATGGTCAAATGATTGGCTTTAGAAAGACAGATCCTAGCCATAGAAAGGGAAAGACAAGAGATGGGTTTTGGTCCAATCCATGGTGGCAGCAACATAAATAGGATAGGAGATTCTCCTGACATGTTGAAAATCCCTAAAGGGATTGTAACTAAATATGAAGATGGTGATATGAAGACTCTTTTGGGTGAATGCAAGGACATTTTAACTACTCCTCAGGAAAATAATTCTAACGGCACTGGGGGGAGCACTCCCCAACCAATAGGAGGGCTGGCCCAAAGAAAATTGCTGAAATCTTCGTGAAACACAGGCAACAAGACACAGCCACTACAGGACAGAGAGAGGGCAGGAATGTTATCACCCACACTGCTCCATCTCTAGTGAGGGAGCTACCACTGGACTCTATCGATTTCATTCAGTGTAGCAACCGCTTTAACCCACTAATTAACACCCCAGAATCACATGACAACATCTACCCAGGTATCAGGGTGGATGGGCTAGCACCCGCAAGCACATACTCAACTCACATTAACCCACAGCACATTCAATGCATACAAGATTTAATGAAGGAAGTACTAGAACTTAAGCTCATGGTTAACTCCTTAATTGCAGTAGTAAAACAGTTAATTCTTGCAGATGACACGACCACCATGAACCTTACCCAGAGCCCAACCCTACCAGGCCCCATGACAAATCTGCTCATTCTTTCAGCACCCAGCCATGATGGCCTTATCCTAGTTGGTGCTAAGACTAAGAACTTACTCCAGCCTCCTTTGCACAACAGTTTAGGCGCAGGAAACACACTAGACGACCATCACAAAATCCCAAAACTCATGAGCAATACTGCCCCAAAATACTCTGCACAGCCTGCCAATAATTGGTCTCAATCAGGCAATGTAGTTCTAATGGTCAACGTCCCCAAATTAAACACATCGATACATAAGGAAGGGGCAGACTCTATTAAAATCAAGGCAATCCATTGGATTCGCCATGTAAGAATCTGTCGCTCTGTAACACGCCAGGACATAATCAATGTAGCAAGATGGCCAGACCCGGGAACACATTTTGACATTTTAAAACTGACACTCAAGGACGGGACCATGGTGGACAATTTGGTGGCCCTAGATTCAAGAACAAGCCCACCTGCACATTCGCGCATCCAGTTCAAATACCCTAGGCCACCTACGCACTACGGGAATCGTCTGAGCTACTGTCCAGCAACAAAATGTATCCTCCCTTGGCGAGAACGATTGACTTAAAGCTTCATCCAAATCCCATGCTGAAATACTACGCGGCCAACTAATATCAATCACCCCCAGGTCTGCTGCAATCCCTAACACTGCCAGTGCAAGTATTCTCTCTCCCATTCACGATATATTTTCCAAGACCTTTGACAGTTCACTGTGCAAATATGACAATACTGCATCTTTCATCTTGCAGGAATACTACCCACCAAATCAAGAACCGATAGCGAAGCCTGCAAGCACTTCCCCCACCAGGGCCAGGCCAGCTCTACTAGAGGAACATCACCACTCACCCCAGGTCTCACTGACCAATATGGGTAATGATCCACTTCTTCCGACTCAACCACACCTGCCAAATCAACCTCTGGCAGCTAATCATGCAAATACCAGGCATCTAGACAGGATAGCTCAACCGCTCACTGGGGTACGACTTGTCTCATGGAACGTGGCAGGTTTGAAATCTATCCTCCCTCTTCCATCCTTCACCTCTTTTATTTATGAACATGACATATGTCTTCTTCAAGAGACATGGTCAACCGATCCACTTTTTCGAACAGGCTATTCAAACTTCCATATCCCTGCCGTGCCTAGTACTAGAGGCAGGCCTTCAGGGGGCTTGACCGATTTGATCAGAACATCACTTAACTGTCATATATTACAGCTACCCACTGACTCTCCCGACCTTTTAGGTCTTCGTTTATTATTTGGGCCTGACACTGTTGTGAACATTTTCAATATCTACACCCGAGGAGTCAGGGGGGGTCAAGTCTCCAAAACCCTTTGTGACCTAGCAGCCCTTTTGCAAAACTGCCCGCCATCATAAAACCATTGTGGCAGGTGACTTTAATGCCACATTCGAACCTCTAGACTGGGATGATCTCAGGTCCACAGACGAGGAGGATCGAGCTTGGTCTATCCCCGCCCTGTCCATTCCACCCATCAAGAGATGGACGCAGGTTGCTGTCCAAGTTAAGTCACTGACCATGGAATTTGGGCTCTGGGTGTTAAATGGCAGAACCAAATCAGACACCAAAGGCCATCACACATTCAACAAAACCAACCACACCAGCAGAATCGACTACTGTCTATTTGACATAAGATTATGGCCCCTAGTCATCGATATGACGATTGTTGAAATAACTGAAAGTGATCATAATCCTCTCTCTGTTCACACATTAGCTTTGGGCGACCTCTCACCCATGACTAACTCCTTAGTAGCAGCACCAGAGGGTATCAGCCTGGCTAACAACAAACAACACCTAAAGTGGGACAAGATTGTGGCTCGGCCCGCACTCATCAATGCAGCCAATAACACCCTAAAGACTACATTAATGAACCTAGAGGTGGGTCCCGCAATCCCCTATAAGGAAATACGTTTAATCCACACCTCATGCTTCAGGGATATCGCAGCCCACTTCTTAGTATCCCCAACCCGTGATGACAAGAGACCCATAGGTAGGCACCGCTGGTTCAATAAAATGTGTTGGTCCCTAAATAAGCGCTTAATCCAAGCTATTAAATCCAAGGATGCCACTGCTATCCGCTTAGCTAGAAAGTCCTACAAGTCAGCGATACGCAAAGCCAAGCGTGACCAAGATGACAAGTGGTGGACAGCACTTAGTGACGCTGTTCGCAAGAGGAACTGTAGTCTGTTCTGGTCCCTGGCTGCGCGAGGCCCAGAAAGCAGTGGATTGGACATTACAACCAACATTGCCCCGAAGGACTGGGTAGATCATTTTAGCAGGCTGTACTCCCATGACCATGATAGCCCCATTCCTGTCCGCATGGACCCCTGCCTCAATACTTCTTTAGCACCCACCACTGAAGTACCCCAGTTGTTCTCTCAAAGTGACATAACTTACTCCCTAGGCACCATAAAACGCGGCAGGGCGTCTGGCTCGGATGGTGTCCCAGCAGACCTGTTCTCAACCGACATAGCATCCTGGTCAAGATACCTCACCATCATAGCGAACGCTATAGCATCTGGGGCGCCTATCCCAGAGTCCTGGAAAGGGGCTATTGTTATCCCAATCTTTAAAAAGGGCGACAGATCACTTCCCTGCAACTATAGACCAATTAGTCTAATTGACTGTGTGCAAAAAGTCTTCTGCCACTGCCTCTTGGGAAAGATCAAAGACTGGATGACCGAACATGATATCCTTAGTCCCCTCCAAGCTGGTTTCCGGAAGAAAATATCTACCACTGATCAAGCCCTCAGGTTCCTATTTCTATACTGGAAAACAGTGCTTATTGGCAAAGGGAGCCTTTATGTAGCTTTTGTGGATCTAAAGTCTGCTTTTGACCTAGTACCTCGCAACAAGCTATGGGACACTCTCTCCCGAATGGGAATCCCGGAGCATATCCAAGCAATATTGATATGACTCCTCGAGGACAACTACGCACGAGTTAGGTGGGACAACAAGGGTCAACTAACTAATAGAATCCATGTATCAAGGGGTATGCGGCAAGGGTGTGTCCTCGCCCCGACCCTCTTCTCTCTGTATATCAATGAAATCGTCCCTTCCCTGCTTAGGGTGGAGGCTGACGCACCATCACTTGGCACACAAAAAATCCCTGTCTTGCTCTTTGCAGATGATACTCTCTTGATATCCAAGACCCCTAGTGGACTAAGGAAACTCCTAACGTGTTTTGAGAAATTCTGCTCAACGCGGGGACTTGAAATCAATGCCTCTAAAACAAAACTAATGACCCTTAATCCCCATAGATCTTTTAGAGGGAAGTTTACAATAGAGGGCACCACACTTGAGAAGGTGGGCATTTTTAGCTACCTGGGTATAACATTGACTGACAACATGTCTTGGAAATCACACATAGGAAAGCAAGCCTTAAAACTAAAGCAAACAACAGGGGTACTATCAAAAAACTTTCACCTCTCACACAAAACCAATTCGCCCAGCAATACAGATATATGAAGCCCAGGCTGTGACCTCAGCTGTTTATGGGGCCGAACTATGGGGTTTTGCTAAAATCCAAGACATAACCATCGCAGAGAACAACTTCCTGAGAAACCTTCTGTCCCTTCCGCCAAGCACTCCACTGTTCCCCCTTTTTAAGGATCTTGGCATAAAACGCATCGGTCATAAAGCCCGCCTATGCCCTCTGCTGTACTGGGGGCGTCTCTGGACTACTCCAGAGCTTGAAACCTTTACTGAAGCCCTGCAGGTCATTTTAAAAGCTGATCATCTTCACAGAATCCCCTGGCTACGATACATCAAGGGGTCATTCTACTCACTCGGGCTCAGTGAACTCTGGAATTCACCAACCACCTCCGTCTTTCCCTCAAAAAGCGAATTAAAGAAACTATATTGGCAAATGGCAGATCACGAAGATATAGGGGCTGCACTTCACACTACATTATCCTGTGACTTTGTTAACTTAAAAGAGACATCCAAGTATGAGGCTTTTTAGGACATAATCACGGTCTCAAGGGAAAGGAAACTGTACTTTCAGCTCAACATTGGAACATTACCATTAAGACTTTTCACCAGCCGCTGGTCACACAATGAATCAACCGCCTGTCCAGCCTGCAAAGCCCCCGTCGAGAATCTCCCTCACGTCCTTCTTGTCTGCCCCGCGTACACCGCCTCACGTAGGAAATGGCTGGCCCCGGCATGTAGACTGCTGGGCGTCCGCAGCTCTGAAATAGCCCTGCGAATCCTTAGATCAGACACTAGGCCAAAGCTAGTGATCGCCATTGCCAAGTTCCTCAGAGCTAGCTGGTTTGTCAGAGGGAAATTCTTATCTGTTTAATGATTCCAACTAGACTGTCCCATCGCACTGTGTGAGTGTATTTTATCTTTATTCCATTTTTATCATTTTATGTATTGTTATATTTATTTCCTTGTGTATTTATTTATATTTATTGCTGCTGTGCGCTTTTATGGCTCTTGTAGCCGAAATAAAGTTTCTTTGACTGACTGACTGACAGGAGGGTTGGATCAGTCTGGCTATCAGTCTCCCAAGTCTGTCCCCCTCCCCATATCTGCAGGCTTTTGTATACCTGCCCGTGTAGTGCACCTCCCGCTCTGCCAGAGCGATAAACTCATCGAGCAAAAGCTTACGATTACCTAGTTGGGGGGGCGCTGTCAGTAGCCACCGATTCACGGTCAAGATCAGCAATCTGGGCCTCCACATGTGCAAGTCAATGACGTATAACGCGCAGGACACCGGAGAATGTGAAAAGGCAAATGCCTCTGGTACATGCCTTAATGGCATCCAATAGCACTGCCCAGGTATCCACCGAGCCCTTGTTTAATTTAAAAAAGTCAACCACTACTTCTTGCAGGGATGCGCAGAAAGGAGTGTCCAACAACGCCATGTCTGGGAACTTCCAAAATTTCCTGGCACCATGGGCCGCGGGCATAGAAAGTGTAAGTAGCACCGGGGAATGATCAGACAATGTCCGAGGTAGGTATTTGACATCTGTCACCCATTGCGCAGCTGTGCCGGCAAAATGCCAAAAGTCGATACGCGACCAGGTGACATGGGGTGCTGAACCAAAAGTGTAGGCCAGAGTGCCAATGCAAAACAGTTGCAAGGGGTCATGCAAAGTGAAAGTGTAGCACAGATCCCTCAAAGCCCTAAGGGAGTAAGGCTTAGGTGCTGGGGCATGAGAAGTGGTGTCCAGTGCTTGGTCTACTGCAAAATTGAAGTCACCATCCACAAGTATGTGATCTATATCAAAGTGATCAACGTGTGAATGGATGTCTTGAAAAAATTCAGGAGTGTCAATATTGGGGGCGTACACATTTACAAATAGGATCTTACAGTTATCCAAAAGCCCTGCAACAATCACATATCTGCCATTGCCACCCATCTGGGTCGATAGTGGCCTAAATGGTACGGTTTTATGAATCAAAATACACACCCCCTGAGAGTAGGTGCTGTAACTTACAAAGTAGCGGTGCGGGCCCCAAATAGCTGCAAAGGATGATGCAGGGCCAGCGGGGAGGTGTGTCTTTTGCAGCAAAGTAATCTTCATTGCATTCCTACGGAAGTATTGCCGCACCATTTGTAGGATAGTACCATCTTACCTGGCATGTTACCCCCATTTTTACATGTATGTCAGTTTGTTTTTGCCTGTCTCACTGGGATCCTGCTTGCAGTGTGCATAGTTTGTGGCCTGAATGTGTACACCTGTGTAGTGACTAGCTGTGTCACTGAGGCTCTGCTAATCAGAACCTCAGTGCTTATGCTCTCTCTGCCTTTAAAATTATCACTATAGGCTAGTGATTACTTTTACCAATTTCAATTGGCACACTGGAACACCCTTATAATTCCCTAGTATATGGTACCTAGGTACCCAGGGTATTGGGGTTCCAGGAGATCGCTATGGGTTGCAGCATTTCTTTTGCCAACAATTGGGAGCTCAGACAAACCTTTACACAGGACTGCCATTGCAGCCTGGGTGAAATAACACACACATTATTTCACAGCCATTTTCACTGCACTTAAGTAACTTATAAGTCACCTATATATCTAACCTTCATTTGCTGAAGGTTAGGTGCAAAGTTACTAAGTGTGAGTGTACCCTTGCAATAGCAAAGGTGCCCCCACACACTTCAGGGCCATTTCCCCAGACTTTGTGAGTGCGGGACACCATTACACGCGTGCACTACATATAGGTCAATACCGATATGTAGATTCACAATGGTAACTCCGAACATGGCCATGTAACAATGTCTAAGATCATAGAATTGTCCCCCCATGCCAAATATGGTATTGGGGAGACAATTCCATGCATCCCCGGGGCTCCACTATGGACCCCGGGTACTGCCAAACCAGCTCTCTGGGGTTTTCTCTACAGCTACCGCTGCCGCCACCCCACAGACAGGGTTCTGCCATCCTGGTGTCTGGGCAGCCCAGTCCCCAAAGGCAGAACAAAGAATTTCCTCTGAGACAGCGTGTTACACCCTCTCTCTTTGGAAATAAGTGTTAAAGGCTGGGGAAGGGTAGCCTCTCTCAGCTTCTGGAAATGCTTTGAAGGGCACAGATGGTGCACTCTCTGCGTAAGCCAGTCTTCACCATTTTAGGGAATCCCCATTCCCTGCTCTGGCACGAAACAGGGCAAAGGAAAGGGGAGTGACCACTCCCCTGTCCATCACCACCCCAGGGTTGGTGCCCAGAGCTCCTCCAGTATGTCCCAGACCTCTGCCATCTTGTTTCCAGAGGTCGGAGGGCACTCTGGAGGCCTCTGAATGGCCAGTGACAGCAGGTGATGTCAGAGACCCCTTAAATAGGTACCTACCTGACTAGGTGGCCAATCCTCCTCTGAGGGCTATTTACGGTCTCTCCAGTGGGCTTTTCCTCAGATAACGACTTGCAAGAATTCACCAGAGTTCCTCTGCACTTCTCTCTTCAACTTCTGCCAAGGATCGACTGCTGACTGCTCCAGGTCGCCAGCAAAACTGCAGCAAAGTAGCAAGAAGACTACCAGCGACATAGTAACGCCTAATCCTGCCGGCTTTCTCAACTGTTTCCTGGTGATGCTTGCTTTGGGGGCTGCCTGCCTTCCCCCTGCACTGGAAGCCATGAAGAAATCTCTTGTGGGTCGACAGAATCATCCCCCTGCTTCAGCAGGCACCAAACTTCAGCTTCACCGGTACTTTGGGACCCCTCTCATCCTGACAAGCATGGCCCCTGGAACACTGGTGGTGGACCCAAGTGACCCAGACTGTCCAGTGGTCCAACTGTCCAAATTTGGAGGAGATAAGTCCTTGCCTCCCCTCTCCAGAAAGTAATCCTGTGCTCCGGTGTTGTGGGACCTCCTTCTGCAGTGTTGAGATGACCTCTGTGTTCAGACTTCTTGAACCCGTGTTCAAGGAATTCTGTGGGTGCTTCCTGCTTGTGCATGGGCTCTCTACGTTGCTAAGGGCCCCCTCTGTCTCCTCTCCCAAGTGGCGACATCCTGGTCCTTCCTGGGCCGGGGCAGCACCCTTTTTCTTTAAGTGCAACTATTGCAGCTAGCAAGGCTTGTTTTTGGTATTTTGCCAAGAAATCAACTCTGCATCCTCCAGCACGCCATGGGACATCTTCTGCACAAAGGAGAAGTTCCTAGCACATTTCGTTGTTGCAGAATCTACAGCTTCTTTCAGCTGGAGGCAGCCATTTTGCACCTTCATCCGGGGTTTAGTGGGCACCTGCCCCCCTGAACACTTTCACGACTCTTGGACTTGGTTTCCTTCCTTTGCAGGTCCTGAGGTCCAGGAATCCGTCTTCAGTGCTTTGCAGTCTGTTGTGGTCTTTGCAAAATCCCTTATCACAACTTTAATGTGTTTCTGGGGAAATAGTAGTACTTTACTCCTACTTTCCAGTGTCTTGGGGTGGGGTATCTTGGACACCCTTAGTGTTTTCTTACACTCCCAGCAACCCTGTATACACTACACTAGCCTAGGGGTCCATTCATGGTTCACATTCCACTTTCTTAGTATATGGTTTGTGTTGCCCCTAGGCCTATTGCATCCTATTGTATTCTACCATGTTTGCACTACTTTCTGACTGTGTTACTTACCTGATTTGGTTTTCTGTGTATATTTTGTGTATTTTACTTACCTCCTAAAGAAGTATATCCTCTGAGATATTTTTGGCACATTGTCACTAAAATAAAGTACCTTTATTTTTAGTAACTCTGAGTATTGTCTTTCTTATGCTATAGTACCTATATGATATAAGTCGTATAGTAGGAGCTTTGCATGTCTCCTAGTTCAGCCTTGGCTGCTCTGCTATAGCTACCTCTATCAGCCTACGCTGCTAGAACACTACTACTCTACTAATAAGGGATAACTGGACCTGGCAGAAGGTGTAAGTATCATTGGTAAGAAAGGTAGGTGTGTTAATAAACTGCATTGCATAACAGAACAACATTACATCGCACAACCCATATGTGTGAAACAGCCGTCCCACCTCCCACACCTGGCCTAAAAATACCAATCAAAACCCTAAACAAAGACCATTACAACAGAAGAACAACTATCTTGGTTTTAACCAAGGGAGCAGGACAACGCAGCCACGGAGTACTCCCAGGCCACTAATAGGGATTGGCAGTGTAGGTTGTGAGAGGACAACCCAACTGAAAAATGTGACTGGGGATGCTGCTTGCAGAACATCATGGCTTCATTAGGATTGTCAAAGTATTGCAGTTTACTGTTCACCTCCACTCTCAACCTGGCTGGATATATCATGCCATAACAAACACCAAAAGAATGGAGAGTGGCCTTGACTTCAGAGAATTTCTGACTGGCTTCCTGCACTGTAGGTGTGAAATCAGGGTAGAGGGACACAACTGCTCCCTGATACTGCAAGGGGCCCTTCTCTCTGGCAAGTCGGAGGGCAGTGTCTTGGTTTCTATAATTCAAAAGACAATCAATTATCCAAAGGGAGGTCTAGTACCAAAGGTGCGGTGTGCCCTTTCCACCACAAAGATTGTGATGAAGCCCTGGCGCTGCTGTAGCCCCCCCAGCAGGCTCTCTACAAACAAGTCAAGCTGGCCAGTGTTGGTGGATTCTGCAAATCTGGCTATGCGCAGGTTAATATGGCGCCCTCTAACCTCCAAATCTTCATTCTTTATAGCCACAGTTTTTAATATCCCCTCAACATTCATTAGGTGTTTTCTCAGCATTTCCGTATCATCCTCAATGGCAGAGATATGACCCTCTGCTCCATCCGGTCACAATTGTTGTTTATCCATCTACAGCCCATGTTGTCAAGCCTGGTGGTCAGCAAGTCAGATCTATTATCAATGGCGCAAAATCCGGCGCTCTGCTCTGTCAATATGTCCTGTTCTCCCAATGTCTGGTCCCACAAATGCCCGCTCCGGGTATCATCCAAGTCCCTCACCGGGGCGATAGCCATGTCTCCCTGCTGTCTTTTCTCAAAAAGAAGTTTCCGTTGTTTGGCGATCCAGTGGCAGCCTCAGGCATGCCACCAGGCAAGCGACTCCGATCACTCACGCAAGAAGGGGCAGCTCAGGAGCGTGACGCTGACGGAACACTCAGCATGGACTGTCCAGGCATGTCGGATCGCAGCCAAGACCCCCGCTGATGGGCACACCACTAGGCAACCAAAATCATATGTAGGACCTTGGTGCAAACAGTATGTCTGACAGGGGGTGCCAGCGGCTGTCCCCCCTCACCACCGCCAGCCTGTGAAGGCAACTAGGCCTCCGCCCCTCTGTAGCAGGATGCACCACCGTCCACTCCCATGGGCACCGGCCAGAGCAGAAGAGAGGGCGCACCAGGCCACACCACCCAACCACTCCCGCAGCACAAGGCCAGGGGAGCCAGTGGTGCTCTACCAGCATCGATGTGGTCTTGGGGGAGAGGAATCAGCAATCAGCTGCCCCAGGTGGTTCAGTACTTCCAGCCGGCAAAGCACCTCAGGCTCACCCGAGGCCCCTGTCACCATGGGACTTCCAAGGCGCATAAGCCGACGGTCACAGGCCGGGAGATCAGCAGCGTCCGCAAACCGCAGTCCTGTAGCCACAGTCCCCATGATCCCCCCAGATTGTCACTGTTCCACAGTCACCATGTGTCTGCCTCAGGGTCCTCGGTTTCCTCTCCTGCCATTATTCAGGAGCCTCCGCAGAGCCACTTGGCCATTTCGGTCGGTGGCTAGGCCACGCTCCCTCAGATCTGGGTTTAATCCATCAATTATTTTGCTCACCACACCACCACAGCCATATGCACATCAGTCTTGACCCTGATCCCCATGGGAACACTTCAGCCCGAACTGCCAGGCCAGATCCTTCATGGACCGGAAACAAGCATCATGGGACCAGATTCAGGGTATCACCCTTCATCAGCCAGACTAGCCTGAAAGCAGTGGCATAGTGAGCCCAGGACCCATGGCTGGGCATACCCGGCGCACTTAGGGTGACAAAAGCAAACAAACACAAATGATGGAAAGAATGCGGAACCAATTAAACATTCACCCCAGTCACAGATCTGGGTTTACTCCATCAATTCTTTTGCCCACAACGCCACCCCTGTTTGGACCCAGCCATATGCAAATCAGTCTTGACCCTGTTGCCCATCGGAACATTCCAGCCCGAACTGCCGGTCCAGGTCCTCCCTGTACCACGAACAAGCATCCTGGGACCAGTTTCCTGGGTATCACCCTTCAGCAGCCAACAGCCCGGGCCAGGCCCAGGAGCTGGGGGCAGAGGGAGGCAGACAGCCAGGCCAATGGCTAGTGGCACCAGGGACCCTGGAGTCAACCTGGACCCAGGAAAGACCCTTGTTTCCCTTTCCCTTCTGTGCACACACGGGGCAGGCTGGTGCACATGAGGCCTGAAATGGCAGCTTTGGCTGCCTACAGTCTCGCCTGAATGAGCCTGATCTCAGAGCGCGAAGCAGGGACAGACCTAGTTAACCAGGCCCGACCCTGCTTAGAGCTAACTAGGCCAAACTCTGCTTAGCGCTTCAGAGATCGGGTGTATTCAGGACAGGGTGCCACTAGGGCAGGCAGCAATGGCACTCCAATGCTCACTGAACTCCACCTCAGTGGAATTCCACTGAGTTATAAATCAACTCCGCAGAATTCTGTGGAGTCAAACTCTGTGAGCTCTGCCCACCTCTAATTATATGGCAGATGGAGAAACAACTCCTCCTGACCAGCTGCCTGTCCAAGAAGACCAACCTGATGCGGATGGCATCCTTCCCCCCCAGGGACTATTACACCTTCCAGCAAATCCTGTATTACATTGTCTCACCTTCTCTGGGAGTGGGGGACGCTGACAGCATCATTAGGTCATCAGAGGAACTGCCTACAACACAACCTAGCCCATCAGCAAGTCCAAAGCCAGCTCTGGGCTCCAAGGTCCCACAGGCTCTACTTTGATGTCAAGCAGTAGGAGTCCAGCAGCAGATGTTGGGTGAGGTGTGGGCAGGCATGGAGGCCATTCCAGACACCCTAGAGGGAGTCTGTAGGTGCCTCAGTCCCAACAGGGACATGACTGATGCAATTAGAGGCACCTAGACTCTGCTCCAGAGACTGGAACAGTCCCTGGCTGACGCTGCTGGTGTCATGAGGCAGAGGCAACAGCTCTGCAATGTGACACCATTGAGGTTGCCACCCAGCTTGCGGCCATATGTAACATTCTACAATCTATGGAGTGGAAGCAGGACTCCTATATTATAACTAGGGGGCCTTCCACTGTGATGTTGTTGCTGTGCTGACAAGCCTGCAGACAACTATCAGTTATGTGCTGGCTTCCTCCTTTGCACAGGCAAATGTTATTGGGGTCAGGGTAGCCACACCTTCAGTCCCTGATGTGTGTGTGTCTCAGATGCCTCATGCACAAACACCACCACCCTCTGGGGAAGCACAACACACATCAGAGGAGGAAGAAGTGGCTTTCAGGTGGAGAACTCCCCAGTAACATTTGTCTGTGACTTTTGGCCAGTTTCCCATTGGACTTGTGTTGTGTAATATGCCAACATCTGGCACTACCTACTTTGAATTTGCCCACCTGTAGCTCTTATCCATTTGTGGCCTCCCTTCACTAATGGCAATTTGGATCTCCTCTTCACTTGAATGCTCTTCTCTTCCACAAGACTCATGACATGTATCCCCCATGGACTCTGGACATCCTATAGCTTAAAAACAATGTTGGTGTTGTTGCTTAAAGAACTTTGACCGTGATCCTACATATTTACACACATGTAAATAAATGCTCTGACTTCAGCATGTGTGTTGTATGTCTGCTGATGACTGGACTAAGTAGATCATGGTAGATATTGTGATCCTAAAGACACTACCTACTACTCAAAGGGAAATGTGTGTCATAGAACCATGAAAAAATCTATACACGCCAAGGGGAATAGTTTAGGTGAGCCATATGTGCATCTAGACTAGCAAGCAGTTACTCAAGGTCACAAGCATGAAGTGCAACAAGTAGCATTCAGTCTATGGTAAGGATGAATGAAGTCACTGCACAGGTGGGGAGCATATTCATGGATACTAGCCAGCAAACACCACTGCCTTCATGATAAAATGATACAAGGGTGAGTGCGTAAGTGGCTGGCATCAAGTGCATGATCAAAAGCTCCCTGAATACTGACAATTGTTTGACTTGATCATCCATCCAGCCTATATACCACTACTCACACACACACTGCAACAGTATGGGAATATCTGCTTTGGTGTGTGTGTTTATTCACAGCAAGAGTGACACTTACATTCTCCAAACTCCTGTGTGAGGATCCCTTGTGTGAATCCATTGAAAACTTGACAGGATCTTTTCCATAGGTATTTCACCTAATCACACATGTAAACAAACACTGCATGAAAACCCAACAGCATATGTTTAATACCACCTAACAACATTTGTCAACTCCTGCGCAGTTATTCACAAAGCAGTTGAGAAAGTTGAAATTAAACTTTATTCAAAACTAAGTCAAACTGATAAAATCTAAACCTAACTATACTAACTTAGCTCACCTATCCTAACTAAAATATTCATAAACTAACCAAAGCTATCTAACCTACACTAACTTGTCTAAAAACTACCTTAATCTATTTAACCTTAACTTTTTCTACTCTACACATGCACCACAACAGAGATGTTAAACATCATCCACACGCAGCCTTAAAACATATTTTCAAACCTTAACAACATCACTTACACCTATATACAAACTAACAAAACAGTTAAAGCTAAACAAATCGTTTTTTGTATTTTGCATTTTTTTTTTTTAAATGTTTTTCAACACATAACAAACATCAAACCCCCTTAACAAACAACCTGCCCATATCCCCACCTAAAAAGCTATAAAACATTTAAAATTATTAACACTAAACTATACTAAACTATCCCTATGCTAATGGCTCACCTCTGCTACTATTTTAAAAAGTACACAAAAAAATGGGGAGGAAGAAAAAGAGAGTCTCAGATCTGGGCAGCAATCCTGTCCACCACCTCCTGCAAAATACTAATGCTCACAGAATCAAGTCCACCTGCTGCTCCATTCCTCCAGTATGTTTCATAAGGTCCTCCCGTCGTTAAGGGCCTGTTGTTCAAAGCCAGATGGCTGCCTTGGGGTTGGTGGCTGGGCCTCTGGTGCAATTGGGGTTGGGCCTGCAGATGTTCCCGGAACTACTGCATCTCTCCCACCATGAGGCACATTGGCAGCCTTGCTGGTTGCTGCCTTGGCTTCTCCTGAGGTTCTGAGGACCATTTTCCGTCCGCCTTCTCATCAGCATACCTGCAGCCCATCTGACATTATGCCCGTGCAACATGCCTGAGGTGGAGGTCCTGTTTAAGCCTGATCCCACAAGCCTTTTACAGGTTTGCCATTTTGCTGCCTGTTGGAGAGGATGGAAATATGTATCAGACAAAGCTGAAGCTGTACATATTTGATTCAACATTAGGCTTCAGTCAACAAATTCATCACATGTGGCCTGTCCTGACCATACATTTACATTTTGGAAAACTCTTTAGAAATAGATACTTCTCCAAATGCAATAATGCAAAGGTACTCATGTTTCAAGATTGTATGTATATAAAATGGCAAGGTGGTGCCCACAAATACAAGTACACATAATATTACTAAGACAGATTTAAAATGTGAAGTTGTGTGCACAAGGCATGGCACACATGATCAAACAAGCTAGTCCCTGTGGTGTTTCAAGCAGCATGCAATAGGGTTGAAACATAGATGGAGGGTGGTTAGCTATCCTCTCTTCATAGTTCTCATTTGTATGCATAGTCTGTACTGTACCTTGCATGTCTTCTCTTAGAGTTAATCAAGGCTGACATTTTTGTGGGCCCCCAGTATGAGTAACACCACCAGTAGCTAAACTGTGTAATAGGCTGTTTGCCAACCACACACTGCAGACATGCATGTGTTCATTTACACCTTGTCCTGTCACTTCCCAAAATATTAGAATTGTATGGTCATGTGTTGCTTACAGGTCACGGGGCATATGAGGACATGAACCAGGCCTTTAAATGGATTACCATGTGTGGACTGGGGACCTGTGCCATATCTAGTCATGCGTATTCTGTCTGCACTAAGATAGGAATCTTATTTTATATCATTTTGTGTAATGTAGTGTTGGGTGTTTGTTTAAACAGGGGGTTGTAGTTTTAGGGGTAGGGGGACTTGAGGAATTTAGTTAGTTTGTTGTTAGGACTGTTTTTGTTCGGTGAGAGATATGTTGGGTAGCGGAAGATCACATAATCTGTCGAAGAATGAGTTTGGGGGTCTCCTGTAGCCGACTGTACACTAACTTCCCGATCTGATTGTCACAGGGGTAGAGTATGCCAGGAGTACACTACCTGCAAGAGGAAAGAGCGTTGCGCAAAGGTGAGGGTTCATCTGAAGCATGTCATTGGTGTGGACTGCACCATATATCAGCAGCTCAAGCACCGATGGGCAGATGTCTAACTGGAAACCTCAACAAGGAAGTTTGAGCCTGTTAATAAGTATATATATATATATATATATATATATATATATATATATATGTGTGTGTGTGTGTGTATATATATATATATATATATATATATACACCAAGAGCTCGTAGAGAACATTGAGGTTTTGAATCTAGGTTCAGATATGCATTTGGGTTAGTATGCCATGCTACAGGCCAACTCTGTTAGGTAACAACCATGCCACAGAGCCATGTTTACTGTGGCTTAGCACTAGCCGAGACAGACCATTCAGTTCAAGGGAGCCATCCAGCACTGTGCATGGGGAGTTGTCACCTGACTTGCCAGGTTATTACTGAGTCCAAACTGTGTGGGACACTCTCCATGTTACAGGGGAGTACACTCACATGTCTTCATGCCTTAGGTTGGACAGGTTGCTTGTTGCACGACTAACAATTTGACATACATGTTACTTTAAAAATGTTTAATGTTCCTTAATGAGCCTGTACATATAAATGTTCATTTACTGTGAGCGACGTAAAGCCAACTAACAAGCATGGCTTATGTCTGATGTGTGTAGCATAGTAAAGAACACAAATTGTTTTGAGAAAGTGCCAGCAAATTATTAGATTTGTGGTATGTCCATTTATACTGTTCATGTAGCCATCAAAGACAGGCATGCTTGCACCAATTAGCAATGAGTGATGTTTTGGAACTTGGTATGCACTCTGTGCAGCTGAAACATTATTTGCCTGGTATTTCCCGTAAACACTACAACATAGCATACCTATGTTCATCATTAGGCCATATCAACTTTGCCATATGCTACATGTCTAATGTGCAGATTTTAAGAGACATTTGTGAAGTATAAGTACCCTTGCTTCATTTATACACAGTGTACCTGTCCTAAGTTCACAAAGCATTGTTTCATGTTTTTTGTGCTGTAGGTGGACAGGACCCATCCACAGTGGCAGGCATGGAAACATTTTGGGATCCCGATGCTACCAGGGAATGTCATCTGAATGTTTTCTCTGCAGTGTAAGGATTGTGTTTGATTGTCCACGGCAATCATGACTTGTGTGTTCTACAGTGTAGTGTATTGTGCAATGCTGGTAAACACTCCCATGGATCAGTGATTTACCTGTACATTTCTGAGCTGATATGCTTGATGACTTGGAATTTTTTGTATGTGTATGTTAACAGTGCACATATGATTGCACTAATGGTATGGTGAGTGGAACACACAATGTATCAATGTAAAATAGCTTTACATTGCGTATCCTTGAGAGGTTCACATTATTATGTCTTAGAGTTTGTTTCATGCTTGTGTGGATGTGGCTAGCTGTGTAGTATGTTCTTCATTTACACAGATATTGCTGATATATGCAAATGTTATATCCATTGCAATACATAGTAATGGACAAACTTGTATTTATGGGCAATTTGCGTAGGAATGCACCACACGTCTTCTTGCTGTGCTGCACTATGCCAAGGCGTAAGTTGCAGCAAAGCACCATTGTTATGAACTATGGTGCCTTCCTGTCCTTTCACCCTATGCCAGTGCACAATCTGCTGCCTTGCAACAATGCAGGCACCCTTGCACCATGGTGTAAGGGTGTCTGTGTTGAATACAGGATTGTTTTTGCGAAGGAAGAGGCACCTTCCTGCACAAAGAACAATCACCAGTGGTGTTTTCCACTTTCTATGTGTGCTGCAGAATGCAGCACACATGGAACGAGGTAAATGAGGAGTAACACAATTATTGTGCCACGTTACGCCTCCTCTTTTGACACTTCACCAGGTTTACATCATTAAGTAAATCTGAGGCAGGCTAAATATTCATGGGTGTTGCCTGGGAAAACCCACCACAACACCCCTGGAACACCCACTTGTTGCAGGCTAAGGCAAAGCAGTGCATTACACTGCCTTGCCTTACTCCATATCTATGAGGCCATGAAAAGCCACTCAAAGTGACTTAGCATGTCCTCATAGATATGTTTGAGAGGCTTGTGCCACCCAAGCTACAAAAAAGTGAGGCGCCAGTGCTGCAAGCCTCTCATAAAAATGCCCATATCTGTCTCCATTCCTGACCTAGGATGAGTTATGCACACATTACACGCTCAGGGAATGTCATACACTGGCTGGTTCAGGCAGTCTACAGTGTATGTGGCATCTTGGGTATAGATTGACTGTCTAGATATGAAAGGTTTATGACACATGTTTATATGTGCAAAACAACATTTAACCAACCACACCATATCATGTTGTGGGGCACACATTTTTGCTGTCTGGGCTCGGTGTCTGGAACAATATGTGTGACACATGCACAGTGCCACTGCATCTTAGTGTATGCCTTACTTGTTAACCTATATTTTGGTAATCAGGATGCCAGCTTAAGCTTTCTAAGATGGCTGTAATTTCTATCCTGGGTGCTAAATAGGTGAAGTACTTCACGTGAGTGTAGTTACTCAAGAGTATAGATATGCCACTTTAAGATTGCCGTCATTCCACCTCCTGAAGTGTTTTTAGCAACCCTGTGAGTAAATTTTAATCTCTGGCACTGGCTGTTGTATCCTATCAATTAATGCAGTTACTGTGTCTACTGATGGTGTTGCTGTGGTGTTTTAATCCACGTTCTTCTCATGTCCTCATCTAAAGGTAAAAGCAGCCAGTTTTTAGAACTTTACAGCAGTTAATGTATAATTATATGATTCTCTCTTTTGTATTGAGAATGTCTTGTATATTTCTTTTTCAGACACGCATCTTTAAAAAGTGTGACCTACAGATCAGTACCTTCCTCCTGCCACCTTTTCACACCATTATGTCACATTACATATAAAAAAGCATATAGTCATCACAGAAAAATGTAATAAGTAGTTTTAATGTTTGAATGTTTTATGATTGCAAGACATTAAATACAAGGTTGATTGTGTGGTATAATTATTATTGCCACCAGAAGATTTAATTGGCCCAAAATAACAATGGATGGTCAAACTAGTATTGTCAGAGGCTTTGCCATCACTAACCATATTAAATATCAGGGGGCGTGCCCGTAAAAAATATACAAAACAAGGTGCAATGACATTACAACGGACATCTCAACATCTAATTTCACTGTATTGTATTTTAATAGTATTTATATATTGCTTACTACACCTGATGAAGCACTTAAAGTAGGTAGCATGTTACTTCACATGGCAAAGATATTAGTTAGTCCTGTGGATTTTAATTGTTGTGGTAGACTTGTCCATTATTTGGCTCATCTTGAGTTCTAAAGAGGAGGAATAATTTTCTTCATCATCATCATATACTTTATTCGACCATAGGTCATAAAAGTTACATATTAAATTGTACAAAAAAGGTACGTTTTCTTCATTATACTTTTAAACTGGCTGAAAATAGTAAGGTTTAGAATAGGAAAAGCTTCTGTAGGCAATGGCCTACTATAATCCACCATTGATCCCGATACATAACTTAACATTTAGATACCAGGGTTTCTGAGACAATTGCTTCATAACGTTAAAATAGTACAAATATTTAAAACTCTTAAAACAATATGGGGTAATTTCAAAATACATATTTCCCAGATGGTATCATCATCAAGATAAATACAAACTATCCGACCCAAGATGTAAAAATTTAAAGTGCTGATTTGATGTTACATAATAATATAATTCCTTAATAATTTAGATGGCATACTTTAACAAAAAGAGCCTACTACCGGCACAATCATTTGGCAAATTTAAGCACTGTCAAGTCGTTAAGACACAAGCACAGTGTGATAAAAAGCTTATATATTAACTTAAAATGGTTATCGGATTCATGTTAAAATGGCACGAGTACCAGACAGATGCATAAAAAATAGCTCTTTATGGCTAAAACTAGTGTTAAAATGGCAGAAACACATAATGATTACCTACATAATGTCTGAAAAATCTATTCCAAGCCCTATCCAACCCACTTCATCCAGATCATCTTCATCATCAACTTAGTTCATCAATGACCATAAAAGCACATAAAACAGAATATAATAATTCTTAAGTAAATAAATAAATACATGTCTGTAAATAGGTGTAAAATATTAAAACAATAACTTGATTTGCACATATGGCTCTAAATCTTACCTATATAGAGATAAGACCTTAAATAACTTTTTGAAGATGGCAACGTATGCGCCAAGCTGTTGCTAAATACTTACTTACTGAAAGAATTACGTCAGCTGAATTATGGCTTTTTAGAACCCGTAGAGCCAAGGAGCAATTCTTGAATCCCATGTCCCTGCAAATCTTGCGGATCCATTTTGTTCGCGGAATCGCATAGGCTGGGCAGAAGAACATAAAATGCTCAATGGTTTCAAGAATACTGCCACAGGCAGGGCATGTATCGGGAAGATTAATCGACCCCCACCTATGAATCAATGACATCAGGGGCAGTGAGCCAAAACGAAACCTTGCGTATAAGCTCTTGCCTTGCAAGTCCGGTATCACATCCAAATAGGATTCAAACTTTGGGGACCATTTAATATCAGTAAAGGAATTAGTTAAGCGACCATGGGATTTATGGATTATGTAGTTGTCCTTAACATAAGACCAATAGGTTAACTTTAAAACATTTTTGTGCCGTCTCTCTAATTTGTGGGGATTTTCCCAATAGTCGCCCAAGCCCAAAAGCCTAAGCCAATGGGCCACATGGCGAATCCAGGGAAGAGTATTAGCATTTTGGCAGTTCAGTAAATCGAGTAATGCGGTCTTATATATATCTAGTTCGGGGGTTGTCCATAATCTAATCCAATAAAGGAGAGGTCTTAGAGTAGCTAGATCTGCTACTCGGCTTAACCCCAGATCTAGAAATAATGGAAGCAAGGGTGTAGTGCGTGGACATGCAATTAAAGCCCTTGCAAAGTTGTTTTCCCCCACACTGATCTTATTGCAGTTAGCGTAACCCCATACCTCCGCTCCGTACAGGGCTGCACTTTGAGCCTTAGCCGTGTAAATTTTTATTGCTGGGGAAACAACCTTTGTAAAGGAGCTTTGATAAAAACGCAATATGGATGAGGCTCTATGTTGAAGGAGCCCTGCACTTTTCGTAATCTGCTCTTCCCATAGTAGTTTACTGGTTAACCTAACTCCCAAGTAATCTATAGAGCTTACTTCCTTCAGCGGTACTCCCTCAATGTGGATGGGACATCTTTTCCTAGGTCCCTTGGATAAGACCATCAATTTTGTTTTGTTAATGTTAACCTCCAGCCCATAATCGCTACAGAATTGGTTAAACCGGTCAACAAGGGTCTGCAACCCCATTGGTGTCTTAGAAATGAGGAGTGAATCATCGGCAAAGAGCAGGATAGGGATTTTTTGTGTATTCAGGGAAGGGGCATCATTTTGGCCTGTGGACACAGCCTTTACTACTTCGTTGATAAATATAGTAAACAGTAGGGGGGCTAACACGCAACCTTGGCGAACTCCTCTTCTGATTGGAATCCGTTCTGTCAGTTCGCCTTGTTCACCCCACCTCACTTGGGCATAAGTGTTCTCATGCAGTCGTTTTAACAGGAGTAATAGATCCTCTGGGATTCCCAATCTACCCAGCACTTCCCACAGTTCGGCTCTTGGGACCAAATCAAAAGCCGATCGCAGGTCTATAAATACCACATACAGGCATTGTTTGGCCACAAGTACATATTTCCAATGCAATATGGCCAATCGAAAAACCTGGTCTATCGTGCTTGTTTTTGCACGAAACCCTGCCTGTAGATGGGAAAGGATTTGGTACTCCTCAACCCAATTGATTAACCTCTGTAAAATTTGTTTTGCAAAGATCTTTTGTAGGTTGTCTATAAGGCTAATTGGCCTGTAGTTGGCTGGGAGATTAGCATTCCCTTTTTTATAAATGGGTATGATCTCTGCCCCCTTCCATGTACCTGGAATTTGCCCCCCTGCCGCTATACTATTTGAGATGGCATTTATATACCAGGACCAGATATGTGGTTCTGATCTATAAAGATCTCCAGGAAGCTTATCTGGTCCAGGTGCTTTGCCAGGTTTTAGGCTATTTATAGCCTCAAGGGTCTCTTCTATTTTAAAAATGAGGCAACACTCAGGGACACACTGAGACTCCACTTGGGGGGCCATACGGGAATTTGGTTCCAACAATTCTGTTGGAGAGTGGACCACATTGGTGTCCATTGGGCCCTCTGGTAGGGCATAGAGAGTAGTAAAATGCTCTACCCAGCTTTCTGGTTGGATATGGTTGCTGGGACAACTCCTACCTCCATTTTCCCTTTTAGACAGAAGCTCCCAGAAACGCTTATTGTTCTTCTCTCTGGAAGCATCTAATAATTCCTGCCACAGGGAATCCTCCCACTGCTTTTTAGCATAAGACAAAGTTGCTTTGTATAGGGACCTGGCTTGTTTAATTTCCCCCTGGGAACCAGACATTACTGCAACTCTTAACCCAGACTTAGCCTTTGAGCACCTCTCATCAAACCATCCCTTGCTTGCCCCTTTCCCTTCATGTGTCTTTGACCGCCTTGTTTTATAAAAAAAAGACCGTAGTTGGGTATACATGTTGTCATGTATTTTGAGAATCGGAATATTCCCCACTGCCTGGTCTTCATACTCTGCCAAATTATTTAAAAAAATCTGATATATTGCTCTGATATGATGAGGGTTGGACACCACTTTTGGCCATGTAATCTTGGTGAATTTGTTATTCCAACAAGATGGCGGAATGATTGTGACATGGTTATTAAGTGTTCTCCTGAACGTTTCTCCAGAAAGAGTAAGGAGCAAGGGGAAATGGTCACTGTCACATCTTACTTCTATTTTCATATCTACCAATTGGGGCCACAACCTAACATCGACCAAGAAGTAATCAATAGTGCTTGTCGACATGCCCCTTTTAAAAGTAGGTGCGCTGTTCATATCAGATGGAGTTCTACCGTTACAGGCCCTAAGGCCATGATTTAAACATAATGTGGCTAATTGCATGGCCACCCGAGATTTTTTGCAAGGCTGGGTAATAGATAGTTGTGGGATCCCCCACTGCTCATCTTCTTCATCAGTTAAACCACTTGTGAGAATAGAAGGCTCGAAGGTACAGTTAAAATCTCCAGCTATGATTAGAATAGTTGAGGGGTGGAGGCTGCCTACAAATTCAGACAGAATAGCCAGGGTATGGGACTCGGAGCCATTTGGGACCGATCGTATATAAGCATTAACAATAACAATTGATAATCTTCTGTTAAACGTAATACACATGGCTTTTAGATCTACAGAATCAATTCCCAAAAGCTTGTAGTCACACTGCAAATTCTTGTTAACAAGTAATAAGAGCCCACCTTTTGCCCGGCCCCTCCCCTTCTCTGGAGGTATAGCAGGTGCACTAAATGAGAGAAATCCATCTATGTTGGTGGCATCCTCCGCCCAAGTTTCCTGAAACAAACATGTGTCTGTTTTTTTAATAAAAGAGGCCCATTCACCATCATCTAGTTTCTTTGCCAGGCCGGCAACATTCCATGACATAAGTTCTAATGTACATTTATCTTGGTTTGTCACCACGGGTGTGCATCCAGCGTCTACCACACTCGAGTCAGTACTACAAGTGTTTGGTGATAATGTTTTGTCATCCCCCGTAAAATGTAAGGCCTTGGAGCAGGCCGTCACATTAGTTACTAGTTCAGTAGTCAGTCATACAGGATTGGGCAACAGCCTGGGATTAACTTCCTTTCGTGCAGCACCTCCGCGGGAATTAGTTAAACCATCAAATCCTGCCAGTCCCATGGCTTGTCCAGTATTTTGTGGGTGTAACATGAGTCTAATTCCCTCCCTGGTTGTTGCATATTCCAAGTGGGTACGACGATCAAAATCCATTAATTGTGTCACCATATACTTGTCTTCAAAATAGATAGTTATTATGTCAAGATTGGTCCCTGTGATGCTGCTTCTCTTGGCCGATATTATGTCAGAACGAATAACAGAGAGACAACTTCGTCGGGAACGTATCCAATGTATGACTTTGTTGATCAAGGAAGCTTGATTCTCAGCTAACCCTGGCGATAGTTTTGGAACATTAGTCAAATAGATTTTATTTGTTCCCTGACTTATAAACAGGTCCTGTTCTTTATTAACTATACTCTCAGTATTGTATCGGGAGAGAGTGATGTTGTTAGAGGGAGTCTTATGTGACTTGTTGGGGGGTTGTGTAAGGCTGGAATCTTGGACAGTTTCCGGTGGGTCGGATTTGCTAGTCCTACCTCTGGCCCTGTCACTAATAAGATTACTTGACCAACTGCCTTGACGGTCTCTGTGCCTAGGTACATTTGTAGACCTCCTGGGTCTCATGTTGTCGATATTGGGATCACAACGGTAGTCTTCCCTCCCTAGAAGAGCTGCCCCCCTTCTAGTGGGGAGACAACAATTGTCCCTTAGCTCCGTCCCCATTGGTGGGGCAGATAATGGGAAGGCTTCTTCCCCCCTGACCTCCCCACAGACTTTACAAAGTCCAGCACAAGCACGATTGCTCTTCATAAGATCTATTAATACTAAAACCAGTCCCTTAACTTCATCAACTCTCTGGAGAACTGTAGCCAGGTTGTCTCTACTAGCTGCTGGTTCTTTGCCTTCTGGCTCGAGCTGGGGGATCGGTGAAATAACACTAGGGTTGGGCTTTCCAACTACTGACTTGCACTTGGGCACACTCGTGGGCACGGGCGAGTCCTCTATTACCAATAGAGGTTCAAAACGATTAGTACAGAATAGGCTAGGGACCACCTTGATCACCGGAGTCAATGGTAGAAGGGTTGGTGTATGTGGTACGTGTGGGAGACCCAGCTGGGATACTGGAGAACTCGCTATGTTATAAGTGGGTAGCGGTAGGGGGCCCTTGCAATTATGCGGGCCCCCGTCTCCATCTACCCCTATTATAGTATCTGTAGGATCCCTTGACCCCTTCTTTTTAAATAACTCTGGGATTTTCCTATCGTTAGGGGGGCCTCTCTTTAAATTAGTTGCCCCTAGAGTTGTTTGTGTACCTAACATAGACTCAACTTCTTTAACTAGGAGATCTATTTCATCCAATGGGTTTAACTCATTGGGTATAGCTGGATTCAAAGGTCTACTTGGGCGTTTTTTTGCGATTTTAGTACCCTTGGATTGTGCTGGTAAATCTATAGCCTTCCTTTTCCCCATATTGGGAAGATGCCCGCAATGGGGTAGCTTAGAGGAGGAATTAATGGGGGAAGGGCTGAGTGAAGAATAGGCTTCTCAATTTAGGAATAGTAGAATGGTACTATAATCTGTACTCTCTTAAACAACTCTTAGATAACAAGTAATTCTCTTACTACAGGTGAAAGAGATGGGGCCCAGCCCAGCCTCCTCCGGTCTCTGACGGGCTAAGGACGGGCCCGCCCTTGGCCCGGGCTTCGCCCGGGCGCCGCCCGCGCGCGTCCCGCGCTGCGGGAGCGCGAAGATAATTTAAAGGGCTCCTGCCCTGTTGCGTGACTCTCCTCCCGGCCTCCCGGCTGTGACAGCGCTACCCGCGACGGCGGGAGCGCGAAGATAATTTAAAGGGCTCCTGCCCTGTTGCGTGACTCTCCTCCCGGCTGTGACAGCGCTACCCGCGACGGCGGGAGCGCGAAGATAATTTAAAGGGCTCCTGCCCTGTTGCGTGACTCTCCTCCCGGCCTCCCAGCTGTGACAGCGCTACCCGCGACGGCGGGAGCGCGAAGATAATTTAAAGGGCTCCTGCCCTGTTGCGTGACTCTCCTCCCGGCCTCCCGGCTGTGACAGCGCTACCCGCGACGGCGGGAGCGCGAAGATAATTTAAAGGGCTCCTGCCCTGTTGCGTGACTCTCCTCCCGGCCTCCCGGCTGTGACAGCTAATAATTTTCTTCATTTCGATTGGTGATGTATGAAGTTAATAGGAAGAGTTAGGTGTAATTATTAGGGTGAGTTAAATTGTGATTTATCACAGGGGCTGAGTGGATAAATTAGAAAGGTTGTGTTATTGCAGTTATGGTTACCCAGAAGGAGAGTTTATGATTTGTAAGGAGAGGTATGATTAGTTTACAGAAACTTACTAGAGACTATGGCAGGAGGCATTTGAAAAAGTAGAGTAAACTCAGAAGCACTGAGGCGTGCAGAGGATGGAGTGTAAGAAGTATCATTCAAATAGGAATGCAGGAGAAGCTGAAAAGGTCTCTCTAGTCCTCGTCCCATTCATCTCAAAGTGGCGCATGTCCAAGCCAATCCAAACCGGCCTTCTGAAACACAGAGCCAATCCAGAACCAACCACGAAAAGGGAGCACACACCAACTATGCAGTAACCCAATAGTGAAATAGGTAGCCGAGAAAACAAGAAACCAAAACACACAACAGGTCAAGAACAGATCGTCTTCAGAGCCCCTTGGCCAAAACTAGACTCATCACTCAAGACATGTTGCAACCCAATCATGCCTGACAAATGAGTGAAAAGATGCAGAGAAAGGCGCCTGGCAAATTAACCGAACAGACACCCCCAGAAGCATAGCCCAGGAGGCCAACACACCCCAGGTAGACCTGCCCGGAACTCCAGCTGAAGGAGGTACCCTAGACACTGAAGAAGCAAGCGTAATAGCCCGCTGGAAACCCCTGCTGAGAGAAAACCCAGAGGCCTGCTCCCCTTTAGAGGCAGCCCCAAACTATACAAAGAGAGACTCTGATGTCCGAAAAGACTGGGTGCGGACCAAAGACAACTACATGGCCCATTTTACATCCAACAAAGACAAATCCATGCCTGAGACATCCCCTTATATGCCACCAAAGGGGGCAAAATCACTTCCTGAGAGGAATGGACTGGGAAGGAATCACATAAAAAAAGGAAGAGTCCAACTGCAACACTACCACATCCACCGTAAAAGACAGAAAGTATTCCCACGCCATGAGGGCACTCAACTCCCCCACGAGGAAAACCGCTTTGAAGGTGACAAATTCAATATCAGCAACTTCCAATGGCTCAAATGGAGCCAAGACCAATGCCCTCCACACCAAAAGCAATTCCCAGAAAGGAAAGCAAGGCAAATGTGCTAGACACTGCAAGAAAAACATTGCAGAAACCAAACCATCAGTTAACTACATCCTGCAGATTCCCCCAAAGAGAAAAGAAGGCCACAATCACAGTCCATTGAGCAGGAAAAGTAGACACAGCTATACTTTCCACAAACCCCTCCCACAAACACTGAAGAACCATGGGAAGAGAGCACTCCTGCAATGAAAGCCCAACTGGCACCCACCATTACTGGAAAGCACCCCAATGGCAAGTACAAGACTGAAGCACAGCAGGCTACTGAAAATATTGTACCACCACTGCTAAATGTCTGTGTAGACTCTTACGTAGCAGCCCACTCCTCACAATTTCCACACCGACAGGCAGGGACGCCTGAGATCCAGAGAGGAGAATGTCCGAGGAGGAAATGGAAAAGAAGGAAGCAATCAAGGATCCCCGACTGCTGTCTCCCTGAGAGAGGAAAACCATGACCTCAGAGGCCAAAAAGGAACTACCACAAACACCAACAGGGCTTCCCTCCACAGACGGGTGAGAGACTTGGTAATCAAAGCCACTGGAGTCAAAGCAAACAACCAGAGCTTTGGCCATGGAACCCAAGGGATCCACACCCCAAGACCCCACCTCAGGAAATTGGCACCAAACCTGGGAACCTCTGGATGGAGGTGGGAAGAAATCCAGGAAGGGAACACCAAGGAAGCAAAGAAATCCAGGAAGGGAACACCAGACCCCCTGCACACCTGCTGAGAAAAATCCACAGAGTGAGACAGCTACTAAAAAGAAGGAAGAAAACAATGGAGGGCATCCTCAACTCTGATCCCATTCCCCGTACTGAGACCGCTTCCAGAAAAAAAAGATGGAACTCACCCTTCTGAAACAACTGCATAGTCAGCATTGAGGGAATGAATATCCCCATGGTTGTTGAGAGAAATCACCTTTGCTTGGAGTCTGACCTTACCACCAGAAGACGACCCTCCAGAAGCTGACAGAACCTCAGGACAGCCCGACAGAAAGCCATCCACTCCCTCCAAGAGGACGACCTGTGGTTCTCATGAAAAGATCACCTGGAATGGAAAGAAAGGTCCCCCAAAGCAACCCCTTACCTCAGGGAATAGGTTTACGTGGTTAAAAAACAAGAGAGGGGAGGACGCAAAGAAACTCCTCACTGTAGAATGGCTTCACAGCCCACCATCTAAAGCCACCCAATATTGTCAGGGACACCAGTACAAGTTGATCGAAGCCCTCAGATTGGGGAAAACAGAAGGCCAAGAGACAGATCCACAACAGCCTGAGGCGGAACTGAGCCCAGGGCACCGTAAACACGGCGACTCCCAAGAAGCCTGTGGAAAAGGGCCCCCATGAAGGTAAGTCAGAAGAAAGAACTGAACAACACTAGGCCCATTGATCAAGAACCCAAGGGATTGAAGAGCAGCACGCACTGCCCTGCAGGTCCACCAGAAGGTCCTTCCTTGAGGGTGCATGCAGGAATCAGATGACCAGGCATGGATAGAGATGACAACCTTGGATTTGAAGGGATGCCACCAGCAGTGCTGGCACTTTGGTGAATATCCGTGGAGGAGAGCGTAGACCAAAAGGCAACACTGTAAACTGGTAATGGATGTGTCAGAGACAGAATCGCAGAAACCGCTGCAAAGATGGATGAACATGATAACAGGTTTCCTGGAGATCCAGAGTCACATGTAATAACCTTGCACCACCAGAGGAATAACTGTTGCAATGGTCCCATCGTGAAAAACACAAAGCAAACAAACTTGTTCAATGGCTTTAAATCCAACACTAGGTGAAAGAGCCCTTTCACCATTGCCACCCGAAAAAAATGCGAGAACCCCTGTCCTAGCTCCAGAGGGGACAACACCCAAACTGTCTGTTTCTAAAAAAGAGAAAGAAGGCCCTGATGAGGGGCCTTCTGCTTGGCCAGAAGAGTTTAACGTATCCCAGAGGATGGAGCAATCTCCCCAAACTTATTCTGTTTCCGGACAGAACATCCAACAACCAAACATCGGAAGTAAACACCAGCCAGGCCTGAAAAAAAGAGCTGTAGGCGACTTCCCACCACTGGGACATATACCATCATCCCATAGGCAGGAACACAGCTTAGGAGGGGGAGACTTGGCTTTCTGCTGCCGACCCCCTGAGCTGGAAACCTCCCCTGAGACCTCCAAAACTGCCTCCTATGGAGCTGACACAGGGGAGACATGCTCTAAGAGAAAGGCCTGTCCACAACACTGGACTTCAGAAAAGAAGAAAGTTTCCATTTCCTTGAAAAGCTCATGTAGACATTCGCCTGGTGAGAACCAAAAAAAAAGAACCCTAAAAAGGTGACATCAACACTGAAGCCTTCTGAGCAGCATCCATCCTTCAACACTGCAAGACCAGAATGTGACAGGTCGCAACACAGGCTCCTTCTACCAGTGCTGCAGCTCAACTTACATCCAAGAAACAGCAGACAGAAATTATACTTGCCGCTTGATTAACTTCAAAACAATCAAAGGACTCATCCAAGGCCCATACAAAGTCTAGAAGCCTGAGATCAGGGACTGAGTCACAGAAGTCCCATAAATCTCAGCATGAAGACCCAGATGAGTCCCTAAGTACACTGTCCTGAGGAAGCCATCCATCTTTGTGTCCACAGGACCCCTGAAATTGGCACAAAATCGCTGACAATGAAGTCTTTGGAACTTCTCCACTCTAAAACCCCATAATACATGCACATGACGACCCAGTCTCAGCACTTAGGCCCTCATTACAACCCTGGCGGTCGGTGTTAAGGCAGCGTTAATAACGCCAACAGGCCAGCGGTAAAAAAAATGAGATCACGACCATGGCGGAAACCGCCAACATATACAGCCACTTTAACACTCCGACCGCCACGTCGGTAGAAATAAACACTGCGGCGGTAAATGCCAACAGACAGGCTGAAGACAAGGTTACGACCACTGTATTACAAGAGGCCTATCCACCACCTTTTCCGGGGCAGTACCAACGCCATCAAAAGCACGGCGAATACAATAGATGGAACAGAAACCACTCACCCTTCAACACCCAACGAGGAACTAGGACCCCATGGAGCCAGAGTTACAGGTCCTGCCCATGTTGCTTTACCTCCTCTTGTATCAGGAGCAGGAAAGACGCCGGCGTCCCTTGATATTTGCAGGTGACTCTGGTTACCCCAACCTGTCATGGTTACTGACCCCAGTGAGGAATCCCAGGACAAGGGCAGAGGAACGCTACAATGAGGCACATGAGCGAACTAGGAGGATAATAGAGCGCACCTTTGGCCTCCTGAAGGCCAGATTCCGGTGCCTACATCTGACAGGTGGCTCCCTATACTACTCACTGAAGAAGGTGTGCCAGATCATTGTGGCATGCTGTAAGTTGCACAACCTGGCTTTGCGACCCCAGGTGGCTTTTCTGCAGGAGGATGGGCCTGATGCTGGTCTTGTGGCAGCTGTGGAGCCTGTGGACAGTGAAGATGAGGAGGCAGAAGAAGAAGATGTAGACAACCGTAACAACATCATCATGCAATACTTCCAGTGAGACACAGGTAAGAGGATGGAACTGCTTACCACATCTCATACTATTGTAGAACCTGGCAAAAATCTGCCCTTTTAGCTCTGTGTATGGAGGCTGACATGTCACTTTGGCTTTCCATTTCACAGATCTGGGTCCCAATTTGTGCCATCTGCTATGTTTACTGCTGGCCAACAACTGTGTAACATTGGTATGTGAACATGTACATTGACATTGCTATATTTCTGAGAGGTTGCAATAACACATTTGTGAAAGCACAGACTGACTGCAGATTGTTTGGTGAATCAAGGGTGTTTATTTCTGTCCAACTAAGTGGAGGGTGTGTGAAATGGGCTTGAGTGATGGTGGAAGAAGGTCCATGGCAGAGTCCAGTCTATTTGTATCACAGGTGCATTGTCCAATGGGGCATAGGAAGTGGAGCAATGGTAGTTTAAGGTGGACAGGGTGACAAAGTGGGACAGAAGGGTGACATTCAGGAGGGTCTTATTTCCTGGCGGGGGTCTTGGCAATGTTCTCTGTCTTGTTCCTCGATCTCAGCGACCGTTTGCGGGGTGGTTCTCCTTCTGCAGGGGGTGGGGTGCTGGTGGCCTTGTCCTGTGACAGTGCTCCCTGTCCACTAGCGCCGGCAGAGGTGGAGGGCTGTTCATCGTCCAGGCTAGTGTCAGGGGCCCCATTGTGTGACACTGTGTCCCTCATGGTGTTGGCCAGGTCTGCCAGCACCCCTGCAATGGTGACCAGGGTGGTGTTAATGGACTTCACGTCCTCCCGGATCCCAAGGTAGTGTTCCTCCTGCAGCCGCTGGGTCTCCTGAAACTTGGCCAGTATCGTGCCCATTGTCTCCTGGGAATGGTGGTATGCTCCCATGATGTTGGAGAGGGCCTCGTGGAGGGTTGGTTCCCTGGGCCTGTCCTCCCCATGTCGCACAGCAGTCCTCCCAGCTTCCCTGTTGTCCTGTGCCTCTATCCCCTGAACCGTGTGCCAACTGCCACTGATTTGCCTGGGGTCCCTGTAGTGGTGAACACACTTCTGATTGACATGTCCTGGGGACAGAGGGTTGGGCCAGCTGGGTGGGTGCTGTGGTGGTGTTTCCTGAGGGGGGAGGTTCTGTGGTAGCTTGTGACAGTGGCAGGGGAACTGACTGTCCCGAGGTCCCTGATGGGCCGGGGTGGTCATCTTGATCCAGGCATGCAGAGCTGCTGTCATCACTGTGGGCCTCTTCTGTAGGGGGACTGGATATGTCTGGCACCTCCTGTCCGGTGACATTGGGTATGGGTCCTGTTGGGGTGTAAATGCATAGTTTTAGTATCTGTGTGTGCCATCTTCTGCATTGGGTGAGGTACCCTCTACTCCTGTGCTTGCATTATTGTGTTTGCCCTTTTGTGATAATTGGTTTGGGGTCTGTGTGGGTATCTGTACTGGACATGCTTTGGTGATGGGGGTCCATGCATAGGTGTTGCATGCAGGACCTTGGTATTGGGATGGCTGGGTTGTGATAGTGGGGCATATGTGAGGTGTTGGAGTGATGGGGGTGAGGGTGAGGGTGATGGTGGGGGTATGTGATGGCATGCAGGTGGGGTGGGGGGATATGGTAAATAAGATATGACTTACCAGAGTCCAGTCCTCCTGCTACTCCTGTGAGGCCCTCAGGATGCAGTATTGCCAAGACTTGCTCCTCCCATGTTGTTAGTTGTGGGAGAGGAGATGGGGGTCCACCGCCAGTCCTCTGTACAGCAATCTGGTGTCCGGATACCACTGAACGCACCTTCCCCCCTAGGTCGTTCCACCTGTTCCTGATGTCATCCTGTGTTCTTGGATGCTGTCCCACTGCATTGACCCTGTCAACGATTCTCTGCCATAGCTCCATCTTCCTAGCAATGGAGGCGTGCTGCACCTGTGATCCGAAAAGCTGTGGCTCCACCCGGAAGATTTCCTCCACCATGACCCTGAGCTTCTCCTCTGAAAACCTGGGGTATCTTTGAGGTGCCATGATGTTGTGGGGGTGATGTGTGAGGTGCTGTTTATTGTGCTGTGTGATGTGTTGTGTTGGGGCGTGTTGCTTGAGGTGCGTGGATGTTGTATGAGTGATGGTGTTGTGTGCCTGTGGATGCTGGTGTTGTGTTCGCTAGTCTCTCTCCCTCAGCATTTTCAAAAAATTTGTTGTAAGGGTTTGTGGGTAATGTGGGTGGGTGTTTTATAGTGTTGTGAGTGTGTGTGTGTGTGGTGTGTGTATGTGTATCAGGTGTGTGTATTTCAAATTGTCCAATGTGGTTGTGATTTGTATGTGTGTGTGTATTTTGTGCGCGGCAGTGAGTACCGCCAATAAATTACCGCGGTTGAAAGACCCCTGCGTTGATTCGTGGCTTGTGATAGTGTGAGCGTATTCTTGTTGGCGTGACAGTGTAGGTTTTGGTATTGCCAGTTTATCACTGACCTTTGGTGTGGCGGACTTGTGTGGGTGTCTGTATTGTGGCGAATTCCGAGATGTGGGTCGTAATACCTGCATCGGAATTCCACAGCCGCCACGGTATGTTGGCGGCCTTCAGCACGGCGGTAAGTGGGATTTACTGCCAGGGTTGTAATGAGGGCCTTAGTCGTTAATAACGTAATTTTCAGTGAAGTCCTCTTAAAGAAGATGACACTACAGAAACTCCTGGAGTAGAACCCACAACTCTCAGTGTGAGGGTCTGCGACCATTACTATTACTCCACGGGGAATCCTACAGCCCCTATCTCCAATTAGGTTTTCCCTAATGAGGTTCTAGAGGTGAGCTTCCTACTCCCCCTTCCTACAGAGACTGGAAGTAGACCTACAAATGAAAGGGGAAGAAGAGGTGGAAAAAGAGGAAGACACCTCCAAATGCTATTATGGATGGGAGTGCTGCCCCCATAACAGCCCACTCCACAAGAAAAACACGGAGCCAAGTCATCCAGAAAACATAATCAGAAAAAGAAGACAAAACTACCAGTACTTAACCCCAGGGCCCCCACATCTACATGCTGTTTAAAGATGAGAAATGTACACTGACACATGTAGAGTGGAACCCTCATCTCCCCGCGTGAGAGTCTGTGATATCAACCATTAGGCTATTGATGACTCTGAGAGAGCGTATTTTGATATTACATATTATAGACGTGAAATGCTTATGTCTAACAACGCTGTATTAATAAACATCCATTAAAAGCGTATTCATAAAAATGGAGAATCGTTCACATGTATAAACTAATGTCAACTGTTTATAGTTTGCCTAACTGAGCACATTAAAACGTATAAAACTGCATTCATTAGAACTCGTATATATCTTAAGTTAGCATGAGCAGAAGCTGTGTAGTTCTCATATTAAAGGCGTATTTTTCCTGTCTCTTCAGTGTGCTGACTTGCAAACGACCATGACCCAGCTATTGTTCTTTCTGTATTAGTTTGTAACATAGGGATATTTTCCCATTCGCATGCTAACATCTTTTAGTATAAAATGATTGTGCTTCGAAACATTTGTAGATACTTCCAAGGACAATGAGGCGAGGGAACGAGAACTTTTAACCTGAGACGTGTGCCAAGCTGATGAAGTAACCCCGGATATGCCACCTACGGAAGACCGATTATGAAGACCAATCAGAAGCCAATATTTTATCGAGAGATGACAAATGCATTACTTAATGTATAATTTGATAGGTTAACAATGATGGGGTGTATTGACTAACCAATAGAATTTTGGGGGAATGAATTACTAGAAAGTGATAAAAACCCATGACACAGGATATAACGGGACATTAGGCCATTAGGTAGGGAATGATATTGATTACATCCCGAAACTCTGTCACACTATTCTGTGACTTGAGACTTAGACAAACCATCCTTGCCCATACTGCTGCCCCTTACACTTTTCTCCTTACGAGGAGAGTGTCTTGCCTCTAACTTAGATAGACTGACGGCGATCTGACTGATGTCCTGAAGACGAAGACTGATCCTGAATGCTGACCTAATCAGAGGAGGGTAATTATATAATTGCTAATGGAAATTCATTTTGCCTTTCTTTCTAGGTACCAACTGCTGTGTATGTTTTGATAGAGACCTTAGTTAGATGTTTTCCAAATTGGTGTTCAAAATTGTTTTGCATGACGCCCAACATGCCAATGCTAATTAGAGGTTAGACGAGGTATTCACTCCGACTGACAAACTGACGTGACTGACGTGGTGCTATGCTGAACTAGTATCTTAGAAATTCGAAGTGTTATAATCCGCTTATATCTATCTGATTATTCCTGTTACTAATCTTTGCATTATCGAAAGCTTATTGTGGTTGCCATCTTATCATCGTGCTTATGTGTTTATTGACTTTGAGATTAATGCCTTTGCTACTAGATTGTAATCAATAGGGAATAAAACTTATTAACTCCATTAAGGTGTGGTTATTCATGACTGAAAGGTCATGGTTGCGCCGAATGTTCGTTAATGTCTAAAGTGAGAGATATTTTGATGTTAAACGTTGACAATGTTATTGACCTATTGATTGATATTTTGATTAGTTATCTCGTCCTACGGTGTCTCACCACTGGGCCCAAAGATTCATTGGCCTAAAACGAGTCCTGATGTGTATAAATTAACATAGACGGACGCGTTAACAGTTCTGGTAGAAGAGGACGGTTTGGCCCTTGGGGGCCCTAGGACGGAGTTTTCACTGTTCAATTGTTTTCTTGTGATAATGCAAATTGGAAAGATGATGAGTTGCTAGATCTGCCATGGGCTTTCCCGGGATCTCGGAGCCTGCCTAAATGAGTTGGGAATGTTCTCGGCGCCATAGTATGTGTGGTTAGGGTTTTGCGCTTATTAAATCTTATGCACTTTGCAGGTGATTGTGAATATTTGAGTGTGATTAGGCCAAATTAAGTGTTACTTAGAAGGAGTGGGCGTACTCCACAGCATGAGAGTAGGGAAGTCGGCGAACTTCATGTGAATGTAGCGCTTGTTGCTCAAAATTATCCACGTGGTTGGTTGTTGTATACTGGCCTATTGAGGTCTAAGACTCCGGAGTATGATGATAAAAAGGTTTATGTCATAATCTGTGCGGTTTAGTAGGTCAATCGGGCGTGGTTGACAGATCGAGTTTCGAGTTATGATGCATGCGTGTAACCTTTGATGGAGATTTGACAAGTTCTAAAGTGCACTAGAAGGAGTCATTGACAAGTCGAGAGTAGGATTTGCAGGTCGAATTCTGCTTGCGTATGAGGGAACTGAGAAGGAGAGAGTAGCGGCCAAGGCTTCAAGTGAAATCTCTGTAAAGTTCTGAAGCGAATGTGTTACCCTTCCTGTAGTAAACCGGCAGATTTGTGTTGTCATTTAAGTGCTAGCAATAATTTGCATTAGTTTGTATGAGTTGTAAGGAGTTAGTGAAGTGTGGACAAGCCGCAAGACTTTGTCAGCTGCAGTGTGTGAGTGTGACGTCAGTGGTGCCGCGCTGGGATAGGTCAGATGTCGAGAGGGGTCGCGCACGGATTGGCTGCCGTCCGTGAGAGGCAATAGGTTGAGCAAAGGGTAGGTGAAGAGTGTCCTGGGAACTAAGCCGTTTTCTGAGTAAATATAAAATAAAATGAATTTTGTTAAGGCATTTAAAAGCGCATTGAAAGGAGATGTGTATATCGTTGCGACTGATAGGGAACCTACACCACCTGAGGGTACGCCAGCTTACACGGTTATGGAAGAAAAGGGTGTTGCACCGTGTTTATGGATAAAACAATGGCATAAACTGACAGAGAAAGAAGGGTGTCTAGCGTTTCCTGAACATGGAACGTTTAATCAAAAGGTATTAGAAAATCTGAGGTGGATGTTAAGTACGCAGCAACCACCTCCTCGACCAGCACAGTATGAGGCTTTGGCAATTTGGGACCTGATGGCTCTTAAACATAGACAAGAAAGATTTCAAAGGAGACTGACAAGAGCTGAAAAATCCTATGCAGAGGCCAGATGGGATAATGAGAACAAAATGTGGAGACGAGGAATAGTGGATGGGTTGAAGCTGTTTCCGGCAATAACCCAGGGAGAGGAAACACAAGGAAAGAAAGCTTCTCACAAAACTGACAAAGAACCAGTCAAACACAAAGAGAATAAAAGATCTTGGGAAGAAGAGGACGATTCAGATGATGAGGCGTTTATGGATAGGCTGTTACATGATCGTCCGCCACCTTACGCGGTGAACGACAATGCTCCAAGTACTAGTTTGGATCTTGGGAACCAGACGAAAGAGAAGGGTGTTACTGATACAGTGCAGAATAGCGATACAGCTTTGATACAGAATGGTGTCAGTGTACCCACTGCTCCAGACCCGCCGATACAGTTACAGCCTCCACCACAGACAAAAAGAATTTATCCCGATGTTCGAGTGTTTGAGACTACTACGAACTTGGTGGTACAGCCAGACCCGATATATACAAAGCCAAGGTTAGTGCAGATTGAATCAACTCCGCAGTTAGTGTCACAACCGCCGAAACTGATACCTGGGTATAACCCAGTAGCGGGTCCTTTAAAAGAACCTGCACCAGGATTATTAAATCAGACCTATGGTGTTGAAGCTCCAAGAAGCTTGGGAGCAGGCCAGACACCTGCCGCTATATCACTACCCATTACAGTTGGTCCCCCAGTGCCGTTATACGCACAGGAGAAAACAAGGATGTGTGAGCAGGGAGTCCTAACTCATGAAACGATAAGAGAAGGGTCTCTTATAACTCCACAAATAATGACACAGGGAGGACAGGCTTGTGAACAATCAAGACCCTTAATGGACCTTAGTCCAATAGGGGCACCTCTTGAAGCAATGCGACAGGCAGGATTGGGAGTATTGACTCCCCAAACCATGAGTACAAATACCTCATACACTCCAATGATACATGCAGGGAACATTTCATTGCAGGGTTTTACAGTACAACAGCTAAATGAGTGGTTAGAGAAAACCTGCACATCACAAAGGGCTACAGCAGCTGCAATCGAACCTGAGAAAGAGAAACACGATGAATACCTAAATCTAGTACGACTAGGAGCAGAAGCTGCTGAATTGGTGGATGGAACAATGGGAGTAAATAGGTTGGAGTCTTACACTGAGGCAGAATGAAGGTACCTATGTCCTAAAATCACCAAAGAGGTAGGCAAAGTACACCAGAAATTAACGAATTTGGCAGACAAATACAATATTGACATTGGGAACACAAAACATTTGAAACGGAGTTACAGATTAGATTTTGACTCAAAAGATTTTGAGCACATGAGATCCGCAGGCATGAAGACACATTTGAAAGAGCTGCTGCAAAGCGCACAAATTTGGGGAGCACTAGAGAAACGGGAAGGTCGATGGATGAAGAAAAAGGGTAAGGGAAAAAGAGATAGTCCAGTGTCTAATGAAACAACAGTCACACCAAACTTAGAGACAGTAAAAATTCTACCTATGAGAGAAACAGCTGGTGGTGTTTTGGTGCATGTGCCTTGGTCCAGGGGAGACATTTTGTTCTTTACGAATGATTATCCCAGGTTAAGAGAAAAACCGATCGAGTGGTATCAACAGACAGATAGATTCGTGAAGCTTGTGAAGTGTCTCTGGGAAGACTTAAATACCTTGTTTGAGATTATTGTTCCGCCAGACTTGTGGCTTGAATGCAAGAGAGGGGTAGATTGGCCCACAAGGGAACCAGCAAGGGATAAAGTGACTGGAGCACCTTCTGAAGAGGTGATGAAATATTATCATAAAGTAATTGAGTTTTTGAAACAAAAGGTGTCGCTGAAGGTGACTGATTGGCAGAAAATTGACCGGACCTCTCAAGAGGTTAAAGAGTCAATACATGCATATTACGAAAGATTGTTAAAGGCATTCAAACATTACAGTGGTACTGAAACAATTGAGCCGAAGGACATGAATCATCTTGTGTTCAGGTTTGTCGAAGGGCTGAGACCGGAAGTCAGCCAAATGATTAAAAATCATTTGATTTGTTGGCAAGCAAAACCGATTGATGAAGTATTGGAGTACGCGAAATACTGTAGTGACGAAATTGAGTTAAAGCAGAAAAAGGTGAAGGAGAAGGTGATGGTGATGCAGATAAGAGCTGCACAGGCTGGAATACAGGGAAATGGTGTTCAGCAAATGATACAGCAACAACCGCAATTGAATGGTGTGTTTCAGGCACAGCCGAGAGGTAGAGGTCGAGGGTTTGTGAACCGTGGTGCGGACATGAATAATGTTGTTGTTCAAGGTGATGGTCAAGGAGTGAAAAAGATGTCACCATGCCATGCGTGCGGGGGCGTGGGACATTGGAAACGGGATTGTCCAAATATAATGCAGGATGGTACAGTTCAGCAGAGTAACAATGCCGGTACATTGCAAAATTCACGAGGTCCAAGAATGAGACACCTGAATCAGAACTATCAAAATAATTTGGTACAAATGACAGGGGTGCAACCTATGCAGCAAATGCAAATGCCGCGTTTTCAAACAGTGTCAGTACAACCGATGCAACAGCAGATCCCTATGGTGCCTAGACAGCAAATGCAGTTACCCCTAGCTCCGATGGGACAGCAACAGGTGATGCTTCCTCAACAGGCCACAGGTCAAGTAACAAATCAAAACAACACTGTACAACAATTCCCACTAAGAGGTGAACATGAGATGAATGGGGACTGGTCAGATGATAGCTCAGACAGTGAAGCGTGCAGACTCGCCGCATCCTTAGAGTTAGACCAGAGAGGCCCATATGTGGAGGGAAAAGTAATGGGCTACAAAGTCTTATTTTTAGTTGATACAGGAGCTACACGCTCTACTGTTCGCAGTGCAGAGGTACCAAGATTACCTCTCTCAGGGCGCACCATACGAGTGGTTGGTGTGGCTAATCAGTACCTGACTAATCCAATCACTGACCCAGTGTAGGTTGAAATTGGAAATTTCCAGGGCCTGCATAGATTTGTTGTGTGCGATTCAAGTCCAGTGTCCTTGCTAGGAAGAGACTTATTGTGCAAAACCAAATGTTCAATTACCTGTTCTGATGGTGGAATAGAGGTTCAGACAAACAGTGATGACGAGGCAGATGAGGGTCAGCTTATGGAAGAAGGACGAGAGATGAATGAAGATTACCCTCTAATTACCCTTTTTCCAGTATTTACCTTGATCGATCTACCTGCTGATCTGCAAGGATCGGTGATAGAGAAAGTATGGGATTTGACTGGAAAGGAGGTTGGATTAATAAAGGGAGTAAAACCAATCAAGGTGCAGATAAAGCCGAATGCAGTGTTTCCACAAATGTCACAATATCACATGACTCAGGATGTCCTTATTGAAGTGACACAGATAATTGCAGATTTCCTAAGACAGGGAGTTCTGAAAGAAGTCCTGAGTAGTCCATGTAACTCTCCGATTATGGGTTTGAGAAGGCCCTGTGGGAAAGTTCGAATTGTGCAGGATTTGAGAAAAATAAACAAAATCGTGGTAAAATGCTGCCCTGTGGTTCCCAACCCAGCAGTAATAATGTACCAGGTTCCTTGTGATGTTGAGTGGTTTACCGTAGTAGACCTATCACAAGCGTTTTTCTCGATTCCACTTCACGAGGACAGCCAGTTTTTGTTCAGTTTCAAGTTCCTGGATAAGGTATACAGTTGGTGCAGAATTCCTCAGGGGTTTTCTGAGTCACCATCCATCTTCAATCAGATATTGAAGAAGGATTTGGAACCTCTTGTGCTACCTTACAATTCGACTCTTGTGCAGTACATTGATGATTTATTGATTGCATCTAAAACCAAAGACAGCTGCAAATATGATACCATTGCCTTATTGAATCATTTAGGGAAAAACGGACATAAGGTGTCACCTAAAAAGCTGCAGTACTGCCAAAAAGAAGTAAAATATTTGGGGCATCTGATTGAGAAAGGGTCCCGAAGAATATCCAAAGAGAGAATAACAGTTGTTTTACAAATGAATCCCCTAACAACAAAGAGAGATGTCAGAATGTTCTTGGGAATGGTGGGCTACTGTCGCCAGTGGATACCCAACTTCTCGATCATTTCAAAACCATTAACAAAACTGACAGGAAAGGAAGTTAAGAATGAACCATACACAATCACATTGACAAAAGAAGAGCTTGAGTCATTTCTAGAGCTGAAAGAATGCATGTGCAGAGCTCCAGCATTAGGAATGCCTGATTATGAGAAGCCATTTTTGTTGTTCTGTCATGAACGTGATGCTTGTTCTTTGTCTGTTTTAACACAGGTCCATGGAGATGCAAATCGCCCTGTAGCATATTTTTCGGCTACTTTGGACCCTGTCGCAGCAGCCTTACCGGGTTGTTTGCGAGCAGTCGCAGCAGTTGGTCAAAGCCTTTCACAATGCGAGGGCATAGTTATGGGTTATCCCCTAACAGTATTGGTTCCACATTCTGTTGAAATTTTGCTGACACGAACTAAGACACAACACATGACAAATGCCCGACTTACCAAATACGAGACAATTATTCTGGGGTCACCAAATGTCACATTGAAAAGGTGCACTGTACTGAACCCGGCAACTCTACTTCCCATTGAGAATACAGAAATAAAAGATGGGGAAGAATTTGAGCATGATTGTCTGGAGGTAACTGAGCTCAGAACCAAACCTCGCTCAGATATAAAAGATACCCAGTTAAAGGAAAACGATTACATTATGTTCGTTGATGGGTCCTGTCTAAGAGATTCATCAGGAACTTTGAGAGCTGGTTATGCAGTATGTACCATGTCCGGTATAGTCGAAGCCTCCTGGCTCGAGAAAGTGTTTTCTGCACAAGTGGCAGAATTGATAGCTCTCACAAAAGCCTGCCATGCTGCTGTAAATTTAAAGGTCACAATCTATACAGACAGCAGATACGGATTTGGAATTGTGCATGATTTTGGCCAACTCTGGTCACAAAGAGGGTTTATGACATCCTCTGGTTCACCAGTGAAAAATGGAGAACAGATAAGAGATTTGTTACATGCGATTCAGTTGCCTCTTGAAATTGCTGTGGTGAAATGCAGTGCTCACGCCAGGTCACAAGATTTTGTGTCAATGGGGAATGGTTATGCAGACCAGGTTGCCAGATTTTGTGCATTAAACTGTATATCTTTTAAAGAACAATGGGAGCTGTTACCACAACCTGAGAATGACACAACGTTAAGTTTAGCATTACGAGTGGTTGATACCTTAGACGAATTAAAGACACTTCAAAGCCACGTTGGCAAGGAAGAAAAACGTTCTTGGCAGAAAATGCAGTGTATACAGAGAGAAGACGATATTTGGGTATCGAGAGAGGGAAAGCTAGTGTTGCCAAACAGTCTTCTGTCACAATTTGCCCGATTGTATCATGGGCAGGCTCACTTGGGAAGAGATGCCATGATCAGATCACTTAAAATCGATTGGTTCAATCCAAGATTCAGACATGCCGCAGAAATTACTTGTCACAGATGCATCATTTGTCAACAAATGAACGCTGGAAAAGGAACTGTGGTAACTTTGAGCCACATTGGGAGAGCTGGTGGTCCATTTAATAAGATCCAAATGGATTTCATTGAAATGCCTGTTTGTGGAGGTCTGAGATACGTGCTGGTGATTGTGTGTGTTTTTAGCCATTGGATTGAGGCATATCCCACACGTAGGAATGACAGTCTCACAGTTGCAAAACTACTACTCAGAGAATTAATACCCAGGTTCGGGTTTCCGGTTTCTATAGAATGAGATAGGGGAAGACACTTCGACAATGAGGTGATTAAACTTCTGTGTGCCGCACTCAACATTGAACAAAAGCTGCATTGTAGCTATCGCCCTGAAGCTTCAGGACTAGTCGAACAGATGAATGGTACTTTGAAATCAAGAATAGCAAAAATGTGTGCAGCAACAAACATGAAGTGGCCAGATGCGTTACCTCTAGTGCTGATGTCTATGAGAAACACGCCAGATAAGAAAACAGGATTGTCCCCACATGAAATCCTCATGGGCAGAGCAATGAGGTTACCGGCGGTACCTGCAAATGCACTAGTGAATATTACAGATGATATGGTGTTGGATTACTGCAAAAGTTTAGCTGACGTGATTCGCTCTTTCTCTCACCAGGTGGAAGCTAACACGTTACCACCAATCGGCGAACCAGGACACTCTCTGCAAGCTGGAGATTGGGTGGTTGTCAAGAAGCACGTAAGAAAATTGTGTCTTGAGCCGCGTTGGAAAGGGCCATATCAAGTTATATTGATGACCACTACTGCTGTGAAGTGTGCCGGGGTTCCCAACGGGATACATGCCAGTCATACAAAAAGGGTAGCGTGTCCTGTTGAAGAGGAACTTGAAAATTCCGGTGCAGAAACCTCAAGAGGAGAAGTCTCAGAGTCAGAGATCAGTCAAGAAGGATCTGAGACTACAGGAGAGCCCGCTGAGAACAGCCGTATCCCTCAAACTATCAGTGAGTTCGAGAGAGGTGATGAAGTGCCAATCTCAGTGGAGGCAGCAGGAGAACAAAGTCAAGGAGAGGTTCTCCCAGAAGCAGACGAATACAATTCAGAAACTGAATACAGTATCGAACAAGGAGAGAGAGACGAAGAAGTGTCAAATTCAAATCAGAACGAATCAAGATCTGCCAAACGAGTTCCAAGCCTATCGGGACAAAACACCATATTACCAGAGGAGGGTGCTGTCCAAGGTACTGAAGGAAAACGCCGAAGTAAGACGAACAGAGGTGACAATTGGCCAGAAAATTCACACTTTAGAATAAGAGAAATAGCAAATGAAACAATAATAGAGGAAAGCGATACCTCACGAGCAGACGATCTGAGTGAAGGAGAACAGCAAGGTGAACGAAGAATAAAAAGAAAAAGAATAGCAAACAGAAGATATACCGGTCCTGAATGGGCATACGCTACAACCGCTGAATGGCAACAAGAATTCTTAGCGTTCTGTTTTGATAGAGAAGTACCAGGCCAGTACTACGGTACCTGAAGAAAATACAACAAGAAAATTGAAAAGAAAGACATTGAAAATTGTGAAAGCTAAAATAAGAATCTTAGAGAAAAAAAAAACTACCGGAAAGTGACATTAAACCTGGATTTGACTTATAGAAACCTGATTACGACAAGCTGCTAACCTGAATTGACGAAAAGGGTCCTGGATTGAGTGAAGACGCTGTAAATTACGCAGAAAGAGTTTGCTACTCAGAGTTGATTGTTGATCTACTGTTTGATTCTATACAAACATGGCTTATAGTAACAAGGGAAGTAAAGTATGTGGCTGGTTAGGACTTATGATAGGTGCTGTATGTGCAATAATGATCGTGGGAGTGATTGTAGGAATGCCATGGAGAGAGAGTGAAACCACTAATGCAACTTCAAAACCTGAGACTACTACTACAACTAATAGACTATCACCATGGGAGAAATTCGAGCAAGACACAAAACATCTGCATGAGGGAACTAATCCAAACGGGGAGCTTTCTACTAATGTTTTCTATCGCCTACTGAATGAGTATGTGGAAACTATGAATGCGAAAGACTGTCTGGTTTACCAACATTTGGAATGGGGTACTTGCAAAAATCATGATGGGATTATTAATTGTTCTGATTTGTCTATTGGGATTTTGGGGAATATGCAAAATTAATGAAAAGGTGAAAAGAAATTTGGCTAACAGAACCAAAAGAAATGAGGAAAGTGAAAGAGAGAAAATGTTTAATGAAATATGGGAAAGCTCACATAAAGGAAAAGATGTTGAAATGCGCATCATGCGTAAGGCAAAAAGTTAAAACCTGAAAAATTTGTGATGACGAGCGTCATTAGAGGAGGGACTGAGAGAGCGTATTTTGATATTACATATTATAGACGTGAAATGCTTATGTCTAACAACGCTGTATTAATAAACATCCATTAAAAGTGTATTCATAAAAATGGAGAATCGTTCACATGTATAAACTAATGTCAACTGTAAGGAATAATCGTTTATAGTTTGCCTAACTGAGCACATTAAAACGTATAAAACTGCATTCATTAGAACTCGTATATATCTTAAGTTAGCATGAGCAGAAGCTGTGTAGTTCTCAAATTAAAGGCGTATTTTTCCTGTCTCTTCAATGTGCTGACTTGCAAACGACCATGACCCAGCTATTGTTCTTTCTGTATTAGTTTGTAACATAGGGATATTTTTCCATTCGCATGCTAACATCTTTTAGTATAAAATGATTGTGCTTCGAAACATTTGTAGATACTTCCAAGGACAATGAGGCGAGGGAACGAGAACTTTTAACCTGAGACGTGTGCCAAGCTGATGAAGTAACCCCGGATATGCCACCTACGGAAGACCGATTATGAAGACCAATCAGAAGCCAATATTTTATCGAGAGATGACAAATGCATTACTTAATGTATAATTTGATAGGTTAACAATGATGGGGTGTATTGACTAACCAATAGAATTTTGGGGGAATGAATTACTAGAAAGGGATAAAAACCCATGACACAGGAAATAACGGGACATTAGGCCATTAGGTAGGGAATGATATTGATTACATCCCGAAACTCTGTCACACTATTCTGTGACTTGAGACTTAGACAAACCATCCTTGCCCATACTGCTGCCCCTTACACTTTTCTCCTTACGAGGAGAGTGTCTTGCCTCTAACTTAGATAGACTGACTGCGATCTGACTGATGTCCTGAAGACGAAGACTGATCCTGAATGCTGACCTAATCAGAGGAGGGTAATTATATAATTGCTAATGGAAATTCATTTTGCCTTTCTTTCTAGGTACCAACTGCTGTGTATGTTTTGATAGAGACCTTAGTTAGATGTTTTCCAAATTGGTGTTCAAAATTATTTTGCATGACGCCCAACATGCCAATGCTAATTAGAGGTTAGACGAGGTATTCACTCCGACTGACAAACTGACGTGACTGACGTGGTGCTATGCTGAACTAGTATCTTAGAAATTCGAAGTGTTATAATCCGCTTATATCTATCTGATTATTCATGTTACTAATCTTTGCATTATCGAAAGCTTATTGTGGTTGCCATCTTATCATCGTGCTTATGTGTTTATTGACTTTGAGATTAATGCCTTTGCTACTAGATTGTAATCAATAGGGAATAAAACTTATTAACTCCATTAAGGTGTGGTTATTCATGACTGAAAGGTCATGGTTGCGCCGAATGTTCGTTAATGTCTAAAGTGAGAGATATTTTGATGTTAAACGTTGACAATGTTATTGACCTATTGATTGATATTTTGATTAGTTATCTCGTCCTACGGTGTCTCACCACTGGGCCCAAAGATTCATTGGCCTAAAACGAGTCCTGATGTGTATAAATTAACATAGACGGACGCGTTAACAGTTCCATACAAGACACCAGGGAACCGGACGTGCTGAAGGCCAGGCACCGTGCCCCTACACATGCTCCCAAATGGTGTAACCCAGGAGGAAGTCAGGCAAGTCCCTGACTTCCTGCTTCCTGCACGTGTCATACGGCCCACCAAGCAAGACCACAGAGATGTGCGCTCGGGTCCAATAACCAGATCGACCTGGGCAGAAAAAACAGCACCACCAGCAACTGTACCCCGTGCACAAACAAGCGTCCACCAGCAAGCCCAGGAGGCTGAGGGAGCTCCAACCAGGGACATGTTCGCTCCAGAAACCTGCAACCGCCTCAGTCCAGCAGGAGCAGCTCCCTCTATTCCTCGGTCCATTCTCTCTCAAGACAGAAAAAAGAACAGGGGAAATGCTGGGTAAATTCACTTAAGTTCTACCTGGGCGGGGAGTGAGGGCAGGGGATTCAGCATTCCTCTGGTTCTTTTTTTCTGGTGTGGAGATATATAAACTCCACTTTATAATGAACGGGGCGAGGACTAGAGTGACCTGGAGGTAAAGTATGTTTTCTGTATGTTGGTGCTCGAAATTTGGCGAAGGTTTGATGAACTTTCTGGATTTTGTAAGTATGTTTTTTTTCCAAAGGAGTTGACATACAATTTAGGATATTGCTTTTTATAAGTTTCACTGCAATGTTAGTTGCTTGTGGTTTCACACATGTTTTTCTTTTCGTAGTGGTGAAGGGTTTGGAATTTGTTTTTCACTTTCACACAAGTTTTGTTTCTAGACGTGTTTCTTTCTGGATAAGTGTCACGGTCTGTCACGTTCTACAAGTACTGCAGCGGTTCATCTCGTTCTATTTTTGATGTGCCTTTTCACAAGTTTCTATTATTTAGTAGTTAATAAATGTTTTGTTTTCAGTGGTATCCATCTGAGGAAGGACCATTTGGTCTAAAATGCATTAGGGTCATTGACAGGGGTCAATGACGTGTTGACCGTGAAAATGATCACTATGGGGGTCATTTTGACCTCGGCGGTCTTTTTTGAAGACCGCCGAGGGACCGCTGTGCAGAAGACCGCCATTGGTGGCGGTTTGCCGCTCGGCCTATTATGACCGTTGGCAGCTCTCCGTCCTTTTACGGATGGAGAGCCGCCAACAGCCATACTGGCGGGAGGCAGGGAAGTGGAGGTTGCTCTACCTCCACCGCCACGCCAACAGAACACCGCTCAGCGAATCACATCCTGTGATTCGCCGTGGAGGTGTTCTGTTGGCGGTGTGGTGTCGGCGGACCTGCCCCATGGCTCCTGTCCTCTCCCGGAGGATCGTCGGACCAGGTAAGTCGATTGTCTGTGAGGGGAGGGGGGTGGGGCGTGTTGTGTGTTGTGTGGGTGCATGGGGGTGTGCGTGTGTGTATGTAGAGGGGGTGTGTGAGTGCGTGTATGCCTGTGGGGGTGTTGTGTGTATGGGAATGAGTTCGTGTATGTCTGTGGGTATGTCTGTATGGATGTGTGCATGCATGTTTGAATGTGGATGTGTGTGTATGACTGTGTGTGTGGATGTAGGCATGTATGTTGGCGTTTGTGCGTGTAAGTATGTAGGTGGTGCCTGCGTGCCTGTCGTGTGGGTATGGGTGAAGTGATGTTGGGGATCGGGGTGGGGAGGGGGGCCCTGCCACCTTTGGGGGATGGCAGGGGTGGTGGGGGGGGGTAGGGGAGGGAGTTGGGTTGGGGGTGGGAGGTGGATGAGACCCCTATCAGTGCCAGGGAAGGAATTCCCTGGCACTGATAGTGCTTACTCCCATGGATTTCATGGCGGTTCAAACCGCTGGAAATCCACGGCGGTAAGCCGGGTCCAAATACCGCCGGCGGTATAGTGATGGCCGCTGGGCTGGAGACCCAGGTCTCCAGCCCGGCGGTCGTCTCCGGCCTGGCGGGCGGAACGGAGAACCGGCGGATGACCATGGCGTTAACCGCCATGGTCATAATTCCACAGAGTAAGACCGCCAGCCTTTTGGCGGTCTTGCCGCCGATTCTCCGCTTTCCGCCAGGGTTGTAATGGCCCCCTATGTCTTATGGTTCATGGCCTGACTTCAAAACAATGAAGTTATAATAGCATGTCTCAAATTCTTGAGATAAATTAAGTCATTAAAAAAGGCTCATAAGTTTAGAATCAATAAACTGGGAAATCATTTGGTGTACAACAAATTAATTTATTGTGGTTGAAACTCGTAAGCGACTGAAAATAGTTGACTACATAAAGGCTTGTGCACCATGGAACGCTTCTCATAATTAAGAATAGCTGTGTTTGAACATTTTCTTTGTGTACCTCCGCGGCTAACACGCCATGGTTTGACCGCCAACAACAGAATAAGCACTAGTTTACGTTCGATTATATTGTAGTGCAGTACAGGAACAGTGTTTATTTTATAGGCAGCATACATGTCCTCGGTAGGTGCACTTGAAACTGTACGTTGAAAGCACATTGTGTTCCTGCAACACCGTTATTGGCAAAATAATCCCCAAAATGATGTCGATTTCAACAGAAAAAAAGCGTACCTATAACTTTTGACACTTTACAAACGATGCTTATGGTATCCAGTTGAAGGGAGTTTGATATTGAACTGTGTATGCTCAGTGGTCCAAACATTGGTTTGGAACACTGGTTAAACAAAAATAACCGTTGTAAACAACGACACAAACAACCAGTTAGTTCCAAGCTGTGCAGCAAGCACATTTATATTTTCCCATAGCAATTACACCAATTCACAAAAACCATTATGCTAAAAACATGATTCTTTAGAAATTATTTCCCACCCGTTATTTGGAAGAAATTGTCGTTAGAGTTGTGTTGCATCAGAACATTACTGTTTCAAGGCTTTTAAATGTAAATATTATCACTAATTTAACTGTGGGTTTCTCAACTATTTTCTGTGTATCTTGGCTGGTCTTTATGCAATAGCTGTTTAAAAGCTTGCCAGATGCCGGCTGACACATAGTTATTTCAATTAAGAGACCACAATACTATACTTTTAAACAGCAATTCCATACTTTGCTTAATTTGGAATAAGGTATGTCCTTAACATTTAATTTAAGTAGGTCAACGTTGGATCAAGAGAGTGAGCCCATAAATAGGTATTTGATCTAATTGGCAAATCTGCCACATGATCCCATAATTCATGTCACTTTTATTTGGGTTTGTTGGGAAATGTCTCTCTCTCAGAAGGGTCACCCCAAATTTTTTGCTTTCCTCCTTTTCTTTTTCTGACTTCACTTTTGTTTGCTTTAGTACTCTGGGCATGTTGCCACTGTTAACCAGCACTAAAGTGCATGTGTTCTCTCCCTAAAACATACTAACAATGGCTCATACCCAGTTGCCATATTTGATGTTCTTGTAAGCTCCTAGTAAAGTTCACTGCATGTGCTCAGGGCATTTATTTGAAATGCTACTGGTGGAACTGCAGTACTGATTGTGCCACCCACAAAAGTAGCCCCTTAACCAGGTATCAGGCCTGCCATTGCAAGGCCTGTGGGTGCAGTTTTACTGCCACTTCGACTTGGCATTTAAAACTACTTGCCAAGCATTAAAATCCCCTCTTATTATATGTATGCCACCCCTAAGGTAGGCTCTAGCTAACCAATAGGACAGGGTGCTATGTAAGTAAAAGGTAAGATGTACCCTTTTTTTTAGATGCCACTTTTACCAAGCAGGCATTTCTCTGCTCTTACAGCTCTCTGTGCCTTACATCCTGTCTCTAATCCATGTCTGGTCTGTGCTGGGTGACAGCTCCCCTTGTGCATTCCAGCCATAAACATAGGACATTCATCTGCATATTGATGAGCCTTCCTGGACAGGAAGGGTGAAGGGGCTCCCACTTACACTTCAAAGTCTAGTGACATAACACCACACAAAGGACTGATAACCCTCCACAGATCAACTGGGAGACAGGGCTGGGCTGAAAGAGGAACTGGTTCACTTCAAAACCACTGTTTGAAGTCTCTCCCCCTTCAAAGGCACACTTGGGTGTATATATACTGGGTCCATGACCCCCCTAACAGTAGATTCTTCTGGACAAACAACTGATTGACTGCAATGCTGCTCAAAGGACTCAACTGGACTGCTTTTCTGGAAAGACTGCTCTTCTGCTTGTCGCCCTGCTGTTCCCTGATTCGGTGGGAAGGACTTTGTCTTCCCACCACAAGTGACCTCCAAGGGCTTGTCAGTTTACCTTCTGTTAAGAAGTCTCAGGTCCATCAAAGACTTCTCTTCAAAGAGAAAATCCACGCCTCAATGCGCTGTGTCAGAAAAATCGATACATCCATTTTTCAGCCACAAGACAGGTGTAACACCTGCAGAATTGACACACTGCCTGTCTCACTTCTGAAAAGTCAAAGCAGTGCCTGGAGCATAGATGCAGAGCCTGTTTTGCCACAGTTCCATCATCACAGCATATCTGGATTTTCCACACATCATCCCTGTGCATTAATTAGTCATCAACCCAGCACCACAGTAAGTAACTGAGGCAGTGTGTCCAGAAATCAACTAATTGTCTTTCCTATGAATAACAAATCAATGCATCACCACCCCTGCTAACAAGGAACCAATGCATCGTCTCACTTGCAAGGAAAGAATTGACGCATCGCCTCCGCTGCTCAGTAAGAATCCAACGCAACACTTTGCTTCTCCGACGCCTCACCTCTCCTGTGGCCCGCATTGTCTTAGTTTTTGACTCATCCCGGGTACTTTTCAATAAAGAGATACATCCATTGATTCCTATAGATTACGACTTACTTAATCCTCTAAAAAGTGATATCTTGACCTGTACATATTGGACGTTTGTTGTTTTAATTTTGCTTTATTCAGAGAGATATTATCTATTTTTCTAGACTGGTCAGGAGTACTTTTTGTGGTGTTTTCACTGTGTTACTGTATGAGTTATTGCACAAATACTTTACACATTGCCTTCTAAGTTAAGCCTGCCTGCTCTGTGCCAAGCTACAGGAGGATGAGCACAGGATAATTAAGGTTGTGTTGAGACTTACCCTGATTAGGATTGTGGTCCCTACTTGGACAGGGTGCATCCCTCTGCCACCAAGAGGCCCAATTTCTAACAGGGTCAAGTGCATTTCAAACGTTTTAATTTGTTTCAAAATGAATGTAGCTTTTTCAGTAGCCAAAGATAGCTGCATGTGTGAAACTCGAATATGTTGCCCAATTCTTTGGTATCTGCATGAATCTTCCACTGAAAGGTCTCTTTTCCTTTCAGTGACAAATGCCATTGAATTCTTAGAGTTTTTTGAGATTTAGAAAACTCCATTTTATGTCTATGAGAACACTTTTACTCTCATACAAAATGACCATCTTCCTTCTGAAATGTATTGCGGGCAATCAAGCAGTCATGGGCCCTCATTATGACATTAGCAGTCAGCTGACCGCCACACCGATGATGGCGGAAGTACCGTTGCCAGGCCAGCGGTGAAGACCGCCAAATTATGGCCATGGCGGTGATCCCTCCCATAGTCAGCCAATGTGCCACCTGAACTGCCAGTGTGGTCTGTCCACAGACCACGACGGTAGCCATCTTCAGGCAGGTGGAAGACAACAACCCCCCCACCATATTATGACACGAAACACATCATATAAAATGAGACACTCACCTCCAGGGACACGGAGGAGTCTGCGGCCGTCATTTAACGTGAACTGGAAGTCATGCTAATGATGTACCATAAGATGGTGGTCCAGGAGCACCAACGCTGACTAAGACGACAACAGTGAGTACAGCTGCCTAGCACACAAGGGAGGGAGGGGAGAGTGACACATCCACACGCACAACACACACTATACACACATAACAGACATGGAGAACAATCTGCAAGTAAAACAACATCAACATAACTTAGGAGCAAAGAAAGCCAGTACACGTACCTCTGGTCCAACCACTCTAATTCGGTAAGAACAGCGTCTGCATTCTAAAATACATACATATATACATATGTACAGCAAGAGCCAATGGCCAGTCCAAAGTTAACAAATGGCCACCGGGCAACATCCAAAGTCCAACTTGACTCCTGACAGCCAAGTCACTCCACTGGTCAGGGGCATCATGGAGATGGTAAACAGGCACCTCAGGGGGCAGGGGTGGTGGGGTTTCTTCTTGGGATGGGGTTCCTTCGGCTTGAGTTTGGGAGGGGCAGGTATTTGCCATTCTGTTTAGGGGGCGGAGGAGTGGGCTTGGGACTGGGGGCTGGAGTGCCACTCTTTTGCCACTCTTTTGCCCCTTAGTGCCAGGTGTAGTCTTAGGGGGAAGAACAGGAGTCAGCTGGGAGCTGGAGGTACTGGGCTGGAGGTGTGGGACCGTTCTCTTACGGGCAGGACAGGGGGGTAGGGGGGGAAGAGGTCAAGGCAGGAAAGGAAAAGGGGGAGACAGTGGAGGCAGTGGCTGTTGTAGTATATGCATCTGTGTGTTGGCTGTGTGTGTGCTTGTGTTTGTCTGTGCGAGTCCTGTCTGTTGTTTTGGGTGCATGCTTGTCAGATTGTGTGCGTGGGATGGGTTGGGGGAGAGAGCTTTGTGACTGGGAACAGGTAGATGGAGGGGGACGATAGAACCAGGAACACTGGCTGCCGTCAGAGAGGAAGCCAGAGCCTGAAAAGATCTCTGTAGGGCAGCCAAGCAACCGTGAATGCCCTCCAGGTAGGCACTGCATTGCTGCATCTGGGATGCCAGCCCCTGGATGGCATTCACTATGGTTGACTGTCCTACAGAGATGGATCTCAGGAGGTCAATAGCCTCCTCACTGAGGGCAGCAGGGCTGACTGGGGCAGGGCCTGAGGTGCCTAGGCGAAGGAGATGCCCACCCTTCTGGGTGAGCGGGCACGAGCAACTGGGTGGGGGGGCTACTCAGAGGGTGGTGCTGGTACAGGGGTGGCAGAAGATGACGTAGCCGGAGCGGTTCTAGAGTGGTCCGCCACCATCAACAAGCTCCCATCGGAGGAGGAATCTGAGTCTGTAGTCATCAGTCCTGTCTCCCCCATGGTGCTCCCCTCACCCTTCAACCCACTTGTACCCTCGGGGTCCGTGCTCTCCCCCTCGTTGGTCCTGTGAGCTGCAGCTCTCCCACTTGCCAGTGCCCCTGCTCCTTTGCCAGATGATGCTAATGCAGACATGGACATGATGACAAAAGGAGAGAGGGTGGGAGAGAGAGAAAGGTAGCACAGGGTCAATCATATTACCAACAGCACATATGGCATACACATCACAATCACTCACTGGGACTTACATTGTGCAGTATGAACCACAGTGACAAACCAATACCTAGGTACAACAGCAGTAAGGAACCCAAACACTACCAACTACACACCTACTGGGACTAACTAAGCCCTGTCTGCCAAGGTATGCTAGCTACTTAGCAATGCCAAATATATATACGACCCTACATAGCTAAGCAGGACCACACAGGAATTGCAAATCCAGCATATTGGGGCATTCACTGACTAGAACCTTGCACCCAAATCCCATGGCAAGCAACAAATACAAAATACCATACAGTCTGTACTCACCCCCATGTGGCTGCTGTGCTGCCCTCAAGCACCCATCCAACTCCGGATTGGCCACCACCAGTATGCAGGCCATTAAGGGAGGCAGGGTCCGACGGGCATCCCTCCCTCGTTGGGAGGCCTTTCTCCAGCTGGGCCTCCGCGGTCTTCCGGGCCCAGCGTCTCAGTTCCTCACACCGTTTCCTGCAGCGGGTGCTCCGCTGGCTATGGACCCCCAGGGTCCGCACGTCCTTGGTGATGGCACGCCACAACCCTTTCTTTTGATCGGCACTGACCTGCAGAGGAGACACAGACAGAAGGACACCATGAGCTCTACAATCCCGTTTGTCACACAAATGGCTCACATACTGCATTTGACCCTCATCAAGCACACACATGACCCGTACCCCTGCATACACATTGCATGCAGCCAACCCCCTCCCAAACGACACACATACACCTACATGCAGCTATGTGGCATCCAACTTACCCATGATGTACTCACCTGTTGGTCTGGAGGCCCATACAGGGGTAGGACCCCTTCCACAAGCTTCTCTAACTCCTCGGATGTGAAGGCTGGGGCCCTTTCCCTGTAGTCGGGCCATCCCAGTTTCCAGACACAGGTCACAGCAGCACACGCAGGGAAGATGTAGAACAATAGAGAGTCAGGAATCAAGTGAAGTGGTAGAAAAAAAAATGGCAGTCATGTCCACTGTGGTGAACACCGTCACTGCCAGCGCTGATCATCATTGGTTCCTATACTCCATAGAGCCCCATGTTAGCCAATGAGGAGTAGCACAGCGGTGCAGACCACCTTCCTCCGTGACGCCTAATGCCGGCAGAGTGAGGTCATTTCCACCTTTCCCTGCATACAGGACAGGCGGTTGCCATTTCCTAATGCTAGTACTCATGCTGGAAATAAATATGTGCGTTATTGGTATCAACTGTTCACACCTAGACAATTACAGTCTCCTACAATATACATGCTCTGTGTACTATGATGTTGTGTTTCCATAGGCCTGTAGTCACACTCATTTTACTTTTGGCTTACTTAGATACCAACCACTGTGGAGTATGAGGAGGGCAAGGCAAACACGCATGTGCAGACCCCTAGTCGATATGGATACACTGGAGGACCGGCACATCATACTCACCTATCGTCTGGACAGAGCCACTATTGCTGAGCAGTGTGCACAATTGGAGCCAGATCTAATGCCTGCTATCCATAGCACTACAGCTATTCCCCCTATAGTACAGGAACTCTCAGTGCTCCACTTCCTGGCAAGTGGTTCTTTCCAGGTAACTTTGGGCTTGGCTGCAGGAATGTCACAGCCAATGTTTTTGATAGTGCTTGGAAGGGTTTTGGCTGCCTTGCTCAACCAGATGAGCAGCTACATTGCATTCCCCCAGAGTGAAGATTTGCCCACTGTAAAGGTAGGATTCTACGCCATGGGACACATCTCACATGTGATCGGGGTCATTGACAGGACTCATATTGCCTTGGTCCCTCCCAGGGCAAATGAACAGGTATACATGAATAGGAAGAGTTTCCACTCAATTAATGTCCAAATGGTGGTGTGCCTTGCAGATCTGTACATCTCCCATGTCACTGCCAAGTTTCTTGGATCTGTGCATGAATGCCTATGTCTTGAGGAATAGCAGCGTCCCACAGGTGATGGCACAACTGCAGAGGCTTGTAGGTGAGCATGAGTCTTCACACAATGTATGTTAGTGTATGGCAACTGGAGATCTACTCCATGCCATTGTAAATGGGTAATGTGTATCTCTCACTACTTCCAGGTGACTCCGGCTACCCAAACCTGTCCTGGCTGTTGACCCCTGTTAGGAATCCGAGAACAGGGGCTGACAATCGGTACAATGAGGGGCATGGCCACACCAGAAGGGTTGTAGAACACACATTTGGCCTACTGAAAGCCAGGTTCAGGTGCCTCCATTTGACAGATGGGTCCTGTGAGAAAGTAACCTCTTTTTTAGCATGATTACCCCTATGTTTGTCAGTGTGTTTTTACTGTCTGCTAGCCAGGACCCCAGTGCTCTTAGTTTGAGACCTATTTGTCAATGTGTTTTTACTGTCTCACTGGGATCCTGCTAGTCAGGACCCCAGTGCTAATTGATTGTGGCCTATATGTGTTGTCAGTATGCTTGACTGTGTCATTGGAGTTCTGCTAACCAGAACTCCAGTGCTTATGCTCTCTCTGTTTACCAGATTTATCACTATAGTTTAGTGACTTCATATACCAATTCTAATTGTCACACTGGACCCCCCTCTTGTAAGTCCCTAGTATATGGTACCTAGGCACCCAGAGCATTGGGGTTCCAGGAGATCCTTATGGGCGGCAGCATTTCTTTTGCCACCCATAAGGAGCTCATACAAGCACTCCTTCAGGACTGCCACTGCAGCCTGAGTGAAATAGTGCACACACTATTTCACAGCCATTTTCACTGCACCAGGTAACTTTTAAGTCACCTATATGTCTAACCTTCAGTTACTGAATGCTAGGCGCAAAGTTACTGTGTGTGAGGGCACTCTTGCACTAGCAAAGGTGCCCCCACATTGTCCAGGACCAATTTCCCGGACTTCGTGAGTGTGGGGACACCATTATAAATGTCCACTACATATATGTCAATACCTATATGTAGCTTCAAAATAGTAACTTCGAATATGGCCACGTGAGGTGTCCAAGACTGTGAAACTGAAACCCCAATCCAAATCTGGTATTGGGGGGGCAATTCCATACACCCTGGGTGCTCCACCATAGGCCCCCAGTACTGCCAAACCAGCTCTCTGAGGTTTCCCCTGCAGCCACAGCTGCTGCCACCTCACAGACAGGTTTCTGCCCTTCTGTGGATTGAGTAGCTCAATCCCAGGAAGGTACAACAATGCATTTCCTTTAGAAGAGGGGTGTTAGACCCTCTCCCATTGGAAATAGGTGTTAAAGGCATGGGAGAGGTATCCTCCCAGAGCCTCTGGAAATGCTTTGAAGGGCACAAATGGTGCACTACTTGCATAATCCAGTCTACATCTGTTCAAGGACCCCAGTCCCTGCTCTGACACAAAACTGGACAAAGGAAAGGGGAATGGCCACTCCCCTGTCCATCACCACCCCAGGAGTGGTGCCACAGCTCCTCCAGAGTGTCCCTGGCATTAGCCATCTTGGTTTCCAAGGTATAGGGACCCTCTGGGAGCACCTGAGTGGCCAGTGCCAGCAGTTGATGTGAGAGACCCCTCCTGATAGGTGCATACCTGGGTAGGTAGCCAATCCCCCTCTCAGGGCTATTTAGGGTCTCTCTTCTGGGTGTTTCCTCAGATGAGGTTTGCAAGACTCCTCCAGGACTCCTTTGCATCCTCTGCTTTAGCTTCTGACCGTGGGATCAGCATACTGCTCCAGGAACCTCTGTAACTACAACTAACTATCCAGGAAGGCTATTGTGACCTGCAACTTCAGTTCCAGCCAGCAACTGCAACAGTTTCTAAGATGTACCCCCTCTGAGAACTGCCTGTCTTCACCCTACACCAGAAGAACAGAAGGGATCTCCTGTGAAGTGACAGAGTCACTTCCCTGCTCAGCAGGCACCTCTCTGCGACAATGACTGGTATTCTGGGACTCCACTCCTATTGTCGAGCCTTGTCCTTGGAACACAGGTGGTGGACCAAAGTTACCCTGACTGTCCAAAGGTCCAGCTATCCAAATTTGATGGCAGTAAGGGCTTGCCTCCCCGAGCCAGACAGTACCCCTGTGCATTGCGTCCTTTGCAGCTCCTTGGGCTTCTGTGCACTTCTTCCAAAAGTCCTTTGTGCACAGCATAGCCCAGGTACCCAGCACTCTATCATGTGACGCTCAGCACACTTCTGTGTGGTGCTGTGATGACCACACTTTGTAACTCTTTTGCCCCCCTTTCCTGGGACTCCTGTGGGTGAGCCTGGTGTTCTGAGGGCTCTCCAGTGCTGAGGGCCCCCTCTGTCTCCTAAGTCCGAGTCGAGAGATCCAGGTATCTCCTGAGTCTGGGCAGCTCATCTTTGATGCGAAATGCGTTCTTGCGTGAACCAAGGCCTGTTGGGGTAATCCAGCAATGCAAACTGCCTGCATCCAAAGACTCGACTTGGAACATCTCCTGCACCAAGCAGGAAAACGCAGCTATCTTCATTTGTGCATTCCTGTACTTTTCTTCCAACTGGAGAATCCACTTTTGTATCTTCTTCCAGGTGGGCAGGGGATTCTGTTCTTCCTGAACTCTTAATCGACTTCTGGACTTGGTCTTCTCTTTCCACAGGTCTTCAGGTCCAGGAATCCATCGTTGGTTTCTTGCAGTCTTGCTTGGTTCTTGCATAATCCTTTGCCACAACTTCTAGTGTGTTCGGAGGAAACTTGCTGTACTTTACTCCTGTTTTCCTGGGCTCTGGGGTGGGGTATTTTACTTACCTTTGGTGTGTTCCTATACTCCCAGTGCCCCTCTACAAACTACACTTGCCTAGGGGGGAATCCGACTTTTGCATTCCACTATTTTAGTATATGGATTGTGTTGCCCCTAAGCCCATTGCAATCTATTCTGTTTTCCACTTTTTGCACTAATCTATGATTGTTTACTTACCTGATCTTGGTTACTAGTATATATATTGTGTATAATACTTACCTCCAGTAGGAGTATGTCTCTAAGATATTTTTGGCCTTATGTCATTGGAAGTACTGCTGTATGATATGTGTCCTGTTGTCCACATCCTCCTCCTCCTCCTCACTGTGCTCAGTTTCCACATTTGCCACAGGTCCATTGTCTCCCCTCTTCTCCTGCAGGTAGGGTACATGGCGTCTGAGGGCATGCAGCATTCCACCACTATCTGGCAGACCTTCTTATGGGCGTAAAATAGGGACCTGTAGGAAGCTGCCCTGGTCTGTAGTGCGTACCTTGGGTACTTACACCTTATACCAGGTCCAGTTATCCCCTATTAGTGAAATGTGGTAGTGTTCTAGCAGCTTAGGGTTACAGAGGTAGCTATAGCAGAGCAGCTTAGGCTGAACTAGGAGACATGCAAAGCTCATGCAATACCACTTATAGTTACACAGTACTTATACACAAGTAAAGACAATACTCAGTGTTACCAAAAATAAAGGTATTTATTTGGGTGACACAGTACCACATATATCTTATAGATAATACTCCTTCTGGAGGTAAGTATTATACACAATATATACACTAGACACCAAAAATAAGGCAAGTAATTAGACATAGAATAGTGCAAACAATAGGAAATGCTTTAGAATGAAATGGGAGAAAATAGGTCTGGGGCAACACAAACCATATACTAAGAAAGTGGAATGCGAATCACGTGTAGTGTGTGCAGAATCACTGTGAGAGTAAGAATACAGTAAAGGTAAGTAAATTACCTCAGCCCAGAGCCCAGAAAAGCAGGAGTAAAGTACAGCAAGTTTCCTTAGGACACACTACACCTTGTGATTAGAATTATTGCAATAACACGCCAAGCCTGCAAACAACAAACAGTGGATTCCTAGACCTTAAGACCTGCAAAAGAAGGAGACCAAGTCCATAAGTCGAAAGAAGTTCCAGGAAGGACAGGAGCCCCTGCCAACCCAGAAGAGGGTGCAAAAGAAGAGTCCCAGGTTGGACGAAGACTGCAGAAGTGCACCCTAGGAAGACGCCAGCGGGATCCTGCATGATGCAAAGGATGCCCCAAGTCGTGAAGTTGGATGCAGGCAAGTTTTGACGATGGATTCCTCCAACAAGCCTTGGTTCCGGCAAAGTTGCGTTTTATGTCAACTAGGCACTATCTGGACCTAGGAGGTGAAGAAGATGTGGTGCACAGGAGTACTGTCGTTCTGGGGGAAGGCAAGGTCTTACCTCCTCCAAATTGCAACAGCAGGACCTCGGGACAGTCTGTGTTGATGGGGTCCACCCGCTATGTTCCAAGGAGTACGCTCACCACTGTGAGAGGAGGCCAAGAGAACTGGTTGCCGACTTAGAAGGTGCCTGCTTGAGCAGGGAAGTGACTCTGTCACTCCACGGGAGATTTCTTCGGTCGTACTGGTGCATGGTGAAGACAGAGAGTCATCAGGTCGTGCACACCGTGGACACTGTTGCAGTTGCTGGCTGGATCTGAAGTTGCAGAAGAAAAGTATCCCTTGTAGATACTTTGAAGCTGTTACAGCGGTTTCCGGAGCAGGCTGCAGTTGATCCGAGGTCAGAGGATGAAGTAGTAGTTGCAGAGGATTCCTGGTGGAAACTTGCAAGTAGGATCTGAAGAGAACCCACAGGAGAGACCCTAAATAGCCCTGAGCGGGGGATTGGCTACCTTATCAGGTAAGGACCTATCAGGAGGGGTCTCTGACATCACCTGCTGGCAATGGCCACTCAGAGCCCTCCAGAGTGCCCCCACACCTTGCAATGCAAGACGGCTGAAGTCTGGGACACACTGGAGGAGCTCTGGCCACCACCCCTAGGGTGGTGATGGACAGGGGAGTGTTCACTCCCCTTCCTTTGTCCAGTTTCACGCCAGAGCAGGGGACAAGGAGTCCCTGAACCGGTGTAGACTGGCTTATGCAAGGAGGGCACCATCTGTGCCATTCAAAGCATTTCCAGAGGCTACCCCTCCCCAGCCTGTAACACCTATTTCCAAAAGAAGAGGGTGTAACACCCTCCTCCCAAAGGAAATGCTTTGTTCTGCCTTCCTGGGACTGAGCTGCTCAGACCCTAGGGGGGCAGAACCCTGTCTGTGAGCTGGCAGCATCTGTAGCTGCAGTGCAAGCCTCAGAGAACTGGTTAGGCAGTAGTCGGGGTCCATAGTGGAGCCACCAGGATGCATGGAATTGCCTCCCCAATACCAGATTTGGAATGGGGGGACAATTCCATGATCACCTTACATGGCCATATTTGGAGTTACCATTGTGAAGCTACATACAGGTATTGACCTATATGTAGTGCAGGCGTGTAATGGTATCCCCGCACTCACAAAGTCCCGGGAAATGGCCCTGAACTATGTGGGGGCACCTTTGCTAGTGCAAGGGTACCCTCACACTTGGTAACTTTGCACCTAACCTTCAGCAAGCGAAGGTTAGACAGTTAGGTGACTTATAAGTTACTTAAGTGTAGTAAAAATGGCTGTGAAATAACGTGTGTGTTATTTCACGCAGGCTGCAGTGGCAGTCCTGTGAAAGGGGTTGTCTGAGCTCCTTATGGGTGGCAAAAGAAATGCAGCAGCCCATAAGGATCTCCTGGAACCCCAATGCCCTGGGTACCTAGGTACCATATACTAGGGATTTATAAGGGGGTCCAGTGTGCCAATTGAAATTGGTAAATTAAGTCACTAGCCTATAGTGACGAATTTAAAAGCAGAGAGAGCATACACACTCAGGTTCTGATTAGCAGAGCCTCAGTGACACAGCTAAGCACTATACAGACACACACATTAGGCCATAAACTATGAGCACTGGGGTCCTGACCAGCAGGATCCCAGTGAGACAGGCAACAACATACTGACATACAGGTAAAAATGGGGGTAACATGCCAAGAAAGATAGTACTTTCCTACAGTCACAAAATAAAGTACCTTTATTTTTGATAACACTGAGTATTGTATTTTATTGTGTATTAGTACTGTGTGACTATAGTGGTATTGCAAGAGCTTTGTATGTCTCCTAGTTCAGCCTTGGCTGCTCTGATACAACTACCCCTAGACAGCCTAAGCTGCTAGACACATTTCACTAATAAGGGATAACTGGACCTGGTATAAGGTGTAAGTACCTTAGGTACCCACTACAAACCAGGCCACCCTCCTAAAGGTCCCTATGTTACGCCCCTAAGAAGGTCTGCCAGATTGTGGTGGAATGATGCATGTTGCACAATTTGGCCCTCAAATGCCATGCGCCCTACCTGCAGGAGGAGAGGGGAGACAATGAACCTGTGGCAAAAGTGGAAACTGAGGATAGTGAGAAGGAGGAGGAGGATGTGGACATTAGGACACATCATACAGCAGTACTTCCAATGACACTCAGGTGAGACTGTAGATCTGTTCATAACTCCATTTCTGTTGAGTGGTGTCTGCCAGCTGTGTTGTACCAATCACTGCCTTAACCTTTCAATTGACTGTCACTTATGTCTTCCCTTTTTGCAGATGTTGGTGTGGTCACAACTGTCTACTGACGTGATAACTGCAGACTGCTTAACAACATTTGTTTGATGGAGTCACATTTTACAGGACATTTGCACAGGATAATACGGTTCATTACGTTGCACATTTCTGTCTGAGAAAGCACTATTATTCCAGTTGTGTTCAAGGGTGTTTATTGAAGTGACAATAATGAAGGGATAGTGCAATAGAGTGGGGTGATGGTTGAGGAAAACCACAGTGTAGTGGCCCAGTTGGTTTGGAGCACAGGTACAATGTCCATGGGGCCAGAGATGAGGAGCAATGGCAGTCCAAAGTGAACAAGGTGACTCAGTGGCACACAAGGGGGATATTCTGGAGGGGCTTATCTGTCTGGGTCACAGGGAACGTTTGTAGGGTGGTTCTTCTGCTGCAGAGGGAGGAGGGCTGGTGGCCTGTGGGTCCTGGGGGAGGTCCTCCTGTCCACTAGCTGCAGCAGACGTTGATGGCTCCTGAGTAGAGTGGCTAGTGGTAGCTGTTAGCTGGTGTGCTCTGTTCTCCTGCATGGTGTTGGCCATGCCACCCCACACTCCTACAATGGAGGCCAAGTAGGCATTTAGGCCCTGCAACTGCTGCATGACCTCCTGGTGCTGTATCCCCTGCAGCCGCTGGTTCACCTGCATAATGGTGATGACCTGGCCCATCATGTCCTGGGATTTTTAGTATGCCCCCGACATGTGTGAGTGCCTCCTGGGCAATTGGTTCCCAGGGCCTGGCCCCTCCAGTGCACAGTTGATCTCCCACTGTCCCTGGTCCCCTGTGCCTGTGTCCCCTGAATGGTGTGCCCACTCCCATTTACACCAGGACCTTCTTCGTCTTGCCAGTGTGGTGTTGACTCAGGTCCCTGTATAGGTGGGCACACTATTAATCAATGTGTCCTGGGGAAATGGGATTGGGGATATTGGGTGGCTGCTGTGGTGTTTGAGTCGGGGGCTGGGGTGGACTGACTGTGGGATGTGGAAGCCGACTGGCCTGTGGTCCCAGATGGGCAAGGGATATCATCCAGATCGGGACATCCAGAGTTGCTGTCATCACTGAGGGCATCTTCTAGTGGAGAACTGGGGTGCCGTGGCACCTGCATGCCGCTGACATTGGCTGGGGCACCTGTGGGAATGTAAGTGATTTGTTAGGGTCATTGTCTATCACATTTTCAGCATTTCTCCGTTTCCCTATGGGTTTGGTGTTGTCCTCCCACCTTTGGTACTGTATGGTATTGGATTGTGGGATTGGTAGTACTAAATGCTGTCCATGCATTGCTGGTGGGTGTACATGCAGTGCTTGGAGGCGTGTGCCTGCAGTGTGTAGGGCATGCAGGGGTACAGATTTATGTGTGGTCATTGAGGTGGTGCACACTGTGGGATGGGTTGGGGTGTGGGGAGTCGGGGTGAGAGTTGGTGGAGGTAGGATAGTAATGGTGACTTACCTGTGTACAGCCCTCCAGTGACTCCAGTGAGGCCCTCAGGATGCAGGATTGCCATGACTTGCTCCTCCCATGCTGTCAGTTGTGGGGGATGAGGTGGGGTCCACCGCCAGTCCTCATGGTGGTGACCTGGTGCCCTGATGCAATGGAACACACCTTCCTCTGTAGGTTGTTCCACCTCTTTTGTATGTCGTCACTTTATGCGTGGATATTGTCCCACGGAGTTCACCCTGTTCATAATCGTCCGCCATAGTTCCATCTTCCTGGCAATGGAGATCTGCTGGACCTGTACACCAAACAGCTGTGGCCCTACCCTGACAATTTCGTCAACCATCACCCACAACTCCTCGTCTGTGAAACGGGGGTGCTTTTGTGGGGACCTGCCTATTGTGTATTGTGTGTGTTTTTCAGAGGGTGTTCAGTGTTGTGGTAGGGTGTGTTGTGTGTGATGTGTGACGGATGTATAGGTGGATTTTGTGTGTGTGTGCAGTTCTGTAAGGGATTGGCCTGGCAAGGTGTGGCAGTCTTTTCGAGTTTGCAAGGGATTGTGGGTTGTGTGGGGGGGTGTTTTATAGTGCTATTGGCGGGTGTGTAGGGTGTGTGTTTATGTGTCAGGTGTGGGGTCTGTGAACTGGCCAATGTTGGCTTGTAGTGGTGATGGGTGCCCAATTCTGCCGTGGCGGTCTGCATCGCCAATGGTTGACCACCGTTGAATGTCTGCTGTGGTGATTCGTGGGTCATAATTTAGAGGGCGGTATTTTGCTGGCGTAGCGGTGTGGGTGGAGGGTCTGACAGGTTATCGCCTTCATTGGGTCTGGCGGACTTGTGGTTGTGGCAGTTTTTTGTCCTTTTTGTGCTTGTGTGTCATAATCTGGCAGGCGGATTACCTCCTCCACGATGGTCTGTTGGCAGCAGTCACCAAGGCGGTTTTCGGAATAGACCGCCAATGTCATAATGACCACCTAGGTTTCTATAACATGGCTTCCTGAGATGCATTGAATTTTTTTCTGTAGAATCAGGGCCTCTACATTATTTTCTCTTAATCTAACCAAATGTAGAATCACCATGACAAACAGATACAGTACAAAACGGTTTCAACTATGTATCACGTACATTTGGATACCGATATATGCAGGGAGAAGCAGGGTTCACATGTCATTGTAAATGTATAACTTTCAGGGATGTTGATTTCAATACAGACATGGTAGCACTTCCTACCCTTGCCTTTGTATTTAGAGACTCACCTCACTGTGGACATGAAGGCAGTGCCAATAAGAAAAGGTCAACTTGGTGTTAGAAGCCCTGTTACTTTCTACATTTTCAATTCCCTCTCTGCAGCAATTACACAACTCTTAAGGGGATGAGGGAGGAAAAACGGATCAAACCTGTGAAGCCACTGGGAAACAGTGCATGATGTGACTACAGCTACACCTGTCATTTGTTTGAATGCATGTCCATGAAAATGTTATAACATTAGGACAAGATACATGAATCATCAGATACTCTCAAGAGCGGTGTCACATTGCACAACTACTTCTTTATAGGTATTTGTGTTGAGGAGGTAAACCTCAAGCATGACACCCAGTCTAAGCCACATCAACCCTTGACACAGGCAACTGTCCCAAACCATTTAGAATGCAGAAGTGAACCTCTTTTTGTATCTCCTATTTTTGCCACTCACTAATACTCTCAATGTAAAGAGACAGTTTCTTCTTGTGTACAATTTGCAGATTGGCGACCAGAAAGCAAACATGTATGACCAACATCAAGTTGTTAATATTCTCTGTAATGTATTTTCTTACACCGTTGGTTAATGTGCACTGTATATAACGTAATGGGATTTTAAGCGAGGTCAGGCCTACAGAAAAATTGACTGATAACACTTTGTAATACTGAAATTTGCTACACTGACACAAAAGATTTTTTGGGGATCTGCAACCACGCTTTAAAAGGAGGTGCCTTAAACTGCAATTTACGATAGTTTATCACCATTATTACATATTTTGTTTTTTTCTTTTCAAAAACCTTTGCTCACTGAAATTTTCTGCCAATAGAAAATGGACGTCTGAGCATTTGCTGACTTTTAGAAATATGACAAATAGATAGAGCAGAAAGGATGAGAAAGCAGATGCCCTTCAGGAATTACTGGCAACGAGAATGCCAAGCACACTGCAATTCTTTAGTGCTGGGTAATGGAAGGAGGATCCTCTTCTTTAAAACGTAAAATATGAGTAAAAATGAAATTAAATAATATCAGTTTACATTATACTACCCTAGTTATTGCCCAAACCCCAGAGCCCAACATTATTCATGGCCATTCTCATATTACTGTCTCTATGATACTCCCTCACTGGAGTGTCTCAACCCAGCTGTGTCTTTCCATCTTGGTATGTGAGATTTGATTCCCAATCATGTTTTAATATTTTTAATATCCGCACACTCCAGTGCATAATCACCATTTCTATCTGTACATTCCTAACTATATGCATCTGTACAACATGTAGACCCAGGACTCAGCCACTATAGTTTTCCTTTACTCACGTGAGACCTACCAAGTAATAAATACACTTCCTCTCACAAGTATCTGTTCATCAAATCATTAGTTCTTATTAAGTTAGCTTAGTTGCCTACTCCATCACTGTGAGCAATCAGGCGTCTTATCATGTAATAATAATAGCAGTAGTAATAATAATAATAATAATATTAATAATAATAATAATAATAACAATAATAATAATAACAGTAATAATAGTAATCATGTCTCCTTACACTAGCCTCCCTACCATCAATGTTACACAATGGAGTACATCTTTTCCATTTTCGCATCCAATCTTGTGCTCATTTTGTACTCATGTCCTAATTCCTAAAAATACCAGTAGTGTAAAAGTATGAAAAAGACAAAGTTACATTATATCTCCGAAATGAAAGTTGCCCTTACTGGGTTCAGTGCATGGGCAACATCGTAATCTAAAGGTTAGATGCTTGAAACATAGCATCTATGCCTAAAGCCCAAGGCTTTTGGCAGAGCAGAACAGTGCTGGGATTGTGCTTTTCAAGAGCAGGGGTCAGGGGTATGAGGAGCAGCGCAACGTGGCCACCACAGAAAAGGGATAATGATGTACTATGGAAAGAGCATCGAATTCAGTGTCCTTAGTACCAGAATTAGCGGTGTGCAAACCTGAATTAAACATTTTTGTGGAGCAGGTTGAGCAGAAGCTGAAGTGACAAATTCTTTATCTGCTGTAAGCAGTCGACCATAATATATTAGTGAATATGAATAAAACAGTCTAAATGTGAAGGTATTAGGTTACTCATAGAAGTATAGGAAGGTCAAGTGTAGGAACTAAATTACAGTCTTTAAGTGGTAGATTAATTATTTATCAAAGATTACCATTTGGAACATCAAATGAGCCTAAAATTGCATTATCATTTGCTGAGGAGTAGAACCAACCCACGATTGGAGCTGTCCAAATGTGCAAATGGTAAACCTGAAAAATCAAAATGTGTCAAGACCATCTTAAATATGAATTAGAAAACTCAACGTTCATATTATTTAAATAATGACAGAATTAAGGTGTAATCCACTTTGAGAAACATAAAGATAACACAGCCCCTAAATGACCTATCCAAGATGCCTTACAGTGAACATCCCAGATAATTTCTTACAACGCACCGTTTTCTTACAGCTTTGATACATCCATACACATCCTAAGCCCCTTTTATTCTTCTCCCACTGCACAAGATCCCTGTCACAAGGCATTGACTACACTCGCTCCTATCAATCAACAGGAAATTGTCCACAGGCCCAATATGTAGATGTTGTAGCCCCTCTACTACCCCAACAAGTTATCTCAAAGCCTCTTCTCACACACCACAATTACTAGGGAAAGAGAAGTTTATGTCACCACAGACCCTATAACTACCACCACATATGTAATAGACCTAACCCACAAGATAACAGCATTAGCATGATTCTACAGTAGAGACAAAACCTTAAATTAATCATTGACACTCTCCTAAGCATAATTACACGACAGAGGGGTGGAACCGCAGTTTCTAGAAATGTCCCTGATGAACCCTTCTATTTGAGAAGAAACCAGAACACATTGAGAGAGTTCCACACAATATATCAATATGTCACTCTCACCTGTGCTAATTCCACCACACTGAAAGTCTCTCCAGACTTAATTCACAGATTCAACCCATACAAATGGCTAGATAACAGAATGTTTTAACGAGCCGCTGGCCACAGCAACCTGATGGGCATTAGCCCTAATAAAGATAGGAATATATTTTTAGGTAATGTTGTGAATCATCTAGCATGTGGAATAGAAGTAGAAGAAATGCCATCAGACATACTCAGCATTTCTGTAATTTGTGTATCTTAGTAACTGAATCCTTTGTAGAAAGAGATTCGGGAACTATAGCAAGGTACAAAGAAAAGCTGAAAATAGTATGCGAGACGCTTTCTTCATTAAAGCTACATAAATGAAGAATCATCTGTCTGGCTGTTGAGGAACTCTGCTACATACCACGATGGAAAAACATTTTTAAGGCAAAAGCATGGTATAAAATTAAGGTTCCGCGAACTCTTAATTTAACTTGGTGAGTCAAAAACATCCAGGAGATGAGGGAGGATCACAGAAAATCATAGAAAGTAGAATAAACCACAGGCTAGAGACACTTCTAAAGTATACAGTATATACTGAGGTTAGCGTTGACTTTCCTGCAAGTGGCAAACACACCCTAACCTTACTTGGATTTTTAAATTATGGAGCAGTGTAAAATGGAATAGAATCCTTTTTGTCATCTAAGGGGACAAAATAAACAATATGCAGCCATAAATGTCTTAGGAGATTTTTTGTCAGTAATTTTAGTCAAACCTCAATATGATTTATCTTTAAATAGAGCTCCTAATCCTTACGTGAGTAATCATTATATTGCAGATAGTAATTTTGAAATGAAGCACACAGTCCTAAAACTGAAATAATTCCTTAAACTTTTAATAATTTTGCAGCGACAGACGTGAGTATATTGTGTCAATAATGACTAATGTACAAATATGATGTAAATTCTAGTCTACTAGGTCGAAAACGAATTCTCTTTTATTTGAGTCGCAATATAGTGAAATAAATAAAACACACTTTCAGTTATACATTTCTGGATTTATGAAAAAATATTTTCTCTTTTCTCCTGAAGCGATTCTCGATGCTTCTCCCTGTAGCATGTTCTTTTTTCCTTTTGCTTTTTCCTTGTTTTTTATTGTTGTTTGTGAAGTTCACTGTGGCACATGTAGCAGTATACAAAAATACACAATTAATACAACTTAAATCATATTAACACTTTTTATATGTAAATATCAAGAAATTATGGCAAACTGGGCTATTTCGAAGCAGAATCATTGCAAGTCTGGCAGTCCACGCACCACCAGACTCGTAGTGATGGTCAAATCGCCGCACTCCAGGTGGTCCAACTGCCACATTACAAACCTGGCAGGTGGACCCACCAGGGGACACAGTCACCACCAGGAACATGTTTCTCGATGGGCTGAAGGCAGTCTGCGTTGTGCTCAGCCACAGCATCACTCAACTCAGCTCCACCGTGTGGATTACAGCTCAGCTTTCTGCCTGCCTTTCCATGGCGGTCACCCTACCCTGCAAAGGCTTGGGGAAAGCCAGTGTCAGAGGCCACTAGAAGTCCAGCACCATCAGAATGCCCAGCACCTTCGGAAAGTGCACCGTCTTCTTTGCACCATCGGAATGCGCACTGTCTGCTATGCTAGTACTACAGTATTGGCCTCAGCTGCTTTAAGGAGGTCGAAGCCAATACCATAGCACTGTTCCCACTGGGCTGACTGGCAGGAAGATCGTAATACAATGTTTCCGCCGGTCAGCACAGCGGGAATATTGTAATACGAGTGGGGGGGACGCCAACGACATGATGGTGGCATCCTCAGCGCAGCACTGACGGTCCTATGGTGGGACTGCCAATGTCGTAACTAAGCCCTAACTCTTTAAACAGAATAGAAAGATAGAAAATCCCTTTAAGAGGTGACTAACTAAATTGAAAATGGAGTGTCCACAATGCAGTTCAAACTTGAGCATGGAAACATGAAGCAAAAGTACTGGGGTTATGGAGGTACATACGAATGCCGATTGCCAGTAGAATATGCTCCTGGACTCTTTATTTAAGACAATCAGTGCATTGCTTATAAAATGGCTGATAAACTGCAAACAACATACGTAACTATATTTGCCTCGTTACCATCCACCCTCTCTACAGCTTCTAAAAAAAACCACTAAGCACTCCTCCATAAAGCTGTGAATAATGCTCACTGTCACAACCGGAACACACGTCTGGCCCTCACTCATGTTGCATATACACACACATCTCCTAAATCCAGCAACACCACCAGCCACACGACTACCCCCTTGCTAAACTAAGACTTTCTATCCAGTGCCTCTCTAAAACATTTCTGTCACATTCATAAGCCATACTGTGCTGTTTCATTTTCTTTGCAATACACTTGGTACACCTACTGGGTAGAGAGTTAAAGAATAAGCTCAGCTCTATATGTGGACTACACCACTCAAAATCTTTCTCATCCACACATTCCTCTGGGTACTTGAATGTAGGTCCACTCTCATAACAGTGATGCACAGCATAAATGGCAACGCAATAAAAATTTACAGATGCCAGTTTGCTTGATGCTGATTTACCCAAAGACTGAACCAACTTCCTTAAAAAGCCTTCTGCAAAGCTACTGTGCTCATCAAACAAAACCAGAGAACACTACAAAAAGTCACATGGTACACCATCTGCAAGAGGTATTGTACTTACGCACAATACACATCAACAGTGGCACAGTGTAAGATCACATACCAACAAAGGTGACTGTAAGAAGCAAATAGAGTATAAACATGCTATCAGAACCTCCAAGAACATCACAGTTCTGTACTCTCAATAAGTGCAGCTGGGTTGTTCTGGGAGGGGAAATGGGTAGTGGTGCAATGCCAGTTTAGCACTGATAACATCCCAGTGGATTGTAGCTGCTCTGGAATCTCCTGAATCTTCACAGTGTACATAGGAACCAAACATTTGCTGAAAGGATACAGAGCTCTACAAACAAGAAGTTCCATTAACTGCATTCTGAATCTTATATGCAATCTATCAAATATCACCAATAAAATAGATTAATTTGGGGGTCATTATAAGCATCTACAGCATTATTTGCATTTACTCCTTCATACCTCACAGCTTACCTGACCACATTGCTTGTGTCACATATTATGTTTGTCTCTTCCCTGCTGATCTGCTAATGTGTTTGAGGAATTTGCTTGCAGTCCTTTCTTGGATTCATGCCCTTTAGCTTAACTGCGCTCATTGGGCCCCTGACAACTATTTCATTTGGTAGTCCAGTAAGTGCTCTTTATATACCATATTGATGGCTGCCTATCTTATGTTCTCTGCAGAAGCTAAATTGGTCTTTGTCCTTTTGAGGACTTCAGAAAAGGTCCAGGGCATCTGTATTGCTCTCTCGCTCTCTCTTGACCGCTCTCATTTTCGTACATATCTTTTAAATGTTTAATAGTCAGTAGAAGAAGAAGTGTTATTCCTGCCTACAGAGAAACAGCAATGACACACCTATCTCTATTTCTTCTACTCTGCTTTCTTTGCTGAAAGGGATCTAGTGTCTGTAGAGTTAAGAAGCTTGTCATTTCGCTCTTGTCTGAAAGGTGGTGGTTCATGGTCTGCGAATCATGGGTTGAACACTTGGGGATCTTGACAGCTCTGATAATCTCTATGTCTTGCTCTCTGCAGAAATATTTTTTAGAGTCGACATGTGGCACTGTGTAGGCTTTGAGTTCTGGAATATACATGATAATTAAAGATAGCCTCTGGCTAGACTCACCAACACTGCAGAAAGACTTCCAGATCAAGGATGATAAAGACACTGTAAATAGCATTCCCTTATCCAACAATGCACTTTGGATGAGGAACGATTGCTCCACAGATACTCGAACCTGGCCTTTTCCTTATTAAGTCTACTCTGTTGTGTTGTCATTCATCCCTCCAGCTTTGTATCCTTCTTTATGTTGCATCTACGTGCTATTCTGTCACTGCTTCCTGTGGGATTGTTTCACTGCCTTCCTTGAATTCATGTTCTGGTGCCCTTCACCTTAACCTCTTGGTTGACCGCAGACCTTGTGTTTCTCTTAAACCAGTGTCTAGAGAGTGTATTTCTTGGGTGTTATTGAAGTCCTAATTATGGAACGGGGACAGGAGTGTTTAGGTGTGTATTTTTCCATTGTAGAGCATTAAATAATGTCCTGAGCTCCAGTATCTTCTTGCCCTTCCTCTCTACTCCAGATATCCCAGCTACTCAGTGTCAATAATTGCACATTTATCTGACATAAATCCATGCTCAGCATGGGTGGAGATATTCCATTTGGCAAAGGCATATGTTGCAAGGAAACTGACTAAAACTGGACACAGACTTGAATGATGGTCATTGGAACAACACCACATATGTCCTTTGGTAACATGGATTAGACAAAGATCGAGGATCCCACATCTACCAGGAACAGATTGGAGAAATGACCATGACAGAAAGCTAAGCAGTTGCTAAGGTTGAATATGTCAATGTCTACATGATTTAATGATGGAGGCAGAGGTTTCCTGGTACAAGCAACTCTGAATATGTTACCAGTATGTCAATCATGCTAGAAAACCCTGCGGGATGGGAAACAACATTCCCACCAAAAGGCTTCTCCTTGTCATCATTGAATGCATTTGTTATGAGTGTGGGTGCTGGGTCATTTACATGTAGGTTTGTTGCAGTGGAATTTCAAAGGTACAATGACATTGTTAGGTGGCAGTGTCTAAGAAGCCTATTTTTCCTCTCTGCAGTAATATTTACATTCTGAATGCACACACAGTGTGTCCACACAGGCTTTGACTTTTAGTTTGCATTCTCTCTTGAGCTGCATAATGTAACCCTAAGTTAAAGCAACATTTTCATCAACACCAAAACACTTTCACCCTCTGCTTGAAGAAACATCTAGTAGCTGGAAACTAGCAGAAGCCTTACACAACCATACCAGCTCCACAGGTTTGCACAAGTAAAAAAAGACTTGTATTGGCCACTTGCTGCAAATGTCCTCCTCTATCATGTCCACTTCATAGTATGGCATGAGCACTGTTCCTAGATACTGTTGTTTGCCTTGACAACCTAGAGGTGCAACTAAATCCTGGATTTCATCATGCCACACCAGTGACATGTAACTCAGATCAAGCTTAGAGATCAATTTCTGTGTGAATTGCCTCCCTCTAAAAATAACATGTCAGACATTTCTCTTAAAAAGGATGTCCACATAGTTGTGGCCAGGTACTGAACTCCACATCACTGAACATGTGACAAATATCACTAGATACTTTTTCAACCGAGGAAGAAAGTAGACAGTTTGCTATGGAACAGGACAATGTTACTGAGGGGACTTGATCTGAGTAAGGATTTAGCAGGTGTGGCTCAGCAGGATGACATACGTCATGTAGTCTCTGGTAAAGGGGTCCATGGAGTTACAGCCTTTTGCAGGTCATAAGGTCTTATGTAGGGGGCTGACCTAAAAACAATTGATGCATCGCTATGGTGAACTGTGTCCTGGAGAGACAGTCCACAGCCAGGACAGAAAGAATTGAGCATACCCATAACTATCCAAAAGCCCAGGTGTCCTTTCAAAAAGAGAGAAACATCCATGAGCCTATCCACTGCATGAACCGACAAATCTGTAATGAGGTTCCTACTTAGGTAAAAGGACTGCATGTTTACTAAGATAATACAAGGGTGCTCAACCTTGGTACTAAAAGGGTTCTCACAATACCCTCCCTTTGCCAGTTTTGGAGTGCAGATTCCAATATCCCTTAAGAGGAACAAAAGATAAAAAATAACTTTAAAAAAGTCCATATCGCCAAGAAGAACACTACAAAAGTAGATGAGCAAAGTAAAAGAAATTGTGTTGTGGTAAAAAGGGATGCAAATAAAAAGTCATTGGAGTCCCAAATGAGGTCATCAAACATATAATTGGAGATGGAGTACAAGAGGGACTCAACTTGAAGAAACAATATCACCACCAAAGCCTCATCCAAAAAGTCAAATGAGCACACATGATCTGTAGTCTAAGCTGCAGCAGAGGGGGCATTGTTCTCTGCCATGCCAGATGAGACCATCTTTGACTTAAGGGAACCAACTCAAGACGAAGAATTACAATCTTTGGTGCTCAATGAGTTAAGCAAGTTGAAACAAGAGAGGGTTATGTGTATTCTCTCTGGGCTAACTGAGTTGTGGATTATATATTTTTATATTGTGATGTCTACATGTGGATATAGATATGTTTTGTCTAATGGATGAGATTTTTAATTTGTTATCTAGACCACAAGTTCATCATGAAAAGATAAACAATTTTTATTAAATAAATGAAAGGCTGAAAACAAAGTTATATGGTTGCTGGTTTTGACTTATTTTGGAATATATTTCCACACTCATTTGCTTTGTGTCTCGCAAGCGCATTTAAGTGGTGTTTGTTTGAGTAGTTGTTGCCTGTACAATTATTCCTGCTTCTCATGGTCTTTGGTCTTGGTGCCAGATAAAGGGGCACTGAGGGCCAAAGCATCCTGGTCCATGAAGCAAGGCTCAAAGGAGGCCTCACAAAGCAACCGCATTCTCATAGGACAACTCCGGGAATAAACCTAAATGGGGACATGATCAGATTAATGTCCTTAGAAATAACCTGTTACTGAAAAAGACACACTTCCATTGCATTCTCAAAAGGGCACCATAAGCAACAGAAAACTCCAAAACACTCTAAAAAAAGTGAGAGTATAACTGATGGTATTATTCCAAAACCAGTCTGGGATATACTTACAAATCCAGACCCTATTTCCTGAAAAAGGTGCACAATTCCCCTGTTTCTGGATGTGTTAAAAATGTGACTCGCCGATTCACCAAAGTGTCTTGGCAAGTTAGTATTTAAAAGGGATGACCTTGCTACTTGTGGGTCATAGGTCTCACCTGCAGATGTAAGTGCTACGTGTTTTGAAACAATAGTGCTTTCAGTCTGCTCAGCTTGTCAAAATTGACATTTATAGAAGCAATGTGAGGCCACAAATTTGCTACTTTTATCTCATAGCTGGGAGGGAAAAGTACATTTCCATAGCAGGTCACTATTTGATAAACAGAAATCACATAATGGGACACCTGCTCTCCTCCCAACAGCCTTGATCACTCAGCATCAAGTAACTCTCATTCAAAAGTAACTGAAATTCCTGGAAACTCAAAGAGACTGGAATACCATTCAATTAGCTGGCTAAGTTAACGACCAGCCTGCTGCATGCACTGTGCAATGCCACCTATTTACAAATCATTGAATGGCTTGCACTAGTCTCACACTCACTTCTGCTAAGAAAATCTTATTTTTCCCCAGTCATTCACTTGTAATCGAAAGGCTATTCACACACCTGTTGTTAATAGTTCTCTTCTAGATGTTCAAATCTGCCAATTGGAAAATGTTTCAGACATGAAGTACACTGGAATGGTGATATCGGGGGAGATATCACCCCATGTATTACCCACACTGATGATGGTGTTTCAGCCACTGTCAAAGGCAACACTTCTAGATTCTCTATATTAGGCATGGTATAACTAGCTTCCTTTATTTCTATTATCTGCTGTTTTGTGTAAGGGTAAAAGAAGCAAATAACTCCTTCCAGTTCACATGGTTCCAATGCACACAATACGCCTTCAGAACCTGTAACGTCAAACTCAACTGTATAATAGACCTAAGCTGACTTTACTCATTTTGTAACAATTACATGTAATTTTGAATTATGTCAATAGCAGATGACACAATGTTGTTTAGTGTGTAAATGCAAGTGGACAGTGTGTTCATACCATTATCGACAAGGGCCAATGCTTACGTTTTCCTCATCTATGTACCTTAAAAAAGCAGTAGCTTACAATTTGTGAAAGCTTCCATATTTCGATGTATATTGCATACAAGAATCTTTTGGAGTATAGTTTTCTGAGACCTAGTAGGAAATCTTGCAAATCAATGTTCTCAGAGAGGAGAGAGAGGTATTCTTTAACAGCTGTCAATGTGGAGTGTTGCAACCATTGCTGACATGATTTTCTCATGCTGTACGTGGTAACTATACCTGTGTGTTGTGTAGTGACATAACAAGGGTCGAGTCTGCCTGTTTTAACTCCTTGTGTAGAGTTAATAAAATGTGCATGACCACTATTCTTGACCACTGGCTACAATAACCACCTGCTGGGACCCGAAAGTGTTGAACTGAATGTACGGTTCTTAACCATATGATTGAGCTGGTCTTCTGTATATTTCACAACATTTTGCCAAATCTCAAATTTTGTTATAGAGGGAATGCTGGGCATGTTCATTTCTTTAACTTTTGCGAACCCAAGGCAAGTTGTTTGCTGAATAGTTTAACTCAGTAAAGTCATTTGCAATGCAATTAGGCATGCTTTGAATAAGGCATCCTTGTCTTGTACCTGCCAATCTTTTGTTCTGCAAACTGTTTTTAAATCAATTGTCTTTTTCCAATAACCATAGCTTTGGCATGGCCAACTGGGAAAAAATAAATTGGAATAAATCAATTTGGAATGAATCAGTTTGGTGGTAAGCAGGGTTTTTCTTGCTTCTACTGTTGGCAATTCAAAAAAACATATGACTTGGGATTGGTAACATCATGTCTAGAAAAGTATGTGAATTTGTGTACATATGTTTTAGAACTCCCCACAAGTGGAGCTGGACAATGTTCCCATTGAGTATAAAACTATACGTGGGGTACTAGCTCTGTGCAGGTAAGTTGTCCATAATGATGGTAACAGAACATTTTACCATTAATCTCAGAATTTTTGTATACATCTTCACTTTCAAATACAGTATAATGTTAAAGCTCAGAGAGCATTGAATCAACTGTTTTAACATCCCAATCATCAGACACAACACCAGGTGTAATAATATAATTCATAGAAATTTTGAATACATATGGAATTTGAATAATTTTATTAGGGCCAAAAATATCACATGGAACTTTATTCCAAACAATGCCATCAGAAATTGGAACTGCAGAAATGTTCACTAGGGGCAAGTCTCTTCGCAGTTGATAAGAAGTCAAGCAAGGCTTTAAAATCTCACGTATCTAGTTGAACAGCAGAGCATTCAGAAAGATAATGCTCATGTGTATCAAACAGAAGGCAATTAAAAATCCAGTCCAAAAGAGAAAAGCAAGAAAAAAAGAAAATCCACAGGCAATACCATGGACAAATCAAATAAGTGTGCTTAAGCCAGTTGAAAAGTGTACATGTATCATGTACAGAAGAAATTGTTTATGTTGGCAAAATAACTAGAAGCAGCCTGTGCAAAAACTGGAGCTGGTGGAGGTGAAAGAGAACTGGTAGACATATCCAAATGTGGTTCAATCTAAATGATTCCATTGATTTGTGTTGCATTAGTAAATTGCAGATGAACATTTTGGACATTTCTTGTACTTGTAGCAGTAACTGGAATCAACAAAAGTTTTTTCTCTGCCCTCCAACAATTTAGGGAAAAAATGTCAATGTTGTTTAAAGCTTAATGAGGTATCTCCTCCATGGTAGAGAGAGGGTAAGGGAACTATCCAGGAATCCTCAAGGTCTATTGTGCAAGGTCAGCCACATGATGCAATTTTGTATGATCAACGGAGACAAAACATTTGCATTTAGAACCAGGCAGGGGTGGTAGAATCACTGCTCTGCTGCCCTGTATCCCTAGAACAGGGATTGGTGCTCTGTACGATGGGCCAAACTCCTTCTTCACAGTAATCTTCTTGCAAATTAGATCCTTAACTTGTGGAATTCAGCCTCTGGAAGTTGTTGAATCCCTCATTCCCAAAGTGGAGGCATGTGTGGTGGAATGTTCATCTCGGAACCGGTGAAGTTCCTTTAAGACAGTGACACATTCATTTACGTCAAATGGGGTTTCTGCTGTCACTGCACGAGGACCTTCAGGATGTGGGACATACATAGGGATGCCAAACAGGATTTCATATGGGGTGCGGCCTCCCAAAGATCTTCTAGGCAGATATTTAATGCTTTTTGGATCCCATATAGGTTTTTGACTCACCTACAACCTGAATCTAATGCTCTAGTTTTTAGGGATTGCTTTAAGTCTAGTTTTTTTCTTCTTTGTACTGTAGAATTTCCCTCTGGGTGAAATGGAGAATTCAGGAACGTGGAGTCCTCACTGTGGAATACTTCCACAATGTCCCAAAGAAGATCCTTGAGTTCACACTAGTAAATCCTTAGCTCAATCCTGGTAGTGTGTCAAAGAGCAGTAAGGCCTTACTTTCACATTTCAGAGAACCAACATGGAGGATAAGTAACTGACACAACTTGAAAGAAATCCAACACCAATTTATCAAAATAGAGCTTATTTGTATCTTAATTTAGATACCAAAATGAACAGAATTGAATAAGTATAACCAGAGTTATAGACTTTAGAAGAAATATTTAATCCCAGCAGAACTGGCATTTAAACGTTGCATTGAAGTCTATGGGAGAAATACCACTGGTTGCGAAAAAGTACTTAAAAAGCAAGCTGCATGGAACCCTTACAGGGTTAAGGTTGTGCAATCTCTAGGATCAGATCACAACAATCAGTTCAGTTTTTCCTAGCCCATGGCACACAGATGCAATGTTGTCCTAGAAGTCTGTGGTGCTGAAAGGGACTCCCATTGAAGTCAATACCAGGAAGCCACTGGCTACAAACGACCACTTAGAGGTCAAGCCGCAAGGAAACCATTGTAGGTTTAAAGTTGTGCAGGTCCTGGGACTAGGCTACACCATTCAATTCACTTCTACCTGATCCATGGGGTCTAGGTGCAGAGATGTCCTAGATGTATGTGGTGCTGAAAGGGAGTTGTACTGCAGTGAGATCAAGGGGATGCAAAATCTCGGCTGGGTTGCAGATGTCAGAGGCAGGCTGCAGACTGTGCCTAGAACCTGCAGTGTCGAGCATGTGGGTTTGTTACTGGACTGGCAATCAACAAGCTTTGGCAGCAGAAAGAGGGCAAAAGTAATTTGGGAACTTCCCGGGGTCTGAGGGAGTGGTGTAGCAGCCTAAAACTTTGAGGCAGGTTGGACTACAATTCCCGGGAGGCAGTGGACCACCTGGCTATTGATGATCCCATGGCAGGCCCAATGGCAGGCCCAATGACAAGCAAAACCTCAGATCCTGCAAGTGTTTTTACCTGCAGTTTGCAGGCGCTAGTACCACTAGCACAAAGGAGCTACTGGCTTTCACAGGGTCCCTCTGATTGGGAGTGATGATTTTCAGCCAAGGGCAAGGGTCATTCATGAAGTTTTCATTCTATTGTCTCAGGGACAGTGTATCCTTTTTTTGCTTTGTTGCAGTGGGCAGAGTCTGGTTGTCAGTGATAGAGAGCTCCTCCTTGTCCTTCTTTGAAGTTGGTCAATCAGATCAGAGGTTCTAGTGTCGGGGTGTCCCTTAAATCCAGAATTTAAGGGAGTTAGGGGTGTGGAGACTAGTGGCCAATCGGCAGCTAACTCCTACAGCTAATATGCCCCTGAGGTGACCACACCTAGTAAGACAGGCTACCTACAACCCTCTGTTCTGCCACTCCTAGGATGGCAGAAATAATAATTTGTGCACAGACCGGGCTGCTCACCCTAGAGGTGTGGTCAGCATGCTGGGGGTGTGCACAGTCTTACATATCTAATTTCCCACATGTCCACGTGCAACTGTGCATGGGGAGGGCTGTTTTCTTCACTGGGGGACAGCACTGATAGCTATCAGGAGTAGTGAAGCATTTGAAGCTTACCACCCTCAAAGCTCTATTCACTCGCCTGGCTGGCGGTTGGGAAGTGTGACCTCCTTTCTGCCTCAGCCTTTCTTTCTGATTCCTGGGAGCACCCAGGATACCTGGCAGGAGGTCAGAAAGCTGTCTTGGTGGCATCAAGCATGTGGAAAAACACAAGCTGCTCAACCAAAGCACAAAGAAGGGTAGCAAACAGGTGAGCAACGTCAAGCGTGCCACCTGGGTGCATGTCAGCTACCCCTTGACACAAGATTCATGTTGGGACAGAGAAAGCAAGTTGCTTAACACCAAACTCGACATATATAGGTGGTACCATAATGGAGCTAGCAGCCCGGGTCTGCCTGGGCTTGAGTCCCATGTTATCCCGTGGATTGGCCTGAACTGATAGTGTACCTTAACGAAAGGACGCTATAGAGACATATAAGCTAGTACTTATATATTTGTACCTTAAAAATAATGTACCATGCCTCCTGGATTGTAAAGGCCTACCTTAGGGGTGTCTGACATACATGTAAAACAATGCATGGGACTGTGCCACTCATGGGAGGGCACAGGAGAACTCAAGCATTTTGCACCACTCTGGCAGTCTGCAATGGCAGGCCTGCCATCAGTAATTTGTGTGGGCCACCTAGGGTGGCACAAACTTATGCTGCAGCCCTGGGGACCTCTTTACCACCTATGCCCTGGGTACCCTGGATACCATTTACTAGGTGCTTTTAAGGAGGGAATGTTTTGGTAATCAGGGAATCACCATGGCAACATAACAATTTAGGAAGAGAGCACAGGCAATGGGGCCTGGTTAGTAGGCTTTCAGCGCACTTACAGTTATACAAATCAGCATTATGGTCAAAAAGCGGGTGGTGACCATACGTAAAGGGGCACTTTTCTATGGAGAATAATAATGCACTGCTACACCCAAGTTTCCATGGTGTCCCTGTAAACCTTAGAGGCAAAATCAGGGCCCTAGTCTGAATGGAATGAAGCAACTGCATATGTCCCGATCAAGACCTGAAAATCTTTAACAACAGCGTGAGCATCAGCAGATCATGCTGCCCACAGGAACCTGGAGCAAGAATCTACAGCCAGTAGAATGTATTTGTATGCATCATCTGAGCTTAACTGGTTGCAATGATACTGATACACACACTGTATAAGCTTGTTGGACTCTAAGAGGGGTGTCTGTGGTGGGCGCTTGATGGTGGAACCTTTAATTTGTTGACAGATGTCACATCTAAAGACATGCTGTTTCATCTGTTTGTAGAGATCATGCCCCCAACAGCATTTTTGTAAAAGTGAAATGGTACTTGCCACACCAGCATGGGCAGAAACAACACCCTCATGAGCCGCTTGAATTAGTTATAGCTTGTGATCTTGGTTGGGGATCACCCTATCCCCCACCTCTTGCATTGTTACTTAAGGAATGTTTTAGGCACTAAAATGGTAGGGATATTTTGTTACATATGCTTTGATAGGGGTTTGCCTTCAGCCAGAATATACAGCAGCCAAAATATCATCATCCTCCCTTGTATGGGAACCAGTTATTGCAGTGATTGAAAGTTGCTGTGACAACTGCAGATTTGGCAGCTTCATCAGCCCATGAATTCCCTACAATGTGTATTCCAACACATTGATGGCCCAGTGTATGTAGTACATAGGCCCATGTCAGTTTATTTTTTAGCTCTGGCACCTTCCTCCAGATCAGTTCATGCATTATGGTGTTCCCTCTAGAACCTCTGAATCTGTTAAGGTACCAATAATGAAGATTTTCATTGAAAGATGGGACACAATAATAATAATCGCACATGGTAAGTGTGGGGAATTCAAGAGTCACATGTTCTGTTGCCAAAATCAATGTTTTGAGCTCAACAAGTTTTGCTGTGCAATACCAAAGGGACTGTATGTAGGTTTTTCGAGGGTGGAACTCACCATCCCTCATGACTCCATAAACAGCTGTGAAAGCCGCAGAGAAGTGGTGTTTGGTATCTACAGCAGGTTGAGCTGAACCACCAGTGTAGGTGATATATTTATAGTTATCTAGAGGGGTGACATTAATAGACAATGTGTACTCAAGTTCATATTGGAGAAATTCTTGAGTCTGTAATTTTGAGTTGAAAACATAGGGGGTCATTCTGACCCCGGCGGTCTCTGACCGCCGGGGCCAGGGTCGGCGGGAGCACCGCCGACAGACCGGCGGTGCCCCGCAGGGCATTCTGACCACGGCGGTTCGGCCGCGGTCAGATGCGGGAAACCGGCGGTCTCCCCCCGGTTTCCCGCTGCCCTGCAGAATCCTCCATGGCGGCGGAGCGCGCTCCGCCGCCATGGGGATTCTGACACCCCCTACCGCCATCCTGTTCCTGGCGGGTCTCCCGCCAGGAACAGGATGGCGGTAGGGGCTGCCGCGGGGCCCCTGGGGGCCCCTGCAGTGCCCATGCCAATGGCATGGGCACTGCAGGGGCCCCCGTAAGAGGGCCCCACAAAGTATTTCAGTGTCTGCTATGCAGACACTGAAATACGCGACGGGTGCCACTGCACCCGTCGCACCCCTGCAACTCCACCGGCTCCATTCGGAGCCGGCATCCTCGTTGCAGGGGCATTTCCGATGGGCCGGCGGGCGCTCTTTTGGAGAGCGCCCGCCGGCCCAGCGGAAATGTATGAATGGCCGCCGCGGTCTTTTGACCGCGGTGCGGTCATTTGTCGGCGGGACCTTGCGGGGCGGCCTCGGCCGCCCGCCAAGGTCTGAATCAGGCCCATAGTCAGCATCCATGGTGGACAAGGAGGTGGCCCATTGTATCCATCATGAATACAATGCTTTTGCATTTGAAACACTGGCTTTAGTAATAGCCTTAAGGACTGGGACTGGGGTAATGACAATGATGTCTTTACCCTGGGCTATTGGTCTCGCCTTAATGACAGCTTTCATGTGTATGTGAGTGTTTTGCTTCAAGCATGTCTGTTTTTAATGATTCAAAATTTGTGTATGTTGTGGTGTCGAATGTTTGTTTGAAAAGTCTGGGTGTCTTAAATCATAAAGTGTTATGTGTGTTGTGCTTAGCCTGGTATGTATGTTCTGCCAAATAATTCTAACAAGGATTGTAATTTTGTGATGGTATTTGGTATTTTTAATTGTGCACATGTCTCTAGGAAGTGTGGTGCCACTCTTCCCATTCTCATTTGAAAGCTCGTATCCCTAAAAATGGACACTGAAAAATGCAATGTTTGTTAGCTTGAAGTTAAATTTGTAGCCTTGTTTTGCAAATCCCCACATAATGCGATCTACCCTGGCCAAATCTGTACTGAGGTAATCATCCATCAGATAAATGTCATCTCTGTAGGACAACACCTCATGATCAATATTGTATTATATTGATGTTACACAGGCCGAGAACAATCCTGGACTGTTTTTATACCCTGGGGAAGTGGACAAAATTGGCATTAAGAGCCGAGAATGAAAAAAGCAGTTAGATCCCTGCTTTCAGGTGCTATGTTTTGGCAGAAAAAATCATAGGAAATACCGAAGGTTGTTTTGTATTTTTTATGTACAATACTCTTCAGGAGAGCTGCGCTATGTGAGTTTTGTATTGCAAATGTGAATGTATGACTATTTATATGTCTGTAATCTAAGACTATTCTATATGAATGGTCTGGCTTAGCTCTGGGAAATAAAGGGTTATTCATTGGGAGACACATGGTTTGATCACTCCCTGGTATTCTAGTTGTGAGAGAATTTCCCTCACAGGGACTTTTGCATCATATTTAACAGGGTACTGGGGTTGTACTTGAGGGCTGGACCGTATAGGTATCAAATGATAAGGAGAGTCCATATCCCAGCCCACGTGGTTGCGGTACAGCACTGATGCCTCTGTCAGAGCCCAATCTGCAGCATTAGCTTTTTTTAATAGATCTGGAACTAGGGCTGAAAAAGATGGCAAAATGACATTTTCTTATTGTGGGAGGACTCTAACAAACTCTGGAGGCCAATCCCTTTCTGCCAGTAGAATGTCATAACTAACCATTGATATTTCTTAGAAAATTACTTTAATTGTGCCCATTATGTACCCCTCTATTTGAATATTCAATTTATAAACCTGATCTGGAGGAGCAGCTCACCTATCTGGGGTTTTAACTTCAATATAGTCGTCAGTTGTCTTCACGTCCAGAAACTCTTGAAAATTCTGGTGAACTATCATGACCTCTGCCGCGCTGTCTTACAGAATAACTGCCCATGTACTGTCCTTCAGTAATGTCCTCAATATGCATGACATATATAGCTGAAATCTCCACAGCCTTCTTCTTATAAAATTGTGATTTTTGTTGCAGAGGTTTTTCTTCCTTTTTTATTGTTATGTCAGGCAAGTGTTGTGAGTCCTTCTTTGGTTTCACGTACTCCTCTTTTCTACATTTTGATATCTTATCTCTCTCCGTCCATTTGTCACATGAGTCCTGAAAGAAACAAGAAGGGTGTGTATCAGTATACTGATGCCTGTCAGGTTGTTTCAAATTATGGCGATTTCTTAAATTGTAGCATTTTGTCTGGTGTCTCCAAATGCGGAGAGTCACCTCGTTGTTTTACTTTATTAGATTTTTGTTTGTCCCAATATTTTATAAAAGTCTCTTGTGCTTGCTTGGCATTATCCTTTTTGGAGTTACTTTTAAGTTGTGATTTATTTAGTCTAGCCACCAAATTACCCCGACATATACTACTATAAATCTTGGAGATTATTTTGGTAGTTTGTGTTCCTGGTCTATTAGAGCAACTTGTGCGAGCCGTTGGCATACTGTCATGCTGCTGCTTCCCCTTTAATATTTCCTAAAATGATTTGGGATATTGTGGCAAAATTGTCTAGAAATGTCATCCCCAAGTCAAGAGCATGGGCAGCCCGTGCTCATTTTGTTTCAGCATCTCCAGAAGAACCGAAAGAGATGGTGTACCATGAGTTAGGGTATATATTGCAGCAAAAACGGTACCCCTTATAGCACAATCATGAATGAAGGGTACCATCTCAAATGGCAAGCATATTATGAGAATTATTTTTATCATGGGCTCCCCTATGGGGAAACATTGCTTCCAGCTGGTTTGTTTTTTGTGCAATCCAGAACAGAATTTCTTCTCATCTGGCGGGAATTTCACTCTAATTAAATTATTAGTTACCAGGTTTATCCTGGCGGAGTCAATTATTGGACAGCTTGAGCAGCCCTCACTGGACCAGTATTTAATGTTTGCATTGAAAACTATATTAAGAGTCTGTATAATCTTACTAAATTATTTTATAATGGGCATACGTCTGCTGCCTGTAAGTTTTATTTATTTAGAAATGGTGTGTAGGCAGCCAGTACTAGCCATATGCCCCATCATTACAGAGAGGACGCAGTATAATGTGTTCAATAACTTGTGGAAGGACACCTTGGGGCCAATTTTGATTTTTCTGATATGTTAGTGGTGTTTCTAAGTAATTGCGTGCTCTGTATTATGTTGGTGTGTTAGAGACCGTGTATGTGTGAAATGTATATTAGCATTGACGGCAGGAAAATTGCCCCATGAATAAAATGCTTCTGTTCTGTACACACTGTGTGCCTCAACCACAAATGTAACGTCTCCATCCAATTAGGAAGGCAATTAGCAAGTAAATGTTTTGTGACAGCAGGTCTACATTTTACTGGCATTACTACTGGTTGTGCTATTTCTATTAAAGAGAAGTCAGAGGCAGAAACACCAAATGGAGATCCTTTTAAGGCTAAAGCTTAAACAGAACAGCCTATAGATTACTACAGGTGCTACCTATATAGTTGAGGAGGATTTTCCCTAATACCATGGATGTCTCCATATAAATGGTGCTACTCAGGAGATCTGTTAAAGTACCAGACCTTGATACATTGGTGGCGCCATGTTATGCAGTTCCTACTTTGGTAATAGGACTGCGCGTTTAGGATGGCACCACTATCTAGCACTACCTAGCATGGGAAACTAAGTATAACCCATGCTGCTTGGCAGCTGTCGACTTAACTCCTGGCTATCTCACAGTACCGCACCCAAACCTCCAACCCTGTCAGGGTGTAAGGTGGTTATGGCAATCTCAACATCACACCCTGACTCCTCAGGGAATCGTGGAAACAGATCATACCCCTTTCACTTGGTTACTCATGCATGCTAAAGCGAAACACAAGATGCAAACTGTATTTCAATGCTTTTACTGAAGCAGTTGTATTCTGGTATAAAAAGCATGTTGCAATAATTAGCCGGATGAAACAATGCAAGGAGATAAACATTACAGTCAACCTGAAGAAAATGAACAACACCAGTATGTTGTGTGTTTCTAGATAGTCTAGAGGTTCCTCCCAAACCCTATGTTTAGATCTGAGAGCATAGTGGTTGTAACTGTCTGCCTGGCCCAACCTAAGGGAATAGCCTCAGCCCCATACCTGAATCAAATAGCAGGAGTCTAACTGTTGGATGGATGGCAATTCTCTCAGAAGACTAAGAAGTCAGAGCCATTAAAGCTGTCTGTCCTGTAGTACACATCCCCGGATGATCATAACCAGAATGCCCTCTACCCTCCTTGGGCCTATGAGTCATTTATATAATGACCATACATTGTTTGGACAACAGCTCTGGTGTAATGCTGTGTCTCAGAGACAGAAGCTGGCTCCTGGGCTGGCATCATGAGTTACAATATCATGTACTACATGTAACAGCCTTGGACAAGAAGTATAGATTCCACGTGGTACAAAGGCTGATTAAATGTGCAGTGTGAACCTTCCTTTGCTAAAATGAAGCAGTTGATAAAATATGTAAAAGCAATTGCTAAAAAGCAGGCTCACTAAAACATGAATAAAAATGTGTATAAATGCAAAAAGGGCACAAGCTGTGAAACTAAGCTAAGACGTAGTACCAGGCCCAGGTACTAAAAGGGTCCTCACGAGAAAGCTATGTGTAAAAAGCTTAAACCCACTCATGTATTTATTTATGTATATATATATATATATATATATATATACATATATGTATGTATGTATGCATGTATGTATGTATGTATTTGTTTATTTATTCAATGGACTGAAATAGTGTAGACCTAGCTGCAAGAGCAGTGGAGCAATTTATTCTAACAATAGATAACAATTAAGCAAAAGAGGTGGAGGAAACAAAGATAGAAATAATGCACATTAGTCAGGGACAGTCACCGCTTAGCCTGGATAAAAGGGGCGGGCGCATAGTGGGGTTGGGGGGATAATCATATTTTTTTTTAAACTAGTAAAAATAATTACTTACCTGCCTCACAAAATGTGTTGAACATACACATGTCCATCACACAACACACACTCTAGCACTGTGAGACAAAACAACACTGGCAGCACATGCACCACACACACACACAAATAGAGACACAAAACTAATGTCAGCCAGGACAAACTCCATACTAGGGAAAGAAAAGCATGACAAAGATGTAACCAGTAAACCAACAAACAGGTTGTTTGAAATAATTTAAAAGTTGGTGGAAATGTGCAAGTCAAACGCCATAGTCCAGTTCAGTTAAAAAAAGTCTGCATGGACACAGTGAACATATCATATGTGTGCCCCGAACTTGACTCCTAACTTCCATGTAACCCCCAAAGGTAGGGGCATCAAGGGAGCAGGCAGGTACCTCAGGGGTTATCGGGGGATGGGTGGGAGAGGGGGAGGTTGTGGTTAGGCTTGGGTGGGGTGTTTGGAATTTGGCTTGGGTTGGGTTTCGTTTTAGGCTTCGGGAAGGGTTGAGTCTTCTTGGGAGGGATAGACTTCTTGGCAGGGAGGGGCATGGGCACTGGTTGGGGGTAGGTAAGGCCTTAGAGGCGGAAGGGACAGATTTGGGTTTAGGAGTTTTACAAGGGGAGAGGATTAGGGATAAGGGCAAACTCTGCAAATGAAGATTTCTTTGACACACAGGGACAGTCATAGCAAAAGGATTTGGGTGTGGAGGGAGTGGTTGTCTGAGGTGTTGGTGTGCATGTCTTGGTTGCATGTTTATAGGAGGTATGCTTGTCGGTGGTGGGTGTCTGTTGAGTGGGTGAGTGAGGGCTTTATGTGTCCTGGGCTGAAGGGGGTGGAGGTGCTGGCAGATGCCATGGTCTGTTGGGGCGGTAAATGCAGGTATGGTGGATGTGCTGCATGTAGGAGTGTCAGAGGTTGTGGTGTCTGTGAGTGTGGTGACTGGGGTAGATGTCTGAGGGTCTGCTGTGGTGCTGTCTGGGGGTAGAATAGGTGAGGTGGCTGGATCTGTAAATTTGGTGTGGTGTCTGTAGGTGTGTCAGGTGTGCTGTCTGTGACGCAGGGGGTGTTGGGGGTGTCAGGGCAGGTTGTGGCTGTTGCTGTGTCTGCAGGTGGATGTTGCTTGTGTGCATGCCAGTGGTGTGCCTTGTGGTGCTTATGTTTGTCTGAGCTATCCTTGGATGTTGAGGTGGATGCATACCTGTCTGTTTGAGTGCTTTGGCTGGGTCTGGGAAGAGGGGTTTGGGACTGGGAAGAGGAAGAGGAAGGTGAGGGGGACGGGAAACAAAGGGTGAGTGGCTACCATCAGTATGGAGGCCAGAGCCTAAAAGGAACTCTGTAGGCCAGCCAGTGCACCGTGAATGCCCTCCAGGAAAGCATTACTCTGCTGGATCTGAGTTACCAGTCCCTGGATGACATTCACAATGGTCGACTGACCCACAGAGATGGACCTTAGTAGGTCAAAATCCTCTTCACTGAAGGCAGCAGGGCTAACAGGGACTGGGACAGAGGTACATGTGGCAAAGAAGACATCCACCCTCTTGGTTGAGTGGGCACGGGCCAACTATTTAAGGAGCTACAGGGATGACGGTGGAAGTAAGGGGTGGTGGACAGAGATCCGGGGGCGTGCGCGGCTGCAACAGAGGCCAGGAGCGCACAAACCTGCCAGCGCCCCGCGACGTGCTCTACAAACGGAACCCAAAAGTAAGAAGTAGGGGGGGTGTACACTCCCGCCCCACGTGCAGCATTTCAATCACCCACCCAGCCAAATATCTTGGCTCGATAATGGAGCCACAGCGAAGCCCTGCAACACAAGGCTCTTAATCTGTTGATGAATGGTGGGCCTCCTCAAGGCAACATTGACTCTGGCACCCCTGCTTTGACAATGTAAAGTGAGGCTCACCAGGAACACCTCTGGCATGTAAGCAGGAGGGGGCAGCACAGTTATATTCAGAGCCTTCTTCTTGGTATAAACTGGAATCTTCTCCAGAAGTCCTGCCAGGGGGATCCTCGTTAGGGTGACGAGGCTGATTGTTTCGACGGGGCTGTGCATAGGGGAGGGGTCTTTTGCCTGTCTACAGCGGCGCTGCAACTGAGGTCATAGTTAACCTGCTCCCCCCCTTGATCCCTCACTACGCCACCGTTCTTCTACCCCCTATTCTCCCTCTTCAGCATCAGGTGGGCAGTCTGAGGTGGACCTAGGCCTGGCACGAACTGCTCCCAGCAGCCCTGGAGACGGGGTCTATGAACACCCAGATCGTTTAGACAAGCAGGAGGGAACGCCACCCAATGGACGCGCAGTTCAATGGCCTACACATCCTATATGACAACCCCCCTCCAGACCCAACCTGCTGGATTGACCCTCTACAACGGCTGCAGTCCCAGTAGCCTGCCCGACTACGCCGTGGACCACGAGAAGCGAGAACAGGGCCCAACACCCATGTTCCTGCTAGGCACTTTATTTCTGGGGCCTTCGTACCTTTGGTGAAATGCCAAACGGTAAGTCTTCAGGTAAACACTCCCGCCAGCTACTGTTCTTCGAGGCCATTGCACAAAGAAAAACCATGGCGGTGCAGATGGCCCCTCCCTGCCCCGCGCCTTCGCCATTTGACCCCCCTACTTTGGAGGCGACAGACCGTATATTGCAAGAGATTGCCGCAGTGGGACGCCGCCTGGAGGCGATGGATTTACAAATAACAGATCTAACTGTGGCCTCTTTCTCCATTCGGGCTGACATCACTGGCTTCTGGGAGACAGCAAATGACTTGAACCAACGTCTCACGGCTGTGTAGGGCCAGGTGGTGGCACTGCCCGATCAGGAGGTGGAGCAGCAGTCCCTTCGGGCAAAGGTTACCGATTTGGAGGATAGGAGTTGCAGGGACAATGTATGCTTTTTCGGTATCCCGGAACATAAGGAGGGATCTGATATCAAGACTTTTCTCAAAACCCTCCTGTCCAACCTTTCTGGTATGGAGTTCTTGCCACCGTTGGAGTTCCAAAGAGTACACAGGATTGGCCCTTTACACAAAGCGACATCCAACAAGCCACGTCCTATCATCGCATGTTTTTTGCAACATAGGCAGGCCCACCAGATCATTTCAGCAGCCAAAACACACGGCCCGTTCTCCCTGGAGGGTCACGAGATAAGAGTGGCGGCGGATTTCTCCAGACTAACAAATGAAAAACGAAAGGCATTCTTGGCTCTCCGCCCGCAACTTAGGAACCTGGATATTAAATATGGCCTTTTCGAACCAGCTCGTATGTGGATTACATATAACGGCAAATCCTGAGACTTTACCGAACCCGAAGACCTCGGCTCCTTGCTGAACAGTCTTGACTCCCAACCCATGGAAACTGCCTCCGCACACCTGGACTCTGACTCACTCTCTGCCGGGGACTTCCTCACTACTCCATCCCTGCTGTCTCAACCTCAGCGCCCAACCTCACAAAAGAGAGACAGAATGTACGAACAATCACCTAAATCTCAGGACAGGCGTGACCATGTCCTTCAAGCGGTGATTAACCATACTCAGGACCTGGGCAGAGACAAATCCCGTTCTCCTTTGAAACCAACAATCGACGAACATCCATGACACCGACACCCTGAGTGCCCGGAAGTCTTCTCGATCCGAACTCGGCACCAGGTTCTTCCACCTTCGGACAGCTACGTGGAAATTCAACTGATCTAATTGGTGCCTTCCTCGCTGGTGGGAGGGGGTTTGGGAGGGATTCAGGCCGATGCAAAATTTTACCGTCAATGATAGGTTTGGGATGCCCTTCGCCTGCTTCTGTGCCAATACTTTGCTGTTTCAGGGTTAGAATTACGATTGGACATGTGGAAGCCACAGTGGTGGCAAATGTCCTGTTAAATTAATATCACATATTTTCTCTGATACAGTTGCTACAAGTGACATTTATTTAATTTTATTGAATTATGTATGGCATTGCTCATCCTATGCGAAACGAATGGCTGACCTTTGGATGTTGGTTTTAACCCTGCCGACAGAGATCATTGGTTCCTTCTTTCCTGCACTCCCCCATCTGAGTTTTCCAATCTATCTCCCTGCAGGACAATGGTCACAGGACACGTCTCCCCCTCCCCTCGTGACGAGTCTCCCTCATGTCCCCTCAGCATTATTCACATCCCGGCTCAGGGAAAGGCTAGCTCTACCCCAGTACATTATTTACCCGCACATGTCAAAATAGAGGGATGTTCAGTGCTCTGGCGTAACAGGATTTCGGCACTCACATTGAGCTATCCGGGGACTTACCTGCCCCCCCTAGATGTCCCCTAGACGGAGTTACATAGTTACTCCCCTACTCCTAGCCCCTGATAATAGCGGTGGTAAGTTGCCAACCACTGAAGTAGGCTCCCTTGGTGCTGTTTGCCCCGGACAGAGGTGAAGGCGGCACAGCCCTCACATTTCTTTGTCTGCACCAGGGCACCACCTTATGAATAACAACTTGGGTGACCAGTCAGATCAGAACCCCTCCCGCCGCATTCCTTCGCAAATGTCCCGCTATACTCCATTCTACACATTTCCTATCTCCTAATTAATACTTCATATCTCATGATTCATCTTGCCCCGCCTCCCCAAACCTCATTCCTCATACTCCTAGCTTTTTGCGCCCAACCCCCTGCCACACAAAATCGCCTACCAATGAGGTTCCTTAGCGGACTTATCAGATTGTAAGTGAACTATCAGTCCCCCTCCTCTTCCCCCAACGGCGTCCTCCCGGCGCGCAGGCCTTACAGGCTTGGACCTGCAGTTTAGTAGGACTCTCAGTAGCGAGATATACTCTGCTACTATTTTCATTCCTTTCCCCTTTCCCTAACATCACTTACTTCTTTTTCTTTTTCTTGGCTCTTTACACCCCTTTCCTCCCTTCTGAGCTTATTAGATTGTTTGTTCTTTCCCGTTCGTCTGGGGGCTGCCGCTCCCTCTCTATTTCTTTCCTCTCCCGCTCTCTTTGCGTTTTCCCTATCTCTCTGACTTGCTTCTTTACCTGCTTGACTCTCTTTTCTCCTGTGACCGAGGGCTTTATTTACACCTTCCTCTTTTCTTTATTTCCTTTCCCCATCTCATGCCTGTGCGGCGGATTCTTACTCCTAACACCTCTTTTCCTTTTTTCTATCATCGAACACTGAACCCTGTGCTTTTCTTTGACTGGGCTCCCACTACGTCCACTCATGGGGTCGACGACTCCACTCACGGTTATGTCCTGGAATGTACATGGCATGACACACTACATCAAGCGACAGAAGGCCCTATCTTATCTCCGCTCTAAACACACTGACATAGCCTTACTACATGAAACACACCTCTCCCCATCAGAATCCGAAAAACTCCAAAGAGATTGGGTGGGCAGGGTGCTTTTCAGCAGAACACCATCCGTCCACAGTGGAATGCAGGGCTCAGGGAGGAGGTGCGGAGTGGCAATACTTCTTCATCGTTCCTTACAGTTTCGGCTACTTAAGACATGGTGCGACCCGTAAGGGTGCTATGTCCTAGCCAAGCTCACCGTAGGCTCTTCTTCAATTTGTATAGGTTCCATATATGCTCCCACAGGCTCCAAACGTTCCTTCTTCCTCTCTTTCAATCGTTTATTAACACAGATTGGCGCCTCCCAGTATATACTAGGAGGGGATTGGAACATTGTTCAGGACGCCATGCTGGATCACTCAAGTGGTCTTGATGCAGGCAATAACGCAGACCGGGCCCTCCTACATGACCTCCTATCAGATCATGGTCTGCTGGATTGCTGGCGTCTTTCCCACCCCTCCGACAGTGAACACACTTTTGTCTCCTCGGTCCACGGGACTCAATCACGGCTAGACTACTTTTTGATTAATCACCGGATATTGCAGTCGATCCAAATGTCGGAAATTCTACCGGCTGCACTGTCTGATTATTAATCCTAGAGCTCGGGTTGGTCTCACCCAGCCATAAGTCCTGACGCCTTTCAAATCCCAGATACCAAACCCCAAAGGGTAAGGAACAACTTAAACACATGTGGCCACATACCTTCAAGGTAATAAGGGCTTGGTTTCCTCGCCCCAGCTTCTCTGGGCGGCGGCGAAGGCAACGATTAGAGGAGAGAGAGATGCAGCCATCTCCAATGCTCAAAGGAGAGACTAACAGAGCAAAGTAGAAGATTGTATTGCCCAGGCAACCCAGGAGTACACCCGAACTCCCACCCCGCCCAGCCGTTGTCGCCTAGAACAAGCCAAAATCGAGCTCAACTCCCTTTATACCTCGCGGGTGGAGTATGCTTTACAACGGTTGAAAGGTTGCCACTAAGAACAGGGGGAGAAGGCAGACCGCCTACTGGCCGCCCAACTCAAAGGGAGGCAGCACTGGCCATATCAGCAATACGTAATCACGACGATACACTTATCACGCACCCTCAGGCAATTGCGAATGATTTCAGCCGTTATTACCAAGCCCTGTATACTTCAGAAACAATTGAGGACACTAGTCGCTTAGATGGCTTCCTTGGGAGAGCAAATATACCCTGTCTCTCGGCTGAAGGCAGAGCCCTCCTAGAGGGCAACATCAGCAAGGAGGAGATCCAGCAGGCGATAGCCAATTTACCATACCATAAGGCACCTGGAGAGGATGGGTTTACGTCCAAATTTTATAAATGAACAGGAGCTGACACTGTGGATGCCTTATATGAGGCATTCAGAGGGGCTGACCAGACAGGTTCCTTACACCATCTCTCCAACAAAGCCTCCATCACAGTATTAGCCAAGCCAGGTAAGGACCCTCTTCTGTGTGGAAGCTACCGCCCCATTTCGCTCCTCAATGGGGATATGAAGATTTGGCAGGGATATTGGCATCTCGCCTCAAGAAGGTCATTCCCTCCCTAGTCCACCACACACAGGTGGGTTTCGTGCCAGGCCGCTCATCAAGGAATCACCTCTGCACACTCTTTCATGCTATCTGGATGGCGCGAGACTCGCAAGAGGAAGCCCTTGCTCTCTCATTGGACGCTGAGAAGGCATTTGATCAAATAGAGTGGTGGTACCTCTTTGAAATCCTAAAGCGTTTTGGCCTTGGGACTAGTTTTATCAATAGAGTGCGCTTATTATATGACTCCCCGACGGCCCAGGTAAACTGCGTAGGATTCCTCTTGGACACCTTCTCGATCCACAGAGGGACACGACAGGGCTGCCCGCTATCTCCCTTATTGTTCCTATTGGCCATGGAACCCTTAGCAGTGGTTAATCGCAGCTTCAACCTTATATCTGGAATTTTGATCCCAGGCGGGAGTTCCGTCATTTATCTATATGCGGATGATATCCTACTTACTCTCACCGACCTGCCTTAGAGCGAATCTAACGGAATTTGAGCATCTTTCGGGCTATTGGATAAATTGGGATAAGAGTGAAGCACTACCATTATCTCCTGTAACAGTCAGCGCTTCAGTGCAAGGACTCCCAGTCAAATGGAAGCACTCACGTCTTCATTACCTGGGCATTGACATTAACAAAGGTTTGGATAAAATAGTGACAGACAATTTGGACCCCTTGCTTAGCAATATGAAATGGGATTTTGAGAAGTGGAATCATTTAGGCCCCTCTATGTGGGGCAGAGTGCAGGCGGTACAAATGGTGACCTTACCAAGATTTCTATATGTCTTGGGAATGCTCCCCCTGCAAATACCCTTATCTCTCCTCCAAGAGATAGACCGCTGCATCAGTGCTTTTGCCTGGGGGTCCATCCGCCCACAGCTACCTAGATCCGCACTACTAGCCCGGCGTGAGTTTGGAGGTCTAAGTCACTCAAACACTACGCCTCCGCATTGCATCTCTCACAATTGATCTTTTTACTCCGGGAGCACGGGATCCGCCACTCTGGGTGGAAGTAGAACGGACACTTACGGGCGCCTCATCAGGTCTCCAGATGCTTTATGATGCAGGTCCGGTATATCAACAAGCTACCAATCCCATTTTTTGAGCTATGCGGAAAGCATGGCGTCAAGCTCATCGATACTTATAAGTGGACCCCCCTTTTGCATGATAGAGCCCCATTATGGGGCAATAAAAGTTTTCAGATTGGGGGGAAGACAATCTTTTGGAGAGATTGGAGCTTGAGAGGTCTCACCCGAGTAGATCAGCTCATATCGTGAGATACATGGAAGTCGTTCGCAGAGCTCAAGGGAGAATTTGATCTTCCTGAGCATTATTCATGGCGTTTCCTTCAGCTCCGACATTGTCTAGTGAGACGTCTAGGGAACCCCCCGTCAACTTACGCACTCCCCAGTACTCCAATTCCTGGAAACCTGGGGTCAATTGAAGGGGGCTGTTTCCGGACTACAGGCATTATTAAATCAGCACCTTTTCTCACTCCCCCCCCTTAATTCCCTCAAGAATAAGTTGCAGGTGCTCCTACAGATCGACTACGACCTAGAGGACTGGGCAGACTTAATTGAGGCTAGAGACCGGGCTGCCCGAGAGGCCTGCTTGAAATTTTGTCTTTTAAAACCTTACATGATTGGTATTGGACCCCCCAGAAACTGCGCACTGCAGGATTACTATCTCACGCCTCTTGCTGGAGATGGCCGCACGCTCATTCGATCATTATGATTTGCCCCATATTTTACATGATTGCCTGGCCATTCAGCCTTTTTGGCCATTCTTCTCACCCCTCCCCTTTTACTACTATGAACTCTCCCGACCACAATGCCGTTCATTGCACACCGCACTGGCCACAGCAAAACTATGTATCCTCAGGCATTGGCGTGTAACAGCCGCCCCTTCCCATGAAGAATGGATTACTGCAATGCCCCAGGCAGCCTTCCACGAATGACTTATATGTGACCTGCAGGATAGAGCAGATGTGTTTTTACAAACCTGGTTGCCCTTTCTCTCCGGGCCACCGAGCTGAGCCTTTCCACTGAGAGATCACAACCAAACTACCCGGAAGGAGCCCTGCTTCTATGACCACTTGCCATCACTCATTGCTTAACTATATCCCCTCCAATCCTGTAATGGTCTCCGTTGAATGTAAGCACACACTCTATCAAGTCTCTCTTCGATACATGAGAGCGCCGTAGGAGACAAGGCACGGGGATCCTTCTCCTCTCAATTTCTACAGATACATATGGGCGTATACACACACCGTTTGGGGATATGTGTTTGATTATGGACGTGACATTATGGGAGATATGCCAATTTATTACTAGGAGAGTGGCTTACCAAACCTTAGGAGCTGTGGTCTCATAGAATAATAGCATAAGCCCTGATTAAGTTTTTTTGGGATTAATTTCCTCACAAGACGAAACACGTGTTGGCTGTTGTTGTTCTAAAAGGACACTTCATGGTTAATTTTGCTCCAAATGGACATTTCATTTCAAGAATAAACTGAACTCTCTCCACGTATATCCTGGTCCGACTTTTTCTGGACGATTGAGAACAAGATACCAAGACACAGAGCATATGATTGATTGAACTTTTATTCACGAGTGCCCTGACTTTTTGATGTTCTATCAAGGCTGTATTGATCCTTCCCCTCTCTCCTGTCTTTTTCATTTTCATCTTCATTATCCCTCTCCTCCTTCTCATGTTTCCATCGTTTTGTCTACTCTATGGCCTCAGTTCTGCCCCCTTTCCCTCTTTGTGTAGTTCTTTTCCCCTTGGTCACTACTAATATTACTACTACTATTACTGCTACCACCATTCCTCTTATCATTATTAATCTCTTTCTTGTACGCATTTCCACCTTTGTCTCTGCTCCTTTTCTTTCTTCTTTCTTCTCATTATTATTCACATTCTTTCTCCTGTTCTATTTTCCCCTATTTCTCCTCCTAGCACGCTTGTCTTTCCGGAACCTTTATTGCTTTTTTCTTTTTTTTCTTCTGCATAAACATAGAGACACCCTTCTCTCTTTGCTAGTCTGGTTTGTATGTTTGAGGTACTGGGTTTTTCAGAACCGGTACTGATCCGGTAACCCAGTGGTGCCAGGGTACACCCAAAGACCTCGGGTACTTTCCTGATTCAGACCACAGAAACTCAGAGTCTTCTAGGTGAAGTCAAAGATCGAATTTATTGGCTGCAACCAAGTAACAAACGTCCTAGAAGTACAACAGCACAGTTTGTATGTTCTCAGGAGACTGTGTTTCAATGCAAAGTCAGGTTTCCTTATATACAGTTTTTTAAGCTTCAGGCAAACATTCTTGACATTTTGGTTGGTCATTCACATGTTTTCACTACAAAGGAAAAAACAGTGTCATGATGAAACCTCATATTTCATGTCATCCAACCCATAATAAATTACCCGGCAAGGCCTAGTATTTTACATCAGATAAGTGTGGACCCCCAATAAAAACGGGCACCTCCCCTTCGTAAAGTATAAAGAAGAAAAGAGCAGGTGCAGGTGTGAGCAAGATTAGGCAGGGTGTGTGAGCGATAATAAGGGTTTTATGGCATGGTGTGCCTTGATGCTATCTGATTCGGCAACTGGGAGAGGGACTGACCAAACAGGTTTGGCCTGAGGCAATGGTTCCAGCTTGCCCAGGTCAGAGAAAAGTCAATCAAGGTGTACGTGTCCTTGGAATCAAATCTGACTGTATTATAAGCCTATGTGAGGGCAACTTTTAAAAATGGCTGCCGTGAATAAAATGGGAGCCACGAGTGCAGGACGAAAATGGCGATTTAGAGGTGAAAACGCTGCTGGAATTGTGCGAAAATGCTCATGCTTAGTGTACTAGTCATTATCGGTCTTTTGATACTAAAATCGTACTGCTGTGGCAAAGTAAATTACATGGGTCCAGAATTTTTAGAACCACATATTCCTCCTCCTTCGGATAACCCCCTCCCCTCGCTTCTGATCATTTTATATCCGTTTCTTCTAGCATTCAGGGATGTCTAATCTCTTTACCTGCATTACTGTTACTGGGGAGTTTTTACACCTCTGCGCCCCCTACTTTTACATTCAGGACCCCTTTCAGGTCTCTCTCTCCCCATTCCAAGGGCTGGATACTATTCTTTTTTACAACATACTGGGACCTCGTTCTTAATCCTCAGCTCATGCCTTCTAGATGGAGGTCTCCCAGAGTTATCTCCTCTTCATCATTCATCGTTTTCCTATAACATCACATGTCCAGTTCGCTTATCTAGTGAAGGGATACTTTGGGAGGGTAAGTCTGTCCCTGTCCCTCTTTGGGGTTAGGGGAAGAGCAGAGAGAGAATGTTGGAACGCTATTGTTCCCTTCTGCTGGTATTACGATACTGTACTAAAGATACACCATGAAGTTGTTGTGTTCTTGCTACTTGGTTTTATCATAATAGGATACTGTGTTGGTGTATTCTTGTACTACTGCACTGTGACTATGTTCTTTTTCAACGCTATGCTGACAATAGCATTATGCCATGGACGTAGATATTCTCCTAATCTATTTATTATCCTAACATGTGTATTTATGACAGACTTTCGGATGCATACGTTAGGTAAGTCTTGAAGGCCTATGGTCTGCATTTTTGTATATTGTTTTGGGTTATGAAAACAATGAAAAAGTACAACACAAATCCTCAAAAAAAAAACACATGTATCAATTGTGTTGTTGTAAAGGTTGATACAGACTTTATGCACCTACTCATCCTAGACATTCTCACCAGGAAAACAGTCATGTACACTAATAGGGGCCTACTTAGCCAGCACACAGGAATTAGCCACCGAAAACCCCAGGCAACATACCAACACCTTAAATGCAACGGACACCTGTCATGTGCGTGAAACCCACATACAATTCAACTTATCATGATGAGTGGCAACATAAAAATAACATTAGAGTAAGTACCAACATCACTATCCACACTTCAGACATGAGTAACCTTATATATTTAGAGTAAAGTTACACTAACATACACCACTCCAAAGGTAATCCTGATTGAGAAATACACCTAGAGCCAGGCTAAATAACTGACAAAATATACCATTCCACCAACATGTGATTGTCAAGTACAACATCTGCAACACAATTAAGTCAGTGCAAATGTATGCTTGCCATACTAAAATCCTTGAAACATAATCAGATTATCAAATGTAAGTATGTCAAAGTTGAATCTCAAAGCTGAAAACTGGCAGAAATTACCAATGTACACATGATGTTGGCTAAAACAGTGTATATTGTACCTATGTAGAGGATGCCCTGCCCTATGTAGCATGCCCACAAAACATTGGCAAATGGAATAACAGGTTAGCCACTTACCTTCACAATAACATGTACATGGTACAAATAGTCTGAAATCCCATGTCAATGATATGTCTTGCACTAGGATGTAGTAATATCACCATGATTTTCAGCATATCGGATGTTCACCCTGACTAAACATCACAGGTGCCAATGTAAGTCCACACTAAAACAATGGGGATACCTCCTCACACCTCTGGGTAAGTGTAGCAAGTATGCCATGTGAAATCTCAGATAGAGATCACACCCTCACATGAACTTGACATTTATTTCACAACTCAGGAATATTTGGACTGTTTCTCACCTGTCAGACCCTATGTTGCACATAGAGTTAGACCTAGGGGCATTGGGATGGAGAGAGGCCACATACCTGGACAACTTACCAAAAGGAAATTTGGAGTATGGATCAGTAGGTGGGGAGGATTAACCAGCAGGTTATACATAGAGCTGTATAGTGGTATACATATGACACAGTCACATGTGCATCACCACATGCTTTTATGCAATAGGGTTAACATAGTTGATTATTATCTCCCTATACACAATAGAATGTCCATGCCTGTGCATCAATGTTATAAACTGTACATCTAGGTATTCCTCAGAGACCCTTTACCTTTAGCACTTACCACATTGTCACAGATTAAAAATTTACACATCATACACTGAACTGGCAGAGGGATGTCCATGTGTCTAGTAGGTACTTACCCCTTTGTGGCTGCTATGCTGCCCTCAAATGCCCATCCAGCTCCGGGTAGGCCACCACCAAAATGCGGGCCATTAGGGGGTCAAGGTCCGATGGGCACCCCTACCTCCTTGGGAGTACATCCTCCGCTGGACCTCCGCAGTCTTCCAAGCCCAGCGTCTCAAGTCCTCCCACCATTTCCTACAGTGGGTGCTCCATAAGCTGTGGATCCCCAGAGTTGCTTGGTGGTGGCATGTCAGATTCCCTTTTCTTTATGGGTGTTGACCTGCATGGATGACACAGACGAGGAGAAAGTTAGGTCCACATGCACTATCCTAACACAAGTGGTGAAAAAACTTCAGTCAAGTCAAGTAAAGAAACATACCCTTCCTCACAATTCAAACTCCTTACAAAACTACCATCAGCAGCCAGGCCATGTGTGAAGTGGAGTTAGCCATACAACATGCATTATCAGTACCCGGTATTGACTAGAAACATATGACCAGGCCACAAGATTGCCCATAACATGGTATGGCACTACAATTATTTCTCACACCAGTACTGATGTGCATGCTGCAATATATGTTGTGGATCAAGGAACATAGATCACACACTATCTACTATGTATCAGTACTGTAAATCTGTCTATGCACATGTACACATGTCCATACGCACACACATGATGACTCAGTCCTTCAGTCCTGCACATTTCATGTACACCCTCATAGACTCCACCTATCACACACTGATATACCATTGGACTCACCTGAAATTATATGAAATGTGAATTTATATAGTGCGGCTTATCACCCACAAGGGTCTCAAGGCGTAATCCATGGGCATGGAGGGATTAAGTGATTTGCCCAGAATCACAGGACATTGTGCTGATGCCGAGGCTCTGATCCAGACCTCCAGTTTCCGAGGCGGACGCTCTGAGCGCTGCGCCACATCCTCTCCCACTTGCTCCTCTGGTGAACTATATAGCTGTTCATAAAGGGGTAGGACCTCATCCACAAGCATGTCCAGCTCTTCTGGAGTAAAGGCTGGGGCAATATCACCTGCAGGACATTGCATGGTTGCTCGCAAAGGCAGTATACAGCAGCTCAGGTCGTGGAGGTCTTGCTGGCAGCAGTGTCAAGAGTCAAGTGAGGAATACTGCAGAAGATGGTGGTCACGGCCGCCACATACAGGACTATCACTGCTGGTGGACATTGCCATTGGCCCAAGTCCATCAAATTCAGCAATGGGTTACAATAGCAATGCCCACCTCGGTTGTACCGCCTACCACCATGACGACATATGCCGGCGGAGTTAGGTCACTTCCTCATGTCCAGTACAGTACGTCAGGCAGCTGCCATTTTGAGGCAATTATATGTGTGGAAAGTAATGGAAGATGTGTCATTTACTTTTAACTAGTCTCTACAAACACGTTTTAAGTGCTGTCTTCATGTTCAATGTGCATGTGAGTTGTAAAGGCTGTGTAAAAGAGGTATGGCTGGTTATGGACATGAATTTATATTGTCCTCATCCTATTTTCAATGTATATGGATTATAGGTGCAACAAATATGTCTCAAATGTAAACTAGGTAGATCTGACAATTAATCCCTGTCACATATTTATACATGTAAAGTACATCTGAGGGTTTAGGGGATCTGATTCAAGGAAACAGTCATAGAATGCATAGCTATGTGCTGTAACTCAAATTTCATGTGTTTCATCTGATATCATATTGAGATATGTGTGACATGTATGTGAATGTAGTCATGCTGCATAGATTGAATCATTCACCTAGAATCTGTTTTTGTCCAACATAGTTACCCTAGCATGAGGAGAGGAAGACAATTTCCATTGTACCGCCTTTTAGTAGACCTGCACATCATGGAGGAGAGGGACATGATACAAATTTATCGCCTTAATAGGCACACAAATGTTGCTGTATGTCATCAGTTGGAGCCAGATCTGATGCCTGCCATTTGTAATCCCAATAGCATACCTCCCATCGTTCAGGTCATGTCAGTGCTACACTTCCTGGCCACTGGGTCCCATTAGAATACAGTGGCCCTAAATGCAGGGATGTCACAGTCCAGGTTCAGTCTGGTTTTGAAGGCTGTAGAGTCTGCTTTGTTGAAACACCTGGACAGCTACTTTATATTTCCCCAACATGAGGATTTAGCCTATGTGAAGGCACAGTATTATGCTTTGGGACACATTCCACATGTGGTTGGAGCCAGCAATGGTGCCCATGTAGCCCTGCTTCCCCCCCATTGCCAATGAGCAGGTACAGAGGAACAAAAAAACTACTACCCCATCAACGTCCAAATGGTCTGTTTGGCTGACCTGTATATTTCACAAGTATGTGCAAAGTATCTTGAATCAGTCGATGATTCCTCGATCATGCGGAACAACAATATCCCACTGCTGATGACACAATTGTACACAGAGAGGGCCTGGCTGGCTGGTTGTAAGTCATAGATGTCATGTGTACTTGTAAAGTTTTTCTCCTGCTATCACAAATGTGCAAGATATATGTTTGTGATGTTGTACCTATTCCTTACAGGTGACTCTGGCTATCCAAACTGTCTTTGGTTGTTGACACTAGTGAGGTACTCAACCACGACAGGGGAAATCCACTTCAGTAAGTCCCACGTAAGAACAAGGCATGTTGTGGAGAGGACTTTTGGCCTCCAGAAGGCAAGATTTTGCTGCCTCGACAAATCTGGAGGAGCCCTCCACTACTCACCCAACAAGGTATGTCAAGTTATTGTTGCCTGCTACATGCTCCTCAACCTTGCCCTCAGACATCAGATACCATTCATACCAGATGAGGGTGAGCCACCAGATGCTTTGAGTGGAGATGCAGATTTGCCAAGTGAAGGTAAGCGTGATGAAGATGGAGCTGGAGACATCAGGGCAGAGCTCATCAATCAATACTTCAATTGACTAAAGATATGTGATGTGCTTTTACAAATGAGAGTCCATAGTGTATTGTACAGGTTATACAGTGTAGGAAAGTACCCTCTCTTTGCCATGGTTACCCCCATTTTCTGCCTGATATCAGTGTGTTCAATGTGTTCACTGGGATCCTGCTAACCAGGACCCAAAGGATTATGCTCTCTCTCCTCTAAAGTTTGTCACTGCATACTATTAACCCAGTATTTCACACACAATTGGCATACTGGTTCCCCCTTATAAGTCCCTAGCATATGGTACCTAAGAACCAAGGGCATTAGGGTTCCAGAGGATCCCTATGGGCTGCGGCAATTCTTTTTGCCACCCATAGGGAGCCCATCCAAAGGCTTCTGCAGGACTCCCATTGCAGCCTGAGTCAAAAAAGGTTCATGCACTCTTCACTGCCACATACACTGCACAAGGTGATTTATAAGTCACCCCTACAGCAGGCCCTTCATCCCTGAAGGCAGGGTGCAGACTACCTGCGTGTGAGGGCACCCCTGCACTAGCTGAGGTGCCACTATAACCTCCAGGACCATTTTCTCAGACTTCGTGAGTGCGGGACTACCTATGTCCAGCTACATAATGGTAACTCCGAACATAGGCATGTTTGGTATCAAACATGTTGGAATCATACACCATTGCTTTTGCAAGCATTGGTGTATGATTTCATGCACTCTGGGAGTTCCTTAGAGGACCCCAAGTGTTGCCATTCCAGCCTTCTGAGGTTTTCCAGGCAGCCCCAGCTGCTGCCACCTCTCAGACAGGTTTCTGCCCTCCTGTTGCTTGAGCAGCTCAACCCAGGAAGTCAGAACAAAGGATTTCCTTCAGGAGAGAGGTGTTACACCCTCTCCCTTTGGAAATCGGTGTTACAGGCTAGGGAGGGGTAGGCTCCCCAAGCCTCTGGAAATGCTTTGAAGGGCACAGATGGTGCCCTCCTTGCATAATCCAGTCTACACTAGTTCAGGTCCCTGCTCTGGTGTGAAATTGGACAAAGGAAAGGGGAGTGACCACTCTCCAGTGTATCACCACCCTAGGGGTGGAGCTCAGAGCTCCTCCAGATGGTCCCTGGGTTTTGCCATCTTGGATTCCAAGTCGGTAGGGCACTCTCGGAGCATCTGAGTGGCCAGTGCCAGCAGGTGACATCAGTGCCCTCCCCTGATAGGTGCTTACACGTTTAGCCGACCAATCCCCCTTTCAGGGCTATTTAGGGTCTCTCTCTTGGGTAGTTCTTCAGATTCGGATTGCAAGACTCCAGCAGGAATGCTCTGCATCCTTTGCTCCACCTTCTTACTGTAGAAACTGCATCTGGACCCTCCAGGAACTCTACAAACTGCAACAAAGAAGTAAAGACGACTTCTGCAACATTGCATCTTCAGCTCCTGCCAGCAACTGCAGCAGTTTCCAGCCCGTGCATCGTCCGAGGACAGTCTGCCTTCAGCCTGCACCAGAAGAACAAAGGAATCTTGCTTGGAATGAAGGAGTCACTCCCTTTCTTCTGCAGGCACCCCTCTGCAGAGGCGACCAGTGGCGTGGGTCCCCTCCCGGACAAAGTGCATGGCTCCAGTATCATGGGTGATGGACTGAAGTGGTCCTGACGGTGCTGACATCCTACTGTCTAACTTTGGTGGAGGTCAGATCTTGCCTCCCCACGCAAGAAAGTACCCGGTGCACCGCATGTTTTGCAGTTGCCAAGGCTTGTTAGCATATTCCACAAAGTTCTTTGTGCAGCTTGCAGCTCCAGTCCCCAGCACTCCTTACTGCAATGCACAGCTTCCTGTATTGTTCTCTCCCGGCATGGGACCCACTGGTGCATTGCTGCATGGGCCTCCTTTTGCACCTTGTTTGTCCCCATGCTGTGGGACTCCTGTGCATGCTGCCTGGTCTTCCGAAGGCTGTCTGAGTTTCTGAGAGCCCACTCTGACTCCTGCTCCTGAGTAGAGTCCATCAGGTCCCTCCTGATCCCAGGCAGCGTCATTTTCTGCTAACTGCAGGCTTTGCACGTGCCAAGGCTTGTTGGTGGAATCCAGCCACACAAACCAGACTGAAATCATCCATCCGGCGTAGGGACGTCTTCTGCACCAACCAGGAACCCTCATCTGTCTTCTTGGGTGCAGTACTGACTGTTGTTCGTCACTGGTGGTTCTTCTTTTGCACATTCATCTGTGTTAGCAGGGGCTCCTGTTCTTCCTGTACTCTTGGACTTGGTCTCCTTCTTCCACAGGTTCTCAGGTCCTGGAATCCATCACTGGTGTCTTGCAGTCTCTTCTGGTTCTTGCAATATCTTCTTTATTGAGTTCTTGTGTGTTCTAGGAAAGTTACTATGACTTACTCCTGCTTTCCTGGACTCTGGGGTGGGTTCAATTCCTTACCTTTGGTGTTTTCTAATACTTCCAGCGCCCCTCTACACACTACACTTGCCTAGTTGGGAAACCAACTTTCTCATTCCACTTTCTTAGTATATGCTTTGTGTTCCCCCAGGGCCATTTCTAACTATTGTCATTTTCACTATTTGCAATGTTTTCTAACTGTTTTTACGGCTATGTCTGCATACTAGTATATATAATTTGCGTATTACTTACCTCCTAAAGGAGTATAGTTGCTATGCTATTTTTGGCATTTGTGTCACCAAAATAAAGTACCTTTGTTTTCGTAACACTGAATATTTTCTTTCATGTGTGTGAGTACTGTGTGACTACACTGGTATTGCATGAGCTTTGCATGTCTCCTAGTAAGGCATTGGCAGCTCATCCACACTACCGCAAGAGAGCCTGGCTTCTAGACAATGTCTACATTTCACTAATAAGGGAGGTGTAAGCACCTGAGCTACCCACTACAAGCCAGGCCAGCCTCCTACATACAGTACACATGTGATGACCATAACAAAGGTTGTATATTAGAGAGGGATATTTTGGTACAAGAGTTGTCATAGATAAAAGTTGTACAAAGTTGATACATCACACTTATACAGGACCAGTGTTTAAGTGGTATATGAGCTATATGAGTGATTAAAAATCAAAATTACACATCAGTCATGGTTGATTACATTTTATGGGTAGCTGCTACACCTTTTGGAGACACAAGTCGAGTGTCCTTGAACCATATGAAAATCGAGCTAGGTTTCAGAACAGTCAACTGGGTGTACCTGTTGCATACAAGAGGAACCGATCAGAAGTGGTTCATTTCCTGGCAGTGGGTTTGGTCTGGGCATCTGCTCCTCCTAAATGTCTGGGAGGACGTCCACAGTTGTCGGGAGTTTTTCAACTAGAGAGGGTGGGGTGTCTGAGGCATGCCCTTCCCCTGGCAGGGCCTCCATTCCATTAGCAGCTGCAGATGTTGATTGGCCTGATGAATCATTAGTAGTGGAAGACACCTGATTTTCGGTGCCAGACCTACTCAAGGTAGTGTTGATGTCCCTCAGCACCCCAGTAATGGAAGTCAGGATGGCATTTTGGGCCTGCCACTGCTGAATGGCTTCCTGGAGGTTGTCCCTCTGCAGTTTTGGATTTCCCCCATCATGGTGAGTACCTGACCCATCATCTTTTGGGACATTTGGTAGGCTCTCAAAACTTGGGAGATGGTGCCCTGGTTAGTAGTGTCCCTTTGAGCCCCTATCATCTGGCCCACACCATCCCTCCCACGCACCATACCCCCACATGCCTGTGCCCCTGGCACAGTGTGCCCTCTCCCACTTGTGGCAGGACCATCTTTGTCAGGGGTGACAAGAGATGACTCATGTACCTGTACTATGGGGCCTACAATGGAAGACACTGTCCTTGGGATAAGGGTGTGGGGGCGAATGGTTGCCTGTGATGTAGATTCAACAGGGCTGGGAAGAGTCAATGTGGGCAGGGTGAGGCAGACAGTTGTAGACTGACCAGGTGTCTCTAATGGGCCAGCTTTGACGTCAGTGTCCAAACATCCAGGGGTGTTGCCCTCACTGGGACCTTCATCAAGAGGGGTTGTGGCAGTCTTTGGTGTCCTCTCTGTGGTACCAATGTCAAGGTTACCTGTGGGAAAAGTGGAACACACAGTTGTTGTAAGTGATGCAACAGGTGATGTTTAAGTGTGAGTACTAGTCATGTTGTGTGAGATGCACACGCTGCCTTTGCGTGATCCCCTGAAATGACAATGACAGCTACTACCAATTCTTAGTTAGAACAAAGTGGGACTCAGATTTTTCAATTCCACACACCATGCTCCAAGCTGTTTGACTATGTTGGTACTTGGATGATTGTAGATCCAACTAAAAACTGAACAATTCACAATGTTTTCAGGTTTGGCACACAGTATAGGAGTTAGCTGTTGATATTGGCCTCTATCTGGATGCACTGCAAGTGCATCCGGTTTGGCATCTAGTTTTCCACTCCAGGTGAGTCAATGTCAATCTAAGGTAACTCTTTCTAAGGGCAGTTTGATAGGGCACTCAGCAGTAGCTGTGTTTTGATTGTAATGCTAGTGGAAGTGGGCCATTGCATTGCTGTCATTGCCATAAACTGTTTCGTAGTGGAACATTCACGAGGGGTTACATTACCTGTTAGTTTCATCTCAAATTTCCTCTGTTCTGGTTTTCCTCATGGTGCAATAGTACCTTCTGGGAGTTTTAGTGCTGTCAGTTTCCACTACTTCACATGTCATTTCCAAGGACTGGGGACCCAGGTGAGTTTAGTAGACATGTGGCTTGCCAGAGAGTGGTATCCGTACATTTGGTACAGTGGGGTGGTAGGTGGTTTGGTTATTGAGTTGGGTAAAGGTGGTGAGGGCGCATGCAAGACAAAACCTTTTGATGACATGAATGTTGTATGGACTTCCCAGACTCTACTCCCCCAGTTATTCCTGTCAGGCCTTCAGGATGCAGACTATCCAAGACCTTCTCCTCCCAAGATGTGAAAGTAGGGGTAGGAAGTTGGGGTCCACTGCCAGTCTTGAGCACTGCCAGCTGGTGCCTGGATGCCATGGAACGTACCTTCCACTTGAGGTTGTTCCACCTCTTACTGATGTCTTCCCTTGTGCGTGGGTAGCTGCTCTCAGAATTCACCCTGTCAATTATTCTTGCCACTGCTCAATTTTCCTGGATATTGATGTTTGCTGGACCTGTGCTCTGAAAAAGTGTGGCTCTACCCTGACAATTTTGTCCACCATAACCCTCAACTCATCATCAGTGAAATATGGGTGTTTTACTGGGAATATGGTGGAGGTGGTAAAGGCGGTGAGGTAGTGTAGAAAAAAAGAGGTGGAATAAAATGTTAGTAAAGGGGTGTATGTGCTGTGATGTGATGTGAGTGGGTGACAGTTGTATATTGGGTGTGTGATAGTAAATGTGTTGTGTATGTATGTTGTGCAGGTGTGGCATGTGTGCGTGGTGAAATGTGTACGGGTGCCTAATCTTGATTTTTTGTTTCTCTGTAAAATGTTGCTTCTCTGTGGCTGTGTGGTGTTTTGATTGTAAAGAATTGGGGGATGTGTAGGGGTGTGTTATATAGTGTTGTGTGTTGGGTGTGTGGATATGTGTCAGACGTGGGATATTCAAACTATCCAATGTGGTGTGGTGTTCTGTGTGATGTGAGTTCAGACCACCGGGTTTGCACATCCAATGGTTTTCCACTGTGGAAGAACTGCTATTGTGATCTGTGGATCGTAATCTGATGGGAGGATTTTTGTCAGGCTAGCGGTGCTGGTAGTGGGACCGCCTCTTTTCTGTCTTCCAGTGTAATGCAGGGTTTCAGAATTTTGGCAGTTTTTTGGCTGACTTCACAATGTGACTCTTAATACGGCAGTCAAATTAACACCAACATAGGAGTCTTTTGGCAGCCAACATCCCAGCGATCTTACCGTCAGACCGCCAAAGTTGTATTGAGGCCCTCAATCTTGTGTCCAATGCGTGCTAGGCATTACTCACAAGCCTCATGTTATTCCTTTCCCGGTGGCACCTTTCGGTCTCAAGTACTCCATGGTTTCCCCTTTCCCAAATGCCTGGAATATTGGCCCTTCAGTTCCGTTGCTATGCAAGTTTAAATGTGTTAGCACCTGCAGATATCACATGACCTTTTAGGGTAGTCACATTTCCACTATGCACCATTGGGTTGTACCATCATGCACTTGGGTTCTGTTGTACTTGTTGTCAATCATTGTCTGCACCTGCTGCTTGTTAAGCCATATTCCTTTGTATGTAACACATGATTTATCCCAGGTTCCTTTGGAAGCCTCCACGTGAGACATGTGACTTTCTGGAATACTCTTGGCGTCCTGTATATATAGCCCTTCTGACCTTGCCTCAGAGATTGGCCTTGTACCTGTATCCGGACCCACACTAGCACCTGGCAAGCACTGTGCAAGCAACTTCCCTGCACTCATCTCTTGAGTTGTTGGGATAGTTCTGCCATTTCTGTCCAGAGCAAGCTTCGCTCCTGCACTGATCTTCCAAGTCACCCGGACCTTCATTGATTCATTCCTGCGCTAACTCATCCCAGTACTCATCTTCCGAGTCATCTGGAAACCTTCCAGCTTTCTAGCCTCCCAAATCTCTTTGGTTGGCCACAAGATCCTGAACTCTGGTACACCTCCATTGTCTCCATCCATGAGCTACGATTCTGCCGCTTCTCTAACTTCTTGCAACAACTTGCCTGCTTCCTTCGAACTCCAGTCCAAGTGCTAGTCAGGCTAAGTACTTGCCCCCAGGTTTGTGCACACTAATCTTTAGTCTGTTGTTATCTACTTACTCGTTCTGGCTCTGAACCCTTTCTCCAAGTCCTGGCTTCTGAATTGTGTTGCGTATGAACTACAGAGTTTGTCCTGAACCAATTTCATACAACCAACTTTTGTACTGAGAGAAATTGTGTTTTCTGACATACCTTTGGAGTGTAGAGGAAATCTAAGAAAAGAGCTACCACTATTGACCTGTGGAATGAATATTCTTCAGGTCCCGTATCTCAGTAGATGTTGATACCCATTGAGTTGTATGTCAAAAAAATGACCATGCTTCATAGATAAACAATAAGGCTGCACATCAAATAAAGTGGCTGTATAGAAACTTCTATGATCAACATATAAATTTATTAAATAATTATACAAAATACTAAAGGCAAAAAATCTATTACTAACATACCTCACCAAACCCAAATCCTGCCACAATCGACCCCACACACTCCCAAGACCTCTGCAACTCCCTCTCCAACTACTTTTACCACAAAATCGCAGACATAGATGACAGCTTCACAGCACCCTCATAATCAGCACCCATCACCGCCACCACCGACACAACCAACACCACAACACCCTACCGCACCAACCGACTAAACACCTGGCCCCCCACCAACGATGAAGAAATCGACAAAACCATGAACTACAACAACTCAGGCTCCCCAACAGACCCATTCCCCCACCACATTTTCAACAAGGCCAACCAAATCATCCCCAGGTGTGCGCCGTCATCAATAGTTCCTCCGATACCACAACCTTCCCAGACATTTGGAAGCAGGCCGAAGTCAACGCTCTTCTCAAAAAACCCAAAGCAGACCCGGAAGACCTCACAAACTACCGACACAGTTCTCTTCTCCCCTTCCCCGCAAAGGTCACCGAGAAGATAGTCAACGCACAACTGTGAGAAAGTAGCCTCTTTCTAGCCTTGTTACCCCCACTTTTGGCCTGTTTGTGAGTGTATGTCAGGGTGTTTTCACTGTCTCACTGGGATCCTGCTAGCCAGGGCAAAGTGCTCATAGTGAAAACCCTATGTTTTCAGTATGTTTGTTATGTGTCACTGGGACCCTGCTAGTCAGGACCCCAGTGCTCATAAGTTTGTGACCTATATGTATGTCTTCCCTGTGTGATGCCTAACTGTCTCACTGAGGCTCTGCTAACCAGAACCTCAGTGGTTATGCTCTCTCTGTACAAATTGGCACTAACAGGCTAGTGACCAATTTCACCAATTCATATTGGCATACTGGAACACCCTTATAATTCCCTAGTATATGGTACTGAGGTACCCAGGGTATTGGGGTTCCAGGAGATCCCTATGGGCTGCAGCATTTCTTTTGCCACCCATAGGGAGCTCTGACAATTCTTACACAGGCCTGCCACTGCAGCCTGAGTGAAATAACGTCCACGTTATTTCACAGCCATTTACCACTGCACTTAAGTAACTTATAAGTCACCTATATGTCTAACCTTTACCTGGTAAAGGTTGGGTGCTAAGTTACTTAGGCCCTCATTCCAACCCTGGCGGTCATGGACCGCCAGGGTGGAGGGACACGGAAGCACGCCAACAGGCTGGCGGTGCTTCCAGGGCCATTCTGACCGCGGCGGTAAAGCTGCGGTCAGAAAAGGGGATCCAGCGGTTTCCCGCCGGATTTCCCCTGGCCCAGGGAATCCTCCATGGCGGCGCTGCTTGCAGCGCCGTCATGGGGATTCCGACCCCCTTCCCGCCAGCCTGTTTCTGGCGGTTTACACCGCCAGAAACAGGAACGCGGGAACGGGTGTCGTGGGGCCCCTGGGGGCCCCTGCACTGCCCATGCCACTGGCATGGGCAGTGCAGGGGCCCCCTAACAGGGCCCCATAAAGATTTTCACTGTCTGCTTTGCAGACAGTGAAAATCGCGACGGGTGCAACTGCACCCGTCGCACCCCTGCAACTCCGCCGGCTCCATTCGGAGCCGGCTTCATTGTTGCAGGGTCTTTCCCGCTGGGCCGGCGGGCGCCCTTTTGGCAGTCGCCCGCCGGCCCAGCGGGAAAGTCGAAACGACCCCCGCAGTCTTTTGACCACGGAGCGGTCTTTCGACGGGGTTACTTTGGCGGGCGGCCTCCGCCGCCCGCCAAGGTCAGAATGACCCCCTTAGTGTGTGGGCACCCTGGCACTAGCCAAGGTGCCCCCACATTGTTCAGGGCAAATTCCCCGGACTTTGTGAGTGCGGGGACACCATTACATGCGTGCACTATACATATGTCACAACATATGTATAGCGTCACAATGGTAACTCCGAACATGGCCATGTAACATGTCTAAGATCATGGAATTGTCACCCCCATTGGGGAGACAATTCCATGATCCCCCGAGTCTCTAGCACAGACCCGGGTACTGCCAAACTACCTTTCCCGGGGTTTCACTGCAGCTGCTGCTGCTGCCAACACCTCGGACGGGTTTCTGCCCTCCTGGGGTCCAGCCAGGCTTGGCCCAGGAAGGCAGAACAAAGGACTTCCTCAGAGAGAGGGTGTTACACCCTCTCCCTTTGGAAAAAGGTGTCAGGGCTGGGGAGGAGTAGCCTCCCCCAGCCTCTGGAAATGCTTTGATGGGCACAGATGGTGCCCATCTCTGCATAAGCCAGTCTACACCGGTTCAGGGATCCCCCAGCCCTGCTCTGGCGCGAAACTGGACAAAGGAAAGGGGAGTGACCACTCCCCTGACCTGCACCTCCCCTATGCTCCTCCAGTGTGCTCCAGACCTCTGCCATCTTGGAAACAGAGGTGCTGCTGGCACACTGGACTGCTCTGAGTGACCAGGGCCAGCAGGTGATGTCAGAGACTCCTTCTGATAGGCTCCTCCAGGTGTTGCTAGCCTATCCTCTCTCCTAAGTAGCCAAACCTCCTTTTCTGGCTATTTAGGGTCTCTGCTTTGGGGAATTCCTTAGATAACGAATGCAAGAGCTCATCAGAGTTCCTCTGCATCTCTCTCTTCACCTTCTGCCAAGGAATCGACTGCTGAGCGCGCTGGAAGCCTGCAAAACTGCAACAAAGTAGCAAAGACGACTTCTGCGACCTTGTAACGCTGATCCTGCCGCCTTCTCTACTGTTTTCTTGGTGGTGCATGCTGTGGGGGTAGTCTGCCTCCTCTCTGCACTAGAAGCTCCGAAGAAATCTCCTGTGGGTCGACGGAATCTTCCCCCTGCAACCGCAGGCACCAAAGAACTGCATCACCGGTCCTCTGGGTCTCCTCTCAGCATGACGAGCGAGGTCCCTTGAACTCAGCAACTCTGTCCAAGTGACTCCCACAGTCTAGTGACTCTTCAGTCCAAGTTTGGTGGAGGTAAGTCCTTGCCTCCCCACGCTAGACTGCATTGCTGGGTACCGCATGATTTACAGCTGCTCGGATCCTGTGCACTCTTGCAGGATTTCCTTTGTGCATAGCCAAGCCTGGGTCCCCGGCACTCTAACCTGCAGTGCACGACCTCCTGAGTTGTCCTCCGGCATCGTGGGACCTTCTTTTGTGACTTCGGGTGAGCTCCAGTTCACTCCACTTCGTAGTGTCTGTTCTGGCACTTCTGCTGGTGCTGCTTGCTTCTGAGTGGGCTCTTTGTCTTGCTGGATGGCCCCTCTGTCTCCTCACGCAATTGGCGACATCCTGGTCCCTCCTGGGCCACTGCAGCATCCAAAAACCCTAATCGCGACCCTTGCAGCTAGCAAGGCTTGTTTGCGGTCTTTCTGCACGGAAAAACCTCTGCACGACTCTTCACGACGTGGGACATCCATCCTCCAAAGGGGAAGTTTCTAGCCCTTGTCGTTCTTGCAGAATCCACAGCTTCTACCATCCAGTGGCAGCTTCTTTGCACCCACAGCTGGCATTTCCTGGGCATCTGCCCACTCCCGACTTGATTGTGACTCATGGACTTGGTCCCCTTGTTCCACAGGTACTCTTGTCAGGAAATCCATTGTTGTTGCATTGCTGGTGTTGGTCTTCCTTGCAGAAATCCCCTATCATGACTTCTGTGCTCTTTGGGGAACTTAGGTGCACTTTGTACCCACTTTTCAGGGTCTTGGGGTGGGCTATTTTTCTAACCCTCACTGTTTTCTTACAGTCCCAGCGATCCTCTACAAGGTCACATAGGTTTTACACTTGCAGTCCTTCCTTGATTTCTCTATTCTCCCGGACTCTCCGAGTCCCTCTTTTGTTTCACCTAATAGACGCGCTGAGTTTAGCAGCGTCCATTTAATTGCTCGGAGAGCACCCGACCCGGTTGCTCCCGGGCGGCTGTCTCTGAGGGTAGGTCCGAACATAGGACCATTGACGGATTAAGTAAGTACTTGTCCCTGACGTTCAAGTTAGAACGTCGGGACTTCTCTGCTATTCGGGATTTTTCTTTTGACAATAACACCCATTTGGCGGCACGATAAACACATCGATATTAGTTATCGCTTGAGCCACGAGCTATCAGCCCACCGATCTTTTGTACATTCAGCCATGACCAATTAGATGTACAGTAACGTGCAGTTCCGCTTGTAATTTGTGGGGGCATTTTGAACTTGACATATTGTGCCTTAATATGCTTGACATTTACAGCATTTTGACTACATGTTTGGGTACACACCTATAAAAACATGTTTCTAATCACCAACGATGTCTTTTGCAGTACCATTTAGGAATTTTATTAACCCGAGACATTATACCATATTTATTTGGGTGCACATTTGGCAAATCATTACGCTAATCACCAATGATGTTTTTTACGGCACTATTTAACTATTTTAATAATCCCAGATACTCTACAACATTAATTAGGTATTTCCCAACTGTTGGATAGTTATCTGTTATCCATTTTTTCACTTGTACCACAGTGTTATTTCCTCTCTTTATTTCTTCACCTTTATTTATAACTAGTGTCATCATGAGTCATAGAGACGCCTTACCTATGGAACCTGTTCTCGAGTAGGGGGTGGTAAGCATTTTCCCTATGTGACGTCCCATTCATTGTTACTGACCAGAGTTTGGTTGTGCCATTTCTCATCAGAACTTTTGAGATATATTTTAATAGCGATATGTGTTTCACATTCTTTTGGCATTCTTTGTTTTTGTCTTTCAGGGTACCTGTATTACCAGTCAACTTAAGTAAGTGACCGGTGTCTATATATTTCTAAAGAGGTTTGTTTACCTAGTTATGTAGGTCCTGATGAAGCGTCAGTGGATCTGTATGGACCAATAGACGCGAAACATGTCGACCATAACAAAGAGGTGCCTTGTAATTTTTAGGACTCTCTAAGTACATTTACTTTTGAAAGGTGTATGAGCATAATCCTCGATCTGACTTTCAACATTGCTTTTAACCTTGGTCTTCATCCTTGTCACATTTGACTGATTAAATGATGAAGTTAATGGATGAATAACCAATTTTAAACCTTTTTTCCTCTTTTTTGTTTTGGGTGGTGACCTAAGGCACCCTCAGTTTGCACTATTGAATTTTCTAGTCACTATCTCAAAATTCGGCTGAGAGCCCCCACTTCGGGGTGCCCACTAGGCATTGCAGCGCCGGCCTAGTGAGGAGCTATTCCCGATGATGATGCTAGCCATCCAGAGTGATGCTTGAGGGCTCTTGCTCCTGAGATTACAGGTCTCCCCTGTTTTCGTCTTCCTTCTCTCTATTTTTGGAACAGTGTACCTTTATATAGTTACTATTATAGGGAGACTGTACACTGGACCAGCAATACTCCCGGTCCCTCTTTTTTGTGTTAACGTTTCATGTACAGCAGCTTAGCTGTGGGACTTACTTGACTGTTACCTATTAGCTTTTTCATCCTCCCACAACAGGGGTATACGATCCGCATTATGGATAATTTCCAGGGTCTGAGCTACGATGATGAAATGGTAACAGCCATTTTACAAACACCTTCCATATTAGACAATGATGGCTCTGCCCCGTCGGGCAGCCTGAAAACTGAATGGGACAAACTATCCACCCTGAAACGAGAACTCATAAAAACCGTAATGCACGGAACAATTATGACTGAATACCTCCGTGCTAACATCGCTCCAAATGGCCTTTTAGTGTCTAACATCCCACGCATTTTTTTGCAAGATCTAGCCTTTAGAAAAGACTGGGCTCAAATAGCCTGGAAGTGTACGAGAGATTGGTTAATATTGATTATCAACACTTCCAAATGGTTGGCAGATACCATCACGATCCAGATCAACACCATTGAGAACACTTTGAAAACCACCATCTCTATTACTGCATTTAAATGTCGTCTCGCGGAAATCACTGCTGAGTTGAATGAAACCAAAGATTTCCTAACTCAGCAAAAGGTCACCAAACTTCAAAAAGACATCACGAGATTTAGCCGAGAAAAAGTCTACCCCTACATCAAAGATGACTTTGAAGGGGATAACCGATCCCAGTCATCTGATGAGACCTCTGCACCAATCAGAAAATCTCACAATTACAGCAGTAGTTCTTCATCTGATGGGTGGAGTACAGACGAGAACTTACCACAACAACCTTTTTACAACTATCCTCCGTACCCGATACACCAAGCGATGCCGTGGCAATCACCCTTTCCCTTCTTCCAACCACGACCAATGATGGCCTTTGCCCCCCCTTTTTTAGGCCGAGGCCGGGGCAGAGGCAGAGGCAGGCATGTCCAATGGTCCAGAGACGAACCACAGATGATCACCAGAAGCCAGTCAAAAAAAAACCTTCTGAAGACTTAGTCGTCAACCTTTCATCTAAACAACTCTCAGAAGAAGAAACATCTGTACTCAATAAAGGGTTAGGTTTTGTCCCAACCCCTCAAGACGATTTTTTTCGTCTACATATTGAATTAGCACAATTTTTCCGGAAGATCCGTCTCAAATTCTTTTTCAAAGACAAATCAGAGGAACCTCGAGCTCTCGATTCTGGTCTCAAAAAACCTTCGACCTTTGTTCCCTCTCCTGCAGTGATGCCTAATGAAGTCCTAACCTTTGAGAAAGCAGTGTTATCTGACTTAAATAACCTTCACCCTAAACAAGCCTTTATCAATATTCCGACTAAAGAAAGGGCAGCCCTGACCTCGTTAGCATCTGATCCAGAGATAATTATAAAACCAGCTGACAAGGGAGGAGCTATTGTTGTAATGAATTCTGCTGACTACAGAAGCGAATGTGTGCGTCTTCTGAGTGATTCCACTTATTATGCGAAAATAAATCGAGACCCCACAGCGAGACTACAGACACAAATTAGGATGATGATTGAAGAGGCTAAGTACAATTTGTGGATCTCTACCAGGGAAGCAGAATTTTTGGATACACCGAATCCACAGACACCATATTTCTATTGTCTACCAAAAATTCATAAACAAAGGAACCCTCCCCCTGGACGCCCTATAGTTTCAGGGTTGGGCTCAATCTTGGAACCACTTTCCATTTTCTGCGATCATTTTTTACAACCCCTGGTAAGAAATTCCTCCACTTATTTGAAAGACACTAAAGAGGTGCTCAATTTGATCGAAACTATCAATGAAGGCGATACTACACAAGCAATCATTACACTAGACGTAGAGGCACTCTACAACAATATTCCTCAAGAAGCCACATTACAAGTCATAGAGACTGCTTTATATGAAGTATCATCAACCTTGTCCTCCCCTGTAGCTTTCATCCTACAGTGTGCCAGGTTAGCCCTGACTGAGAACTTTTTTCTTTTCGAGGACCAATTTTACCACCAAATTCAAGGTACCTCAATGGGGAGCACATTTGCTCCTAGTTTAGCATGTCTCTACATGTATGATTTTGAGAAGAAATACATCTCTTTGCCAACTAATCCTTTTTTCAAGTCTATTAGGCTATGGCGCCGCTACATAGATGATATTTTGATCATCTGGCAAGGACCCATGATGCAGGCAGAGGAACTTGTTATCTGGATCAATACCCTTGATCCTTTTTTGAAATTTACAGCAACGGTGTCTGACCATCAATTACCATTTTTAGACCTAATGATTTCAATCAATAATGGGAAATTGCAGACCAGTGTGTATCATAAACCCACGGATCGTAACTCGCTCTTACTTTATCAGAGCCACCACTCAAAAGCCTTGAGGGACAATTTACCCTTTGGCCAATTCCTGCGATTACGACGGAATTGCAATTCACTCACTGAATTTGATCAACAATCTGAAACTCTTCAACACAAACTTTGCGATCGGAATTATCCATCAAAGATCGTTAACCAAGCATGAAAGAGAGCCCGGAACAATAATAGAGAGGCACTACTAGCACCAAGAGAACATTGCCCTCAGGCTAGGTTGACGTGTGTTTCAACCAATACACCATTGTCAAACTCCATTAAGAAGTTGATTAATAAGCGATGGTCTATTCTTACAAGTGGAGGCTGTAATTTACAAAAACCTCTTTTTGCTTTCAAACGAACTGCTAATATGAGAGATTTAGTGGTACACACACGCCCACGCATTCCACATAACCCTCCTAACCAAATGACTCTATGGGACCTCCCACCTGTTGCAGGACACTATCCGTGTGGTAATTGCAATGTGTGCGACTTAACTAGACATCTAAAAAAACTTGATTTTGACTCCATTGGGCCTTGGTATCTTAAAAAACATACCAACTGTAATACGAAAAACTGTATTTACATGATCACGTGCCCTTGCGATTTGCGATACATCGGCATGACATCAAGACCTGTCAAGATTCGCATCAATGAACACAGAAGCAATATTAGGTGCAAAAAGCTCACCACCAAACTGAGTGTCCACTTCTTGGAGGTTCATCATTCCCCGGATGATTTATGGTGGATGGTAATTGAAGCACCGTTTATTCGCCCCAATGATTCTAGAGCTCTTTTTAAGATCGAACAAAAATGGGTGTTTAAATTGGGGACCCATTTAAGAGGTCTTAATGATGACATCCCCTGGACCTCGCTTTCACCCTAATTCTTTGTCACTACATTTTCTTTCCCACGCCCCAGTGTGATATATTCACCCAGTGGGGCTTTCTTCTTCTTTTTTGGCCCAAATGACATAATATAAGCATTTCTTATTGCATTTAAATGCTGATCCCCCACGAGTCTGAGGAACTTTGTGAATTCAGTTTACTATGCCTTCTCTGGCTCGATCGATATTGAATATCCAGTTGGGACTCGCACCTTTTCTTTAATACTTTAGCGAGGTTCGGAACTACAAGTGCATTACACTTGCAGTCCTTCCTTGATTTCTCTATTCTCCCGGACTCTCTGAGTCCCTCTTTTGTTTCGCCTAATAGACGCGCTGAGTTTAGCAGCGTCCATTTAATTGCTCGGAGAGCACCCGACCCGGTTGCTCCCGGGCGGCTGTCTCTGAGGGTAGGTCCGAACATAGGACCATTGACGGATTAAGTAAGTACTTGTCCCTGACGTTCAAGTTAGAACGTCGGGACTTCTCTGCTATTCGGGATTTTTCTTTTGACAATAACACCCATTTGGCGGCACGATAAACACATCGATATTAGTTATCGCTTGAGCCACGAGCTATCAGCCCACCGATCTTTTGTACATTCAGCCATGACCAATTAGATGTACAGTAACGTGCAGTTCCGCTTGTAATTTGTGGGGGCATTTTGAACTTGACATATTGTGCCTTAATATGCTTGACATTTACAGCATTTTGACTACACGTTTGGGTACACACCTATAAAAACATGTTTCTAATCACCAACGATGTCTTTTGCAGTACCATTTAGGAATTGTATTAACCCGAGACATTATACCATATTTATTTGGGTGCACATTTGGCAAATCATTACGCTAATCACCAATGATGTTTTTTACGGCACTATTTAACTATTTTAATAATCCCAGATACTCTACAACATTAATTAGGTATTTCCCAACTGTTGGATAGTTATCTGTTATCCATTTTTTCACTTGTACCACAGAGTTATTTCCTCTCTTTATTTCTTCACCTTTATTTATAACTAGTGTCATCATGAGTCCTAGAGACGCCTTACCTATGGAACCTGTTCTCGAGTAGGGGGTGGTAAGCATTTTCCCTATGTGACGTCCCATTCATTGTTACTGACCAGAGTTTGGTTGTGCCATTTCTCATCAGAACTTTTGAGATATATTTTAATAGCGATATGTGTTTCACATTCTTTTGGCATTCTTTGTTTTTGTCTTTCAGGGTACCTGTATTACCAGTCAACTTAAGTAAGTGACCGGTGTCTATATATTTCTAAAGAGGTTTGTTTACCTAGTTATGTAGGTCCTGATGAAGCGTCAGTGGATCTGTATGGACCAATAGACGCGAAACATGTCGACCATAACAAAGAGGTGCCGTGTAATTTTTAGGACTCTCTAAGTACATTTACTTTTCAAAGGTGTATGAGCATAATCCTCGATCTGACTTTCAACATTGCTTTTAACCTTGGTCTTCATCCTTGTCACATTTGACTGATTAAATGATGAAGTTAATGGATGAATAACCAATTTTAAACCTTTTTTCCTCTTTTTTGTTTTGGGTGGTGACCTAAGGCACCCTCAGTTTGCACTATTGAATTTTCTAGTCACTATCTCAAAATTCGGCTGAGAGCCCCCACTTCGGGGTGCCCACTAGGCATTGCAGCGCCGGCCTAGTGAGGAGCTATTCCCGATGATGATGCTAGCCATCCAGAGTGATGCTTGAGGGCTCTTGCTCCTGAGATTACAGGTCTCCCCTGTTTTCGTCTTCCTTCTCTCTATTTTTGGAACAGTGTACCTTTATATAGTCACATAGGTTTGGGGTCCATTCGTGGTTCGCATTCCACTTCTAGAGTATATGGTTTGTGTTGCCCCTATCCCTATGTGCCCCCATTGCATTCTATTATGACCATACATTGTTTGCACTGTTTTCTATTGCTATTACTGCATATTTTGGTATTGTGTACATTTATCTTGTGCATATTTGCTATCCTCATACTGAGGGTACTCACTGAGATACTTTGGCATATTGTCATAAAAATAAAGTACATTTATTTTTAGTATATCTGTGTATTGTGTTTTCTTATGATATTGTGCATATGACACTAGTGGTACTGTAGGAGCTTCACTCGTCTCCTAGTTCAGCCTAAGCTGCTCTGCTAAGCTACCTTTTCTATCAGCCTAAGCTGCTAGACACCCCTCTACACTAATAAGGGATACCTGGACCTGGTGCAAGGTGTAAGTACCCCTTGGTACCCACTACAAGCCAGGCCAGCCTCCTACATATAGTACACATGTACAACAACTATTTCACTTCCTTGAAGAAAACAACATACTAGACACCTCCCAATCTGGATTCTGCAAGAACCATAGTACTGAGACGGCCCTCATCGCCTGCAGAGATGACATCAGTACCAGAGTGGACAAGGGTGAGACCGTCGCCCTCATCCTCCTAGACCTCTCTGCATCTTTTGATCCTGTATGCCACCAAACCCTTCGCGCACGCCTGTTCGATGCCAGAATTCACCACAAGGCCCTGGACTGGCTCACCTCCTTCCTCTCCGAAAGAACCCAAAGAGTTTGCCTCCCTCCTTTCCAGTCTACAGCCACCAAGATCATCTGTGGGGTCCCCCAAGGATCTTCCCTCAGCCCCACCCTCTTCAACATCTAAATGGCTCCTCTCGCCAACATCCTCCGCCCCCACGGCATCACCATCATTTCTTACGCTGACGACACCAAGCTCATCATCTCCCTCACCAAGAACCCAGCCACCACCAAGATTAACCTGCACGCCGGACTCCTCTGCACCGCCAAATGGATGACAACAAGCCACCTCAAATTGAACTCAAACAAAACAGAGATCATCATCTTCGGCCCCAACAAGACAGCATGGAACGACTTCTGGTGGCCCACCACCCTCGGACCACCCCCAGCACCCACCACCCCACGCACTCAACCTTGGCATCATACTGGACTCTTCCCTCTCCTTGGCCCAGCAAATCAATGCCATATCATCCTCCTGCTTCAACACCCTTCGCATGCTACGTAAGACTTTCAAATGGATGCCCCTAGAAACAAGAAGAACAGTCACCCACACCCTCATCAGCAGCAGACTGGACTACGGCAATGCCCTCTGTGCTGGGACCACAGCCAAACTTCAAAGAAAACTCCAGCGAATCCAGAGCGCAGCCGCACGACTCATCCTCAACCTCCCTCGTCACGAACACATATCCACCCACCGCAGATCCCTACACTGGTTGCCCATCAACAAAAGGATCATTTTCAAAGTCCTCGTCCACGCTCACAAGGCCATCCACGACACCTGACCGGCCTACCTCAACGAAAGAGTAAACTTCCACATACCTACTCGCCAGCTCCGCTCTGCCGACCTCGCCACAATCCCCCGCATCCAACGCACCACCATCGGTGGCAGATTCTTCTCCCACCTCGCCACCAAGCACTGGAACTCCCTCCCCACCAACCTACGTAAGACTGAAGACCTACTAACATTCAGAAAGCACCTAAAAACATGGTTTTTCGAGCAGTAACTGGCCACTACCCCCTCCTTGCCCCCTCCCCCCTAGTGCCTTGAGATCCTACCAGGTGAGTAGTGCGCTTAAGAAATTATTTGATTGATTGATTGATTTATTGTGTAACCTCCAACTTATCTGGTCTCTGGGACTACTGCCTGCTCTCAAAAAATATTTTTGCTACCATTCACAAAGGCGAAGAGGCTCCCGAGACTTTTTCCTGTTTCCGACTGGCTTACCACCTACTTGAAATAGGTTGTAAACTGCGATTGTTTTGCGACCCCATTGCGGTTGCAAAACAATTGTACATCCCCCTATGACTTGCTATTAGGAAGGGATGCCCTGGCACACTCCTTCATCATAGCAGCTCATAAAACCTATTTTGCAAGTCAGTAATAGCTTACTGACTCACAAAATAGGGTGTGTACATGCCAGAGGACAATTTAGCAGTCTCAACAGCCCGAATATATGTCCACAACCGCTAAAAATGGCCGTACATCGGTCCCCAAGAGCACTGTACCTGGTTCCAGCTTCTTCCTGATTAGGACTAGGGGTCCAATATTGGCTCTAGTGTTTTTTCCTGTGGTTTGGAACCAGGTAGTGTGTGACACTGGGGATAAGTGTTTAGGACAGATAGCAGAGAACACTTTCAATCCAGTTGAGCTCCACGTTGGTATTGTAGGCGAAGCCCCTATGGCGAACTACAGACAAAGGTACTCCTCCCACAACCTTTGCACATATATTTGAGATGATGGACACCCTACATAAAACCATGTCTTTAATTTTAGGGCTATTAGAAAAGACAAGTCTTTTCACTCGTTCTCCTGTTCTTGAACTAGAAAAATGAGGCCTTGAGATACACATATGAATACAGAGATTAATGTTACAGAAGTCACACTTAATCCAGGCATCGACAATGGAAAAGCCTGTAGACCACAAAGGAAGCATTAACAGGAGGAATGAAAAAAGGAACAAGAAATGGTAAAGAAGGCTAATTCTAGCACTTGACAGGGTTGATTTCCACCAAGATCGTAGGGGTGTATTGCACACAACATAACAGTTTGCTTTAAGAGTAGGATGAGGAAGTCCAAGGCCAGATTGGCAAGTGATAGAGATAAAGAATTAGAGTGGACAATTTCTGAATCTTAGGTTGCAAACTAAATTAACAACAAAAGGGAAAGGCTGCTGCTGAATGCTTATTTGAATGGTCTACTGAAGGGGGACATACAAGGAGGGCTGCACAGAAAGGAATTGCTTCAAATCTACCTAAGATGACATAGCTTTAAATAACCAATATTTCCTGCACTGAGAGTTGTGAAGTCCTTATGGCAGGTTTGGGTGACTACCATGTTGTAAAGTGCAATTTAAATTTGGAACTTATACCAATCTGTGAGAAAGATGTGTGCATTGGTGGAATAAGAGGCCAAACCATATCAAAGAAGTTGTTATTGACAAAAGGCATTGCATGCAAAACTGAAAGGGTTGTTGTACGATTTTGTGTTGTTTGTCAAAGGTTCTATGTATGGAAATATGTGTTGTTTGATTTGAAACTTTAATTAACTGAACTGCTAATTGTATCACAATACGAATGGTTAAAAAGTGAAGAAAGCCAAAAAATGTTAGAAGGTACAACAACAAAAACAAAAGAAGCAATAATGTTAAAAAGATGTTTGACTAACCTAATACAAATTCACTGTTTAAACAAGTCCCCACATTTGCAAGAATGTATTGAATGCATTGGGAACAAAAATACAAAAAAAAAGACCAACTTCTCAAAATAAAAAGAGGATGACCCAAAGTCCTTTCTAACAGATGCAATTAAAAAAAATACATTGATGTTTGATATTCGTCACAACAAATTTAGCAAGAAAAGTTATTAAATTCTGATTTCAGAAACAAATTGGAAATTTCTCATTCAATAAAATAAAAAAATCAATAATGATCCAAAATGTGCAACAAATTAAACTAAGAGCTGAAAAATGTCCTCAAACACAGCTCCTGGACTAAATCTAGATGGCAATGATTAAAACAAACCATTTGAAAGCTAATTGTTTAATTTTTCAGTGCTATTGTTTGCCTGTATTGGCTTTACCAAGCCAGAAAAAATCACTGATGATGCCAATTGTGGTGGGTGGGCACCTTGAAGTTTTTATTTTTTTTTAACTTCCAAGATGATGCTGCGTTTCTACATTTCCAAGATGGCCTCTACTTTGCATCTAGAAGCTACATGGTGGCCGTGTAGGAATTACAGAGAATGAAAAGAGCAAAACTGCACCACAAACGTTGGCAAAGCCAACACTTGCAGACAGCTATCTAGGAACATTATTTTGTATTCGTCCAAGATCACTACAACATGGAGTCTATTTGGAAAGTGTCAGCCATCATGCAATAAATGAAATAGCTTTCCAAGTTAACTTACTGCCATTACTGGCTTTACCAGTGCCACCATAATTTCAAATACATTATCAAAAACCAATGGCGGCAGCACCAAGCTGCAGGTAAGGGGAGCAAGAAAGACACCAAGCAGCAGTACCTATTGCCAGAAAAAACAATATGGAGATAGTGTTGGGGGAGGACAGTGAAGTAGTTGGTTTACCCAAGTGACACATCGGGGGTGACTGGGAAGGTAAGGGTGGGGAGAGAAAGAAATGGATGGAGAGATGAAAAGAGAGAAAGCATCATGTTCCTTCTTGTGAGTTCATTCTTGAGTCAATAAGCTTTGTCCACCCCAAACCTCCTTCAGGGTTGTTACTGTGAGGATTTCTCTCTATGTGAGAGGAGGCACCACTGGGCTAGCAATTTTCAGTGATTTCTGGAAGAACGGAACATTGAAAGCATACATTTCTGACTACAATTCACATTTGTTTACTTATTATTAGCAAGCATTTGATAAAGGTTAATAGAGCAATACTTTCGAGTAAATTGCAGTGGAATTTGTGAAACTAGCTTGTTTCGTTAATCTCATCTCACTCTCAACAAAAGACAACATAACTACTGTCAGGAAGAACATGCAGGGTGATCTTACAAGACATAAATATTAGCCTGTAAGTGCTCAAAAAAACTATTCACTTGCCTTTGTTTATATCCCTAGGTCAATTACATAAGTTGATCCTGCTGAGTGCCCTATTGATGCTCCTTAAAGGGTAACATAGATCTTACCATTCCTTATTTTGATGGGATAAAGTATTCCTTTGTGAAACAAAATCTCTCCAATGTAATATTTAAAAAATCACAATTGACATCTTAGGTAAGCTTTAGTGACAAAGAACTGCGCTTGTAACATAGCAAGCATGGTTGCCAAAGAGCAAAAAATCTCTTGATACAATAAGCAAAATGGGATTAAAATTAAAGGAGGAAAATATTCCTGACTGTTTCAAATGTGGAGCTCTACAGTTATAGGCAGAGAGACCTTTCACAAAGTAAAAAAGAAGAGGTACTGGTAGAAACTTTGATATGTTAGGCAGATACATTTGTACACACTTGAATAAAATAATTAGAAAAAACATTGTCACACACTCACCTGGTTCCAACCACAGTGACGATAATGGACTTCCATTCCCAGCTGGGGCAGCTTTGTGAAACAAGTAACAACTGTCTGGTTCCAAAAACTGTCCCCAGAGGGGAAATGGGGATAGGATAGAACGACAAAAACTGATCTTGCTGAGGGAACTGCTCAGCTGCTCAGCTGTCTCCTGCACTGCCTAGTAGGATCGGAACTCCCCAGACCTTGTATCCTCAATGCAGGTGTAAAACACTAAAAACAACAAGAGGCAATGTTACCCAGAGATTTTCAACTCAATACGACCTATTAATTGTTTACACTGTTTGTACATTTAGAGACTTCATTATAAATATTGCATGAGAGGCAACAGAAACCAATTCAAGAATAAATTGGAGATTCTTTGGCACTTCAGAACATACAGAATTCTGATTCCAACTAGAAAACAACTTGAAACTCTAGATGTTTCTTCCAAAATGTTCGATACAACTTATCAAAAAAAGACAACAACAAGCTTTCAGTTAAGACGTGATCTTTGCAGGTGCACAATAGAGCAAATGTGCATAGCAACAGAACAGGAGGGTCAATGGTTCAGGCTTCCTGCGGGAGGGAAATCATGGATTGCTCAAGACTAGAAGGAACAATAAGGAAAGCATGACTTGGAATGCTCAGGGCAGGGAGGTGCCACAAGGGAAGGGTGACATGAGCAAGGCGAGTAAAAAACCACAGCATATAGGGCACAACATGGAGTCATGACAATCCTCCCTAGGCAAGGAATTACCTCCCAGGTGTGATTTATCACTGTTTTGGGCACGAAATGAATGAACCAGGCAAGGGGCATGAATATTACTGACTGGTTAACAAGAATTTTCCTCAGGATCATAACCTTTCTATGCATTTAGGTAAAACAAACGACCCTTAACACGTTGTGAATCATGAATTCTTTGGGGCATATTTATACTCCGTTTGCGCTGAATGTGCGTCCAAAATTTTGACGCACTTTCAGCGCAAACGTTGCCCCATATTTAAACCCTGACGCCCGATCCGGCGCACCAGGAAAATGGCGCTATGTGCGCCAGTTTTTGGAAGCGGCACCCCGCCCTGCGTTAATGACATGCAGGGTAGGCGTTCCCGTCCAAAAACAGACGCACATAGCGGTGCGTGGTATTTATGCTTCAGGGCAAAAATCACTCCTGCGCGGCAGGCGGCGCAAAAAAATGGCGCAAAGCACGAATATCGTGAAATTTTAACGCCTGGGTCAGGGCAGGCGTTAAAATGGGGCAAACACACCTGTACTTAATTAGAACACACAGAACAAACAACAGAGCAGCAGAGCAGCAGAGCAGCAACAGGGAGACATGGAGGTGATTTTTCTTCAACGTGCACGTAGACGCAGAGCCCTGCAGCAACAACAGCAGCCACAACAACAACAGCAGGGACCCCAAAGACAGCGCAGAAGGCAGGAGAGGATATTCCGCCCAAGAACAACCCTGCATGGCCTCAGGGAACGAGACATCATACAGAGGTACCGGTTGAACTGGCAGGCCATTCAGCAGCTGCTGACGAATATTGAACAGCAATTGGTCCCCACTTTAGTGACTCCACGCACTATCCCAACAGAAACAAAGCTGCTTGCCGTACTTCACATGCTGGCAAGTGGCTCCTTTCAGACAACTGGTGCCCTGGTTGGTGGAATCTCACAACCATCTTTCTCCGCATTCCTGCCTAAAGTACTGGATGCCATCATTGGACTGACACCCCGCCACATCTGCTTCCCTAACACAGTGCAGAAGCAGCAGGAAACTAAACAGGGGTTCTACGCCATCAGTGGCTTTCCGCACGTCCTTGGTGCAATCGACTGCACACACGTACGCCTTGTGCCACCTGCTGCGAGTGAACACCTCTACCGCAACAGGAAGCACACACATTCCATCAACGTGCAGGCCATAGTCGATCACCAAGGACTGATCAGCAACATTGTGGCTAAATATCCTGGGAGTGTACATGACGCATTCATCTTCCGTCACTGCACCATCAACCAACACTTCCAGGATGGACGGTATGGCAATGGACTACTTGTTGGTAAGGACAAAAATCTACTTATATACTCACTGCACAGAAACCCTCTAGGATAAACAACCCATACACCACAATAGCAACACCTAGACAGGAACACACTGAGGTACTCACATCACTAGCCATGTTTCACAAGTCACCATTGAACCTCTCACACATTGGAATTTACTCCACAGCTTAGTGTGAAGACATTCATGACTGTGGTTGCCTAAATGTCACCTTGCAAATTGGAAGTCTCACAATAACCTGTACACTAATACAATGCATAACTTTTAAGGGGTGGGATGGCCTGGGTATGTTCAATTGAACGTTTCTAATACCCTTTCATGTTTCAACTCTGCATGGAACTATCATCACACCCCCAGTGAGGACACACGGATACCTGTGTCACAAGTCACAATGCAAGGGAGGGCACACTGTACTTGAGAAACCGATACATCCTGCTGACAAACAGTTAGCCAACAAACACTTGCTCAGCCAAGGAAAAAAAACAATGCCAAAGTTTCCACCAACAACCATAGGTTGTCACATTAGTACACAAAATAGTCACAGACAACACAACACAACTACTTCCATCAAAGATACGTACAACAGTGCCTCCTACATCTAATTGATACCATTCTGTGTTTCTCTTTCAGCTGATCAGGGGTATGGCATCCAGCCTTGGCTAATGACACCATATGGGAACCCAAATACTGCTGCTGAGCGGGCATACAATGACGCCCACAAGAGGACACGCAGCATTGTGGAGCGGACCTTTGGGATCCTAAAGTCAAGGTTCCGCTGCCTTGACATCACTGGCGGAAGCCTACTATACTCCCCAGAGATGGTCTGCAAGATCATATGCACTTGTGCCATATTACACAATATTTGTGTAAAAAGGAACATTCACCTCCTTGAACCGGACCCAGAAATGCCTGAGGATGATGATGAGGAGGATGCTGGCCTGCAACAGGAGGGGGAACAACATAACACCGCAGCAGGAGTGTGTAGGCGCCAACAGCTTGTGAACAATTTTTTTACTTAAGTTATTATAATCACTTGTATTCCACACTTGTAAATAAACACAGATAACAAACACCACATCATGCTTTGGCCTATTAATTTCTGACCACCTTTAGTTTGAAATAGCTGAAGATGAATGTCGTCTCATTGATCAAGAATGCCATTAAAATTCATCACACCAAAAATAAACATCACAACTGTATGCACAGAGGGTAGGATGTGACATGATACATTATCATACACAGAGCCCAACAAGAGTACAAATGTGACAATTACACATGCCGGATCCAAACAACTGAAACAGTCTCTCATCCAGCCCAAAATTGGAGATCATTCGAAAGTCACATTACACGTGTTCAGAGACTGGGTGGGACCATCCATGTGTACGTGACCATGTCATCAATGGCTACTCTCAAGTGTGTGATATGAGCAATACACAATAGCTACAACATCAGCTGCCACTAACTCAGGAGGAGACCTTGAAGTTACAGTGACAACATACACCCAGACAGGTGATAGTGGATCCACATTCCAACACACATGTACACATATGTCATACAATCAATCTAATATTTGAAAGTAGACCATCACAGTTGTGTCCCAGTCTGAACCTAGCAGGAAGATTGTAACATGACACTAAACCAGTTTATGCAGAAAGGGACACAGACAACCAAAATATTCTTCTCATTATCACATCGGGAACGCTGAGAGTCTTGCAAACATAGTCATAGTAAAATGGTATGCAAGTTTGCTCCAATTCATCATTACTGCAAACGTCAAATGGGCTAATGAGAGAATGAATGGTCAACAGTCATTCATACCATATGGCCTTACATTAGCCCGCTGCTGCAGGTTTGCCATGATATAATAAATATACTCCATGGATACAGTAGCTATTCTGGATGGTCAAATCCTAGGGTGCTGGTGGCCTAAGTCCACCTCTACCGCCCCCAAAACATACAAGAATCATGTACTTGTGAACCACACACATGCATAAGGCACATCTGTGGCCTCCATGTCACAAGTCCAACACAAATCTGAAACACAAAATCATAATGGGACATGCTCAGCCCCATAAAAACTGAAAGTGACTCTCCCACTCCCTGTTAGGACTCCAGATAAAAGCATCACCATCATAAATGTGGACACATTTTGGAGACGGAATACATAATGGTATCCCATCCATCATTTCAAAATAGCCATCAGCAATTACACCAAATATGTCGTCAAATATGGTCAATACATTAGTTAACGTATCCCAAACATTACAGTGTGAATGCCTTCTATACATAAAACAACGGACATGTGTCATATACAAACACATATGTGTATCACATCGCACCGTTTGACCATGACAAATCCCCTTTCCAAAGCTAAAAACATGAAGACATAAGGAAAAATTTGCTCCATATTCGACGCATACAGCATGGCCGTCATAATTTGTTCACGTACATGTGTGCACACAATGCAGAGTCAAATACAAATGTATCCAAAAGTGTCTTAATATTTTGCCTTCAAAGTATAATTTACATCCACAATATTTTTGACTCTGCATCATGTGCACTACTGTACGTGTAAAAAAAATGACGCCCATGCTGTATGCGTGGTAAAATTGACGCTACATGGACAATATGTTGGTCATCTCATGTACATTATAAAATATTAATATTCATATCATATTTTTTCACTCTGCATCATGTGCACTACTGTACGTGTAAAAAAAATAACGCCCATGCTGTATGCGTGGTAAAATTGACGCTACATGGACAATATGTTGGTCATCTCATGTACATTATAAAATATTAATATTCATATCATATTTTTTCACTCCGCATCATGTGCACTACTGTACGTGTAAAAAAAATGACGCCAGGCCTGTATGTGTGGTAAAATTGACGCTACATGGACAATATGTTGGTCATCTCATGTACATTATAAAATATTAATATTCATATCATATTTTTTCACTCCGCATCATGTGCACTACTGTACGTGTAAAAAAAATGACGCCCATGCTGTATGCGTCGTAAAATTGACGCTACATGGACAATATGTTGGTCATCTCATGTACATTATAAAATATTAATATTCATATCATATTTTTTCACTCCGCATCATGTGCACTGTAATGCGTCAAAAAAAATGACACACAACTGTGTATGCGTGAAAATATGACGCAAAACGGGAAAATAAAAACGGCGGCCATTTTCTGCAGGAAGTGATGTAATAGGATATCCTGTTTACAAAATCTGTACTGGGAGTTAACTTTCACTTTCACTTTGCAGTCTCAGATTTATCTAGACTGTGTGGTTGTGTGAAAGGTGTTGTCCTGTGTTTTACTGCTCTTGTGTCCTGTGTGCCTTGTATTTTGTCTTAGTGTCAATCTATTATTGTTGTATAACATTGTCTCAGTCTGTTTAGTGTTATTTTGTCTATACCTGTGATAGTTTGTATTGTCAGTGGGAGTCTGTTGTGGGTAGCATAGTTTGGGGGGTTAGTTGGGCTATTTTTCTCCTTCTTCTTTTTCTTTCACACCTCTACCTTTCCCCATTTCCCACTTTTACTTTCATATTTATTTTGTCCAGCATTAGTCCTCTCAATATGTCAGGTAGGCCTCGCCTGTCCAGGATGGGTGAAGACGAATTGGGGGGGTTCCTATGGCTAGAAAGCCATTTCCTGCCACTAATGCTGGAAGCTGGGGGCCGTGTGATACAGGGGTATCACACGGAGGCGAGGAAAATCCGGTGGGAGAAGGTGCGCCATCACCTGGTCCGGGTCTACGGGAGTATGAGAAATGTACACCAACTCAAGAACCGCTGGGCAGATCTGGTCACTAGGGAACAGGACCTGCTGGACCACCTGGGACTCCGGATTGGTGGCCATGTTGGTGAGTAAAAATCTATTAAATGGGAATGATCGAAATCTGTGTGTGAACATGTGATGATTGTTAGCCAATCTGCAAAATAAGTAGCTGACTGTGTGTAATGCTAGGGAAACCAAGGCCCATGGTTATACACATAAATCCCCATATTTTGCAACACATGTACACGCAATAACAGCATTAAAATCCAACATCTATTTGTATTTTGCTAAGTCGCCCCCTCTCTGCATCACAAAATGTTGCAAATGCTGCGCTGCCAAGGGATCCATATGTGTCCTAATGTGTATTTGTTGCAGAATGTGTATGAAGACCTATGCTACCAGTCCGATGGCTCATTTTTGCAACACATACCAGAAAATTGGAAACACATGATGATGCTATACATGTGTGTTGCCTTCACGTCACATGAAGTTAGTCATGTTGTTCACACATATGTCACATGTGTGTCTGGTTGCTGTGTGTTGAACCTGTCCACATAGCCTGTTTGATTGTGAGTGGTCATGCAGTCCTCATGGAACCAGTTTTGGAATGTCTCTCTGGGATGCACATGCTGAGATGTATGGTTAACATTATTGTTGGGGCATACTAATGGAGGATTAACTTGGACGACACATGACTGTCCTGGCCACTGCATGAGTGTAGTAGGGTGTGACACTGGAGCAGGAGACTCATCCAATGATAATGTTGAATACAAAGTTATCCATGCAGGATGAGCATGTGTCAAAGTCGATCATTACCATGTCATATTCACACAGTGTCATTGTAACAGAAATCATTTGTCCGTTCACCCAGTCTGAGTATAATCTTTGTTTCATGCTTTACAGGTGGACCAGCCCCGTACACCGTGGGAGAGGTGGCCCATTTTGACGACCCCAATACCTACAGTGAGTGTCGCCTGAGTGCTATTTACATTGTTTGGTAATGACGCATGATGGATTACTGTGTGTTAAAGAGAATTCATGATTTGATGTGCTGGCCGTTCATTGGCTTTGTTCTTTTAGTGTGATATCAAATTTGAAGTATGTTTCTGCAAAGCAATACGTAGTCATCTCTCAGATTGAGGGGCTGTAGCCCATTCAATTAGGCCAGCAATTGGGAATGGTATGACTCATTTTTAATACACTGGTCAATGTTAGACTTGGTCAGGGACTTGCCATCAACTGAGTCTGCATATCAGACTCACAATCTCCCAGATAGCTTAGGCACATGGCTTTGATGACAAATGCTTCTTCCTAGTTGAGGATGGACTGTGTACACTGTAGGTTGGATCTTCCGGGGGCATGTACTTCCACAAGGTGAACTCGAAGTGTGTGTGACTTGAGTGCAATGCCCTAGGTGTTCAGTTGAATCATGTGAATGGGTGTACTACCTCCTCTGTGTGTGTTGTTAAACATGCCTCACTAATAGTATGTTATGTTGGGCTAAGTCATACCAGTTTGACATGTGTGGACCTGGGATGTGACAAGGTTGGGCTGACTACAACGTGTTGCTAGCCCTTCATAGGTGTTGTGTGTGAAGGCACATACTTGTTGAACTTTCTGTACACTCCTGGGTGTGCATTGAACATGGGATTGTTGGTTGTTCTTCCCACACCACCCACAAAGACTGGGATCTTACTGTGAAACAGGGTACCTAGGACTGTAGCAACCAGTATGTTACACGTCCTTAACACCTTTTGTGACTTGAGTTAGTACCTTGGGCCAGAGTGAGAAAAATGCCTACACGTTGCAAATGGCATAAATATATGTGTGGGATTTGCAAACGTCTGTTTCCTATTCCAAAATGTATTTGGTGGTCATGTACATATTAGCAAAATGCTTTTCAAAATTGAAATATTAAAGGGTTTTACCAGACCTACTTGCAAATCACAGTGGTAGGCAATCCCATTTGCAACCGAGTACGTGGTTGCAAAGTGAGTAGCTGTTATCATCCACTTGAAGTAGATGGTAACCAACTTGCTGACTGGAAGGGGTCCTCATTGTAAAGCTTCACCTTTGTGAGTGGACTAAAATAATCCAGCGCAAAACAGCCAGTGGTCTAAGGGACCAATAATTACCGTGAAAATTTCCAAGTTGAATTGTTGTGATTTAAAACTAATTGCAGCTCATTTTCCTTTCCGGTAAACGGCCATACACTTGGGGAAAAATAACTAGCTTATTTTAAAAGCAGTCACGTCTATGGAGTTCTGCTGGTCCCAGCAGGCCTCCATCCCCGTGAGTGCCCATGTTGCTAAGGTGGGGCAACTTGGAACCCACATCATTGATGTCCATGAGGTGGGTTTTAGGGACCCCATAGCGACTCGCAGACGGTGTCAGAGACACCGTTCTGCTTTGCAAATTGCTAGTTGATTTTTCTAAATTCCTACATCTGACCCCTAGTGTGGACATATGATTCTGGGCCAGGGGTTCAATCTTAGCACACAACTAATTCCAAATGCCATTGAGTGAGGAGTGTGAGTGTTATCACATAGAATGACATATGTACTGAAGTCAGTATGCGGAAGAGCTGGTGCCATAATGTCAAATGCCTTAGGTATGATTTGGATGAGTAGTTTCGGGTGATGTCATCCATCATGTAGAGACATGGATATGCTATGTGTGATATGACCTTAGGTATGCATGATTCACATGTACTTCCTCTGAGCCTTTCCGTGAACTATGTTGTAACAATTGCTGCAAACAATACATTTCTAGTAATGGACAAATGACCCATTGTGGTATTCAACCCACTGTAAATTCAATGCTCAATATTTCCCTTTTCTCTTCACAGCTGCAAACCTGAGTGCCGCAGAGCGCAACAATTTTGAGCGCCGTGCAGTGAGGTACAGGCATATCCTGCAGGTGCAGTGTGGGTATCGGAGGATGGCCCGCAGATATCATTCGGATCGGGCCTCCGGGGCGTGGTATGCCACACCACAGGCTCCCCCAACGGTGCCACCTACAACCACCGCCACTACAACCACCAGGTCTGCCCAAGGGGACCCAGCGACGGACCAGGCATCTTCATCAAGACCTGGACCCAGCCGTGTGTTGGGAGCAGGGCTGTCCCGTGGCCACTCCACTCCAGCACCAACATCCACCTCCACCGGCACGCAGACCACCACTGACCCTCCTATTGACCCTGCAGCCTTCCAGGCATTGTCTAGAAAATTGGACAGGTTAATTGGCAAGGTGAACAACCTGACGGAGGACATGGCTGAGGTGAAGAAGAAGGTGCGCTCCATCCGGCGCACACTTCAGAGGGCAAATCTTTAGTCATTTTGCCCTCCTGAACTTTTACCCCTCCCCTCTCACCTCTTTCCTTTTTCATACTGTTAGTTGGGTTTGGGGGGTTAGTTATAGGATAAGTATAGGAAATTAGCTTAGTTAGTGTTAGGTAAGAGGGTGGGGGGTCCTTATTCTTTCTATCTAATATTTTTGTGTGGGTGGGTGGGTGGGGGGCAATGTTGGGATTCCTGTTTAATTAAAAAAAAAAATATATATATATACAAAAAAATATATGTTTGTTTAGGATAGTATAGTATGTGTGTAGGTTAGTAAGTGTTGTCCTGCATGTGTCTTGTCTCTTAATGGTGGGTGGGGGGTTGATGTTTAGATCGTTTCGTTACATGTGTAGAGTAAGTTTAGCTTAGGTTAGTTAGGGACAGTTGTGGGTTAGTAGTAGTCAGGTTAGATTAGTGTAGATTACCTTTCCCTTAGTTGCCTCTTTTATTACTACTTTTAATTAAAAAATGTGTTAACCCTTTAACTGATGCGTTAGGTGCTACATTTTCATGGCCTTGACATCAGTGTAGCAGAAAGTTTAAGTATGACATTTGTGTTCCATGCTCGCTATCCCCAGGCTTATGAGGTTTAACATGCCAGCTACCCGTGTGCTGACTTGGTAAGTATCCACCATGTTGGAGAGCCACCATTGGTAGTGTGCATTGATCATCAAGGTTTGGGGTTGGTATGTATCCTACTTCACAAAGAGTGCTTCCAGACTTGTTATTGTAGGTAAATAGATAGGTCGGACAGCATTGTGAAGTTCAGGGAGAGCTTAATAGATGATGATTTGTTCACACTCTTGTCTTGTTGCTGTCATTGCTGACCTACATCATGTGTGTACTGATTCAGCATTAATTTCCTTCATGGAAGTATACGCCGTAAGGGTGATTGATGCTGTGTAATTTTTTTATCATTCCTTTCATTCTACAGCATAATTTCAAATTTTAGTATTGCATGGTGCCTACATTTCTCAGCCACCATTAGTTGTGTAGAATAGCTATAGATGGTGCATCATTCTGTCCAACACAGCATGATTGTGTGTGCTTAGTCCCTTCATCAGTTATTTTCCTCAGTATAGTAAAGCTATGATGCAATCCTGGCCACTGCACAGATGTTTCAGTATACATGAAATCAGGACAGTAGTATAGAGAATCGACATGGTTGCCACACAGCCACTTTGGAGTTATCTACGGCACAGTTGAATTTTGAAATGACACAGAGACACAATAGGTGTGCAAGTGATATTTATTTATAGGTGGTGTAGTGCAAAATGTCCATTCACCATGTTTGCTGACTCCTTTCTGGTGCATTATTACATGGTGATCCTACAGAAGGGGTGTGGATGATGCTCCTGACATGCTGGGGTGATGTCACAGACAGTGCAGAGGAACATGAAATGCCAATTGGTAGGAGAGAAACATTCACTGGCAAGGTGGACAAGTGATACAGTGGATTGCCGAACAGTCATTGAGGTTAGTTGTAGTGAGACTGGCATGTGTCAAAACGTAGGACCTTGGTCAGATTAGGGCATGGTGCAGGGACTAGGGCTTCCGGGTACTCTTGCGTGTGAATGTTATCTGTTCTATGTCTTCTTCTTCTGATGTGTGTGTTGCCTGGTGTGTCCTTGTTGTTGTTGGTTGTGAAGGGGCAACACACACCTCAGTGTTAGAAGACATGGAGGCAGACATCCCGGGGGCTGATCCCTGTTGAGTAAGGAAGGGCAGTACTGCAGCAAGGAGGGCCTGCTGGTTTTTCAGAATGGCAGCCACATCCCGATGGTAGGCAGCCAGGTCGGCCCTGAGGGGTTCTATGTTGCATTCGTGCACACGTTGAGTGGCTTGCAGTTGGAGTTGTTGTGTCAACTGGATGACAGCTGTGCCAATTTCCTTCAGTGTTTTTGAAATGTCCTCCAAGAGCAAAGTTCTGGCTTGCATTGCAGCTGCCTGATCAGCAGTTGACAACATGCACGAACGCACCCCCTCAAGGCTGGCTGCCATATTTTGCATCCCCACCCGCACCTCCTTTGCCAGCTCCCGCTGGACCCCAACGACAGTTCTTTCGAAGCTGGTGCCAGTGTCGTCAGAGTCCTCAGCTGTGTTGGAGCTGGCAGGTCTTACAATTGGGGTGGCGGGTGGTTCTACTGTGGTGGCTGCTTCTTCTGTGCTCCTCCTTGTGACTGAAGGTGGGGTTTGGAGGCTTTCAAGGACCATGTCAAGGGTCTCTTGTGGGAGGTTGATGGTCTCGTCATCCATGTCATCAGGGAACTCATGGACAGGCAGATCAGCAGGAGATCCGTGTTCCTCTGCAATGAAACAGGGTACAATTAGTGTGTCTGTGTTGTGACAATTTTGCAGTAAGATACAAGCCTTTGGATGCCTTAACATTGTACTCTGTGTTTGTCTAGGTATCTGCTGTCCGTCATAGGGCATTGTTGTAGGCCTATGGCCCACCTGTGTGTCACATGTTTGATATGGAGCTATCAGACATGTCTGCCTGATCGCCTCTAGCTGTTGCTTTGTAATTATTTAGGAATAGGCGTTTTTTTCTCCTACTCCTCACTCGGTGTTTCACTATTGTTATGGAGGGACATTTTGTAGGGTGGGCTCTCATTATCCAACATGTGAGTCTTGGCTTTCTAGGCAGCAGGATAGCTAATGGTGTGGGGGACTAAGTTTGACCCACTTGTAAATAACTCTGTCACCCAGATATTCAATTTAGCTAAGACTAACTAGCAGTGCCTCTGGTCTCCCACATCAAAGGAATGTTTACACATCCGAGCGCATGACATCTTTGGAACTTCTCAGGGAAGTGGTGGTCACTCAGGTCCTACACATTTCTATCTTTTCCGGTATGTTCCCATACACAAATGACAAAGACAGTATTAGTTTGATATGAAGTTTCATTGTACAACTGACTTGTAGGAATTTATGTGTGAGCCCCAATTACACAAACAATACACACTGTTAGAATTGAAATAGTCCGCAGGAGAGTAATACATTCGTACACAGCTTTCATGGTGCCTAACAGTTTCTACTCTCCCTCTGCATGTTCTATGTATAGCACAGCATGTTAAGTTTGGAGGTTGCCTGTCAGAATCACAGGGGAGACATCATCCCTCATATCAGAGGAATGGGCTGGGATCTGGTTGTGCATCAGCAGCAAGGCAGGCAGCATCTAGTTGTGATTTTCTGTTTGGAAACTCCCCCATGCGTGTCTTGGGACAAGGAAGTGAATGTAAAAGACATATGTCATGGTGATGACAAAGTTTCCCTACGCAGGAATGCCAAACCTTAACCCCTACCACATCTATCAGCAACGTACCAGACGGTATCCTTGACTGGGGCACAGAGTGAATATGTTCTGGCAAACTCCAGTGCAGAAGTAGGCAAAACAGTGTGATTTGACTAATTAAAAACACCCTAGGACTGACTATTTGCTACATTAACTGATAGGAAGGGCAATGAGAATCATTTAGTGCAAATTGCTCTGAGGCACTTAGATGTGAGCAAATGAGTATAAGTACAATCAGGGTAAGATGCACAAAGGCCTAAAGCCTGAAGCTAATGCGCAAAGTATACGTTACACTTACAACACTACACTTTGACTGACTGTGGGTGTTGTGACTGCCCTGGCAGCACACTTGCCTCTCAGGCCCTGCCCCATACACTTTTTATTCTCATTGCATGATCTGTACATGTCACGTGGCATTACCTATGCATGTCAATGTTAGGATGTGGTATGGATGTAAACATTCTTGATGTTTTGAGATGATGTTGGGTGATGTGTATTTAATTGGATTGGCCTGTTTATCGTATGAATGTCCTATTTGTTTGTCCGACTTTGCAGGTGTGTTTCAGTGACCAGTTGCCTGTGTCCCCTCCTCCATGTTGTTGTCTGAGCAGTATGACATTAGTGATGTAGCCTTGTTAGCCAGGCACGTGAGGGACCCTGACGTATGCAGCATGTGTGTATCGTTAGTGCTGTGTGGCTCCTATTGCTGTTTACTTAGGCTTATGTATGTGTCAGTTATGGACATTCGGCATTTGAGTGTACTGGTACCTTTGTCTTATTTCTAGGAGTAATTGCAGATGTCATCCTCACCCCCTAATTTAGGTATGTATGTTCCAGGGTAGGGTTCCTGCCATTTGGTACTATAGCTGCACAGAGATGAGAGGTGTTATTGTCAACTGTGGTTGCAGTTAAGTTACAGTTGTTGTATTTGCTACTGCATTACAGGTAGGGACCTAGTTGATGGGGAATAGATTTTGCAATACAAGTGCCTGGATGTGGATTTGAGGTAGTGTCCTTCCCACCTGTCACTGCTTTCCCTTGGCTCTCTTGTTGTACTTACAGGATGTCCCCGTGGGACTGTTGTTGTTGCTGTATTTTGTCGTGCCCCAGCTTCGGTCAGTACTGGGCATGCCCCCCTGCCGTGCCCCTTTCCCCATGCCACTTCATATATGTGCTGACTTACATGCATTGTGTAGTAGGTATCCCCCCCCTGCTTACAGTCCCCATTATTGTATTATGATTCCCCATGCGACTTACCCTGCATGTGCGTAGTGTCGTGGTAGTCTGCGCTGTCCAGTCCTTGGATCCCTGTGACGATCTCCTCCGGGATGATGGCTGCGACCATCTCCTCCATGTGGTCCAGGGCCTCCTGTTGTGCTGGACTCCCCCCTCCAGTCTGCATTGCTGCCTTCCTGTTCCTGGCCATTTTCTCTTTGGTCCTACGTTTGCAGTCATGCCAGCGTTTCTTACACTCGGTGACTGTCCGGCGTTCTTCAGCCACACTGTTAATCTTGTCCACAATTTGTTTCCAGATGGCCTCTCTCCTACTGAGTGGCAATTTGGAGGTGATGAAAAGTTGGTGCTGGTTTTCCGTCACCTCTTTCACCAGGATTTCCTGCTCCTCTGCACTGAAGCGACACTTTCTTTTTTTTTTAAAAAGGTCCTGGTTCCTGTATGCTTCCTCCTGGCTGGTTCCTGGTCTGCTCTCATCCTCCTGGGGTCTGTTGGGGCATCTAGGATCCATTTTGGGTCTCCTCTCCTGAAAGGGCAGTTTTCGCGGAAAAAATGTGACGCAATTGCGTGAAAAAAAACGGCGTTTTCACGATTGCGCTGTCGTAAATCGACCCACAGTGATGTGCGTCGCATTTACGTTGGTTTCCTTTACGACAGACCGACGCTGTCTGCGTCACGAAATAATGACTCCCACCTGTTGGTTGCGCCGCCGTACGTCAAAGTATAAATTTGACGCCCGCATGGCGCATCCAAATGGCGTTAGACGGCGCAATTTTTTTTGACGCAAAACTGCATTAGCGCAGTTTTGCGTCAAAAAGTATAAATATGGCCCTTTGTACTTCAAATTCTAGGTGACCATCAAGGGTTACAGCTGAAGGAGGAGGAACATGTTTGGGCATAATATGGTTTGAGGAGGGAAATATGGAGCACAGGGTGAATTGGAAAATCATCTGGCAGCTGGATCTGGATTGCCACAGGATTAAGAACATTTGAAATTGAAAAGGGACCAATAAATTGAGTATGCAATTTGCGAGGACCATTTAGTCATAGGTTTTTTATGGCTAGCCAAACCTGATCTGCGCTTTTTTACTCTGGTGGTGGTCAACTATTTTTATTGGCATTTTTCTCCATGTTCCCTTCAGCCTGTTGTAAGTGTTGTAACATTTCTTGTTGAGAGTCATATAGGTGCTTTACAGAGTCGCGTACTGCAGATACACTTTCAGATGTCTTAGTAACATTCATAGATTAGTGCCTGTTACACGGTACAAAGGAGATACCCCAGTGGCAAAATGCTGTAAATTTTAAAATATGCAAACTCTAAAAAAGGTATACATGGACTGCCCCTCTTTAGGAGTTGAGGTTAAACGACATGGCAGTGTCTGTTACAGTAATTGATTTACTCGCTCTGTCTGCCCATCGGTTTGTGGGTGATAATCAGACGAAAGTTGTGCAAAGACTGCACCAAAACTGGGAAATGAGCTGCAGGCCTTTGTCAGAAATAAAGATGGAGGCCAGGCCACATAACCGCAGTACTTACTGCACAAACAGGTTGGAAAGTGTCTTAGCCTTATGTACATTAAGGTAAACAAGTGTGCCGTCTTAGAAAACAGGTCAACAATTACCCAGATAGAATTGTAACTATTGGAGTTGGGCAATTCTTTTATAAAATCCATATTTATAGTATGCCAGGACTGTTGGCATACAGACAAGGTTCTTAGCCGCAGCCGTGGTGTGAGAAGTCTTGTTCTGAGAAAAAATGGGACAAGCCTGGACATAATCATGCACATCTTTGGACAGTGCTGGCCACCAAAACTATCACTGACAATTAGCTAGGGTCTTGTGAACTCCGTGAGACCAGCCAGAGCAGCGTCATGACACCAAGTTGGAGCTTCTTGTCTTAACTCTTTACTGGGAACAAATAAAGTGGTACCATGATCTGGAAGACTATTATGGCCATGATTATCTTTGTCAATTACTCAAGAATCTAAGTCCTGCTGGCTCATGGTTTGTCTAATCCTGTTACAAAATGACTCTTATTCACAAAGACCTACTATGTGTTCAGACGCTATTATGTTTTATGGTGCTTGTTCCTGAGAAATCTGATTCAAATAACCCCACCTGGATAGCAGGTCTGCCTTAGTCTGTTGTGTGCCTGGATGATAGGTAACAATGAAGTTATGTTCAATAAAGAACAACAACCACCTTATGTGTCTAGGGGGTTGATGCTTTCAATGATCGCAAGAGCTAGGGATTCTTATTGTCAGTATAAATTGAAAAAATAATTTAATTGCCAATCGTTTTTATTGGGCAACTGTATAGTTCTGTTCAGCTGATAAAAACTTTTTAGAAAATAATGCTTCTGGATGAATGTGTTCTATGGTGCTGTTGAGCTGAGACAGAATACCTCCTATGGCAACCTGAGAGGCATCAGCCTCTACAAAGTGCGGTAAACTGGAATACAGTTGTCTGAGCACTGGAGCTGTGGTTAATTTCTCTGTGAATAATTTGAATGCATCATTGACCTGCTGGGACAAGGCAAAGGGCACCTTTTTCATAACAGTCTGGTGATTGGGCTTACTATGTTGGAGAAATGGGTGATAAAGTGTCCATAAAAGTTTGCAAATCCCATGAAACTTCGTACCTCTTTGACTGTGATTGGTGCTGGCCAGTCCAGTAGCACCTGCATCTTTTTCTGCTCCAGGGTAACACCTTTTGGGCATAGGAAATATCTCAGAAATTCAACTGATTGATTGTGAAGGCTACATTTGTCTAGTTTAACAAAAGGTCATGTTCTCAAAGTCATTGCAGTACTTTTCTGAAATGCACTATGTGTTCTGTCATGTTTTGGGAATGAATGAGGATGTCATTGATGTACACAAATACACAAAAGTCCAGTAGATCCTGCAAAACCTTGTTTAGAGAATACTGAAATGCTGCAGTGGCATTGTGCAACCCAAGAGGCATGACTGTATACGCAAATAACCCAAATTTGGAACAGAAATCTGTTTTCCACTCATTGTCTTCTTTTTACACAGATAAGGTGGTATTCGCATCACAAATCTAGTTTAATGTACACCATAGACTTCCGAACTTGATCAAACAAGACTTGTATCCGAGGCAATGGAGATCTGTTCTTAGAGGTAACCATATTCAAGGCCTTGCAACCTATGCATGCCCTTAGCTCACAATAGAGGTGGAATGACAGATGAATCTCAGGGCTAGAAACTCATCCAGGTATTTTTCCAGGTATTTTGTCTCCGGTTCCGAGCGAGCGTACATGTGACTGCAAGGAAGCACTGCACCTGTAATTAAATCTATGAGGCAATTATATTCCCTGTGGGTAAGTAATTGCGTAGCCTTTTGTTCATCAAAAATGGATGAAAGTTCTGATATTCTACAGGGATTTGGGTTGTGCATTACTGTGTTAAAATGGGCAAAAAATATGACCAAAATAGGATCATAATCACCAAAGCGTAATCTTGCTTGGCCGTGCCCCAAAGGTGCAATCGCAAATATAGGTGTAAACATCAAGCAAGCCTGTCCTAAACAGCCCAAATAAGAAACAAAAAGCAATTCTCTAAACCCTTACCTCTACACCATATGACAGACCATCTAGCACTCATGAACCTGCTCACCGTAGGAGGATAGACACAGAACAACGAGTACATGCCAAACAAATAGAGGTGACTGGATCAGGTGATGATTACAAGATCACCTGATAGCATGCCAGGGAGTGCCGCAAGAGACAAAGGACTCACAAATGTGAGAAATTCGATAATTGGTCATGCTGGTCAGTTGAACTGTCCTATTTGCTATCATAACCTCACTTGATACAATCACTCCAGCACAGGCCTGGCAGTTACCACACCTGTGGTTACGCATAATTGGTTGCTGTACAATCAAAGGTCTCTGAACCTGCTTCTCCATATTCATGGTGGACGATTTGACAAGAATATACTTCAAGTTGCAATTTCTTTTGAAAGTAAAGACATGTTTAATTAAAGTATCTGTATCTGACTTACTATTAAGGATATGTCACTGTGAATTAATTATGTGCCTAATCCTCTAATTAAGATTTGAAAGTGGTACAAAGCACACCAGTTTGTAATCTGTCATTTTATTTCTATCATGAAACATGGGCCCTCATTAAAAATTCAGCGGTCTTTTTGTAAGACCGCTGAAGCTGCAGGTGCCGAAAGACCACCAGAACTGGTGGTCTTAAGACCGTCCTACTACAACTGATTTTGGAATTCTGCCTGAAATCAGGTGTAATTCCGACACCAGTCATGCAGTGAAAAGGCGGTTCCACCACTGGCACCGCTACGCCAAAAGGATGCAGCACACCGTATTACGACCTGTAGTACGGAGTGGTGGTGTCCTGAAGGCAGGGAGCTGCAGGAAGTGGAAGCACCTGGACCCATCCCCTCCTGGATGACATATGAGGTAAGTGGATTGTCTGACAGAAGAGAGGGGTGTGTGTGTGTGAGTGCGTGTTTGTGGATGTGGTGAGGGGTGTGTGTGAGTGTGAGCAGGACAAGCGGGTATGTATGTGTCAGTGGAAGGGGACAGCGGGTGAGTATGTGTTTGTGGTGCGGGGGGAGGGGTGTGTGAATGTTTGTATGCACTAGAGGGTATGTGTGAATGTATGTATGCACTGGAGGGGGTTGGGGGTGTGAATGTATGTATGCGCTGAAGGAGGAGTGAATGCGTGCATGAGTGCAGTGTTTGTATATGTATGTTGGTGTGAATGGGGTGTATGGCGCGAGTGCATGGGTGAGTGGGGGTTTGTTTGTGTGTGGGAGTATGTGGGTGCATGTGTGCAGGTATGTGGACGTGTGTGTGAGTGTATCCTGGCAACAGGAATGCTGGTGGTCTCCCATGTTGTAAGACCGCTAGTAGTGTTAAGGCATCCACTGTGCCAGGGAACGGCAGAAAAGAGGCAGGACGAGCAGAGTATCAGTGGTTTGGCTTAGGCCAAACTGCCAAACTCATAATTTGGTGGACTTCACCACCGCTGCCACACCACCGCACCACCACCGCTGCCATGGCAGTTTTCAGACCACCAGGGTCGTAGTGAGGGCCATGGTTTCTCCATCATAATACTTTGTTCTTTTCATGGAATCCTTAAACAATCATCTCGGGTACCCAGGATGGAATAATTTGTTGGCCAGAATCTCCGCATTGTAAAGAAACTCTTTCATGTTGGTGCCATTACGGCGTAGACGGAGGAACTGACTAAAAGGTATAACCTGATTTTGGCACCATAGGAGATAACTGTCAAAGTGTAACAATGGATTCCTTGCCGTAGGTTTAGTATATAATGATACTTCAAGATGCCCATCTTGATGTTTAATCTAGATATCCAAGAGTTCTACCTGAGATCGGCTCATATTGCTAGTAAACTTCAAATATGGGTCGCATAAATTAAGCCATAGGCAGAACTCCTCCAGTTGTTCCTCCTCTCCCTTCTGATGAAGAACACATTGTTAACTAATCTGGACCAATTGGTAATATTCTCATAAAAAGGGACAATTTCATCATATATATGCATTTTTTCAAACTTCCCTACATACAGATTGGCCACACTTGGGGCCCGGACCACCCCCATACTGACCCCTTTCGTTTGTAAGTAAATATCCCATCAAATTCAAAGAAGTTGTGATTAAGAACTATTTCTAAACATTTAATCACAAACTACTGTTGGGGACTAGACTCTATCCCCCTGAGTATCCTGCTAATCAAATCCAAGGCTTGTACCTGTGGGACATTCGTGTATAGTGCCTCCAAATCCATGGTAAGTTAAATTTTGTTTTTTGCATTATAAATGATTCCTTCAATCTTGGAAATCAAATCTCCTGTATCCTTCACATATGAAGGTAATTGAGTTACCAATGGTTTGAGGAACACTTTGACATTTTTGGACAAGGGTTCACTGGCTCAGCTGACAGTTGAAACTATAGGGTGCAGAGTGGTATCCTCTGTGTTTTTATGGGTGTTGGAAACCCTATAAATGACTGGTAACCTAGTGTGGGTCTTATTCAGGTATTCAAATTCTCTTTGGCAGATGTAACCATTATGCAAAGCTGCCTGACTGATATCATATATCAATTTCTTAACTTTCACTTTAGGATTCCCTAGTATCTTTTGATAAAATTCTGGAACTCGTAATATAGTTCTGATTTTAATTGATAGTGTCTAGTAACATTATACCTCCCCCTTGTCACAGGGTTTAATTAATTATTGCAATTTTTTAACTGTTGGAGTGCTACATCCTCTTGCCTACTTAGATTGTATGTAGGTTTAGGTGTACATTGTGTCATGTTCTGTATTTTGAGGAAAACAGCTTTCTTAAAGTTTGTCCAAACTAGGAGTAAAAGAAGACAGAAGTTGAAGACTTCATCTGGTATGCTCAAGTTGTGATTGCTTAAAATACTTTTTGAGTCTAATGCATCTAAAGAACACAAACAGGTCTTTAAAGAGCTCAAAGCTATTGAGGATAATGCTAGGTACAAAGGAAAGATCTTTAGACATAAGAGTTTATGTAGAGGAGTCTATCTGTTTTTGACATAAATTGAATATGGGAATGTTATCTAATCTCGCCAATACTGTTGTTGTCATGGTTGCAGAAAATGAGATGTCAAGTCTATAGCTGAGAATCTGGTACTCTGATTGCTCTGGAACCTGGGCTTGTAAATTCACCTTCTGTTCTCTAAAAAGTATGTCCTAGTATTCAGCTATTCTTCTGGATTTCACCTATTTTCTTATGTGTCAAAATGGTGAGAGCTACCATAGTAATATTCTTTTTGTTAGTCCACTTCTGCCTGTCTGTTTATGCTGTAGTAGTACATGTCTGTTTATATTAATTGTCTGAGAGTTAAGGGTACACCCTTTCTTGTGTAAAGAATCTGATATCTTGCTTTATTTTATCAGTTTTTCTCTAATCAGATACTGTTTAAAAGATTCAAACTCAACCTCTGTTTCCTCTAAACTTTTCTTAGCTTCATCCAGAGCAGTTGTATGCTTTAGTTTCTATTCTAACTCATAAATCTCTTTTATAAAAAGAGACACAACCTCCATAGTGGTTTCTATAATAAGCAGCATCCAGTCTCTCGAGCACCTGTTGGAAATCAGGCACCACTTTTCCAGAAATGTGTTTATTTCTATAAAAAGTCCTGGAATGTTCCTAACAAGAGCCAACTTTAGGGTGGTGCGAGCGGTGTGGCCACACCGGGAGATAACCAGGATTGAGGTGGCGCTGTGTTTAGCAATGTCTTACAAAACCTGTAATTTAAAAGCACCTGCTGAAAAGTTCCTTGTGTGTCAAGCCTTCAGGAAGAAGTTAAAATGTAAAGAGACCTCTTGTGATTAATATTCCTGCTAGAGAGAGTGATATGCGTTATGTCTAGTGGCAGCTTTGACTTGCCATAAAGTAGCGCAGATGGTTAATACGCCTGCTGCAAAGAACAAAACTATACTTTATGTGGATAGCTGAGTAGAATACTAAAGCCAGCCTTTAAAAGCGCTTTAAAACAGAGGAATGTCTGTGAAAGGGGGGATATGGAGAGATGAGAGTCACATTTGCCGGGTGATGTGAGTGAATCAGAGGAGGTGGTCATGTGGAGGAAGGGCGCCAAAAAAGACTGTCGCATAGAGCACCACCAGTGCTAAAGCCGGCCCTGTTGCTAACTCTGAATCCGTTGGGAATTACAACGGCTTTAAGGTATTCTAACATAAAATCAGCATGGGCCTTTGTTCTCCTAGCTTTCTTTTTAAGATTTAATAATTTAATCCAATCATCATTGAGATTTCTCAAAAATACAGAGGAAGTAGCCCCTAAACTATTGTGGTCTATGCTTTTAGAAAAGTCTTCATCAGTAAATCCAAATGTTATAGTACTGTCCAAGTAGAAAAAACACAAAGAAACCAAAACCTATAAAATACTTTTACAATACACCCACACCAATTATTAGTATATGTGGTAGTTAGGAGCAATACTGAAAACCTATAGTAAACACAGACACATTGTTAGGACAGATAATACTTACCTGACTTACCTCTAGTTTATTTCAGGGTATACACATGCTTAATAGAAACTGTTAGTGCAAGAACACCACAAACAGAAATTATAAGACACAGCCCGAATGTGAAAGTTACCTCTGTCAATACCTACAAGAAAACTAACAGATCCCTCAAGCAAACTACACCTAGAAAATAGAGGGCCCCCACTTAAATATGGAGAGCAGCCTTAGGGGAATGTACACAACAAATCAAAAACTACTTAACTCCTAAACACTTCACTTGAGTATAAATATAACTCATAGAGGATATAAATTTACATGAGGAAATGGAGCCAAAATTCACACAAAATATATATCAAAATATAGTTTTTATTCCATCATTCATATTTTTCCATTGATTTTCATATGAAAACGATGTGCAAGGAACAATTACAATGAATCAACACAATACAATGCAATGCAAATTATTTACTTATCACTGAACCCGCCTCCAGTGGGTGTCTCGCACAGATGGACTGATTCATCCACAAATCATTATGAATGACTACATTCAGCCCAAACATCTCATCATCCCAATTAATCTGCACTCAACCAAAGTAAAATAGTTTTCTCATACTATAACATGGGACTGCAACTGTATATGCTAAATAGCATGTCTGTATATTCAAAATCCGTTGCATGTTGTAGTGTTAAACTCTAAACATTTATCAAATCTGATATACAGTTCTAAAAAAAAACATAGAAATCAGTCCAAATATAAATTATATTTTTGTAGTTCCATATATGACAACTTGCAGTCCAATGTTCAGCGCTAACACGCGTTTCCATGAGTACCGCACTATGGGGGAGCCACCTTCCTCAGGGCATAACAATTCAAACAATTGGGGCCACATGTACAAAGCATTTTTCTATTCACAAATGGGCCGATTCGCAATTTGGGTTTTGTGATTTGGTATTAGGAAGGGGCGTGTTCAGAGCGTCCCATCCTAATACCGAATCTAAATGGTATGTATGATTGTTTTGTGACTGTGAATGCAGTCGCAAAACAATTGCAGTTAACACCAATTTCAAACTTGTGCTAACCCATTCGCTGCGTTAAAAATAAAAGATTGCTTTAATTAAAAGCAATCACAGACATGGTGGTTTGTTAACACCAGCAGGCCACCATCCGTGTGATTTTTGCGATTCCCGGTGGGTTGTAAATTATGACCTACTTCAGTAATATTAATGAGGCAGGTCCATTTGCGACCCACCGGGAATCACAAAATAAACTCAATGGAGTTTCTTACATTTGGCATTGCAATTCCCTAATTGTGATTTGCATCGAACAGCAATTAGGGAATCACAATTCCAAATATTTGTGCATGTGGCCCCTAGTGAGAAACCCAAGGCTGGTTCTACAAAACACAAAGAATAAACAATGTTGCTCCAAATCCTCATGAGACATTAAAACAAATACGTATACCTTAAAGCGTTATTGACAAGTTAAAGCAAGCTGCATCTAAAAGTTAAAGATACCAACACCATGTGAATATTTGATTATGTGGTTGTCAGATACTCCCTACACATGCTACATCCACAAGTGTCTAATATAACACCACAGGAAATGTGTCACCAAAAGGTGAGAAAGTGCTGTTACGTGCATCAGACTACAAATAATGTAAATCACGTATCACAAAATCAGCAAACAAACTGAGGCCTACCCCAGTCTCCAAAGAAGTTCATCAAGATTCACATAGGATACATGATTCTACGCACTATGGAAGACATATTAGTCTGATGAAATACAGATAAGTATCAAGAAGGAATGCAAAGAGCCCAGATACCATAAGAAGGCACCACCAACCTTTACCCCCAACTGCAGATGAGATCAACAAAGATGAAGAACTACTCCTCGGTAACTTGTAGTATGTTGTCTAGAGTAGACATAAAGATGTAAGATCAACAACAAGACGTATATGGGGGGAAATAGTCTACGATGGCTGTAGGGGAAACCTGGCAGGTGGCTGAGGAGTGCGGCCGTGAGCTCTTCTGTTTTCTGGACAGCGGAAGCTTATCAAGAATATGCCTGTTTTTTTTAAACATATTTTCTTTTAAAGAATAGGCACTAACATGGGAGCTATGTGGATCCTTTTTGGGAGCATATGTTTTTGAAGCCTGAGAGTGGAGCTGGCTTAGGTCATGGTGGCGAGATGGAGGGAAGTCAGCAGGAAAGGTGCATGTTATGTGCTGACTTGGGGACGGAGACTGCTTGGAGCGTGCGTTGCGGAAGACGCTGGTCATTTCATTGCAGCCCCCGTGGAGTGGCCGGTGCAAGAGGTGTTCTTCCCCCGGAGGGAAAGTTTTTGGGGAGCCGGGGGTCGGGAGTGTCAAGACTGCAGAAGAATTGTTGTTTATGACACCGGTCAGATGTCGTTCCTGTATAGGCCCCAAAGGCCCCAAGGCAGCCTCAAATTTACCTGTAGATAATCTACACAAAGGTAAGACCGGTTCTCTGGAAGGGGATCTTGGTGCTCCCCTCACGGTAATCCCCATTAATAAAATAGGGGGGAAGCTGTTCAAAGAAGGTTAGAAAGGGGATAGAAAGAGCGAGGTGTTGGCTAATAACTAGTGCGTTGGAGATTGGTAATTTCCCAGAGAACCAGCAGCACAATATAAAACTAAAAAAGAAATTGCCTTGTAAAGTGGTGCCTTCCCAAATGCAAAAAAAAGATGCCTTTGTCTCAAAGCACCCATTGGAGGGCGGCAGGGCGTCTACATCACTCTTGGCTTTTCAAAAAACTTTTCCAAAAGGGGAGAAGGGAGTGCAGGCCATGCAAGAAGTAATCAATGCCCCCTCTGTTTTGGGGGGGGTCTGGTTCGGAGAGGCAAGAGTTGGGAAACAGCAATAAGAACTTGGCCCAAGTGTTTTCCTCTGGGCAAATGGAGGCTTTACTTACATCACCCTCTGGCTCCCCTGAACCCTGCTTTCTGTGTTTTCCCATGAAGCCTCATAGCCCGGTAGTGCAAGATTTTCTAATCTCCTTAACAAAGGAGATAAGGAAAAGTTTTAGATTTCCGAGCATAACCAAGTGAAAATCAGAGAAGTATGCAAGGCTTTGGAGAGCAAGATTAATCTGCTAACGGAAAGGCTGGGCTGACTGGAATTGGCAGTGGAAGAACTGGCAGACTGTTGCTTGTAAATAGCCAGGACATCTCTCAGCTGAAAAATGGAAAAAAAGTAGTTCAAGACAAGTTAGAAATTTCGGAAAGCAATATGAGGAGAAATAATATTAGACTGCTAAATGTTCCTGAGGGAGAAGAAGGAGAAGATATTAAGGGTTATGTAGTTTCTCTAATTAGAGATGCTATTCTGAAATTAGCCCATCTAAATCTGGAAGAAGATATTCAAATAATTCACTGAGATCCTTTTAAGCAAAATGCTGGAAGGAAAGTCCCCAGGAAAACATTAATACATTTTGGTACCTACTCTATTAAAGAAAAAATCCTGTCTGAAGCCCTTAAAGTGGGCAGGTTTTTCAAAGGGGGGCTGGCCTTTCCCATACAATCGGACATGTAGAAGGTAACTTTGGATAGACAGTGGGAATTGGGAAACTACATTTAGGAACTTAGGTCTTTAGGTTCAACAGTCCAGCTGAGGTTCCCGGCTACCCTACGGATTATGTGGAACAATAAAATGCACAACATTAGGGATCCTAAAGAAGTTCATGCTCTTATAGAACAGATTAAGGCATCACAGTAGTCTATGTTTTGCGCTGTCCAGTGGAGAGTTCATATGGGAAAACGTTATGTTTCTCTCAGAGAAGGATTGGAGGGTTCCCCACAGGGAGGGTGTGGTTGTTTTTTTTTTTAGTTTGTCAGGTTTTTACTAGGTGTGGGAGCATGTGGGAAAAAAAGGAAAAAAATGCATATAATTGTCCTCAAATATCTTACATTCAGGTTTGGCAAGGGCTCATGGGGCTTGTCAGGCTCTTTTTTATGGGTAATAAGTAGACATGAGTCTTCTCAGTTGAAGATCCTCTCTTGGAATGTTAACAGACTGAGGTAGTTATTCTTCAGGAGACTCACCTATTGCGGGAGGAGTGGGAAGGCTTCATTAAGCAAATAAATTGGGTGGCCTATAGTGTAAGTGCCAATCAATCTTGCATGGTTAAAGGTGTGGCAATTCTTTTCAAAAAGTCTACAAAGGCAAAGGTGGGCAATGCAATAGCGGATTTGAAAGGTAGATGGTTGATTGTGGAAGTGGGCTTGTTTGGATTTTGGTTTACAATAACAGGACATTATGGTCCCAATACAGAAGATCGGGCAACCTTTCAGGGTTTATATAACCATTTACTGTTAGCTAAATATCCAGTTCTGTTGAGAGGAGATTTTAATGAATTGTTGGATCCTGTTTTCGACAAACCTACCCCCAAGGAATGGCTAACTCTTCCAAAACACAATCTTGTGTGAAGTAGGTAATGGCAGACCTTGTCCTTGTTGATATTTGGCAATGGAAGGGGGGAGGAGGCTCCAGATTCACATTTAATAATAAGAAGTATGGTCATCGATCTAGGATAGATTTTTTTTAAGTACACAAAAACCTATGCGGAAAGGTCAAATATGTGGGGCATGCTCCCACCCATCTTTTGGATCACTCAGCGGTAAAACTACATCTTGGTTTTAATACACAGCGTTCTAACTTTAGGTGGACCGTAAATCGGGCTTTATTCCTAGATGAGCTAATAATTAAGGGTTTAAAGACTGATACTAAAGAATATTTTGCCTTGAACTATGGATCGGACACTTTACAGATTGTGTGGGATGCATATAAGGCATATATTAGGGGCAGACTTATTAACTTGGCGACTTACAGGCATCGGGAGAGAGCAACTGAAGAGTTTAGAATCTGTTTTAGCCTCTTTGCAGGAATCAATGTATAATACTTATCAGTTCATGAATAAACATCAGTTGGGATGCTTGGAAGCTCAACTTAAGAAAGCTAATTTAGATTTGTAATTGTTTCTAGAAAAGCAAAATAGGAGAAGATGGGACAGTAGTCGGTACGCGCATTATGAATATGGGGAAGGTTGAAGTAAGCTTTTAGCTTGGAAAACTAAGACAGACCATGCAAGGAATTATATTACATTGATTAGATCTGGGTCACAAGCCGTCTTTGCAGAGATAGAAGAGGCTTTCACCTCCTTTTTTCAAGCACTCTACACTGATGATATAGGGGTCTCAGAAGTGCAGGTCGGAGAGTTTTTGAAGGGAATTCATCTCCCTGGTTTGGATGAGTTGGCACAGCAGCAGTTGGGGAGTAAGATAGAAGAAAGAGAGGTGTATGAAGCAGTTAAGAATTTGAAGAAAAGAAAGGCTCCAGGCCCGGATAATCCTCCAAATTAATTATATAGTCTACTTAGGGATGAGTTTGTTTCAATCTTGTTGGAATTGTTTAATTATGTTTTTTTTAAGGTATGGAAGTGGAAAAATCATGGGACGTAGCCATAATTAGCCTGCTCTTAAAACCATGGGAAGACCCGACTTAGTGTATGTCGTATTGACCCATTTCATTACTAAACTCTGACTATAAACTTTATACTTGTATTTTATCTAGAAGACTTGAGAGAGTGGTCAGTAGTTTGGTGCACGTGGACTAGAAGGGCTTCATTAAAGGAAGACAACTTCATGAACTCACTCATGATTTATTTGGTGCAGTGGACTTGGCCCTTCAGAAGGGGGCTCCGTTTGCGGGCCTAACATTTGATGCTGCTAAAGCATTTGACTGGGTTAGTTGGTCATTTTTTTTCAGATCACTATGGAATCGTATGGGTTTGGGGAAACTTTTATTTAGGCAATTAATGCCCTGTACAAGCGTCTGACAGCTAGAATATTGATTAATGATAAGTCACACGAGTTTAGGATTGGACGAGGGACTCATCAGGGGTGCCCATTATCCCCTCTCCTTTTTAATTTGTTTATTTGTATATGGAGCCTTTGGCATCACTACTTAGAGCAAACTGTAACATGCTTCCTTTTCAAAGCAGGTGTTGGGAAAAGAAAGTTGCATTATATGCAGGTGATCTTATGATATACACTAGAGATGTGGCTTCTCCCTTCCAAGTATCACTTTGTTAATAGAGTATTTTGGTAGGATGTCGGGCTACTCCGTAAATCCTGAGAAGACAGAGATTATGTGTTGGAATATGGCACATAATAGCCACCTAGTTAAACAAGAGATAAGATATTTGGAGATTCTGGTTACGGCTAATCTGGAGGAAGTGGAAAAGGTTAATTTTGACAGAGCTTGGGCGGAAACTAAAAAACTCCTCAAGGCATGGGCGGGTCTCCCCCTCTCTTTAATTGGTAGGTCTAATATTTTAAAGATGATTATTCTCCCAAAATGTACCTTTTTATTTAATGCTATTCTATTGGAAATTAAAGCATGCTGGTTAAAAAAATTACAGTGGGATCTGTCTGTGTTTGTATGGGTATCTAAGGGAGTACGAATAGCATGGAAAAAGCTATGTAAAAAGAAAGAACACGGGGGGATCGCAACGCAAGATTTCCACAAATATTATCTTGCCTTTCAGTTAAAGAATGTAAGAATCCTTATGAACAACAGATCAGAGTAAACATCTCTTTGGAAAGCTATGACTCAACATCTTTTAAAAGTGGGCGATAATGTTTTATATACATTTGGCCATCCAAAATATTTTAAGAAGGTTCGCCTAAAGATTCTCAAGGATGCATGCAAGACTTGGTCACAGATTCATGGTGCTTTAGGGATAGCTTATTATAGCTGTTCGGCACCCACTTGGGACTCACCGTGTACCCCTGAATGCCTTTTGGATAAGTTATAATTTCCGTTGAAGGATAACAGGGTGACAATGTGGGCAAATTAAAGAGGTTTTTAAGCTGGTACCTTGGTCCACATTTACGGAACAAGCAGGTAATACGATTTCTAAGTTTAAATATTAGCAGTTGGCCAGTTGGGTTACTACTCTTCAGAAGGAAGAAACTGTGAAGAGTATTTGGGAGTGGAAACTATTACAGAAATTTTTTTACAAAGAAGTTGCCTTGTGTTATCACGCGCTCTTGGAGACGGTTTGTCTCTCCCGGTGATGAAGTGGGAGAAGGACTTTCCAGCTTTAGATATTGTAACTTTTGGGAAACATCATGGTCTAGACTTTGGTTTACTATTAAATTTGCCTCTATGAAGAAAAATCACTTGTTTACACTGCATAGGGTACACTGGTCACCGGTGAAATTGGCAGCCTTAGGAAAGACTAAAAAAAGCTGTCCTCGTTGTGGGGACGATAGGGCAGATGAGCTTCATATGACAGCAGTGCCTGAAGGTAGGGAAGTTTTGGGAAGACATTGAAAAAATTCTCAAGGAAATATTCAGCTCAGAAGTGGAGCTAAATCCTTCGATGATAATCTTTGGGATATTTAATGGAGAGACTCAGGCAGGAAATTCACCAGGCATTATGAGTATTTGCTGTTTGCGCTGATGTTTTTGGCCAGGTATGAAATTTTTTCTAAATGGGTTCTGCCACTACCCCCTACAGTTCAGGAGTGGGTGATGTCGTTTAATCGTATGAGCAGCTTGGAACGCATTGGTCCCACTAGTAAAAGAGATGAATTTTGGTCTATTTGGGAAAATGATTGTCAAGCAATCAATTGTTTTGGGTTAAATGAGTTCGACTGATATAGTCTGATGATTAAACTCACCTCTATCCACCAGGCTATGTATGGGCTTGAGACTATTTGACAAACGTGTATGGATTTGTCGATCACACAATAATTTGTCAATGGTTTAACATGGAGTGAGGGGGCGGTGTGGGTCGAACAGGTGGTGTGGCCCGTTGACATTGAGGGGGTCTTCACTCAGAGATACATACCTATGACTTTCCCTGCCGAAGTGGAGTATTATTATGAGGACACAAAAAAAACACAAAAAAACAGACATATCCACATGAAACTCATTTACAATCAATTTAAATATTGTAGCAGAAAAATCTTGCTACTGGTTAACTCATGCAAAACATTCTTAAATGAAGACGAAAATCATCTGTCTATAATCTTTAAAAAAAAAAACCTCCACTGAATCCAGTACCAACACACATGTGAAAAACGTGTTTTAATGCTTTGAAAGCTGCATCCGCATATACTGGTGAATCATTTTTATAAGCATACTTTAGGAAAATTAACAAAGAGTAATAGTTGAAACAAGTGATCCTCAAGTGAGGAAAGAGACGCCACACCATAAAGCAATAAAAAACATGGGAACATGGAATCAGTTTCCAGGAGACAGACAGACCTGCAGGCGGTACTACAAATGGGGTCCAGAGAGCAATTGAATAACCCCTCTTTGGCTCCGACTAACAACTTTTTTGCTATTTGTGATCATTCCAGTTTAGATGTCCAAGAATCCATCCCTATCTTTAACCTCTCACAGTATGAATTAACTTAGAATAAACTTTCTTTACTGAGCAAAGATTTGTCTTTTGTTATAAGTGAACACACTGATTTTTTCAGACTTCATTCAGAGCTGTACTGGTTCTTTAGAAGGCTCTGATTGCACCACATTTTCCAAGATAAGGAGTCCCTAGATGTACCACAACAGATGCAGTTCAGACCTCCTTCATTTTTTACACCCCCTAATGCACTAATGCCACCAGAAATATTAGCATTCAAGAAAGTGGTCCTTGAAGATACTGGTCACCATAGAAATAAAAGATCCTTTGTTCCATATAATATCACCAGACCTCAAAGGCAGTCGCTTTAGACTCTGAAATCCGACACCTCCTTCATAATTAAACCAGCCGACAAAGGAGGAGGCATAGCAATCCGAGACAAAGATTCATATGAGGTGGAAATTATTTGCCAGTTGAATAATACTAGACACCATAGAAGACTCACTACAAATCCTTTACCAGAAATTAAACAGATTATTCTAGACATTACATCTTGTGGCCTACAACAAGGAATACTTTCCCAACAGGAATTTGCATTCCTTAATAAAAACAAATTTCCCAGACCCATGTCCTTTACATATTGCCCAAAATTCACAAAGACATTACGAGCCCTCCAGGGCACCCCATCCTCTCTGGATGTGACTCTGTACATGAACTATTGGGTGAATATGTTAATAACTTTATTGAAGACTTTATTTCTATTTTCGATGCCTATGTAAGAGACAGTACATACATGATTAATTTAATTGAAGGAATGAGATATGACCCTTCCAAGGAAATTCTGGTGGCACTTGATATTGAGTCATTATACACCAACATTCCTCAAATAGACAGCATTGGGGGGATCCGACAGACTTCAAATACCTGCACTGCCCCATATAGGTTTCCAACAGTTTTAATAATCAAACTATTTGAGATTGCCCTATCCAGAAATTATTTTCTTTTTGGAACACATTTTTATGAACAATGCTCCGGTACATCTATGGGAGCTATTTTTGCTCCAAATCTGGCCAATATGTATTTTGGCGATTTTTAACACAAGTTTGTTACTTCGGATAACAATCCTTTCTTTAGGAACATAAACTGCTGGAAAAGATACACTGATGATATCTTCAGGATTTGGAAGGGGAATGATGAAATGCTCAAATTATTTGTTCATTATTTAAACAACTTTAAAGCCTATCTTACGTTTGCCCATAACGCAAACCTACACAGTATTCCTTTTCTGGACCTTCTGATCAAAAATGATAATAATCAACTCATTGTTTCATTCTTCCTCAAACCAACAGAATGCAACACTCCACTACTGTACAACAGTTTCACCCTAGGGCATTGAAAGATGGATTGCCATTTGGTCAATTCCTCCGACTTCGTAGGAACTGCACCAAGAAAAATGACTACTTCAGAGAAGGAGCTGTACTCAATCACAAATTACTTGAGAGAGGCTACCCCAAGTGAGTAGTTAGGAATTCCTTCAAAAGGGCATGGCACAATCCAAGGGAGACAATTCTACAAAGGCCCCCTGTGAATAACATTGTCTGTGTCACTACATTCTGTCTCCAAACCAACAAGATTATCAAAATTATCAAAAAACATTGGTCAATACTAAAAACCCTGGCCCCTTTTCAACATACCCCTCTTTTCTCTTTCAAGAAAGGTAAAAACCTCAGGGACCCCTTAGTCCATGCTGATACGAGAATTCACAAAGATTTGCTAACATTGCCTCTTCTTTTTGGTTCAGAACCAATTAAAGGTCATTATAAAAGTGGCAACTGTGTTGCCTGTCAACATACATCTAATAAAAAACTTTTTGCACATGGTGACATTCAATACACTTTGAGACAGCACACTAACTGTGCCTCGACCAATGTTGTTTATTGTGTTTGGTGCCCCTGTGATTTGATTTTTATTGGACAGATGGCCCAACAAGTGCGAACAAGGATCAACCAGCACATAAGCCGCATCAGATGCTGCATTGAAACAGCACCTATGGTCCAACACTATCAGGAGTGACAACATACCCTCGAAGGCTTTAGATGGCAAGTCATTGAAAAGATTATTCCTTCACCCAGAGAAGGAGACATTACATTGAACTTACATACACTGGACTGAAAATGGATTGATGAATGTGATTCCATAAGAAAAGGATTGAACTTCATGGAAGAATGGAGGAAGTACATTGCACCACTCAACTGATGTGTCATATTTTATGGTGTAATTATATATTATAGTCAGAATTTTTATGTACCAACTGTTAATTAATGCGACAGTCAATTTCAGGTTTCAATTGCCCCTCCCCGCATGTTACTCTGATCTCCAAATAAGCAAGCTCCTTGCCCTTTTCCTTATACATATGTCAATGAGCCACTCCTAACCATGTTTACATGAAGTTACTATTTCCCTCATTCTTTATGTCCTTTTTCTCATTAATTCCTGGCTGAACCTTTTTTAATTCCCTCATTGTTTATGCCCCATATCTAGCACTTCACAGACACTCAATTGCATTTATTTTGGTTGAGTGAACAAATTCTTATCACACAAATACACATCACATTTGCAGTGTGAACAATATCCACTCCAATGATGTTTGTAATGCTCCTGAATCAGGGGTGAAGTAACTCCTTCACTATTTTCAGACTTTTCACCATTTTTGGGAATTCTTTTTAATCATCTCCTTGGTGGCTGTGTGACACTTTCATTACCTACCAAAGCCAAAAAGCAGGTTCAATCCCTGTTTTGACCTACCACTTCCCTTTTTTATTTATTTTGTATTTTTATATATTCTTTCTCTCACGAAGTATTTAAATTCAATATAATTCAATGGCAGTTCCTGGAATCCGACAATGGTGGTCATTACAAAATTGGCGGTAAAAGCCGCTTACCGCCGTGCAGAACACCGCCAACACACCGCCGCGGCTGCGGAATTCCGCCACAGCTATTATGACCCACATCTCGAAATCCGACAAAATTCAGACACCCACACAAGTCTGCCACACCAAAGGTCAGTGATAAACTGGCGAAAACAAAACAGGAGTACGCCCACGCTAACACAACCCACAAATCCATGCGGCGGTCTTTCAACCGCGGTATTCCATTGGCGGTACACACCGCCGCGCTCAAAATACACGCACATCTCCAAAACACAGCCACATTGGACAATTCCAAATACATACACCTGATACACATACACACACCACTCCCACACACCCAATACAATATAAAACACACACCCTCATCACCCACAAACCCCTACGACAAAAAATTCAGAAAGAAGGCCAGAGAGAGAAACCACCATCCACAAACTAGCAGCCACAGGCACTCAACACCATCACCCACACAACTTCCTCGCACAAAACACCACACACCACTACATATCACAACACTTATCACCACACACACCATCCCACACATCACCCACACCACCCCATGGCAAAGACACCCCAGGTTCTCTCAGGAGGAGCTCAGGGTCATGGTGGAGGAAATCGTCCGGGTAGAGCCACAGCTATTTGGATACCAGGTGCAGCACACCTCCATAGCTAGAATGATGGAGCTATGGTGAAGAATAGTCGACAGGGTCAACGCAGTGGGACAGCACCCAAGAAATCGGGATGACATCAGGAAGAGGTGGAACGACCTACGGGGGAAGGTGCATTCTGTGGTCTCAAGACACCACATCGCGGTACACCGGACTGGCGACGGACCCCCACCTTCTCCCCCACAACTAACAACATGGGAGGAGCAGGTCTTGGCGATTCTGCATCCTGAGGGCCTCGCAGGAGTAGCAGGAGGAATGGACTCTGGTAAGTCAAACCTTGAACTATCATATCCCCCACCCTACCTGCATGCTATCACAGACCCCCACCCTCGCCCCCTCCCCTATCACTCCAACTCCTCACAAATGTACTAATAACACAAACCACACATCCCAACACAAGCCCTGCATGACACAACAAAGCATGGACACCCATCACTAAAGCATGCCCACTGCACATACCCATAACACCACCCTCAACCATCATCACACAAGCCCCCACACAGGAATGCTAGCACTGGGGGACACGGTCACCCACCCATTGCACACCATGACACACACAGATGCAATAATCATGCTTTTACACCCCTGCAGGACCACTACCCAACATCACCAGACAGGAGGGTCCAGACATCTCCACCCCACCCACAGAATAGGCCCACAGTGATGACAGCAGCTCTGTCCAACTGGATCTAGATGACCAGCGTGGACAGTCTGGGACCTCGGGACAGTCGGTTCCCCTCACACAGGCATAGCCCACCACAGACCTTCCACCCTCTGGGAACACCAGCACAGCACCCACCCAGCGGGCCCATACCTCCGTCCCCAGGACACGTCAATCAGCTGTGTGTCCACCACTACAGGGAACCCAGGATAACCCACCACCCCAACAACAACAGGGACCTGGGGGCAGTGGCAGTGGGCACACGGTCCAGGGGACGGAGGCACAGGAACACAGGGGAACTGGGAGGGCTGCCGTGCGACAGAGGGAGGACTGGCAAAGGGAACCCACTCTCCTCGAGGCCCTCTCCTCCATCATGGGAGCATACCACCACTCCCAGGAGACGATGGCAACGGTCCTGGCCCAGTTTCAGGAGACCCAGCGGCTGCAGGAGGAACAGTATTTGGGCTTCAGGAAGGAACTCAGAACCATCAGCTCCGCCCTGGGCACCATCGTAGGGGTGCTGAAGGAAATACTTAACACCAGGAGGGACACTGTGGCACTACAAGGGGCCCGTGACACTAGCATGGACGATGAACTACCCACCACCTCTGCCGGCGCTAGTGGACAGGAGGCACCGCCACAGGACCACCACACCAGCACCCCACCCCCTGCAGACGGAGAACCACCCCGCAAGCGGTCCCTGAGATCAAGGAACAACACAGAGCACGATGCCAAGACCCCCGCCAAGAAATGAGACCACCCTGATTGTCAAACCACTGTCCCACTTTGTAACCCTGTCTATATTGGAACTGCCCCAGCTCCACTTCCTATGCCCATATGGGCAATGCACCTGTGAGACTAATAGACTGGACTCTGCCATGGACATTCCTCCACCATCTCCCCTCACCATTTTACTACCCCCTCCAATTTTGAGCACTTCAAAAAACACCCTTGAAGCACAAAACAATCTGGAGTCAGTCTGTGATTTCGAAATTGTGTATTAGCAAGAACAGTGACAAAATGCTTTTTCAAATGTAATGTCAACATACCTATGTCACACATCTCAAGTCCATGAGTAATGTAAGCAGATGACACACGTTGGAAACCACACTGTGAAACCGTAAAGGAAAATGACAACTCAGTGACCATACACTGGTTGAAATCGACAGACAGGATAGAGGTAGAAGTGTAAAAGTACTTGTAGTAGGCAGGAATGTTTTCTCACCTATGTGTCACTGGAAATATTGCTGGATTACTTAGTCCCTGTTGTCAATGCCTTCTTCCTCTGCTTCCTCCTCATCACTGTCCACAGGCTCCACAGTTGCCACAACACCGCCTTCTGGACCATCCTCCTGCAGAAAAGGCACCTGTTGTCGCAAAGCCAAGTTGTGAAGCATACAGCAGGCCACAATGATCTGGCACACCTTCTTTGGTGAGTAGAATAGGGATCCACCTGTCATATGGAGGCACCTGAACCTGGCCTTCAGGAGGCTGAAGGTGCGTTCGATCCCCCTCCTAGTCCACCCATGGGCCTCATTGTAGTGTTCCTCTGCCCTGGGATTCCTCACTGGGGTCAGTAGCCATGACAGGTTGGGGTAACCAGAGTCCCCCAATAGCCACAGCCGGTGCCTCTGGAGTTGACCCATCACATAAGGGATGCTGCTATTCCGCAGGATGTATGCGTCATGCACTGAGCCAGGGAACATAGCATTTACCTGGGAGATGTACTGGTCTGCCAAACATACCATCTGTACATTCATGGAATGATAACTCTTCCGGTTCCTGTACACCTGTTCACTCCTGTGGGGGGGAGGACCAAAGCTACATGGGTCCCATCAATGGCACCTATGATGTTGGGGATATGTCCAAGGACATAGAAGTCACCTTTCACTGCAGGCAAGTCCTCCACCTGAGGGAAAACGATATAGCTCCACATGTGTTTCAGAAGGGCAGACAACACTCTGGACAACACGTTGGAAAACATAGGCTGGGACATCCCTGATGCCATGGCCACTGCTGTTTGAAATGACCCACTTGCAAGGAAATGGAGCACTGATAGCACCTGCACTTGAGTGGGGATTCCTGTGGGATGGCGGATTGCTGACATCAGGTCAGGCTCCAACTGGGTACACAGTTCCTGGCTTGTGGCATGGTCAAACCTGTAGGTGATGATCAAACTTCTTGCCTCCATTGTCGACAGGTCCACCAGCGGTTGGTACACCGGAGGATGCCGCCATCTCCTCACATGTCCCGGCGGACGGTCTTATGAAGGACAACAGTGACCACAGAGTCAAACAACTCAGAGGTATGTACCCACAGTCTACCCAGAACACCAATCATACACAAAATGTGGCCTGTATTTGTGTTGTGAGACAAGGCCTCTGTATGTGTGACGCAGTAGGTAATTAGGCCATGTGGGCGCCTGAAATAGCGGCTGCCTGACCTCTAAAGCGGGACAATGGGATGTGAGGTAACTGCGCTGGCGTTGTACACCGTCGCGGTAGGTGGTCGAAGACCGCGGCGCAATGCTGCATTGGTTAACATTGGACCCTATGGGTCCCAGGAGCCAATAACGATGTACGCTGGCGGTGATGGTACGCACCGCCCCGGACGTGACCGCTGCGGATGTGACCGCTATTTTCTATCTGTTGAATCACTCGATACCTGATCTTCGACAGGAGAGGACCTACACTGCAAGTGCTGCTGTGACCTCGGTCTGGAAGAGACAATGGCTCGTGCGTCTGGGGAAAGGGCCCCTGCCTTTACTGCAAAGGAGTTGGAGAAGCTCGTCGACGGGGTCCTCCCCCAGTACACGCTACTCTACGGTCCTCCAGACCAACAGGTAAGTACACAGGGATCATGTTGTATGGGCTATGTCTGTGTGGAGAGTGCTTGTTGTAAGAAGGAAGGGGGCACAGTTCTGCATGCATGAATGACTGTGAATGCATGTGCCACATGGCAAGGGTAGGGATGTGGGCCACTCACTTTGACGGTGCAGTTGGTAATGACTTCTCTTCTTCCCCTGTACATGTCATGTAGGTCAGCGCCCACCAGAAGAAGGATATTTGGCGTGCCATCGCCAAGGACGTCCGGACCCTGGGGGTCCACCACAGACGGAGCACCCACTGCCGTAAAAGATGGGAGGACATTCGCCGCTGGAGCAAGAAGACAGCGGAGGCTCAGCTGGGGATGGCCTCCCAACGTGGGAGGGGTGCCCTTCAAACCATGACCCCCCTGATGTTCCGGATCGTGGCGGTGGCCTACCCTGAGTTGGATGGGCGCTTGAGGGCATCACAGCAGACACAAGGGGGTCAGTACACTATCATTCAGCGGACTTTGCGCGCAGTGAAGGTGTCTGGGTGGGGAGGAGGGCTGTGGGTTTTCCCTAGGCCAGGGCGAGTTCCTTAGGCTAGGCCCCTCCGTAAGGCAGGCCATGTGGCACCCCACCCCACCTCTGTAGAGTGCCAAGTACAGGTCTTCATGTCCCTGTGTCATCTATGTGTGCAGATGTCGTCCATAGCCTTGTAGGCCATTTCCCAGGAATTGCATCTGTAGAGCCCAACAGCACGACGTAGTGCAGGGGGCTGCTTTGTCTGTATTGTCAGCCAACGGTAGCTGTAGCCATGCACTCAACCTGTCTTTCTTTTGTCATCCCCCCCTTTTTGTGGTCTCCCTGTTCTTGTGTGCATTACCATCATCAGGCGGAGGTACAGTGGCTCCGGAGCACAAGGGAGCTGCATCCCACATGGCCATGGAGGGCCACACTACGGACTCAGAATACACCAGTGGGACGGAGAGCGAGGGGAACACCACGGCGGTCACAGGATTTGCAACCAGCGACACAGACTCATCCTCCAATGGGAGCTCCCTTGAGGTGGCGGCAACATCTGTGCCCCCCACTTCTACAGGTATAGCCACCACCCCCTCTACCAGCACCTCCCTCCCTGCAGCCCCTCAACCTTCACCCCGTACCTGCTCACCCAGGAGGGTGGGCATCACCTTTGCCCCAGGCACCTCAGCCCCTGCCCCTGTCACCTCTGCTGCCCTCAGTGAGGAGGCCATTGACCTTCTCAGGTCCCTCACTGTTGGGCAGTCTACCATTTTGAATGCCATCCAGGGTGTAGAAAGGGAGTTGCAACACACAAATGTATTCCTGGAGGGCATTCATTCTGGTCAGGCTGCCCTTCATCGAACCCTTCAAACTCTGGCCTCAGAACTGATGGCAGCCATTGTCCCTGTGTCTAGCCTCCCCCTCCAATTTCCTCCACCCAGACCCAATCCCCTGTACCTCTGCCTATCCCAAGCACACCATCAGACCAGCCTGCACACACCTCACCGCACAAGGGAAGCTCTGGCAAACATAAGCACCACACATCCCACAGGCACTCACGCAAGTGTATGATACACATACAGACACACCAACATACACTGCCTCCACTGTGTCCCCCTCCTCCTCGTCCTCCTCCTCCCTTCCAGTCTCGTCTACACTCACAACTGCATGCACTACCACTACAGCCACTACATCCCGCACCAGCACACCCACCACCACACCCCGCTCACGTGCACTCACCACCCCCACTACCATTGCCACGTCCCCTGTATCCTCTCCCAGTGTGTCTGTGACGCCCCCTCCGAAGATACACAAACGCAGGCACACACCCACCCAACAGCCATCCACCTCATGACAGCCTCCAGCCCATGCACCTGCACCCAAATCCACTAAAGTTACACCTCCTACAACCACCACCTCTTCCTCCACTCCCAAACCCCCTCCAGCTACCCGTCCAAGTGTGTCCAAAAAACTTTTCCTGTCCACCCTTAACCTATTTCCCACCTCCCCCCGTCCAACTCATAGGTTCCATACTAGCACCTCAGCCAAAAAATCTCCGGGACTAGTGGTGCCTGTTGTTACAGGTTTGTGGAGTGCACCGGCCACCAGGCCAGCCAGTGTATCACGAAGCCACAGCACAGCCAGTCCCCCCCCTGTGAAGCACCAGAAGTTGGACAGTGCCCGGCGGGAGAGGGGGAAGACTCCAGTCAGCAAAGCCGCTCACAGGGGTCCCGGGGGGAGTGTCGAGTCAGCTGTGACTCCTCCCAAGGTGGGGAAGGGGCGGAAGAAATCTCCACAGTCTGGGAGGAGCAGCACGGTGGATAAGACCGCCATCATCCCCGCTGGCCAGGAGGCCTCCGCCAGCCCCATCGTCACTGCCCAGGAAGCCACCGCCAGAGTCCTGCCTAGGAGGCCAGCCCCATCGTCACTGCCCAGGAGGCCTCCGCCAGCCCCATCGTCACTGCCCAGGAGGCCTCCGCCAGCCCCATCCTCAGTGCCAAGGAGGCCTCTGCCAGCCCCATCGTCACTGCCCAGGAGGCCTCCGCCAGCTCCATCCTCAGTGCCCAGGAGGCCACCGCCAGCCTCATCGTCACTGCCCAGGAAGCCACCGCCAGAGTCACTGCCCAGGAAGCCAGCCTCATCGTCACTGCCCACGAGGCCACCGCCACAGTCACTGCCCAGGAGGCCAGCCTCATCGTCACTGCCCAGGAGGCCACTGCCAGAGTCACTGCCCAGGAGGCCACCGCCAGAGTCACTGCCCAGGAGGCCACCGCCAGAGTCACTGCTCAGGAGGCCACTGCCAGCCACAGCCCAGCTGTCCAGGAGGGCCCCACAAGCCACAGCCCAGCTGACCCATGAAGTACCGCCAGCCACAGCCATGCTGGGCAATGAAGGACTGCCTTCGCAATGCCCGCTCAACATGGCAAAGACCGCCATGGAAAGCACCGCTGAACAGGTCTGACACTGGCAACTCAAGCACCGCTAAACAGGGCAAGCACCGCTGAACAGGGCGAAGACCGCCATGGAAAGCACCGCTGACAGGTCTGACACTAGAAACTCAAGCACCGCTGAACAGGGCAAGCACCGCTGAACAGGGCAAAGACCGCCATGGAAAGCACCGCTGAACAGGTCTGACACTGGCAACTCAAGCACTGCTGAACAGGGCAAGCACCGCTGAACAGGGCAAGCACCGCTAGCCCATGAGCGGCAGGGGCAGTGATGCAACAGGGACCGTCACGGGGTGAGTGATGCACTCTGGGCACCAGTCCCCCTCCAGAACTAGTGGAGACTTGCATCCACTCCGTCTGTCCTGCACAGGATGAAGCACTCTGGGCACCAGTCCCCCTCCATAACCAGTGGAGACTTGCATCCACTCCGTCTGTCCTACACAGGATGAAGTATTCTGGGCACCAGTCCCCCTCCAGAACTAGTGGAGACTTGCATCCACTCTGTCTGTCCTGCACAGGATGAAGCACTCTGGGCACCAGTCTCCCTCCAGAACCAGTGGAGACTTGCATCCACTCCATCTGTTCTGCACAGGATGAAACACTCTGGGCACCGGTCCCCCTCCAGAACCAGTGGAGAACAGCATCCACTTGAGAGACTGTGGCTTAGCACTCCCCAGGATGGAACAGTGGGCAAGCCACCCACTGTAGAGACTTGAGAGACTGTGGCTTTGCACTCCCCAGGATGGAACAGTGGGCAAGCCACCCACTGTAGGTACTTGAGAGACTTGGGCTTTGCACTCTCCAGGATGGAACAGTGGGCAAGCCACCCACTGTAGAGACTTGAGAGACTGTGGCTTTGCACTCCCCAGGATGGAACAGTGGGCAAGCCACCCACTGTAGAGACTTGAGAGACTGTGGCTTTGCACTCCCCAGGATACATCAATGGGCATGGAGCCCCCTCGTGGATCTGGCGTGGTGCACTCATCCGGCTGAGGTGCCCCCCCTTCCCTTCCCCCTGAGGTGCCTGTTGTATTTCGATCTGATGCCCCTGCAGTGTTCTCTCCGTTTGGATCGGGTATCTTGTGTGGGCCTCGCCCATGCATTTTGGGCCCAGTGGTCCACGGACTTTGGGGGTCATTCCGCCGGGGGCCGGGGTCGGCGGGAGCACCGCCAACAGGCTGGCGGTGCTCCGCAGGGCATTCTGCCCGCAGCGGTATGGCCGCGGTCAGAACAGGAAACCGGCGGTGTCCCGCCGGTTTTCCGCTGCCCTGAGGAATCCCCCATGGCGGCGCAGCTTGCTGCGCCGCCATGGGGGATTCCGACCCCCTCACCGCAATCCTGTTCCTGGCGGTTCCGACCACCAGGAACAGGATGGCGGTGAGGGGTGTCGTGGGGCCCCTGGGGGCCCCTGCAGTGCCCATGCCAATGGCATGGGCACTACAGGGGCCCCCGTAAGAGGGCCCCACTTTGAATTTCAGTGTCTGCTTAGCAGACACTGAAATTCGCGACGGGTGCTACTGCACCCGTCGCACCCTTCCCACTCCACCGGCTCCATTCGGAGCCGGCTTCCTCGTGGGAAGGGGTTTCCCGCTGGGCTGGCGGGCGCCCTTCTGGCGGTCGCCCGCCAGCCCAGCGGGAAAGCCAGAATGGCCTCCGCGGTCTCTCGACCGCGGAGCGGCCATATGGTGGTTCCCGCCGGCCTCAGAATGAGGCCCTATGAATGGTGCAATACCTACACTACTAATCGTGGGGTATATTTTGTTTATTGTGTATATATATGTATATATTTGCTTACTGTATTTTGATATATTACAATGGTTCCACTCATTTCCTTTTGTCTTTGCATTCTTCCTGGGGGTTGGGGGGTGTTACTGTAATGTATAGATATGCATTGGTGTGTGTGTTGTAGTGGGTGAGGGTCGGGTGGGGGTTGGGGTGTTGAGTGTGTGTGCCCCTGTGTTTTTGCCTCCCCCTCCCCTATGTCGTAGGTGCAGTACTCACCGTGGTCTTCGCCGCCAGCGTTGGTGTTCCTCGTATGGGAGCAGGAAGAGTAGCGCTGGCAGGATATGGAGTTCTGGCTCCATGGTGCCCTCCTTCCTCGTGGAGTGTGTAGAGGTGAGCATTTTCCCTTTGAATTGGCTGTTTCCACCGTGTTTTTATCTGCGGTGAATCCGCCCCGGAAAAGGTGGCGGATTGGTAGGTTGTGATACTGTGGGCGGTACATTGTCTTCCACCTGTCTGTTGGCGGTTACCGCCACGCTGTTTTTTTCTACCGCCGTGGCAGTCAGAGTGTTAAAGTGGCTGACTTTGTTGGCGTTTTCCGCCATGGTCATAATTGAAATTTTTTTACCGCCGGCCTGTTGGCGGTCTTACCGCCGCTTTAACACCGTCCACCAGGGTTCTAATGACCACCAATATCTTTAATTCTCCTGAATTAATGGTATTACCGACCCATTCGTCCAAATGCCATTTACCCCTTATTTTGGGTAGCTGCTTTGATCACTTTCCGGATGGTTCTCTGGCAATTCCATTACCGCTTAAAACTGAAGTACTAGGGTTGATTCTCCATTCAATCTATTTCCCCTTTTTTATTTCCACTAAGTATTTATTTACTCCTTTTTGGGGGAAACTGCTCCAATCACCTTCCGGTTGGCTCTACGGCATATCCATTACCAATTAATGCTGAGGTACTAGGTTTGATTCTCCATTTGACCTCCCTCTTTTTTAACCCCTTTTTTATTTATATATTTATTTCTAATCGATTACATTCACCTCACTTATAAGTCTGTTTCGATTCACATTCAGTCATTGTTTATATTACCTAATCCAAACAAGCCCAGAATATAATATCTTTCTCTTGAACTTGTCCACAGCTGTTTCTAAATGCCTTTTGCCCTCTTGCTAGCGCCAAAATGAAGCTTGTCTCCAGAGGCTATTTAGAGTAGGAGAGTCAGGTCAGACTTTCCCTTATATCCAGACTTTAGAATTAAGAAAATACAGCATCCCCTACTATGGGAAGATGCTACCAGTCTACCCAGCTCTTATATTAAGGTAAAAAGATTATTTTCTCCCCTCAAGCTGTCATTCATTTAGGCCCATATGTATATACTTTTTTAATGCTGCATTTGCGTCATTTATTGGCGCAAAAGCGGCGCAAACTTACAAAATACAATAGAATTTTGTAAGTTTGCGCCACTTTTGCGTCAAAAAGCATTGCAAATGCAGCACTAAAAAACTATAAAAATGGGCCTTAGTTTCAATAGGCTAATGAATGCTTTTCATTTTTTTAGGTGACAAAAGCACAATTCTGGGTCAGACAGTGGTGAGTTATGCCTTAATATAACTTGCTCCCACATATACTAATTTTAATATAAGCTTTTTAACTGAATTGAACCCCCCTTTTCCCAGATACCAATATTCGACATCCAGCTGAACCTTTCTTTAATAATTCCAACCTTTCACCAGTACGTATTTTAAATTAAATAGACCCCTTTTTATTTCTATACATCATAGCACACTATTTGCTGGCGGTCTTTTCCTTGACAGCTCCCCAGGTCGTTTTTTTGTCCAGATGACACCCTAGAATCCAGCATGAGGGACGAAACACTGTTGACATGTTAATCAGACAAGACCTCTTCGATTATGTTTTGAATTAACAATCAATGTATTTGCAAGCATACTTCATAACTTAATAAGAGGCTGTCTTTGTGAGATAGACCAAAGATCACAGAACTATAAGCAATGTTTTTATTGCATTATGGTGTGGTGTCTCCTTTCTCACTTGGGGATCACTTGTTTCAACTATCACTCTTTAATTATTTTCCTAAAGTATGCTTATAAAAATGATTAACCATTATATACGGATGCAGCTTTCAAAGCATTAAAAACACATTTTTCACATATGTGTTGGTACTGGATTCAGTGGAGTTTTTTTTTAAAGATTCTAGACAGGTGATTTTCGTCTTCATTTAAGAATTTTTTATGAATGACTTAACCAGTAGCAAGATTTTTCTGTACAATATTTAAATTGATTGTAAATGAGTTTCACATGGATATGTATGTTGCAAGAATTATACCCAGATTCACATGGACATTCTGGGTTGCTCTTGTATTTATTTACTGTCTATGATGAAGCATGACTTGTGGTGTGTAAGAACACCTATTCCATAAGGAAGAATTTCCCGCAAAGGTTCCAATACAACAGTCCTAACAGTAAATAATTATAAAACACAACAAAAGTGTATGTGACGCACAGAGCAAGGTCTCTTTATGCCCATTCTTGCATACAAGAGTAATAGGCACAGTTTCATAAGTAATCATTCTGGAAGAAAGGTCGGAGCCATACACAGCTCTAACTGGTTCCAGTTCTTTCTTCTTAACACAAAGTAAATGCAAATACCTTGCTAAAACTAGATCAAAAAATGTTTTATCACTAATAGTGTAACTTCCCCTCGAAGGCGTTCTCCCTTACGTTTAGCCAGCCAAAGATCAAACCGGACAACTAAGTCAATAAACTCAGAACAGCCAAATGGGAGATTCACAATGTGTGCTAAAGAGTTTTTCAAGTCATCTCTCAGGCCGCTATGAAAGAGGGAAGTTTACCTCTCTTCTGGCCATTGGGTTTCAGTAACCAATTCTCAAAAGTTTGTAATGTAAGTCAGCAGATACTTACTACCCTGAAGTAAATTTAATAATTAATTATCACAAGCCTGAACAAAGGTGTGTTTGGCAAAGAGACAACATATTGCTTCTTTAAATCTTCCAAAATTAGGTTAGTCAGGATCATTATTTTCGATGAGTGGGAATCCCTAGTTAGCAGCTGTGCCTCAAAGATAAGATATAATAAAGGCTATCTTAGCTGTGTGGAAAGGAAAACTCCAGGTTTAATTAAAAACTGCAACAGGCACTGACTCCGAAAGGCATCAAAATTATTACTATCCCCTAAAAATCCTTCCGGTGGGGCCAGGAGCACAGGAGTGGGAGTAGTTACAGTGACATGCACAGGATTAACATTAGCAGGCTGCATGTCTTTAGGAGTTGCCCCAACCCCTGCTTCAGCTAACCAGGGTGAATGGTGAAGGCAATATCTTACTAAATCCTCCTTAAACAACAGATTTTCCTATAGTAAGGATTTAACTTCACCTTGTGCATAAGATAATGTCTGAGCTAAATCATCAACATGTACAAGGTCGTCCATATCGTCTGAATGGTGAAAAGTGCAAGGATTGGCCTTCTGTCATGCACTCACCTGGTTCCAACCGTGGAGAGGAGGCTGAACCTCGAATCCCAGCTTGGGCAGCTTACTGAAACAAGTAACAACTGTCTGGTTCCAAACACTGCCCCAGAGGGGAAAGGGGATGGAATAAAAAAATAAAGATGATCTTGCACCACTGAGGGAACTGCTTGGTTGTCTCGTGCACTGACTAGTAGGTTCTGGACTCCCTGGACCTTGTATCCTCAATACTGGTGTGATAAGCTAAAAACAACAAGAGGCAATGTTACCCATAGGTTTACAACTCAAAATGATCTATCAACTGTTTACACTATTTATACATTTACAGACTTCATCATAAATATTGCATGAGAGAGAGCAGAAACACATTCAAGAATAAACTGAAGATTTTCTGGTACTCTGGAACATACAGGATTCCGATTAAAACTTGAATACAACTTCAAACTCTAGAAGTTCTCCCAAAATATTAGATTCAACTTTTAAAAATTTCAGTTTGGATACAAAAGAGTAAAGAGCACAGCAATGAAAGAGTCCAAAGTGCTGGGCCTCATGGGAGGTGTTAGAAACCGGGTCTCTAGTTGGCAGAGGTATACACCCTTGTCCAATGAGGGACCACAATCCTCATCAGGGTAAATCACAACACAACCCAAATTATCCTGTTTTCACCCTCTGGTAGCTTGGCACAGAGCAGGCAGGCTTAATTTAGAAGGCAATGTGTAAAGTATTTGTGCAATAACTCATACAGTAATACAGCAAAAAAAAAAAAATACACCACACAGGTTTAAAAAAATAGATAATATTTAACTGAATAAAATAAGGTCACCCCGACAAAAATCCAATGAGTACACGTTGAAATATCACTTTTTTAATGTTTAAAAGAGGTTCAGTTCTTAAGAAACAGTGGTTGTCCTGGAAAACACACTACACTGGATGTGTCAGAAATAACGACGCATGGGGACCGCAGAGGAGGAGATGGATAGAAAAATAAGGTGTTGCGTTGGATTTTCCCACACAACACAGACAATGCGTTGTTTCTTCCACACTGCAAGGTGATGTGCCGATTTCCAGGAGCCTTGGTTCCTTATGGCAATGTGAGGATATTTTGAAGCCAAGGGAGGATGCATTAAAAATCTTTGACATGCTGGGAGAAGGAGGAGGCTCCACCCTTCCTACCCAGGCAGACCCATTCAGTATGCAAATGAATGCAGATGTGACTGAGTGTCCTGTGTTTATAGCTGTCTGGGCTGAATGCACAAGGGGAGCTGTCATCCAGCACAGACCAGACGTGGATTGGAGACAGGCTGTAAGGCACAGATGCCAGTAAGTGCACAGAAAAGCCCACTTTCTAAAAGTGGCATTTCTAGAATAGTCATATAAATCCAACTTCACAGTAAGCAGGATTTTCTACTACCATTCTGGCAATACTAAACATGACAGGGCTACTCCTTCCAGATCAGAATCTAAGACTCAAAAGTATATGAGGACAGTTCTAATGCTAGCCTATGAGAGGAGCAGGCCTCACCGTAGTGATAAACAAATTTATGAGTTTTTCACTACCAGGACATGTAAAACACATTTTGCCTTTTACCTTCATAGACCCCTGGCCTATGGGCTACCTAGAGTATACCTTAGGTGTGACTTATATGTAGAAAAAGGGAAGTTTAATGTTTGGCAAGTAGTTTGAAATGCCTAGTCGGAGTGGCAGTGAAACTGCATACACAGGCCTTGCAATGCAGGCCCGAGACATGGTTAAGGGGCTACTTATGTGGATGGCACAATCAATGCTGCAGGCCCACTAGTAGCTGTTAATTTACAGTCCTTGGGCATATGTAGTGCACTTTACTAGGGACTTATAATAAATTAAATATGTCAGTTGGGTATGAGCCAATGTTACCATGTTTAGGGGAGAGAGCATATGCACTTTAGCACTGGTCAGCACTGGTAAATTGTGCAGAGTCCTAAACCAGCAAAAACAGGGTAAGAAAAATGGAGGGAGGCAGGCAAAAAGTTATGGGATGACCACCCTTAAGCTGTCAGTTTTAACAGGGGTGAATACTAAAACAATTTCTAATATCCACAAAAACGTGCTCACGAATTCAAAGAATCAGTCTTTGGATTGTTTGCTTACCTGTGGATAAGTGTACACTAACCTGAGGGGAAGGTACTTAGCCATGACAGTACTTAAACTGGAATCTGAAGATAACAGGAGACTTGGTGCAAGAAGCTCAAGAGGAGGCAGAAACATTGCTCATGAAGGAAGACACTGGAAGCATTGCAGATGCCTGGACCACTGAATCATCATGAAGGCTCGGAAGACTAGAGTGCTGGAATTTCCAGGTGACTCAGGAGGTGAGCGCAGGGATGTTGCTTGCACAGGTCTGGAATGAGGCCAAACGCTGATGCATGTTCCAAGGAAGCAAAGGGTGTTCCAGAAGAGCACATGTTCCACATGGAAGAGTGGAATATTCTGATGAACCTGGAGAAGATCACATGTTACATACAACAGATATGAGGCCTTGCAGGTGGCAGGTGCACACGGTAATTGGCAACAATAAGCAAGTACAACGGAAACCCAAGTGCATAATGGTACAATTCAATGATTTAACAGTGGAAATATAACTATCCTAAATAGACACATGATATCCGCACATGCACAATAGACGAAACTTGCATAGGAACAGAACAGATGTTCAATAGTTCAAGCTTCCTGAGGGATGGTAATCATGCAGTGCTCTAGACTGGAAGGCGCCATAATGGAAGCATGCCTTGGATTGCGCAGGGAGGTGCCACAAACGAAGGATGACATGCCCCCCGGGGAGTAAAACTCACTGCACATAGGGCATAAGATGAAGTCATGACGATCATGGTTATATATCTGGTATTTTCATGTTCAGGTATTAGTTTCTATACCAAAGAGATTGTCTAGCTATGGCTGAAGTATTACATAGTGAGACTGAATTATGCTCCAGTTATGCAAGCCTGTGTCTCAATGCTCCAGTTGGCCAACACTATGGAGAAAAAAGTGAAATTATTTTAAGGATACATAAATGAATAATCTGACACACTAGTTTATGTTGCTATGAAGTAATTGCTTGTTGTTTCCACTGGTTACATCTAAGTTGGCTAACAATAGGAACCAAAATAAAACCTATAATGAGAGCTATTAAAGATTTATATCATCCTATATTATGGGATCTAGCTAATAAATACAAGAAAGATGCATTATTAAAGTCTGGCTTCAGGGAAGGACTGATCACAGATGATTTGCTTGTTTTGCTGGAAAGATAATGATCTGGTAACTACTTTGGTTAAATTGAAAATGTATACATGGAAACTAAGTACGTTTGTCTATGATTCTGCTATTAGCGGGATCTCTGCGTACATTTATAGTTGCAAAGATTGTTATAAATGTTTATGGTTGATGACGTGATTTTGATTTTACATGAATTTCAAGTAGTTTAGGTTATTTTGTTTCTTTGCATTTCTTACACAGTTCTATTAAATCGGATTATCTCGAACTAATACGAAAAGTAGCACACACGCTGCAGTAAAAAGTGGAAAATTGCTTAACGAAAGAGAAAGGCAGAGTTAGGAAATGCATACACTAAAACTTAGTAAACAAGCATTGGCAAAGTTAATAGAGCCTGCTTTATGTGAGAGGTCTTGGTTTTGCCAATGACTTTCAGTAATGTTTTACAGCAGTGTGGCTGTGTAGCATGGCTAAAAGTAAACTTAGGGAAGCATTTGCAATGCAATGGGTCTTGCATTTCTCCGAGTTAGGGCTATTAGCAGTTGTAATCTCCCAACCTGACTTTTTTTGCCTCATTAAATGGAAAAAAAACGAGCGTGATTGAGCTGCTTAGAAATGGAAATGGAAACGGTCTTGCGTTTCACTCGTAGTGAAACCTATTGGCAAAAGTGCAACTATCTGCGTAACCGGCAAAAGTGCAATTAACTGTGTAACAGGGTCAATGTTATGCAAATCGCTTGAATACTGCCAAGTGAGATCGCGATAAAAAAGAAAAAAAATTGTCCACAAACTGGACGGAAAACTGCAAGCCTCGATGTTTTCAGTACTTGGTTGCTGCGCTTGAGGAGGGTTAACCACCGGAAAAGGCATGACATATGCATCCCTTCCACTAATGAAAGCAAGCAGATTTTAAAAAGGCAAGCCCACGAACCAATGAAAGACACTGACATGACATGGGCGTGGCTCTGAGCCCTTTTCTAAGTACTACAGTGTCTCGCAAGCGATACGCATGTGCTACCGCAAGCTACGCAGGCTCGACCCTAAAAAATGAGCTATAACGTGGCAAGTGCTGGCACCGGCTCATAGTGCTTTTTTTTTAGTGGGAAGGCCAAGCAAGGAGGGGGTAGCGGGTGGTGGTACAGGCAAACAACAACAACGAGAAGAGATGTGGGATGACAGCAGCAACACAGAGAAGCGGTCGGTGGGAAGTGGGAAAAGCAGCACGGAGAAGGGGTGGGTGGGATGGTACACTGGAAAAAAGAAATAGTGCCTCAATCACAGCAAGATCAGTAGACAGACACTAATCAAGAGGAATCAATCTGGGCTTGATCCAAGTCCCAGAAAAAGACTAATAAATGACGCCGGGCAAACACTGGCCAAATAGAAGGCAACAAAGAAACGTGACAATGACCCCAAGTAGTAAGCCATGAGCGAGCTGTAAGCCCTTTATTGTAAACAATACACCTTACAGCGACCTGAAGATGGAAATATGTTAAAAGCACACACCTTTGTAGTAACATCGAAATGACAGCCCTCAAAATATGACATTAATTAGAGATATTTGAAAGTGACAATAACAACCAAGAAATTAAAATGGATTTCTAGGAGAAGGTGGTGACTTGTAGCAATCTGTTGAGTTGTGTGAATCCATAGACCCCACAATTGTGTAATAACTCTTCATAGTCTGTGCAAGAGGTTGCAGTTAGTGGTCACCGCCAGTACTTGTAAGGGACAGAACTCATTTTTAATTATTGCATTTTAACTCAGAGCAAGAGAAACAAAGGAAGAAAAATAGAGAAGGGGGAAGCGAGAGAAAGGAAAACAGTAACAAAGAAACAAAGCAGGGATGAAAAAGAACCTGCAGGAGAAAGAAATGCAAGGTGGCGGAAAAAAAATAACTGCGGTGGAATAGACTAGACAGCTTTCTAATTAGCGACCCCTATGTTCAGCAATGCCAACGTAGGTCCGCTGTACTTATTTTTCCACAAATTGATCACTGGGGACAACTTTTATGTGTTTTTTTTCTACTAATCAGTAATTCAATCGTCATACAACCTGTCAAATGAATTAGTACCTTAAAACAGTATTCAGTGCGGTTCGCGTTTTAAGGCTACATGGCAGCATCACACGTGCAAATATGCATGTTTTGTCCCAAATATATATCAGAACCATAGGCAAGATGATACCTTTTCATATTTCATATTTTCGTAAATTCATAAATCTAGATGTTGGTGCAATTTCATTTGCACAGTGCATTCAGCACAGGCGATGAACTGAACAAATTTTGGATCATAGCCGAACATTAAACGTCTTTAAGGATATTATTAACATGACTCCAGTAATCTTCAAATCCCCTCTCAGAATATCAGAATGATTTGATAATCGTTAATATCTTTGACAGGAGACTTCAGCTGAGCAACTGTTTTCATTCATCGGGATTTCCCTTTCACGGTATAATGGAAGGGAGAGGGGGCCAGGCCTTCTTACAGGTCATCTTATAAACATTCATCCCCTTTTGTGAAAGACGTTTGCAGTTGTGTCAGACAGTTGATGAAAATTGATCAGGGGATGTGCCAGACAAACGCATTCCACTTGAGTCACATTTGATTTTATGAATGAACGTTCAACACTTTGAGCCATATGCTTTCTTACCAAGTCTTTGTTATTGGCTTTTTTGTTAACCGTTTCAACATGGCAGCCTCTGCTAACTGATGCGCTTTGATGTATGGCTAGAGGCGTATATATAAAGGTTGATCCATACTTAAAAAAGCAACAGGTGCTTATTAGAGGATTCTGCTTCCACTTGTCTGGAAATGTTTTGACACTTCTTATTCAGTTCTCAAAGTTAAGAGTATTCACCTCTGTTTTTTATATGGGCCCCATCTGTTTTGTATTTGGCGTGTTTCCGCTATGGGAGCTCACACTGTTTCCAAGGGAGTATCATATCACTAAACCTCAAATAAATTGTCTGTGTGAAATGGTGGGAAACATACCTAGGTTGGCGAGTGATCCCCAAACAAACTTAGCTATAGGGTCCATTCCGATACTATCAACACATACCTATCCAAGAAATAGTCAAATAAACGTTGTGTGCAAGATTGCAGGTGTATTTGTTTGCGCATGTGTCTCTGTGGGGTTTCAATGGACAAATAATGTGATTACAGATAATTTACGGTTTGTTTTACTCATAATACAAATATCACATTTTTGAAAATGCAGAAATTCACATGAATAAGCTTAAGTTTAAGAGATACTATGGTTGCGATCCGTAACATAAAAATTGTGGAAATTTGGAAGTTGTCAGCTGCACAACCATAACTACCCCTAATGCACTGCTCATCACCTCACACGTGATGTTACATATGAAATTATAGGTATTGGTGACATCAGTGGTGATCACTTATCACAACATTAAAAATATCAGTCAGTACCCCTTGAGCCCATAAGACTTAACCTTTGGCTATGTCCATTATTCTGAGCACAGGACCTGGCCTTCACCTGTGCTTAGCATCCACTCCTCCAAGAGAAAAGGGAATGACCTTGGGCTATGGATATTAGACTCTGGAACATTGCTTGATCTTGAGCACAGCCTGTACTCAACATCACTTTCCCCTAAAATGTACAGTACTTAACGTTTGGTCCTACCCATCTAGTTCTGTGTGCAAAGTTTGGCCCCTAGCTAAACACCACGTCTTCAAGAGCCTGTGGCATATGGTCATCAATCATTTCCATTGACCTTTGGGCAAAGAGCCTGGCTTTCAGTCATGTGCTCACCTACTCCCAACTGAGCAACGCCAGAGGGTTAGACCTTTCAATTCTCCATGTTCATGCAAAGCCCACATATACGACATAAAGGTGCATTGACTCTACCAGTTCACATCTGCGCACTCCTTTGCAGATTCAGTGTTATCTATTGTTGAGGTAAATGGGGACTTGGTGCATGAAATCATCATTGATGCCATTGATGTAATTTGTGAGCAGTATGGCTTTGCAAAGGAACTTAGTATAAAGCATTTAACAGCACCAACAATGAAATAAGAAAGCCACACAACATGAAAGAAATCAGACATCGATTTATGAAAATAAATGATATTTTCATGAATTTTCAGAGACAATAATTGGGCAAAATCCACCAGAGGGTTCCGTAGATACATATTTTAGAAGATATTATTACTTTTAAATGCAACTGCAAACAAGCAATGATCAACAAAAAGTTTGTAAAATTTGCAAAGTTTGGAAAAGTTAATTTGACTGATCCAGGCCAGGTTGAGTGGTCTAGGGCGCCAGAGTGGACACTTTGGATGACGACCAGAACATTTTTAGGGCGACCACCATAGACATCAATGGAGTGCTCCTGATGTTGAGGATAAGGCAAAAGCGGCTCAAAGGATGCTTCGGTTGTGGTGTGTTTGACAGAGGTGTCTTTATGGTTGTTCCTCTGTCCAGAGGTGAAATTAGATGACTTTGGGCACTGAGATCAGGGTCCCTCGATGTCTTCCGCTTTACGGTAGCAGGCCAGCCTATGCTGGGCTACTGGTCCCTTTGCGTCGTGGTTGGGGGAATAATCCTTAGGTGGGGGTTAGGGTCCTTTGGGTGCAACACATCCATTATCATAAAGCATTCTGGGGCTGGGGAGACTTGGGTGAAACTTTTGTCTATCTCAGATATGTCCTCTTAGGTGCCCAGGGTCTGGTAGTGGCAAAATGTACGCAGTGGCTACCAACTTGTTGCTTTTTGGTTTCTTTAGCTCTTGTGTCCCTGGAGCTGGTTTCAGGAGACAAGTTGACTGATTCTTGGAGTCACTGCTTTGATCTGGAGCTGGGAATCAACTTTGCCCCAAGCCACGAACCACATGCACAGTCCAAACTTCACTAGCCTAAAGTGCAGCAGGTGCAGTCCTTCCGATGGTGCAGCCACTATTAGTGCAATCCCAAGGGCAGCTTTGGAGTCCTTCTTTGGTCCTTCCACCAAATCCAATGTGATCTGAGAGGCATTCTGTCAGGGGTGCCATATTTACCCCAGGTAAAAGCTCTGAGGGGACTACACTGTCACTTGCCAACTGCCTACTAAGTCCCCTCCTACTTAGTGATGAGTTTCCTGTGATGTGTGGCATCTAGCTAGCCCAGAGTGAAACATTCTTGCCCCTTTCAAGATGGTTCAGACCCTTTCTCAATCATCAGTAGCTCATTACCCCACCCTAGAGGTGTGGCAATTAGAGGGCTAGAGCCCAACAGAAAAAATGGTTGGGGGCAAGTTTTCCCCCTCTGGTCTTGTCTCCACATTGTCTACAGGAACAAAAGGCATCTTGCTTAGTTGTGTTATCCCTACTTCCCTAACAAAGGCAGCTTTCCCTTTGAAGCTCACCTTTTCGGCTAACACACTGAGTAGCCATCCTGGGAGAGAAGGTAACACCTCACTCTGTGGCAACTGCCTTTGTTCCTGGACCAGAGAGTCATTGACACAACTTTGAAGGTGGGCAGAAGGTTGTCTGTGTGCCTGGGCAGTTGTGATGTCACTGGACTAGCTGGAGTACAACTTTCTAAAAGTTGCTAAACTTTAATTGTTGCATTAAATTAAACATTGGCATCGGGTCAGTTTTAATGTCATTATTAATTTGATACCTTAAATGACCCAGTTAGGTAGTCCCATTCAGTAGTTAGGCAGGCTGGGGTCCTAACTGGCAAACCTGTGTTAGCCAATGGGGCTACTAACTTATTCATAGGAAAATGACAAGGGAGAGGGTGGCTTTGTCATTGTTTTGAATGGCAAGGTCAAGTAGTATGTGTCCACACTGTCCTTCCAGTCTGCAGTGGCATGCTGGGACCCATTTTGTAGCTTGTCACACACAGGGTGGCACAAACAGTGCTGCAGCCCTGTGTGGACACTCGGCCTTACATGCCCTGGATTCCCTGACAACCATATATTAGGGACTTTATAAATAAGTATGACCTTGCCAATTGAGTGTAGCCAATTTGATGTGCAGTTTGCATGGGGTCAGAACACTGGCAAAGTCAGAGTTGAACAACCAGAACCATCAGTCCAAGAATGCGGGGATGAACATGCAACCAGAGACATTTCCTTACAGTAGCTGATTATGACTGTGAGGATCCAAGGGTTTAGGTTGAGGGCGATTAGTATGAATTTCCTTCATCAGTTTCTTATTGAGCGTTCTATTTTTTTTAAACGCTCTATTTTGAGAAATGAGTAGAAACACAACTCTTTAACTACATTTGTTTCAGAGATTGTATTTGGTTTTGTGATGATATCATTTGTATCCTATTCAAAGTATCAAGGATCTCTGCCCTACATATCATGCCCCTTACAGAGTGCATCTGTGTTGGACCAGTTCTTTTTCCAGGGTCATCCCCAAACCTTTTGCTCCCTTCCTCCTATTTTTTCTGACCCGTTTTTGTTGGCTTTAGAACTCTGGGCACTTTACCACTGCTAACCAGCACTAAAGTGCATAGGCTCTCTGTCCAAATGGTATTGGTGATTGGTTTTTCCTATTTGATTTACTAGTAAGCCTCTAGTAAAGTGCACTATAGGTGACCAGGTCATGTATATCGAGTGCTACTAGTGGGCCTGCAGCACTAATTGTGCCACCCACGACAAGCCCTGTAGACCTGTCTCAGGCCTGCCACCTCAGTGTCTTTGTGTGCAGTTTAAAACTGCCAGTTCATCCTGGCAAGTGAACCCACATGGCAGACCTAAGCCTTCTCTTTTACTACTGATAAGTCACCCCTAAGGTAGGACCAAGGCAGCCTCATGGGCAGGGTGCAGTGTATTTAAAAGGCAGGACATGTACTGTCCTGAAAGTGAAATACTGCCAAATCAATTTTTCACTATTGCAAGGCCATTCTCTCCCATAGGATAATATGGGGATTGCCTTGAAATACTTTTTTAGTGCAGTTTCCCATTGGGAACAGATAGAGATGTGGAGTTTAAGGTCTTTGAACTCACAATTTAAAACTACATCTTTTGGAATAGTTGTTTTTTAGATTGTCTGTTTGAAAATGCCATTTTTAGAAAGTGGGCATTTTCTTGCTTAACCATTCTGTGCCTCTGCATGACTGCTGAATACATGTCTGGGTCAGGCTGACAGTTAAGCTGTTTGTGAATTCCCTCTAGACAGTGACACAAAGGGTGGTAAGGTGTGTCCTGCATATCCTGGTGAGTCTTTTTGGGCTGGAGTGTGAGGGATCAGCTGACACCTGCATTTGGAAGGGCTGTGCCTGACCTCACACAATACAGTCTCCAAGCCCCTAGAGTGTTGCTGAGGCCGGGCACGGAAGAGGCAGGATCGTATGCACTGCAAAGACTTTCCTTTGAAGTTTGCCTACTTCAAAGGCAGAAAGGGGTATAAGTATTGGGCCCAAAACCCCAGACTTTTGAATAACTTCTGGATCAAGAGAAGCCTCTGCCAAGAAGAAGAGCTTGATGCTTTAGGAGTATCTGCCACTCTGCCTGTTGAATTGCTGTGCTGGCCTGCTGCTGCTGCTTCTGCCTTAGGAGGGAAAGGACTGGACTTTGATTCCTGAAATTCTGATTGTGAAGTTTCTCTGAGGGCTTGGAATGAGCTTGTCCCTTTTTATGTATTCTCAGGGCCTTCAAAGACTTCATTTGCCAGCGCCTGAGATCTCCCTGCTGAGACCCCTACCATGCCAAGTGTTGCCACATCCAGTTTCTGGGCCCTTGAAAGGAGAAACTGGTGAACTCAAGGTGAAAATCCACGCACCGGAGCCAAGCAGCAGAAAAATTGACGTAGTGCCTGCACCGTGTCGGAAAAATCAACACGTCACCAGCTCAGTGCGGATTCATTGCTGCTGTGTGTCTGGATTTTCCATGCATCGTCCCTGGGCATCACAATCTTCAACAATACCGCACGGACCTGTGGCTGCTTGCCTGGAAATCAATGCATCCCTTCTCTGCAAGGAAAGAATCGATGCATCACTTAACCAGCGGAGAAGGAATTGACACAAGGCCTCACTTGTGAGTAAGGTATTGACGCATTGCTTGCTTTTCCGATCCATGCTCACCCCTGCAGCTTTATTTTTGATGCAGACCAGATACTTTATGCTAAGACAACTCACCCTTTGATTCTTATGCATTGACTCTTTTTACTTAAAAATTTGTTATCTTGACTTGTGTATGTTGGAATTTTGTTGTTTTTAGCTTGTTTGATTTAGATAAATATCGGCTATTTATCTAAACTGGTGTGGAGTCCTTTTGTGGTGTTTGCACTGTGGTACTGTGTTTGTATGTTCAAATAGTTCAACTACCTAGGGGGTGGGCACGGGTTATCTTAGTTGTGTGACTCCCTTACCCTGACTAGGGTGAGGGTCCCTACTTGGACAGGGTGTATACCAACTAGAGACCCCATTTCTAACAATCTGCATCTCAGTGCTGAGCGTGGCCTTTGCCTATGCTAGCACCCATTACTCCTGCCACTAGAGAAAACATTGCACACCATTTGGCTATATGTACATGGGCGTATCTTAGTCAGTGAGTATGGCGGGGGTTGTGTGCTTCAGATTTCCTGACAATCACACTGGCATATAATGTTAAAATACATTATATGACAAACAATGTACATGAGAGTGGCTTAAGGGACAGTGGAAAGGGATAGGAATGCAGATTGGTAGGAGTACTACGCAAGACAAACAAAAAATTAGCAAAATAATAATATTTTTTTAGGGCTTTCAAAACAGAGGTGAGAGAAAATGTGTGTGTTTTTGTCAGTGTGAGTAAGCAAAAATCCTGGGTGAATCCAACAGGCACCTCACCTACCCAAATTAAAGCAACTGTATCCAACTATTCATCAGAATTTGTTTTTTAGGGGTGTGTAACACCCCCAAACACCCGCATAAACTAAACCTCTGTATATGCAGTGAGGCTTTTCACCATGCTATATCCCTAATTCATAAACTCCAGAGTTAAGGGTATAATTTTTTACAAGGCAAATATGGAACACAATGAGAAGAAGGCCCTGAATTTACCACTGGTAGTAAGTCACACGGCAAAATGAAATGTACAAATGTGTGTCAGACAAACTTAACAATTCACAATTTGGACGCAAATCACCTACCTTATTAATATTCATGAGGTAGGTCCCAATTTGCAAACCCATTGGGAATGGCCACAATCAGAGGGATGGTGGCATGCTGGGCTCAGCAGACCACCATGCCTGTGACTGCTTTTCAATAAAGCAGTTTTTTAAATGCAGCCTGTTTTTCGCAAAGGAAAACAGGATACATTTCAAAATGAAAAAAGAAAAGCTTTCTTTTCATTTTCTCAAAGAAGGTAGTGGCTGCTCTGAGAAAATATTTTTGCATGCATTCACAAAGGGGAAGGGTTCCCGTTGGGGGCTCCTCCCCTTTTGAGGATGGGTTAACACCAATTTGAAATTGGTGTCAACTGTGATTGTTTTGCGACCGCATACACAGTCACAAAACAATCATACATACCACTGCGACTTGCAATTAGGAGGAGACGCCCCCGGATGCCCCTTCCTAATTGCAAGTTGCAATCCCTATTTTGCGAGTCGGTGACTGCGTACCGACTCGCAAAATGGGGATGCTACATCGTACCTGGCCTTTTTGCGGTCTCAAACAGCAATTTTCACCTCATGCAACCATAAAAATGCTTGAGCACTAGGCTCTTAAAGTGTCTATATGTGGACAAGAACAGGAGCTAGCCAATTACATGGGGGAATGCTGCTATGTTAAAATGGTCAAAATGGTGCATTTGAAAACAGATTTTGTGAATTAAAAGATAGGGTTTAGAAAGTCTTACAGGGGCAAAATCTAGTCTTCAATTAAATATCTCAATAAATTGACTAGCACTGCAGAGTTCTAAACCATTTGCGGCAGAGAAGCATACATGGACATCATCAATTAAATTCAAAATTGGTTTGCGTAACCTGACAGGTACTAGCCTGGGTTATGCCTCCTCCCTTCTCCCAGACACCAGGCTCTAGAAGTAACATTGCCTATGATACCTGACCAAGAGTGGCTGTGATCCATGGAGCATGTCCTCCGAAGTGACTTCACCTAGGAACTGCTCCTAAAACCTGTATAGTTGGTGATCCCAAGATCTGGATTCCCAGGGGCCAAACATTACTCAATCATCAACCCACCCTATCATGCAAGGTTCAGGAAAAGACACACTAGAAGAGACGTAGATGCCTATGCCCCTTCTTAGAGCCCAGGTAGATATATAAGGCACTCTTGGCACACTTGCAGTCAATGTGCAGCACTTGATACAATATAGAGAACCTTCAATTGCTATGAAGAGAAGCAACTATTACACCAATAACCCCTGGTGGTGGTCCAAATGCTGTGAATAATTATTACAATTAGTTGACACTTTTGCTGTGGCCTCCTATTAAAAAGGACTCTTAGGGCCTTATTATGACTTTGACGGAGGAGTTCCTCCATCACAAATGTGACGGATATCCCGTACGCCGTATTACGATCATCATAGAATATAATGGGATCAAAATACGGTATACGGGATATCTGTTGCATTTGTGATGGAGGAAACCCATCAGTCAAGGTCATAATACGGCCCTTGGCAAATGATTTATTATAATTTGAGTTATGATTCCTCAGGCTTTGAAGAGAAACTCTGTCATAGGTTATCAAATACAAAAACTCATGATTTGGTACAGCTGAAAAAAAACTATTAACTGTTGCAAGCAAGAATATGCTGTCCTGTAACAGAATGCAGGATGAAAAGCTCTGCAGAGATTATTAACTCACCCTGGTATTAAGATATGGGACCTGCAGGGGAACCCTGATGGATCAGAGCAACTCATACAAGGAAGGAGTATCTGTAACCTCCTTTGTGCTGGTGTCGGTCAGTAGCTAAAAAGGATCCGCTGGTGCAATCAGCAGAGGATTCCATAAAAAACAAAAAGGGTAGGTGATATGTGGAAATGCTTCTATGTCTCTCCTTGCCGTGAGGCACGCTGATGTCACAGTTTCCCCATGGGAGCAGGGAGAAAATGCAGGTAGGTGATCTTGCCTTCTCCAGTGGGGAAAAAAATGCCCTCCCCAGCATTTCACGGAGGCCTCATTGATTGAAAAGGGGAGATTTTCCTCTTTCAAATGAGGCCTTCTTGAAACAGTGTCTGGCAGTGGATCACCATGCACCACGATCTAACGCCAGAAAACTCACTAGACACCAGGAACAGCAAATGAGGGGTCAGCCCTCACAAGATATAGTTACCCAAAGCACGAGTTATAGTTACTTTGATAACTTTAACTATAACAGGGGAATTTCTATGGTTTTGTTCTTTTAAAATATGAGCCTAACTATAATGCCCCTGTAACCTTTGTTTATTTTAAGTGAATTTCAATGTTCTTTTCATTCTATTTCATAACTATAATGTCCCTGTATCCTTTATTTTTTCAGTGAATTTCTATGTTTTTTTAATGTAAAGTAATTTTAATTGCTATTTGTTAATTTAACCACCGATGTGCACAGCCAACCAGTACCTGCAACCCACCCCCTATAATCACCCAACCCCATGTCATGCGTGGAGGGGTTGGGTCTCAGCACCAGTTCATAATAATTTCGGTGAGATGAGCATCATACCAAAATTAATTCTGCGCTTTAGCCAAGAAGAGGCCACCGTTTTCATGCGAAATGTATTCCCAACTGGAGTACTGTCTACTGGCTAATTAGTAAGTGCTATCTCATTCGGTAAATTAATAGTGCATCCCCTACACTACAGCTGTGAAATTTCTCCAGTGACTTGGTGTGTCTGTAACTTTTCCAATGTGATTGTGCCTTGAACGTCTTCATTAGCCACAATTCAAGGTGGAACTGCAGATCTGTAGTTCCACCATAAAATTTACTTTTTACTATTTTTTAAACTTTGGCAGACCGTGGGTGTAGCCTCAAGGCCCCCGTGGTCCCAGCCAGCTCCTGTGGGAGATGGCATTGCTCCCGCAAGCAGGGAGTTGCTTTAAAAAGCAGTTGAGGAAGCAATGTTTTCATCTCTTTCCCTGCACGCATATCTGTCAAACAGCTCCTGGTTTCTGAAAGCGGAATTATGTTTGCTTGGTGAGAGCTGTTAGGGTGGGCACCTCGGGAGTTAGCAGGAGCTAGCCCTGGAGGGTGGTAGTCCCCAGAGACATCTACGGCTCCAGGAGTGAGGCCCCCTGCATTGTTTAATTTAGCCCCAGGTAAGTGGTGGTCCCTTATGCTCGGAGTCCACAATGGAACCCCTACTTTAATTTATTTGAGCCCCAGGGAGGTGGTGGTCCCCTACTCTCAAAATAATTGTTGGCCTGGGAAGGAGGTGGTCCCTGAAGCCTGGAGGCGTCGGCAGGCCCCCCCATGAAATATCTATTCCTTGCCCTGGGGGGGTACTGGTCCCAAGGGAATGGGGGGGTTGCACAGCCCCTCCGCACACTTAGGACCTCATTATGAGTTTGACAGCCTCAGGAGTGCCATGTTGGCGGTGGCTGTCACACCGCCAAAAGGCTGGCGGAGAAGACCGCCAAATTACGACATTAAGGGTATTTGGTACAGAACACAGCCAAAGCATCCCCGGCACCGCCATTTCGGTCTGCTCGCCACGGACGATGGTAGCCACCTGCAGGCCAGGGACACCATGTTTTCACTGGACAGATTACGAGGTTACACACCACCAAGTTTTCCGCTGCGGTCGCACCACCATGGAAATTGAGGCAGAAACCAACAGCATGAAAGGAGACACCCACCTTCAGGAAGCCATACTTTTTTGGAGCTGCCATGGAACCTAAATTAGACGTCTTCCTGCTGCTCCTGCTCACCCAAAGACTTCAGAATCTGCTACGATGAGGAAGACAGCAACTGTAAGTACACACACTTACCTGTCATTGTTGCATATTGTCAAATTTTGTACACTCACACAACATACAGGGGGTGATTCTCACCCTGGCGGGCGGCGGAGGCCGCCCACCAGAGTTCTCCCCTCCAAAATACCGCTCCGCGGTCGAAAGACCGCTGAGGGTATTTTGGGATTTGCACTGGGCTGGCGGGCGACCGCCAAAAGGCCGCCCGTCAGCCCAGTGCAAATCATCCTTCCCACGTGGACGCCGGCTCAGAATTGAGCCGGCGGAGTGGGAAGGTGCGACGGGTGCAGTGGCACCCGTCGCGTATTTCAGTGTCTGCAAAGCAGACACTGAAATACAAAGTGGGGCCCTCTTACGGGGGCCCCTGCAGTGCCCATGCCATTGGCATGGGCACTGCAGGGGCCCCCAGGGGCCCCACAACAACCCATACCGCCATCCTGTTCCTGGCGGGCGAACCGCCAGGAACAGGATGGCGGTATGGGCTGTCAGAATCCCCATGGCGGCGCAGCGAGCTGCGCCGCCATGGAGGATTCTTAAGGGCAGCGGAAAACCGGCGGGAGACCGCCGGTTTTCCCCTTCTGAACGCGGCAAAACCGCCGCGGTCAGAATGCCCTGCGGGGCACGGCCAGCCTGTTGGCGGTGCTCCCGCCAACCCTGGCCCCGGCGGTCCATGACCGCCGGGGTCAGAATGACCCCCACATTCTGGAAGGGGGTGTGAGGGTGACACTCACACGTAACAGCACACTAACACTCACACTCACATACAGCCACACACAAATTTGCATAAACACAACAACCAAGCAATGGCCACCACACACAAACACACACACATACACACATCACAAACACACACAGGTACGCACGGAAACACTGCACAGGCCCACACTCACAAAGTACCCTGCAACACCACAACAAGTCACAACCACAACACAACCACACCATCTCCAATCTCTTGCAGGGACCCACAGGGGACACTACCGAGGGACACATCACACATACATCACAATGTAACACCAACGGGCAGAAAATACACACAAATACACAATCATACTACTTACCAATTGACTTACACAGAACATCGTATCTAACATACCATGCACATGCACACAGTCAAAGCACACAAAGTCACACAAAACACCAACAAACACATCTCAACGCAAACAACACTCAATACCAGCACAACAAAAAATCTTGAACACACAATTGTCCATCACACAACACACACCCTCCCACTTTTAGACACAAGCACTGCACACAACCTCACATTCTGGCTAAACAACACAGGTACAAAGATTTAAGCAGGAAACAAACAACAGTTTGCCTTAAATTCTAATTATAAACCAAAATATTGGAACAACGAAGGCTATGGGCCAGTCCTTAAAAACAGTTTTAATGCACACAGTGCACATATGTGTGCCCCGAACTTGTTTCTGTACTGCCATGTAACCTCCACAGGTAGGGGCATCTATGGGGCAGGTGGGCACCTCATGGTTTATCTGGGGGAGTGGAGGAGGGGGTTTGGGTTTATGTTTTGGAGGGGGACTTTGGCATCTGGTTTTGGGGGGGTCATGGCTTAATCGTAGCTTTAGGGGAGGGTTTTATTTAGGAGGGGTACTTGCAGGTGGGGCGGGGAGGTCTTAGGGGTGGTAGGGCCTGACTTGGGGAGGGACACAGAACGTCTATGTCTATCATGGGGTGGGAGAGGAGTAGGGGGAAGAGCAAACTCAGAAAGGAAAGCTTTTTTACACATACGGGGACAGTCATAGCAAAAGGGTTTGTGTGTGGAGGGAGAGGGAGTGTCTGTCTGAGGTGTTGGTATGGAAGTCTTGGGTATATGCTTGTGTGATGTATATATGTGGGTGGTGGGTATCTGTTGGGTGGGTGAGTGCAGGTATTTATGTGTCTTGGGGTGAGGGGGCGAAGGTACAGGGGGATGCCGTGGTGGGTGGGTGGCTGTCTGTTGGGATGGTGACTGCAGGTACGGTGCATGTGCTGCATGTAGGTGTGTCAGTGGTTATGGTGTCAGGGAGAAAATGCAGGTAGGTGATCTCGCCTTCTCCAGTGGGGAAAAAAATGCCCAAAAAATGCCTCCCCAGCATTTCACGGAGGCCTCATTGATTGAAAAGGGGAGATTCTCCTCTTTCAAATGAGGCCTTCTTGAAACAGTGTCTGGCAGTGGATCACCATGCACCACGATCTAACGCCAGAAAACCCACTAGACACCAGGAACAGCAAATGAGGGGTCGGCCCTCACAAGATATAGTTACCCTAAAGCACGAGTGGTATTTTCTTTGATAACGTTAACTATAACAGGGGAATTTCTATGGTTTTGTTCTTTTAAAATATGAGCCTAACTATAATGCCCCTGTAACCTTTGTTTTTTTAAAGTGAATTTCAATGTTCTTTTCATTCTATTTCATTACTATAATGTCCCTGTATTCTTTGTTTTTTCAGTGAATTTCTATGTTTTTTTAATGTAAAGTAATTTTAATTGCTATTTGTTAATTCAACCCCCTATGTGCACAGCAAACCAGTACCTGCAACCCACCCCCTATAATCACCCAACCCCATGTCATGGGTGGAGGGGTTGGGTCTCAGCACCAGTTCATAACAATTTCTGTGAGATGAGCATCATACCAAATTAATTGTGCGCTTTCGCTAAGAAGAGGCCACCGTTTTCATGCAAAATGTATTCCTAACTGGAGTACTGTCTAGTGGCTAATTATTGAGTGATATCTCATTAGGAAAATTAATAGTGCATCCCCTACACTACAGCTGCAAAATTTCTCCAGTGACTTGGTGTGTCTGTAACTTTGCCAATGTGATTGTTCCTTGAACGTCTTCATTAGACACAATTCAAGGTGGAACTGCAGATCTGTAGTTCCACCTTGAAATTAACTTTTTACTATTTTTTCAACTTTGGCAGACCGCGGGTGTAGCCTCAAGGCCCCCGTGGTCCCAGCCAGCTCCTGTCTCCTGTGGGAGACGGCATTGCTCCCGCAAGCAGGGAGTTGCTTTAAAAAGCAGTTCTCCGCTTGAGGGAGCAATGTTTTCATCTCTTTCCCTGCACGCATATCTGTCAAACAGCTCCTGGTTTCTAAAAGCGGAACTATGTTTGCTTGGTGAGAGCTGTTAGGGTGGGCACCTCGGGAGTTAGCAGGAGCTAGCCCTGGAGGGTGGTAGTCCCCAGAGACATCTAAGGCTCCAGGAGTGGGCCTCGCTCATTGTTTAATTTAGCCCCAGATAAGTGGTGGTCCCTCATTCTGGGGGTCCACAATGGAACCCCTACTTTAATTTATTTGAGCCTCAGGGAGGTGGCAGTCCCCCACTCTCAAAACAATTATTGGCTGGGGAAGGTGGTGGTCCCTGAAGCCTGGAGGGGTCGGCAGGCCCCCCCATGAAATATCTATTCCTTGCCCTGGGGGGGTGCTGGTCCCAAGGGAATGGGGGGGGTTGCACAGCCCCTCCGCACACTTAGGACCTCATTATGAGTTTGACGGCCTCAGGAGTGCCATATTGGCGGTGGCTGTCACACCGCCAAAAGGCTGGCGGAGAAGACCACCAAATTACAACATTAACGGTATTTGGTACAGAACACAGCCAAAGCACCGCCGGCACCGCCATTTCGGTCTGCTCGCAAAAGATGATGGTAGCCACCTGCAGGCCAGCAGACACCATGTTTTCACTGGACAGATTACGATGTTACACACCACCAAGGTTTCCGCTGCGGTCGCACCACCATGGAAATCGAGGCAGAAACCAACAGCATAAAAGGAGACACCCACCTTCAGGAAGCCATACTTTTTCGGAGCTGCCATGGAACCTAAATTAGACGTCTTCCTGCTGCTCCTGCTCACCCAAAGACTTCAGAATCTGTTACGATGAGGAAGACAGCAACTGTAAGTACACACACTTACCTGTCATTGTTGTATGTTGTCAAATTTTGTACACTCACACAACATACATTCTGGAAGGGGGTGTGAGGGTGACACTCACACGTAACAGCACACTAACACTCACACTCACATACAGCCACACACACATTTGCATAAACACAACAACCAAGCAACGGCCACCACACACAAACACACAAACATACACACATCACAAACACACACAGGTACGCACGGAAACACTGCACAGGCCCACACTCACAAGGTACCCTACAACACGACAACAAGTCACAACCACAGCACAACCACACCATCTCTAATCTCTTGCAGGGACCCACAGGGGACACTACCGAGGGACACATCACACATACATCACAATGTAACACCAATGGGCAGAAAATACACACAAATACACAACCATACTACTTACCAATCGACTTACACAGAAACAGAACATGGTATCTAACATACCATGCACATGCACACAGTCAAAGCACACAAAATCACACAAAACACCAACAAACACATCTCAACACAAACAACACTCAATATGAGCACAACAAAAAATCTTGAACACACAATTGTCCATCACACAACACACACCCTCCCACTTTCAGACACAAGCACTGCACACAACCTCGCATTCTGGCTAAACAACACGGGTAGCCCAAGCAGCACATGGACTCACACACATACACACAACTATAGTCAGCCAGGAACAACTCCATACTAGGGAAAGAAATGCATGACAAAGATTTAAGCAGGAAACAAACAACAGTTTGGCTTAAATTCTAATTCTAAACCAAAATATTGGAACAACGAAGGCTATGGGCCAGTCCTTAAAAACAGTCTTAATGCACACAATGCACATATGTGTGCCCCGGACTTGATTCCGCACTGCCATATAACCTCCACAGGTAGGGGCATCTATGGGGCAGGCAGGCACCTCATGGTTTATCTGGGGGAGTGGAGGAGGGGGTTTGGGTTTATGTATTAGAGGGGGACTTTGGGATCTGGTTTTGGGGGGTCATGGCTTAATCGTAGCTTCAGGGGAGGGTTTTATTTAGGAGGGGTACTTGCAGGTGGGAAGGGGAGGTCTTAGAGGTGGTAGGGCCTGACTTGGGGAGGGACACAGAACGTCTATGTCTATCACGGGGTGGGAGAGGAGTAGGGGGAAGAGCAAACTCAGAAAGGAAAGCCTTTTTACACATACGGGGATAGTCATAGCAAAAGAGTTTGTGTGTGGAGGGAGAGGGAGTGTCTGTCTGAGGTGTTGGTGTGGAAGTCTTGGGTATATGTTTGTGTGATGTATATATGTGGGTGGTGGGAATCTGTTGGGTGGACGAGTGCAGGTATTTATATGTTTTGGGGTGAGGGGGTGAAGGTACAGGGGGATGCCGTGGTGGGTGGGTGGCTGTCTGTTGGGACGGTGACTGCAGGTATAGTGCATGTGCTGCATGTAGGTGTGTCAGCGGTTATGGTGTCTGTGGGTGTGGTGACTGGGGTGCATGTTTGAGGGTCTGCAATGGCACTGTCACTTGGTAGGATTGGTGTGGTGGCTAGATCTGTGAATGTTGGTATAGTGTCTGCAGGCGTATCAGGTGGTCTGCCAGTGATCCTGGGGTGTTGGGGGTGTCAGGGCAAGTTGTGACTGTTGCTGTGTGTGTATCTGCATGTTGCTTGTGTGAATGCTTGTGGTGTGTCTTTTGAGCTTTGTCTGAGCTACCCTTTGATGTTAAGGTGGATGCATGCATGTCAGTCTGTGTGCTTTGGCTGGGTCAGGGAAGAGGGGTTTGGGATTGGGAAGAGGAAGGTAGAGGGGTAAAGGGAAACAATGGGTGACTGGTTTCTGTCAGTGTGGAGGTCAGAGCCGGAAAGGATCTCTGTAGGCCAGCCAGTGCACCATGAATGCCTTTCAGGAACACATTACTCTGTTGGATCTGAGTTGCAAGTCCCTAGATGGCATTCACGATGGTCGAATGACCCACAGAGATGGCTCTCAGGAGGTCACTAGCCTCCTCACTGAGGGCAGCAGGGCTGACAGGGTGCAGGGTCAGAGGTGCCTGTGGCAAAGCAGACACCCACCTTCTTGGGTGAGCGGACACAGCCAACTGGGTGGGGAGCTACAGGGAGGACGTGGTAGTAAAGGGGGAGGCAGACTGAAATGGTGCTGGGGTGGTCCTAGATGGGTCTGCCACTGCCAGGGTGTGTCACTAAAGGAGGAATCTGAAGATAAAGAACTGGATCCTGTCTCCCCGAGGCACTCCCCACACCCTCCCTGCCACTGGACCCCTCCGTGTCGGTCGTATCATGACTTCGGGCCCTAAGGCCAGCAGCTTCCCCACTCAGCTGTGCCCCATTTCCTTCACCTGCTGATGCTGATGCAGAGAAACAGAGATAGCATCATCATATTCTTCACATACCACTTACATTACACCAGGAACTACAGTAACATCACATCTATGTGTAAAACACCCCATGTAGAAATCATTTTGAGCCAACACCAACATACATTCCACAACCTCACATTACAACAATGTTAAACCCAACATGAGCCTACTATCTGACCACTTCATCACCATCCTATCAGTACAGCTAAAACACAAACTATTCCTGCACGAGATGATTTGTCGACATAAAAAGTGCGTCCCTATACAGAGTATCACTGTGAAACAACAATCCACAAATGGAAATCAGTGTTTACTTTGAGTTCAAATTCATACCTCCTCCAAATCTACACTTGCTCAGTCCATTGCCAGATGTCATGTTCTATGAAAATTACCTCATCACATTCCAATTACTACACAGCATGTTGCTTAGCTATCACATCTATAAAATATATATGTGTCTATAAAATTTACAATTGCAAACAACTCAGATGCATCTACTCCTTTTGACATATCCAATTTTGAAGTGTAACAGACTCCTAATCCATTTTAACAGCACATGTATCAACTGTGTTTTTGCAAAAGTTTATATATACATTCTGGATCTACTCATTTTAGTCATTCTCACATAGAAAACAAAATCATGTACAGCAATTGGGGTCTACTTAGCACACAGGATACACCCACAGACAACCACAGGGATACCTCCAATACAATGGACACCTATGGTGTGTATGAAGGCCACATACAATTCCACTAAGCATGCTGAGTAGCAACCTCAACATGACAAGATCAAATGACCAACATAATTATTAACACTTCTGACATGAGTCACATTACATCTTTGGAGTACAGTTTCACTGCTATATACCACTTCTGAAGTAACCATCGACACATACAACTAGAGTCCCTCAATTTGACTGACAACAAATACCATTCCACCAACATACAACTACAACACCTGCAACACTAAGAAGTCATGGTTAAATGAGCTTATCCATACTTAAATACTTCAAAAACAATTCAGATTAGCAAAAGTAAGTATGCCAAACCTTAATCTTAAACTTTAAAAATGGCAGGAAATACCAATGTACACATGATGTTGGCCAAGAACAGTGTATGTTGTACCTATATAGGAAATGCCCTGCCCTATGTAGAATGTGCAAAATTCAAGTGGTTAAGTGAATAGCAGGCTAGCCACATACCTTCACAATCACATGTACATGGTATGATAGTCTGATCTCAAGTGTCTATGATATGGCTCGCATTAGGAATATATCATTACCACCATGATTTTCATCATGTGGAATATCTACCTTGATCATACATCACATTTGCCAATGTACAGTCCACACTTAACAATGGGGCCATTTCCTCTCAACTCTGAGTAAGTATAGCAAGTATGCCATTTGACTTCTGAATGAGATAACATCCTCACATGAAGTTTACATCTATTTCACAACTCAGGAATATTTGGCTTGTTTCTCACTTGTGAGACCCTGTGTTGCACATAAAGCTAGATCCAGTGGAATAGGAATGGACTGAGACTAAAGAGATGGACAACTTACCAACAGGGTATCTGGACTACGGATCAGTAGATGGGAACAAGGACACTATAGGTTACACATATGTATAGCACTGTAGAGGTACACATATCACACAGTCACATGTGCATCACAACATGCTGTTATAGGCTTAATATATATATATATATATATATATATATATACATATATCTATCTATATATATCTATCTATCTATCTATATATATATAATATCTATATATATATTTATATATATATATATATATATATATATATATATATATATATATATATATATATATATATATATATATATAGATATTATATATAACATGCTGTTATAGGCTTAACATAGGTGAGTCATATTTCCCTATACACAATATAATGTCCACACCTGAGCATCAATGGTAGCAACTGCACTTCTATGTGCTCCTAGGAGACCCTTCATCTGTAGCACTTACCACACTGTTACAGTTTAGAACTTACAGATGAGTCACCGAACTGCCAGAGGGATTTAAATCTATGTAGGCAATACAAACCCCCTTTTGACTGCTGTGCTGCCCTCAAACGTCCATTCAACTCAGGGTAGGCCACTGCCAAAATGCAGACCATTAGGTGGATCAAAGTCCGATGGGCACCCCTCCCTCGTTGGGAGGACATACCCAGCTAGGCCTCTTTGGTCTTCCAGGTCCAGCATCTCAGGTCCTCCCACCGCTTCCTAAAGTGGATGCTTGCTTGGCATGGCACGCCAGATTTCCTTTTTGTGATGGATGTGGACCTGCACGGATGACACAGACAAAAGAAGCAAGTTATGTCCACATGCACCATACCAATACACGTGGTCAGAACAATTCAGTCACAGCAAGTAGGCAAACATTCCCATCCTCTAAGTTCAAACCTCTTCACAAGTTAGCATCTAGTGGCAGCCCATGTGTGAAGTGGAGTATCCCATAGAACATACCTGATCAGTACCTGGTATCGATTACACACATATGACCAGGCCATATGATTTTCCATAACATGGTTTGTCTACAACAACATTTCTCACTCCATCTTGTTATCCATGCTGCAATCTCTGCTGTATATGAAGGAAGTTAGATTACACACTATCTACCAGGTGACACTACTGTATGTCTGCCTATGCACATGTACACATTTCTATACACCCAGACATGAGTGGTAAAACATTCACTATTTCACGTTTTATGTACACCATCATACACTCCACCTTTCACACATTGGCATACAATTGGACTCACCTGCTCCTGTGGTGCACCATATAGCTATTCATATAGGGGTAGGACCTCCTCCACAAGCTTGTCCAGCTCTGTTCACATAGGGGTAGGACCTTCTCCACAAGCTTGTCCAGCTCTTCTGGGGTGAAGGCTGGGGCCCTGTCACCTGCAGGTGTGGCATGATAGCTCCCAGAGGCAGTACACAGCAGCTCAAGTAGTGGAGGTCTTTCTGGCAGCAGTGTCAGGAATCAAGTGAGCAATACTGTAAAAGAATGCACCACATACAGGACCGTCACCGCCGGCAGATATAGCCACTGGCCCAAGTCTGCCAAAGGCAGCAGTGTGTTCCAGTGGAAATGTTCACTGCCTTATAACCGCCTACTGCCATGATGACATCCGTCTGCAGAGTTAGGTCACTTCCTCATGTCCAGTTCAGTAGGTTAGGCAGCTGCCATTTTGATGCAATTATAAGTATGGAAAAGTTTTGGAATCTGCATCATTAACAATTCCCTATATTGTGTGAAATATCAGTAAGTGCTGCCTTCATGTTTACCAGTCTAATTGTGCATGTGAGTAGTAAAAGCTGTGCAACAGAGGGATTGGTGGTAATGGAAATGTACACCTCTTCTCAACATCCTATGTGCATTGGTAATGTAGCATAGATGCAACAAATATGTTTCACATGTAAACTAAATTGGACTATCAAACACTGACAGTCACAGATCATTATGTATGTATAGTACATTGGAGGATTTGGGGAATGTGAACCAAGGTGAGTGTCATAGGATGCATAGCAAGATACTGTACGTTAGATGTCATATATTGACAACAAGAACAGATATGTCTGACTTGTTTATGAAAATGTTCTCCATGTGTACATTGTAAAAGTCACCAACAATCTATTTGTTTTTTCAACATAGTTAGCCTGCCATGAGGAGAGGAAGACAACCTCCAGTGTACCGCCCACTAGTAGACCTGCACACCATGGAGGACAGACATAAAATACAGATCTATTGCCTGAATAGGCAGACAATCATGGTGCTTTGTGATCAGATGGAGCCAGATATGATGCCAGCCATTCGCAATCCCAATAGCATACCTCCCATCATTCAAGTCATGCCAGTGCTACATTTCCTGGCCACTTGGTCCTTTCAGAATACAGTGGCTCTAACTGCACGGATGCCTCAGCCCATGTTCAGTCTAGGTTTGAAGGATGTGCTGCATGCATTGTTGAAACACCTGGTCAGCTACATCAGGTTTTCCCAATTTGCTAATTTGGCCTATGTGAAGGCAGAGTTTTATGCAATGGGACACTCCACTTGTGGTTGGAGTCATAGATGGCACTCATACTGCTTGGTTCCCCCCAGTGCCAATGAACAGGTACACAGGAACAGGAAACTCTACCACTCCATCAACGTCCTAGTGCTGTGTTTGGCAGATCAGTACATTTTACAAGTCTGTGAGAAGTATCCAGGATCAGTCCATGATTCCCTCATCATGCGCAACAGCAATATCCCACTGAGAGGGACTGGCAGGTTGGTAAGTCACATTTGACATGTGTGTTTGCTAAGTTTATTTCTTGCTATCACAAATGTGCATGTCCTAGATCTATGCCTGTGTTGTTATACCTAAATCTTACAGGGGTCTCAGGCTATCCAAACCATCCTTGGTTGTTGACACCAGTGAGGTACCCAACCACGCCAGGGGAAGTCTGCTACAATGAGGCCCATGGAAGGACAAGGCGTGTCATTGAGTGGACTTTTGGGATCCTGAAGGCAAGAGTTTGCTGCCTGGACATATCTGGAGGAGCCCTCCTCTACTCACCCAACAAGGTATGTCAAATAATTGTTGCCTGCTGCATGCTCCATAACCTTTCCCTGAGACGTCAGATACCGTTCGTACCAGGTGAGGGGGAGGGTGGAGAACCTGTGGGCGGAAATGCAGATTTGTCAAGTGATAATGAGCCAGATGAAGATGAAGCTGGAGACTTCAGGGCAGATCACATCAATCAGTACTTCAACTGACTCAAGGTATGTGATATCTTCTCAATGGTGAGATTTCATTTTATAACCTAGAAGTGATGGCTGGCATATCACCTCCTATTTACCATCATCTATGAGGTCGTAGGTAGCTTTAATGCCAGTTGACCATGCAGTTTCTAATTTGGTGTTGTATACAGAACAAAGTAGTATACACTGTTGTGATTTATTACTGCACATGCAAAGTCACACTTGTGTAAATGACTTGTCAGAATTGATTTATGTTTATAGCTATGTCCAATCCATTATCACCACTTATCATAGTTTCTGTTTAACTCTTCATCATTGGCAAGTCATATACAGTGTCAGTGGCAGATGGGAACTGCAGCAGGCATGAGAAGTGGACATGGATGAAACCAGGTACTGATTAGCATGAGTATGTGGAGTGTAACTAATATGGCCAGACTGTCAGGACACTGGGGTGCTAGTGTGCTTTCCCACAAAGACGATCTGTTTGGTACTGGAGGTGGTCAAATGGTGTCAAATGTGTGTCCATATGTGTCTAACATGTGTAAATGTTGAACCAGAGCCTCTATCATCATAATGGTTTCTGTTGTATGTGACCTACCTGTAATATAGCTATCAGTGCATTCCTACTTTGCAGACCAATGTGCATGTTTCCGTGGACTGACATAGGTGAGTGGCAAGCCTACATGTACATGACCAACTTACGTGAGAGGTCCCTGGACTGAGGACATCAGTACTGATCTCTGGCTCTATCGTGGGGTATGATTATTAGGAAGCTAAGGTATGGGTATATGATAAGGCTTTACATGCTGTTACAAAGGACCAATCTGTATGCCTCCTCGCTGGTAGTAAGACTGACATGTCCTTAATGTCTCTATCCTGTGGATTAGTAGTGTATGACACCTAAGCTGACAATCATAAGTCACTAGCAGTATTATTCTATCTGCTGTTTTCAAATCTAGAAATATATGCTTGGAGATGCAGAATACAGCTGTATTGGCTTCTGTCTATGTTACAACCCCATTGTAATGAGTCAACTGGTGATAGAGTACATGGGTGATGTTCATAACAAAGGTTGTACAATACAGAGGGACCTACTGATACTAGAGTTGGCAAACATGACAGTTGTACATGGTTGATTAATGACACTTACACAGGAAGTGTGCTAAAGTGTTATTTATCGGGTAGTACAAAACAATATGTGTGAATAATAAGCAAAAAAACACTTTGTAAATAGTGAAGGGTTCAGTCATGGTGGCTGTAATCATCAGGGTAGCTGTGACACCATTAGGAAACACAAGTCCAGTGTCCTTGCACCACAGGAAAATTGAGTTAAGTTTCAGAACAGTCAACAGAGTGTACCTGTAGCACAAGGGGATCCAGTCAGGAGATGTTGAAGGGCATGAAGAGTCATTACTAGTAGAAGAGGCCTGATGTTGTGTGGCAGACCTACTCAGGGTAGTATTAATGTCCCTTAGCACCCCAGCAATGGAAGCCAGGATGGCATTTTAGGGCTTGCCACTGCTGCATAACTTCCTGGTTGTTGTCCCTTTGCAGCTGTTGGATTTCCCCCATCATGGTGACTACCTGGCCCATCATGCCTTGGGAATTTTGGCAGGCTCCCAAGACTTGGGAGATGTTTTCCTGATCAATATTGTCTCTTGAAGCCCCCATCTTCTGGCCCATATCATCCTCCCAAACACCCTACCCCCATGTGCTTGATCCCCTGGCACAGAGTGCCCGCTCCCAGTGGTGGCAGGACCATCATTGTCAGTGGTGACAAAGTGAGACTCAGGTACCTGTACTTGGGGGCACACAATAGATGAAACATTTCTGAGGACACAGGTTTGGGGATGAATGGTTGTCAGTGATGTTGATGGAACAGGGCTGGAGGAGTTGATGTGAGAAGGGTGAGGCTAACAGGTATTGACTGACCAGGTGTCCCTGATGAGTCAGCTTCGTCCTCAGTGTCCACACATTAAGAGTTGTTGTCCTCACTGAGGCCTTCAGAGGGGTAGTGGCAGTCTCCGGTATCCTCTACATGGTGGCAATGACAAGGTTACCTGTGGGAGAGGTGGAACACAGAGTTGCTGTAAGTTATACAAGAAGTGATGTTTCATTTAGAGTATTAGTGATGTTGTGTGAGATGGACAGGTTGCCTTAACATGATCCCCAGAAATGACAATGGTAGCTGCTGCAAAATCTTACTTAGTAAAACATGAGACTCTGTAATTTCAATACCAAACAACATGTTTAAACATGTTAAACTATGTTGGTAGTGATTGGACTGCTGATACAATCTTATATTGTCTGACTATTTACATGGGTGTTCACATTTGTTGCATGCTGAAATGTCTGGCATGATACATGACACAAAAAGTGCTGGAGAATGCAGAATAGAGACAGAGGAGGGACACTGTATGGGATTAAGAAATAAATATTGTCTCTATCTGGATGTACTGCATGTGCATCCTTTTGGCATCTAGATTTCAAGTCTAGGTGAGTAAATTTTAATCTTTGAAATCTTTTTTCTGAGGGCAGTTGGATGGGGCACTCAGCTGTAACTGTGTTTTGCTTATAATGATACTGGGAGTGGGCCTTTGCATTGCTGTCATTGCCATTAACAGTTTCACAGTTGGACATTCATGATGGTTTAGATTAGTAGTTAATTTCACAAGCATGAAAGCTCACTTTTGATGCACCGTTCAGGTTTTCATAATGGTGAGATATTGCCTTCTGGAGTTGTAGTGCTATCAGTTCCCAGTACTTTACATGCCATTCTCAAGAACGGTGGTGCCAGATGAGTTTAGTGAACATGTGGCCTGCTGGAGAGAGGTACTAGGACATTTTGACAGAGGGGTGGTAGGTGGTTTGTTAACTGAGGGGGGGTACGGGGTTGAAGGAGCATGCAGTACAAAACAATTGGGTGCCATGAATGTTGTGGGACTTACCAGACTCCACTCCCAAAGGTATTCCTGTCAGGCCCTCAGGGTGCAGTATGTCCAAGACCTTCTCCTCTCAAGATGTGAAAGTAGGGAGAGGAGGTGGGGGACTACCGTCAATCTTCAGTACTGCCAGCTGATGCCTAGATGCCATGGAAAGCACCTTCCTCCGGAGGTCATTCCACCTCTTCCCGATGTCTTCCCTTGTGCACGGATAGGAGCTATAATCATTTACCCTGGTTGGGAACATGGCGGGCGTCTAAGGAGCCGGTCGCGGAGGGCTGCGCTCCTGGAATACTGTGCTAAAACAATCAAGCCTTACCGGGTGATTGCGAAGGCTTTATGAGTTGGCGGAAGGGGTCCATTTTGTTCCTTTTTTGATTTCGCTGCAGTGTGGACGACGAGAGAGCTGGCGGGAATACGGGACACTTAAGAACGCGGGGCTGCTCTGTTGCTGAGAGCCTCCCTGGAACTCTTTCAGTCAGGGAGGTGGCAGCTCGTGTTTCCTACCGGGGAAATCAAGGCAGAGTCAGCACAGGATCGGATTTCTCAGGAAGGAAGAGCAGGAGTTTGAGGAATTCTCAGCATATTGAGAACTTGGTGATTTTCGGTACTGGTAGGAAAAAAACAAGATTTGAAGGTTTTTTTGCTCCAGGGTCATGTTATTTTTAGTATAAATCCTGTAGAAACTTATTCTGACCTTATGGTGGACAGGGTAAAGGGGCAGATGGGGTTCGGGAAAGAAGGGGGGAAGGTGGCATTTAAAAATAGTTTTGGTCAAGTGGCGTATTCCCTCCATAGCGCTAAGAAAAGTAAGAAAAGAGTGGAAATCGAAAGTCTGATCCCTCCCTCCAGAAACCCTCTACAGTGAGATTAAGGCAGAACTTGATAACAGTTCCATTATAAAGAGACTGGATGCGAAGAGTTTTGAAGGGTTGAATTACAGCAAAGCCCATGTTACCCCTTTAGTTAGGACTTATTTCCGAGTACTGCCAGGCTCTCCCAGAATGTTAGCCGGGGGAACGAATATGCAAGAGCCGGATGAATTGGACAAATTAGAGTCTGCTGCTAGTTCAGAGGGTAGCGGCCTAGACCTCCGGGTGGATGGGGGAAGTGTTTTACAGCACATTCTTTCTGTGAGATCCATAGAGAGGCAAAGCAGAGGGGAATGCAGTACAAGTTTCCCAACCCGTCGGAGAGGATCAAGGCATTCAATTGCAGATATGTTGAAAGCATTATCTGTGGAACTGAAGAGTGGCTTTGAGACTTCTAATGCCAATCAGGTGGAGATTAGGGGTCTTTGTGAAGATTTAGGGAAGAAAATTGACGATTTGGCAGGTCGTACAGCTGCTTTAAAGGAGGAGGTGGGGGAGATAAGGGTGGCGGTAGAAGAAAATAAGGAGCAAATAAGATATTTAAAGGAAGGGGAAACAGGGGTGATGGCAAAAATGGAATCCCTGGAAAATAATCTGAGGAGGAATAATTTGAGGTTTCTCAGGGTCCCGGAAGGGCTGGAAGAAGGTGACTTTAAAAGGTTTTATGGCTCGACTGATAAAGCAAGAGGTGAATGTGGAAATATCAAAGGAGGACATTGTTAAAGATATTCAAGGGATGCATCGGGTCCCGGCAAAAATGCCTTCCAATAGGGACAGACCAAGGAAAATTCTAGTTTATTTTCAGACATACTCTCTGAAGGAACATATTCTTGCCCTGGAGTTAAAAAAGAAATTGTTGATGGTAACGGATCACCTTTTGAAATTAGGTCGGACCTGGCGTCTGTGACTTTGAATAAACACTGGGAGAAAAAACTTGAGGCAACAGCTCAGTTCAGATTTCCTACTTCTCTAAAAGTTACGGCAAATAATAAGATGTATAATTTTACGGACTGGAAGGAGGTGGATGAGTTGATTATGAAAATTGAGAAAGAGGGCAGGAAAGAGGCAGGTCTGACCTAAGATTTGATTGTTCCACTGGTGAGGAGGTTTTATGGAGCGGTGACCCTCCTCTGACCTTGGTCAGGTTAATGTTTGGGTGGGTTCCCAGGGGAGGAGGGAGATTGGGTGAGGTGCAGGATGATGGTGGTGGGGAGCACTGGGTGGGAAGTATAACAGGGGGAAAAAAATCCTCCTTGTTGTAAGAAGATCAGGGGTGGGGAGCGAGGGGTGGTGGTGGGGAGCACTGGGTGGGGAGCATAACAGGGAAAAAAAGATCCTCATTGTGGTCGGTAGACCTGTGGAGCGGGGTAGTGATTGGTGGGGGGGTGGAAAAAGGTAGGTGGTTTTGATGTCGGAAAATGGCAGTAAAGAATTTGAGACTCCTGTCTTGGGAGGTAAATGGTCTTAGGGTAAATAGTAGGCAGAAAAGGTTGGTGCAATATTTGAAGGATGCCCGTTTGATGTTTTGATCTTACAAGAGACCCATCTTTCTAGGGAGGAATGTTTTGAAGTTTTTAAGGCATGTGGGTGGGTTCAACAGATAGCTAGCTCAAATTGTTTGAGTGGTAGTAAAGGGATGGCTGTTCTAATTAAGAATCATGCCAATATTACTTTTCTGGAAAGTCCCATAGATAATTCAGGGAGGTGGGTGTTGTGGAAGCTATCTGCTTTTGAATATGTCTTTACCTTGGTAGGATACTATGGTCCTAATAGGGATGATGTAGGCCCATTTAGGGAACTTTCAGATCTTCTTTTGCAATGTTTAGATCCAATAATATGGGCAGGTGACTTTAATGTTGTATTGAACTATGAGTAAGATATATCAGCGGGTAGTAGGTCCAAAATAAACGAGAAAATGCAGGGTCAGACTCGGGTAATGATGTCCCATTGGTGGTTATATGATGTTTGGAGGGATAAGAGGGGGTCAGAGAGAGGTTATTCTTATATTAATAAGAAGTATCGGCATCAGTCCAGAATTGATTACATCCTTCTGGATACTGTTCTGAGGGACTTTGTTGAGCCAGTAGCACATATGGGGGCCCATTTATCAGATCACTCGGCGGTTAGTTTAGTTCTTAGGTTGCCAACGAAAAGGAGGGAAAAAAGGTGGACTTTAGACAGAACTCTGCTTTTGGAAGATGAGGTGGTTACGGAATTGCGGACGGATTCAGAGGATTTTTTTAGGATAAATTTGGGTTCAGCTCCCTTAGCGATAGTTTGGGATACATTTAAGGCCTTTTTGAGGTGATGTCTGATTAGGATAGCTGCACACAGGAGGAAATTATATATGAAGAAATAAGCAGGTTGGAGATTCAAATATGACAATTTGAGCAGGGAATGTTAAGTAAGGAGCAGGGTGAAGAGTTTGACGATTTATATAAGCAACGTCAGACAGCTAGTTTGAAGTTGGCAGCTCTATTGGATCGCAGGATTGGATTGAGATGTGAAGCTAATAGGGTGATACATTTTGAGTACAGCGAGAACAGCAGTAAATTGTTGGCTTGGAAGTTAAAATCAGATTGGGTTAGGAATCGGGTGACAGAAATTCGAGATGAAGACTCGGGTGAGATTAGAAAAGGTGGTGAGCAGGTGGAAGAAGGTTTTTTCAATTTCTTTAAGGACTTGTACACAGAAGATTTGAAGCCGCCTTTGAAGGTATTGAAGGGGTGGCTTGGGGAATTAGATTTACCTACTCTGAATGAAGAAGAGAGAAGTGCGGTTAATGATCCGTTGCACCTGAGCGAGGTAGAACGGGTCATTTTAGCTGGCAAATTGGGGAAGGCATCTGGACCAGATGGGTTACCCATGGAGGTTTATCGAGTTCTGGGTAGTAGTACTTTAAATGTTCTTAAGCAATTATGTGATAATATTATGGGGGGAATGAGAATCTTCCTCCTTCTTGGAAAGAGGCGATTATTACGTTAATTTTAAAACCCGGCAAAGACCCCCGGAAGTGTGATTCATACCACCCAATATCACTGTTAAATTGTGATTATAAAATCTTTGCTAAATTCCTGGCTGTTAGACTAGGGATGGTGATGGGGAAACTCATACACACAGACCAGAAAGGGTTTTTGAAGGGTAGGCATATGCATGAATTGACACAGGGATTGGTAGGGTCGATTGATTTAGCCACTTCAACGCATATGCCTTTGGTGGTGGTAATGGTAATGGTGGTTGCAACAAAAGCATTCAACAGGGTTAATCTGAGTTATTTGATTACGGTATGTGAATCATATAAAATTGGAGGCCAGTTTATTAGAACATTGCAAAAAATCTATCATGACCCAAGTGCAAGAATTTTGGTTAATGGTATGCTCACTCCTCCAGTAAAATTAGAAAGAGGGACGAGACAGGGGTGCCCATTATCCCCATTATTATTTGACCTTTATATTGAACCATTAGCTTGTAGAATTAGGAGAGATAAGAAAATGCTTCCTTTCTGGTGTGGAGATCTGGTCAGGAAGGTTTATTTATATGCAGATGATTTACTGATTTACACAGCGAATTTAAGTCAGGCTACTCCAGCTCAACAAGAGTTAATGGAGGATTTTTGGGGAATTTCTGGTTATGCTGTTAACAATCAAAAGACCAAAATTATGGCATGGAATATGGAACTAAATGATGTAGTGAATGTAAGGAAAGAAGTTAAATATTTGGGGATCACTGTAACACATGATATATGTAAAATGCCGGAAACAAATCGTGCTCGGGTTATGAGGGAGGTGGACCTTTTACTGAGAAAATGGCTTAATCTTCCACTAACTATAATAGGTTGGATTAATGTTGTAAAAATGGTGATTGTTCCCAAATTAACTTTTATTTTCAATGCATTGCCATTAATGTTTAACAAGGATGCTTTAAAGGTATTGCAGGGGAAAATTAGCAGTTTTATTTGGGCATCTAAAGGTGTTCGTATATCATGGATATAGCTTAGGAGTAAGAAAGAAAAAGGTGGTCTGGTGGCTCCTGATATGCAGTACTACGCATGGGCTTATCTGATAAAAAATGAAAGACAGAGTTTTAATACATTAGATCATTCAGAGCTGGGGCAGGTGTTAATTGCTAAGATGGAAGGCCAGGAGGTCCAGAGAAGTTTTTTGTATAAGTTCGGGGATTCGAAGTTCTTTAAAAAAAAATCATTTAAGATATTACATGATTGGGCAGTGTTGTGGTATGAGGTGAGGAAGATCACAAGGTTGTCATATTATAATGAGTATGCGCTGATATGGGATTCTCCTGGCTCCCTGGAGTGGACTAAAGACGCCCTGGCTATTCCTCTGAAAGAGACAGGGTTTTTGCAATGGAGACATCTCTGTTATAATGGTGAACTTAGGGAGTTTGATAACCTTAATATGGAGGTAGGAAGAAGGCTGTCTACGTTTAAATACCTTCAGATGAAGACTTGGGCTGGGAATGTGGCACAGGAAGTGGGAAGTACTAACAGACTTGTGGACCAGATGCAGCTGGATACTCCGATGAAGAAAGAAGTAGCTAGATGGTATTGGCTGATGATGGACATTGTGGATGGTGAATTTACCCTCCTGGAAGAAATCTGGAGGGAGTGCTTGCTGGAGCCACAGCTTAAAGACCTTTTGCAAGTATCCACTATACTTCTGTATAGTACTGTTAAACCTGCTGTGTTAAGAAGAAATTATCTATTTTCTATTCACAGAGCCTTTTGGACTCCCAAAAAATTGTCCAGCCTGAGACAGGATAATGTGGTGAGGTGTAAGAAGTGTGGTTTTGTATCAGCTGACGATCTACATATGTTTTATGGAATGCCCTTTACTCTGTAAGTTTTGGCAAGAGGTGGGTGATGCAATTAAGGAGATTCTTCCCACAAGCCCAAAGGTAAGACCTTTGATAGTGATGTTTGGCTGTTCATATGAGGCGCAGAAGATGGGTAGAGATGGAGCTAAACTGTTGTTTTATATGATTCTTGTGGCAAGAAGGGAGATCTGTAGGAAATGGATCAGCCCTGTTCCCCCTACTTTTGTCGAATGGAAAAACTTTCTAAATTACCATCTTAAGTTAGACTGTCATAAAGTTTGTAAGAGGATCAGATTTTGGAATCCGCTGAAGCAATGGTTGGGAAGTGGTGAGATATGAATAGATAGGATGTGATCCTATGATTATATTCTTTCCTCTGCTTTCCGCACTGGAGCTTGGGTGGAAAGTTTTTCCCAGGCAGGGGCGACGAGGTCGGAGATGGGTGATGAGCAGTTGTGTGAGAACCTTCATTGCTCCCCCCCCACCGCCCGGTCATGTGAGGGAAATTTGGAAGGTAAATGAGGATAAAAAAATAACAGCATTGATCCTGTCAACTATTCTTTTCCACAACTCAATTTCCAGACTATTGATGTTTGCTGGACCTGTGCTTTAAACAGGTGTGGCTCTACCCTGAAAATGTCACCCACCATGACCCACAACTCATTATCAGTGAAACGTGGGTGTTTTTGTGGGAACATGGTTGTAGTGGTAAGGACTGTGAGGTAGTGTTAAAAGAAAAAGGCTGAAAAAAACATCTCATGAGGTGTAGATTCTGTGATGTGAGTGGGTGATGGTTATTGTGAATAAAAGTAATGTGGGTGTTATGCTGTTTTGTGATGAATGCGTGGTGAAATGTGTATAGATGTCAAAAGATGTTTTAGGAAATATGCATTAGCTATTGCTCCTCTGTGCCTGTGGGTAGCAGTTTGTTTGCAAAGGATTGTGGGTTGTGTAGAGGTGTGTTATTTATTGGAGTGTGTAGGTGTGTTGAGTGTGTGGATGTGTGTCAGGTGTGGGATTTTCAAACTATTCAAAGTGGTGTTGTGTGGACCGTAATCTGATGAGAGGATTTTTGTTGGGCTGGCAGTGCTGGTCTATTCTCTTCTTTTCTTTTTCTTTTTCTGTTTCTTTCTTTTTTCTTTTTCTTTTTTTCTCTTTTTTTCTTTTTTTCTGTTGGATTATCACAGATGGATTCGTTGCAAACTTCCGGATTTTCAGAAGACCAGTTTCTGGCCTTAAAAGGCAAAGATACAAATGGAGACAATAGAGGCATGGTAATAAAAGAATATGATGAGGATGGGTTCAGTTTGATTAATCTTAAAAAGAAGATGAAGAGAGTGGAAGCTCATGCCAACTTCATCTTAGAATATTTAAAAGCTGGAGTGATCCCTATGGGTCTCAGAGTTAGAAACAGCCCAGGTCTTTTTGCGGATATTCGTAAATTTCTAGAGAAATGGTCATTAATAGCCAATAGGTGTTCAAGAGATTGGATGATGTTGATCGTTGAGACAGCTAGAGAAATGATCTCATCTCTTGAAAGTGAAATCACCGCTCTTGAGATAAAGATCAAACAAAAAGGAGCAATAGAGGAAACCAAAATACTTTTAGAAAAGATTGAGGCGGAAATAGATACATATCATGAATATCTGATCAAAAGAAAGACAGATAAACTTAGAAAGGACCTACGACTCTTCTCACAAGAAAGGGTTTATTCCTACTTGAGACCACATTTTTAAGTGGAAGAGGTTGATAGTGGGGCGACTAACTCCTTGACAAATAATAGGCAGAGGGTGACATTCTCGGATACCTCAGAATCTGATGGTGAGGGAGGATCAAACAGACATGACCTCACCAATGAGAAGACAAAAAGAACTGCTGTTTTTTTAGACAACCGAGGGATCTGGATGAGCTCCTGAGGATGCACACAGAACAGGAGAAGAGGAGGTCCCCAATACCAGGGGGATCAGTCTCATCATTTCTTACAAACGAGGAAACAACAACATTGGAAAACGTAGATCCAGATAAGATTCTTCCGATTTTCAATCTGACTGGGTCGGAGTTAGATCAGGCGACCACAACCCTTTTGGGGAAAGGCCTTACTTTTGTACCCAGCCAGATAGTAAATAAATTTGAAATGATGAAAGATATACAGGCATTCTATCGGAAAATTAGATTAAGAAAGTTTTTTCAGGACAGAGAGAATATAGAGGATTGGAATGTGAGTATCTTTAGACCACGATCAACCTTCACGCCCAATTTGGACCAGGTTGGACCGGAAGTGGGGTTTTTTGAACAAGTAGTTTATGATAAGATCAAACATTTCATATGGGAGGGAGATGAGGTTTGTCTTCAGGATTTTATTGAATGGCTCAATCTATGTGATAGAAATTTGAAATTTACTGCACACATAGATAGCCAAAAAGTAGAATTTTTGGACATCCTTATTTTTTAAATAAAGAGACATCTCCAGGTGACCTTCTATACAAAACTCACTGCTAGGAACACACTTCTTCATTTTGATAGTTATCATCCGAGTTGTCAATGACAGAGCATTCCTTTCAGTCAGTTCCTTAGAATTCGAAGGAACTGTAGTAACATCAATGATTATGACAGGAATGCTACGATAATGAAAGAGAAGTTTCTACCGAGAGGGTACCCTTATCGGGTCATACGGGATGCATACAAAAGAGCAAAATATTACGATTGGAATGTTCTTCTTGTCCATCTCAGAAAAATACAAGTAAACCACAAGCTAGGATGGTATGTGTTATTAGACACTCTAATATTAATAACAAAATACAGGGAGTCATCAATCGTTATTGGAACATTCTGAATTCAAATGAAGAATCTACATCTCTTCCTAGACCCATGTTTGCCTATAAAAGGAATTACAATTTGCGAGAGAAACTGGTACGAGCGAGATTCAGAAATGACAATACATTCATACAAAAAAGTATTTTGGGTAATAACCCTGGCTCAGGCAACCACAGATGTGGGACATGCCATCCATGTGCTCAAGCTTTGGTCTCTGACATTTTCCAAATCAAAAAAAGAATGATACAGCTGAGAATGATGACTAATTGTCAGAGTTCCAATATAATATATTGTATTGCATGTCCTTGTCATTTGGGCTATGTAGGTGAGACAGGAAGACAAATTGGGACACGTTTTAGTGAACACAAGTCAGCAAGCCCCCTTGGTTGATCATTGTAGAGAAATGGGTCATCAATTTGAACATCTGAGGTGGAGTATTCTAGAAAAGATTAAGGAAACACAGGGAGATGTAGATCAGTACAGGAAAAAAAGAGAAGTATTTTTGATATACTTCCTGGATACTGTCCAACAAGGGTTAAATGAAAGGATTCCCTCGGGAAATGCTTTTCTTTAATCTTTATTAAATACTCTGTGGTTCACCTTTTCATACATACTTCCTTGTATTTTTCAATACTTCTACAGTGGGCTATGAGAGCAATGATAGTTAAATTTTGTATTGTATTTTTTTCATTGTATGCCAGGTTTTTGCCTTCTGTATTTTTATGAATCTTTAGTTTTCAGTCAATAGCCATTAAGATCTTGGCATGTTTTATTATCTGTGGCTATACATTGTGTTCATTTAACACTCAAGAAATCTCCCAAAAGATGGTGACAGCTCTGTAAGGCTTGGTCGCATAGTTTGTTTAGTCCGTTGTTTATGTTTATTACTCCTTCGGCATTCATTAGAGGGTCGCTGACTTGCGCGCATCTTTGGAAACGTTGGAGAACCGAGGCGGCTGATGATCCTGTACGTTAGATGTTTTCTTCAGAACGCTTCGTCCTTATCTTATGGTACTTTTAGGAGCCTTGTTCCCTTGAGCGAGCCACGATATTCATGTTAAGTGGCAATAGACAGTCAAGAGGGAGACTGAGTTAGGACTCTTCTCTACCAGCGTTATATTTTCAACAACAGTTACAAGGTAAATAATGGTGAAGTTGTGCTTGTGATTAAGGCATATTATCTGGGAGATAAGGAGTGCACATTATTGTTAAGTTATGGCTCCTCTCCTTTGTTTTGGCTCACTTTCTAGGGGGTACTGGGATTGGAATTAATTCCAGGTATCTTATAAAATATAATCGGAAGCAAAGACCTCATTTTCCTGATTGTTAGCAGTTAGTGTTTGCCTGAAGTGGCTCTATTGGTATATGCTAAATTATTATGTATCAGCATGTGCATGATTATGTAAATATTTCATTTACTAATCATTTTCTGTGCACTGGGCCCAAGGGCATTATAATTCTCAAAGGTGTTGTTTTAGAGGTGGAGCTAGTATTGGTATTTTTGTTATATAATTATCACAAAGTAGGGCATGGTACTAGGTATGCACTTGGTCCGGCATGTTGCACATTAAATCTTCTGTTTTTAATAAGTTTCTTTCTATTTGTGTGGTCTGTCACACTTCTTTCATCATATATGTTGTTTGTTTTGTTTTTTTGTTTATAGTCTTTGTCTTTTGTCGTTTGTTCAGCCATCAGATATTTTTGATTTCTTTATCTTCTAGACATCAGTTTGGAGGCGTATTAAAATTTTCCTGGGAAAAATTATACTAATGTGAACTGTAAGTGCCCTGAGGAAGGTGTTTAACCCTTGTGAGGGTCATGGTTCACCGAAACGCACGTTGGCATACATTGACTGGGACCAAGATATTCCTGTTCTTGGACAAGTTGGCAATCAAGACATTATGGCTTTATTAGCTAATTATTTGGACCTAATGAGGTTTAGATTATTATAATTAATTTAAGGAATGAGTAAAGAATTTCCTTTTTAGACACCGTTGAATTTACTTGGTGCCTAAGAATATTTATCAGGTCAACATATGGACACTATTCTTTGGATCCTCATTGTTGTTTTGTTTTGTTATAGAATGTTTATATAGGGTATGACCTGTATTCTAGGCCATCTATCATTTACATTGTCCTTTGTCCCTGTTGAATATTATTTTGTCTGGATTATATTTTAGCAGTGTTATGTGTGATTGGTGAGTGTGAGTGGTTTATAATTTTATGTCTTGTCTCAGGATTTATATTATTTATCATTGTTATATCAGTTCTATTTACTATATTATATGTTTGTATATCATGGTAGTTTTGGAGTTACTGGGAATAATATAAAAAAAAAATCTAAATGTATATATTAATTGAAAGTATTTAGAGGTTGGCTTGTTGGCTGTTTTGTATGTTGTTCTGCTTGTTTTTTTGAGTGTTAGTTTTAGTGTCTTAGTTTGTTGGTTCATTTGTTTGTTTGCCTGTTTTCTTGTTTTTTGTTTTGTCTTTTGGTAATTTTCGTTTATGGCTGTTTTCTTTTTTTCTTTCTTCTTCTTTTTCTTCTTTGTCTGTCCTTTGTTTTATTACGGATTTAGTATCCTCTGGATTCCTCGAGGTAGGAACCTTTTCACTGGAGTTGGATTTGTTTCAGATTTATCTAGTGCTGGTGGTGGAACCGCCTCTTTTCAGTCCTCCAGTGTCCTGGCGGCTTCTAAAATTTGGCTGTTTTTTGGGTGGACTTCACAGTATAACTCTTAATACGGCGGTTGGATTACCACCAATATGGTGATATTTGGTGGCAGCCACCGCAGCAGTCTTCATACAAGACCATCAAACTCGTAATGACACCTTTCATGTTTAGTGCCTTGAGGAGTTGTTGGTCTCCAGGGCCCAGGGGGTCCATAGGACTCCCCCTTATATGTATTTGCAACTGTGTCCCAGGGAGGCAGTGATCCCCGGGGTGCAAAGGACCATGCAGCCCCGCACACTTTATTTTTGTAACCCTGGGAAAGTGGCAGTCCCTGGGGCCCAGGGATGTCCGTAGGACCCCCCATTAATATTTAGTTAAAACTTTGCCCTTGGGTGGGGCATGGGGGGGCCACGTGCCCCCCACATAATTCATATGAAAAGCCTTGGGGAGGTGACAATCCCCTGGGCTTCACCAAGCCTTGGGGGGCCATGCAAAATAATATAAAAAGCAAACACAGGACACTGCGCTTGCTTTTAAAAAAAAACAAATTGAGGAGAAATTTATGAATATTTGTGATTTTTACCACAATAGTTTTAAAAAGAAAATTATTTTTAGGCTGGGGGATGTCCTTGAGGACCCCTGGACCAAGGCAAGTTGGTTAGAGTAAAAGTATCCGGCCCCGTTTTCTATTTTTGTATGTTTTTTAAAAACTTTTTTTCTACAAGAGATCGGCAGTATTCACAAAGTCATCTTTTTTTTTTTTAAACCAGATTTTATTGATTTTATAAACAATTCAAAACAGCTTACACTTTACTTCCATCTTCACATCTCTCTGTTTAGCACATTTGTCTTAACTTATTTGCGCGCCTAAACTGGTAGGGATTCATTTTTAGTAAACAATATTTATTTGATAGCAAAAAATCCAACTCCCCCCCTCCCCAATCCCACCCTAACCCCTCGGTCCGAGTACTTATTTAGTGATAATACATTTGCAACAGAGAAGCTAGAGACTTTCGATTAACTCAATTGAGTCTTAGGGAGTTATTTATATATGTAGGGGTCTTCCGATTTTGTCAATGGGAAGGCCTTATTCTGTTTTTGAGTGTTGAATGTTTTTGTGTATTCGTTTAGGTAGCTTGGACTTGTTTATGGAGTGTTGGGGGAGTGCTGTATGGTTGGCTCAGTTCTAAGTGAATCCATCATTAATTCCCAGTTTTCTGATACTTCAGGAGGTCTGATCCCGGTTTTGGCTTCTTTTTGCAGCAGTGTACCCTCGGCAGTAGCCCACCTAGTTAGTTAATTTTTCCAGTTTATTAGCTTAGGGCCCACATGATTTTTCCAGTTGCTGGCTATTTCTCTTTTCGCCAGTGTTAGGGCTAAGTCTAGAAATCTGTCTGAGGCTTTATGTTTAGTAGAATGTGTAAATGCATGCAAGAGGCAGGTGTCAATTGAGCATGACACAATCTTACTTAGTATCTGGGACAATGTTTGGCAAATCTCAGTTCAGTAAGATGTCAGTGTTTGGCATTCCCAAAACATGTGATTAAGGGCCAGATGTAGCAAAGTTGGAAATTGCGACTTGCAATTTGCGAGTCGGAGCGACTCGCAAATTGCAAGTCGCAATTTCCAATGCAGAACGGTGTCTCAGACACCGTCTGCGACTCGCTTTGGGGTCGCAATGACCCACCTCATTATTATTCATGAGGTGGGTCGCAAATTGCGGCCCCATAGCGAGTCTAGGCACTCGCAAACATGGAGGCCTGCTGTCGTCAGCAGACCTCCATGTTCGTGACTGCTTTATCAATAAAGCAGTTTTTTTTTTTTAAGTTTAGCCCGTTTTCCTTACAGGAAAACGAGCTGCACTTTAAAAAAAAACGAAACCTTTAGTTTCGGTATTTTTTCAGGGCAGGTAGTGGTCCCTTGGACCACTACCTGCCCTGAAAAAATAGTTTTGGGTCCATTCGCAAAGAGGAAGGGGTCCCATGGGGACCCCTTCCAATTTGCGAGTGGGTTACCATCCACTTGAAGTGGATGGTAACTGCGATACCATTTGCGACCGCATATGCGGTCGCAAATGGTATTGCATGCCACTCCGAATCGCAAAAAGGAAGGGAACACCCCTTCCTATTTGCGATTCTGAAATGCATATTGCGAGTCGGTCCCGACTCGCAATATGCATTTCTGCATAGCAAAGAGGCATTTGCGCCTCGCAAACGGAGATTTTCGCCGTTTGCGATGCACAAATCCTTTGCTACATCTGGCCCTAAATTCTGCATCTATTAATCTACACCTTGGACAACTCTCTGTGGTTTTACTGAAGTATTTGTTAATGCGAGCGGGTGTTAGGTAGGCTTGATGTAGGACATAGAAATAATCAGTTTAAATCTGGCATTCCGCGAAGCTTTAGGCAGGTTCTGTAATACACGTTCCCATTCTATTTCAGAGATGTCTCGGTTAATAGTTTTTTCCCATTGTTGTTTTAGATAGGGAAGGGGGACTGTATTATCTGCTCTAATCAAAGCATACAAAGTAGAAATAACCCTAGTCTTGGGATTTGAGGATGCCAGGTACGTGCACATTTCTTGCGCTGCTGGTTCAATATTTTTTGTTCGCCAGTGATTACATATACTAGCTTTGATGGTCCCGTATGTTAAAAAATGTTTCGCCGGGATGTAATATTGTGCTCTAAGGGTCTCAAAAGATTTCAAATTAGTGTTCTCGAATAATATGCCTACCGTATTAATTCCGGCTTCTAGCCAGTCTCTAAGCTTGAGTTCAGCCCTCTTCTGAGTTATAACTTGCAGCGCACTGAGAGGAAGTTCCGCTGAATAGAGAGTCTTAGTTTTAGTTTTGTGTAAGTATGATTTCCAACATTTAGCGATTATTTTCACTTCTGGGCTGTCTTGCTTTCCTTCTTTTGTGGAGCCTAGTAGTATTTCAAACAGTCTGGCCTTCTGCAGCAACGAGGTCTCTGCATTAGGTTTTAACACCAAGCTGTCAGAGATCCAGAGTGCTAGCCATTGTAATTGAGCCGCAAGGTAATACGACTCGAAGTCTGGTGTTGCTAGGCCCCCATTTGACATCTGTCTTTGGAGCTTTGTCAGAGCCACTCTTTTACTGCCGTTACCCCATATAAATGAGCTTACTGTTGTATTCAGGTCCCTAAAGAAAGACTTAGGAATCCATATCGGAAGAGCCGCAAAATGGTATAACAGTCTCAGTAGTACTATCATTTTAAGAATCACGATGCGACCTATCACCGATAGAGGGATTGTTTGCCAGAATGTCATGCAGGATTTTATGGAGCGGACGGCGCCGCCTAAATTTCCATCAAGAATGTCTCTGGTCTCATGATATATTTTAACCCCTAGATATGGGAGCCCATCAGGTATCCATCTAACCATTCCTAAATTCAGTGGGGGTTGATGATGCTTCACCAGGGAGAATAAACCTGTTTTGTCCCAGTTTACCTTAAGGCCTGAGTGTTTTTCGAAGTTGGATAGCATTAGTTGAGCCACGGGGAGATCCCTCTGTATATCGCTCAAAAAGATCAGGAGGTCGTCTGAGTACAGGGCTATGAAGTGTCGTACGTTTCCGACCAGTATCCCAGGTCCTCCCTGTCCCGCCCTGGCTGCCGTGGCCAGAGGTTCCATTGCCCGTGCAAACAACAGGGGAGAGAGGGGGCAACCCTGTCTCGTTCCGCGTTCCACTGTGTATCTGGACGATATTATACATCCCGTACGGACTCTAGCTGCGGGGTTAGTGTAAAGTAATTTCACCCATGCAATGTATTCAGGGCCAATTACCATTTGGGACATAACCTTATAAAGGAAGTCCCATTCCAGACTATCGAATACTTTTTCGATGTCTACTGCCAAGATGCCTGGAGACTCATTTGTGGGGGTTATTCCACTCATAACTGCGATGAGCCTGCGGATGTTTCCTGCTGTGTTACATCCTGGAATGAAGCCTGCTTGGTCTGGGTGGATGAAAGAGGGCATCAGAGGGAGGAGTCTGGTTGCCAAGATCTTGCTGAGTATCTTATAATCGAGGTTCAGCATGGAGAGGGGTCTGTATGCCCCCATCCCAGTTGGATCCTTGCCGGGCTTAAGCAGCGGTACTATAATGGCTTCCCTAGTAGTTTCGGGTAATAGGCCTTGGTCCTTGGTGCATTTAAACATTTTTTCTAGTCGGGGTGCGAGTATTTCAGCAAAGGTTTTGTAAAACTCAGCTGGCAGGCCGGTAGGACCAGGTGTTTTTCCTCTTGCCAGATCTTTCACAGCCCCTTTGATCTCATCTAGTGTGATATTTTCTTCTAGTGCGCCAGTGGGTGTTGGTTCCCAGGTTTTTAAGTTTATTGTTAATAAATATTGCTCAATTAGGTCCCTGTTTAGGTTGGATCTTTTTTGGTATAGTGATTCATAGAAAGCCAAGAACTGGGTGTTAATCTGTTCAGGGTCATGTATTAGGGTCCCATCTCTTGTGGTCAGGCTCATTATGGGGGGGATTTTTCTGATTGCGATACTACCCAGGCAAGCAGTTTACTCGCTTTATCTCTTTCGCCATGCACTCTTACAAGGTATTGCTTATGGTCGAAACATCTGAGACGTCGACACAATGTGCTACTTTTAATCTGTTCTCTTGTATTCGGGGTTGTAAATGTGGGTTCCCAGGCCTATTTTTCTCTGTTTCTCTCAGAATAGCCTCGGCTTTCTCAGTTTCTCCTAATAAGGTCCTACGAATTCCTACTGTTTCGGCAATGCATCTCCCTCTTATTACTGCCTTAAAGGCATCCCATTCTGCCAGACCGTTAGTCGTGGAGCTGTCATTTTCTTCGAAGTAACGGGAAGCGCGTTGTTTGGAGGACATTGCAGAGGGCAGGAGCCCTTTCATTTTCTTTATCGCTCCCGCCGTCGCGGGAAGCGCGTTGTTTGGAGGACATTGCAGAGGGCAGGAGCCCTTTAAATTTCCCTTGCGCTCCCGCCGTCGCGGGAAGCGCGTTGTTTGGAGGACATTGCAGAGGGCAGGAGCCCTTTAAATTTCCCTCGCGCTCCCGCCGTCGCGGTAAGCGCGTTGTTTGGAGGACATTGCAGAGGGCAGGAGCCCTTTAAATTTCTTTCGCGCTCCCGCCGTCGCGGGAAGCGCGTTGTTTGGAGGACATTGCAGAGGGCAGGAGCCCTTTAAATTTCCCTCGCGCTCCCGCCGTCGCGGGAAGCGCGTTGTTTGGAGGACATTGCAGAGGGCAGGAGCCCTTTAAATTTCTTTCGCGCTCCCGCCGTCGCGTGAAGGCCGTTGTTTGGAGGACATTGCAGAGGGCAGGAGCCCTTTAAATTTCCCTTGCGCTCCCGCTTTGCGGGACGCTTTGCGGGCGGCGCCCGGGCGAAGCCCGTGCCAAGGGCGGGCCCGTCCTTGCCCGTCATTGCCATGAAGAGGCAGGGCAGGGCCACCCCCCTGACATTTTTCCCAAAAGACTTCCGGACTTGTTGACTAGGCACCTTACAAGTGTTTGGCTGCCTGAAGGTACTGTGTTGGTGATTTGTTTTCTCTCATTTCTTTCTTAAATATTCTCTTCCATCTGTCGCGCTGTGTTCTGCCGAGGGGGCAGGAGCCCTTTAAACTTTGTCATTTCAACCGGACTGGACTGGCAGTGAGGCCTATTTCACGAAGGAAGCGTCTGCCCTTCGTCTGTCATCGACTGGAAGAGGTTGGGCTGGGCCCCCCCTCTTTAATCTTGTGCCCTAAGCTGGTCCTCTAGTGACTAGAGCCCTTTTTTGTATTAAGGAAATTGTTTTATGCATACGAATACAGCCCCCTGAGCAACCGGCCATTACATAAAACATGGGTAAAAGAAAACATTCAAAATTAAATAACTCAACAAATTTAAAAGACAGTTCATCTATATTAAAATACATCTCTGGGGCGATGGGAATGACAGATAAGCAAATCGCCACCGTTGAAGGGAAAATGTCATTACCTAAAGAGCGATCTCACGAATCATTAGGGTCTGTACCATCACAACATAACTCCCCATCTAGTGAACTTGGGGATGGACATTCAAGAGTAAGGCTCACAAATGGTTGTATTAAAGACTCTTCGAATTTAATTTATTCCATTGATGAAATATCCCCTGTTGCTAAGCGACCAAGGAAACCGGAGACGGGCCTGGTGGACAAGAACTAAAAAAAAACGCCAGTGATAGACCTAATAACTACCCCAATTAAAAAACACTCTAAAAAATTAACCCGGAAGAAACCCTCAAGCTCAGCAGGAGACACTATTCGATCGCTCCTTATAAATCTCCACGAGATAGCAAATTCATTGAAATCATCCATCGGAGCCACTCTGGACTCTATGTCGGAGCGCCTAAAGGGTGTGGAGTGCACCCTTGAGGCACGTCTTGAAATAATAAAGTCCTTACAACGGGAAGATAAGCATTTTTAAAGTAAGGACCCCAGAAATACATTGCGGTCCTCAGAACATGAGAATAACACACAATCTATCCCGTACAATAGGCCAACCCGCATACACCGGAACGTTAACTTCCAGACTGAGTCACAATCTCAACCAACAGCTCCTTCTCTGTACCAATCTACCCAACCCTCTTTTTCTCCTATTACACCACATAATCTTTCTCCAGATAAAAAAGCTCTAAATCCCACACTATGTAAGACAGCAAGTAGTACTATGCGTAGGGCAGGGACTACCTATCCCTATTTAAATCCAGGGAGAAATACAACTAGCAGGACTAGATCCCCGAATCCCGCTTACCTCCCTAATGACCTGTTACATTTCCCCCCGGAGGCTACACCATATGTTGTGGTCTTGGCCAACGTCCCACCGATAGATGGCCAACAACGAGAAACATGGATGGCCTTGAGAAACAAGGCCCTCAATTGGATCTGGGCCCGAATGGGCCCTGGAACGGTGAGGACTCTTTTTGATGATATAAAAATGGTCAGAAGAATTAAATGGAAAGGATACAGCAAGAAAGCGCTGACTGGAGATTGTGTGGTTCTCTCTTTTGGCTCACCGAATTTAGTGAATAGAATTATTCATGATTTAGGAGCCAGACAAGTTACCTTACAAGGAATCTCATTACTACACTTTGGTTATTTCTACCAAAGACCAGTGGGGAACAACTCCATTTATCCACAGTGAGCTGTAGCACCCTCATCCAGCCCAGACTTATCTATAACGTGCAATAGATTCTATCCCCTTTCAATGCTGGAAAATATAGATTGAGTCGATATCAAACAGTTAGCTCTCCCTGATAGAGTAGCCCAGATAATACATACATCAGGGACGGACCTACAAAAGGAAGGTACATCACATAAAATGGTCCCTATAAGGAATGAGATATCACCTCATCTAAGGCAGTGCGATGATTCCAGAAATATACCAAACACAACTCACGGTGATATTCCCCCTCATTCCCCAAAGGACCAGCACTGCAATTTTAAACAGAATCTTAATCAGAAATCGGAAATAGTCTTACTATTTTGGAATATTGCAGGTCTAGCTAACAAGTTAGGCAATGAGATCTTGGATAACTTTGTAGAAGACTATTCATTGTTTTGCCTACAAGAGACATGGCTTTTAACTCCCGCCCATATAAATGGCTACAAAACATTTCATACTCCTGCCGAGCAATCCAGGTATGGTAGACCTAAAGGGGGACTGTGCACATATATCTCCAATAAATTATCCTTACAGAATTTAGAGATGCAATTTATGAGTTCATACTACCAAATGATAGAGAGTAACCTGGACCACAAGACCCATTTAGTCATCATTAATTTTTATAACAATGTTGCCCCAGGAGAATTCTCCAACATTTTAGTGCAAATGGGAAGTGACCTAGAAAAAATATGGGGAAAAAACAACTGCGAGATCCTATTGATTTGGTGTGGTGATTTTAACGTCCATCCGTGTGAAGAAATTTCAGATAAGATATGTGGTTGGGTCTTGGAAGGTGTAGGTGCAAGCCTCCATTTCTCTCATAACACTCAAGGAGATGAAATGAATCTATTGGCTCAAACCAATAACTTATCCTTTGTAAATGAATTATTCTTGGACGAACTACAGTTTAAACCAACGTATAACGGAAGGGGCATAAATACTGTGATCGATTATGTCCTAATGTCAACTCACTTCGCACCCTATCTTACAAACTACACCTTGCATGACATCGCAATTAGTGATCACTACCCCCAGAGCATGAATCTCCTACTATCCCCCCTTTTAGCAGCTAGGGAAGATAGCATTACACTGGTAGATGATATTGAATTGGTGCCGCGCAATGGATACACTACGAAGTGGTCTCAAACTTAAGTCTCATTATTGCAAAGTATACTAAGATCAGAGCAGGCAATCTGTACCTGGCCTTTATTGACTTATCATCAGCTTTCGATTGTGTAATTCATGATAAACTATGGGATATTTTAAATAGTATGGGGGTAGAACTGGCCTTAATTCAATTTATTCGTGAAATGTATACAGGGTGCAGAGCAAGAGTGAGGTATGGCCTAAAAGGGGAATGTACTCGCCCCTTTGGTCTATACAGAGGAGTGCGCCAAGGCTGCGTTCTCGCTCCGTCCTGTTTTCAATGTATATAAATTATCTAGATAAAGAATTGGCCACTAAGTGTAAAGATCTACCCCAAATAGACAATCGACCCGTTCCGGCATTACTTTACGCAGACGACGCAGTATTAATGGCCATGACCCCAATAGCTCTCCAGAAACTTCTAACAACCTGCATCACATACATGTCACAGTTGGGTCTTACTGTCAATCGCTCCAAAACTTTTATTATGAACTGTGGGGGGAACCGCGTTAAGACTTACAACACCACTATTGCGGAAAGCAAGGTCGAAATTGCGCAAACCTTTTCATACTTGGGTATAACGTTTGATAAACTGGGCTCCTGGGCCAACTGTAGGAAGACGAAGAGAGTGCACTTGATCAAAACAACGATGGCATTACGACTTTTCTCCAAAAGGCTTGGGGGATTACTCCGCCAAACATGATAAAGATCTACAAAGCCAAGTGTATCCCTGCCGTCACGTACGGGGCAGGAATTTGGGGATACACAAATTGTGATTTAGTGCAGACAGTGGAAAACGATTTTTTAAGACATCTGCTGAGGGTACCAAATGGCACTTCATCGTATGTCACTCATTCGGAACTCGGGGTTCCCTTCATTGCAGACTTGATAAAGATCCAGCCACTGTTATTATGTCATAAAGTCTGGACCTCGGAACATACCGGTTTTAATAAGGCCATCCTGACGGATTGTACGAACTCATTGTATACATCAAGGCTACCATGGTTAAAGTACATTAGGACCTTTTTCGAAAAAATGGGTAATAAAGACTACTATACAAACCCAGTTTCGCTGGAGAAGATATCTAGGAAGGACTTGAGTATTCTGGCATTAAAGTATCTAGAAGACATACGTTGGGGGGCTGAATATATAAAAACCTCAGTCATTCATAACCAAATAATTTTGACAGGTGAGGGCATGCAGCCGTACTTGGCAAACGTGGTACACCCTCGCCATCGTTACGTTCTCACTAGATTCAGGCTAGATACCTTTCATCGCCTAGTTTCATTTCCAATTATGAACGATTGGTCCACCTCCTTAAAACCATGCCCCTGTGATGCAAAGACACCTCAATCCACAATTCATGTGGTTTTATTCTGCAATTTTTATGCCCACCAGAGGAAGTGCTTAGTAGTTCCACTTTTAAGGTCAATTAATCTCCCCCAGTGCCGCACAGCTTACGCCTGCCTCCAGTTACTATCTTCTTTAGAGATGTGCAGAACTTTAGCTAACTTTCTATGTTCTGTATTAAAGATAAGGAAAGCTATGGGGGTGGTGATCTTATTATAACTTACTGTGATAGGGTTTTTTTAATCGATACACTAGACAGTTTATTGTTGTGTGATTTTTACTCTTTTACTATTTTATTTACTCAACTTTTTATTATATATTGAAATGTATCATAATTGGAGATCTTTTTATGACTTTTTATGACTTTTATGACTTGTTGAAAGTCGAATAAAGATTTATTTGATTTGATTTGATTTGACATACTATGTCTTGGCGAATATCATCTCGGAAGGGGGGATCCTCTAGTAATTCGGGTCTGAGTCTCCACGTGGGTATACATGGGATGGGGGACCCCCATCCTAAAGACAGCAACTGGGGGTTATGGTCAGAAATTGTACGAGACAAGTATTCTGTGTTTGTTATAAGTGAGTGTATGTCTGGTGAGCATAAGAAGGAGTCTAATCTAACATGGAGCTCGTGGAGGGCAGAGAAAAAGGAGTAGTCTTTGGTATTAGGATGCAATTTACGCCAGGCATCAATGAGGCCCCAGGGAATGCGGTAGGGGAGGACGTAATCTATCTGCGTTGAGGTCGCTTACACAATTAAAATCACCTCCTATTATTACCGGAGCTTGCAGGTATGCCGCTAGCAAGTTGGATAGTCGAGTGAAGAAGTCACCCTGTCCTGTGTTGGAGGCGTATACATTAATTAGGGCCAGGTCTTTCACCTCCAGCCTGCCTTTGATCGCCATGAATCTCCCCTCTGGATCTATGAGGCTATCTGTCAATGCCTGGCCTCTCCATCTTTTCTGTAAGGCTTTGCTCTCTTTTGATGTTAAGTGAGTTTCCTGTAGCATGGCTATTTGAATATCCCTTCTCTGCAAATAAGATGATATCTTATATCTCTTGACCAAAGAGTGCATACCCCTGATGTTCCAGGTGAGGACCTTATATGATTTACGTGTAGCTATAGTGGTGTTTTTGTTGTTCTACTGAGGGGTGGTTTCTGGTAGCCTTGTGTTAAGATGAGCTCCCTCGTGATTTCCTGCTCCCTGCTCCATTTTGCAGTTTCTGTGATGATTCTCGGACCGATATTGAACCCCAGAAAATTCCCCGACATATCAACTACCCAACTCCCCATCCCTAGGACAAAAGTCAAACCTCTCTCGCCCAAACTTGCGGAAAAAATGTCAACTGTCCAACAATGAGGGGGGGTCCTTCAGATTGGAACCCGAAGCTCAGCAGGGCGAACTCTCCTCGGCCCCTAGGTGGAAGAAAGACTGGAATTCAGTGGCTCCAGGATTTCGATTATCGGGTATCACTAGGCCAGTCTCCAATGTCAGGTTTTTAGTGCAGATTTAGAAGCTGTAGGTGTAATCCTGATTATTACATAGGTTTATGTAGATCATAACTCCTAGGGACTCTGTTTGGAAGTCAAGATTGTTCTTCAGATTATGATGTCTGACGTCCCTGGGGTTACATCCGGGCCCTTATGGTTAGTCGTGAGTGATAGATCCGATTCATGTTCCGAGTCTGATTGGTTTGCGTCTCTGTGCGTTTGCTTAGGTGAGCTCTGCTCAGAACAGCTGAGGGACGCAGCTGCTTCCACTGCTTTTTGACGGTCGTTTAGAATCTCCAGAGGGGATGGGCTAGAGTGTCTTGTAGCTTTACTGCTGCTAGATTTTCCTTTAAAGTTTAGATGGTGCTTTTCAGGATTAAGGGGGTCATTCTGGCGGGAACCGCCATTTGGCCGCACTGCGGTCAAAAGACCGCTGGTGCCATTCCAACTTTCCCGCTGGGCCGGAGGGAGCTACCCAAGGTAGCGCCCGCCGGCCCAGCGGGAAGGAGGCCTGCAACACTGAAGCCGGCTCCGAATGGAGCCGGTGGTGTTGCAGGCGTGCGACGGGTGCAGTTGCACCCGTCGCGCTTTTCACTGTCTGCTAGGCAGACAGTGAAAAGCATGCTGGGGCCCTGTTAGGGGGCCCCTGCACTGCCCATGCCCCAGGGGCCCCTAGACACCCGTTACCGCCAGCCTCTTCCTGGCGGTGACAACCGCCAGAAACAGGCTGGCGGTAAGGGGGTCAGAATCTCCATGGCGGCGCTGCTTGCAGCGCCGCCATGGCGGATTCACCCAGCCGGGGGTAAACCGGCAAGAAACCGCCGGCCCCGGTTTTCTGACCACGGCTTTACCGCCGTGGTCAGAATGGGCAAGGAAGCACCGCCAGCCTGTTGGCAGTGCTTCCGTCATTTGCGGCCCAGGCGGTCTTTGACCGCCAGGGTCGGAATGACCCCCTAAGTCTTTTCTCGTTGAGATGTTGTTTATCCACCCAGCTCCAGACCTCCTCCGCCGAGTTAAAGAACTGTGAGCCTGTTGTAGTTATTATTCGGAGTTTGGCTGGGAATAACATCCCGTATGGAATCCCCAGATTTCTGAGTGTTTGTTTGGCCTCCCTGAAAGAGGCCTTTTATCTTAATACCTCTCGAGAGAAATCAGGGAAAATTCGATTCACTTGGTTGTCCAATGTACAGTCTCCCTTTTTCCTGCTTTGGGTGAGTAAGTGGTCTCTGTCCTTATAGTGCAATAGTTTACCTATTACAGGTCTAGCAGGGGTGCCCGGTGGGGGAGAACGTGCTGGGACTCTGTGTGCTCTCTCCACTGCAAAAAACTGGGATAGGCCTTCCTCCGCTATATTTTCCTTCAACCATTTTTCAAGGAAGTCAAGCATGTTGGTTCCTTCGACTTTCTCTGGTAGCCCCATGAGCCTGATATTATTTTGCCTCGATCTGTTTTCAGCATCTTCCGCCCTCAGCTCCAAGTCCTTTATTATTTTCTCTATTTGTTGCGATGTTTTGGAAGCGCCTTGAAGCTCGGGCCCCATTTCCTTCAACTGTCTTTCTGCAGAGGCCACTCTTTCTGCAAGGCGCCAGTGATCATCTCTGAACACCGAGAAGTCTGATGTGAGAGAGTCTATTTTCTCCTCAAGAACGATTCTGGAGGCAGTGATAGCTTGCATTACATCCTGCAGGGTAGGTTCTTTTGGAGCTCTTTCCTCCACAGAGGAAAATTTCCTCACGCTCTCTTGTTCTGGGGGTGTACTGTCTGAGACATCCCTGGTGTTATCGGCTTCTCGCCTTCTGCTTGGTTTGCCCATCTCTGGAGATGTGTGGCACTTTTGCTGGAGGTTGCTTATTTTTAAGAGGATGCAATTCTCTTGATAATGTAAGGGCAATATGGAGCCAATGAGTGTTTATTTATCTGTTTCCAGATGATGCTGGGTGCAGGGAGGGCCCACCAGTGGGGCTACGATCCAGCACCTGGTAGGAGGTGGCCTGTCTTTTATTAAGCCAAATGGCCTATACAGAGACTGTTAAACTGGTCCGATGAATAATCTGTTGGTCTTTCAGATTTGAGCTGTTGGCTAGTTTTATCAACGTATTGGATCCTAAGGGTCAAACGTGGAAACAGTCTGTAGTTTTAGTTACGCCATAGTCCCCTTCTTTATTCGATCGCTAGATCTATATTGGCTCATCTATTAGGAGGGTCTGATTCCGGTTTTGTTAGGCTGGTATTTCCCAGCGAACCACTCTCAGCGTTCTAGCTTGGGGGGCGCCCCTCTGCTCCGGTCGCCCGGGAACCCCACATGGCAGGCCCGGCCCGTCTCTCACGCTGTCCCCAGCGGTCTCACTCGGGATGGGTTTCAGCCTCGTTATGCCAGGCCCCTCCTCACCTTCAATGGCTTTCTCGTTGTTCGGGTCCTCGGGCTACAGTACCCCAGGTCAGCTCCCCCCGGCGGGTTTATCACGGTCTGCTGTGTCAGATGGATGCGCCTCCATTCCCGATTTGATGCCGGGCCTCCTCACCTCCTCTCGCAGTGACTCTGCTGTGTCTGGCCTTTTCTCCTGGCATCGTCCGGACTGCCTGTCCCTTTCTTCTCTCTGCTCGTCTTGGATCGGCAAGGTTCGATCTGGGCCGCCGTGTCTCCCTCTGTCCGCCGACCGCCTAGGCCCCGGAGTGCCCGGTAGCCTCCATCTTGTCGCCCGATCGCTCCTCCACCTCGCATCGGGCCCGCTCATGTCGGAGCCGGAAACAGTGGCTTCTGGGGGTCAGATGCCGAAAAGCTTTAGTCCGGGGGGGCACCACGCATTCCGCTCCCTCTGTGTGGAATTTGGAGCCGAACTGAGTGGTATAGCCCCAAGGGCGAGGAGAGAAGGGCGGGAGCCTCAGGAAGAAGCTGCTACCGCCATGGCGCAAAGCCACGCCCCCATTCACAAAGTCATCTTGACCCTAAATATACAAATTTGGATTTCCTTTAATTTCTCCTAAGCTACTGAATGGATTAAAAAAAAAAAAGACTCATCTGTGGACCATAAGCTATCTTTCTGCTAAATCTGGTGTAATTTCACCCAGCGGTTTGGGTTGCAGGCGCGACTAAAGAGTCTATGGAAACTAACACTGTTTGACTATATATATATATATATATGTATTTGTAATGCAATTGACCCCCTGGGGCCTCAATATTGTTTTTTAATGTGTGGTCCCTTAGGGGAGCCACAGATTTAAAAATAAAAAAATAAAAATAATTCAAACCTCATCACATGGGTTGATCCCCCTATGTACATTTTTAAAGAAGATTTTTTCCCCCGGGGGGGAAATAGTGCCCCCCTGGAGAAAGCAAACATTTATAATAGAAATTATACATATAATGCATATACCACATATGTCTACCATCTTCGGATTATGTGGCATATGCAGTATAGAAGTGTGTTAAAGCAATGAAAGGGACTGCACAAAAATCATCATATAAGATATTGGGCCTGATTACAACTTTGGAGGAGGTGTTAATCCGTCACAAATGTGACGGATATACCACCAGCCGTATTACGAGTTCCATAGGATATAATGGACTCGTAATACGGCTGGTGGTATATCCGTCACTTTTGGGACGGATTAACGCCTCCTCCAAAGTTGTAATCAGGCCCATTATGTCCTGTACCCTTTTTCAACAACATTGGGTATGAAACAAGTTAGTAATTGGGTTTTCACACTTCAGAGCAAAAGTTGGAATGTCAGTGAAAGAGTCCCACAGGACATTTGCATGGTTTCTTAATTTAGGTAGCTTATGCAGTATTTCCAAGAATGTTTGCCTTAGTTTCAATGGTACATATGTTTCCTCAGCTCGAGGAATGAGGCCTCAGAAGGCATACCTGGACACCCACAACTTGCATCCACAAACTGGAAGGAGTTGCATTTAGCCCAGTGAGTGCAATGAAGGTGAATGTGAGGCATGTTTTCTTGAGCTTCAAGTAGCTAGGGATGGGAGGCATTAGTACAGGTTCACTTGGCAAGTATACAGAAGTAGTCAGGACTATGATGAGGACAGAGACATGGATGGGTAAGAAAAGCTTAGGGTAGGTGTCCTTTCACAGGGATACTGCATCGGCAGCAGACACATAGTAAAGGTAGTCAGATACACTTGCCATCACTTCATCTTCCGCGATGGATTCAAACCCATTGGCGCCACACTCGCCCCAATCCTGAACTACTCCCTCACTCAACTAAGCAGGTGACTGCAAACCCTACAGAATGCAGAAAGCTGCCTCCTCCCTCAACATCCCAACATGCACACACCCAGTACCTGAAACAGCTTCATTGACTCCCAATCCACAGTTCTTTTCAAACTCCTGATACACACATTCAAAGTCCTACACAGCACTGGTCCAGCATACCTCATTACCACCTTAGATTTCAGAAATCTACCAGACACCTTTAGTCAGCATAGGCAGCACCAGAGCAAGAAGAGACGTCTCCTAATTGTCTCCAAAAGGGCAGAATGACCTAGCGCTATACATATGTGCTGTCTCTAAAATTAGTGGTTTTCACACAAAGCTGAACACTTGGCTCTTTGACTAAGTTGCTCCATGGATCACCCGACTGCTCTTGCATCAGCAAGAGGATACCCTCTCGGGTGGTAGTGCATTTTACCAAAAAATCAAACCATTACAGAGAATTCTGCACCCAACACTAAATGTACGGGTAAAATGTTTATCTTGCTTGCCATGTACATCCTCCATCAGAACTCAGTAGATATTCAGTTTACTGTATGATAAGTGATTACAGCACTGTGCATAATGATGGATGGGAAATATGCAACATTCTCATGGACTACCCTGTGTGTCAAAAACTACAGTTCTTCATAGTTTATGATGTTCTCTTTGGGGAATTTTGGCAGTATTCCCCTTAGTTTTAAAGGTAGATATGCTCACTCATTTTGAGGAACAGTTCCTCTGAGGCATACTGGGACACCCTCAACTTGCATCCACAAACTAGAATGGGTTGCACTTACCACAGTGAATGTGCTAAAGATGCATGTAAGACATGTCTTCCTGAGCCTCATGTGAGCCTTTAGTAAAGGTTCACTAAGCATGCATTCGGTAATGTTCAGAATGAAGGGGGTTACTTGACAGGTGGTAAAAATGTTGTCAAACTGATTTTCCATTTTTGAAAGTGGTGGATGCATGATCTGTCAACTTGTCTGTACATAAATGTGGATTCTGTCCTGTGGTGTATAAATGTGATGGGCCCTTGCATGGTGGTGGTATATTGATGTGAGTGTACTGATCTGTTGGATTTGGGCCCAATGCTGATGGTATGAAAGTCTTGTGTGTGGTGCATGAATGGCATGTGAATGGGCCATAAAGAGGTTGGTGCCTTGATATGGCTTCATAAATCACTTCAGAAATGTTGGTTTCAGTATTCAGATACCTTGATAAGTATTTGTGCTTTGAAGCTAGGATTTCTGGAGGTGCTAAAACCAACCAGTGGATTAACTTCAAACAATTAGTACCAGATTTATATCTGGGGTGGGAAGGATACTCCTTCACATTTGTAACAGAGTACCCTTATTGTGAGGATAATGGTCTGGCTGCCCAAACAATATGTGAATGGAGCATTAGTGTAACCGTGGGGAAGACTACTCCATCCGTGGCATGGTTGCATCACTCCCAATTTCCCAGAGTAAGGGCCATCTGTGGATGACCTCTGTGTCTATCGATCTAATTGTGGAGACATACAGATCAGTTTTTACTGCCCAGGAACCGCTGATTCAGAGGCTTCTGTCAATGTTTTTTTAATTGACCACTAGCTTGCTGGTCATTTCTAAATTTGGTGGGTGGAGTAATTCTCAGCATGGTAGATGTTGAGTACTCCCCCAGGACGAGGGAGTCTTCTTTATTAGCCAAGATATAAAAATTGCCCTTAATAACAACTCCTATTTTTTCCAATTTTTTTCCCAGGGATGCATGATTCCCTTGTCACTCACTAGGTAATTTAACCAAGAAACCCTTGCAAACATAAAACTTTGTTTAGAAAAACACATTTTCATCATATTTCTGCACTGGAAAGACATGGAATCTGTGGAAACGCCACAGGTTTCCTACCACCCTGAGTTCCCACATATCTCTCAATAAGAATGGTACCCCACTTGTGTAGGTGGCCCAAGAGAAAACAACAGAAAAGGCCCTATATCACTAGTTGAGAGATAAGCAAAAGGGGTAGGTGCTGTATTTGGGACCGTGCTGTAGTGCCACCTATGCAAACCTACAAACCAAAGACATTTTTTTAAAATAGACAACCAAGGGTGTCCAGGGTGGTGTGCCTTGCATGGATCCCACAAGGTTTTTTTACCCACAAACCATCAACTGACTGAAATCACCCATTTTCCTTCCATTTCTGTGATGGAAACTTCTGGAAAACGCAGGAATCCACAAATTCCTATGACTTTGCATCACCTCACTTGTGCTTACAAAAACGCTTGGCCAAGTCGCACTACAGGAACAGCTCAAACCAAGATCAATGGAGTCCTCTCCCGGGTATTCCCATTTGTCCTGGTTTTATCTGTTTCTGTAATGGGCACTAGGCCTAGCCACATATTTGAGATACCATTTTTATTGGGAGGCTTTTGGGAATGCCAGGTGGATGGGCATTAAGGGCTCCCCGCAGATTCCAGAATATTCCATCACGCAAATGTAAGGAAATGTGTTCTTTAGTCAAAGTATGAGGTTTGCCAGGGATTCCGGTTAGAAAAACCTGGTGAGACCCATGCATGTCAGCCCACCCTGGATACCAAGTAGGTGTCTAGTCGTAAAAAATTTACATGCTTTTTAGGTTTCCCTAGATGCCAGCTGAGCTAGCTTCCAAAACCTACAGCTACCCACTTTGGAGAAAAAGGGTCAGTTTTCGGTGGAAAAATGTGATGCGTCTCTGTTGCATTTTGGGGTGTTTCCTCTTGCAAGCACTAGGCCTACCCAAATAAGTGAAGTACCATTTATATTGGGGATACTTGAGAAATGCCAGGTGGATGGAAGTTTGTGGCTCCCCACAGATTCCAGAACATTCCATCCCAGAAATCTGAGGAAAATATGCTTCCTTAATCAAAGTTTGAGATTTGCAAGGGATTATGGGTAAACATAGTGACAGCATCACAAAGCAGCCCATCCTGGGTACCCCTAGGTGTCTAGTGTTAAACAATGTACAGGTTGGCTAGATTTGCCTAGGTGCCAGCAGAACTAGGATCCAACATCTACAGCTACCCACAGTGGGAAAAAAGCTCAGTTTTCAGTGGAAAAATTTGATGCATCCATGTTGCATTTTGGGCCATTTCCTGTTGCAGGCACTAATCCTACCCACATAAGTGAGGTATCCTTTTTATCCAGAGACTTGGAGAAATGCTGGGTGGGCTGAAGTGTGTGGCTCCCCACAGATTCCAGAACTTTCCATCACAGAAATGTGTTGGGAATTTGTGTTTTTAGTCAAAGTTTGAGGTTTGCAAGGGATTCTGGGTAACAAACAAATCTGGTGAGAGTCAAGCAAGTCATCCCACCGTCAATACCTATTAGGTCTAGGAGTGTCTAGTTTTAAAAAATGCACAGATTTGCTATGTTTCCCAGGTGATGGCCTAGCTAGGGACCAAAATCTAGAGCTCCCCACATTGAAAAAGGGGTCAGTTTCGGCTAAACAATGTGATGCTTTCATGTTATGTTTTGGCCCAGTTCCTGTTGCAGACACCAAGCCTACCAACATAAGTGAGGGACCATTGAAGCATGCAATAGCAGAACATTTGTTATTACCAACTGGATTTTGCGGCATTTGAGTCTTTCAAATGAAAGCCAGAGTATAAGAAAGACGACATTTTGAAAAGTATCCTCTAAATCATACACCAGTACAAGTACAAATACCCATTGCTTCTAAACTCCATATCGTGTGCCCATTTCAGAAATACATAGGTTTCCTTGTCACCCATCTTTCACTCTATCTATTTCACTATATGAATTGGTCTACACTTAGTAAGCAAAGAAAAATCTTTGCACAGTGCAGCTAAGTTTTTGGCTCTGTGTTCCTTGAGTTCTTAGAGGACCTACAAACCTTATATAGCCCTACAACCTGAAGCATCTAGTGGACGTAATGGTATATTACTTTTGTGAATAAGCCATCATGACAAATAGTTAAAGATAAGCATGTTGTCAATGTGATCTCATTTTACCCATCAATGTCAATACTTCTTTATTTCAACAGTTAGTATCTGTTGGAAAACCTTGAGGGATCTACACATATGGCCGTTTGCCAAATTCAAAATTGTGTCAAATTTTCTGAAATCTTTAGCTTTTCTGTATCGCCCATGGGTTTCACACTGGTTTCCACCACAAACTGGAAGTAGGCTGAGAGAACAAAAAATAGGAAAAATGGGCTTTCGCTTTAAAAAATTCGTTATTTTGATGCAGCTCTGCATGTTCCCGAATGCTGGGAAGAAGATGACTTTGGTAATGTAAACTGTTCATTGATGCCATTTTATGAGAAACAAACTGACAGTTTTGTCTGGAGCACTTTTTCCCTATTTTTCTCAAAAGAGTAGTGGTGTTGGAAATTACACAAAGTGCCCCTGGCATTTATGCTAAATGTGGATAATATTTTGTTGTTGATCAGCACCTTGTTATTGGGAGAAGGTTTCTCGAAATATCAACAGTTGCCAGTGAGTTTTAATTAACCCCTTATTTCCTGCATTACAGTGTGTCTGTGGGTAAAAACACTTCACAGATTCAGGAGTCTGCCCTGATAGCTGCTGATGCCAGGGAAAGTCAGCATAAATAAGGTGCTGTAGCCTAAACTAACATTTAACCTTACATATAATTTGTTGCATCTTGATACAGAAAAAAACATTTTAAAAAACTTTACACATTCAAGTGCCTTTGCCTGGTGTGGTGTAAACTGATCAGTAGTTTTCAAGCAATTACTGAGAAAATGTGCTAGTATAAATACAAAATACCTTTTGTTTTGTCTACATTTATCTGCAAGGTTTGGGGATATTTGGACCAATATTTTGAGAATCTGCAGGTCATTAGTGAAGCCAATTAAAAGAATAATCGACGCCATTGGATGAGGACACTCTTTTCCCCCTCATGCTTTACAGATTAACAAATCTGCTGCTCTCTGATTGGCTGGTAGTCAGAGAAAGATTTGTGTAGTGGACATCAAGATGCAACACAGTGCACTGAGTACCGTGTTGTGAGAAATAAAAAGAGAAATGTGTAAAAAGGGCAGGGTTAATGTACTCTGACCTCAAGGCTTATGTAGGTGGCTCCAAAGGGACCTTCGATGACAATAAAATCAATATTAAAACACATATTTGTTATCACAGAAGTCACAAATCCAATGCTGTATTTGGGAATCCTATAAACATTTTAAAAAAGTATTCAGTTCACAAAGCTGCACTTGGCCAACAGCCACATGTAGACATTAGCCACATCCAGAGGGCTGGGTGTACCATCAGCAAAACCCTGCTGTTCAAGATGAAGGCCATGCATAGCTGTTGTTGGCCACCTGCACAGCTGAAGGCTTTGTTCAGCAGGGGTTGGCCACACATTGTGAACAGGGTACAGACAGTGACATCCTGTAGCCAAACCCTACATGCATGGCCAAAGTCCATTGGCAGAAGGGTTTGTCCCCCTACAGAGTGTTGTGAATCTGGTTTGATCAAAAACTAAGTGCAGCCGTCCAAACAGTTATGTACGGTCAAATGTCAAACACTGTGGGGGTTGAACACCAGTAAAGGGGTGGTTGCAGGGGCTATCCACATGTTAGTTCCAGTGCCCAACCCCCACTGTGCATGACTGAATGCCATATACAGTGGGTGCTGGATGCTCAGGTTGGTTGGTCAGAGAGAATTGATACATGTGGTATATCGTAAACAAATAAAAAAAAAGTAAAAAACCGAATATTAAAAACCTTAAAATTCACTTAAAACACAGTAAAAGTGAAGTTGCACACAAATGTGGACCTTGTCCTAAAGTTACTTTTACTAGGGTGTAAAATGAATTCATAACAGATGTTGGCAGGTATTTGTGCTTGCTTCTTATGTGTCTCTATATTAACGATTAAACGAAAAAAGCCAACCCCTTGGTATTGATGTTCTGAGAGTTGGCTAATAGCCCGTACCAATACTTTTACATGCTGATGATGCAGTTTTAATTCCTCAAACTCACCAAGGTCTGCAGATTCTCATTAATGCTTTCACAGAATTTATGGAGGCATAAGATGTAAAGGTGAACTAAAAAAGACATTTAAAATGAGCTGCAGCAAGGGGAGGTTTGAGACATTTCCTATTTACATCAAACTATTTAGGGCTGCAATTATTTTCTCATGACACATGGAGTGGCAAAAATAATAGTGATAATATGAGAAGAACTAGTGAGGAGATGTTTAGCTTTGCTACTAAATTAGCTGTGAAACCCATCACAGAAATGTTGATCCTTTATAGTATGAAATTTGTACCTGCAGCACAATATGGAGCAGGTTTATGGGTCCTTGGAAGCTACAAATTGTTGCAGAGACAAGAGAATACATTTCTAAGGTGGCTCCTAGCTGTTCCATAATCGATCTCTGAGACAACAATTCACAAAGAGTTAGGACTCCTCCATATAATGAATACAGTATGTGTTAAACCTCTGCTATTGGGCACTCAGGTGGTCATTCTGAGTTTGGCGGTCATCACCGAAGACCGCCGTGGAAGCAGCCGCAGAAAGACCGCCAGTGATGGCGGAGTGAAGACCTCCAAATTATGAGTCACCCACACAACTCCGCCCAAAATGACACCATTGGCCGAAACGACAGTGTGAAGGAGGCAGCGGCACTACCAGCACCACCATGCCGAGAACATCCCGCCCACCAAATAACGATTCACAAATCAGCACCGTGGACCCAATACGGCGGAAATCCATTGGCGGTCAGAACTGCCGTGGGGGAAAAAGGCACCACCACCAGAACACTGCACCACATTGGACAATACCATTACCCAACACCTGAGACACATACACACACCTGTCTACAGCACTACAAAACACACCCCCACACATACCCAGAACCCTTTGCAACCAGAAACTTTGACAGAGCAAGGCAAGAGCACACTGAAAGGAGGCATGGCACCTAGATACCACAGGCACCATCACACTGAACACGCATCACACAACACACCAATGCACACAAACACCACAAAGCACACACATCTACCACTACACAAACCCACATAAACAAACAGCACACCCAGAATCCCTGTACAACAAACACACCCACCCATAACACAACCACCATGGCACCACCAAAAAACCCACGATTCACAGAAGAGGAGCTCAGGGTAATGGTTGAAGAAATCCTCAGAGTGGAGCCAAGCCTGTTTGGAGCACATGTCCAGCAGACATCCATAGCCCAGAAGAACTACCTATGGCAGAGGATAGTCAATAGGTTGAATGCAGTAGGGAACCATCCACACACTATGGAGGACATTAGGAAGAGGTGGGATGACCTGAGGGGGAAAGTACAGCCCATGGTTTCCAGGCCCCAAATCGTCATCAAGAATACAGGTGGTGGGCCCCCACCATACCCCCAAGAAATGTCAGGATGGGAGGAGACGTTCCTGGCTATACCACATCCAGAAGGGCTGACAGGAATACCTACTGGACTGAACACTGGTAAGTTTACTGTACTCCCTGGCCAACATGTCCCCATGCACAGCATGTAACCCGACACCCTCTCACCCCCTCACACCACCCTCACAAGCACAGACCAACCATGGACCCAATACCCACCCCTGCATGCCACAGCACCCTACTGACACCATTCCCTCACAGGCCCACCTAGTGCATGAATACTTCACACTGCAACAAGTACCACATCTGCCACAATGCAACACTGCTTGCCCTTGCATGACTGCTACATCCACATCACATCACTGCAATTGCACCTTACACCATATCACTCCCCATCACCAATAAGTATTAGAAATGCACATCAGTACATGGCAATGACAGTAGCAAGGCAAACATGAAAAATTCTCCAAAATAGGCCCATTGTAACATCCCACTGATGAGAACACAAGCAGTGAACTGCTAACTGCCAATGCCATTAATGCCCTGCAAATCCAGTCAATGATGGAAAACCACTAATTTATGGCTATGGAAAACCACTAGTAATGACGATTGGTGTGCCAGGATTCTTATTGAAAATTAAAACAAATTCACACAGCACCTAGCTTCATCATCGGACTGTATCATCAGTCTGACAACTTTGTTAGGGATGCTCTTGGGTTCAATGATGATTCACTTTTTCTTAAATTGGACATTAAGGAAGATCAGTACAAATAAAGGCAGTTACATCTGAGTAGCGACATTGACTCCAATAAATAGGACAATAATCACATTAATGTACACATGGATGACACACCCACCACAGAGGTTTACCATACATTTCCTCATACATCATATAGAAAAGGCAACCCACAGGCACGACTCACTATGATTAACAGACAACCTAAAGGCTGTGGAGAGAGAATGATGTGGAATAGTACAGTCCTCAACGGGGGACCAATGCAGATAAATACGTTCTGAATGCCTCCCAAAAGACTCTTGGTTGTGCAGCGCAGACCATTCTTCACACTGGGCCATATCCTTGAGTGAGTCATAAAAAACGGGGACTCTCTAACCTTCCCACACCATTATAATCCTGCGCTTACCCAGTAGAAATGAGGTGGTGGTGAGTTTATGGTATCCCTTGGGTATTTTCTCAACATCTCTAAGAAGAACAATATCAGGAGTGACTTGGAAGGAGTGTTCAGTCATATCAATCACAGCAGCCATAAATCTGCACCCATAATTGGTTTATTTCCGGTTAAGCCCATGCGAGGTGAAAGAAGTCTGACCTCCCAAGCACCACAACATTTGCATCTGGTGCTATTTGTTTGATTATACCTAGCCAGTACTCTTGCAGTCTAGTACATCTTATGCAAATATTTATAGTGTGTTAATCTACAACTTTCATTAGGGGAGATATCCTTGGTTTGCTGACAGCAATAGCGCCACATCTCATCTGTGATATCCATGCCCAGGTCCTTCGAACAGTGCATCCGCGCATGAGGGAGGCACCCTTGACCTGCTCCAGCACTACAGTTTACAAGCTGGTAACAAGCATGTGTGGATAGGGAGTGGATAATAAGATAGTCAGCAGTGACCACTCTTGTGGCTTCTCTGGGAACATGGTGAAGGACTCCATGACATAACTTGCTATAGGTGATGACATCCACCAGAGAGCTGGCAGAATCTCCCAGATAAGCTTGATGAGTTTTAAATTTATGCTCCAGGAATAGGTCTCCCAAATAGCTCATTTGTTTTCTACTAAGGCAGCACAATAGCATAGAGGACCAATCTAAATGGAGCAAGCGATAATGAGCAATTGGTATATGGGGCGAGTAAGGCACTAAGACAGCACACAGGGAAGACAGTCTAGCCAGCGCCCATGTGGTACATCCCGCCATATGTATTTCGTGTGAAAGTCTGGTTAATTGAGAGTATAGCACAGCTTGTAGTAACAGCAGATGTATCTGCCCCATATGAAGCTAATGTGTGGTGTATACAGACTGGTGTGTATCCAGAGTTGCATAAACTACACCTGTGCCACCAGATAATACACTTCAAAATGGGATGCTGCAAACCCTCCCATATTATGTGGAAGTTGCAAACAATGCCGGTTGAGCCTAGGTTGTTTGCCTGCCCATTCTAGCCTCATCATGAGTGAGTCTGGCTGGGTAAAGAACACTTTATTTAATAGTATTGGTAGGTTTTGAAACAGGTACAGGAGTTTTGGTAAGACCACCATTTTCATCAGGGCAATTCTGTTGTGTCAGTGACAAGGGTAGGGCGATCCAGCGATCAAGTCATGCATTTAATGTCTCCATGTAAGTCCCATAGTTCTCCCGGAGGATAGTCAGAATATCTGTGTAGTGTATGATGCCAAGTGCCAAACAGGGCCCATTTGCCACTACAGCAGGTATGAGATGTTAGGGCATGCTGTGTCTCCCATCAAGGGCACCATAATGGACTTCGACCAACTGATCAGAAGGCCAACGAGCAGCCATATTGTATGACTTCATCTATTATGGGGCATAAGTTCATGTTAGGGCCCATGAGCACCAGTATGGTATTGTCTGCAAACATCAACAGCCGTGTATATCGAAGGTCCATAGTCTTCTATTGTCTGCAGTGAAACACTCAAAGGGCACAGGCCAGAGGGTCCACCGCTAGAGAAAATAAAATAGGAGGGGAAGCCCTGCAATGTCCCTCTGCTGATCAGGCCTGTAGAAGACACTCCTCCATTTACTCGTATCCAAGCTACTGTGCCCATATGAAGATGTTTGACTGATTTCACAAAGGCCATACCAAGTCCCATTCTGTCCCACACTTCCAGTTCAAATGACACTTCAACAGTGTCAAATGCCTTGACAGCAACCAAAGAGGTGGCAACTACCTTCAGCTCAGGGTTCAATTGGTGCATGATAGCAAAGAGAGATCATAGGTTGTTGGCAGTGAAGCGACCTGGGATGAAGCCGGACTGCTCTAGCCAGACAAGTCGAGGCACCAACGGAAGAAGCCTGCTCGCTAGTATTTTGGTGAGGATCTTGCTATCTACATTGATGAGGGAGAGGGGCTGATAAGAGTCACACCTGTTGGGGAATTTGTCAGGTTTAAGGAGAGTTATAACGATGACTTCTCTCAAAGTCGTTGGGAGCCTCCTTGCTGTCCAAGCCTCTTCATAAACAATAACACAAGTTCAACTTCCTCCATATACTCCTTATAAAACTCTGCAGTGAAGCCATCGCTTCCTGGAGGCTCCCATTCAGTTGCTGTTTGATCATATGTTTGATCTCTTCTACAGTAATGAGTTGGTTTAAGAGTTGGTGGTCTTCATGTCCCACCCAATGAAGGGCTACTCTGCCCAGGTAGGACTGGATCTCAGATCTCAGGAGCCTCTGCCTGCATGCTGGATGTATATCATCCTTTGTCGAAGGCAGCAAATGCATCTAGGACACAGGAGGGATCATACAGAATACTCTCATCTAAGATGTGTATGGAAGGTTTGTGATTTGACGCCCATCTAGGCTTAAGCAAGGCTGCAAGTGTGTGTCCCTGCTTTTCTCCCTCCCCATAGCTTGGGGCCTGACTATACTTACTCAGGAATTTCAATTCCTGTCTATCTCCTCCTGGAATTCATGTAAAGTGGTTTACATGGGGCTAAGGGCTGCCATATCATGAGCAGCTTCATATTGTTTTTCTAGGTTATGAAGCTCCAGTTCCAATGCAGAAAGTCTAGCCTCAATCAATTTTAAAATGCCATCCCTTTTGCAATACATTTTCCTCGAATTACAACTTTAAGGGCCTGCCACAGGGCGGTAGCCAAGGAAAACAAATGTAATGCAACATAGGCCATTATGGCCTGCCAAATTTCTTCCTTAAAAACAGCACCTAGCAGGTTCTGTGGTTGGAGGAGAAGCACAAATGCACCTTATGCCAGCTAGTGGGTATTTCCAGATGAAACACTACCGGAGAGTTATCTGACAGGGTCCTGTGGAGGTGTAACATCTCTCCCATCCAACCAAGCACGTCTTTAGACCCCACCCAGAAGTCTATATGAGATGAGGTGTCATGTACTGAGGAGTGAAATGTGTATTCACATGCCGTTGGGTGTTTTAATCTCCAGAGGTCAACCAGAACAAAATGTAGCATAGCACCCAAGAAAGCTTCTCAAGCTCTAGTTAAACATAATTGACTAAGGCCTTAGCAGTTGATCTCCGCATTCAGGACAAGGTTATGGTTGCCCCCCCCCCCCATAGGAGTGTACGAGGGTCAATCTCTACACAGTGCTTTAGTATTGCATTAAAAAGGTCAGGATTGTCTGTGTTCAGGCCACAAGTATTCACAAGAGTGATGTGCGTATAATTGATTGTTCCCTATAAAATAATGTATCTACCTACTGGGTCTGTGATTGTATTGATGAGCACAATTTTTAAATAAGGATTGCAACCCCTTTAGAATTGGAGGAATAGGAGAAGAAATATCTCTGGGTGCCCAATGTGGATGCCAAGTTGATCACAGGGCCAGGCGAGATATGCGTTTCCTATAGTAGTATAATATCTACTGCATGCCTGTTCAGATAAGCAAGCACTTGCCTACATTTGCAGGAATTATTGAGCCCCCTCACATTCCACGTAACTAATTTTAAGGGACATGAATTATGATCATATCTGCTAGCCATAATCAGTGTAAGTCCACATCGGCGGAGGGAGTAAGCGTGAGATAGTCATGTGTCTTGCCACCTGCATAATACATTTGTCTGCCTTTTTTAGAATACCCTCAAAATCCCCCCATCCACACCAGAACCAAAATTACCAGTGCTAACCAAAAAATGTTTAAACCATGTACAACTTAATCTGAAGAGCAATGATGCACAATACATATCAAAACTTGCACCCATTATGGGAGAAAACCGGGGAAAGCCAGGGCAGCAGCTGATGAATTAGTACACTGAAAACCTATTTCAACAAGTAAACATAGGTACATCACGGCATTAGAGTATACTTTGCTGACTTGAGAGGGCATGTGTTTCAGCCAATAAGTTTGCCGTAGAGAATGGATCAGCATGCAGTTCATATTAGCCATGAGCTCTCACGTTGAGGGAAAAAGGAGCCATGACCCACACTAATGTCATCATTCAACCTTCTCAAATAGTGACTGGAAGTTTAGTTGTTGCCGGTCCAATGCAGTTTCATGTGCCAGAGTGTATTTCTGAAGGAAAGTAAAAGTGCCCGCTGGATCAGTAAACACCATAGCCTTGCCCCTCCAGGTGAACCAGAGACATTGCAGAAAAAGCATGGCATAGGAAAGATTGTGCTCTTGTAACTTCTTCCTCACAGGGAGAAATTTCTTCTGAGTCTCCTGAACTGATTGTGTGAAATCCGGGAAAAAGGAAAGCCACGTTTCCTCATACCTTGTTTCTGTTGCCTCTCACAGACGCTGAAGGAGCTGATTTCAATCCCTATAATTATAGACCTGGGTAGGGTGCTTGAAACTGGCTTAGGAGCCAACGAACGGTGGGCTCACTCAATCAGAAATTTCTTGCTGGCCTCAGCGAGCATCGACAACTGCAATTTTTCAATGTATTTTTTGATGCAACCCATGGCAGTGGGGTCTGGTGTCCCAGAAATATGGGCATTGTTTCTTTGTGACCTGGCTTCTAGGTCATTACTTTTTAGCTGTATCTTATGTAGTTCCCCTGCATCCCTTTTTAATTTTTGGCTTTCTGAGTATGGTTGTCCTCCACATCTGAAATCTGTTGTTCTGTGGCAGTCAGGCATGTACATTGCTTACCAAGCCTACCTTTCATGTCCTCCATCCTCCAGGTCAGCAAGTCAAATTAACCATCTATGGTTGCGAGACTCAACTTAATTTCCAAAAGTAATGACTTAATGTTCTCTTCTCACGTTCAAGGAGGGGGCAAGTTCAGATGGGAGCAACTTGGAGCACCTTCGGGGCTCAAAGATCAATCAGGATTACCTGGTGTCAGATTTACCAATGGTTACACGTTAGACAGGAATGTGTAGGCCTGAATGTGTAAATGTGATGGGGCTCATACTGTCTTGGAGCGCTGATTTTATAGAGGATGAGTCGCAGCTTATTCAACAGGTCATTACAATGTGCTTTCTGCCTCCACCCAGTGCACTTCTTCTTCAAGGCCACCACAGGTAACAATCCCAGCTCCCCAAATAAAGTCTGAAAGCCCCCATATTAGTAGCTTAAAAGGAACCATTGATGTTTACAAGATAGCAGCACCCATCCATTGTCAGCCAAGTCACATCAACAATATGGAGGAGGGAGCAGATTTCAAAACTTAAGGAGCAGTCACTCACATGCAAGATGATATCACTCTAGGAGACCAGGTTGTCAGTAGTGTGATGCTCCCAGGGCAGGCAGAGCTTTTGCTGTACGTTCACAGCCACCATAATTCTCATCCGTGCTCCCCTCAGGCCGTGGTTGGTGTTTGAAGTAGAAAACAAATAATCAAATTTAGGACAATTCAAATCTAAATTCTAAATTAATGGATGTACAAACAGCCAACATATGTTTTGTATTATAAAAAAGACTTCTTCAGGCCTTAGACACAATACCAAACTAGTTCAATCAATAGTCATGGCCAAACAGAGAATTAAGAGCATGAACCAACTATAATTCGAAAAGGGAAATCACCTTCATCAGATAATTGAAAATCAATATCAAGCCATGTCAAGAAGATAAATAATTGTAGAAACTTATGTAATAGAACACATTGCCCACAACAATATGGCATGAAAAAGGACCCCTCGATAAGGGTTGAGTATCCCTGATGTCTAAATCCACATACAGAGAGTTTGGCACACCGTAAGGCCAATGCGTAACTCACGAAACAAGTGTTGGCTGTTTGTACACACACAATCGTGTACGAGACTTACAGAGACAATGATTGGGAATCTGGAATTTTTAAGATGGACATTGTATCAATTTTATATATTGTTTATATATTAGTAAAAAATAAAAACTGTTCAGAAATCCATGACTTTGGGGTTGAGATTTTAAATTGTCCTAAATTTAAGTATTTATTTTGTGCTCCAAACTACTGCATATCTTTTCATGTGGTTTTGCTCTTAGGAATTTTACATATATACACCTCTTTGCAGCAGTGGTATTGTCTGTTGTAGCACCCTCTGTCATGACTTACCCACATTAAGTAGGGAGTTCCAGTGCTTGGTATATGATCTCATTGCTGCATCTAAAAGTTACTGCTAGGCCCCAGCAGCTCCTGCAGGTCACAGGCCACAACTGGCCATCCCCAGTTGCACCAGCACTGTGGGTCACACACCTCCAGGGCCCCCACTAGAGCCCCCAACTCACATAGGTTTCAAACAGGTGATACCCAGCCTACGAACCCACAAACAGGTCCGCAGCTGAAACCAGAAGCCAACACGCACAGTGCACTGCTGCCCAGCCCACCACGCGAGGTGCATTTTGTGATCCCTTCATCCAGTGAGAGGCTTAATGGCCCATGGCTGAGATCCATCAACTCCCACCAAAGCCAGGATATGGAGTGAGTCAGCAGGTCAGTGGAAATTTGCAGTTGCAGCAGTATAAGGTTTTGGAGACGATTTGAGCCCTGGCCGCCAGAGCTAACTCAAAGTGGCCCCTCTTGTATCACCTGCTAGGCCATGTCCCCGGCTACAAAGAGCACTTTGATGAAATGAGTGAATATACCTGCTCATGAGGTGAGGAATCCTGAGACCGTATTAAAAATCTCTTACAATAAATTCATAATTTTGAAGCTTATTCAGTGTCTTATTATCGTACAATAAAAAGAGAATATTGGGATTGTTGGGGTATTTAAAGCTCCCTGATCCCTTAGATCGGTGTGTCAGCTGGTCTTAAGGCCACGTTGAGGGTCCAAGGCTTTCTGTAGAACTGTGATCCCTTCTTCGTTGATCACCTCTCATTCGGATTCATGCACTCACATTTATTAATGAATAAAGTATGTGGTACTCTCTGTGGCTGCATCATTTCTGGTTGTGAATCGTACCTGAAAGATGAAAGCAAGACAGAACACAGAAACATGAAGAGACATTCATTCGTCAGAGAGCTGGCTTCCCTCTTGGACTAATGCACGAGCCCTGTGTTCAGAAACAAGAGCAGTACTAGGAGCACAAGGGCAGAAAAAGCATAGCAAATCAATAGAAATAAATGGCTGTGAAAGACACTTTTTACACATACACGTAGCATAGACACCCTTCACTTGTTTAAAGTACTGAAAATCTCTCTCTCTCTCTCTCTCTCTCTCTCTCTTCCCCTCCCCCATGGACGGAAACACAAAGACAAAAGGCACCCGCAGTAGTCAAAAGCTGTTTTCATAGGTGAAGAGTACAAATGATATCGTGTTGCACTACACTATAGGCTCTGAATATCAATAAATACGAAATAATGAGAGGCAATACTTACTTCCTCAAGGGGAAACCCCTACTACTCGCCTAATCACTGTCTCATCATGCCTCCACAAGTTAAAGGTCGTAGTGTGTGCCCGGCTTATAAACGGTATCTAATTCTGGAAAGTGTGCAAGTGCATATGATAAGAGGAGCGTGATGGCATGTAAGACTGAAAAAAGGCTACAGCGCAGACTGTTCTGATCGTAGGTGGTCGGTGGCATTCGGAGTGCACTGTCGTCATGTTGCTGTGTAAAGATCTGAAAGTCTTGAAGAATATGTTGGTTGGAAGGAGTTGATAGAGATTGATTGCACAACATACTGGCCTTTGCTGCCGGGTAGTTTACTGTCCAAGGCTATTTGACCACAGCTATTGTTTTCCAGCCACCCACAACACTAATGTCAATACCATATTATCCTCTTATCTCTCAAACAAATATTTTTGCAAATAACCAATGAGCAAAGTGTCTCAGCCTCATGGCGCAGTTAAATTACTCTCAGTGACCCGGAAACAAGAGATTATTTTACTGTGGAAAAATGGCTCACATACTAGTAAACTTTATGTTTTAATGGTCAACATTTTGCTATTCTGTGTCCAAATTTATGAATTGTGTTTTTAGTCACAGTTTAGTGGTGGGTCTGTAAAGAAATTAGATGTTGTCACTAGAATTGGCATAATATCTACAATATTTTCTCTCATGACAGCTGATAGAACATCTTCCTGACAATGTAACGGGATGTATATGGGTGTCTGTATTTCAGATTAAGCTACCCAACCTGAGTCACGTAGCATTGAAGCAGCCAATGGAGATGGGAAGGAAGTTCCAATTACTCTAATTACTCAATTGCCACTGATTAATCCAGTGGCACAGAGTTAAACTCTGAGTTGGAAGTTGACTGACTTGACCTTGGCTAGTCCCTTGTGGTGGCCACTGAGACTGCCAGCTTCATCTGGAGCCGCCACTACCAGTACACCTCTACCCCCTTGCTCAAGAAACCCTCAGGGAGAGCTGGCCTCCACCCAGGGGGCATTGGTCTGTGGTCTTCTTTGCCCCATGCACCTCTCCACCAGCTTTCATGCCTCCACTCTTCATTTCTGAGGAGGCATTACAAGTGTTCATGGACCTTGGGGTCACATGTACAAAGCATTTTTCTAGTCGCAAATGGGGCGATTTGCAGAATAGGCCCGTTTGCGACTAAAAAAATGCTTTTTGGGATGTTGAAAGACCAAATTGCGTTTCAGTAAATTGTTACTGGATCGAAATTTGGCTTTTGCCATTCAGGAAGGGGCATGTTGAGGACGTCCCTTCCTCATACCAAATGGGATTGGTATGTACGAATGTTTTGTGACCACAATGCAATCGCAAAACATTCGCAGTTTACTGCCGATACAAAGTTGGAGGTAACCCATTCGCAAATGGGAAGGTGTCCCTCGGAACACTGCCTACTCTTAAAAACTTAAACTTAAATGTTTCATTTTATTCCTTTGAAACAACACTTTTTTCCTCTAAGAAAAACAGGTTGCGTTTAATAAAAAAAAAGATTGCTTTATTTAAAAGCAATCACAGTTATGGTGGTCTGCTGAGCCCAGCAGGCCACTATCCCTGTGATGGCTATGATTCCTAATGGGTCACAAATTGCAACCTACCTCATTAATATTGAGGAGGTAGGTCCTTTTGCGACCCACTATAAATTGCAAATGAGACTCTAAAGGGTTTCGTACATTTATATTAACGATTTCCTAATTACGATTCACAGGAAATCACAATTAGGAAATCACTAATACAAACGTTGGTACATGTGGCAGAGTGTAGTACTGGTTGTCCAACAGTTTCTGGCGCAGAAGGCAGAACAGAACAGACAAAATCCTGGAGCAAATTGTTTCGCACAAGCAGTCAACCACAGAGTGCCTTATTTAGGTATTGCTACCTTGGAATCCAGGACTCCAACTCCTCTGTCCATTCCCCACCATTCCCAGATCCAAACATTTTCTCCTGTTGTCCCTATTTCAATCTATTTTCTAGACCTCACCACTTGGACCTTCTTGCTCAGTCTCTGTCCATGGAGGTTATATCTTACAGTATCAGAGGTGGCAGAACCCTGTAATGAGGAAGATTAAAATGTTTGACCTTACGAAATGTTATTTAATTGATTGCCATGGACTACATTTTGACACCTAAATTTCCTTTTCTCCAGACCTTATGAAGTCAGGAATATGTTTATGATCATTTATATTTTTATATATACCACATACTTTCAATTTCTGATACAACTTGTACATTTTTGTTTAATTCAGTTGTCCGCAACAATGTGGGTTACATTTGACATGTCTGATTATAATGGAAAAATATGTCAGGTTAGTCAATATTTGGCCATCCAAGAGTATAGCTTGCCAGTGTGTTGCCTTGTGCTATTTGTAGTTTATATACGTGGCAAAGTAAATGGGCAGACAACTGTGGTTCATCAGCCATGCTACTAAACTCTAAGTATAGCAGGCTGTATTTTTTTATGAATCTTGGGTGAACATCAGTTTTTTGACAGCGTGTCCATATCCACTATCTCTAAATAACTCCCATAGTTTGAAAAATAGCAACCTAATGTCTGCAAATGATCTCTTACAAATTTTGAATTATTAAGTTCCAAAGAAAACAATAAAATGCAAAGCACCTATATATTGTTCATGTATAACATGTCCAAGTCACATGGCTGTTAAATTATTTTGGAAGCTCTGGATTGAAGAACCACAGGTGTTGAAAAAGTCAATTTTGGGGGAACTTTGATAAAGGAGCGTTCATCTAGGTAAAATGCATATTCTTTTTACAAACACGCTGAACTGAGTTCCTCAATGACAAGGTTGTTGCTTTTCTGAGCAGGAAGGCCAAAATAGAGTAAACAGAGTCCCCTTTGCATGGACAGGTCATCTTGAAGGGAACAGGGACAGATGGCAAGATAAATTACTGCCACAAGAGCTCTTTCTTTGAAATGGAAATCCAAAATGAAACTCCCAGATTAAGAAACTATTAATTTCCAGAACCCTCTCAGACATTCATCTGAGTCCAAAGCAGGTGGGGAGAAGGGGAGGTTCACTCATTTCAATAGGGGTGAGTCTGAAAGGAAATATCAGACTCCTGCAAGGGAAAGGAGGCTAGGGTTTGGATACATTTGACTGCGGGAATCTTGGAAGATTTACATCACAGGGGGTGAGGAAGAGATTCAAAATGAGTCTGGGTCGCAGTATTAATAATGCTATTTAACTCCCACTTTCACAGAAACTTCTATGACCTAGAAGAACATCATGAAGATTCAGCCTAACTGCTAAGAAGAGAAGACTCAATTTGCATTGCCACTCAGAGTCTGGGACTGCTCTTCAAGGGTCAACTCATTGGCTCTCTGCTTCGATGAAGACTTAAATGACCATTTGTGAATAGATATAGGGGTCCCCCAGCTGGCTGAGACTGGTGCCTTGAAGCCTGTCTTGAGGACCTGAATGCTTTAGGAGAGCCCAAGAGTGTCTTTCCCAGTATCATGAAATTATTAGGTCTTGGTCATTTTTTCGATCGCTTCAAGACTGGACGAGGTACCGATGACACCTAGGGTCAGTGTACAATAGGAAAGCATGGTTTCTAGCTTTCTCCCATGCAGAGCTTTTTGCTGTAAAGAAAAAGGCTTTATCAAGGTTTCATACTGAAGGTACAATTTACAAATTGTATTTTGTTCATCAAATTTCATTTAGGACTTATTGTCTTTTAGTAGTTTTTATTTTTGGTTTATTGTCTTATTGTTCGTTTATAGGGTTTCTGTTTCTTCAGAACCCTTACCTTAAGGTGGGTTTCTTTTTCAATATGATTTATTGTTCCCTGTTCCACTTCTGATTTGTGCTTTTGGGGAGCCCTTGCGTATTTTTGAACTTGTTCCCGCAGCCTTGCTGTTTAGGGTTGTGTTTTTTTTTTATGTGGCCATTTTTGTTTTGTGTTCTATCGTTTTTTTCTTTTCTGTTTGGTGTTTTTAGTTTTCCTTTTTCTCTATTTTGGTTCTATCTCTCCACCATGGACTCCTTAAAAACATTTGGGTTCTCTGAGGATCAATTTCTAGCGCTAGTTGGTAAGGACATTGAGGGTGATAATAGAAGTGTGACTACTAAGGAATACGATGAAGATGGATTTACACTAGTTAATCTCAAAAAGAAAATGAAAAGAATTGAAGCACATGCCAATTTTATTTTAGAATATCTAAAGGCTAGAGTCATTCCAATGGGCCTAAGGATTAGGAATATCGCTGGGCTGTTTGCGGATATTCGAAAATTCTTGAAAAAATGGTCCTTGATAGTGAATCCCTGTTCAAGAGATTGGATGATGTTGATCATAGAGACAGCAAGAGAAATGATAAGCCTTCTTGAAAATGAAATCACCGCACTTGAAACTAAAATCAAACAAAAAAGCTCTTTGGAAGAAGCAAAGAGAGGCCTCGAGAAAGTAGAGGCAGAGATAGAGACATATCATGAATACTTGATTAAGTGAAAGACGGACAAACTTAGAAAGGATCTACGTCTTTTCTCACAAGAGAGAGTCTATCCTTATCTGAGGGAAAATTTATATTCAGAGGAGATGAGTACAAGAAACAGAGAGTCACTTTCTCAGACACCTCTGAATCAGATGGAGAAGGAGGATCTAATAGGCATGACCTCACACAGGACAAAGCTATGAGAACAAATGCTTTTTTAGACAGCTGAGGGAGCTGGAATGGCTCAAGGAAGATCACAGAACAGAAGGAGAGGAAGACCTTATCACCAGGGAGATCAATCCCATCAGGTTCTGCAAACAAGGAGTCTTCAATATTGGAAAAACTCAAATGTAGATAAGACATTACCCATTTTTAATCTTACTAATTTTCAGTTGCAAAAGACAGACTTAGAACTTTTAGGCAAAGGCCTCACTTTTGTCCCTAGCCAGAGGATCAACAAATTTGAAATATTGAAAGACTTTCAGGCTTTTTGTGGCAAAGTTAGACTTAAGAAATTCTTTCAGAACAAAGAGATCAGTGATGATCGCAGCCTGGTGGTTTTTAAACCCCAGTCTACGTTCACTCCTAATTTAGATCAAATAGGTCCTGAAGTAGCTATCTTAGAAAAAACTAATTTGTGATAAAATCAAACAGGTACTCAGATATGTTCCAGCTCCTACCAACAATCTTACCATAAAGCAAAGAGAAGCCATAAAGAAGTTTCAGAAGAATAAAGACATCACAGTGAAGCCATGTGACAAAGGAGGGGGAATAGTTCTACTCAATACTGAACAATATAAATAAAAGATGAGATCAATGCTTTCAATATTGGAACACTATCAGAGAATCAGGGATAATCCCAATGTACTGATTGGTCTTAAGATCCAGACAGTGTGTGAAAGAGGTATTAGAGATGGCAGCATCTCTAAACTGGAGGATGTTTTTCTGTTGGTTGATAAACCTAAACTGCCTGTTATTTATGGGGTACCCAAAACTCACAATCAGATAGATGATCCTCCCCTTAGACCTATCGTGTCCACCATTGGTTCAGCGACTGAATCTTTATCCAAATATATAGATTTTTTCCTAAAACCTTTGATTACAAACTTTCCCTCTAACATCAGGGATACTGGACATATAATAAACAAGATAGAAGGTCTAGAATTCAATCCTGAGAGCTCCTTTTTAGTTACCTTGGATGTTGAAGCGCTCTATACTAATATTCCCCAACAGGAAGCTTATAGGGCGGTCCAACAATTATTGACGGAGGTCAATACCAGTGTCCCTGTAGATTTTGTTCTTAGCTGTCTTAAAATTGTATTGGAAGAAAATGTGTTTGAATTTGATGGAAGCATATATAGACAGATCAAGGGGGTCAGTATGGGAGCCGCGTGTGCTCCCAGTGTGACAAATATATATATGGGTCAATTTGAAATCAAACATATATATAATGAAATTGCTCCATTTTTTAGAACATCACTCACTGGGGCCTTTACATTGACGATATCTTCTTCATCTGGACGGGTGAGATAGATCTTCTCCAAGAATTTATTTAATGGCTCAATGCATGTGATAATAATCTCAAATTCACTCCTCATGTCAACAACCAGAAGACTGAGGGGGTTATTCTAACTTTGGAGGAGGTGTTAATCCGTCCCAAAAGTGACGGAAAAGTGACGGATTTACCACCAGCCGTGTTACGAGTCCATTATATCCTATGGAACTCGTAATACGGCTGGTGGTATATCCGTCACTTTACCGTCACTTTTGGGACGGATTAACACTCCTCCAAAGTTAGAATAACCCCCTGAATTTTTAGACATTCTTATATTTGAAATAGAGAGACATCTTCAGGTTAATTTATACACAAAACCAACCGCCAGTAATACCCTACTGCATTTCAACAGTTATCACCCTAGCTGTCAACGAAAGAGTATTCCATTCAGTCAGTTCCTTAGGATTGGTAGGAACTGTAGCAGCATAAGTGAATATGAGAGAAATGCTAAGACAATTAAAGAAAATTTCCTCCAGAGAGGTTACCCGAACAAGGCTAAATACTATAATCCGAATGCTCTTTTTGTATCCCATCCCATCAAAAAGAAAAACAAAATAGGATGGTTTATGTCATTAGGCATTCGAATATCAACAATAAGATACAAGGAACCATTAACACACACTGGAATATCTTAAATACCAACAAAGAATATGACCCTCTCCCGAGTCCGATGTTTCCCTATAAAAGAAACTCTAACCTACGGAATAACCTGGTTCAAGCGAGGCCCAGAAGAGAGAATGTATATTTACAGAGAAGCGTTACAGGAACCAATCCAGCTCTGGGCAATCATCGCTATGGTGTATGCCATGCATGTGCCCATGCCATAGTATCAGACACTTTGAAATATAATAAGAAAACAATCAAGTTAAAGACAAGGACCAATTTTCAAAGTGCTAACATTATATATTTCATCATTTGCCCTTGCCAACTAGGTTATGTGGGTGAGACAGGCAGACAATTCAGGTAACGCTTCAGTGAACATAAGTCAGCATTTAAAGATCAGCGACTCCAGGCTCCACTAGTAGATCATTGTTTGGATAAGGGACATCAACATAATGAATTATTGTGGACTACTCTAGAAAAGATTAGAACATCTCAAGGCGATTTGGATAAATATAGGAGGAAAAGAGAAGTTTTTTGGATTTATTTTTTAGATACAGTAAATCAAGGACTTAATGGCAGGATACCGTGGGAGAATGCATTTCTGTGACGGATTTCTAGCTGTCTTTTTTTCTTCTTTTTTTGTAATTTGTATATTGTACGCTGTTCACGTTTTCCCCATCTAGTAGCCATTATATAGGCTTGAGACTCCCTTGCTCGCCTTCTCGGATCCATATTTAATTAGGACAGAGATGGCGAGCAGTACAGACGGGACTCTGATACGTCGTATTGACTATTAGGTAGTGAGACTAGACATCGTCATCTACAGCCATCCGGCATTTTCCTCTTGCTGGTATGTCCTGTCCGAACGAGTCTTCAAACAGCTGCAGTTTCTCACCGTTGTCTAGGCGAGGGATCCTTCCTCTCTAACTTTCTTCAAGATGTAATCACTGAGCCGTCACTTCATCTATTTTCATGAGGGACCCAATGTGGTGGAGGTAAGCATTTTCGAAGAGTTATAATAATCCATTTAGGAGATGTGAGGTCATAATTTGGAATAATTGTTGGTCTGACCTAGAGAGGATTTGATGTTGCTAACGGTTTTTATGGTTTTGATTTTTTTTTCGTTTTAAATCTCAGAATTTTTGTTAAATGACAGATCTGCCTATGAGGTTTGATCCTTGGAGGACATAATTATGAGTCGGAGATCCTATTGTCAGATAGTACATGCTGGCTGAATAAGAATTTCTCTTGAGGTCACCTATTTGTAGGCTTTCACTCCACCTATATGCACTTATTCTTGGTATGTGGGTGTTTCATTGTACCACTCTGTACATTTTTAAAAATTTATTTATTGTTCATTTTGAGTCTGTATGCACAGACATACACCTTAGAGGCTGGCTCCTCGAGTGTAATGTCTTCACTTGCATACACACTATTGATGTCTATGATATTGGGACTCATCTAGTGTGTTGTCTGTGGTTCTCTCCTCCTTTTCTCTTTTTCCTTTTTTCTTTTGTCCTTTCATGCTTTAATATGTTGTCATTGGTTGTCTAGCCATTAGATATAAGTCCTTTTGTATTTCTTTATATCATAGGAATTTGGTCAATATAATATTAATAGTTTTCCCTTGGGATGACAGAGATTTAAATGGTTTGTGTCCTGATGAAGGTGAGTGTCCCTTTGTGGTCACTTTCCACCGAAACGCGCATTGGCACCACACACCTGGACCAAGATGGCTGATTGGAGTTGCTCTCCCAATTTCCCTTATATTTTGGAAAGTGTGATCCTTTTAGGAAAAAACCATCAACTTATAAGGAAAGACTTTTCTATTGTACAATACCACTCTAAATATTAGAGGACTTGGCTTGTAAAAAATGTCAAAACAATGTTTTTTTCTTTGAAATGTAGATTGGTAATATCATAGAACTGCCATATTTTTGTAATATAACTTTTTGGATTAATTAGGGGGAGAGGGGTATTTTGCTTTCCAATTCACATTTATATTGCTATTTGGTGATTTCTGTGTCTAGGTTGATTTTTTAACTTGTATGACTGAGTATGGTTGGCTGTATGCTTTTACCTGCAATTGTCTTTTTTAGGGGGTATTGTATATTCCTTTATGACTTTGTTTATATATATCAAGCAGCTGAACTAAAAAATTGTATTTTGTTAATTGAATTTCATTTAGGACTTATTGTCTTTTAGTAGTTTTAATATTTGGTTTATTGTCTTATTGTTCATTTATAGGGATTCTGTTATTTCAGAACCCTTGCCTGAAGGTGGGTTTCTTTTTCAATTGGATTCATACTGAAGGTATCCTGCCTCATGGGGTCACTGGCCTGGTGCGTTGCGCACACATAACCCACTGGAAGGTTTTGAGAAAAAAGAGACTAAGGGCCTGATTTAGAGTTTGGTGGAGGGTGTTACTCCACCACAAACATGATGGATATCTTGTCCACTGTATTACTTTTCCATTATAGACTATGGAAATTGTAATATGATGAATGGGGTATTCATCACATTTGTGATGGAGTAACCCCTCTGCCAAACTCTAAATCAGGCCCTAAGTCTGAAGGTGAAACTTGGGACCAGGATGAAGTGGCAAAGTTAATAATATGTTAAAGAGAACTTGATGGCCACAAAATCCAGCTTTGTTTGGCTTTGAGCCTTTTATTCCAAAAATGAAAGGCTTCAGTTGGAACCTAAAAACAATGGACCATATGTACGAAGGCATTTTGCATCTCCTAATGGTGCAAATTGCAATTTCAAGCCATTAGGAAATGCAAAGTGCCATTTCCGTATGTATGAAAGGCATTTGCGGTGGTGCAAAATATGATTTATATCCAGTAGAAATTGCATTTTGAAAATCGCAAAACAGGAAATTGAAATAGAGATTTCTAAATAGTGAATCGCTACTGCATGTACAAAGCACTTCCTAATTGCGAATAGCTGTAAAATGACCAGTTAGGAAATGCAGTTACCATCAATCTGTATCTGGTGATAATCCAGAGCCATCTATAGAAAGGTACCCAAAATGCATCAGGACCTTTCAGAATGGTGACCCTGTATGTTTTGGCAAGGAGGATGAGAATTTTGGCTGACAGGCAAAGAAGGAGGACGACAGAAGAGAGGATATTTAGGGTGACAGTCACTCTGTTTGACCAGACTGAGGAGGAGATTTTGGAGAGGTACAGACTCTGTAGTGAGGTAATCCTGGAATTTATTGGTGAGTTACAAACTTAGCTAAAGACCCCAACACTCTGGAGCAATGCAATCCCACCACATGTGCAGGTACTGTGTTGCTTATACCTCGTAGCACATGGCAGTTACAAAGGGGTCATAGCAGCGGCAGAGGGAGTGTCATAAACTGCTGTTTCCAGGTTCCTCCATGGGTTCCTGGATATCATGGTTAACATGGTTAACCAATACATTTTTTTACCAATACCTCCCAATATCAGCAACCCATGAAACTAATGTTTTACCTGGTAGCACAGATCCCCAATGTCATCAGCTGCGTTGATGGGACACACATTGCCGTATGTCCCCCTTCAGCAAATGAATACACATATATGAACAGGAAAAACTCACACTCACTCAATTTGCAGGTAGTCTGTGATGCCAAAAATGCATCATTACAGACCTTGTGACCAGATTCCCAGGCAGCACACTTGACTCCTTCATGTCCCGCCACAATGGAATGCAAAACCGACTTTCATAGGGTGAATTCGGCAATGGATTCTTACTTGGTAAGAGAATAGTTGACTCCATAAATACAGTGGGAAGAACTGTGTGTGTAATGTGACCTAATTGTTTACATTCTAATGCCCTTAAGTAGACAGTGCATTTACCTGGATTCTCACACCACACCTGGCTCCTGGAACAAGAAGTAAGAGGCAGTACAACAAAGCACAAAAGACAACATTCAGGATACTAAAGTCCAGGTTTCATTGCCTCCATAAGCCCGGCAGAACACTGCTGTACAGACCTGAGACTAGCTGTAAGATCATCGCCACATGTGCCATACTAACCAACATAACTATGAGCAAGGGTCTGCACAACATCACCATTGAGGAGGAATCTGACTCAGATGATGACTTACCACCACTACATGTGCATCAGGATGGGATACGAGCAGCAGAAGATCATGCATGATGCACAGAGATTGCCAACAACTATTTTTGAGGCAAGAGTCATTACAACATCTAAGAAATGGACATCACACAGGATAGCAATGCATGGTGCATAACACAAATATCACCCTTTATTCAGGTTGTTACAATTGTGTTACTTTCCAAAAGCAACTATATCCATTGCAGATGTAACATTGTTTCAACTAGGCAACAGAGTTTACCATTACAAACAAATAAACAGTGGACTCATCAGAGTTTTCAGGGTAGTCACTTCTTTAGGCCTCCGGGTTTGGGTGCCTTGTCAGCATCACTGGCCAGTGGGAGCTGGGAGATATCAGACCCAGAAGTGTTCTGGTGTGTACGCCGGGTACAATATGCCTCCTGCAGGGATGTGGCATTGATGCTCGAGCCATCTTCACTCTCAGATGGTGGCAGTATATTGGGGACGGAGAGATTGTGGGTCTGTATGTTCTCAAGGGCTGTGGTCACCTGAACTAGGCCACGGGCAACATCCTGACAGCAGTGCCCCATGCCATTCTGTGTGTTGACAGTTTTCCCTGCCACAGTTGTTGTTACTATTGCCAATCAATTTATGGAATGGGCGAAAGCATCGAAGCATGCCAGGTACTGCATGTGCCTGTATCTCTGCATCCATTGCTCCTCCTCTGTAGCAGTAATCCAAAGGTCCTGCCCTTTTTGCAATTGCTGCATCAAACATGACATATTGAGCAGATGCCTATTGACAGTCATAATTTATTTTGTTTGCAGGTGCTGCACAGAAATGATGGACTTCTCCATTCCCCCAAATACAGGAGAGCTATCTGCCAGGTCACCTGACAGATGCTCTTTGTGGACTGCAGCTGGCTTTCCCCTACGGTGTCTGTGTGTCCTGCCCACTGATGTGTTGGGGTCCCTGCTTTGGGTTTGTCATCAACATCCACAGAGCCTGAAAGTGATGGAACGGTTGTTCTCCTAGCAGTTGGAGTACGTCTGATGGGCATAGGTGTTGCTGATGAGGTGGCCTCGATTTTGACATTCGGATGTGTGTCAGTAGATTGTTCAGCCTCAATTGTTGCTGACACGTCCAAGATGCAATGTGTGATAAATGGTTTGTGTTTGTTCACAAGTTTGTTGTAAGTGTTTTGTAGCGTAAGTTCTCATTATGCTAATGAGGCTACTGGATTTGTGCAGCAGTGGGATATTGAGTAACATTCCACACCATATGACCCCTGTTGGCTTATTTTCTGACTAACTAGCAGTATCTCATCGCCACCCAAGAGGAGAGATGATTGTGGCAACTGGGCGCATGACTAGAAAGACTCCTCAGGGGAATCCCTTTTTCTCAGTTACTTTGGTCTCACACAGGCAAAGACAACAGGGACAGAATATAGCTCAATAGGGGTTTATTGAAGTAACAGCATCTTAGATAAAATGGCCTGTACTGCAATAACTAGGATGATATAACCGATAAAAACAAGCGGGTGACGAGGAGAGTGAAACACAAAAATAGTCCCACCATACTGTCACTAACAGTGAGGTATAGTTCTCCTACCTATGCTATGTTTAGAGCACAGCATAATAAGACTAATCCACCCTTCAAGTTTCCCCCTGGGAAAACATCATCCTTCATACCTTAGTAAGGAAGCCTGTAGCCTTGAAAGATGCCGTCCCCATGCAGATCAGAGGGTCGGCCGTATAAGCAAGCAGCTGTAGTGAGGCCATCAGCAATCAGCATGCAGTTGTGGTCATCAGCTGGAATCTCCCTCTAGCATGTATGAGATAAAGGAGTGTTTTTATAATAAAGCAGTTGTCATTTTAAGAAATGGTCTGCATGTATGAGGGTGTATGTTTCTGTGAATGTTGGAGACACAGCATACCACTTTTGCCGGCAACCTACCTGACTGTAGTGTTGAAAAAAGCACAAAGTGAAATGAATGTACTACTGAGAACGTAATGGTTTCCTAGGCGAAAGAACAACTAGATTGAGAGACATAAAACACCACCACAAATGTGGCTATTGCTAGAAAAATAAAGCAATGCTTGAATAAAACATAACTGGGCTAAAGTACACAATGGCTAGCCTAGTTTGCTAAAATAACGTGACTAAAATATGGCTAAAATAGCTATACAACAGTATGTGTGTGACATGATGGTGATAGACAGATCTGTGTAGTGTAGTCTTCAGCTCACAGTATGGCATGCAATTATGGTGTACTACAACTCCCACAATGCATTGTCAAGGTAGTGCAAGCATCTCAATGGAGTCAGATTGGCTCTGCTGTTTCATTGGAGGGATTAAAAACATTACGTTATGTGGAGTATGAATTTGAATTTGATTTTGAGATATTTATAGAGGGCAAAAACCTGCAGGCATTGAAGCGCTGAGCTAGAAGAAGACAATGATGAGGAAACTGTCAACAGCAGAAAACATAAATGTCCTGGAGGCTAATTTGCGATTAGTCCAGTTCTCACCTGTCTCTGGAACAGAAGGTATGACTTTATGCCCCTGATGTTTTTCGGGAGAGAAGATGCGAAACACAAGGCTCTATCTCCCTCACCTAACTTTTCTGCTTCTCAGTATTTCCACCTTTCTACATCCTGCTGATCATAAGGGTCTACTTGGAGCATACAATTTGAAGGCTGTTCTCAAGTGAGTCAAGCTGTGAAGGTGAAGGGACTCATGGGTCAAACACAGGGCTTTAAAGGACACGCTTTTCTGTACCGACAGCTAGTCAAGGGATTGCAAAACTTCCCTGACAGAACAAAACTTTGCCCAAACCAGGCGTGCAGCCACATTTTCAATAATTTAGAGTTTGGTTAGTGAGCATGTATTGATGTGAGGATTAAGGGAATCACAATAATCAATGCAGGATGTAATCACTGCAATTACAACTGCTTCCCTAAGTCTTTGGGGAGCAAAGGCAAGATTGTTTTCAAGTATTAATAATCCAGAAACAGGAGCTAACTGTCTTATTAACATTGGTGTTGAAGGTCAGTGTATCATCGAAGATCACATCCTAATTCTTGACTGTAGATGTAGGAACAGGTCTCCTGCCACAAGTATCAGGCCAGCAGCAGCTGGACCAAAGTGCACTGTCCATACTGAAGACCAAAATCTCTGTTTTCTCCCCATTCATCTTGAGGCAGTTATGTTTCATCCACTTAGTGACTTCTCTTAAGCACATCCTGAATCTGTCTACCACCTCCCTCCAGTCATTGTTGATGAACACAATGATCTGGGTATCATCTCTATAAGAGGACATTTGGAACTCAAAATAGTGCACTAGGTTTGCTAGAGGGGCCACATATAGATTAACTAAAGTAGGACAGAGTGTGGACCACTGAGGACCCCAAAGTGAAGCTGAAAAGGGTTGGCTCTAAAATCTCCACAGCTGACTATTAGAGTTGTCGCCCTCAGGAAGGACTCCACTAGATCCAGAGCCGAATCCCTCAGCCCTGCTTGCCTAATAGTACTAAAATAGCTGCCCCTCGCTGGTCAACCTGCACACAGATGGAATCAGTGGTTGCTATAAATGCTGATTCAGTGCTACGATTCGTCCTAAACCCATTATGTGAAGGGTCTAAAAGATCGTGATCCAAAAGATACTGGGATAATTCCTGATTCAAGTGCATCTCCAAGATCTTGGCAGGAGCAGGTAGCAGTGAAATCAGGTGCAGATTGTTTGCATCACTAGAATCCCCATTTAGCATTTTTTCATAGGGATGACCACTGCCTCCTTGTACGGGTATGCCCCCAATTGCAAGATTTGGGAGTATACTTTCTTTAAGGCCTCCGCCATTAAATTCGGGACCAGCTGCAAGACCCTGGGAAGAGAGGGGTCATTAGGGGAACCTGAGATGGACAAATTTAGTAAAGTCTTAATTTTAACTGCCAGTAAAGGGGAAAAAATGGTTACTTATCCAAGGATGGCTTGCTCCAAGATTAGCCCCTCACCCCTTCTCCTGTCCTTGGCCTGCTAGAGTTCTGGGAGTAGTCAGAAAAGTCTGCATAGATCATCATCATTTTCTCTTTGAAAAATATGGCTACCTTATTACAGAATTCTTGTGAGTTTTCTAGTGCTTGATGGATCTGTGGCATTACTGTAGTGTGTACTATAGTAAACAGTTATCTGGGTGTATTGATGACAAAACAGTTTCTCTGTGAAGGGAATGCTGCTTTGGCTTCCCTGAACTTGCATTTATATTTGAAAATAAGCACCCTATGTGCATTTTTCTCTTCCATCTTTAGGGACAGTGTCCAGCGATGTTCCAATATCCTACACTGCCTTTGCAAATCCCTAAGTTCTTCGGAGAACCAAGGGCCAGATGGGTTCTATTTTTGTTCAAACTGCCACTATGCAGAGGGGCAACCACCTCAATTGTCGATTTCACCCAGTTATTGAAGTTCTCTACCATAGATCCCGGGCCTCTGAGATCTTTCACTTTAAAGTGCTCTAGTGCTTCTGTAAAATTCTCCATTTGAATTTTTCCAAATTTCCTGAAGGTCTTCCCCGAGCTCAGTGTGCATACTGCCCTGTGTGTCAAGTACACTTTAAATTGACCACACTGTGGTCAGTCCAGCTGAGCAAAGTACAATTGTCAACTGACAAAGTCACTGCATTGGTTAAAATCCCATCAAGTGTATGTCCAACTCAATGGGTAGGGGAATTCATCAGCTGGCTAAGGCCAAAATTTCCCATGATCCAGAAGTGCTTGGGTATCACGGTTTGTCAAGGTCTCCTAGTGTAAAATAAAGTCCTCCAAAATGGTTCGATTGTCCCGCACAATGTGTGGTTCCAGCACATGTGCCAATTTGAAATGAATTGCTTTTTAGGTCTTGGTGGACGATAAATCAATAGGCCTGCCAAGACAACTGACTGGTTATTTTTAATTTGAAACCAGCCCATCTCATTGCTTTTCCCTATAGTCTTAACTGGTTCTAAACTTCAGTTCAGCTGCTCTCTAAAAATAATAGCTAACTCCCCCACATGTGCCCCTGTCAAGTCTTGCTACCATGTAACCTGGTGACATATAAGCTACAAAGGTGGTCACTACAACCCTGGTGGTCGGTGTTAAAGCGGCGGTAAGACGGGCAACAGGTCGGCGGTAAAAAAAATTGGAATTACGACCGTGGCGGAAACCGTCAACAAAGACAGACACCTTAACACTCCAACCGCCACGGCGGTACAGACCAACAGCTTGGCAGTCTCCGCCAACAGACAGGCGGAGGACAAAGTACCACCCACAGTATCACAACCTACCAATCCGCCACCTTTTCCGGGGCGGATTCACCGCGGATAAAAACACAGTGGAAACAGGACTTCGAAGGGAAAACGCTCACCTCTACACACCCCATGGGGAACCAGGACACCATGGAGCTGGAGCTCCAAATTCTCCCTGCGATAGTCTTCCTGCTCCTCTACCAGGAGCACGAACCCCGGCGGCGACAACCACAGTGAGTACTGCACCTACGACACAGGGGAGGTGGGAGGGAAAAAACAGGGACACACACATGCAACACCCCGTGTGTGGGTTGCCCACTGCTGCAACCTGGGGAATGCAAAGCCACAGTCTCTCAAGTCAATGACAGTCTCCACTGGCTCTGGAGGGGGCTCTGTGCCCAGAGTGCTTCATCCTGCTAAGGACAGAGGTAGTGGATGTCTCTCTCCACTGGTTCTGGAGGGGGCATGGTGCCCAGAGTGCTTCATCCTGCTAAGGACAGAGGTAGTGGATGTATCTCTCCACTGATTCTGGAGGGGGCCTGGTGCCCAGAGTGCATCATCCTGCTAAGGACAGAGGTAGTGGATGTATCTCTCCACTGGTCCTGGAGGGGGCATGGTGCCCAGAGTGCTTCATCCTGCTTGTGACGGACTCAGTAGCGTCAGTGCCCTTGGTGCTCATAGGCCAGCGGTGCTTGAGGCAGCGGCGACAACCACAGTGAGTACTGCACCTACGACACAGGGGAGGTGGGAGGGAAAAAACAGGGACACACACATGCAACACCCCCACCCTCACCCACTACAATACACACACTAATACATATTTATACATTATAGATACACCCCCCAAACCCCCCAGAAGAATGCAAGGACAAAAGGAAATGAGTGTAACCATTGTAATATATTAAAATCAAGTACGCAAAAATATCTATATACACCATAAACAAAATATACACCAAGCTTAGTAGTCCAGGTAGTGCTCCAATGAAGTCCGTGGAACACTGGGCCCACATGGTATGGGTGAGGCCCACACAAGATCCCCGACCATGACGGAGAGAACACTGCAGGGGCATCAGAGAGCAAGAAAACAGGCACCTCAGGGGGAGGGAAAGGGGGGGCACCTCAGCCGGTTGAGTGCACGACGCCAAATCCACGAGAGGGCCACATGCCCACTGTTCAATCCTGGGGAGTGCAAAGCCACAGTCTCTCAAGCCTGTGCAGTGGGTGGGTTGACCACTGTTCAATCCTGGGGAGTGCAGAGCCACAGTCTCTCAAGTCTATACAGTGAGTGAGTTGCCCACTCTTCAATCCTGGGGAGTGCAAAGCCACAGTCTCTCAAGTCTCTACAGTGGGTGGGTTGCCCACTCTTCAATCCTGGGGAGTGCAAAGCCACAGTCTCTCAAGTCTATACAGTTTGTGGGTTGCCCACTGCTGCAACCTGGGGAATGCAAAGCCACAGTCTCTCAAGTCGATGACAGTCTCCACTGGTTCTGGAGGGGGCTCTGTGCCCAGAGTGCTTCATCCTGCTAAGGACAGAGGTAGTGGATGTCTCTCTCCACTGGTTCTGGAGGGGGCATGGTGCCCAGAGTGCTTCATCCTGCTAAGGACAGAGGTAGTGGATGTATCTCTCCACTGGTTCTGGAGGGGGCATGGTGCCCAGAGTGCATCATCCTGCTAAGGACAGAGGTAGTGGATGTATCTCTCCACTGGTCCTGGAGGGGGCATGGTGCCCAGAGTGCTTCATCCTGCTTGTGATGGACTCAGTAGCGTCAGGGCCCTTGGTGCTCATGGGCCAGCGGTGCTTGAGGCAGCGGTGCCCTGTTCAGCGGTGCTTGGAGCGGTGCTGCCCTGTTCAGCGGTGCTTGAGGTGGCAGTGCCCTGTTTAGCGGTGCTTGAGGTGGCGGTGCCCTGTTCAGCGGTGCTTGGGGCGGCGGTGCCCTGTTCAGCGGTGCTTGGAGCGGCGGTGCACTGTTCAGCGGTGCTTGGAGTGGCTGTGCCCTGTTCAGTGATGCCCTGACCAGCGGTGCTTGAGGCGGTGGTGCCCTGTTCAGCGGTGCTTGGAGTGGCAGTGCCCTGTTCAGCGGTGCTTGAGGCGGCTGTGCCCTGTTCAGCGGTGCTTGAGGCGGCGGTGCCCTGTTCAGCGGTGCTTGAGGCAGCGGTGCCCTGTTCAGCGGTGCTTCAGGCGGCGGTGCCCTTGACGCGTGGGCTCTCATTATTCTAAATGAGACTACTGGATTTCTAGGTAGCAGGATCTATAATGGTGTGGGGGACTGAGTCTGACCCACGTGTAAAGAACTCTGTCACCCTAAATCCGGTTTTTGCTCCGGCTAACTAGCAGTGCCTCATTTCTCCCATGTGGAAGGAATGATTTGGCAGCCGAGCGCATGACATCTTTGGAACTTCTCAGGGAAGTCGTGGTTACTCAGATCCAAACCAACTCTCTTATTTCCAATATGATCTCATATACAAATGACAAAGACAGTATAAGTTTTATATAATGTTTTAATAAAACAACTGTATTTTAGATATTAAGGCGTGAGCCGCAATAACCAGAACGATACAACACAGTAGGATTGAAATAGTCACCAGGAGAGTAAAACATAAGAACAAAGCTATCATATTGTCTAACAGTTTCTACTCTCCCTCTGCTTGTTCTATTTAGAGCACAGCATGTTAAGCTTCTAGCTTGCCTATTAGAATCACTGTGGAGACATCAGCCCTCATACCTGAGCAAAGACCTGTGATCTTGGTTCAGCATCTGCAACAAGGCAGTCAGCGTCTAGTTGTGGTTCCCTGGTCGGAATCTCCCTCTTGCGTGTATTGGGACAAGGAAGTGATTTTATAACTAACATGTCATCGTGATCACAAAATGTCCCTACGCAGGAATGCCAAGTCTAAACTCTTACCACGTCTATCGGCAATGTACCAGACTGTATCCTTGACTGAAGCACAGAGTAAATATGTTATGGAGAACTCCAGTGCTGAAGTAGGCAAAACAGTGTGATATGAATAAAAAAACAACACCGTAGAACTGGCTATTTGAAAAATAACAGTACGAAGCCTAATAAAAAGCATGTAGAGCAAAGTGCACAGAGGCTCTAAGCTGTCAGCAAATGAATAAAATATATTCAGGGCAAAGTGCACAAAGGCCTAAAGCCTGAAGCTAAAGCGCAATGAATACGTAAAACTAACCACACTACACCCTGTTCAGCGGTGCTTGGAGCGGCGGTGCCCTGTTCAGCGGTGTCCTGTTCAGCGGTGCTTGAGGCAACGGTGCCCTGTTCAGCAGTGCTTGGAGTGGTGGTGCCCTGTTCAGCGGTGCTTGAGGTGGCGGTGCCCTGTTCAGCGGTGCTTGAGGCGGCGGTGCCCTGTTCAGCGGTGCTTGAGGCGGCGGTGCCCTGTTCAGCGGTGCTTGGGGCGGTGGGCTCCTTTGCAGTGACTCAGCTGCTGGCGGTCCTCTCTGTCCCAGTGGGGCTTCTCCTGGCGGTCCTCTCTGTCCCAGCGGGGCTTGTACTGGCGGTCCTCTCTGTCCCAGCGGGGCTTGTGCTTGCGGTCCTCTCTAGCCCAACGCGGCATGTGCTGGCGGTGCTCTCTGTCCCAGCAGGGCTTGTGCTGGCGGTCCTCTCTGTCCTAGCGGGGCTTGTGCTGGCGGTCCTCTCTGTCCCAGCGGGGCTGATGGCTGTGGCCTCCTGGGCAGCGGGGCTGATGGCTGTGGCCTCCAGAGCAGCGGGGATGATGGCGGTGACCCCCTGGGCAGTGGGGATGATGGCGGTGGCCTCCTGGGCAGCGGGGATGAGGACGGTCTCCTCCACCGTGCTGCTCTTCCCAGACTTTCCTGGTTTCTTGTGGCCCTTCCCCACCCTGGAAGGTGTTGCAGCTGACTCCACACTCCCACCGGGAACCCTGGGAGCGGCTTTGGTGGCTGGAGTCTTCCCCCTCTCCCGCCGGGCACTGGGCAACTTTTGATGCTTCACAGGTGGGGGACTGTCCGTGCTGCGGCTCCGTGCAACACTTGCTGCCCTGGTGGCCGGTGCACTCCAGATTCCGGTGGCTGCAGGCACCACTAGTCCCGGAGATGTTGTGGCTGAGGTGCTAATTCGGGACCTAGAAGACGGACGGGGTGGGGGAGGTGTGGGAAAGAGGTCAAGGTTGGACAGGAAAAGTTTTTGGGAGACACTGGGACGGGTAGCAGGAAGGGGTTTGGGAGTGGAGGAAGAGGTTGTGGTTGTAGGAGGTGTTCGTTTGCTGACTTTGGGTGAAGGTGCATGGGCTGGAGGCTGTCGTGAGGTGGATGGATGTTGGGTGGGTGTGTGCCTGCGTTTGTGTATCTTGGGAGGTGGCGTCACAGACACACTGGGAGAGGACACAGGGGACGTGTGAATGGTAGTGGGGGTGGTGACTGCACGTGAGCGGGTGTGGTGGTGGGTGTGCTGGTGATGGCAGTAGTGGCTATAGATGTAGTGCATGCAGGTGTGAGTGTAGATGAGATTGGGAGGGAGGAGGAAGACGAGGAGGAGGGGGCACAGTGGAGGCAGTGGATGTTGGTGTGTCTGCATGTGTGTGATGCTTGCCTGAGTGCCTGTGGTATGTGTCGTGCTTATGTTTGCCAGAGCTTCCCTTGTGTGTTGACGTGTGTGCATGCTTGTCTGTAGGTGTGCTTGTGATAGGCTGGGGTACAGGGGATTGGGTCTGGGTGGAGGAAGTTGGAGGGGGAGGCTAGAGACAGGGACAATGGCTGCCATCAGTGCTGAGGCCAGAGTCTGAAAAGCACGCTGAAGGGCCACCTGACCAAAATGAATGCCCTCCAGGAATGCATTTGTTTGTTGCAACTGCCTTTCCACACCCTGGATAGCATTCAAAATGGTAGACTGCCCAACAGTGAGGGACCTGAGGAGGTCAATGGCCTTCTCACTGAGGGCAGCAGGGATGACTGGGGCAGGGCCTGAGGTGCCTGGGGCGAAGGTGATGCCCACCCTCCTGGGTGAGCGGGCATGAGGCAAAGGCTGAGGGGCTGCTGGGAGGACGGTGCTGGTAGGGGGTTCGGCGGCTGTACCTGTAGATGGGGGGGGCACAGATGTTGCCGCCACCACAAGGGAGCTCCCATCAGAGGATGAGTCCGTGTCGCTTGTCTCAGCTCCTGTCCCAGCCATGGAGCTCCCCTCGCCCTCCGTCCCACTGGTGAAGTCCGAGTCCGTAGTGTGGCCCTCCATGGCCGTGTGGGATGCAGCCCCCTGGTGCTCCGGTGCCACTGCTCCTCTGCCTGATGATGCTAATGCACACAAGAACAGGGAGACCACAAAAAGGGGGGTACGACAGAAGAAAGACATGTTGAGTGCATGCATTACCGCTACCGTTGGCGAACACGACAGACACAGAAGCCCCGGCACTACGCCGCGCTCTTGGGCTCCACTGTTCAATCCCTGGGAAATGGCCTACTAGGCTATGGACGACATCTGCACACATGGATGACACAGGGGCATGACTAGGTGTACTTTGCACTCTACAGAGGTGGGTTGGGGTGCCACATGGCCTGCCTTACGGAGGGACCTTGTCTACGAAACTCGCCCTGGCCCAGGGAAACCAACACAGCCCACCTCCCCCGCCCAGACCCCTCCACTGCGCGCAAAATCAGCAGGATGAGAGTGTACTCACGCTGGGCTGCAGTGATGCCCTCAAGCGCCCATCCAACTCCGGGTACGCCACCGCCAGGATCCTGAACATCAGGGGGGTCATGATGCAACAGGCACCCCTCCCACGTTGGGAGGCCATCCCCAGCTGAGCCTCCGCCGTCTTCTTGCTCCAGGGGCGAATGTCCTCCCATCTATTCCGGCAGTGGGTGCTCCGTCTGTGGTAGACTCTCAGGGTCCGGACTTCCTTGGCGATGGCAAGCCAAATATCTTTTTTCTGGTGGGCGCTGACCTACATGAATTGTACAGGGGGAAGAGAAACTTATTACCAACTGCACCGTCACAGTCATTGGCCCCCATCCCTACCCTTGCCATGCACTCACCGTCGTTTCATGCACGCCGCAATATCCCCCCCTTCTTACATCCACCCCACTCCACACAGGCATAGCCCATACTGCATGCTCCCAGTGTAATTACCTGTTTGTCTGGAGGACCGTACAGTAGCGTGTACTGGGGGAGGACCCCGTCCACGAGTTTCTCCAACTCCTCTGATGTGAATGAAGGGGCCCTTTCCCCAGACACTCGAGCCATTGTCTCTTCCAGACCGAGGTCACAGCAGTACTTGCAGTGTAGGTCCTCTTCTGTCGAAGATCAGGTATCGAGTGATTGAACAGATAGAAAATGGCGGTCACGTCCGCGGCGGTGCATACCGTCACCGCCGGCGTACATCGTCATTGGCTCATGGGACCCATAGGGTCCAATGTTAACCAATGCAGCAATTGTGCCGCGGTCTTCGACCGCCTACCGCGACGGTGTACAACGTCAGCGCAGTTACCTCACATCCCATTGTCCCACTTTAGAGGTCAGGCAGCCGCCATTTCAGGGCCCCACATGGCTTCATTTTTAACTGCGTCACACATACCTAGGCCTAGACTCAACACACATACAGGCCACTTTTCGGATTATGATTTGTGTTCTGTGTAAGCTGTGGGTACTTACCTTTGAATTGGTTGACTCTGTGCTCGCTGTTGTCCTTCATAGGCACCTTCCGCTGGGACATGTGAGGAGATGGCGGCATCCTCCGGTGTACCGACCGCTGGTGGACCTGTCGACAATGGAGGAAAGACATGTGATCGTTACATACAGGCTTGACCATGCCACAATCCATGAACTGTTTACCAAGCTGGAGCCAGACTAGATGTCAGCTATTCGCTATCCCACAGGAATCACCCCTCAAGTGCAGGTGCTGTCAGTGCTCCATTTCCTTGCAAGTGGGTCATTTCAAACAACTGTGGCCATAGCATCAGGGATGTCCCAGCCTATGTTTTCCAACGTGTTGTCAAGAGTGTTGTCTGCCCAGCTGAAACACCTGCGGAGCTACATCGTTTTCCCTCAGGTGGAGGATTTGCCTACAGTGAAAGGAGACTTATATGCCCTGGGACATATCCCCAACATCATAGGTGCCATTGATGGGACACATGTGGCTTTGGTCCCCCCCCCCACAGGAGTGAACAGGTGTACAGAAACCAGAAGAGTTATCATTCGATGACTGTACAAATGGTATGTATGTCCGACCAGTGCATCTCCAATGTTAATGCCAAGTTCCCTGGCTCAGTGCATGACGCCTACATCCTGTGGAATAGCAGCATCCCTTATGTGATGGGTCAACTCCAGAGGCACCGTGTGTGGCTATTAGGTGAGCACCTGGAAGCAAGACAGTGGGAATGGTTGTCTGGATCTGGGGTTATCCCTACAGGTTAGTGTGTGTCTAACAGTTGTCCCTCGCCATTTGCAGGTGACTCTGGTTACCCCAACCTGTCATGGCTACTGACCCCAGTTAGGAATCCCAGGACAAGGGCAGAGGAACACTACAATGAGGCCCATGGGCGAACACGGCGGATAATCGAGCGGACCTTCGGACTCCTGAAGGCCAGGTTCAGGTGCCTCCATATGACAGGTGGATCCCTATTCTACTCACCAAAGAAGGTGTGCCAGATCATCGTGGCCTGCTGTATGGTTCACAACTTAGCTTTGTGACAACAGGTGCCTTTTCTGCAGGAGCATGGTCCAGATGGCGGTGTTGTTGCAGCTGTGGAGCCTGTGGACAGTGAAGACGAGGAAGCAGAAGAAGAAGACATGGACAACAGGGACTCAGTGATCCAGCAATATTTCCAGTGAGACACAGGTAAGAATACAAACCTGCCTACTACATGTACTTTAACACTACTACCTCTCTACTGTCTGTCGTTTTCACCCAGTGTATGGTCACTGAGTTGTCACTTTCCCTAACGATTTCACAGATGTGGGTCCCACAATGTGACATCTGCTTTGATTCCTCATGGACTAGAGATGTGTGACATAGGTGTGTTGACATTACAAATGAAAGAGCTTTTTGACACTGTAATTGCTAATACACTATTCCGAAATCACAGACTGACTCTAGATTGTTTTGTGCTTCAAGGGTGTTTATTTAAGTGCAAAATATTGGAGGGGGAAGCAAAATGGTGAGGGGTGATGGTGGAGGAATGTCCATGGCAGAGTCCAGTCTATTAGTCTCACAGGTGCATTGCCCAAATGGGCATAGGAAGTGGAGCTGGGGCAGTTTAAGGATGGACAGGGTGACAAAGTGGGACTGAAGGATGACATTCAGGGTGGTCTCATTTCTTGGTGGGGGTCCTGTCATTGTTCTCTGTCTTGTTCCTGGATCTCAGGGACTGTTTGCGGGGTGGTTCTCCCTCTGTAGGGGGTGGGGTGCTGGTGTGGTGGTCCTGTGGCGGTGCCTCCTGTCCACTAGCGCCGGCGGAGGTGGTGGGCAGTTCATCGTCCATGCTAGTGTCAGGGGACCCTTGTTGTGCCACAGTGTCCCTCCTGGTGTTGAGTACTTCCTTCAGCACCCATACGATGGTGCCCAGGGTGGAATTGATGGCTCTGAGTTCCTCCCTGAAGCACAAATACTGTTCCTCCTGCAGCCGCTGGGTCTCCTGAAACTTGGCCAGTACCGTTGCCATCGTCTCCTGGGAGTAGTGGTAGGCTCCCATGATGTTGGAGAGGGCCTTGTGGAGAGTGGGTTCCCTTGGCCTGTCCTTCCCCTGTCTCACAGCAGCCCTCCCAGTTCCCCTGTGTTCCTGTGCCTCCGTCAACTGGACCGTGTGTCCACTACCACTGCCCCCAGGTCCCTGTTGTTGGGGTGGTGGGTTTGCCTGGGTTCCCTGTAGTGGTGGACACACTGCTGATTGACGTGTCCTGGGGACGGAGGTATGGGCCTGCTGGGTGGGTGTTGTGCTGGTGTTTCCAGAGGGGGGAAGCTCTGTAGTGGCCTGTGACTGTGTGATGGGAACCGACTGTCCCGAGGTCCCCGATGGTCCGGGCTGGTCATCTAGATTCAGTTGGACAGATATGCTGTCATCACTGTGGGCCTCTTCTGTTGGTGGTGTGGACAAGTGTGGACCCTCCTGTCCGGTGACGTTGGGTAGGGTTCCTGCAGGGGTATAAAAGGATGTTTATTACATCTGTGTGTGCCATGGTGTGCAATGGGTGGGTGACCGTGTACCCCAGTGCTTGCATTCCTGTGTGGGACCTTGTGTGATGATGGTTTAGGGGGGTGTATGGGTATGTGCAGTGGCCATGCTTTAGTGATGGGTGTCCATGCCTTGTTGTTGCATGCAGGGCTTGGTGTTGGGATGCGTGGGTTGTGATAGTGGAACATTTGTAAGGAGTAGGAGTGATGGGGGTGAGGGTGGGTGTATGTTTGGCATGCAGGTAGGGTGGGGGATGTAATAGTTAAGGTTTGACTTACCAGAGTCTATTCCTCCTGCTACTCCTGCGAGGCCCTCAGGATGCAGAATTGCCAAGACCTGCTCCGCCAGTCCGCTGAACCGCAAGGTGGTGTCTTGAGATCACGGAACGCACCTTCCCCCGTAGGTCATTCCACCTCTTCCTGCTGTCATCCTGATTTCTTGGGTGCTGTCCCACTGCGTTGACCCTGTCCACTATTCTTCGCCATAGCTCCATCTTCCTTGCAATGGAGGTGTGCTGCACCTGTGATCCGAATAGCTGTGGCTCTACCCGGACGATTTCCTCCACCATTACCCTGAGCTCCTTCTCTGAGATCCTGGGGTGTCTTTTCTGTGTCATGGGGTGGTGTGGGGTGGTGTGTGTGGTGATAAGTGTGCTGATATGTAGTGGGGTGTTGTGTGAGGTGTGTGGAAGTTATGTGGGTAATGGTGTTGTGTGCCTGTGGATGCTAGTATTGTTGATGGTGGTGTCTCTCTCTGTGCTTCTTTCTCAATTGTGGTCATAGGGGTTTGTGGGTGATGTAGGTGTATGTTTTATATTGTATTGGGTGTGTGGGAGTGGTGTGTGTATGTGTATCAGGTGTGTGTATTTCGAATTGTCCAATGTGGCTGTGTTTTGTATGTGTGTGTGTATTTTGAGCGCAGCGGTGTGTACCGCCAATGGAATACCGCGTTTGAAAGACCGCCATGTGGATTCGTGTGTCGTGATAGTGTGGGTGTATTTCTGTTGGCGTGACAGTGGAGGTTTTGTTTTCGCCAGTTTATCACTGACCTTTGATGTGGCGGACTTGTGTGGGTGTCTGAATTTTGGCGGATTCCTTGCTGTGGGTCATAATGGCTGTGGCAGATTTCCGCGGCCGCGGCGGTGTGTTGGCGGTCTTCTGCACGGCGGTAAGCGGCTTTTACCACCAATGTTGTAATGACTGCCAAAATCTGGGCCAGAATCCTCCTTTGTCCAGGTCTCCAGAAGGAATAGCCAGTCAAAGAATGAGGATTCAATCAGCTCTTAAATTTCCAGACTATGTTTAATGAAAGTGCGCATTGACTTATGTGCAGCACACATCCTCTTCTTCCCTTAATGCTCTCGCTGTATGCTCTATTATTGGGATCTGAGGAGGCATGTTCTCCAAGGTAAGTAAAGTAAAGAAAGGGGAGTTGACTTACCCTGGCTGGTGCCTGCGGAGTTAGAGGTGTCAATGTCAAACACTTCCACCACACTTTCTGGTTTCATTGTCCACTCACTTAGCGTCTCCATGGGAGTGGGAAGGGGTTGTTTGGAGGGTCCAACACGTGTTCCATAACCATCTGCCATCCTGCTGGCCACCTTTTCCTTTGTGCAGGATCTCAGGTCATTCCACCTTTTGCAGATTTTTGGGCTGGTCCTCTGTGTTATGCCAAGGAATTCCCCTTCTCCAAGATGTTGTCCCATATGTTGGTCTTCTGGCTCTCAGAAACAGAGAGAGAGGCCTTCTGAAACAGCTGGCCCATATGTGCCACACATTCCTCTGTTAGGAGCTCCTGCTCCTTTGCACAGAATTTGACCTTCCACTTTCTCCTCCCAGATTAGATAAGGAGGACTGGAGATATGGATTTTTGAAGTTTTAAGCCATCTTCTTTGGACATGGTGCAATGCAGTCCCAGATATTATCTTGCCAGGAGTCAAACATGTGCCCCTCTCCCTTCCAGCACCTTCCTAGGCCTCTGGGTTGTGGCCACACCCTGCATTTGTAAATGTCCTAGTCTGACATCATCATTCTGCATCCAGAATGTGATTTTCCTAATTTTGTGATTTCTAAAATTGTGATTTCCTAATTGCAAATCTTAACTCATATGAATAGCTATTGGTGGAATCAGCGGTTACATACATATCATTATGCAATTCCCTAATAGCGATTTCCACAGATTCACTATTTGGAAATTGCAATACTGAAATTTTGTACAAATGGCCCAATTTATCTAACTTTGAAGGATACTCTGTGGCTTCAGCACCTTGCTTTGGCCTCCCTCAGAACCAAAAAAATCCCAGGTTTAATTTTTTTACTGGTGTGACCTGTTAGGCGTACTTGACATTTGCTCTATGCTGGTCAGCCTGAAAGCATTTCTAGGTCTGGTTTACAGCAAACATTGACTTTGGTGGTCATTATGACCCTGGCGGTGTTCTGACTTCCAGGGTAAAGTGGCGGTATCACCGCCATCAAGCTGGTGGTACATACTGCCACATTATGACTTTGGTGGGTTTGCCGCTGGCAACCCGCCACAATACTACTCATAGTGCCACGGTGGTATGAACCGCCGGGCTGGAGATCTTCATCTCTAACCCGGCGGCCCCCAGAGTGCCGCCGGTAGTATTGTGCCCCGGCCTACCACCATAATTTCCACAGCGGTAGCCCCGCCACGAAAATCATGGCAGTAGGGCTACCGGTAACAGGGAATTCCTTCTCTGTCACTGGTAGGCGGGTCCCTCACCCCCGGCAAGCACCTGACCCCACATACAAACACAAGCCCGCCAATCCATACACGAATCCCCTACTCCAAACACCAACCCCACCCCCTACTCCATATACCAACCCCCACCCTCTCATACACGCACACACCCGCAGACACACGCACACACACACAAGGCACCCATTCATGCACCTGCACACAGGCACATACCACACAACTGCTCCGACCCCCCCACAACCATGCACGCATTCATTCATAAATCCATACACACATTCATACATGCATCAATACAGACATCCAAACATGCACTGAGGCACGCACACACAACACCAATCCACACACCACCCTCCTCCCCTGTCAGTCGATCACCTTACCTGGTGATCACGGTGGTCGTCAGGGAGGGAACGGGGTCCATAGTGTTTGCACCGCAGCCAGTGCCCCACCACCACAACACCTCCATGCCTATTACCAATTTATGGGGGAGAGCCGCCAGCAGTCATAATATGGCGGTCTGTAGACCGCCATCACTGGCGGTCTTGTGACTAGCAGTACTCAAAGTCATAATTACCACCTTTGTGTTTTCATGGTGCTTTTTGGCTTAAAACTTCAAAAATCCATATCTCCAGTCCTCCTTATCTAATTGCAATCATTTCTTTTTGTTCTTTCCTTATTACATTTTTCTTGGTTTTTTTCTGAATAGTTTTGAATTTGTTTCCTTATTTTGCTCTAATAGCTCCATTTGCAGAGTTGGTATTTGGCATCTCATACCCTATTGCTGGACTTTCTAAACATTTTAGCTTCAAACACATGCTTCAGAATTGTTCTAAATTACAAAAATGTAATGCAAATCACAAACTCCAAAGTGATTTATATTAATTATCCATATTTACCCAAAGCTAATTTTCAAATAAATGTTTCCAAATGAAGGCTTTTACATATGAATATATATTTTTTTAATTTATTAAGTTAAATATCATTAATCCACTAGCGCTTTCTAGTAATCTGCTCCCACAACCCAAAGGTATTTCCTAAAAAGAATTCAAAGACCAATCGAATATTTGAATGTCCAGTTTCTTTTTTTTTTTTAAACAACACTTTCTTTCATAAGAAGAAGGTCGGCAATTTATCTCAAACATCTAATTCTGTCTGATTGCATTCTAAGAACTAACAGACAATGAAAAATAAGTCTGGCCTTACATTGTACTACATAATCCCCCCCCCCAATTAACAATAATCAAAATAGGCTTACTTCTACATTTCTATTGATCAAGTAACTTAAGATCTCAAACAGTTAAATCCAGAAGGATGGAATGACCACAGAGGTAGGAGTCACACAGATGATAATGGCTTGAGATAAATGGCATGTATGCTAATCTACTGCGTGGCCGCCCCTTGATGAGTCTCCTACTGTTAGTCCTATGGCAATCAACAATGTGATAGCACACAAAAGAGACCTAGCAGTTTCAGAGGATCACCCCGGGGTGGGATCATTATGATCCATCCACATGTCCCATAAAAGGTAGAATTACAGATTACCCCTGATAGCACCCCAGGTTTTGGGGGCGGGTGAAGCCACAGAGAAGCTCAGTCAAGGGAAGAGATATCACCTCCAGCAATCACCTCTCATTGATGTCGTGGAATTTAGCAGGGATTAGGCATAAATTAGGTGAAGCCGAGTGGTTTTCTTATATAGAGAAATGCAACATCTGCATGTTCCAAGAGACCTGGGCCACAGAAAAAATATTTATCAATGGTTTCACTTCCTATTGTAGAGAGGCTAAGCCACTCCAGAAGTTTTCGAGGGCTAGCAGGGGGCTGTTGATCCTAGTAGGGAACAATTTACCTAGCCATCATAAGATCATGCAAATAGATTCATCCAAAATCTGGGGCATTACTATAACCTTTCCTTTGGGCCTCTGCACTGCCTTTATTAACATCTATGAACGACAAGGGTCAGGCAGTGATGAGGCCCCTACTTTATCCCTGTTAGGGGAGATATTAGAACACCTGGATACTGGGACAAAGATTAAATTAGCGGGTGACTTCAATACAACATTTGAGCTGCCCCTCCTCTTTAAGGAGGTCACTGCCTAAGAGGATAAATTCTGGAACATTCCATCTATGGCTGGGAATCCCTGTAGGAATCATTCAGCCTCTTCCCTTAAGATCGTATCAATGATGGCCGTTGGGGTCTAAGAACTTGTAATGGCTGCACAGTATCTGACCCTGGTGATTGCCAAAACATTCAAGATGGGTACTCAATCTAGTGTTATTGACTACATCTTATTAGATATAAGACTGTGGTGCCTCCTGGGAGATATGACAGTTGAAAGGCACCTAGACAGTGACCATAACTCTCTGTTTCTACTGTTAACAGGGGATTCTGTGAGGAAAGCTAACAATACCTACGAGATGACAGCTTCCAAGCCTGTCATGGCTAGCAACGGCCACTATCTCTTCTGGCCCATTATGGTGGCCAACAAGTACTCGTACTCTGAGAAATATGACCTTTTCGTATCTCATCTCTCTGAGTATGAGGGATATCTCCCCCTAAATATCCCAATTCAAGAAGTGCACAATAATTTTTTTAAGTTAAAAAAAATGTTCTTTAGGGACAGCCATGGGAAGGCAACAAGGGAAAGGCCATTACCTGGTTCAATGCAGACTGTAAAACTGCAAAATACCACTTGAAAAAGGCTCTGAAAGTGGGTGATAGAGAGGGACTCTAGGAAGCCAGGCGGGAATATGGTAGAATCCTCCAATTAGCAAAAAAAGATAGGGATGACTCAATATGGTGTGATATGCTAAAAGCAGCAGAAACAAGAGATACACAGGCTTTCTGGAAGCTGGCAAAAATAGCAGGATCAGACGACACAAATCCTCTCCACTATCATATAGATCCTGATAGCTGGATCTCCCACTTCTCCACTCTCTATGCACAAGAGTATACCCTGGAGCAGGAGCACAATGAGACTGAAGTGCGTAGAGGGGGATTTGACTGTGGGCAGGGTGCAATAGAGGAGATGGGCCCCTTAGAGTTCAATACAGCTGACATTCTCAGAGCAATAATTGTCCTAAAATTTGCCAAAGCACCTGGCCAACACAAAATCCCAGGAGATTTATATAAATCTGAGACATTATTCTGGTGCTGCTATATAAACCTATTAACCAATGCAATATCAAGGGGGGGGATATGCTGGAGACCTGGAGGGGCGCTGAGATCATATTGATCTTTAAAAAAGGAGATGCTAGCTGTCCTTCTAATTATAGACCAATACGCCTCATTGACAACCTTCAGAAAATCTTTGCTATACAAATCTTAGAAATGCTCATGTGGGTAGAAGATGAGCAAATTTTGCCCCCTCTACAGGCAGGATTCTGCCCTAAGACTAACACCAGGGACCAAGCCTTTAGGTTGGTCTGTTTCTACTGGAAACACGTTACAAGCTGGAACAAAGCTCTAGGTAACCTTTGTTGACCTCAAGGCTGCCTTTGACTCCAACCCCTGTAACATGCTATGGCAAGTACTGTCGGATATGGGGATCCCATCAAACCTGCTTACACTGATTATAAGGTTATAGTTGAAGAACTATGCTCAAGTGTGATGGGGCAAAAGGGGTGAACTATCAGATAAGGTTGCCATTAGGCGCGGTGTACGTCAAGGGTGTGTACTAGCTCCTCCTTTATTCACCCTCTATATGAACGAATGCAACTGCAAGAATGATGCCCCCTCATTGAACAACAGAAAAGTTCCCATACTACTCTTCGCTGATGACTCCTTACTGAAATACATGTTTTTGGGTCAAAGGGGAACCAAGTCAAGACCAATCAGAGCAGGTGGCAAAACACTGGAAAGGATCAAATTGTTTGAATACCTGGGGGTTCAAATTAACCAGCAACCTAAAATGGTTCCCCCAATTATCCAAGTCCTCTCTAGTAATTGAGCACAGTTCCAATGCCAGCATCGGGGTTCACAATGCCACCAGCTGACAATCTGTCTCTCCAGGGTTAGCAGTTTATCGAGCCAAGGCGCAAGGAGCTGCCTTATTTGGTGGAGAATTGTGGCAGCACAGCAACCTGAACAACTTCATAACGAAACTCTTAAAAGTACAGATAGGCACTCCAATCACCCCGCTTTACATGGATTTAAAGTTACGCAAAGTGACAAACCTAGCAGCTCTGAGGCCTTTTGCTTACTGGGTCCATCTGTGGTCTACTAATGAACTGAGTCGCTCTAGGGATTCATTAAGGGATCTGATTACTCCAGCCAACATCAGCCGCATACCCTGGATGAAGTCAGTGCACGACTGGTTCAGTAGATTGAACCTGGCCAGATTTTGGAACAAGCCTGATTGCCTACGCAAAGCTGATACTCAAATACTTAAAAAACGCTATTGGGAGCTCATAAATGAGCAAGTTGTTCTGTTGGACACCCATGGCGCCCTGACAAGTATATTTCTGGAGATAAAGCTCTCCTCATGCTCCTGCCCTGGCCAAAAGCTTGTACATGAGACTCAGGACTGGCTCACTTCCCCTAAACTCTCTCACCAATAGGTGTAATGGGGGCATTGCCTCAAGCTTCTGCCCAGCCTGTGGTCTAGTGAACAAGACTGAAGCCCATGTTTTATTCACTTGCCCAGAGTACAATGAACAGAGAAGAAGATGGATCCGTCCAATCTACTTGCAGCCTGGGCCAAAACAGCATCAGCAGGCTCTAAGAATCTTTAAATATGATACAACAGAGGTAATAGCATTTTCGGTAAGCAGATTTTGATGTCATTCTGGTGCAGGCGCCAAAGGTTTTTAGTTTAGGAAGATAAATATCTAACTTGGAAACCTCGTTTTATGTCACTAGATTAGACTGGTCTTAATAGTATATTTGATGACATAATTTGCAGGACTTCTGGCAACTGAGGAAAGCAACACGTTGCCCATGACATGGAGACTGCAACATATCCTTAGGGCAGAGATACCTAACGTACCCCTAACAGAAGAACGTTTTCCCCCATCATGGGGTTTATGTTTATATTGTAGAATTGTTTTAAGTGTAATATATTTTATTTGCACTTTTATGGTCATACATGACCTAATAAAGTGTTTTATCTATCTATCTACTTCATGACAAGTGATTTTTGATAATTTGTTCAGAGAGAGATGGCATGGTAGTGTACCTTTTTAAAATTAACAGGCTTGATCACAGTATGCAGAAAGCATAATGACTTTGACAAATAACTCTTTTTTTAAGGAGTGGCCCACAAAGTATTTTGTCCAGTGTTCCACATCTGTTACAAGGAGAATGGCATAGATCTTTGTGAGAAGCATCTCCTCTCTACTAGATCACTGTACCTTGCCATTCAATACTGAAACTTTTTCGCTATAGTCTACAATAAACAAATCCTTCTCTTTCTAATACTTCTGGAACTACAATCCTTTAATGTCTGAGTCTCCCCTGTGTGCTGCAGACTAAAGATTCTTATCCAGATACAGGTATTACTGATATATGAATCCCCTTTTAATATGACTGCATTCAAACCATTCTTACCTTTCAGATTGGGTAGAACAGGAACCCTGAGCTTCTGTACTTAAAGACACATGGTATGCAAACAAAAAAACACGTCTCTTTTCAGGATTCATTAGTATTTCTACAATGATAAATTTCACAAAATAACTCAATGTCAGGAAATATTTTTAATAAGTTGCCATTTTGAAATGTGGACACTATGATTTCATTGATAGTCCAAAATGTAGGATCCTCTTGTTCAGCAGCCAGAAATGGTCTCATCCTCTTTAGCTGTGTTGCCCAATGATATAATCTAAAGTTAGAGGGCCCCATGGACCTTTGCCTATTGCCCTGTTGATCATTTTCCAAACGAATCTCAGAGATTTTGATGACCAGAAATACTTGCAAATATCAGCCTGGAGTTTTCTGAAAAAGGGTGGTTCAACATCTACAGGAGGGAGGATCTGGAAAAGGAAACTGAAGTTTGGTGAGATTCCAATTTTTATGGAATTTACTCACCATATTAAATGTCATGTGTAATCTATTTCTTAGTAAGGAATTGACATAACAGGATGCATTACAACTGGTCACAATCACAAAGAAGACCATGGACCTTTTAATAGGAATCAATTCCCTAACATCAGTGCCCCGTCAAAATAACTGGTTCTTGGTGAACATGGTCAAAGCTTATGGGTTACAGCTGTGTTTGTGGTGGTGGCACAGCTGGGTCAGGGACTGGAGCTATCGCCCACAGCCAGTCCTGGTGACAGAGAGTAATCCTCTTCCTTATGACTTCAGGTAAGGAGGTAGAGCTACATGCACTATAAAACTCACAGTGGCGGTCATGCTTCTAAAAAATGATGAGTAATTTCACATTTGGATTCATTACTTGTATTGTACAGCACAGACTACACTGGATCAGGTGCTACCAATGTGTGTTATAGGAAAATGTGGTTCAGGAACATAAGGTGATACTGCCCTGGATCACACAAAAACCTGATGTGGAGAAGCAAAAATAAGGATACTATGTCAGTTTCTCTTTCACAGGTCCTTGAATAAATGTGCAGCATTGGGTTCAGCACCAGGAATTAAACCAACTGAAAATTGCATGTATAACAGTGATGTACTGCCATTGCATCTGACTAACGCTTAAACAGCACACATTGTGGTACACATTTTATGAGCCATGTAAGCACCAAAGGATGGGCTGTCCTGGGGGGACTGAAACATGTGCACTGCACTGGAGCATGTGCAGGAACAAACCAAGGTAGCATAAGAGGTGTGTTTTTATTTATTTGGACTTTTTTTGTCCTTGCAATAACAAGGAGCTAAATTTGTTAAACCAAAGAGGAAAAGATGAAGATGGAAAATACATTTAGAGACATAGAACAGAAACAGCGAACTGGCATAAGGGGTAGTAAAGCAGAGGACAGGCTGGGTCTAGTGTCTCTACTGCACGAGGAATGGAAACCAAAGGATCTGGAGTCCTTCTCTCAAACTAAATGCTATGTATTGTATTGTAATCGGATGTATATTGAGTGTACTACCTCTAACAAGGCTTTGATATGTTTTATGCCAGGCAGTAAGCTGCTCGAGAATTGAAATGAGTGGTTAATCCAGTTATTATTGGCTGTTTGTAGTAATTAGGATTTGTCTTGTGCAATTACTCCATTGTCTTTGAGGTGGATTACATTTGTAGTAGCTAGGTGGGATCCTTACTAGGGGGGTACGTTGCCTCATGCAAATGGTTGGTAGAATTAGTAGATGAGCTAGATGAGATTAGGTATTGCTTATTTACAGGGCATAGCTTTCAAAGAAGGACAGGGTGTGATCTTTATGATGAGGTGTGGGTAATGTGCTGCAGTAGAATAATAGAAATGAAGGCAAATTCCTCATCGACCTCGGGAGAGGAGTCATGTAGAGGATGGAACCTTACATTTTAAGTCCAGGCCAACATTTGTTTGCAAGGTTTTAGAACATTAAATAGATATCTGAAATAGTATGCAATTTGAGTATGCAAAAAATGTAGAGAGACGCATCATTACTGCTATTTTAGGTGCTTTGGGAGGCCCTACAATCAGGTAAACAGCCTGCTCGCTGCTGAGTTAGAAGTATAAATTAAAAGGCGGTATGCATATGTAGCAAATGAAGCAGTATTCCCAAAATCAAAGCAATGTAAGAGAATACGCAGGGTAAATAATGCATACATCTCATGCAAACATGAAAAAGGAGATTCTGTAGATGTAGGAGCAAGTGTTTTCGGATGTTTACCCTCATAGTCTGCTTTGTAGAGTTAAGTATCGGTGCAAGATGGGATCTATTTTTTGATGCCTGTGGTTGTGGCGTGGCACAGGATGGATGTGAGGATAGCTTTCCAGACAGCGGAAGTGTATTGCTTGCATTCCTGCAGCTGGGAGGAGGTGGTGCAGACACTGAATTAAGGAGGGAAAGGCAGGACTATTTTTAGAAATTCCATGAGGTCTCCTGTTTAACTGGTAGATGAAAATGTTACTTCCTGGGCACTGTTATTTTGTGGGTGGTGGGCTGAAGGGTGGGATTGAAGTTTCTGTTTTTCAGGGTGAGGAAATTCTAGCCAGGTGCTGAGATCCCACACTTATTTGTGCCTATGATGTGGGGGCTCCAGCTTTGAGCCAGCCTCAGTGCTTCCTGCTGTGAGAAACAATACTTTACATAAGGGTGTGTCTCATGGGTAGCATGAGAGAGACACTTCAAAGACAACCACCCTAAGGTGTACTTTATAAATATAAAATAAATGTAATTCACACAAGTAAAGAAAAAGCATATATTATAGGGAGACAAAAATATTGGTTTGCTCAGAAAACAGTAATTCGAAATTTGACCTACCTCGGGTGGCCTGTTGGGTATCTGTGACTGACTAGAGACCACAGAAGCTCCCCAGTCAATACTAAAGCAATAGGGGTATCTTTAACAGCCAATCTTTTTGTCCCAAAACAACAGTGAAGCTGTCCAAGAAGAGAAAACTAAGATGTTGTGCTTTGGTCTGTACATTTTCATAACCTGTATAAAAGGGGTGACACATGAATATACACAAGCACAAATTAATACACAAGCAGTACCAAAAACTGCTACAATGGGTGCTTCAGACTGCTTTGCTTAATTTCAATTACAATACAAGGTAGGGAGCACTCAAACTAACAAAGGATAGAACAATAATGGAGACCTTTTCTACTTCAGTCACTGAAAAAAGTACACAAAAAGTTACACTAGGTGGTACCCTAATGTCTCGATTGCCTGGATTCAAACATTTCTTCCATCCGTATGAATAAAATAGAAATAAAACAGTACCAAAATGAGTACCCATGCATGTGTAATAGCTACAAAAGGGCCTCCTCTTTGCTCCAGTACTAGGGAGCATCACTGCACTACACTAAGCACCATAATCAAGTACAATTCAAACATCCAAAATTCACTGCACATTAAAGCCCCTCAATCTCATTGTCCTATAGTCTAGTTGGCCAAGTGGTTCATGTATTTGAATCGTTTCTGAGAGACAGTCAAAAGGTGGTAGAACCATCAAGCAACTTACAATTATCATTCAATAAATTTAGACAGTATGACCCATTTGGCCATGCAAGGAAAAATCCAACAAAAAATAAAGTTAAGATATTGATGACACGCTCTAAAATCAAAGACACATAAATTATTCTCAGCTCGAAGTTATAAACGTACATTATCACAAGGGGTTGCCCAAGGTGACAAAAGAAGTTTAGTTGAACAATATACAATATTAAAAGGAATATCTGAAATACAGAAATCCAATGTTGCTCAGGATCCGTAATCATCTGTAAATTAAATTTAACAAAGTCAGAAATTTAGACTGGGCAGTGGAAAACCCTACAACTGACCAAATAAGGGAAATGCATGTGTGGGCTGGAATACATGCAGGCAAATACAATAAGCACAAAAAGGGCAAAAATAATTTAGAAAAAGCTAATCTCGGGTCATAGATTACTAACTAAAATAAGCAAAACTATAGGTCAAAAGGGATAGCGTCAGCTTCTCGGAAGCTAGGCCAAGAGTCTTCTGAAGGGGACATGGAAGGATTATTAAGTTTACAAAAGCATTTCAAAGGGACAAGTAGGGAGGGAGATACCTTTCCAGGGAATACTACATTCAGGGATTCCTCATCAGCAAAGCATTAGGGTCAGTAAGGCATCAATAAGCATCTGCATTTCTCTGCAAGCTGCTAAGAAATGCCAGGGACTGTTCAAAATTCAAAGGTCCATCAATATTTTAAACTGCACAAAGCATTCTGTTTTATCAAAGATAATAGTCCATGTCACGTTGAAGAGTCATCATCCAATAAAATCAATCATATGACTCCAAGTTCTAACATCTCAATTCTTTCCCAGGTCTGTCATGGCAACATCTTCCATCCGTGAGACTTCACGCAAGTTTGAAACAATTGTCTACGATCATAGTCCACGTTCCACACTGTTCTTCTGTCCTGTCAAGCACACTATGCTACACTCTCTCCATGCTTAAACAATAGAGCTTATTACCAACTTGCTAATTTTCTTATTAGAATATAACCCACAAGAAAGTTCATGTTTGAAAATGAAACAGCATTTCTAGCATGGTCACAAATCACAAGCTTCAACAAGCTTCACTCATGCTAACACAAGAAATTATACCAATACATTTAATTAATATGTTTCAATAATACACAGGAAATACGCAAACTTATAAATTCAACATTAATAATGCTTCAGTAGTATGAATAGTACATTTCACTTTAAAAGATACAACTTTGTTAAAGCATTTCATTAAGAATAACAGAGAACTGCACTTCTCTCATTTTTGCCCATATTTTTAATTCATTAAATATTAGAAATTCACTGTTATTTTACTGTAGCCTGTTAGTCTAGAGTCTAAATTACATTTCAAAAACAATTTTATCCTAATAACAATCAATTCAATTCAAATACCACCTAAGGCAAACTCTGAATTATAACAAGGCACATTCATAAACACATCAGTGCAACTTTTTACGTTTAAACTGTTAGTGCCGTGAATCAAATAAATCATATTCTGTCAGATTCAGATGCGTTTTTATGACACATGGGGACACTGCTAAACTTCACTCTCTATCACGAGACTAAGCCAGGAGAGGATGGAGCAGCAGCAATGCTTCCAGGGTAGCCTTGGGGGTGATCCCTGATCCAGGGCTCAAAGCTGGGGGTTCTGCATGGCTGAGAAGTGGTTGTACCATGACTCTGTTAACCACACATAAAAAATGAAACTCTATATGCATCTCATGCAGCCTGTTTCCACACTGAAAGGCCTTGTTTGTTTGTACCATGCTGTCTGAAGAGATGTACTGAGCAGGTAGCCAAGGAGCATAGGGTTAACGATGAGCAACCCAGTCCAGTAAGGGATTGAAGAGCTGGGCATCAGCTGTCTCACTGCACCCCCATTTACCTACTAGGCTGTATGACTATAGTACTCTTCCCCCCATACACAACTTTCAGCCACTGTGTACCTAGTTGCTAACTAAATTAACATTTTTTTGTCAGACCATAATTCTTCATGCCCACCAGTGTCTATGTAGTGTGCTCCCAGATGAAGATCGCAAGACATAAACTGTGCACTCCTGCTAGATCTGTGGGGCTTCTCAGACAATCATTATATAGTATGTTTTTCAGTGTACAGGCAGCAGTTATAGAGCTTATCAGTATACATCTATGAATATTTTCTTTTAATTATTTATCAAACTTCCAAGTATCTAGAGGAAGTAAGCTTCCTGCTCCCCGTACCTCCTGTGACGCACACTTTTGTGAATCTCCTAAAGCTTCCCTTTCTCCTTTCAAGACTACCTGCGTTCGTCCGGTGTGGGCCCACATCACTCCATTCCATACCTTGAGACCTCATATGTACCCCTCCCTACCACTCGTATCACCTTTTGATAGTATTTTACAGTGAATGTAGACTTCAAGTTAAGGGCGTCAATGTAAGAAACATTCTTCCTTGACTTGTAACATTTGTTTTCCCTTGCTTATGTTTTCTTTATGGAGTAAAAGGCACTAGGCTTTTAAAGAATCTTCCCCAATGGGTGTGTAATTAAATTAGAATTGTAGCATTTTCCAAATATGCAAAAGGAAAAAATGGCCCACCAAATCCCACTGCAAATGTATGTAAATATTGGAAAACCTGCCTCACTGACTATGCACTTTTCAAGCAGATCACATTGTCTTATGAGCACTTGCACAACAGGAGATATCATCTGGTATCTGTGGGAGGATATACGTTTATTCAATATTTATTTCCAAATAATATTATATAACAATTGTTAGACCTGGCAGCTTTTTTGCGTGTCTCCGCTGTCTTTTTTTGCCTTCGCACCTCCTGGTTTTGGACTCTGTTTTTGCTGGTTTATTGTCTCTGCGCACTTTACCACTGCAAATCGGTGCTAAAGTGCAAGTGCTCCCCATATAAATTGTACTGTGGATTGGTTTATCCATAATTGGCATATTTGATTTGCTAGTAAGTCCCTAGTAAAGTGCACTAGAGGTGCTCAGGGCCTGTAAATCAAATGCTACTAGTGGGCCTGCAGCACTGGTTGTGCCACCCACATAAGTAGCTCTGTAATCATGTCTCAGACCTGCCACTGCAGTGTCGGTGTGTGCAGTTTTGACTGTAACTTCGACTTGGCAAGTGTACCCACTTGCCAGGCCTAAACCTTCCCTTTTCTTACATGTAAGGCACCCCTAAGGTAGGCCCTAGGTAGCTCCAAGGGCAGGGTACAGTGTATTGTTAAGGTAGGACATATAGTAATGTGTTTTATATGTCCTGACAGTGAAATATTGCTAAATTCGTTTTTCACTGTTGCAAGGCCTGTCCCTCTCATAGGTTAACATGGGGGCTACCTTTAAATCTAATTAAAGTTAGATTCCCTTTGGGAGCGGATGGACATGTGGAGTTTGGGGTCTCTGAGCTCACAATTTAAAAATACATCTTTTAGTAAAGTTGATTTTAAGATTGTGCGTTTGAAAATGCTACTTTTAGAAAGTAGGCATTTTCTTGCTTAATCCATTCTGTGACTCTGCCTGTTTGTGGATTCCCTGTCTGGGTCAGTTTGACAGTTGGGCTGTTCACACCTCTCCTCTAAACAGTGACACAAAGGGGGGTGGGGTGTAGCCTGCATATCTTGATTAGCCATCTGTGCTGGAGGGGAGGGGAGGAGTGGCCACTCACACCTGAAAGGACTGTGCCTGCCCTCACGCAATGCCGTCTCCGACCCCCTGGTGAGTGTCTGGGGCCTGGCCTGGACAAGGAAGGATCTTGCAAACACTTGAGACTTTGCTTTGAAGTTTGCCAACTTTAAAGGCAGAACTGGGTATAAGAAGAAGACCCAAAACCCCAGATTTTTAGAATCTTTCGGGAATCAAGAGGAACCTCTGCCCAGGAGAAGAGCTGAAGAGCTGAAAGAGGAGTACTGTCCCTTTGCTGTGTTGCTTTGCTGGACTTGCCTGCAGTTGCTGTTCTGCCTGAAAAGAGTGCAAAGGGTGAACTTTGCTGTGTGTCCTGCTTGAGAAAATTCTCCAAGGGCCTGGAGTAGAGCTTGCCTCCTGTTGGAAGTCTCAGGGACACCAAAGACTTCAGTTTCCTCGACCTGCTGCAGTGGGAACTGTGTGTTTTGTGCTGTCCAAGAGGAGAAACCACAGCGACGCCGCCAGCGACGCCGCCAACGACGCCGCTGGCCTGCTCCGTGACTTGCCGACGCCGCACGGAGTCGCATTACCCCGCTTCGCACCGCAACCCTGGTCTCACCGACGCCGTCATCAGACTACTTCATCGAGCCGCTGCTCGCACCGCGACCTGTGGGCCCGCACTCCGGCGTCACCTGATCACACCGCAGCCTGGGCATCCCCAACGACGTTGCTCCTGCTGACACCGGCGCCGCTGCCTGCACCGTGGCCTGTGGACACCGCTCGTGAGGAGCACGAAGCACCGTCCCGTCCTGCACGCAGCCCCGGTCCACCGACGCCAGCTCCATCGGCTCCAGTGTAGGCACCAGGCATCCTTGCCTGCACCGTGGCCTGTGGACACTGCTCGTGAGGGTCACGAAGCACCGTCCCGCACCGCTGGCTTGGGCCTACAGACAACAGCGCTTCTGCAATGATGACGCCGCTGCCTGCACCGTGACCTGTGGACACCGCACATTGCACCGCCCTGATTCACCCCGCAGCCCTGGTCTGACCGACGCCACTGGACACAGTCACTGAGTCGTTGCCTGCACCGTGACCTGTGGGCACCGCACGTCGCATCGTCCCGCTTCGCACCGCAGCCCCGACGCCATCCCCGCCAGCGCACCTGATTTCATCAGCCCAGAGTTCGACCCCGAGGTGCATGACTTCAAGGGCCCGACGACTCCTGCACCGACTCCGGAACCAATGCCAGCGACGCCACTCTCCGGAGCTCACCGCGAGGATCACGACTCCCTGCGAATCCAAGGTACTGTTTGTGGGTCTTCCCGACACCGCAGCTGGCTCGCGACGCCGAGGTCAGCCTGAACTTTTGGTTTTGTTGTTCACGACGCCGTGATAGCCCCAGGTGGAGTTATCGACTTCAAGGAACTGCATTGTTAAGTACATCTTGCAGCATTCATATTTGTATTACTGTATGTTGGATTTTTTATTGTATTTGGTCTTGTTTTATATAGATAAATATTGGCTGCTTTTTCTAAAACTGGTGTGGTGTCCTTTTGTAGTGTTTTCACCTATTACTGTGTGTTATGTGCAAATGCTTTACACATTGCTTCTGAGATAAGCCTGACTGCTCGTGCTAAGCTACCAAGGGGGTGAGCAGGGGTTATCTGAGCGGGTATATCCCTTATCCTGACTAGATGAGGGTCCCTACTTGGACAGGATGCAAACCGACTGCCAACTAGAGACCCCATTTCTAACAACTATATGTTGAATGTCGGAAACATTTTACATTATGCACTTCAAGATAGAGATAATCTGTATTTCCTGCATTGCTTGGGATTCTGTGAAATTTGATGACTGCTTGCTACTTGGAGAGCGGCCCATTTAGACAAATCCCTTGAATTCTTCACTAGTGTTGTGTTTGATAACTTATTTTCCCTTATCTGAAGGTGTGGATGCTTAAATGCATGTCGACCAGACGTGGCTCGCTGTGTGGTGAAGGGGCAGAGCGGCGCACAGGGGTGGGCGAGGGAATAGATATAAAAAAACTATTTTAAAAACATACCTGCCTTGCTTCGTAGCCTTGCCTTCATCCTGAGGAGGCACAGGCTCCCAGCCTCCCAGCCTCTCTTGTGTCAAATCCTGACACTGCTCAAAGCAGCATTAGGATTGGCCAGAGCTCCCAGTCATGGCGCTCCCAGGCAGACTGGGCACTTGTGCCTGCTCTCTCCAGCCTGGCAACACAGTGCCAGGCTGGAGAGAGCACAGAGTGCCCAAGACCCCAATGACCGCCCCCTTTAACAAAGAAACAATAATAAACATGTTTATTATCATTTCGTTGTTAAGGGTTCGCAGCAGCTGCTGCTGGTAGAGGGGTGACGCACCTCCTCCAAAGCGGAGGAGCCGCTGCTGATGCCCACTACCTTATTTGTGTGGCTTTTCTCATTGACACATAGCATAAAATACCCACCCCTGATCATATTTATTCAGTAATACATTGTTTTCATTTTCCCTTAAATGACTTACTAAGCGCTTGGGGCAAGGTGATGTATAATTTTGTTGCGGGCATGTGCTTGTCTACATACTGTTGCATAAACCTGCTCTATTCCTAGATGAATTAATGCACACAGTGGACTCATTACATACATAAAGAGAGTGGACTGTTCATACATTAATCTATGGTAGTAAAAATGAAATAAGTTAATGCTATTCTATTTGTACATGATTTATGTATGCAGGGTTTATAGCTTATGTACCCTATATTCTGAATTATCAATTCTGAGCACAAAGAATGTATATATTTTTTGTCAAATCAAGTGTTGTGTACGCATGTTCCTATCCTGGATAATTCCTATGATCAGTAGCTTGGCATTTCTGCCTCCAGTTTAATTCTACACTGCCACAATATTGGAACTTACAATCCAGAATTATTTTTTTATTTTTTGAGACTGTAAAACAATTGTTGGCACATTACCTTCATTAGTCTGAAAACCAAGCTCTCAGGATGTTGTCGGGTTGCCCTCATTATAATATACTTTTAGAAAGCTTGCATTTTTTGCTAAAGCCTCTCATGGCCCTTTCAGAGATAATCTCCAACTGTCATGTGACAGTCTGCTGGGACGTGTGAATTGCTCTCAGGAAAGGTAGCAAAAGGGCCTTGGCTAGGAGCAGTGTGACCTCCTCCTTACATGGTGGCCTGGGTGATGTGGCTGCAGGCTGTACAAGATTCAGTGTGTCAGCCCCTGACACAGACAGATGTAATTCACACATAGACCTGTCACTGTCTAAGTAACTAGGGTGGCACCAAAGGCTGTTGTGGGAATTTGTCCCAGAACTGATTTTGCTAGGGGGGTTACTCTTTTCCCTAGACACGCCGCTGGAATGTGCCCATCGCTCTGACCAAGGGAAGAAAGAAAGACTGGGTGGGTGCTTGGAGGACCCACATGGGAACAGTGAATGTATACAGATATTATTGTACAATAAGCTATGTCACATCCAAATAACATTATCACTTCCTACAATCTTACATCCTCATATTGCATGTCATCTCAAAAACCATCTTCCAACAATATTCCTAAAATCTGCATGAAAACCGACCTTAAAACCATTTATTGTTCTATTTCTGTAACTTGCCCACATTTGCCCTGGTAAATCACAGTCTCTCTTTCTTTGAAACCATATCACTGCAACAAAACAATAACTAATCTTCTCCACCATATCAACTCATTCGACCAACAAATTGAATGGGCTTACATTAATAATCACATCTAGCTCCTATTAATTTAACATACCACAAACAAAACTCGAGTAAATGCATGGGATGGATTAATTGAATACACACAACTCCTCAAAATAACTAACAATAATCACCAATAACCACTGGATGAACTCACTGAAGTATGCTTTCAGCCGTAAGGCGATTCAACGTCAGGCGCAGAAAACGCTACATATGTGCAATTACAATACAATTCCATTTATTTAAACACCATGTCAAAATGTAGTTCAGACCTTGCAATTTCATAGTCATTTTTGTAGAAATGTAAAGCAGATGTTTCACCCAACCACAAAGTAAAAGTAGCTCTGGTCATTGTGGTGAATCTAACCAAACCAGCAAATGTAAATACACATCAGCCAACCACTCGAGTAGGCATCCAGATGTATTTTAGTCACCAACACAATTATCTCCAACATTTCATAGGAACAAAGTTCACATTATAAACTACCTTTGATTTGAATTGCCTTTCACCTGAAATTCACGTATAGGAACATTTCAGCACTGGAAAGGTCCTTACGATTATTTTGTTTCAAAACGCCTTCAGTCAGAGGTAGGCCCTACGAATATATTGTTTATGAGCGGATGGGGGGGAATGGGGTTACCATGCACACTGAAACGACTTAATGCATCATGAGATTCAAGAGGTTTCACTTTTGCAAAACATAAAACAAACCAACAAAACTATCTGACAGTTTGGTCCTGCAAACCTTGACTAGAACCACATGTCACATTTGCAAGTTCATCAAAGAAAGGTCCAGATTCCGCTTGTTTACCACATGAAGCCATGGCCACAGGCACTGTAAGGGCACCTTAAAAGTGTAACTATGCATTTGGGCAATGGCCTGGAAGAAAGCTGCACTAACTTTAAGAGGGGGCTGAACCATTGTAAGCTCTCGGGCACAGATTTCACAGATGTCTTCAGGACAATGTGTCACCTAATCACCAAATTGGGTTAAAAGTATATTGATAAATCTCCCTGGTGCCACTAGAAAGATAAACCATCTTTTAAAGTCAAGTGATTTTATCTGAAACGTGTGAATCGGACATTACTACGGTGTTTTCTTGTTTCTAAATTATTATATATTTCTATGGAAGGTTAAGCCTTGTTACTTTAGCTCGGGCAGATAGACACCACAAAATAATGTCAATATCTGTGGTAGTAATTCAAAAGGTATTCATAACCATGTTTAAGACGTTACTGACATGTGAGTTATAGCTATGGAAATTAATCAAGGTGTTAATTAGATCAGGTAGTAGGGATGTGATAATGCGTCCAGCCCTTATAAATTACCTGTACCTGGACACGTTGGAGGTCGGTGAATCTTTTAACCGAGTCGGGCTCTCCTCATCCTAGAATAGTCGGGTCACTCAGATCAATAATCGATAACCATTGCAATCGGTAATCAATACTCCATTAATAGATCAATATAGCACATCAGAAATCAATAACAGTTGGTATTTCGACGCACCATGACCTTTCAGTCATGAATAACCACACCAGTTTATTAAAAGTTAGTGAATTTATTTCCCTATATTAACAAAGCTAGCACAATGTATATAAGTCTCAAAACCAAATGATATATGTATATGAACATTACTAGCTGGCCATAGCGGCGGAAGAAACGCAATCTACGTAAAATCTGAATAATAATACACTCAGTTATCGCAATGCAAATTACTAATATGACTAACTGTATTTGACTAATTTCATACATTGGTCAGCATAACAAGATTTCAAATTAACATGGTGCATCGAATGAATCCCTCTACTAACCTCTAATTAGCATTGGCATGTGGGACTTCATGCAAAACGAATTTAGTCAACACAAATTTGGAAAACTTCTAGCTTGGGCCCTATCAAAATAGCAGTTGGTACCTAAAAGGAAAAACACAATGCATAATACATTTATCCTTTCATATTTACCAAATACAATCAGCATTCAAGAAAGTCTTCGTCCTTCAGGTACCGGTTCGATCAGCCTGGGACAAATTTCAAAGGGGCAAAGTTAAGGGCAAGCTTCCTTGCAGCGGCAAGGAGAATGGGGCAAAGTTACTTCATGGGCAAGACGGGGCAAATCAAAGTTAAAGTCTCTAGGGTGAGAATTCTTAAAGTCTCTTTCTCTCAGATAGAGAAAAGGGCATCAGGGTGTCGTCCAAAATGGAGTCTGGCATCTGGCTTCAAATTGGCATCAAGGAAAATGGCTGACTTCTCTTTGTCCAGTGGGTTTGAGTAAGAAACATTCCAAATTCTGCAGGGTCTTCCATTGGAGGGTTCATAGGTTGGCTTCAAATTGTCCAATGAAAATTGTCTTTTTACTAGAGCTCATTTATGCATACACTGTCCTTGGAGCCTTGGAACACAAGTTGTAACATGGTTTGCCAATTATTTTGGTATCTGTATCTTCATTGTCCGCACCTGCAGACTGACCTTGTATCAAAGGGGATGAAACCGGCCTAGTACGAAACCTTGGAGATAAGTGTATTAGTCATCTCTGCTGGAAAAATACAACTTCAAGCAAGAATATATGTTTCATTAGTTCAAGGAAAAAGCCACACAGTTAGAATTTGAGACCAGGCAACTAGGCCAAAGCCTCTACTAAATTTAAGCTAAGCAAAACAGCTTCAACCAAGAAATCATGGCATACATTTGCAATTATGACGGATTACTACAATTTTCAATTCTTCATGATTAATAAAGCTTGTTTACAATGATGGCGAACTACCCCGAGGGCACAATTTCCCTCATTCATTATTTTCTTTACTAAAATCACACCACATGATATGCTTTTGATTATACAATATGTGAATATATGTTGGACCCTTCTTTTCTGCGTCATCAGATGTTTCTCAGAAGGTTCTGGCTCCAAGGAATGCAAGTGGTTACATCTCCCTTCTCTGGAAGAGACATGTTTGTTTAATGTAGCAGTGGAGACAGATGTCTTCTGACAGAAACTAAAGGTCTGTATCATTTTGCTACTTTTTGTATGTAATGTGATGTTTTCGAGCTGAGCGGCCCAAACCGAATCATTCAGGATCTGTGGCAAGTCTGTGTGCAGCAGGGGTAAAAGAGACATTGGAGCCCACCAATCTAGTGGTTTGCTGAGGACTGGTCATAATACCCTAACGATTTTTCAGGACCACAGGGTCCACTCTTTAGAAACAACCTTCGGTGATTGCTGTGAATTTTATGTCCAGAGCACCCAACAAAGGCAATGAAGAATTTTGAGAGACAACCACATAATGGTACTAGGCTCCTGTACTAGCCTGGATAAAACACTTCTCTCACATTAAAAAGTGCTGCATCTTAATAGAAGTTTTCTCATTTCTTCAAACCCTCTCCAATGTATAGTTCACAGAGACTTTGTGATACTGTGGAAACTCTGTCACTGGATATAACTTTGAGATGGATGTGACTGGGGAGAACTATCTAAAGAAAAACACTGAAGTATGACATTAACCTGTGGTTGCAAATTGGAAAGGGTGTCTGAGTTCGATTACTTGGGCATCATGCTTCCTTCAACTATTTCCTGGCTTCCCCAAATTCAGAAACGTTGCCTTAGTTTGTCTCATTATGCTTCAGGGATCTTAAGGATGGACAATTCCTTTATTACTAGGCAGATATCAACTGCTCTTAACATTTATGAGGCAAAGGTGGTAAGGAGTGCTCTGTAAGGAGCTGTATTGTGGTGTCACATTGAGTTAGTATCCCTGTCTTCTGCTGAACACAATTTCTTAAAATCACTTTTGAATTTACTTCAGAGCACCCCAACTCTCCCTTTATTGTGGGACACTGGTGTAACGTCCACCTCGAGCAAGGCAAAACGTAGACCTATTGCATACTGGCAGAGACTGAGGTCAACACCGGGTCTGGATGACTATTACAAAACCTTTAAAGACATAGTTGACATGGACAGGGGGAACAAGATAAAATGGATAAGTAACTATAAGACATCACTGACAAAACTGGGCTTAGGTGACTATTGGGGTACTGAGTTTCATCTGCAATCTCTAGTTAAGGCTTGTGTGAAGGAATTGTACTGGGCTCATGTCTGGTGCCTGAAAGTCAGCTGTAAGAATTTAGGAACCCTTTCTGTAGATTTTATGGATTTTGAGAACTACTGTAAGTTTGAAGAAAACCTTAACTGTATCTTAGCTCATTTAGCTAGGAAACTTTACATCATGTTAAAGTTTGGCACCCTTCCTGTCAAGTCTTTCTGTAACAAGTGGAGGAGTACCTTTACCGGAGCACTGTGTGTCCAGTATCCCTGCAGACAGACAAAACTCTTTTGCATTACTTCTTTTTTTACCCTGGCTTTTTTTGCCCAAGGAAACATTGGTTAGTTCTGATCTATAGGGAGGTTGGTACAAGACAGTGCTCTGCTGCACTTAGACATGCTGAAACTAAGAAGAAGACTGTGTGTGCGGTATAGAAGTTCCTGCATTGGAGCTGAACTATAAGGTCAAATATTATGGAACAAATTGTAAGAATCTTCTCCAATGGCTCTAGGCGGATCTACCAAGGCCTTGTCTACCTTGCCTGTTCCTCCTGTTTATAAACGTGGTTTATGGTATGTATCACACAGATCACTGCAGTTTGCTCTGCACCTTGTAGTTGATCCCTGACTTGCAGGATTTAGCAAGCCCTAGAGGACAACATGCTATTGCAATGTTTTTACACTAAAACCCCTAGGTCTGCAGGCTCTTTTAAAGTTGCTTTAAGGAGATAGCTGTCTTTCCTCAATGCCTTGCACTTGACTTTCTCCTGCAGAGGCTTAAAAGTAGATGTAACAAAAATACTGGGGTTCTGTGTAATCGTTATTTTTGATTACTCAATTTTATGAAATAGATATGGAGACAGTCAGTGATGCAATGGAGCATTGTGTGACCACTATATGTCACCAGCAGTGTTTTAATGAATGTTTAACCTTTACATAACAAATATTTTATCATGTACTGTTCATTTCTAATGTTTTACATTGCTGTATGCTTTTATGGTTTCAATTGAAATAAAGGTATTGTCATTATTATTATTAATTATTATTATTATTATTATTGTTAATTATTATTAACCTTTTACAGCAGGGCAAGACCATAACACCATACAAGTTAGTAAGTCGACCTGAGCTTTCTCTTGGCAATGGAAGCACATACTGCCTGATTTACAGTTGTTTGGTGAGGGTCTATCATCTAATGTCTAATGAAAGTGCTCAATCCAGAGGTAAATCTACTAGCAGAATAGCATTCACCATACTATAAACCTTCCAACTTCAACTATTCATCCATGGATGAAAGGATTTTCCATTATCACAGATCTCTAAATCTGACTTTTCCACTGTTTTGTAAATGATATCACTAATTTAGGATTTGATTTAGAATTTGGCGGATGGATTACTCCATCTCAAATGTGGCGGATATCCCACCTACCTTATTACAAGTTCCATATGATATAATGGTTTTGTAATAAACTGTACAAGGTATCTGCCATATTCGTGACAGATTAAATCCTCTGCAAATCTCTAAATCAGGCCATTTTTATTTTTGTTAATAGCGTTTCTCAGTGACTTTTACTAAAATGGTTACATCAATTTTTTTCAGTGTCTATTTCCGTCAAACATTGTGTGGTTGTTAGGCCTGACAACCTTAAAGTGATCTTCCCTCAAACGTTTTGCCTGCCTTATCTCACTTTTGCTGATCTGTTTTGTTGGCCTTCTGACTCTGGGCACTTTACTACTGCTGATCAGTGCTAAAGTGTATGTGCTCACTTCCCTAAAACATGGTAACATTGGTGTATCCACAAGTGACATATTTAATTTACTTACAAGTCCCTAGTAAAGTGCACTATATTTGCTCAGGGCCTGTAAATTAAATACTACTGGTCGGCCTGCAGCATTGATAGTGTTGTTAGCGCATCTGACCTCATTTGGTTTGTTATCATTAGTTTATAAGGGGATGCGTTAGAGGTTCGATGGAGTTTTTCACTGCGCTTAGAGTAGTTGCCACCAATAGACTCAGTTTCAATAACAATCAGTAGCAATACCATTCAATAACATCAATAATCTTGGGAGTCAGTAATTTCGACACATCATGACCCCTTTGGCAATGAATAACCACCAATGTTTATTTCCCTATATTAACAATGCTAATATCACGTAACTCAGTCTCAGAATCAAATGCTAAAAATACAGAAACAATACTGGTTGATCAAATCTTCTAAAGAATCTCAATGTAGCCAAAGCATGGATCACTACACATTCTAGAGTTGCAGTACAAATCAATAGCAAGAATAACTGTGCAATAGAAATAGCATACATTTAGATTCAGAAAAGAAAATACATCAACTGTTGTTAATATTTAGCAAGCATCATCAATGAGTATCCTAACTAACCTGGTTAGAATGGCATGTTTGGGCTTCATGTAAAACAATTTAGTCAACACAAATTTAGGAAAACATCTAACTATGACTCTGTCAAAATTAGTGGTTGGTACCTAAAAACAAGAGCAAATGGACATGACAATCAGTAACATAGTCTTATACCTTGTCTCAGTATGGTTCAGCAAGCTACGACAGTCTTTGTCAACTGGACATCTGTTTCGTCAGTATGGCATCGGGACTCAGATATAAAGTTCAAGATAGAAATGTCTCAGGAACGGACATAATAGAATGTCGCTTCTCGGCAACAAAGTTAGGAAAAATGAGAATGTCTCTCTGTGCAGTTTGGAAAGAATATGGCTAATGGCGTTTCTCCTCTAGATGCATTCTGGCCAAGTTAGATTCCCTAAAACTTCTTCCCATGTTGCTATTGGTCAAAGAATCGTACGTTTACGTTTAGTCCAATGAAAGTAGAACCTCAAATCTAAGATATTAATAATCTGTCGTTCACATGTCGATGATTGGCTGCTCTTCTCCCGTTCCCGATCTTTAGGCTCGTCAGGTAACAAATTTGTGTCAGCTTATACTCAAGTCAGTGCATCCATTGTTAGTTCCTGGGAACATCACCTCTACACACTCTAAGTTTTACAAAGTAGCAATAACTAGTATAACATATTCTAGCAAGCAGTTCTCATGGGAAAGAATTTTAGCCACTAGCATTCGGTCAATGCAATGGAAAATTACAATCTAATCCTCTAAGCAGCCATTTTATGATACCTCCAAGCAATACAACTTGACATGAGGCAGTGTAACTAGGCCCAAGACCGCGCTAAATTAAAACCTATGAATAACAAAGCAAATACATAATACATGACCATTAATATGATATAGTACTACATTAATCCAAACATGAGCACAACATTTTACATTAATAAACAGCTAATGAAGACACTTTGTGATTACCAGTGGTCATTCAAGTAGGTACATTTTTAAAGTCATGTATTATTTCTCTACATGAACTCATTTTCTATGCAGATTTAACATTCAAAATACATGAATATTAATTAGTGAAATTTCGGTGGTAACAGCGTTACCCACTTAAGAAGCACTTTAAACATGTCTCAGGCCTGCCACTGTAGGGCCTGTCTGTGCAGTTGTCACTGCCATGTTGTCTTGTCATTTAAAACCCTTAAACCCCCCTTTTATTACACATTAGACACCCCTAAGGTTGGCCCATAGGACAGGGTGCAGTGTAAGAAAAAGGCAGGACTTATCCTTTTTAGTTTTACACACGCTGGTAGTGAAAAATTGCCAAATTCATTTTCCACCACTTTGAGGTCTACCCCTCTCATAGGATAACATTGGGGATTGCTTATTACACTATTAAATGTAATTCCTGATTGAGAAGGAGTAGGACTGTCGTGTTTTGTACATAATGGCTTGTAATAATAAATCCTCCTTAATGGTAAAGTTAGATTTATGATTACAACTTTTAGAAAGTTGGCATTTTCCTGCTCTTAAGCCCTGTGTGCCTGTTTCCTGCCTCCAATACACATCTGGGTTGGGAGACAGGTGAGCTTTGTGCATTACCTCTAAACAGTCACACACAAAGGGAAAAGAGGTGTGCCTGATGGGTCAATCACATCCTGATGAGACATCACCTAGGTGGCTGGCCATACTGGGCTGGATAGGAGGGAAGATCTGACACTTGCACCTAAATAGGGCTGTGCCTGTCCCCACAAAAAGAGCTGCAAACCCCACTGTACTGTGTCTCGGGCCGGGGCAGGTAAGAGAGGACCTGTGTGCACTTCAAACCCCCTCTTTGAAGTCACCCCTACTCCAAAAGCACCACTGGGTAGAAGAACTGGACTTCTAACCCTACAAAGTAGTACACTTCTGGACATTAGGATACGCTACAAGGAAGAAGGTCTGCTCTGCTGCTGAAAGGACAGACACTCTGCTGGATTCTTCTGGACTGTGCTGGACTCCTGTTCTGCTGTCCTGATCTTCTGCATGCTGATAGTAAGAAGGACTGGACCTGAATCTCTCCAACCCATAACCAGACTGACTCCAAGGGCTTGCTGGCTTGCCTCCAGTTCTTCTGAAATCACAGGGACACAAAAGACTTCCAACAGATCTGCTATAGCTCCTGGACCTGTCTTCAGCCACCTCTTGACACACAAGAGGCTCCCCTCCAGTCCCGGGACTTTGAAAGTGGTTTTGTGGCTTCTGAGATCAAGCTTCTGGGCTCTTCATGACCGCAAATAGCCTCACTCGCTCTGGAACTGCACTGCTCACACAAAGATTCAGAGCGAGCCACCACAAGTCTCTTCCAGGAGCAATCATTGCCGCTCATGACCACAAGGATCTAGTCTGCCCATCCACTACGCTACGCCCAACTGACTCTTCGTGCCCACAGACCACCGCCAATGGCGCTTTCCTTGCACCTGGTGGACATCTTCTCCACGAGTGGAACTCTAGGCTTAATTTTTGAGAAGATAAGCTTTCAGCAGGACTCGTCTGGGATTCTATCCAAACCGTGCTCCATCGCGGTCGGCCTGAAATTTTGGTTTTCTCCCGGTCGAGTGCGACCAGATAGTTCCGGTTAATGATTTATGCATGCTTCTAAGCACTATAACTAAGTTTAATCTTTAAAAAATCATATCCCAAATTCTACCTATTGGATTTTTGTCATTTTGTTTTAGTTTTACTCATAAAAAGAAGCTCAGCTCTATTTATCTAACCAGGTGTGGTGTCTATTTGTGTGGTGTTTAAACTGTTTTACTGTTTTAAGTGTTTCACCAGGACTCTGCACATTGCCTCTTAAGTTAAGCCTACTTGCTCTATGCCAAGCTACCAGAGAGTGAGCACAGGTTAACTTTAAGTGTGTCTCTGACTTACCCTGACTAGGAGTGTGGTCCCTGCTTGGACAAGGTGCATACCTGTGCCAACCAGAGAACCACTTTCTAACAGTGGTAGATAAAATGGTTTCATTTTCATAAACTTCATTCAAATGTGTTGCAGACAGAGGACTTGCAATGGTTCTGTATATGGATCTCAAGAACTCAAAAGCTCAATGTGAATTATTATCACAAGCTTTAAACAGTGTGTTTACTGCAATATCTTTGCACAGCGGCCCAGTTTTTATTTTACAATCCTTCGAATTAAGTAAAGAACACTCCTTCATATATGGATTTATGAATGGTATGTTTCTATTTGGGATAGCAAACGTGCATGAGGACATTCCTTACCCAACAATATTCTGATCAGAAATAGACCTTCTAAGAATGTGCTATTTTTGTAAATGTCTGCAGCCCTGCAGTTAAGAGTTCTGTAAGCCTGAGTAATTTTAAAGTACTGATGTATTTCCACTACTGTGGTATGGATCAAGCCATCTATGCAATAAAAGTTGCACTGGCATTTTTTTTTATTTATGGAGGTATTGCAAGGCACAAAAAAATCTACCTTTTGTTTGGTTTCTTGTTTTATGTTTTACAGTGTTGTACTCCTCATCAAACAAATCACAGTTAATTTCAGAAAGGCTATAGTCCACAAAACAAATACAAGCAAAGGTTGTGGAGCATAAACACATAGGGGAGCATCTCAGAACAAGAGGAGTGGAAGGGAGAGGAAAGAAAAGCAGTCCATTGCCCCTTAGATTATTTTCTGTACTCAGACATGTATGTTGGGAGTCGTTTATGAAACATCAACCCGCGTGCCGCTGCTTGCAACACCCATCTGCATTGCAAGCACTGTGATTTAGCAAGTATGGATGCTAAAATTACATTTTTTAGATACTGATAAGATATATACTGCAACCTAGAGATTACATTCAAGTCTGACTGCTTGAAAACAGACGCTCAACAGCACAGCACCATAATTGCCTTTCTCAGCTCAACTGATACGATTTTCCCATAGTGAAACAAATAGGTAATGAGCTACATAGAGAATCTGGGCCAAAACCATTAACTCCCTGCAGGTGAAATAAGACACGTAGGTATCCAAGTGAGGAGTCATGGGGTGTTTTCCAGCCAGTACTTAATTTGTAAAGAAATAAGTGTCAGGGCCCTTGACCGGAGATCACTGCAGCTTGCACCACCCACAGCACTACTTAGACATTCCATATATTAAAAATGACTAATACCTGCCACCCAAACAATTTTTACCACTTTGGGAGGCACATATTAGACATTTTATACATATATATATATATATATATATATATATATATATATATATATATATATATATATATATATATACTATTTAACAACTGTTGTTGTGTTGATCAAACCATTTGACAAGCAGCAGCACAATGTGGCTGGCAGTCAAGGGTCCTGGGATTGACAATTAAGCACCAGTGCTGAGAACCGGAAACCACCTGCTCAATTTAAGCACTGCTTCCAGCTGTTATTTGTAGGTAGAAGGTCATTTATTTGAAGGCATTGGAGCAAGTGTGAGCTTTGGATGCAGAGAGGCAGACTTTAATGAAGATTCTAGAAACAGATTCTGAGGCATGGGGTCTGAAGGAGGTGCTTACTGCTGTCATAGAGGGCAGGCAGAAATAAGACCTTGATTGAGGAACTTTAAAATAAGCAGTTGCAATTGAAGGTTGTTGTATTGTTATGGAGGGCAGGATGGTTGAGATGGAACAGCATCTTACCTCTTTACAGCATACAACTGTGAGGATTCCTCTCCTTGAACAAGAAATCTCCAAAGTTAACTTGCATACTTAAGTCTTGGAATATAGGAGTCACAGCAATAATCTTCATTTAAGTGGTCTGCCAGAGGCTGTTGTGGGTCCTAATCTTCGTGAATTTCTCACAACCTACGCAGTCTTCCTTGCTCCTTATCTCTTAAACTGTACCATGAACATCATCTGGGTAAACCTAATCCTCCACCAGGAAAACCTCAAGGCATTATAATGTTTTTTATGGAATTCACAGATTTTCGTGGCTTGAAAGCAGCTAAAGCAAAAAAAACAGTCACATGGTCTGGTCAAAATCAATTAATCTTGCAAGATATTTCTCATACAACCAATGTCAGATGAAAAGAATGTCTTGCCCTGAGACCCCAGATGAGACATTTAAACATATGCTATGGAATCCTCCATCTGTGCTCACTAAACACAAAGTGCTCCTCTACAATGTTTATTTTCGAGCAATGGAGACTAGTGTTTTGAAACTTTAAGATGATTTTCAATATGTCTACCCTTTATTTGGTTTTAATGTTTACACAATTTGTTTTTGCTCTGTTGTCATTCTTGTCAGAGTGCTGACACGTCTTTTTCACTTCTTGTTTATTTGTGTTGCCAGGTCTGAGTTTTTATCCCTGATCTACTTCTCTTTCTTTTTTTCCTTTTGTATATTTTCTTCTTTTTTAATTGTCTTTCTTCTCCTCTCTTCTTTTTATGAATGTGTTTTAATATTTGCCTTCAATTATGTTTCAAATGTATTTGCCTTGGTTTCCTAGGCCTATGTTGTTACAATATCCTTTTCCCCTTTCCTGCAGATTATCAACATTGCTCCTTTATTTTTTCCTAATGTGTCCTGTATGTATAATTTTGTCTCATGAATTGTTTGTGGACTTTGACTCCCCATTAAAAGACCAAAGGTAATTTCTCATCTTTCTAATCTTGAATGTGAAATTGCCTTTCTACAAGAAACACATTGTTATTCTGCTGGGTTTCCTAAATTGAAGAGCCAGTGGGTTGGTCAGGTATCCTTGACACCTGCGATTGATTGCAAGGACAGGATTTTATTCCATGTCATATGCTACTGAACTAACAAGGTGTTTCTACAGAATGTGGCTGTGATGGCAACATGGCTGTTTGTTAATGTCACTCTAGACAGCCAGCACTTAACTTTGTTTAATGTTTATGATCCAGTTAAATCAAATCCTGAATTTTAGAATACTATTAAGATAAAGCTTGCAAATATCTCCAATCCCAGTGTTATTATTGCTGGTGACTTTAATCTCCAGGGTGCCTGGGGTAAGCTGTTGCTGTGTGCCAAAGACGAGAACAGCTTGTTCTGCACCTGGCCCACAGGGGGATAGCTAGGCCTCCCCGTGGGCCTCCCACCCACACCCTCCCCATCAGGATGAAAGGGGAATCACTTCCCCTTCCACACCCAGTCCCCCCCAGTGACGTCTGATGATGTCAGCGTGCAATCGGACCTCATCAGAGGTCACCTCCATGAGCTTCCAACGAGATGCGGAAGAGTTGACCAGGAGGTGGGGGCAGGCAGAGGCATGAAAGGAAAGGAAAAGCCTCTGTGAGCACTTCTGCAGCCCAATCTTGAAGTTTTTTTGTTTTTTTTGTTTCATGTTTCTTTATGTATAAGGGACACTCCCTGGGGGCAATTAATTATTAGGCCTTTTCTGCCTCCCTTTGGGGGCAGATCGGCCTATTTAAATTAGGCTGATCTGCCCGCAAGGGGTGCAGAAACCACTAGGCACCAGGGATGGTTTTTTTTGTTTTATTTACAGAGGGTCGCTCCCCTGGGGGTCATTTTATTTTAGGCCATTTCTGCCCACCTTGGGGCAGATTGGTCTATTTTTCTTAGGCCAATCTGCCCCTAAGGGGGTCAGAAAGCACTAGATACCAGAGATTTTAATTTGTATGTCAGTTTCACGCAAGGGGAGCGACCGTTAGGGGAAGGGTCGCACCCCTGAGGGGCAAATTAATTTTATTTTAGGCCATTTCTGCTCCCATTGGGAGTAGATTTGCCTATTTTAAATAGGCCCATCTGCCCCAAGGGGGCCAGAAACCACTTAGCACCAGGGATTTTTTCATTTTTTATTTTTTGGAGATGGGTAGCGACCCCTTAGGCAAGGGTCCCTCCCCTGTGGGGCAAATGTATTTTAGGCCATTTCTGTCCCCTTTTGGTGCAGAGCAGCCTATTCCTATTAGGCCCATCTGCCCCCGGGTTGGTAGGCACCAGGGATTGTTGTGTGTGTATGTGTGTTTTGTTCGGGGGAGCAGCGCCTTGGGCAAGGGTCGCTCCGCAAGGGGTCACATTACTGTTGCCCATTTCTGCACTCCTTGGGGGCAGAAAGCCCACCAGACACCAGGGAAGATTGTTTTTCAAAAAAAGAGGGTGGGAGACTGGCCATACCCACCACAAATAAACGGGGACAAAGTTGTTGTGCCCTCTGGAAGGCAGATGGGGCAATTACCCCTGATCCACTCCCCGGGGGGCAGAAAGCCTACTAGATGCCAGGGATTACAAAAAAAAAAGTGGGGTAGTGGCTAACACCCAGTGTAGGCATGGTTATGCCCCCACCCACAATAAAGGGGTAACAGTCTTTCAGCTCACCCCCACACACTAAAAGATCTTATCCCAACGGCAAGCATGGGGACATTTGATTATTTTGGGTTTCAGTTTTACATTTGGGCTATGAGAGCTTGTCTAACTCTCAGAATTGTCCCACCAACAATGGTGAGGACTGCACTTTTTGGACTTTGGGATGCTGCCATGTAGAAGAATGAACGAGACCTAGACACATCTGAAAACTAAACGTCTGGGTGACTCCAGGGTGGTGTGTTTCACATGCACCCGCACCATTTTCTTACCCACAATGCCCTGCAAACGTCCAACTTTGCTTGAAATCGCATGTTTTCCCCACATTTTTGTGATGGAACCTTAGTGAATCTGCAGGAAGCCACAACATTCCTACCACCCAGCATTGTCACATCTATACCAATAAAAATTCTGCCCCGCTTGTCAGCCTAAAAACATTTTTTCCAAACTGTCCTTTTGGACCAGCTTTGGTTTCCCCTCAATTTCAACATGTTTTTAACTCTTCCCTGTCACAGGCACCTGGCCTAACTACACAAGTGGGGTATCATCTTTAACGGGAAACTGAGGGGAACATTGGGTGGTAGGAAATTTGTGCCGGTGCAGTGATCCCACACAGAAATATGGGGCAAATTTGATTTTTTAGCTAAATCTGACGTTTGCTGAGGATTCTGGGTAAGAAAACACTGGGGGATCCACACAAGTCACACCTTCTCATACTCCCTCAGGTGTCTAGTTTTCAGAAACATCTGGGTTTGGTAGGTTTCCCTAGATGGCTGCTGAGCCCAGGACCAAAAATGCAGGTCCCTCACCCGCAAAAACAGGTAGTTATGTATTCGACAATTTTGATGTGTCCACATAGTGTTTTGGGGCATTTCCTGTTGCGGGCACTATGCCTACCCACACAAGTGAGGTCCCATATTTATCGGGAGACCTGGGGGAACACTGGGTAGAAGGAAGTTTGTGGCTCCCCTCAGATTCCAGAACTTTGCAGCACCGAAATGTGAGGAAAAAGTGCTTTTTTTTAACCAAATTTTTAGATTTGCAAATGATTCTTGGTAACAGAACCTGGTGAGAGCACCACAAGTTATCCCATTCTGGATTCCCCTAGGTGTCTAGTTTTCAGAAATGTCCAGGTTTGTTAGTTTTTTCTAGGTGCGGATGAGCTAGAAGCTAAAATCCACAGCTAGGCACTTTGCAAAAAACAGGTCAGTTTTCTTTGGGAAAAAGTGATGTGTCCACGTTGTGTTTTGGGGCATTCCCTGTCGCAGACACTAGGCCTATCCACACAAGTGAGGTACCATTTTTATCAGGAGAATTGGAGGAATGCTGGGTGGAAGGAAATTTGTGGCTTCTCTCAGATTAAAGAACTTTCTATCACCGAAATGTAAGGAAAAAGTGTTTTTTGCCAAATCTTGAGGTTTCAAAGGATTCTGGGTAGCAAACCTGGTAACAGCCCCACTAGTCACCCCATCCTGGATTCCCCTTGGTGTCTAGTTTTCAAACATGTACAGGTTTGGTAGGTTTCCCTAGGTGCCGCCTGAGCAAGAGGTCAAAACCTAGAGCTAGGCACTTTGCAAAAATCACATCAGCTTTCAATGTAAAAATGTGATGTGTCCATGTTGAGTTTCCTGCCACAGGCACTAGGCCTACCCACACAAGTGAGGCCCCATTTGTATTGGGAAACTTGGGGGAACACAGAGTAGCAGAACAAGTGTTATTGCCCCTTGTCTTTCTCTACATTTGTCCTTCCAAATGTAAGATAGTGTGTAAAAAAGACGTCTATTTGAGAAATGCCCTGTAATTCACATGCTAGCATGGGGACCCCAAAGTTCAGAGCTGTGCATATAACTACTGCTTCTCAACAGCTTATCGTATGCCCATTTTGGAATTACAAAGGTTTTTTTGACCCCTATTTTTCACTCTTTATATTTCACCAAATGAATTGCTGTATACCCGGTATACAATGAAAAGCTATTGCAAGGTGCAGCTCATTTATTGGCTCTGGGTACCTGGGGTTCTTGATGAACCTACAAGCCCTATATATCCCCACAATCAGAAGAGTCCGGCAGTATATCGCTTTTGAAAATTTGACATCACAGGAAAAAGTTACAGAGTAAAACGTGGAGAAAAATGACTGTTTTTTTAACTTCAATTTCAATATATTTTTATTTCAGCATTATTTTCTGTTGGAAAACCTTGTAGGATCTACACAAATGACCCCTTGCTTAGTTCAGAACTGTGTCTACTTTTCAGAAGTGTTTAGCTTTCTGGGATCCAGCATTGGTTTCATACCCATTTCTGTCACTAACTGGAAGGACGCTAAATTAATAAAATATAGTAAAGATGAGGTATGTCCCAGTAAAATGCCAAACTTGTGTTGAAAAATGTGGTTTCCTGGTTCAAGTCTGCCTGTTCCTGAAAGCTGGGAAAATGGTGATTTTAGCACCACAAACCCTTTGTTGATGCCATTTTCAGGGAAAAAACACAAGCTTCCTTCTGCAGCCCTTTTTTCACATTAAAAAAAAAAAAAAAACACTTTTCGCTGTATTTTGGTCAATTTCTTGGTCTCCTTCAGGGGAACCCACAAACTCTGGGTGCCTCTAGAATTCCTAGGATGTTTAAAAAAAGGACGCAAATTTGGCTTGTATAGCATATGTGGATAAAACGTTATGAGCAAACTGCCCAAAATAGCCAAAAAGAGGCCTGGCACCTGAGGGGGAAAGGCATGGCAGCAAAGAGGTTAGGCAATTGTTAGATCAATTCCTGCACACAATCCAAATATAAATAAAAATGTAAACTAGATAAAACATATAAGGCCTTTTAAACTGCACCCCTGACTAGACACTATTTGATGTTTGGAGCACCAGTAATAATGAAAATCAAGTTTTCTCTTTTTTTCTGATGTTCATAACAACAAATCTAGAACTGATAACATTTTAGTTACTAAAGTGATACTATCTATTGTACACTATGATTGGTTTCATTTGTTTCTCTGACCCTACCCCAGTACTGGCCTCTTTAGACATCTCTACTGTTCAGTCAAAGATAATAGGTGGAGATTTAATAATTCTCTTCTATCTGACCTTATCTTTCTGTCTGAAGCTAATGTTTTTATACAAGCATTCATCCACCTCAATGATCCTGCTGATTCCTCTTTTGCTAATAATTGGGCTTCTTTTAGAGTTTTTGTCATTGCTTACTCAGCAAAAAAGAAAAAGAGTTTAAATAGCCAATACAACAATTTTGTACATAAAACTAAATCACTTGAGCACAGTTTTTTTACTTCTTCATTGTTACTTGATTTGATAAAAGCTAAATCCGATTGACATAGGCTTGAAACTGTTGAAGGTTGTAATATGCTGCTTAAAGTTAAGTCTAAATTTCACGACAGAAAGAACAAAGCGGGTAAAATGCTTGCAAATCATTTAAAAATTAAAACCAAAAGTAAAGCTATAGGGTATATTATTAATGAATTAAATAATAGTTTATCAGTCTGTAATGCTGGTATTTTTAAATCCTTTCAAACATTTTATGAAGCACATCAGACTGAAGATACCTTCTTATGTACACTTAGGGACGGATTTATGAGAAATGATGCATCGCTGCAGTAATGCACCGATGCATCAGAAAAAGTTGAGCTGCGTCATGACAGTTTGAAGCAAGATGGATGCGCTATATATCTGGTGTGAAGCGCCATGTCGTAAGGTCCCAGGGTGCATCAAAAATGCTGATGCATTGGTGGGAAGGATAGCACACAGTGTCATAAGGCCTCTGCCCCAAATGTGAAGCAAATCTGATTTGCGGCACATAAAAAATGCCTTACATGGCGCAAATGAGGAGTGCGTTGTGCATCAGAAAGCCTAAAAAATGACACATAAAAAAAAAAAATCGCAGTCCAGCAAAAGGAAGAAATGGAGGGATCAGCGAGCACACCAGCGAAGATGTCCAGAGAGAAGCCCAGGGGAAGAGGAAGAGCAATTTCAGTGAGAAGGAGAACCAAATATTAATAGATGAGGTGACAAAAAATGAACACCTTTGCTTTGTCACCTCCAAAATGCCATTAGGGAAAAAGGAAGCCATTTGGTAGTCCATAGTTGATATGATCAACAGTGTTGGCCAAGCAAAAAGAACAGTGTCAGGGCTTCAAAAAAGGTGGTATGACTATAAGTGCCGGACCAAGGAGAATCCAGCCAAGAATCTGAGGGTAGCCATGAGGACTGGAAGAGGACTAGAGGACCAGGAAGAGTTTGACCCATTGGGAGGCCGGCGGCGTCACTCATCCTAACTGAGTTGTGGCAGGAGTTTCTGGACAGGACCGTGCTGCAGTCGAGGTCTAAGCTGATCTACAGCGTAAGTGCCATCAATGAACAATATGGTTAAATAGGTCATGCAGTGCAGTGCAGCAACACACTTTGCTGAGCTGCACTGTGCTGTGTGCAAGGAAAAGGACACAAATATCTAACATGTCGACCCATACATCCCCTAAATGCAATCTTTTTGAGCAGCAACAATTTGTCCAGTCCAGGCCCACTCTGCCAAGTTTCTGAAGTCCATGTGTGTGATATGCTGTCCCAGTCTAGGTTGGCCTTTGAATACTGCAACCTGCGGTCTAATGTTTAACATGAGTGACCAGAACTACAAGTCCCACAATACAAAGCAAAAAAAAATAGACTGGGGCAGCACATCATGCATGGACTTGAGAATCCTGCCAAACCTTGCTGTGACAATGGATGTCCCCTTGCACAATGAGGCAAATGTTTTTCTCTTGGGGCTATGCAGCCAAAAGTAGATTATGAACCAATGGAATGGAATGGGGTTGCCACATGATTACCTTTTCACTTGAGATGGGATTCAGGGCTTCACTATGTGGAGTATCTACAAGTAGTATCATGTGATGAGCCATGTGTGCAGTCATTAGCATGAAACCACATTGCACACTGCTGTCTTGATGTGATGGGTCAGAGCTTACAGGTGTTGTCTGCCATGTTAGAGACCACACTAACTTATGTCTTGAACAAACTGAAATTGGGGGTGAGGGTGAATGCAAGTGACGCATACCAGCGGCCCATGAGTGTTTGTCAGAAGCATAGATGGTGTGTGAGCTTGGTGTGTCCCTGGTAGTGTAGTGCCATGTAGGTGTGGCTGAGCACATTGAACTGGCAAAGTGTATGAGTGGGGAGCCATTGGATCTCAAGTAAGAGAGGGGTGAAGTTTGTGCTAGAAGACAGCCTGAGTGACAGTCATGCACTGTTGCTCTTTGATAGTGTTCCACTTGTGTAGTAGCTGCGAAAGGATGGCGTAGAAGAGGGCATTAGTGCATTACACTTGACATATGATGCAGGTCTGCCAGAAGGCGTAGCAGGTGTCAGGAGGGAGGCTTAAGCAGAAAAGACTATGCTACATATGTCAAAGCAGAAGGAGGATGTTAAACAGAGAGTTATCAAGTGACAAGATGTGTTACGACTCTGTCGTCCCACCTCTAGGGGGTGCTGTACGGGGACTGTCGGAAGCCTGGGAATCACCTTGAACAGTTATCTAGAGTCCCTTGCTGACTCCTGTTTGTTTCTCTTTTGGCCATGGTATACTTGTGTAGTACTACATTTGCTTCCTGGGACTGCAAATCCCATAATGCACAGCCTGTAGTCAGGAAAGCCCGGATTCTGTTTCCCACTGTTTTCTATGGGAGAAGTACAGTTGCTCCTTTTCACCGGATCCTCTCCTCCAGGACTTGTAAGTGTCTGAAAATACACACACCTGAGACCTCTCCTGTGCAGCCCAGCTTGGAACTGCTTAGAAGCAGCCATTTCCTCAAGATCCCTGTCGTGCATTGGTGTTCGGTTCCTTTGTGTTACAGACCCCTTATCGGATGGTGTTCCAGTTTTGTTCCTGTTCTATTCCAGCTTGATCCTGTTCCCTGTTTCTCTTCCCTGTTCCTGATTGTTCCAGCCAGAGTCTGCTCCCTATCTCTTAGCCTTGTACCTGTCTGTTTCTTCCAGGGCCTGCTCCCTGTTTCTCTATCCTGCTCCTGCCTTGTTTCAGCCTGCACCTGCTCTCTGTTTCCCAGTCCTGTTTACTGCTTATTTCTACATCCTGTATTCCAGCCCTGTCGTTGCCTGTTCCAGCCAGAGCCTGCTCTCAGTTCCCCAGTCCTATTTCTATTTGTTCCAGCCAGAGGTTTGCATCCTGTTTTCAAGTCCTAGTCCTGCCTTTGCTTCAGCCTGAGCCTGTTCCCAGTTCTTGCCTGTGCCTCTTAGTTTGTTCCCTTCTGTTTCCATTTCTTCTTGGTTATTTGTATCTGGTAAGTGTTCTATCAGTTTTCCCCTGTGTATAAGTGTCCTCCTTTGTACTGGGGTTGGCTCCTGGTTTCCAGGAGGCAATTCCAGCCCCCATCCTTGTCTAGTGTTATACATTGTGTTTCGTGCCTAACAGTGACAGTGTGCTATTGCTGTTTTCTCAGGAACCACCAGTGTGTTTCCAGATGGACCCACAAGAGCGTGTCTTGTGTATGTAAGTACTATCCTTGTTTGTGCTCTAGGTCCCAGAGACAGAATCACTTCTGCTGCCTTCTTTCTATGGGGTTGGCAGGGTGACTATCTGTAAGAGCAAACTGCACAGAGGCATTGACATTCCCTGTCACTGTGGGAGGTTCTGCTCCTTACTCTGTGTACAACCCCAGCATGTTTGTCCATTAGTAATCTGTTTCCTGTTTGTTCACACAAGGGTTGCTCTGCTTTTACTTTCCTGTTTCCTGTGCCTGTCCATAGCTGTCCTTTCGTGTATGCCTTTAGCTGCTCTTCTGCCCCAGTACACTACCTCTTTAGGATATTCGGTGACCTCAAGGGGTGTCCCAACCAAAGTCCTGATCAGACCCGCCCAAAACCGTGACAAGATGAGCCAGGTGTCCTGGATGATGGGTAGGTTTTAGGAATATTTGCAGGCTGAGGTGTCTGGGCGTAGTCATATGGGCCACCATAGTAGGTAAATGTTATAGATTAGTATCACAACTTTCTCTTGTGAGGTTTACCATGAGCCATAGCTCTGAAATACAGGTAGGCATGTTGACAATTGTATACTGTAAGTAATGTAGGTTATGTCTGTGTCTCCTGAGAATCAGTGTATGAGCTGGGTGTCTTCCTTGTGTGGGAGTAAGTCCTGGCCCTTGGCCCAAATTATGATTAACAGAGGATTCATGCACAGGTACAACTGAGCAGGACCAAGTGAAGAAATCTGTAAGAGAGACCTCTTGGGTAATGACAAAATGGGGTGAGCTTCAGTGGTTGCATATCTAGAAGTATGATGGTACCTAGCCCCTTCAAAGATGAGATGGGTCACAGTGCTTATTGGTCTGGAATCTGGAGAAGTTTGTGTGTACTAGGAAATCATAGGAGTAAACAGAAATAATTAAAACATTGCAAGTGCATGCCCTTACACATTCCTGTAGTGTATCAAGGCAGCTTGCTATGTGGAGTTGTTGCACTTGGCCACATGAATGCATACATTCCATGCAATACAGCAATGCAAGGCAAATCGGTGTGGCGTACTGTGAGAAAGGCAGATAGAGGACTAAACTAACTGTTGTAAATAAAAGATTCCTTCTTGGTAGGCAGGAGTCAGGCAGTCAGTCCATGCAGATCAACAAGTTCCAGATGTATTGAAGATGTTATAGCTTAGGTTACAGGTTACAAGTTATATGGTAAATACTCCACCAGGAACAACATCCTTACTGTCCAGCCCACTCTCTCTAACTGATACCGTTACGGACACTTATCAACATCCCATGACATCGCACACTGGCTGAGCATCAGGGAACAGACAATCTATGGAGAGAATTAATTACAGCTAACAGCAGCAACACTAACATCACCTTGTAAGGCATTATAAACTGTAAACTTCGTACTTGTATAGCGCACTACTCACCTGTTAGGGTCTCAAGGCGCTGTACGCATACCACTGTGGAATCCCTCCTGGCTTTTCCCTGTGAGGTGCCCACTCCTGGACAATCTCCAAGGTGAAGCCAGGCATCCCAGCGCTGTTGGGGCCGTTGTGGAGATTAAGCAAGCTATTGCCCAGAGTTACAGAGTGGGACCCATAAATTAGATTAGGCACCAATGCAAGAATTATCAGGTCCAAGGAAATTGAGCCCAAGACCCGCTGAGGCGGGAATTGAACCCTGGTCCCAGGCCAGATTTCTGCATCAGGGTCTGCCGCTCTAACCTTTGAGCCACACTTCTCCACTTGAGCCATACTTCTCCACTATAAGGAGCTGAGAGTGAAGTAATGTTCTCAGTAGTAGTGTCAATAAATGAAACTTACATCAGTATCGCAGTGATATGAAAATAAATCCAACAACATGGTAAATGTGGCCCTTACATGCACTCACCCTACAGTCCGGACAGGCCAGCAAGCTGTGTTAACTTCCTTGCAAAGTGTGCTATGACTATAGGAGGCTGGCCTGGTTTGTAGTGCGTACCTAAGGTACTTTACACCTTGTACCAGGTCCAGTTATCCCTTATTAGTGAAATGTAGACAGTGTCTAGAAGCCAGGCTGTCTAGAGGTAGCTGTAGGTAGAGCAGCCAAGGCTGACCTAGGATACAGACAAAGCTCTTGAAATACCACTGTAGTCACACAGTACTCACACACAAGAAAGACAATACTCAGTGTTACCAAAAATAAAGGTACTTTATTTTTAGTGTCACAAGGCCAAAAATATCTTAGAGGCTATACTCCCTTAGGAGGTAAGTATTCTACACAAAATATACACTAGTAACCAAAATCAGGTAAGTAAACAGTCATAAAATAGTGCAAACAGTGAAAATCACCATAGGCTATAATGGGACTAGGGGGAACACAAACCATATACTAAAATAGTGGAATGTGAATGTCGGTTTCCCACCTAGGCAAGAGTAGTGTGTAGAGGGGCACTGGGAGTATAAGAAAACACCAAGGGTAAGTAAAGTACCTCACCCTAGAGCCCAGGAAAACAGGAGTAAAGTACAGCAAGTTTCCTCAGAACACACTAGGAGTAGTGATAAAGGATTATGCAAAAACCAAGCAAGACTGCTAGATATCAACAATGGATTCCTGGACCTGAAGACCTGTGGAGAGAGGAGACCAAGTCCAAGTACAGCTGAAGAGTCCAGGAGTAGCAGGAGCCCCTGCTCACACGGATGAGGGTGCAAAAGTGGATTCTCTTGTTAAAAGAAAAAGTCAGAAATACACCGAAGAAGACAGCTGCGGGTTCCTGCTTGGTACAGGAGATGTCCCACAGCGCGTAGCAGAATGCAGGCTGGTTTTCCTCATTGGATTCTGCCAACAAGCCTTGGCTCGCGTAAGAAACATGTTTTGTAGGGAAAAGGCACTACCGGGACCAAGGAGGGACCTTGGGTTCTCAACTCAGACTGAGGAGACAGAGGGGCTCTCAGAACTTCAGTGAGTCCTCAGAAGCCCAGGCAGCACTCACAGGAGTCCCAGGACAAGGGGACAAAGGAGTTGCAAATCACGGTCATCGCAGCACTACACAAAGGGATCCCACGCTGCCGGAAAACAACTCAGGAAGCTGAGTGTCACGGAATAGAATGCTGAGGACCTGAGCTACGCTGTGCACAAAGGACTCTTTGGAGAAGCACACAGAAGCCCTAGGAGCTGCAAAACGTGGTACACAGGGTTACGGTCTGGCTCGGAGAGTCAAGCTCTTACCTCCACCAACTTTTGACAGCGGAACCTTTGGACAGTCAGGGTCGCTTCGGTCCATCACCAGTGTTCCAAGGTCCACACTCGTCATCAGGAGAGGGGACCCAGCAGGGAAGTGACTCCGTCACTCCACGGGAGATTCCTTCGGACTTTCTGGTGCAGGATGAAGACAGCCAGTCCTCAGAGCGTGGACAACCTGGAAACTGTTGCAGTTGCTGGCAGGAGCTGAAGTTGCAGAGTTTCAGTAGCCATCTTAGATATTTTGTTGTAGTTGTAGAGTTCCTGGAGCAGTTCTGCGGTTGATCCAATGGTAGACGGTGAAGCAGAGGTTGCAGAGGATTCCTGCTGGAGTCTTGCAAAACCAAATCTGAGGAAACACCCAGGGCAGAGACCCTAAATAGTCCTCAGAGGGGGATTGGTCACCTAACCAGGTAAGCTCCTATTAGGAGGGGTCTCTGACGTCACCTGCTGGCATTGTGCACTCAGATGTTCCCAGAGTATCCCAACACCTTGGAATCCAAGATGGCTAACACCAGGGACACTCTGGAGGAGCTCTGGGCACTACCCCTGGGGTGGTGATGGACAGGGGAGTGGTCACTCCCCTTTTCTTTGTCCAGTTTTATGCCAGAGCAAGGACTAGGGGTCCCTGAACTGGTCTAGACTGGATTATGCAAGGAGGGCACCATTTGTGCCCTTCAAAGCACTTCCAGAGGCTCTGGGAGTATACCCCTCCCATGCCTGTAACACCTATTTCCAAAGGGAGAGGGTGTAATACCCCTGTTCCAAAGTAAATGTATTGTTCTGCCTTCCTGGGATTGGGCTGCCCAAGCCCCAAGCGGGCAGAAGCTTGCTTGTGAGGTGGCAGCAGCTGTGGCTGCTGTGAAAACCTCAGATAGCTGGTTTGGTGGTACTGGGGGTCCATGGTGGAGCCCCCAGGGTGCATGGAATTGGCCCCCCAATACCAGAATCGGATTGGAAGTACAATATCCCAAGCCTAGAAACCTCACATGGTCATATTCAGAGTTACCATTGTGAAGCTACATAGAGGTGTTGACCTATATGTAGTGCAGACTTATAACGGTGTACCCGCACTCACAAAGTCCAGGAAATTGGTCCTAGACAACGTGGGGGCACCTCTGCTAGTGCAGGGGTGCCCTCACACACAGTAACTTTGCACCTAGCCTACAGGGTCTGAAGGATATATATATAGGTGACTTATAAGTTAACTGGTGCAGTGGAAATGGCTGTGAAATAGTGCTTACACTATTGCACTCGGGATGCAATGGCAGTCCTGAAGAAGTGTTTGTATGAGCTCCTTATGGGTGGCAAAAGAAATGCTGCAGCCCATAAGGATCTCCTGGAACCCCTATGCTCTTGGTAACTAGGAACTGTATACTAAGGACTTATAAGGGGGGGGTTCAGTATGCCAGTTTGTAGTGGAATACTGGGTTACCAATATGTAAGTACAAATTTGGAATCAGAGAGAGCATAAGCACCGGAGTTCTGGTTCACAGGACTCCAGTGACACAGTCAAGCATACTAACAAAACATTAAACATACTGACATATAGGCCACAAACTATGAGCACTGGGGTCCTGACTAGCAGGATCCCAGTGAGACACTGACAAACAGGACAAAAAATGGGGTAACCATGCTAGAAAAAACCCACCTTCCAACAATGGCACAATAATGGTCCCATTGTCACACAGTGTTTGAATGTACAATGTGCAGATATTGCTATGTGCAAAGCTAAAACTGGACAGGGTCACAGTTCCTTATTTACTGTTAGTAACAGATGTTCAACACATCAATCTGTGTGTAAAATAAAGCGAATGATAATAATGTTTGTCATCAAAATTAACATTTGCAACATCTTTCATAGATCATCATTAACATATTACAATTTCTTTGCAGATGGAAAAACAACGCCTCCTGTCCAGCAGCCTGTCCGGGATGACCAACCTGTTGGTGATGAAATCCTGACCCCCATGGATGATGACACCTTCAAGCAACTCCTGGATTCCATGGAATCTCCTTCTTTGGACATGGCAAGGGATGACAGTGTTGCAGGGTCTCCAGATGAACCGCCACACACAGAAAACATCCCATCTGCCAGTCCAAGCCCAGCGCCAGACTTCAAGGACCCCCAAGCTGTCTTCCAATGGCAAGGAGTAAGAGTCCAGCAATAGATGGATGATAAGGTGCAGGATGGGGTGGAGACCGTAGCGGGCACCCTAGAAGGAGTCCTTAGATGCCTCAGTCACAAAAAGATAACCTGAGGCGTTTAAAGGAACCTACACTTGCCTCTATAGTATGGGTGAGTCCCTAGCTCATATTGCTGGTGTCATGGGGCAGAGGCTAGAACAAGAGGTCTCAACATCTGACACCACTGAGGTTGCCACCAGGCTGAGGACCATCAATAACATCATGGCATCTATGGAACACAAGTTAAACTCCTACATAGCAACAACAACTGGTGCCCTCCATGGAGACATTGTTGCATTGCTCAGAAACCATCAGACTATTGTCAGTGCTGTGCTGCCTTCCTTACTGGCACAGACCAATGCTGGGAGGGACGAGGGACACACATCTTCTATCCCAGATGTGTGTGTGCCTCAGATTCCTCCAGAACAAACACCCCAAACTGCAGTGGAGGCACAACACCCATCAGAGGAGGAAGATGTGGACTTCTCCAATTTGTGTTAGAAAACTATCAGGTAACACTTGTCTGTGTCCCCTGGCCAGTTCCCCGGTGGTCATGTGTCCATCATGGCACCCTCTTTGTCATCCAGTACTGCCCCTTTTTGTTTGTGCACCTGTTAATCTTATCCATTTGTAGACTGTTGAAGAGGCCTACCTTCCCAAGTGGCAATTTGTACCTCCTCACTGAAATACTTCGCACCTCTACATGTCACATGACAAGTGCCTCAAATGGACTCTGTCTGGACATCCTTTGCTCACTATCATTGTTGTTGTTGTTCTCAGCAAACACTGCAAGAAAGCTCATGCTGAGCCACCCAAATATTGTAAGGAAATTCACTACTATAAACCAGAGTGTTGAATGTTTGTTGATGAACAGAATACTTATACCATATTGGATGTGTTTTAAGATAACTCGCTTCATAGCATCTCAAGGAAAGTGAGCGAAAATCACTAATTCATGCTCTCTTTGGATATTCACCAACAAGTACATCCACTGCAATGGCATATTGAGGAATGCATTAATTTCCAAATGAATGCCAGGGTATGACAATAAGTTTCAGGTACTTGACTGACACACAGTGAAAAGCTCAAAATAAACACACAAACGTCTACCTTCTAAAATGGGGTCCGTGAGCCATGAGAGCTAATAACACAGTTGCACTCATCCACATATTTCTACCTCAGTGACATAGCAACTTGATCAAACACATATGATAGCCTCAATGTTCACAGTGAAGAGATCCTAAAGTACATAAAATATCATATGTGCACTAACTATAGGCAGCTAGTCATGCATATACACCTTCAGAATTAGCATCATACCTGTACCACACAAGGTTGCACAAGGTCAATCCAATACCTTGTATGTCAGTATGCAAGAAATGCACACACTTACTGTTAGGGGACAGTGTCAACGGGTAAATACTGATCAATGCTACTTTGGGGCAAGTACAGCAAATGTGTAACTTTGCCCCTGAGAGGCCTTATATGTTTTGAGTGCTAGAGTAATCACACATTACATCTATGTTACATTGCACACACATAATGCTGCATGGGAGACAGAGCATAAACCATCACCTTCCCAGGTGAAGAAGTCATGGGACACCTATGAGCACAAATCAACAAAAGTATTTATCCAATGTGAACTGCATGTAGTGCAACACTTACCAAGTAGTCAATGGCAATGATGATGGAGGGTCTAAGAGCAGGTGTGGATACTCAATATTCTCAAACCACACATCAGCAGGCTACAACTCAACGCACTTGATCCATAAGTTCCCTAAATCTGAATATAATTTGGAAAAGACAAAATTTTTCTCATGCGTGCACTCGTACCAACACTTGCTGCCAAGCTGCAGTCCTTAAACAAAGGAACTAAAATACAATTAGAATATTGACATTCAAATATTGTTGACTGTGGTGCACTGTCAGTAGTCTATTTGCAGGTGTAGATACATTCATGATTGGAAACCAGCCAACAACAATCAGCCATTTGCACAAGGGTGATGCGCAACAGGCAGGCATCAGTGTGTCCCAATGCAGCTTGGAATCTGTATTGCTAAAAATATACGAACTATACTTGCTCTATCATTTTCACACAGTGTAACAGTAGTATGCTGCCTGTGTTGTGCTGTGAGATAATTTTCAGAAAGAGACCCATTTACAGTGTCTGATGTTCTAAAAGTCACCACACTTGACTCACTTGTCATGAACACTATCAATTCCCCGTAGGCCTCTGAAAAAACAACACTTACCTACCAACCCAGCAGGTCAATACCCACATCATGTACTCAACCCAATTTACTCCATGCTAGCAAATCATAATTAAGAAATGATGATGAAAAAGTGAAAGTTGAAATTATTTTTTTTTATAACACAAATCTAATCTAGCCACCCCTAACTAAACTTATCACAACCTTACACTATACTAGCTTATTTAAAACTACCTACACCTACCTAGCCTATCAGAAGTAACCTTAAGTCTACCCTAAACTATCTTAACTTGTCCTAAATTATCTTGACTACCATGCACAAACCCCTCCCACCCCTTTCTTTCTAAAACAGACACTAAACATCACCCCCCACTAAAACTCTACTCATCTAAAAATACACTTAATACTACCATCTAAGAAATATTTCAGAAAATTACACTAATCTACACTATATCTATCCTAAATCCTGACGAACACTATGCCTAAATTAGTATAACTATAAAAAAAAGTTAAATAATGGGGAAAGGGAAATGTCAGAGAGTCAGATTTGTGCACTAATGCACTCCATTGCCTTCTGTAGTGTCAGCATTATGGCACGTAGGCTTGACAGCTGCCCCTTAATGGCTGTCATCTGTATTTTTAGATCCTGTAGGTCTTTAAGAGCCTGTGCTTCAAATAAGGAGCCAATGGTGGGGTTTGTTTGTATGGCCTGTGTGGCTGGCACCTGATGGGCAGGCGATGGTCCTGGAATCTGTCGGATTTGGTCACCCTCTTGTTGTGTTTTGGCCTTCGACTGGCCTTGGTGTTCCCATCTGGCTGCACTTCAGGTTCTATCCACCTTTCCTTGTTCATACAACATGACCATCTTCTTGTACCCCTTTGTGACATAACAGATGTGGCAGTAGCACTTTAAACATATGTAATATTGTTTAACCTCTTCAGCTGTCATGTTGTCTGGGGAGGTAAAGGAAATACATATCAGTTAAAGTTGAAAATGTACATGATGTCTGCAATAATAGGCTTACATTTGCAGACTATTACATGTGGCAGGCCATCCGAAATTAAATATGGAGAAAGAGAAATAAAGAATACACCTTTTGTACATATACTTTTAATAATCTCACAAGGCAAATTTACCCAAGTGCTGGCAATGTAGGTACACGATATGGCAATATCAACACAAATTTACTTCTAACTGTAGCATTCCTGATTCGCAAGCATGATGTTGTGGCCACATGGAAATGGACACAGGGACCACATATGAACACTTTGGTGTTGGTATCGCAGCATGCAACTGGGGTTGCTGTTAGTTAATCACACATGTGACATTTGAAATGAGTTATATTAAGCAAGTACAGCCTGCATTGACTGACTCTGTGCCAGGTAATCAAAACATATATGGAGGGTTGGTAAGTACTTTCAGTAAAACATACCTTTTGTACTCTTCACCAATATAGACTCAGGGAAATACCAAGAACCCTAACATATAGCTTCTGGCACACAGTTGTACCAATGGCATGGTGGTCTTAACAAATCACAGTGTCTGTACACATGGCTGCTTTCCTTGACACACATTACAAATAAGGCTATGCATATCAGGAGTTTGAGTGTGCATGCGGCAATTCTCCTTTGTACTTTGTGCTGTATTTTGCAGGAAACCTTGCACCATGAACCAAGGGTGACAGTGTTGGTGCTAGATAGTAGAAGGAACACCACCAGTAGGTGAGCAGTGTAATGGGCTGTATACCTGCATGTGGTCCTTTCCATGAACCATCAAAATTACCAACTCCCTGCGATTGTATGAATGCCTCCCAGAAATGGGGCACAGGGTAGATATGGCTGTGAATTAGGCATTTCATTGCATTTCCATGTGCACACTTGTAACATGTACCCAATGTACTCCAACCAAATCTGGTTGCACTGAGGTATGATTCCTTACATCCTGTCACGACCTGCCAAGCCAAATGTCCATACCCTGCCATGTGATATCTGTACTCACATTATGCATCAGTCAGGCAGTCTGATAATGAATTATCCAACAACATGGTAAAAAGAGTGGCAGTCCAACATCCTAACAGCCTCCGTGGCATCTGAGTAATTGTTCCTATGTCACCCCATTTTACATATATATGATATGGACTAATCTGAGGGATGCTCAGTAACCCCTGAGGCTGGATTACAGCAACCACACCTCAGGATAAGTGTTGTGCAACAAAAAATTCCCACTGACAATGTGTAAACACCCTTACAGCAACACATCTTGCATTAGCATATGTCCTCTGTCATGACTCTACTTAATGATTAGAACTAACTTTGCCCTATCTACATTTGCCCTATCTACATTTGCAGCATCTATCATAGGAAGAATTGTTGGTTTGTGATTCAAGGCCTGCTAACACAGTCATACAAGTTTGTCCAAGTTGGACATTTGAATTCACACATAGCTACTTGAACAGGTATGGATCACAAAAACATTTTAGTCCTTGATCTGCATTAATGTGTGATCACCCCTATAGTCTTTCACACTGAACTCATTTTGCAGGTGAGGTTAAACGTATGCAGCATGTAAGAGCATAGTATGATACAAAACAACAATGGTATATGTTGCATTTGGACGCACACTTACTGTAATTCTGATTACATGAGAATGTAAACTATTGGTAACGCAGTCTGGGTAATGTGTTTCACCTCATCAGCACCAGTCTCATGCTCAAATATGGACATAGTCAAGCATACCGGGTCCAGAGAAGCTCAGCCTAGCTCATTCCACTTTGCTGTAACATATGTTGAACCATAGGTTGTAAAGTTTGTGCCGTGTTTTGGGTGACAAACACTAGAAGATTTAGTGCCAGGTGATAGTGCAGGTGCCATACGTATCCAAACAATATGTGAACAAACATTACCCCAACAGATAAAGATGCATGATTCATGTGGGCCTCCATTCACTGTCCCTACATGCACATTGACATCATTTCTTGTCCGTTATACTGTGTACAACTTCAGTTGTGTTTGTAAACTGGCTGTAAATTGGTTACAGGCGATTGATAAAACCCCATACATATCACAATGTTGCAACTATCATAGATCACACACAAACGTGAGAGAGCTACAACCATGTACTAATTACACTTACTGGTAGCACTGAGGTCCATGAAGGTCTCAACTTTGTGCTGGTATATGGTGCAGGTCTGCCTACAGGACAATAATTTGAACATTGCTTTGCAAATACTGCAAAAACACACTGTCCATATATCAATAACAGTACTGTGACATCCCAATGCTCTGGTATATTCAACATGTTGAACACATATGTATACATTGTCTGTATGTATGTGATGCATCTTGTCACCTTACATGACAGAGGGAGGCGTATACTGACGCTCAGAGATATTTCACATCACATGGATGAAGCATGCCTCAGTCATGTAATGTTTTGTGTACTGCTGGGAAGCATCATCTCACGCCAGCTTGCACCATGGCAAAACCATTGACCCTAGGCCAGGCAAACTAGAGCTGGTATAGAAAAGCCAGATATATGCCCTATGTATCATTGTAAGGACAATATCAGACTATTAATGTCACTGGTGCACAGAGTGCTGAGTAGCTGCAAAGCATCTTTGTCCTGTAAGGGCCACCTAAATGATAAATTATAATTCCCAGTTTCATGTTAAAACCTATATGTGTGTAGAATAGGTAAGCACACACAAGAAGGTTTAGCACATAGGAGACTGACCCTTACATTCCTCTTTACAAATCACATGTGCCAATTTTAAAAATGTTTCCGTAATGCGCTGCACAAACACCTATGTGAAATCAGGTCATGTTTCATAATGCAAGCCTATATATTTTAAATTTCGACGCCACATATCAGACAACATGTCCCTACTGCAGCAACATAGCAATTTCACAGATTTACACAAGAAATTATGTGACACCACAGTAGATGAACTGTCCATTACAAATTTAGCAAATGTGTATACTGTGATAGTTACACAACTAAATTCAGCTGGAACAGGCATACATACCTTCAGGACCACCAATCTCCTATCTAAGGTGGTGTACCAAATTAGACTCTTGGCCCACCTCATTAGCCCATCGGTGCTCTAGCTGGTGGACTGTGCACTCCACTACAAACACCCTGGACAGGTGCCACTGCACCCTCTCCCACTGGTCCTTATGTTCCTGTGGGGGTAAACCTGGCTGACTCTACGCCCTGAAGCCATCATGTTTCATACATGGTGGGCCAGCAACATGGCAGGTCCCCCAAACTCTCCCTCAGCCAAGTTCTTAACCCTTCCCTTTTCTGACATGCCAACAGTAAACACAAAAGAGGGACAGAGCAGACACAGTGAAGACCAAAAAGCACAATGAACCACAACACCAGCCACTCTCATAACACCTCCAACACCAAGCACAAACTGAAAGTAAGAGAAAGTGAAAGTGACCTAACACTTCTTAGTATGCAGCATGCCACACCCATTGCATAATTTTCTGTGTGAATTCGGCCCCTTTTCGTCAAATGCATTGTTTTTATGACACAATGAAATTGCCATTGCGTGATGAATGCAGTATATTAGCACTTTTTCCGGCATTTGTGGTGATGCGCAGTTTATGACCGGCACAACTGGTGCAATGCACAGTGCAACAGGGGTGATGCTTGGGCTTTGACCTGCAAATTCAGGAAATCACACCTTGGGCACACTTTCTTTTGCCTGGATTTATAGCAGATAAATTAAAAGTTTATGTGTGGCATTTCATTGGTCATAGTGTGCTTATGTGTGACATTATATCTTATTATGTGTTTCGTCTTGAGTGACAATTTATTGTGGTGGGAATCAAGTAATTATTGTAATGTATAGAGACATTTTCAAGTTTAAAATAGGCTGCAATAGACTTAGGTGCCTGTGGTGATGCAGAAATTATGTCATAAATGCTTTAATGCACCCAGTGTTGCATGTCAGTTTGCAGAGCAGTGGATTGAGTTGGCACCACTTGGCAGGTCTGTGTGACAGAGGGGAGTGTCCAGGTGGTGATTCTGGGTGGGTGTCAATACTTCATGCCCCCATCACTTCATGACTGGTGGGCTGGCGCATGGGACCTGGAGTAAGTCTGGGCTCAAGGATAGTATGTGCATTCCTATTCACCCAGCCAGGGAAACAGCAAGAAACATGGAAGCACAGCAAAACAGGAATACGATCACACTCAAGGTGTCACAGCTGTTGCCAGGATACACACCTGAATGTCCTCCACAGTCATGTGAATATTGCTCCTGGGGCCTATGTGCAATGGTATTGTAATACCTAATCTGCTCAATATCTTTATTCATTCAATCTCTCAAGAATCCCACAATAAGATGTGTTATAGATGTAACACACAATTATGGAAGCACAGGGACAGGATGGCTCACTCATACTACAGTATTTGTGCCAGCCACCTTACAGTTGTACTGGATTTTTCAAAAAGGTATGGTGTAATTCTAATACGGCACATGTGTTTGTCAGGCAGCTGTGTGTTTGCAAACAAAGTGAGCCAAGTTCCACATGTAAAGTGGATGGAAAGACACGTCTGCAGTCAGGGCTATGTGTCTGAACCAATATGTGTGGCGCATGCCCAATGAACCATGGTAGATGTGCTATGCATGTCTATTTGTCTATAGTTTAAACCTAACAAGGCCAGCTTGAGTAGCCCAGACAAGTATCATTAATCATAAGTGACACAATATATTGCAAATCACTGCATTGCCTTACTCTGCACCAGAGAGAGGCTCCTTGACCGTTACATGTGGGTAACCATTCACATATGATGGTTATATATGCATTACCGAACATAGAACACCTGGTAAACCTGGAATTGCACCAGTGACTAGGACCTTCCTAGGAGTGGTATTACATGGAGTTAGATCTTAAATGATCCTCCATACTTAATGTTTCTATGTGTGTTTCATTCGGCAGCAAACATAGATGGTAGAATATGGCTCCCAGGATATACTGGTTAGCAGGAAGATGCACCTTCATGCTCACATACATTCCTGAATGTCATAGTTGCATCCTTGCCTTATGGTGCAAGTGTGCCCATGTTGGACCTAAGCAGCTAATACAGCACCAGCACAGGGAAAAAGGTATGTTTTGTTACAAATAAGTTAGATACAGAACATTTCTTACAATTTGCTTTCATACATAGTGGTGCAGTATGGAGACTATCTAAGCAGGACTGTGTTGCCGTGCTCATTATATGCCCCTCTGTTTACAGTCACAGGACATTATGGAAACTATACTGTAATCCACATATGTAACACAGAAACAAACATCATGATGTGCAGCACACACACTCACAGTCATTGCACAATGTTTGGAACTACACTCAGTTTGGACTGTGCTAGAGGGTCTGAAGTTGAACACACTTTTGTAGCACACATTCGCAGGATGTGCACATTGTTCCACATTGCACCCTTTGCATTGTGTATGTCTTGTACAGGCACATGTGTTCTGCACATGGTGTTATCATGCACACATATTCTTGAAAAGCTGATGCTGGTCAGGGATGAGTGTGACACAGCCCCTTGGAATAGGTGAGTGAGCCATTAGGCATCAATGCAGTGAACCAGGGTCATATGGTCATTTCCACTATTGATGTTCAATTAACATTATGCTGCCAAACAACATGATCTCTGTCTTACCCCTGTCAACGTTCATAGCCGTACATCTACTGTGAAGGAAGGTGTTTGTATGGTCCTCCTGGCCCAATGAGACAACAATCCCTGACACAGGCATATGTAATGGCACACACTGTAATCACATTTCCACTTTGGGATGATACAAGATGTGTGATCTACTCAACTATGCACTTGTACACTCAGGTCAGAGCTAAACAACTCTTGCCATGCAAAGCTGGTCTATCTGACCATGTCCAATAAGTTAGTGTGTCTACACATGCAATTTTTCTGACTTTTGACATTGAGAAATCAAACTTTTGGCATCTCTGTATGTGTCAGGTGTTCAGATGTTTGCATAAAACATCTCCAATGTCATACTTCTCTGGCTATTTACTCACAATACAATACCATCTGCTCATAATTTTGTTTTACAAGTATTTGTTCCTCATTGCATTGCTGTGCAATGCACTGCAAATGTGAGATTTATCTACTGTAACATGATGTGGTATATGTGACAATGTAGCCAGGAATTGGGTCATGTGCTGTATTTTGAGGATAGCCACAGATGCATGTCTGTGTTCTTTACAAGTGACAGCTTTTACATGTTCACATGACACTTGGCCTTTGTCCGTGACAATTGTCACTCATTATCTCTGATGGTGTCTGCAACAACATTAGTTCCTGAAAAGTACTGACATTCTAAATGCTAACGCATTGGTGAGGCACACTACAATGGGAGGTTTGTCTCAGGTATGGTAGTTTGTATGCCATGTGGAACACGCTTTGCTGTTTCAGAATACAGCAAGACTGCTAGCTGTGCAGCTCTGCACTGTTTAAGTGTATGAGTCGAATGATGATCATGTTGGAACTGAAAATATGGCATGGCTGACCTGTCACTTTAATTCAGTACACTTCATCACATTGATTTTCTGTATAGGTGGATTGATTGATTAGAAGCATGGCCCCATGTGTCTCAACGGGTCTGATGACATAATTGTTACATGTTGAGGCCTACTCCTAGTGGAGGAGATGTGGTTGACTTGATGTTTACAGTGACTGTGACACAAAAGCCAACACAAAGAATGAATTCAAACATTTATGTTCACGTTGAGCATTTCTATGATATTCAGAAAAATGATCCATCAAGGTAAAATTAATTTAAGTAAAGACAATGTGATCACATCTTCGCATACCCGCCGTTTTTTTTAATTGTTCCTCCATGCTCTTCCTCCTCCATTGGTTTTTGCTCATTATGGTCCACTTCCCAAGGGACATTCATACATACACAGATGTTATGGAGGATGGCACATACTGGGATAATCTTGAAGACCACAGGAGTGAGTATAGCAATCACCCCTAAAGCGTTGAGGCGTCGGAACCGGACTTCCACACATGTGTAATTGGGGTCATGACCCATGGCTGGGGACCATGGGCCAGATGTAGCAACAAACCAAATTGCGAGTTGCAATTTGCGAGTCCATCCGACTCGCAAATTGCAACTCACAATTTGGTATGCAGTACGGTGTCTCAGACACCGACTGCGACTCGTTATGGGGTCGCACTGACCCACCTCATGAATATTCATGAGGTGGGTCGCAAATTGCGGCCCCATAGCGAGTATAGGCACTCGCAAACATGGAGGCCTGCTGTCGTCAGCAGACCTCCATGTTCGTGACTGCTTTTAAATAAAGCAGTTTTTTTTTTACAGGAAAACGAGCTGCACTTAAAAAAAAACGAAACCTTTAGTTCCCTGCCCTGAAAAAATATTTTTGGGTCCAGTCACAAACTGGAAGGGGTCCCATGGGGACCCCTTCCAATTTGCGAGTGGGTTACCATCCACTTGAAGTGGATGGTAACTGCGATGCCATTTGCGACCGCGTACGCGGTCGCAAATGGTATTGCATCCCACTGCGAGTCGCAAATAGGAAGGGAACACCCCTTCCTATTTGCGAGTCGGAAATGCATTTTGCGAGTCGGTTCCGACTCGCAAAATGCATTTCTGCATAGGAAACTGCGTTTTGCGAGTCGCAAACGGCAAATTTTGCCGTTTGCGAGTCGCAAACAGTTTCCTACATCTGGCCCCATATCCTTAGTCAGCTAAAAGTAAAAAAGAAATTACAATTGTCAATGTATTTGATCATTGTTACAGTGACATTCCTGTCCATGTTTTATGTCTATTGCAATACTCATACACATTTCTTACAGTATTTAGCAGTATGTGCTACATATACAATTGGGCATTGGCTTACACATGTCTCCTCCAGTTCTCTCTGTAAAAGAATGTGATAAGCGATGAGCATGCCCTGAGACTTTGGATACTTGTACATCCTGACATTCATATTTATCTATTGGCTTACTGTGATTGGTATTTTGAGAGGTTCTTGATCTCTCTATGTTATGTGCAAGCACTACATGTGTAAAGTGATGGATTATTGATCAGATTTTTGGCAAGCTGGTTCTCCCTGGGTAGGTTGTGACATTGCCAACATGTTTGACACTCACACATACATATGTCCATGTAAAACCAATGATGTTGTTGCTGGCCTACATGACATAGACACAACCGCTTAATTGTTCACTTACTTTAGCATGTGAATTTGGTGCATACATGTGGTGCCTTTCAAACATCAAACATGTAACAATATGTCAGCCTCAGCTATTTATTTTTGACAGAAAAGGTATCATGATGCACATGGATTTACACATAGGTCTTGCAATGTGGGCTATCTTTATATGGGACACACTGATGCTGTTACAAGTAGCTGCCTACTACAAGCCTGCACCTGCACACAATACTTTGGTTTCTCACATGTAAGCATATGGCTCTAACTTGTAGTGGATTCTGTTTTTCTATGCCCTGAATCTGCCAACACTGCTGTGGCCAAGAAATGTTGACATATGTATCCTGAGTACACTGTGATGCCTTTTACAGGTTATATTTTAATCTATGTTCATGACTGATGTATTGCATGCTTGATAGAACTGTGTTAGGCTTTGTGAGATTCACATTGCTGTATTCATATGCTTTTCATCTGGGCAACTTACACTACAAACTGGTGAGCTATTGCGTCGCTTACATATTTCAATGTGACTCAATACCTATGTGTGCATGTATAGCTAGACTGTCAGTATGGCTGAGACATATGTCTGTTTTATACTGTTGGTGTCACAAAGTTACCCAACATTGAAATGTATACATTTCTGGAACCTACACTTACATTGCATGCCACACATGGATTTTGAACAGACGTCTTCTAGTGTTGCTCTGGAAACTTGGTACAGCACACAAGTATACTGCCATGTGTGATACACTTATTCCTTTTCCCGGTATTTGTTATCATATTATTGAATTTGTGGAACTTTGACCGATACCAAGAGTAGGTACACCATTGAAGAGCTGCTCGTCTCCCACTTATCTATTGTGTAGCCTTTGTATTCATATGGACTTCTCTGGCATACACAGGGAATTTGATGTGATTTGTTGAACAGTGTAGATGATGTGGTTCAGTCCATTCACACAGAGTGGAATGAACCATTACTGCTCACAGATGTTCTGAAGCTACTGATATTTACAGATTAGTGAGGGAATGTCAGTGGAGGAAATAATTAGCTAGATACTGCTTTATGTTGTTCCCACTATATGCACATGACACTAGTGGCCAGATAATTATGAAAGTGGCACAGTGCATTTCTGTAAGTCACCTATCTAAGCTGCACTGCATCTCTTGGAAAGGGAAGTAGTGCACAGTACTTTTGCAAAACAGCATATTTCTGTCCTTTCACCCTGTACTGGCACACCATGTGCTGTCTAGCACATACATAGACACCCTTGCACCAAGGTGCAAGGGTGCCTGTGTTGCAGGCATGATTGTCTTTGTGCAGGAAGGGACACATTCCTGCAAATAAATAACCTTATGCGGCATAGTGAACTATGTATGTGTGCCTCATACAGCACACATAGGAAGCCGTTGTGACTTCAGGGACTACATTTAGTTATCCTTCTCACACATCAGCTGGGGGATCTAATTTTTGGATGCATTCCCAGGTCACCCTTGTTTAGTAAACATGATATACATCATGAACGATGGAAGTTTAATGGAACCATCCACCACCACATATGGAACATCTCCCTGGCACACAGAAATGCAACACAGCATGTTGCACAGGGTTGCATTAGCCCAAAATGGTTTGCCATTCAAAACCACACAAAGTTGCTTTGTGTGTCTTGACTTATCAGATCTAGGGATTTGCATTACACATGTACCATGATGCATGATGCACGTTTGCAGCACACTCCTCATACAGATGCCCCTAACTCCATCGACAGACACAGAGATAGTTTTCTATCATACATTTCTACATTTGTATTGGTGTGTTGTATACTTCAGATTTACTTACCAACAAGTAGGCTATTCCCATATCGCCCATTCTGGAAGCGCTCATTAATGATGCTGCACCTGAAGATGTAGGCATCATGTGCACTTTGCGGGTATTTTGTAAGCACATTGGTGATGCTCCCCAGAAGATCCACAATGGCATGGACATCAATGGAGTACTTAAGTTTTCTATTCCGGAACAGGTGTGCAGTTTCTTCTGGGGGAGCCAACTGCACATGTGTGCAAGCCATACCACCCAAGACATGTGGAAACCTGCCATGGCACAGAAACCTTGCTTGGTCTCCATGGGTTGTTGTTGTGTCTTGAGGTAGAGGAGGTACTGGGGTGCGAGGCAAATGATGGCATCCAGGACAGTGATCAAGAAGGCAGACAAAGATGCCTGGTATATTCCTGCCACTCTTGCTGTTCTGACCTGGAATGACCCAGAGGCAATCATGTGAACAACAGCCATCAATTTCACCTGGGGGAATGTTGGAGGGCCTAGCAGTTGGTGGCAGCATACTTGGCTCAATCTTCTGAAGCAATTCTTTGATGGACCTCCTCCTGAGCCTATAGAATTTTATCACCTCATCCTCCCTGAGGTTGATAAGCGCTGGCAGAACACACGCTCCCTCCTCCTTCACTGCCTATGTGGTGGTCTTCTTGTAACACCGAGCTGTAGGATCACCACCTCCATGGCGTAGTTGAGCTTGCCAAAGTGTTTTTTGGATGTTCAGGTTTTTATACCACAGCCACTGCGTCAGTTCCTGTGCCTGGGTTACCAATGCGCGGAAAGTTTGGCGCATATCAAGCTTTGCATGCTGCATCCATACGACGCACTACACATTGCCATATCTATAAATATCACTGTTAGTTTTCCATAATATTTTGCCAGGTGACGCCTACCTTGCAGATTTTAATTTCTGTGCGGTGCAGCTGGTTTAAGCACAGCTTTTGTCTGACGCAAATCTTAAAATAATGACACATTTGGGCAAATGTGTCATCTTATAGATGGAGTAGTGTTTGTGCTGCTGATACATCAAACAGTTGGCACAACCGTGGCACAAACCTTTCATAAATATGTCCCTTAATACTCAACAGTTCTTCTGTGGTATCTCTAGACCACCCAAACCCATTGATGAATGTATTGACATAATGGCAAATATTACATTGCAAGAAATTTTAAATTCCATTAAATATTGGAAGAGAGTGAAAGCTCCTGGTATGGATAGGTTATATATTGAGCTTGTTTCATCATTTTCTTCTACTTTTGCACCCAAGCTATAAGAACGTTTTAACTCCTTTATCATCAATTTTAAGGTGGTGGCTCTTTTTTGGAAGCCTTGATAACTATTATTCCGAAACCTGATAAAAAGAGGAAATTTTGCACAAATTACAGACCCATTTCCCTTATTATCATATTCACTAAGATCCTAGCTTCACTCTTAGACTCTGTTGATCCTATGCTTGTCAAATCATTATCAATCTGGTGTTATTAAAGAAAGGCTTGCGGCTAACAATGCCAGAATGCTTTCTAATATTGTTAGCCAAGCTGTCAGTGTGAAATCTCATCGTGCAGCTTTATCTCTTGATGCAAAAAAAAGCGTTTGCCTGTATTAACTGACAGTACATGTTCTCTTTCCTTTAATGATTTGGATTTGGCCCTAAATTAATTTCTTATGTAAAATTAGTATCTCTAATCTGCATACAAGTGTGTTTTTAATGACCATTTTTCCTCTTACTTTGATTTGCACAGGGGTAGTAGACAAGGTTGCCCCCTCTCGCCTTTATTGTTTGTTCTATGTTTGGAACCCTTCCTAGAACAAATTTCCTGCAACCCTGGCATATCAGTTTTTAAACATGGTACTCAAGAAATTAAACTGTCTGCTTATGCGGATGATATTTTGAGATGTATGTCCTAACCACATAAACTTTCTTTACAAAAGAAATGTCTTTGTACTCTAGTGTCTCATGTTATAAGCGTACTTTTACTAAAACTTAAATTTTGCCCTTGTATTCCCTTTGCTATCAATACAATACATGGTTTCTAACAAATTTGTATGTTATAAGTTCACTTTGTTAAAATACAAAATACAAACTGTAATTTTGGCCTAGTCACCATTATTTTTATCATGGTAGGGGATGCTAGATACAATAAAATGATGACTCTAGCACACATTGTATATATTATTTCTATGTTGCCTTTTAAGTTCCCTATTTATTATTTTAAACAGATGGAATCTATTTGTGTAACATTTCTGTGGAATAATAAACCTCCATGTATTAACATCATCCGCCTCAAGTGACTGAAACTTGAAGGTGGGGTTAGATTGCCTGATTTTTAAATTATACTATTCCTCTTTTATTTTCGACAGTTTTGGGCCCTGATTTTTGATTGCCAAGATCATCCTATGCCCTTGCGGATTATTTTAATGGTTTATTTTACAGATTCTCTTTTTATGTCCAATTGCAGGTTCCATTTCAAAAACCCTATTTTGAAATACTCAAATTTTTTATTGAATAATTTGCTATTTGACAAGTTTTCTTTTCAACTTTGATTTTTACTTTCTGCTTTGTGGAATAATAAATATCTCAAGATACATAATGAATCATTTTAATTCAAACACTGTGAACAAAAGGGCATTTGTTATGTACTGTGCTGGGCAGGGGGACCCCTGCACTGCCACAATGGTGCCAGGCACTGCAGGGGCCCCCCTGTGGCCCCCAGAACTGGCTTTCTGCCAGCATTTTCATGACGGTCAGACCGCCATGAAAAGGCTGGTGGAAAGTGGGCTTGTAATTAGCCAGGCAGCTCTGACTACAGCACCACCCTGGCTAATTACAATCCTGACTGCCGTCAACCCATCAGGATCTAAGACACTGGTGGAGACAGCGGTCGGTTTCCAGGTCCACCCACCAACCTTCTAAAGTGGTGGTCAGAGCTCCACAACTGCGGCGGTCAGACCACTACCGAGAGGCTGGCGGTCTTCTGACCCCCAGCTTCGTAATGAGGATCTAAATCTGACCTATACTAGCTATTTTTCACCAATGTTCTCTTTTTGCACTCATAGCTTTCTTATTTTATTTCTCCGCTTTCTCTCTTCTAGATCTTCTCCAATCTTCTCTATTTTTTTCTTACATTTCTTTCTTTTTTTGTTCATAAAAGCTGTTCTATCTACACTTGTATTTATATCTGATTCTTGCATTTAGTTTTAATGTGTTTCAATTTACATGGATGTAATTCACGTTCTTTATTGCTTCATGAAATTCCAAATATAAGTATTGAACAAAAAACACAGCAATCTGAAAGATTTAAAAATAACTTTCAATCATAATATTCACATCAATTATGTTTTTGAGGCCCCTACTACTCAAGCCCTGAACTCATCTCTCTGTTTTCAAACTGGCAAAGCCAAAATGCTTGCCCTTCCTTGACCATTAAATACTGATGGGAAAGCCATTCTAACGCTAAGTCTCCACTTCACACTCAAACATTCATATCGGGGCCCTTCCTTACCTGATGTCTCAATAAACACCTTTATTCCATTTGGACCAATGGACCCTTTCACTGTGCAACATAGTAGCTCCCACTATCATTTTGTGTGCAATTAAGACAATCCCCTTCAGACCTTCAACTATGGAGGCAAAACGTGAATGTAACTTTTCAAATTAAACATTCACAGCCCTGGGACAGATATTACCTCCCCAACATTTCCTGGGAATCACAGCTGACCAGACAACAATAACAGAGGAAAACAGATTTTGCTGCACTCCATATTGCTTTAGAATTGAACTCAAAACATTCTCTCTACACACAATGTTGTTGTATTCAGAGTGAAACATTATCACATCCAGAACCATGGGCTGATAACTGGTTCTTTGAACTGACTCCTTCAGCATGCTCAGTCAGGCCTCTCCTATGTTGAACCAGTGGTTTAGCAATCCTGCTGTACTGCTTTTTAATTGCTTCATCTACCTATCCATATGCCACACTAATGAGTGATCAAACATACAAAACAATTGCATTCCAAAAAATAAAAATAGATTACAGAAAAGAATTAGACACATGAGCATAATAAGAATCTAGACATCTCATGTCTCCAATCCCACCACTGCAGTTGATGTTGCCATCCCATCAAGTTCTCTCAGACATGGTTATATGTATAGGCTCCTGAAGGCTTCCAGGTGGTCAAGCAAAGAGACCAGAAACTGAAACTCCTGTAGTAGATGATAGGGGAATAGTTATTGGTTGTCTAGCAAAGTGGGTTGGGTTGCGGATCTGTACAGCACTTTGAGAAATAAAAGATGGATTAGTGCTGGGAAAAGTACATCAAAATGTAAAAAGTATGAGGGACTAGGAAGAGGAGAAATAGAAAGACCATAGAAAGGAGAACTAAAAAGGGAGGAAAGACTCAGGAGATAAGATCTAGAAAGAGAAGCAATACTGGGGAAGAGTTAAAGAAACAAACAAAAGACAAACAGAATCTTTTCAGAATGCCAGGGACACCTAGGAGGCGTCAGAGGAGAATGGAAATTGGAAAATTCACCCCCATCAATAGAAAGATGGCTCCAAAAATGCAGTCACAGCAACCTCAAGCATTAAGAGGACTGAGACACGCCAAACAACATTCAACTGGGTGGGATCACCCAGACAGACCCAAGTAAGGAAGAAGAGGAAGAATGGAGTGAAGAATGGTGGTTTCCTAATGTTCACAGAGAAATGCTAGGTCCTGCTATGGCCCAAAGACAGGTGGTAAACAATCAAGGTGGGTCCCAGGATAGGAGCTGCTGTGAGTAGCAAGAAGGGCAGTGAAGGCCTTGTTTGGGGGTGGGGTTAAAGAAGGGGGAAATGGTAAAAGACTAATGGGGAAAAGTCCATACAAGAATACTTGCCTTTCCCAAAAGGAAGTATAATCTAAAGGAGAAAAGATTAAAAGGGTTTTACCTGAGAGAAGAGAAGGACCAAGCAAGAGAGTACATGCTTACAGACATTATGCTAGATGTACTACAGAGTATGCTGCACTTGTATTTCTTTTTGATATATTGTTTGGTCCATATTCCTAATCGATTCATACCTACTGATTCTCCAACAGTTATGGGGCCACGAGCTGCGAGGACGCCAGGAACTAAAATCATAGCAGCGAGTACTACATGGACCTTTAAGGAGAGAGGGAGGGCATTAGCAGCTCCAAAACCTATACTGGAGAGAAGCAAGAGGATTGATTCAGAGATTGTGAGACTATGTCCCCCTGCTTTGGTTTTACTGCACTGAAGCTGCAACCTTAACAACACACTAGTAATAACCCTTAAAATATATCTCAGTGCCAGCCCACTTTTTGATGTACCAAACTATTCACACTCCATGATACCACCCCCCATGGCACACTCAAATGAAATGCTTCCAGCATCCATAAATTATGCAAAACTTAGACCTTCCACCACACAAGACAGGGAACTGGCAGGACTCAAACCAATTCAGGGCCTATGACAAGCCCTTCCAATAACACAATGACCCCCCTTGCTCACCCTGTGCTTCAAGTTGAGTAATAGTAGCCACAACTAACATTTTCTGGCCAGATTATCAGAGCATGCAGATTTGCAACATCTGGTTCTGGATCTATAAGTCTGCAATGGTTGGCAACTTTATCTAACATTCACAAATTAACATCCACAATGATGAACTCATGTTATCCACGGAACCGAATGCAGTACTAAAGGAAATTGTGAGGCATGTGGCATTAGCAAATTGTGCTATTAGTTTTGCAGGATGTGAGGCCTGTGCAGATAATAGGTCTACAATTTCCCCTTATTGGGCACCATGCAACACATTGTAGCAATTGGCTCTCTCAGGGTAGCAAAGCAAAGCAGTCCAAAGCCTATTCAGAGGAGGTGCGGTGGGCTATTAATCACCATTTACTGACATACAATAATAACGCTCAATAAACAATTGTCCAGTCAGTGCTTTACTCTTACACACACGACTAAATACTAAGCATTAATTTACACATAAGGAAGATTAAAATACCTTGCATTACATAATAAAATCATTTTGACCTCAAAAGATTATGACCCTCAAAATTGTAGTGCCCTCCCCAACCTACATAGAACACATCATCGCCTAGGGGTGTATCTCTTTAGATAAAACAAGCCTATAGGCATTATCAAGGGTTCACCATATTACAGAAACAACAAATCACATTAGAAATCCCATCATGTTCTGTGTATATGCAATAATCAATAATAACTATTGCTAAATTAATTTTTTTATGTCAATAAAGCATAGAATGCAACACAAAATATGGACGGAATGCTGAACATTGTCAAACCTTCACCCCCAGTCACAGATCTGGGTTTAATCCATCATTATTTTGTGCACCATGCCATTCCAGTTTGGACCCAGCCATATCTAAATCAGCCTTGACCCTGCTCTCTGGGGAGGCATGGTGAGGAAAAGAAAGATGGATTTAACCCAGAACTGTGACTGGGGGTGAGTGTTTCAAACGTTTCAACACTCTGTCATCTTTTTGTGTTGCTAAAGGAGCCTTAAATGGCCAAGGTATGTTCAGACATGAGCCCCTTGCTCACTGTGCCACTGGATTCAATTACAGAAACATTAATCAGTAATCATTGTCAGCATTATTATTTCAAAACAACATTTTATAATGGACATAAAGTGCATTTGTGTGATTTTTGTATACGTTAAAGCCACAAAACATCAGCCCCCAGGGAACACCACTTTCAGATCACATAATATGCAGCCATGGATTCAGCCCCCCGGGGGTAATTCACTCCATGCATCTTCCTACACTTTCGGGTCACATAACACAGCCATGGAACCGACCTCTGGAGAATGGTGCACTCCCACCTATAGGCCAAAAGCTCCAGTCTTGGGAATGCTTTGAAAATGTATTTGAAAATCATAGCGGGGGCGTGGTCTGGCCACGACTAGCGATGGACGCCTAGGAGACGGGCTCCGCAGGACGGCGGGCTGCGCGGCGAGGGTGGCGGAGCCGGGGGTGCTCTGAGGGCCCCCCAACCACCGCTAACCCAGGTGCGAGGGATCAATGGCTTAGACGGTGGGGGACCCGCGCTCTCCCCAACAACACCGAGGAGAGCGGAGGACAAAGACGAGGCCTGCGGTGAGATAACAAGCCGGGGCCTCGAGTGCGAGGGGATCCGCCCTGGAAGGCGTGCCTCCCCCCGCGACCGACGAACGACGGACAACGGGCCCTGGAGGTATTTCCAGCATCCTTGAGCCCTCCCTCCCCTCTCCCCGCTTGCTGCCGAGGTGCGCCGTGGATTGCGGCAAGACCATGGGGCTGACCAGAAGACGCGCACTCTCCCTGGCACGACCAGGGGGAGCGGAGGACAAAGCTGAGGCCTGCTGGGGGCCGGAAAGCCGCGGCTTTGAGTGCGGGGGGCCCGACCTGGGGGACGCGCCTCCACCTCCCCCTGTTAGGCCCCCTGAGTGTGCACCTGGAGGATCCCCCCTCTCACCCTTGCGACCTCACCCCCACCCCTGCCTGTTGTCAAGACAAGCCGCGGCAGGATGGGCCACGGACCTAGCCAGAATATGCGTGCTCCCCCGAGGAGACGGGAGTGAGCGGGGAGCGCCAGAGGCCTTCCCCCCTTTCCCTGGCATAGACCCTCAGACGGCGGATGCCCTGGAACATCCCCGCCTGCCCTCGAAATAGAACTTCAGGACTCTCCCGCCCACGGGGGTGCCGGCTAGTGGCCCCCCCTCTTTGGGGACCCATGAGGACCCTGGAAAGGCGCGTGCTTCTGCAGCGGATCGGGTGGGGGCGAAGCGGAGGCCGGAGCCGTGATCCTTGCTGCATCCACGCCTTTTTCCTTTACCCTTGCTTTCTCCAAGTCAAAAGGTGAAAGACAGTAGAGAAACTGACAAAAAAAAAAAAGAGGAGAGGAGGGAAAAGCAGAACTGCCGGAGGGGAGGAGAGAGAGGAGGAGGAGGAAGAGATAGAAAGAAAGAAGGAAAAAGGAAACAAAAAAGAAAAAAAAGAAAAAACAGAAGGAATAGGAGGAAAAAAGAAGAGAAAACAATAAAGGAAACCAGGAGGAGGGAGTGCACGGGGGGAGAGAGAGAGGAGGCAGAGGGGTGCAACACTAACAACCGGGCCTCCGAGCGCCAAGGAGACTTGACCTAGAGGGAGCACCCCACCTGCACTCCTACTCCTCCTTCTCCCTTGTGGACCCTCCCGCTGAGACAAGGGACGTTGAGTGACAAGTGGCCCCCTCATCACTGCCCAACTGAACGTACTCCCACACTGCCCTTCTCCCTCTCTCAAAAGCGGGAGAGATTATCAGACACTGCCCGAGCCTGCACCTAACAATCGGTCCCATACTCTGCCCTAACGCATGAATGGTAACCCTTCGAGGCCGTCTTGGGAAATAAAGAAGCATCCGCCTGGCCTTACTTACCATCCGGGGCCCTCCCTCCCCCCTCCACTCTTCCAAAACCTGTCACACTGCCGCGCCAAGGACGAATACCCCCCAGACTACTGTCAATGCCCAGAGGCAAAGTGACGGGCAAACCATCGGGTAAACCAGCCCACCAACTACTTTTCTCTGAAGCCCTGCGCCAACAGAAGCATCCCCCAGCGAAGGACCCTCCGCCCCACCCTCACACCACCACCGGCAACATGCCAGAGGGCCCGCAAGGAGCGTCCATGGACCACATATTGCAGGAGATCTCGGCGGTGGGACGCAAACTGGAGGGTATGGACAGCGCCATGATGGCGCTGACAGCAGAGACAAGATCTATGCGACTGGAGATAGCGGGCTTCCAGTCGCAAATATCAGGACCGGACCAACGGGTGACAACAGTGGAAACCCAGGTAGCTTCCTGAACCGACAGTGGCCAAGCACTCATGCACCTCCGCAGCAAACTGACGGACTTGGAGGATAGAAGCCGCAGGAACAATATCCGCCTATTGGGATTCCCGGAGGGCATAGAGGGCACGGACCTGATCTCCTACCTCCGGGACATACTCCCTGAGCTGACAGACGTAACATTCGACCCTCCTCTGGAATTCGAAAGGGTGCACAGACTTGGTCCAAAGAGGCAGGACGGGAAGGGACGCCCTCGCTCAATCATAGCCTGCCTATTGCGCCATAGTCAAGCTCGCCAACTGCTGCAGACAGCCCGGGCGCAAGGCCCACTATGGCTGGGCACCCTGGAAATCCGACTCTCAGCTGATTTTTCCAAAGAGACTGTAGACCGAAGGAGGGCTTTCCTTTCCCTCCGCCCTCGCCTCCGCCACCTGGATGTGAAATTTGGCCTGTTCGAACCGGCCAGGATGTGGATCACCAAGAACAGCGAATCACTGACTTTCTTCGACCCGGAGGACCCGAGAACATTCCTAGACAGACTCAGGGAACAGGCACAACCTATGGAAATGACAACTCTGACCCTCCAGGACATACGAGGTGAATCCTCGAGAACCAGCCATCCAGAAACCGCTTCTAACCCGGAGGGAGGAGCAACCATGGATCCCCACTCCAGGGGAAGAGACTTAGAGAGACTCAAAAAAAGCCACGACAACAGGGGTCAAGTACTTCAGGCGGTGGCGATGTACACTCTGCTGTCGGACAGGGATAAATCCTGTTCCCCCCTGAAGCCCACGGGTGCTCCCACCTGAGGTCGACCGGGCACCAGCACCCCCCCCTCGGAGCTCCTTGTCATAATGAACCTTGGACTATCGTGGTCGAGCCAAAGAGATCCTGCGGCGGAGAAGAACAAACGGAGAGATGAGTACCTTATCTTGTGAACTCATGAGTCATCCTAATACCGTGGGCCTTTGTCTCAAACTGGCTCTGCTCAGCGTTGCAGCGTTGCTGTTGTTTACAATTGTCTTTTCTCTTCTTTCTCTTCCCTCTCTCTCTCTTCTTGATTTCTTGATTGCTTGATTGCACTTGCTTCATATCACCAATTCTTTAAGTATTCTCTTTTCTCCAGGAGACCTATTCCCTATCCTATCCCCCCCCCCCTTCCCTTCCTCTCTTCCCTCAGCAACACACCACTCTGACCAGACTTATCTAGCAACTGGAAAGTGCACACCCCCTCCCCCTTCTCTTGGTGTGGCTGGAACTGTTCCAAGGCCCCCTCCTCCCGTCAACCTGTCTCAAAGGGGTTTGTTTGTTTGTTTGTTTGTTGGTTTTTCCTAGTTCTACAGGGAGTGCTGTGAAAGACCTATTGAGGGCAGTAGAGTAGCATAGGCTTGAGCAGCGTAGTAATGTAGTGCTCTAGATAAGATAAACTCCACAAAACCGGCCCCTGCAGTTATCCTGTCATCTACAAACCCTGCGGACCCACACCCTCCGCCCCTACCCTCCTCTTTCCCCCCCCTCTTACTGTTTTCTCACCCCTCCCCTTCTTTCCTTTAAAGGCGCAATAGCACTGCGCTCCTGGAGCTAAGCTATAAAGCTATAATGGGAGCCACACATATATCCCTTACGCAAATCCCAAGCAACCCCTTCCCACTGGTAGCCGTGTCTGTCCCTCATATCCCTCTCGAGCCGCCCAGACCAACGCGCAGACGGAAAAATAAGTGCAATGGGGGCCCGGGCGCCAGGCGTGCGCTGCCTCCCTGGGCACGCGGCACGCTGGACTGCCAGTGCAGCTCGACTGGCCTGGGTTTTAGACCCGCAGGTTACAGTTTGAGAACACCGGGACCCGAGTCCCATTTTTCAGTTTTTCTCTTCCCCCTCCCTTACTACTTTAAGCATCTATAGTTTCTCCCTTCCCCATCTCACCCTCTTCTTCCCCGCTTCTAGAGGCTAGCTCCTATTTTTTCTCTCCCCCTCTACCCCTCCCCGTCCCTCCTCGCTTTACCCTTGGCGCCCACACCTCCCCCGGGTAAGCTCCCTTATAGGGCCGGGATGCCTGACTCGAACAAGGCACCAGTAGTACCTTTACGGATCATGTCATGGAATGTAAATGGCCTCACCCACTTCATATTGGATGTCATCGATGGATTCGCAACACTATCCGGTTACCGCGTCAACTGGGACAAGAGTGAGGCACTTCCCCTCTCGCGGGTGACTACAAAAGCAGCACTCCTAGGTTTCCCGTTTCGGTGGACGCCGAAACATCTTAAATACTTGGGAGTGCTAATCAACCCGGGCATGGCACATATGCTGGCGGACAATATCGACCCCCTCATTGAACGGATGAAACTCGACTTCGCAAAATGGACCCACCTGGGCCTGTCCATGGTGGGTCGAGTACAGGCGGCCAGGATGGTCACTGTGCCTCGTTTCACCTATATCCTGGGACTTCTCCCCTTACAGGTGCCCCTCCATACATTACGAAGCATAGATTCCCTCATTAGATCGTTTGTATGGGGCCCTATGAGGCCACGACTATAACCCGCCAAGCTCCTAGCCCGCCGTTCCCACGGGGGCATGGGACTCCCGTCTGTGGAACACTATTCGCTAGCACTACAGCTATCACAACTGTCCCACACCTTGCTCACGGCGCCTGACCCGCCACAGTGGATCGCGGTGGAAAGGCAGCTACTATCCGCAAACGAGGGACTTGGGGGACCTTATCGCGATGGCCTCTCATCTGCTAACCCGGTGAACCCTATCTTGAAAGCGACCAGAGCAGCGTGGCGAAGGGCCCACAGACTAGGGTCCCGTGCTTCCCATGCCACTGGATTCAAGCTAGCCTGGCTGATGAGGGGTGAAACCCCGAAACCGGTCCCAGGATGCTTGTTTCCGGTCCAGTGAAGACCTGGCTTGGCAGTTCGGTCTGGACTGTTCCCATGAGGAACAGGGTCAAGACTGATTTGCATATAGCTGGGTCCAAACTGGGGTGGCATTGTGAGCAAAAGAACGATGGATTAAACCCAGATCTATGACTGGGGGTGAGTGTTTGACAATGTTCAGCATTCCGTCCATCTCTTGTTGTTTTTGCTTTGTCGCCCTAAGTGGGAAGGGTATGCCCAGACGTGGGTCCCGTGCTTCCCATGCCACTGGATTCAAGCTAGCCTGGCTGATGAGGGGTGAAACCCCGAAACCGGTCCCAGGATGCTTGTTTCCGGTCCAGTGAAGACCTGGCTTGGCAGTTCGGTCTGGACTGCTCCCATGAGGAACAGGGTCAAGACTGATTTGCATATAGCTGGGTCCAAACTGGGGTGGCATGGTGAGCAAAAGAACGATGGATTAAACCCAGATCTATGACTGGGGGTGAGTGTTTGACAATGTTCAGCATTCCGTCCATCTCTTGTTGTTTTTGCTTTGTCGCCCTAAGTGGGAAGGGTATGCCCAGACGTGGGTCCCGTGCTTCCCATGCCACTGGATTCAAGCTAGCCTGGCTGATGAGGGGTGAAACCCCGAAACCGGTCCCAGGATGCTTGTTTCCGGTCCAGTGAAGACCTGGCTTGGCAGTTCGGTCTGGACTGTTCCCATGAGGAACAGGGTCAAGACTGATTTGCATATAGCTGGGTCCAAACTAGGGTGGCATGGTGAGCAAAAGAACGATGGATTAAACCCAGATCTATGACTGGGGGTGAGTGTTTGACAATGTTCAGCATTCCGTCAATCTCTTGTTGTTTTTATTTGGGGTACACCCCCTCATCCACGCTCAGACGCCTCTGTGGCGTAATAGCGGACTCCAGAGAGGTGGGGAAGTGCTCAATTGGTGACAGTGGAGGGAGGCTGGTATCCACACTCTCTCAGATACTGGAGAACGAGGTGCTTAAGTCCTTCCCAAGGTTAAGGGAAGATTTCAGTCTACAGCCAAACCAAGAATGGAGATATCTACAGCTTAAACACTGCATCTCCTGAAGGATTGAAGCTACCCGACGGGGGTCCCAACCCTCAACCATAGTGGCCTATCTACAGCAGTGGGCTCAACATAATGGAGTTATGGCAGGTCTCTATGACCTAATCACCTGACAGCTCTACTCCCAACCTCTCCTAGATAAATTACGCCTGCACTGGCAAACCCGGTTACAGCAGCCCTTAGATCCAGCTGACTGGGAAGACGTCCTGGAAGCTCTGGACAGAGGTACCCACGAGGCACGATTAAAGTTCTGTCTTTTTAAGGTCTTACACGACTGGTACTGGTCCCCGGCGAAACTTCATAGATTAGGGCCCCTTCCGCATGCGCAGTGTTGGAGATGCCCAGAGACACACTGCGATCTAAATCATATCTTAATTGACTGTCCAACGGTCCGACCACTATCGGATGTGGTGAGCTCCACCTTGGCTGAATCGCTGCCACTCCCGTCACCACTCCCTCCTTCCTTAATACTTCTACAAGATACGACCTCTCTTCCAGACCTCTCAAGACCGCAAAAAAGACTGCTGCATATGGCTCTAGCCACTGCAAAGATCTGCATACTCCGCCATTGGTGGTCAGAAATTTCCCCAACCCCGGAGGAATGGATCATAGCTATGACCCGCACGGCCACGTATGAAAGAATCATCTACAACTTGCAAGATCAAGCCCAAACCTTCACCCAGGTGTGGGCCCCCTTCCTGTCCAGGGGGTGCTCGTAGATTGCAAACTACCCCCCCTTTTCAGTTCTGTTCCCCCTCCCTTTTCCCTTCCTTTCCTCCCCCTTTTTTCCCACTGGTCCCCCTCTACTTTTCCATTCCTTGTCTTTCCTTTCCTTCTCTTTCAATACTGCTCCCCCCCTTTCTTCCCACCCCCTCTAGCAGTCCCGTCCCACAGACTAACCCCCACGCGTCGCCGATAGGACACTCGTACTAAGCAGAAGTTGGCCGAGCACAGACAAATGTTTTAAGCCCCATCCTCCTGTCGTATCGATCCCCCCCTCCGCCAACAACATCACCCTAGGGTATGCTATCGCCTGCCGCTATGATCCCCAGGCTTGGCACGGACCCAGGTACCCAGGTACCTTGCGACCTGCTCCCAATCCAGGTGGCGACACAGCACAGAGCTTGCCCTCTTATTCCCAGAGGGCCAGACGACTCGGCTCTCATGCCTCATGTACATGCCACCCGGCTAGCTTGCCTATTTGTTTAAAATTGTTTGTCCTCCCTACTATCTCGCATCCCACCCCGAGGGTCCTATAACTTTACAATTTTATAACCTTACAGTTTTATAATCATTGTAACGTGATACAACTAGGCATCGCGTCTCCGTCCTGTCTCATACCTCTTACCTCTATTTACATCTTTTTTCTTACCACCCCTTCCCTTTTCCCATGTGATTTGATCAGTACAACAAGTTTTTCCTATGTTACGTTCGACAACACCCAATTGTCCCATCCGCTTCCCCATTTTGTTGACTCATTGTATACAATTGTTGAAAACTGTTGGGGCTTCGACCCTATTTGGGTTTTGTACGACTTTGCAATGTTCACAATAAAACCTTAATAAAAAAAGAAAAAAGAAAAAAAAAGAAAATCATAGCGGGTCATTTCATGATACGATAAATGTGGGGTCAGTTTGACAAACTTTACTTTTGGGGGGCTGTTGTAGCTTCTAAAGCCCAGCCACATCATGTTTCAGATTTTTTGGAGGGGCCACCACTTGACAAGAAAAATATTCAAATTAGGAATTCCCACAGGGCATTATGTAGTGCTCCAGCAAGGGGCAGTGAATATTTCATTAGCGGCTCTCCGATAGAGATGCTTATTTTTTTCTGTTGTTTCATTTGGTGTGCAGCCTCACCCATGCGCTTCCTGTTTGTTTCGGTTGCCCAGTCCCCCCTAGGCACTCTGCATGACAAGATGGTGGGGGCCAGCTCAGGGAACCCAAGCCCAGCTGCTCCTTGGTAGAATTTGTGTCTCTAGTTGGCAGAGGTATACACCCTTGTCCGAATAAAGACCACAATCCTAGTCACAACGCAATCCGAATTATCCTGTGCTCACCCTCTAGTAGCTTGGCACAGAACAGGGAGGCTTAACTTTGATGGCAATTTGTAAAGTATTTGTGCAATAACTCACACGGTAACACAGTGAAAACACAATAAGAACTACTCCATACCACTTTAGGAAAATAGATAATATTTATCTGAAAGAAAAAAAAGACCAAAACGACAAACATCCAATATCCACAAGTCAAGCTATCACTTTTTAAATGTTTAAATGAGTCTCAATTTTTAAGAATCAGTGGTTGTATCTTTTTAACACACAGTACCTAGGATGCGTAAAAAATAACAATGTCACAGGAGCCGTAGAGGGGGAGATGCATTGAAAAATAAGGCACTGCATCAGATTTTCTGGCACAGCACAGACGATGTGTTGTTTTTTTCCACGCTGCAAGGTGATGTGTCGATTTCTAGGAGCACAGTCTTGTTCCTCACTGCAATGCAGGGATATTTTGAAACCCAGGGGTTAGCAGGCAGCAGGGCAACAAGAAGGGCAGCAGTCCTTTTTATCAAAGCAGTCCAGATGAGTCCTTTGGGCAGCCAGTCAGTCCCTCTGACAGAGTCGAGGTGTAGATCCAGAAGTTTCTCGTTTGGTGTGGTCAGAGACCCAGTAGATATACCCAAAAATTCCTTTGAATTTGAAGAAACTTCAAAGAGTGATTTTGAAGTGTACAGGTTCCTCTTTCAGCCCAGTCCTGTCTGCTAGAATCCCTGTTGGGGGTTTTCAGTCCTTTGTGTGAGAGCAGGCCACTGTCCTTTGAAGTGTAAGGGAGAGCCCCCTCCTCCCTTCCGGCCAGGGAGACCCATTCAGTATGCAGATAAATGCAGATGTGACTGAGTGTTCTGTGTTTATAGCTGTCTCGGTAGAATACACAAGGGGAGCTGTCAATCAACAGTGCACAGATGTAGATTGCAGACAGGCTGTAAGGCACAGAAGGCAATATGTGTAGAGAAATGCCTACTTTCTAAAAGTGCCACTTCTAAAACAGTAATATTAAATCCAGCTTTGCCAGTATGAGGGATTTTCTATTACCATTCTGGCCATACTAACCATGACAGGGCTATTCCTTTCAGATCAGAATCTACCACTTAAAAGTGTATAAGGACAGTTCTATTGCTGGCCTCTGAGAGGAGCAGGCCTCAGAGTAGTGAAAAACGATTGTGTGAGTTTTTCACTACCAGGACATCTAAACCACATAAGCACATGACCTGCCTTTTACTTACATAGCACCTTGCCCTTTGGGTTACTTAGGGCATACCTGAGGGGTGACTTATATGTAAACAAAGGGGAGATTTAGGCTTGGGAATTAGTTTTAAATGCTATGTCGATGTGGCAGTGAAACTGCACACGCAGGGCTTACAATGGCGGGTCTGAGACATGGTTAGGGGGCTACTTTTGTGGGTTGCACAATCAGGGCTCGAGGCCCACTAGTAGCATTTAATTTACAGGCCATGGGCACATGTAGTGCACATTACTGAGGGCTTATAAGTAAATTAAATATGCCAATTGAGTATGAGCCAATCTTACCATATTTTTAGGGAGAGATCACATGCATTTTAGCACTGGTTACCAGAGTCCTAAAGCCAACAAAAATTTGGTCAGAAAAAGAGGATGAAGACAAAAGATTTGGGGTGATCCTTCAGAGAGGGCCATTTTCCAACACCTCTGCTGGCTCCTTGCTTGGCTGCAGCATCCTTGCTGGAACTAAGCAGGCAGGGTGTACTTTTTCCCCTGTTCACCCCATCCCATTTGGGGAAGCATGGCAGCTCTCTCCCATTCTTCTTGCATTGGCCCTTGGGGAGATGGGGACCTGGGGGCAATTAAAGATGCTGGGAGGGGCCTCATGCACACACCCTCCCCGAGGCTAACAAATTAATTCTGTCAGGGGTCAAGGGTCACCAATCTTAAACATACTATAACTGTGGTCCTGTTTGGCCAATGTGGGCAATCTTGATCAATAAAATGTTGAAAAAATATCTCTATAGTTTGCCCTTTAAATTTCATCCAAAATCATTTTGTAACATCAAATTTTCTGTACACTTTTACACAAAACGCAAAAGCATATATCTGATTAAACCTCTAGTTTCATGCTAAGTTTGGTCTGATTGTGTTCTGTGATTTTGCAGTACTGAAGAGAAAGGTTAACTATTAGAGTTTAAATGTAAAACATATATTTTTGTTCTGTTCTCCTTTATGTAAGTGACAAAAAAAATCAACATCTGGTGCAGCAACTTCCTATGTGAACCTATGTGAAATAGTGTGATGGAATGAAACCATGCAAATTAAATTTACTTCTTAACAATACTATTAAGGTTAGTGTCCAGATTCCCTTTAGGAGAATGCAACAATAACAAAAATTAAAGGGGGAAATTTATTGAAGTAAGGAACAACATTTGCAAATAAGCATTGTAATATGAGGAACCAGTTAAAAAAAACAACGATGGTCTGAGGTGGAAACACATTCAGAAGGACGTATGAGAATATTTTCAAACCTCTAAAACAGAGATGTGTTGTGAGTAGGGGTGGGTGAATAATTACACTCGGCATGTTGGAATTTGTATTCATGTATAATGCATTCTAAAACCAGGACTATAAGTCACAAAATTCAAAGAAAGTTTCTGACTTGGAAGGTAGGGAAACTTGAGAGTTCTGTACTCTCTCATCTTTCTTGAGATTTTACTTTGCTACAAAGTGTTCATACGAAAGCCCTTGATTCAGACTGTCACATGCTTTACTCTTCTACTTATTGTGAATGTGTTACCTTTGTGACACCGTAATATAATATTAAAGGACATTACAGGACTATGTAACCATGTTGAATATACAACAACAAAACACAAAATCTGGTGATAAACCCTGCATCAATATTGGGGAGAAACTTGCCATAACTTTATTGCTAAAAGTAATTCCTCATTTATGGGAAGTGAACTCTGAATCATGAGTAATACGTCAACGTCTAGTGCAAGTAGTTTAAACTCTGTAACATGCTTTACCTGTCTGGTAACCTCTGTTAATCTATCCCCTTGAAGATCAAAGTAAAATATTGACATAGTAGATGCACTGTTTCGGAAGTCCATAATGCCAATGAACTTTTCCCACAAATCTGTCAACAGTATTTATATTTTATTTAATCCATTGGCCCACAATAGAAATGAAACACAAGAATCTTTTCACTGGTATAGTTTTTCATATACCTTACTATAAATGTGGCTTGATCTATGTGAGAAATGTCAACCATAGAGGCAACATTGCTGCTAAAATACTTGCCTGTCTTCAAGTCATTCAATATTTGATTTTATATGCATTTGCTGAAGGGACTCATTGCAAATTGTGGAAAGTAGAAAGCATTGCCACTACCAACACTGTCATATTTGTGCAAGTCTTTTTGATAAAAAGGGATACTACTTTACAAAGTTTTCATAAATTGTTCCTTGTTTAAACCTCTAATTTGTTTGTCACTGCTTTGAAATGACAAACCACTGCAGTAGGTTTGAATGTGGAACAATGGCACTTCAAATAGTTTCATCAGCTCTGAGTTTCTTTCTCCAGTAGTTTATGTTAGTCTCTTGTGGTCCCTCTTCCTATGTTCTTTGGCAAAGATGATGTATTAAGAATGCCACTTCTAAGTAGGCCCGAGTGGTAGAATCTGCTCTACTCGCTGAATTTGCAGAATTTAGGGCACTCTGTGCTACCTGGAGTTCCCACAATTGTGCCATCCGGCATGCTGAGGATTTTTTTCTTTACTATAAGTGTGCAGTAAATGTCACATCTGTTCGCATGACTTCCGTCTGTAACAGCGCTTTCATAGTAACCCACATGAGCATGAGCAGATTCTCCACTCGAGAAGCAGCTAAATCTAAAGATATTTTTTACTTGATTTTCTACGCCATAGGAAAAATCAAGTTGTTGTTTAATGAGAAAAACCTTTTTTTACTTTTTTTTCCAACAGGAAGGAAGTGCCCCAAAGACTGCAACTTCCTGTTCCTGTCCAGCAAGCTCCTCCCAATGCTGTTTCCGTCTTGTGGTCACTTTCCACTTGGATTTCGAGGTAAAAGGATCACTGAAATTGTCTGCCGAATACATACGTTTGGATTTAAGGATTTTGTTTTTGTGATATCTTACAAGTAGGTTCAAAAACTATTGTATGATGGTGTGCTTATTTGCTCTGGGATGAACAAATGTTTCCTTGATTTTTAAATTTCATTGTGGTGAGTGGCCTGGAGTTTCATTAGAGGCCTAGTTTCTTTTTGCATTTAATTTTTCACCTTTTGTAAAGAAAAACATGTTGCACAGTACCTTTTCTCCACATTATTTTACTATGTGACCTGGTCTTCCAATGGGCCATCCACCCAGTAGATGCAGTACTAGTCATCAGTGCATGAAAACAGTTTTTCTATGGTAGAAGATTTTTAAAACATCATTTAGGACACGGATGGCATTGGATTACATTAAATGTTGGTTATTGTTTGTATTTGATGTTTTTTCTGCAAAAAGTGTATTTGTGGGGTAACAGTTGATGCAATAGGAGGATGTGTGTTGTTGGTAAATTTTTATAGCTCAGTTAATTTTTGGGTTATGCATTAATGAATTAATGTTATTGTTTTCTTCAGTGTTACCCTGCCTCCTTTGTCTGGCCAATGTGTGTGTGAGTGTGTTTTTCATAGGCCACCATATGTCTTTGTTCTCCATGCCATGTGGCCAGGGACCTTTCAGTGTAGTCCGTGTCTACAGACCTAAATGTGTTCTTTGTTTGCCATGCATCCTTGCTCATTGTTGTTTTTTGACCAAGTGGCTGGTGGGCATTTTGTGCAGCCAGCCAGTGTGTTTTTGCCATAAGCTTGCATGTGTTCTTTGTTCTCCATGCCTCCTTGCTTGCTGTTGTTTGACCATGTGGCCAGTGGCAATTTTGTGCAGCCAGCCAGTGTGCTTTTGCCATAAGCCTGCATGTGTTATTTGGTCTCCATTCCTCATTTCTTGCTGTTGTTCGACCATATCGCTAGTGGCCATTTTGGGTAGCCAGCCAGTGTGCGTTTCCCATAGACTTACATGTGTTCTTTGTTCTCCATGCCTCCTTGCTTGCTGTTGTTGTTTGGCCATGTGGCCAACAGTCATTTTGTACAGCCAGCCAGTGTGCTTTTGGCATAGGCTTGCATGTGGTTTTTGTTCTCCATTTCTCCTTACTTGCTGTTGTTGTTTGGCCATGTGGCTGGTGGCCATTTTGTACAGTCAGCCAGTGTGCTTTTGCCATAGGATTGCAATTTCATGTGATATCAGATTAATAATATTTTTGAGGATCACTGTAGTATGTCTGTTATGAATATGATTATGTTGAACAGCGCTTTACATTACATGCATTTTATTGCATTTTTCATCTGCACCTCCTTGCCTCCCAATAGGTTTTTTATACTCCTGTAGTACACATATGAGCAATTAATTCCCTTGTCTTCTTTATTTTATTTTTTTCTAGTATAATTGTTTATTTAATGTTTTTTTTTTTTTTTTGGTTCACACTCTGGTACTAAAGGCCAAACAACCCATATGAAAAACAACATCATCCAATCCGGCGGTAGGAGCACCTTCAAAACAATTGATGAGCGTTGTCATGGTGAAGGTGAGGAGAGCTGGGATACATCAGCTCCAAATCCAATCATGATGGGAGGTCGTCAGGAAGAAGAGGGTGACATAATTATGCAAAGCAGCCCTGTCACAGCAGTGAGCCAGCATAATCTGCCTCTGCAACCTCAAAAAGGTACAAGACTCAGAATCAGATGGAGAAACCACAGCATACAATGATTTCCCCCAAGACGCACATTGAGACTACCGGCTCTTACCTCTCAGAAGTCACCTGTGTCATTGGCCCCAGAGAAGAAGAATATCCAGGCTCTTTTATGGGCATGTTTAGGCAGGAGGGGTCCTTTGACCGCAACTACCCAATGGCATGTTTGTACAATGGTAAGCTGGCCAAAATGTTAGTGCTTGACCTCCTCCCTTTTTCTTTTGTGGAAGGAGTGTTTTTTTAAAGAATTTCTACTACCCATGTGCCCAAAATAGAAAGTTCCAGTCGGATCTATTTTGTCAGATTTCAAGCTTTGCAGCAAAATGCTGTTCACACTAACCACCTGATGAGAGACATGTGGGCCAGTTGTCAAGCAACTGATTACACAGGTATCACTGCACACTGGACACACTGGATCTCTTTTGCAGAGGTTAGGAAACATCTATCTATAGGTCTCAGCACTGAAGATAATTTTAAGAGCATTCAACGGCATGCAACAGTAGCCATGTTTGCCAAGGGAAAAGCCCATATAGCTGCAAACATCTTGGATGAATTTAACAGCAGGATGTGTGAATGGCTGCAACCCAGAGGTCTCAGAATTGGATTTGTTGCCAGAGACAATGGCAGTAACATAGGGAAGGCAATGACAGATGGTGGCTATTTCAGGGTCCTGGGTTTGGTGCATTGCATCAACCTGGTGTTGCAGGAATTTCTCAAAAAAAGAAGACAGTCAGCAACATACTGACCATCCGCAGAAGAATCTGCATTCATTTCAGTCATTCTTTTAAAGCCCGGAAGCAGTTGATGATTATTTAGTACTCTAACTCAATACCAATTAAAGCCCTCAAACAGGAGGTACCAACACTTTGGAAATCAATCTATTACATGTTGCACCTGTTTGAGCAATACAGACAGATCAATGACTGTGTCATTCAAAGAGGAGGGGATGTAGGAAAGCTATGACCATAGAGGCGGACAAATGGAGCCCTGTCAAATGCCTGACACAGATGCTACTCCCTTTTCAGGTTTTCACATGGGAATTTAACATGGAGGACAGTACTATGGGCCAAGCTTTCCCGTTGTTGCATCTGCTATAGGACCAAATAAAGGAGGTGTCTGAAAGGTTTGCAGTTGCAAAAGTGAAAAAAAAAGCAGCCGCTCATGCGTTGGTTGAGAGCCTAATCCTTTGCGTGGCTTGCAGTGCAAGAGCGCAAAATGACATCATATTGTCAAAAGAATACATCTGTGCCACACGTCTTGAGCCATGGTACAAAAATATTCCGGCCACATTCATTCCTTTTTCTGAAGGTTTCAAAATACAAGAGATGTATTGTTGAGCAAGCCAGAGACCTGGAAGAAGAATGGCTCAAAAGATCGAGGGGCATATTTATACTCCGTTTGCGCCGAAATTGCGTCGTTTTTTTCGACACAATTTCGACGCAAAATTAACTCCATATTTATACTTTGGCGTTAGACGCATCTAGCGCCAAAGTTCATGGAGTTAGCGTCATTTTTTGGCGTGAACACCTTCCTTGCGTTAATGAGATGCAAGGGAGGCATTCCCGTCTAAAAAATCGACTCCGAGGCATGTGCGTGGGATTTATACTCCTGGGCAAAAATCACGCCCGGGAGTGGGCAGGTCTAAAAAAACCCGCTTTCGCGCCGGATTTTAACGCCTGGGTCAGGGCAGGCGTTAAGGGACCTGTGGGCCCAGAGGTGCCCCCCCATGCCCCCAGGGACACCCCCTGCCACCCTTGCCCACCCCAGGAGGACACCCAAGGATGGAGGGACCCATCCCAGGGACATTCAGGTAAGTTCAGGTAAGTATATATTTTTTTTTAAAATATTTTTTTTTGCCATAGGGGGGCCTGATTTGTGCCCCCCTACATGCCACAATGCCCAATGACCATGCCCAGGGGACAGAAGTCCCCTGGGCATGGCCATTGGGCAAGGGGGCATGACTCCTGTCTTTACTAAGACAGGAGTCATGTTAATGGCGTCTGGGCGTCGTGAAAAAATGGCGCAAATCAGGTTAAGTCGATTTTTTTGACTCAACCTGACTTGCCCCATTTTAAGACGCCCATACGCCATTTTCCCCAACGCCGGCGCACACCAGGCAGCGCCGGTCGGCTAACGCCGGCTAAAGTCATTCTATAAATACGGCGTCCGCATGGCGCTTCAGAATGGCTTTAGCCGGCGCTAATTTTTTTGACGCAAAACTGCGTTGGCGCAGTTTAGCATCAAAAAGTATAAATACGGGCCCTAGAGTCCCACTCCCGGGCAGAGGTTTTGGGGTGGCACCTTCAACTTCCAGAGGTGGCAGTCTTGTCCCACTGCAGCCAAACAAGCAACAAGAACACCAGCAAAAGGCACAACTATAGGAACAAAAGAATTGGCCCCAACCTGTGCATTGTATTAGTTTTAAGTGGCAGTTCTTAAGTCCAGTGAAGAGGCAAGAGCAAAAGAGGTTCAGCAAATGGCAGCACAAATGACCATTGAGAGGATGTTCCAGGACTATCTGGATGACCCAAAAGAGGTCTATGTGGATCAAAACCCCTTGGTGCAATGGTATGTGAAGACGCACCAATTGGCAGGCTGGCAATAAGGTATTTGGCTTGTCCTGCAGGCAGTGTGTCCATTGAGCATGTATTCAGTGCAGCTGGCACAGTTGTCACACTGAGAAGAACCAGTTTCCTGCCTCAAAATGTGGGGAGATTGACCATGATCAAAATGAAGCAACATTTGATACCACACAATTACACCGTACCTGAAGCTGCGCAGGAGTAGGAGGATGATTGGTAAGAATAAGGTGTGTTAGCTGACTGACATCTGGGCAAGGTAGATTTTGAGAACAAACTCTAATTCCCTGACTTAGTATGCCCCCATAGTACTTTTTAATTATTTATTGTTCAACTTCTTTCTTTGCCCAGAAAAAGAAGATATATCTAGTGGAACATTATGTTTGTATTCAGTTTATGCTGCCCCACCATTTTTTAGTCACATGTATGGCCAAAGTGGAGTATGACTAGTGTGCAGTGAAGAAGCCTCCACATTCCCTTCAGAGCATTGAACACAAAGCCTGCCTCCCTTGCATTCCTATCATTTGTTTGCAACACCTAGCAGGGCTGCCCCAGAAGATCATTGATTTACAAGACTGCCAGTGGCAATACCAAATTCCAATTTGTTGGTTGAATCTGAGGTGTTACAGTTTTATACCTGTGAATGATTGGAAGAAGTAACTACTAACTAATGCACCAATGAGTTATTATATATAATATTGAGTGATTGTGAGTGATGATTGAAGATGTGTGTGGTGGCAGACAGTGAGGGAAGGCATTAAACTAATTTGTAACCATGATTTCGATTTGCAAAGTTTGGGGCCTGATAGGTGATCATTTTTCCTGAAGGTGAACTTAGTGCAATTTACCTGCAGGGTCCACTCCTGTTTTCTGGTTATTCAGAGACCAGATCAGTCACTTTAGTTAGCAAACACAAATCTACACAAAATACTCAAATTATGTTTCTCTATTTGTTTTCAATAGCAGTGCACTACAGGTCTATCTTGCTCTGGTTGGAATGGGACAACGTTACTCAGAGTGAGGAGGAGGATAGAAGGAATCAGGGCAGGACTTTCTCAAAAGCCTGAAGAAGGACGTTTTTGACTTCAAAGCAAAACCATGATAATGATGACTCTGAGGCCTAGTACTCACATAGCTCTGTGGACTGGAGAGAGGAGCATTGATTAGGGAAATGTTGCTAAGTATGTGTGTGCTGCATTGCTAGCTCAAACGTGAAACTTCTCTTATGTTATTGCACTAACTCTATGTCTTCTTGGTACTCCTCTGACTCCTATTGAAGCTTACCTTCCTTCTGTCCTTCTCCTTGGCTCTACAATGCAGTTTCTGTTTTTCAATCCGCAGACCTCCTCTCCTTTATGAATGAAAGGTGAAAGCTCAACACTCCTGCTTACCTAGCTGATAGTGTCAGCCAGGCACCAAGAGTGATGGACAACTGAGAAAAATGGAGAGGCATCGTCCACTTTGTTAATACAGTATCATTTTTCTTTTAACAATCATATTTTAATAACCGGGTTGGTTCACTTCACTCCTCCATGATTTGTATTTTTTAACCTTAGATGGCAGAACATTTACATTTGTACTCTCTTGGGTCTCTCTGGGGCTGAAGGACTGTTTGCAATGTATTTAATTGAACTGAGCCATATTCATTACTTCATTTTCTTCCACAACAGATTGATAATGGTGTGCTGCTTAGCGCCCTGATGAATACTGTTGTTTTATATAGTATTTATCTTTGCTACACCTTTCCCCAACTCTCCTTTTCAATCTATTCATCAAACCACTAACCCTCTTCCCCCAGGCTGAGTGATTTATTGAAGTGACTTAATTTTGCACCATAAATGGATCACATGCTTGATGGGTCGAATGTAGTGAAAGCAACACCTACTCACTGCAAGATCTTCTATTACCTGAGCAATAGCCCAAACAAGCCCCATTTTCTGACACACACATCATTCGTCAACATCATCATTCAGGCCTGTGTTGTGTTGCGTAAACGCCTAACCATGTCCACTCCACTCCTGACTCTGAGCCCACTGCTCCTGATTCGAGGATTTTGTAAGTTTAGTTTTCATAAAATACTACCTCCTCATTCCTCAGAGGAAGTTGCTATTGCTAGTTGTTGTTATCATGTCAGGTCTACTTTGTTATCGTGATAGTCTGGTCTCAGTCTTTCGAAAGTTATGATATAAATAGTATAACCCACTAACTCTGTGTTTTCTTAAACCTTGCTTGTGATGTCTTCCCTGTTAGCACGTTAGCTTGAAACTACTACCACCACCATAAGATGGCACCTTGGAAAACCCTGCGTTGAGAAGAATGAGAGATGTAGCATCCGTCGCTTCATCTATTCAGGTAAGAGAACTGTGGTGTGAAGTGAAATAGTTTAGTTAGTAAATAACTTCTATTTAAGATGTTGTTTGTGTGTATTTAGGTTTTTGTAAGCAATATAAGCAATGGCAATCAACCCCTAGTGGTCAATATAGGAAAAGAGGGTAGAAGGACAAGGGAATAACTAATTGACATGCACTTTTTAAACAGATTTTAAAAACAGGCTATGCTAAAAGACAGCATTCCAAAGTACAGCACCACAGTAAAGATTTGAGGCATAAATAAAGGCAAATAAATTATTACCCTTCTATTTTTGACAATTATAAATCCCACCCCTTCCACCCACAACAGGCTCACCCCTCTCTCCAAACAAATCACCCTGTCCGCAACCAAAGTCCATCTACTGTCTACAGAAGAAGTCCACAGTGTCCAAATAAAAAAAAACCTGCTACTTACTCCCTTTCCCACCCACTCCATCCACAACAAATGTCCCTGCCACCAAAACAAAAATTTAAAAATGGGTTAAAACGGCATTTTCCGTGCGGGTCCGGAGATTGTTGAGGGTTGCCTCAATCTGTGCTACCTTGTGGTCCAGGTGCTTAAGATGTTGTAGGATGCAGTGGTGGAATACGTGGTCTGAGTGGAGAGGAGGGCAGCAGTGGTCTGATGCGAACCAGCTGTTGCCAACAGGCGGTAGCACTGACGATGATGTTGTTGCTGCTAGGAGGCTGGAGTTGCTGGCAGCTGGCTTAAAGAGCTGGGACCCACGGTCAAGGCAGCTGCCTCATCCTCCTTCTCCTGCAGTCACTAGCCACTGGCACTCCATACAGATGGCCTCCAGACTCTGCTGCTGCAGACAGGCTGCTATCCTCTACCATGTAGATGGTCCACCATGGGTAGCTATGGCAGAAAGAAAAAAGACAAATATTAAACAGTGCTCTGTGCAAGCAATTATTTAAAAATAGAGTGATACAGTAGCAGTACATTGATGTTCCCCTAGGGCAATTAGAATTAATTTTGTTGATTATGAGTCACAGGGCCATTTGTTTTTACCCCACATGCCTGTCTGTAGTTGACAAATGTGAAAAGGGTCAGATTTGAACTGACATGAATCGATGATGGAAGCCGTGAAATATAAATTACTTGCTCAGAAAAATGTGGCACATGTCAAAAAGGAATGTTTTTTTTTTTTTTGGGTGGCTGGGACAGAAATTAGGAAAGAATAATGGACTGAAGTACTAGGAAGTGACTGAGAAGGTACTGGGAGGTACGGGAAACACACCTTGTTTTCAGTTTGCAATGCACTGAAAACTTTGAGATTGCTGCATTAACTGAAGCAGATGCACACTGAACAGACAACACTATTGTATAGCTGAACTGAATCATGCTGCAGTTACGTCATACCATGCGTGACTAAATACCATGGGCAGGGAGATAATAAATGATGATGAGCGGGAGGATACATGCTGCCTTGCTTAACAAATACAGTGAGTTAAGGGAGTAGACAGAAACTTAAAATACCCACACTTTGAACCATGACTTTGAGAACCAAGCAATGCAAGCGAAATAGGTGACACGTCCCTCTCCAGAAAAGCTCCCTTATTTCTTGATCCAAGTAATTATCCATTCATCCTTTCCTTGTTCTATTCACCCTTTGATGCCCACAATTTAAGATTTATATTCTCTCATTCGATCAGACACCATTCCAATCCAGTCATCCACAGATCCGCCTATCACTTCATACATTCACCTATTCATCGTTTCAACCATCTTTTCACCCACCCATTTACCCACGCATTGCTACCCATCCTTTAACCCACCAATCATCCTTCTACCCATCTACCCTTGATCCACTCAGGCATCCTTTCATCCATACACACTTTCATCTGCCCTTTCACCTTCCCATGCACCTCCTATCACCCACATATGCATCCTTTCACCGATCCGCACATCCTTTCACTCATACCATTTCACCCATCGTTTCTTTTAACTGTCCATTCTTCTTTACTTTTTCCATTAACCCCTCATTTGTAGCATTCGTTATGAACTTTTCTCTGCTGAGTTGTAGAAAGAAGAGGCAATTAAGACCTTAACCCCCGCTGCAGCTACTAAATCAGGGTGTTCACAAGCAACACCCTTGCAGTGAGTATACTAGTAATTGTCAATAAGCAAGCAATATGACCTACCACGCATGTCCCTGGTGCTGTGGGTTCTTCTTCTCCAGCCACTGATGCTTCTGGCACACTGGTGCTCCTTGGCTCTGGTGGCTGGTGCCGCTGGAAAAAAATTACACATTTTAGATGCCAGATACACCTCCCCTTGTAATTTTTAAAAAACAAATTCAACAAAATACAACCGCAATAGAGCACTACAGTTCTATCTTCTTCCACGATTCACTTTAGGAATTTTGTTAGTTAACTATGTTAGAAAAGTCAGGTAGTCAAGTCAACTGTAAACATTTTGTAGTGGAGCGGCAGAGCTAAGTCACTGAAGCAAAATGAAGCAGTGGAATGATTAGTCAATCAAGGACCTATAGTGAGATCTTGGTTAGCAAATGCAATGATTTTGTCCTCATACTGCTTTCCAGCCTTGCTGCACTGTCATCAAAATGGTGGTATGGTATACTACTGTATAAATGAATAATGCATTCAACACAGCATTAGAGGTGGTCCATCATGACCATGGCCAATCTCTTGTTTTATTGTATAAGCATGAGCGAAGAAAAAGAAAGCATTCTCAACAAACATGCATTAAAAAACAGATTTGAGCATGCGATATTCACAGTAGAGTACCCCTACTAAAAATATGCCCTTTTATTCTTACTGTACCAATCCACATGATATATAAGGGGAGAGGGAAAGCTAAGCTTTCTAACAAAGCAGAACAAAGCTACAGACTGGATGAAGTCAGCTACAGAAACATGAAATATAGACCAAAACCAGGATAACGCAGGGATAAAAAGAATTTACCAAACCTTAGATAGAATGAAGATGAGTAGGAAAAAAAGGAGAAAGGCACAGTAAAAAAAGGAAAACTTATTCTAAATGGGGAGATGTAAAAGTTAGGGAAATAATAATAATATACTAGGAGGACTTAATAGGTCCAGCAGATCAGCCAGCTGCTGTACTGGTGGTGGCACCCCTGTCTCCCTGACCCACCTCCGAAGTCCTCTTCTTGCCCTTGGGTGCTGAGGTAAGAAATAAGGAAGATGAAAAAAATGTAGCGGTAGAGTTAATCTCCCCAAAAATATTTTGACAGGCAAAGCCAAACGCAGTAACATTGTACTTCTCCAAATCAGATCACATATATTATTAGTCGAGTTGACATATTAATTTCCAAACCCTAAGCTCTTACTTACTACTACTACTACTACTACTACTACTGCTACTATCTTAGTGAGAGGACTGAGGAGTCTGCATGGCTTCTTAAACAATCAGCCCAAGGAATCACAGATGAGTACAATTAGGTAGCACTTAGCTTCTGGCTAGCTCTAATTGCATTAAATATTATTTTTTGTAATGTAAAGTTAATCTACCTCTGAGTGTCAATACTGCTATTTGAAAAAAAAATCTAACATTGTGGAACACACACAACAATTAATGAATTCCTCACTGAGTCCTGACACTTCATTGCCCAGCAGGTCGAGCAGGTCCTGATTGTGGTCTAGTATGTCCACCCAATGGTGTGTCAACTGCTGCCGGGTAGACTGGACTCAGTGTGCCAACACACACACTGGCACACACACCCCAAGAGCAGTTGTCACTCCTGCAGGGTGTAACTGCCTCCACGTCTGCTGCCAGCATGGAGGGGAGATGGTGCTGCACAAAAAACACAAGTGATGCCACCTCCTCCTCAGAAAAAAAATAGGGCGGGGCTGCACCCCTTGGTGGCGCCACTCCCTCTACCACCCTGTTCTGCCATGGAACTGGGTGGAAAAAAGGGGAAGAAATAGGAGAAGGAAGGAAGAAAGGAAGAAAGAAAAAAATAAAGAAGTAAAGGAATAACCAAAGAGAGTATCAAAAGTCACGAAAAACACAAAATAAATGACAAAACGTGAAATACACAAACACAAAGACACACACTGATAAAATATAGGAAATGAGGGGTGAATTAACTAAATAGGGGTAGGGTTGAAAGAATGATGGGTGGATTGATGTTAGGTCCATTACCATGCGGAGAAATAGAAGAAAACAAAATGGCCATGCACAGGCGAACTGCATGGTCAAATTTGCTTGCTGTTTTTAGTGCAAGAATATGCATCGCATTCCTGAACATCAAAAATATAGCACAAATGGGTATGTCGAGTAGTTCTGGCCACTGAAAAAAATCTGCAGCACCTCATGGAGACTTTGGCCTGCTCTGTGGAATTCCATATGACAGAACTCTGTGAGCTCTGCCCCGGCCTACTTCTAAGCTGCATTTTCAAAGCCAACACCAAGGCACTCCTGTTTTTCTCACCCTTCTCCCAATCTCCATAAAGCCAATTAATGTACAGAACCAATTTTTCTGCATCACAAACTTCACACAAAGCAATTAAGAAGGAATTTCAGATCGGGATTGACACCAGGTAATACCATTCCTTGGATCTGGAAGTCGTACATCTGAGGATCTCTTTTTCAGTAAGGATGATTACCCACTGAAACACTCCCTGTCCATGAGCCTGAAATCTATAGAATCACCTTAAAGATCCAGTTTATGATACAATACATACAAAATGCTACATTCTTCTCATGCAACTACAAAAACACATTGGCCCTCCCCTACATGCTCAGCAATGGCTACCAGATGCATGACACAAGCTCACCATCTCTGAAATGTTGGCATACCCACAGCCAGGACACAATTAGACTTCAGGTTAGGAAGAGAAAAAAGTTTAAAAAAACAGGCTGTAGTCATTTCCATTCATGCAGCCGGGATCTGTAAAGGAATCCATAAAGTATCCATAAAGGCTGCCACAATGCTGCTCCAATTTAGTAAAAAGTTGAAGATGTACCTCTTTAAAGAATCTAAATCAAAATGGGGGGTGGAGGGATGTTATATGGTCCAATGTACAGTCTCCCAAATGTAATCCTATAAATTAGAGTACACTGTTCCAAGCTAATCTGACGTCCTAGGAGACCTGGGGTCTCAGGAGCAAGAGCCCTCAAGCATCACAATGGATGACTGGCATCATCATCGGGAGATGCTCCTCGCCAGGCCTGCGCTGCAACACCTGACGGGCTCACCGAGGGGGCTCTTCCACCGTACTGTTCTGGTAGTGAACTAATGCGTTCTACTGATTAAGTGTGAGAGCCCACAACAGGAGTAGGCAAGGGTTGGAGAGAACAGAAAAATATGTTTAAAATTGGTTATTCATCACGCCAAAACATCATAACTTTAATCAGTCTAGGGAGGATGAAGACCAACATTAAAAATGAGTGAAAGTCACACTAGAGTGTGATGCTCAATGACTTTCAAAACAACAAACCTAGGGGACTATAAGTAATATAGTACCTCTACACCAAGGTCAACATGTTTCGCGTCCTTACGGTCCAACCGGATCCATTAACGCTTCATCAGGACCAAAAATCATTAGATTAAACCTCTTCTCCAAAATATAACAAAAGTTTTGAAACACCCTCACTTTAGGATTGAAAACCGTCACTTACATTGAAGTCAACTGGTAAAGTCAGGTCGCCCTAAAAGACAAAAAAATACACAGGCCAGAGAAAACCATAATGTGGTGAAACAGTGATTAAAATGAAATACATGTGTGATGGGTCAAACATGAAACATCAAGCATAAAACACACATGGGGTCAAGGCTTACCATCCCCAAACTGAGACCGGGCTCCTTGGGACGCACGTTCTGAGGACTCACATAAACACTGTGCATAATCAATAAACATAGTCATCAAGACAGTTATGCGTAGCTTTTGCCAAAATAATAGTATATATATAAAAAGCAACCATTGTCATGTGTAAACAAAGTGGCTGTTAGCAAAAGCGACTGTCAAAGGACATGAAGGTACATCTAGTACTGTAGTCAAAAGGATGTATAAAAAACACGATTACCATACACAGGTTCAATAGGGGGTCTGTGTGTTTAAATTAGTCAGTTCAGGGCTGAGATAATAGCATGCCCCAGAAGCGGTGAAGTTAATTCACCCAAGTTAAATTTAAAGATAGCGGAGTACTTACAATTTTGTCAGAGGTCCTTCGCTGTGGACCTACCCTCTAGACAGCGCTCTGCATAGGTGTTCTGCGGGCGCTGTCAGAGTCTTAAAAAGACGCCGCGAGAAACCGGGAGTAATTGCTCCTTCTGGCTCGCGCGCGTCTGGATGACTGAAGATAGAGGAAGGACTCGCGTCTGGAGCCGGTCATAGAAAAAAAAGGAAGGACTAACTTCCTATAAAGCTAGAAGTGTGTGGGTTCTTGATACAAAGTATCTACCAGGACAACATTTGTTTAGTGAGATAATAAATACGAACTCTAGAACCGGAACGACTCATCCGGGGCAAAACTAGATTTTGCTGTCATTATGTTAGTTACACACCGTCCCCAGTGTAATCTGAGGCTTGTTAGAAGTCGAAGTAATTTGCTATTTAGCCAAAGATGGAAATTCTGTTTCTAGGCAACCTGTGTGGAACGTATGTCTATGGGTACAACATCCAAATCCCTTAATCTCAAAAATAATATAATCTTTCATGACCTAGAAAGATCATAAAAAAAAAAAGAAAAGGGAAACATGATTCTGGCTCGTCAGGTATGGTTCATCTGAACACGAAAAATGATTAATGTCTTAAAGGAAAGCCATAACAAATATGTAATGTTGATGGTCAGTATCAGGACAGTGAGGTCCAAGGAATGTCATCGTTCAATCCATGGATGTTAGTCCCTAATTTGAACACCCATCTTTGTTCAATCTTGAAAAGATATCCTGGGTCATTAGTGCAGACTTTTGGAGCATCCAAAACCACCCACCAAAGACCGTCAGGCGTATGAGGTGTTTCGAGAAAATGAGCACAAAGTTTAGTGGTGATTCTCTTGCACCTGATATTACTTCTATGTTCATTAATACGTATTTTGGCAGGCCTGGTTGTCATGCCAATATAGCGTAAGTCGCAAGGACATGTAATCATGTAAATGCAATTTTTTGTGTTGCAATTAGTATGTTTTTTAAGGCCCCAGGTGCCTATGGGGTCTAACTGCAAAGTTGTTAAGTGTCTAGTGAGAGAGCATACATTGCAGGTGCCACAGGGGTAATGACCCTCAACTGGGGGAAGATCCCAAAGCGTCCTTTGACTAGAAACGTCACGTGATGGTTGTCGCCGTGTGTGAACCACAATATCCTTGATGTTAGCTGTACGTTTAAATGCAAAAAGGGCTCTCGGCAATGTGCAACCCCCACATGTAAGTATTGACCATCGTTTACTGATCAATTTCTTGATTGAATTGGACAGAGGTGTATAAGTGGATACATATATTAATCTAGTCTGAGGTGCCTTCTCGGTGGTTGTGAGTAAGGCATCTCTGTTATTATTCCTAGCTCTTTTACGTGCCTGGTTCACAGTTTTGGAGGGATAGTGGCGTTTGTAAAGTTTCTCTTGAAGCACATCCGCCTGATGATCAAATTCTTGGGGTGAACTACAATTTCGTCTTAGCCGTAAAAACTGGCCTACCAGTAGATTTTCCCATAAAGATTTAGGATGGTAACTCTCATATAATAGAAGAGAATTACGGTTTGTTGGCTTATGATGTACACTGGTGGACAATTTACCATTGGTAATGGTGATCATCAGATCTAAGAAAGGTAAGCGAGTTGCAGACACTGTAGCAGTGAATTTCAAATATGGATCAAGGGTATTGATCCAGGTTGTAAAATGGTCTGCAATACCTAAAGGACCCTGCCATATGATTAGGATGTCGTCAATATAGCGTCGCCACAATTTGATGGAATTTTGAAAAGGATTGTTGGACGGTAATATGTACTTTTTTCAAAGTCATACATGTATAAGCATGCTAGACTCGGTGCGAATGTGCTCCCCATCGATGTTCCTCGAATCTGATGGTAAAATTGGTCCTCAAAGAGGAAGAAATTTTCTGTCAGTGCGAGCCTTGCACATTGTATAATAAAGGGGATAGGGGTGGATAATCCTGATGATGCTTCCTGGAGAGCAGACACAACTACCTGTAAAGTCGCTGTTTGTGGAATATTTGTGTACAGAGCTTCAACGTCCAAAGTGATGATACTTTGTACAACTCCTGAATCATTAATGGTTTCAATTAAGTTCAGGACATCTTTAGTGTCTTTCAAGTAAGTGGAAGAGCTATGTACCAGGGGTTGTAAAAAATGATCACAGAAAATTGACAGAGGTTCTAAAATAGAACCCAACCCAGATACTATAGGGCGTCCATGTACCCATAGACATACGTTCCACACAGGTTGCCTAGAAACAGAATTTTCATCTTTGGCTAAATAGCCAATTACTTCTACTTCAAACAAGCCTCAGATTACACTGGGGATGGTGTGTAACTAACATAACGACAGCAAAATCTAGTTTTGCCCCGGATGAGTCGTTCCGGTTCTAGAGTTTGTATTTATTATATCACTAAACATATGCTGTCCTGGTAGATACTTTGTATCGAGAACCCATACACTTCTAGCTTTATAGGAAGTTAGTCCTTCCTTTTTTTCTATGACCGGCTCCAGACGCGAGTCCTTCCTCTATCTTCAGTCATCCAGACGCACGCGAGCCGGAAGGAGCAATTACTCCCGGTTTCTCGCAGCGTCTTTTTAACTCTGACAGCGCCCGCAGAACACCTATGCGGGTCGCCGTCTAGAGGGTAGGTCCACAGCGAAGGACCTCTGACAAAATTGTAAGTACGCCGCTATCTTTAAATTTAACTTGGGTGAATTAACTTCACCGCTTCTGGGGTATGCTATTATCTCAGCCCTGAAATGACTAATTTAAACACACAGACCCCCTATTGAACCTGTGTATTTATAATCGTGGTTTTTTATATATCCTTTTGACTGCAGTACTAGATGTACCTTCATGTCCTTTGACAGTCGCTTTTGCTAACAGCCACTTTGTTTACACATGACAATGGTTGCTTTTTATATATATACTATTATTTTGGTAAAAGCTACGCATAACTGTCTTGATGACTATGTTTATTGATTATGCACAGTGTTTATGTGAGTCCTCAGAATGTGCGTCCCAAGGAGCCCAGTCTCAGTTTGGGGATGGTAAACCTTGACCCCATGTGTGTTTTATGCTTGATGTTTCATGTTTGACCCATCACACATGTATTTCATTTTAATCACTGTTTCACCACATTATGGTTTTCTCTGGCCTGAGTATTTTTTTGTCTTTTAGGGCGACCTGACTTTACCAGTTGACTTCAATGTAAGTGACGGTTTTCAATCCTAAAGTGAGGGTGTTTCAAAACTTTTGTTATATTTTGGAGAAGAGGTTTAATCTTATAATTTTTGGTTCTGATGAAGCGTCAATGGATCCGGTTGGACAGTAAAGACGCGAAACATGTTGACCTTGGTGTAGAGGTACTATATTACTGATAGTCCCCTAGGTTTGTCGTTTTGAAAGTCATTGAGCATCCCACTCTAGTGTGACTTTCACTCATTTTTAATCTTGGTCTTCATCCTCCCTAGACTGATTAAAGTTATGATGTTTTGGCGCGATGAATAACCAATTTTAAACATATTTTTCTGTTCTCTCCAACCCTTGCCTACTCCTGTTGTAGGCTCTCATGCTTAATCAGTAGAACGCATTAGTTCACTACCAGAACAGTGCGGCGGAAGAGCCCCCCTCGGGGATCCCGTCAGGCGTTGCAGTGCCGGCCTGGCGAGGAGCATCTCCCGATGATGATGCCAGTCATCCATTGTGATGCTTGAGGGCTCTTGCTCCTGGGACCCCAGGTCTCCTAGGACGTCGGATTAGCTTGGAACAGTGTACTCTAATTTATAGGACCTCTTTAAAGAATCCCACATCATAATGCATTAACAGCCCATAAGCTAGCTACCTCCCTAACTCTTGCTGACTTTATGCTGGTCTTTAAACCAGTACAGCGATTCATTGCCTATGATCACACTATAGAAGTACCACTTACATGCACACAAGAGGAGTCTTTTTCAAAGGCCCTCTGTATCACAAATGGTAGTCTGCATGGAATGTGACCATCCTTCCTATAAAGAAAACATCATACATATTGCCCAGACAATGCCTCAGTTCAATGATGCCCTTTTGTCATTTTCAGCCTCTACCTCCACTGTCCTAACATCAAATGTTAGACTTTGCAACTTTGCTTCCTGATCAAATCAGGAACCTCTGTGACCACCTGACCATACACAAAGTAGGGAGGGACTTATTTTTCCAATGCACCTGGACCACCTCAAAGCCTGACATACACAGGTATGATCATTAAGGAACTTCTGGTGAGGTTGCATTATGTTATGTTACCATATCACCAGATCTGCAGCATATTGGACTAAAATCTGTGAATGGATAGTGATCAAACATCTCAGCTTCCTTCCCCTTTGTTTCCATGATAAAAACTTGAAATAAAGACACATACTCATGGTAATAACACAGGTATGCATGGAATATGCTTTTCGATGTAGTCTGTTAGTCTGGCCTGTCTCCTAGCACACCATAACTGAAACACATCTGTGGTCTATATGCTTGCTGTAAATGCCCACTAATTGCTGCACATCTAATTTGCAAACCAACCGACCTCACTTCTACCTCTAAGTAATTATGATCATGGTATATTTTGCTTTTCCAGTTCTCATCAATATAATTGGAACAACTCACCAGCTGTCTAAAAAAACAAAAAAGAACAATTGCATACATATATCATGCATTTATCAACTTTTCATCCACAGATGTATGCACCTATGTGTCTCATAGTGCAAGGAAGCAGCACTTCAGAGCTTCAACTGTGGTATCAATACATTATATGAATGCAAAGACTGTTTTATAAGAAGCTTATGGAGTTATATAGGCAAATAGTATATGAGAAGAAAGGTGACATAAAAGGAATATTACACAAGAAGACATTCTAGGTGGTTACCAAGGAAGTACAAATCTTCTAACCTAGAATTTTGATTTCGATATCACAGCCAGGTGCAGACAAGTCACGATTTTGTAACCCACTGGTACTAAATCTATCAGTATTATTTTGCAGTCAAGATTCATCAATACACAGCATCAGTGGCGTAACATTAATCACCCCAGCCCCCACGGTGTGGGGGGGGCACAGAGCTCCAGGGTGCCCTCTCAGCACAGGATACCGACTGAGTCTGGCTCCTTGCCGGAGAGCTCCTGAGTAGGTCTGGGAGGAGGGGGCCCTACTTGTACTTTTCACGTTTTGTTACGCCACTGTAAAGCATGTCCGAGTTGTTATACTCAATAAGGTAATGAATTATTGTGTTGCTATTTTCTGTGTGCTAAATTTTTTAAACCATGACATTAATCACTTAAATACTGCTTGAAGGTGTGCATGCCATGATGTGATAGCTTCTTTGATACGTCAAAGGCATTAAAGAGTTTTTCCACTTTTAAGAACAGCAAATGTTGAAACACAAATGTCATAATGAAGAAAGATCAAAGAGAACAGATCTATATATGGTTGTATATTTTTTACATATCAAGTTCAATGAACATGCACATGAATAGGTCCCTGTGCAGGGCAGACTGGCACTGGCACAACCACTGCCTCAGTGATTGTAAGGTCCTTCCTTCTACAACACAGCAGATGTGACCCTCAAACCAATCAGACAGATCAAATGGCCAGCTCTTCCCTCAGAGATAGGTGGGCCCTATAAAAGCATAACCAAAATAGTGCCAAACCTCAAATGTTACTGATGCTGTAGCTACATGGAAACAGGAGGGAACGCCAGGACATACTACATGAAAAACCCAAATCTCCCTTTAGAATGAATTAACATCAAAGTAACACACTCCGAGCAAGAGTGGATATGTCTTTTCTTTCCATGTCATTGCATGTGTGAGTAACAGGTGATCAAAAGGGAAAACTGATAGCTCCTCCTTCAATGGTGAATGACAATGTTCAAGCTTCAATACGTTAAGGTGCAATCCTCAGATGTTACTGGCAATGTAATCTAAATGGGAATAAATGGGAGTAAGGTAGACCGCTGAGGCTTGCTACCTGAAAAATAAATGTAGTACCCAATTAATTTATAAAAGATACAAAGCAGAACAAAAATAGTAGCAATACTTATTGGGTTTGTGAATATGAATATAAAGTGTTACTTGTTAACAGTGTCTTCCCTAAAGGATGTCTTTCAACATTCGAGTGCAAAATAGTGGGTGAAATGAGATCAAATGAATCATGTTAATTTACTTGGATAGCATGTTACTCAAAGTGCACTAAACAAAATCAAACCATTACTAATTTAAAACAATTAGCCAAACTTTTTAATTAAAAAATAAGTAAACAGATTGTAAATAAGCCTGCATTGGACCGGATATAAATGATCAAACACATCCTGTCATCTATTTCATTCCATATCCGTCTTCATAGTCAGTATTATGAATGTAAGCGCATCTGTCACAATACTGCAACAGATAATTCTATCAACCAATGTAAAGAAACATACTTTTTGCAGGTTTCTCTCCACTTTTTGCCCTCATTTGGACTACTAGCTGCTGTTTTTTTTTACTCTGAGAGTGCACTAAGGCCTGCTAACCAAACCTCAGTGCCAGTGTTCTAATCCCATTCAAAGTGTATGTTGAATTGCTTATCCCCAATTGGCAAGGACTGACTTGCGTATAAGTCCCTAGTATATGGTACCCAGGGCATGTAAGGCAGAGTGTCCATCCAGGGCTGCATCACTGATTGTGCCATGCTGTGTGTGACAAGATACAAAATGTCTCACAGCCTACCACTGCAGACTGGAAGAGCACTGGTCATACTATTGGTTCGACTTTGCCATTCAAACTAATGGTGATGCCCCCACTTCCCTTAAAAATACATGCAAGTCTCCCCTAAGGAAGGCCTATGGAGCCCTAATACTGGCATCTGTATATTATCAAGTAAGACGTGTACTTTTATATATACGTTTTAGCAGCAACACTTCTAAATTGTTTTGCCAGTGGAAAGGCTAGTAGCTCCATTGTCTAACACCGGGTTACCAACTGGCCCTTCTGCCTGGTTATGCTCTAAATGGTACTACCTAGCTGGGTACTGTACGTTAGCAAATTAAGTGTGGCATTGAACTTGATTTTATGCCCAAGTTGAATTTTAATTTCAGACATGCAACTTTTAGAAAGTTGCCACTCTGTGACCCAGTTTGTCCAGTGGCCTCACATGGTCACTGGCTACCAGACAGCATTCTGCCCACCCGGGAAGTCATGTAAATGATTCCTAGGCTTAGGAAAAAAGCAGCATGCTGCAGGGCGAGGTGTTACCTACCCTTCGCAGGAAGCCACTTAAGGTGTCAGCCCAAAAGGTGAGTTTCAAAGGTGATTTCGCAATTGGTGGGCAAATGATGATCTCACTCCTGAGGGGCTGCCCTTTGTTCAGGTAGATGGGCTGGTGACAGAGACAGAGAGGTGTGACCAGTGCCCAAACTGGTATTCATGTGGGTGTGTAGCCCACAGGTAGCCACATCTCTAAGGTGGGCTACCAAGCTTCTCACAGCCAAGGAAGGTTGCAGATATCTTGGAATTGGGCAGAATAGTGTCCTCTGGGATTGTTAGTTGCCACACATAGCTGGAAAGTTGTCATCAAGAGGGAGGGGACCGAGTAGCCCATTAGTTAGAGACTGCATCATCCCCCCCAGGGCACTTCTGGAAACAAATATGGCACCCCTTCCACTCTGTAACTCAGATCATGTCGGAACTGGAATCAAGGCCGATGAAGGACTGACCTGCTGACCCCTAGACTGCACAATAAGACGTTGCACCATCTGCAGGACTACACCTGCTGCACCTTGGAGCAGTGAAGAGAGGACTTTGCATGTGGGTCCTAGCTCAGGGAGAAGTTGTGCCCCAGCACCAGACTAAAGAAGTGACTCCAAGGGTCAGTCAACTGACCCCCTGGAACCATCTCCAGGGACAAAAGAGCTAGAGTAGCCCAACTCAGCAAGTCAGTGGCTTGAGTTGGCTGGAACCTGAGTGTTGTTTGAGTCCCGATTGATTGCCCAAGAGGGACACAGCCTTGTTATGCCTCGCCAAGTTAAACCAGTAAACTGAATTGTGAGAAAAAAGAAAAACAGGTGCACACAAAGTGCAGAGATGAATGTGAACCTGGCCTGTGGTGTAACCAAGTACACCGCAGCTCCTGCGGTGCAGGAATGGCCCAATCTCCAGGGGGGGCCCTCAGCACAGCACCTGACCTGAGTGAGTCCTGAGAGGGGCCCATTTCATGGTCTTTTGCCAGGGGGGGTTGGAGGCTGGCAGTATCTGCAGCTGCCAGACCCTTGTAAATAAATAACACAAATAAATACAAAATTATGTTCAGCACCAGGAACATGAAGGGGACAGGAGTAGAATTGCTAAAAATACATTCCATTAACTGAGCAGAAAGCGACTGCGAGGAATGACATCAGAATAGACAATTATCTTCCACTTCATTAAACTCTAAAGCTAATAATCTCAATAACAGAACCTATGCCTGTAGATTTAATATTTGGAAAACCATCATTATAGTAAAATGTTTGAAATGCCTTAAGAACAAGAAACAATTAAAATATGTTTTTAAACCACCATAAACTTTGAATCTTCTTGATTTTGTTCCCTCAATTAAAAAATATTGCTGCTGCATACCTTATTCGTTCTAAAAGGTTCTCCAATGAGAGCCTGTGTATACTGAACTTCAAAATGTCCTAGTAAAACATGAAACCCCTGTATACTAGGTAAATGCGTGAAATTAGCAGACTCATCGCTTTATTCTACAGTTGTTTGCAGATTTCAATAGTTACCTCATTTCGAACTCATGGACAGAAGCCCAATACAAAATCGTTGAAACAATATAACGCAAATAAATTCATGTATTTGATAGAAGTTCTGAGCTGAAATTGATATAATGTTCTCTTCCATACTGCATATTTCTCGAGCTCAAACTACTAGGCGATTTAAAAAAAACCTTTATGTCAGATTAGAAGGCAACCTTATATAAATGTCATGCTGAGCCAGTTTGGTGTTACAATAAAGAACCTGAGATCAGTGGATTTGTGGTAACATGGACTTTGATGTAATGTTCCATCTTTGTCATTATCTGTTGAAATGATTTACAGTGTGTGTCTGGTGAACACATTTCACTCGGTCAACAGAAATGCGGTTTATGAAGAAATATAAACTAATCCATGTAAATGAAATATAAGTTTAATCATAATGACTGAAGCATACTTCACATTCTGATATCATAGCGCCTGAACACACAAGCCACAAACATCTGTGCCTAATGTTTTTGTTTTTACCAATCGTATATTTGCATGCCAGGAGTCGTCTCGTGTTATTCATCAATATATATGATCTGTTTCTGCAAACGGGATAGCTGACAGCCTCCCTGCATAAGACGGGACCAATCACATAAAGTTACATAATTACATCTGCTAACAGGAACACACTGTAACAATATGGTGTTCACCTCAATACTTGTGCTAATACAAAAAAAAAAAAAAAATCTTCAGTTTGACGACCCCAGGTCTTGCCGGCTAATTTGGCGAGGGTCATTTGAGGATAATACTATCATAAAACATAAAATAAGATAATGACACCGGGCGTTTAAAGCTTCAACTTTGACAAGAAATGGCTTGAAACAACAAGTTAAGCTTCTGACTGTTTGATATCAAATATTCTCCTTTCTGAAAGCAGTGTAGCATGTGCTAACATGACAAATATGGCACATTTGAACCAAACTTGGATGTTAATATAGTATTGCTAAAATTTCGGATCGCAAGATGGAACATCAGATCAAACTTGAAGCGTTGAAATGAATTGAATTGTCATTTTTTGTATTTTTTTGCACAGGTGCACTTTTTCCACTCCTGTACGTTCATGTGTGGCGGCACTCAACCTTCCGACCATAAACAACCATCAACAAAAGTGAACCATGCGTGAGGAAAAATCAGGAGGCAAGCCAAAATACAGTAACTGGTTGGCAGACCTTTTATGACCACGAGCAACCCCTCTTCACCTTTAGCTACATTCAAGCAGTTGCCCACTGCCAGCAAACACAAGTGGCAGTAAATAGTAATTTATTCGGGGCTGTTTTGGAACACCATAAATAAAATATTCCAAACGCAAGTTGTGTTTTTCTCGTAATTTTTTTTTTTTAACTTCCTGTCATACTGCATTAAGGGCAATATGGAGCCAAGAATGGAGTGCTCCCAGCTATTCACTTGTTGCACTGAAATTCTTAATGAGTTTGAAAACTTCTTTTTATTAATCCTGGACATATTTAGAGGTAAGCTTATAAATAACGTAAATTACAATTTTAGCTAGACATGCAAATGATAAATGGCAAAGTCATTGTCATTTAGGAAGGCACTGTGGACCTGATTCATAAAGGTAAAGTTAGACATGAAGTCTATGTTTGGACCAAAAGTTTAAATTTACACTTTTCAGAATTCATAAAGGGACTTACGAGTAGTATCTTTATGGCTGAGGAGGTTCTGCATTCGGGAAGGAAGTTCTGTACTTGGGGCGGTAGCTTTGCACTCAGGGTGTAATCTCCATACTTATGGCAGAAAGTCCGTACTCGGGGAGTCTCTGCACTCGGGTGTAGAAAGTATAATTGCACACATCAGCGGACAATTTATGCCACCTGCAACCCATGCATTACAAACCAAATAAAAGCAGCCCAAATCCCAGGTTCTGTTTCTTCCACACACATACATCACCTGCCTGCTCTGCACCTTGCCTTCCCATCTGCCAAGTGTCAACAGCTAAATATGAGGAGGAAGAAGAATTTCACAGAGGAAAAGACAGATAATTGTACGTTTTTTGTTTGGTAGGGAACCACAAAAACTACATGGCCTTCCTCTGCTCATCAGCAGTGCAACACAGAAGGGAGCCCTATGGCAGCAGTAGGCTAATGCAGTCAGTGCATTGGGGGAGGATGTACAGGCTGTCACAGCCATCAAAAAGAAGTGGCAGGACAAGAGGAGGCAGGTGAAGGAGACGTTCACCAGGATAGAGGTGGCCAGAGCTCTCCCTGGTGGACAAACTGGACCCCGTCTTCCTCTCACATCACTTGTGACTGACATTCTCTCCACCATGCACCTGCTGCATGGGCTGCCTGTGAATAACAACCATAATGTGCTGCCAGGTAAAATGTGAAGATTAAACAATGCCATTCTTTGATAAATGTGTGCTATAAACAGAAAATGTATGTATGGAAGTCACTTTGTTCGTGCAACTAATCATGGAGGTTTACACTCTCATGTATCTAATTTTGTGGATAGCACTACAAGCCCCAGAATCCTCTGTACTGGAAATGTTAACTTTCAATTTCTTATTCACAAACCATGGCCCATGTCTGCCGGTGATAACAGTTTACTCTGGTATGTGGCACATGAAAATGTGCATAATTAGTAACCGTCACAGAAATTGAGTAAATATCATCATTTGTTGGTGTTGTCTGTTGACTTCTACATTTAATTTCTGCAAACAGCCACAGTTGATCCACCAACTGGAGCAGAGGCTCCTTCCCTTGAAGGAAGGCAATGTCATGGGGCAGAACAACCAATACCACTGGCACATACTGGTATGTAAATATGACCAAAAGTGGGTGCTGTGTACTACATTGTGATCAGACAACTCGTAGATATTTTACAAATAATCCATCAATAGTATCAGAGATGTGAAATGAACTAGAATAGGTTGTTTGTATCATGTGACAACTAAAATGGAAAGTAAGTTACACTCATATAATTTTAGGCCCTATGATGTAGGTTAGGAAAACACCTACTACAACAGCATCTGCCTTACGTTCAGGAATGACATATGGTCAGGTACCACACCCTGGACAGATGGTAGACCCTGTAAGTACACTTAAAATGTACTTTATAGAATGCTCATAAGCTTTAATATTGGATGATATGTCAGCAGTTTGTGGTGTATGTCTAATATCCCTCTTGTCACTTATCTCCATCTGCTAAGATATGTTTCATAAGAGTATACTACTTCATAACATGCTGGTTGATTAAACTATGACTCTACATTTAAATTGAAATTATACAGTATCTACCAATTTGCTAAGATTGTCTCATCTAAAGAGGAGTTCCTCCAACTGTGTTGAAGGTGTATAAGTGTGAAATTTACATGTAAAATTATTCATAGTGTTCTTTGTATTGAAATATGTACAGGTATGGTACATTACAGCAGCTGTCAGGAGTTCCTCAGTTATCCAAAGGACCTCTTCCAGGTGATTGGGAGACATTCTGGGTACAGCAGTCAGACCCACTACCATCTGTCTATCAGATAAGTGTGCCATATAGTGTTGTAAACTATTATTTACCAAATAGTTCACAATAACCGAAACACTGTGAAAGGAATTAACATATATTGCCACTTTTTGAAGCATCTGATGTTACTGTCTAACATGTTCCTGACATAATAAGTGGTCTGAGTTCATTTTGCATGTTCATTTAAAATTCATGCTGAATATTAATTAAGGTGTCACTTTCTTCTGAAACTGCTGGATCAAGGACCATATCTTTTGCCACACAATCAAGGAGACAGGGTCAGCAGCTGACATCATGGGGGGTCTCAATACCACACAGAGCTGTGGCTGGAGCTGGTGGGTTTTATTTTGTATTGCATATCTCCTCAATGCTACAGTGTGAGCTGTCACATGCAGGTTTACCTTTACCAGGTCACATGTGGAACATCAGATATATTCAAAGAAGATTTGTCCCAATCCTTATCATGTAACACATGCTATACTATGGAAAACCCATATCATATTTCAACATTTGTCTTACAGATGCTAACAATAGTGTGTCGCTTGATGAAGCTGAACCATCCACCATTGCAGTCTGGGAAATAATCTGAGGAGAGAACCCAATACTCCTCGAAGTAAAAATGTCCACAACCAGATCTGCTCAACAAGACGAGGATGAGGAGGAAGAAGATAAGCAGGTGCGGATCAGGACCTGGATGACAAGGGGTGCATTGCGCGTCCACTGACCAAAAGACTGAAGCCTACATCAGGTCTGGCCAGCATTGTACCTTCCACTTCCCCTCTGAGGATTGCACAGTCCCAACAGTCAGCCAACCAGCCACAGCGTTCCCCTACCCAACCCCCGACAATACCCTCACCTCCTCACAACCCTCACATCAAAAGTAGAGGTGTTGTTTTTCTTACACTTCTCCCATGACACTGCATCCCAGGCCATCTCTCAAGCATCTGAAGGACCTAACAGCCCTAATGAGGAGCAGTTATCCACTAGATATGTACCTCTTCCCCACAGTCTCCAACATGCCACCCCTTTGGAATGCAGGTGTACCTGATAGCTACATCAGAGGACATCCCTTGCAGAGGGGGCTGGCAGATGGTTCTGTTGGCCAGTGGGAGGAAGAGTTTTTCCAACAACCGGCTGATGTGAGGCAGGAAATTCGTGGAATAGGGGCTACTCTGTCTGACATTTCAGACTTACTGCAGGAAATCCCTCGAATAATTGACAGGCAAACTAGTGTCTTGGACAGGATGGAGAAATCTTACTAAGACATGTCAAGGAGGCAAAATGACGTAATAGCAATCTACAGGGAAGAGCGAGAAAGACACCATGCCATGGCCATGAAGATGGTCGAGGGCATGTTGAAACTGTTTCAAAGTCTTCCTTCATGGTCAACACATGGATGAGACCCAACACACCTTACTGCATCCCACCCCACCCGGTTACCTGTACCACAATCTGCACTGACGCTCCTTCTGTGTCCACAAGCACATGCCTTGCCCCTGCACATGCCCCATCTGCACGGGCATGTCCCCGTGCACAGGCACATCCCCCACCTGTACAGACACATCCCCCACCTGTACAGGCAACGTCTACTCTTGTAGGCACAGGTAACAATTGTGCTGACATGCTCTGCTCCTGTACAGACACAAGCAACAACTGTGCTGGCACCCCTAATCCCTGTATAATAATAATCTTTTATTTGTGTGATTAATTAAAACCATTGCAATAATAAAAGCATATAACGTTGAGATACAACCATCCTTAGAATCGGAAATTCACAGTTTATCTTGTTACAAGTTTAAGGTACTTCCTTGGTATGATAAATCCTGTGGGACCATAAAGTTCTATTTAAGCATCGAGAACCAACGTACAAGTCAGTACCTACTAAAATCCTTCTGCAAATAACAAAGATAGAATCATTTAAAATAGTTTATCAAAATTAAGCCTGATGTTAACAACTTAAAAATAAACATTTTGGGAATCAGAAGGCAAAAGGATGTAAGGTTCTGTGTAGACTGCAAAATCAAAAGTACAAGATCTGCTATGTTTAGGCTCTAACCATTATTGATGGCACCCCTTATACTGAGAAGCAATGTTTAAGTACCTGTTGAGTGTGCAAATTACCAATTAAAGAGTAAATTTGTTTCGCAAGTTTCTTTTCAGCGATGCTCCAGAATCGTGCAAAGCATCAGACTCTATCTGAACATCGCCTACTGCAAAGCATGCTTTTACTGCCTGCCTGCATGTTCCAATTCCCTTGGTATTAAAGAGGGGCTTTAGCAATGATCTACGCTCTTGTATAAGCTTGTTGAATATGCACAGCAGATGTATCATGTCCTCTTTTCCTGCCCCACACAGTTGACAATTGAGTTCTGATTGTGGACATTTACATGGTGGTAAGTGGAGCAGAGATGGGAGGATGGCAAGTCGGTACCGTAATAGTTTTTCTTTAGTAGTTTTGGAAAACCCTGCACCTAGATAGGATTACAGGCACAAGCAACAAGTGTGTTTGTGCCCTCTATCCCTGTACAGGCACAAGCAACAACTGTGGCACCACCTTCTGCCCCTGTATAGGCAGAAGCAACAGCTGTGCTGGCACCCTGTACAGGCACAAGCAACAATAGTGTTGCACCGTCTATCCCTGTACAGGTGCAAGCAGTAATGGTACAGGCATTGCCCTCCTCAGCTCTACAAACTGACACACCTATACAGGCAGATGCACTTCACCTACCCACACATCGATAGCCAATATAGAAAACACACATACTCACAGAGATTCTCATCACCACAATTGCAGAGTCATAAGAGAGATCCTCTACAATCATTGTAAAATGCAAATGCTCAAAATATTTGTAAATAAAAAGGCTTTTTCACAATTCAAAACTTTAATATTGAGTTGATTAATAGTTAATGATGGTCAAATGGTTTCTCTGGTTGTAGGCCATATATATGACTATAAATGTGTGTGAATTAGAAGTGTAGATTTGTAGGACCATCTGTGTAACAAGGTATAATTTTAAAGCACCGACAGATTTAGACTTCCACACTATGAATCCAGCATATATAATGAAAAACACAAGACAGAGATAGTGTAGGAAAATAAATATATTGTGTAGGAAATATAAGGAAATACATTAAAATAAAATACTGCCCATTCCAAGGATAAAAAGGAAATTATATGAAATCTACTTGTAGAATGGGCAAAATAACTTAGAGGGGGTTGGGCAAAAACAAAAACACGTCAGGAAGCATCAGGGGAGCCAGTCTATGTAAAAGGGGTAAAAGCAATGTCTATGGTCAAAGCACTGTTCAGTCACTGGCCATCCTCACTGTCACCCTTGATCACAATGTTTATATCCTCTGCACCTGTGGTCTCACTCTGGCTGGCTGAAGCAGTACCAGCCACCGTAAAGGAGCAAGAAACATGGGGTATGAGGGGTAGCAGGGGAAACAGAGAGGTATGGGTGGGTCATTGGGACAACACAGACAATAGGGCTGCACCCAAACCCAAGGAAGCAATGGAGGAAGGGAGGCTGTCAGAATGTCTGGACTGTGACTCTCGGAACAGCCAGATCTCATTCTTCAGCTCTTGGAAGCCCGAGACACCACAGTTCTAACATCTTCACTTGGCATCATCACTTCCTGGGATACATCCATAGGAGATACAACACACAGAGGGGTTTGGGTTGAATATGAGGGGTGTGGGATGTTGTGTAGGAATTTGGAGGATGAGTAGTGGCAGGGGACGCAGCTGGAGGCCCCAAAGGACTGGGGGCCTCAAGAGTTAGGGAGAAGTCAGTGGCAGGCCCAAATGGTGTTGGGGCTGCCCAGGGATACTATTTCAGGTTTAAGTTCTTGTGGGCTAGGACAGGTTCAACTTCTCCATCTGGTGGTGCTACTCATAACGTCCTCTCTTTGCTTAGTCCGGATAAGCTCATTACCCCTGCCTGCTTGGTCTTCCTCCTCATCCTCACTGGTGGTTTCTAGAGGACGTGCCTGCCAATTAGCAGAGGATCTTCTGCTATGCCTCTGCTCCTGTCCAGTTGTAACTTGGCCAGCCTGGTCCACTGAAAATGAAGACAAAAAATTATGTAGTTGGTGTACAATTTCTGATAATGGTCCAGACAACATAAAGCAAGTGTTAATTGATTTAATTAAACAAGAATATGCTGGTTGGACCCAAAAGTAGATGTACTGTCACTATAATCTCCAGAAATTTTGGTCAGTATACTCTTCAGTATTACTAACCCTCACTTTCAGCATGAGTGCAATGTGTGGTCCCCGATATTTACACATAGCTACCTTCCAATGTAATTTTACAAGTGGATATAATACACCTTCTGGATGGATGTCTCCACACCTAAAAGTGGATCCAGGTTTATCGTGTAATGCACAACAGTTATACACTTACTATCAACTGTCATCTGTTATGTAGAATGGCGAAACACAACATGCATGCTAAATGGATATGACCTTTGCTAAGTTGTGATTCCAATGTTAGGCCTATTCTTTGACAACATCAGACCCTCTACATGGCAAGTGCCACATTCTGCATGACGAGACTCCTTTGTTTGTGCTGTACACTAGCAACAACATTTGCTTATTAGCCCAGTTATCTATATGTTTGAAATGACATACGTGCCAAAGTTGAGATGAGTTCACTAGTCGTGATTATGTATGTACATTTTCTCAGAAATAAAAATGTGAGGGTAATTTAACCAGTTATGTTTAGAATACTACAAGTTGCAGAATGCAATCAGAAAAACAGCATTTCAATTGCCCCAACAATACATAAACCCTATAAGTACTAAAGGCATTACTCTGACAAAGTGAAAGGGGAAATAAGACAATTACAAAAAGGACACATGATGCATCATACAACACCCAAAGCCCTCACATACCAACAAGAGACATTGTCCAAGCCATTCATTCACCATAGCATGCAACATGTATAAGGCCCTTTTATAAATTGAGTTTCTGGTTGGCAGAGGGAGGCACCTTGTCCAAGCAGGAACTTCAATCCTAGTCAGGATAAGTCAGATAGACAGCATGAATTAACCTGTGCTCACCCTCAGGTAGCCTGGCACAGAGGAGGCAGGCTTAACTTAAGAAGCAATGTGTGAAGTATTTGTGCAACAATTAAAACAGTAATACAGTAAAAACACCACACAAAAATATGCCATACCTGGTTAGAAAAATAGAGCTTAATTTAATGAACAAAATCCAATAAGTAGAAGTTGAGACATGCTTTTTAAAAGAATAAACTTAGTTGTAGTGCTTAGAAGCATAAAGCACCAACAGGGGCTATCTGGTCATGCTAGACTGGGTCAAATCAGAAAAGTCAAGCCAATCGTGATGGAGCCCGGGTCAGATACTGGAACCAACCTTGGCCCGCTGAAACAGTACCTTTTTTGGGGTTGCATCGGTGTCTAGAACAAGATGCGGGGTGCAAAGGAGGTGATGCACGGATGTCGATCCGAAATTGTACGAAGTGCATCAGCTCTGAGCTCTGGAATGTCAGAGATGTGCCTGGAATGGAGTTGATGCATCACAAAATGGGCAATGTGGTGATCCTGATCTCTGCAGCAGCAGCAATGCTCCTATGCGGTTTCCTTGAGCCTTGCAGTAGCGACGATGAGTTGGTGTCGAAAGAGATGGTCTGGTTCTGATCTGTGGAACTGCTAACGCGTCCCTTTATGATTATTTATTACACATCAGGACTCGTTTTAGGCCAATGAATCTTTTGAACCAGTTGAGAGACACCTTAGGACGAGATAGCTAATCAATATTTCAATCAAATCATCAATAATGTCATCAATATTTATCACAATACATTTCACTTTAGTCAAAGTCATTAATCAATTCAAGATTTTACCATGACCTTGCAGCCATGAATAACCACACCAGTTTAGTAGAATTTTATGAATGTTATTCCCTATTGATTACAGATCTAAAAGCAGATATGTTAATCTCAACACCAAGAAACTTAATAGCATAGTCACGATATGGCAACTTTGGTAAGATTTCATTAATGCGAGAATCACAAACATCAGAACATAACAAGGCGTGAACATAGATCAATTTAGTAGAGTGTCAATAACGCGTCAGTTCAAAAAAGCATAAATTCGGTCGTTTGTCTATTTGCGTCAGTTTAGTGAACACCTGTCCTAACCACTGATTAGCATTAGCATGTTGGGCTTCATGCAAAACAATTTAGAACACCAATTTGCGAAACATCTAACTATGGTCTCTGTCAAACGTAAGCAGTTGGTAGCTAGAAAGGAAAAGCAAACAGACAAATCACAATTGCATTCAATTTTAGTTTAGGTCAGCGCACAGGTTCAGTCTTCGTCTTCAGGACATCAGTCAATTCGCCATCAGTCAGAACTCAGCTCCCGGGCAAAAAGGGCACTTCCCTCATAAGGAGGTAAAGTGTAACATGGACAAATCTAAGGGCGAGGATGGTTTTAAGTAAAGCAACAAGTCACCAAGCAGAGTCACAAAGTTTCTGGATAAAATCAATAGCATTCCCTTCCTAATTCTAAATGACTCCCTGTGACATGGGTTTTTATCCCTTTTTAGTTGTACATTCCCCCAAAATTTTATTGGACATTTGTTATACCCCACTATCTTTAACCTATCAGAAAACACATTAGGTCACCTAACTTTCACCCCATATTATTTTACAAGTCTTTGATTGTTCTCCATAATTGACGTCTTCAGAGGTGGCACGTCCGGTATGATTTCATCTTTCTGTAATTCTTTGCACATCTTTTGGTCAGTAGTGCCATTGTCTTCACCGATTTGAATGACCTTGTACATTACATTAATCTACACTGTTTCATTTTGTTTTTAACATTTATTCTGCAAGCAAGGAAAAGCTATGGGAACGGATCTAACATGGTTACATTCGTCTTCTAGTTTGGGGAAAAAAAAAAAAACATACAGGGTCATGTCCTTTTGTGAGTCAGTACACTGCAAGATAGAAAAATACATTTAATATGAGAGCCAAGCAGCTAAGCTCCGGCTCATGCGAACTTAAGGCCTATGAGGATTTCAGCACAGATTCAATAACGCAATCATTAGTATAAACTTATTTGAACATAATATAAACATTTTAATCATCATTATTAGTCTACGTATACATTGGCGGCCACTCCCCGTGGTCACATTTCAGGTGCACATTTAAGCAAAATTACTATTACAGTTTCTATGCGGCATTATCACACATTAGTTCATAAACATTTCATGTTATTACAGATTATATAAGATACGCTCTCTCAGTCCCTCCTCTGATGACGTTCGTCATCACACAAACCTTTCCCTTTCAACCTTTCACTTAATTTTTCACTTTACGCATAATGCGCATTTCAACATCTTGTCCCTTGTGTGAACTTTCCCAAATTTCATTAAACATTTTCTCCCTTTCACTTTCTTTGTTCCTTTTATTTCTCTTTGTCCAATTTCTTTTGATTTTATCATTTATTTTGCATGCTTCCCATAATCCAAAGAGACAGGCCAGAACAATTAACAGACCCCCTAATATTTTTGCAAGAACCCCATTCCAAATATTGCTAAACCAGCTCACTACTCTGGCAATTCCTTTTCCTAATTTCTCCCACATTCCAGGTTCCTTCGAATCCTTTAAATCTGCACTATCTTTAGTTAGGTTAGTAAGCATACCTCTAATCTTTTTATTATTGTCAGGTATATATGAGCAACAATGACGCTCGTTGAGCATCTTGCAGACTCCGCCGCTCTTTGCTAAAGAATGTCTAAAGCAAGCCGATTTTGAAGAGTCATAGCTCTTTCCGCAGCAAGTTCAGTATCCATCAGGAGTATAGCCCCTGTAAAATTTGTCAGCATGTTATCCACAATAGTAGACAACTTTCGAATCTTTATGGAGTTTAAGATAACCCCTACTGAAGGAATTATGGCTCCAAATATGTCTCCAACGACAGCAGCCGCTGTCTCTCGTTTTTGTCTAGCATGTTGTAATTCAGACGTTTTAGGTATTTGCTTTAAATCATCAATCTGGTAAATCTTTGGGAAAACTATTCCCAAATAACATGTCGGTAATAGGCATTAAGTCCACAAATATAATAGATCCCAGGCATCGCTGGATCCTGTCCATTTAACATGAATGTCCAATTACTCTGAAACAAAAACACATGCCTGCATTCACTCGTTCCCACAAATAAAGTGTCATGTTCAGATTTTGGCCTATATATACAAAGCCTTCCTCATGTAATGCATCTATAGCTAGTTTGCCTTTCGTCTTTATTGCAGTGTAAGCATAATCATTTGCATAGGTGCGTTTCTCTAGCCCCTTTTCTAATCTCTCTTTCATGATCTAAAAACCTTTTCTCTACAGGTGTCAATAAGCAAGTCAGATTATTGCGGTGTGCATAAGCTGTCCCAAATGTAAGCGTTGGTTCAAAGAAACCTCCAAATAATTTTATACTATGCTCCTTAGCTAACTTGTTCAGAAACTCAATCACAGGCACAAATGAAAACACTACATCCAAATTTGAATAAAAATATTACACATGTTCTTGATTATAGAATCATGTTAGTAGCAAACTACAACTTATCCCATATGTTAGTGGCAAGCTGTGATATGTGACCCCCTCTTGTACTGATGAAGGAATCTTTGTGCACACATAACAATTTTTCGCATCCATGGTCTCAACATACTCATTCAGCAAGCGATAGAAGACATTAGTGGAAAGTTCCCCTTTTGAGTTAGTTCCCTCATGCAAGTGTCTTGCATCCTGCTCAAACTTTTCCCACGGTGTAAGTGTTATAGTCTCAGGTTTTGAAGCATTGTTAGTTGCTTTCTTATCCAACCACGGCATTCCCACAATCACACCTACAATTATTATTGCACACACAATACCTAATATAAGACTTAACCAACCACACACCCTACCCTTTTTATTACTACCTCTATTATAAGCCATGTCTGTAAAGAATCAGATAGCAGAACAACAATCAACTTGAGGACGATATAAAACTCTTTTTTTTTTCTTTTTACTCTTGATGCAAAAGTCTCTTTCTCTCTGCGTGTATTTACAGCATTTCACTCACTCCAGGACCCTTTTGTCAAATCAGATTAGCAGCTTGTCATAATCGGGTTTCAAAGTCAATTCAGGTTATCAGTGTCACATCCGGTAATTTATAAGTCTATTTCTCAGTTTTTTTCAGCTTTCTATTTTCTTTTTCAAATTTCAGTTTTAACACAGTCTCTTTCTCTGATTGATTTCAGGTACCGTAGTATTGGCCTGGTACTTCTCGATCAAAACAGAACGCAAAAAATTCTTGTTGCTATTCAGATGTCGTTGCATATGCCCATTCAGGACCTGCGTACCTTCTATTTGCAGTTCTTTTTCTTTTCAATCTGCGTTCACCTTGCAATTCTCCTTCACTCAGATCTTCTGTTCTTGTGGTATCGGTTTCTTCTGTTATTGTTTCACCTGGTACGACCCTTTCTTTCGCAGCCTGCTTCTCTGGCCAGTTATCTCCCTTAGTCATCTTTTTCCTGCTTGTCCTTTCAGGACACTGAACAGCACCCTCCTCTTGTGCTATGGTGTTTTCTCTTGATGGACCTGCACCAGGCTCAGGGGATGCCGGTGTACTTTGCTCTCTCTCTACTATTTCCCCTTCTTCTTCTTCTTCTGGGTCTGTAACGGGTTCAAGCTCTAAACCGTATCCGTCTGCTTCTGGCAGAATCTCTCCTTGATTTAGTTCTCCTGCTGCCTCTACTGAGATAGGCACATTGTCACCTCTCTCAAACTCGTTCACTGTTTGAGGGACTAGGCTGTTCTCAGTGGGCTCTCCTGCAGTCTCAGTTCCCTCTTGGCTATTTTCAGGCCCTGAGACTTCCCTCTCTGGAACTGTTGTCGGAAACTTAAAGTTCCTCATCAGTTGGACACGTTACCTTCTTTGTGTGACTGACATGTATCCAGTTTGAAACGCCTGCACATTTCACAGCAGTGATTGTTGTCAATATTACTTGATATGGCCCCTTCCAGCGCGCCTCCAAACACGACTTTCTCACGTGCTTCTTCACAACCACCCAGTCACCGGCTTGCAGGGTGTGACCTGAATCACTGATCGGTGGCAATGTGTTGCTTCTACCTGGTGAGAAAAAGAGCGAACCACATAAGCCAAACCTTTGCTGTAGTCCAACACCATATCATCCGTGATATTCACAAGAGCATTTGCAGGTACTGCGGGCAGCCTCATAGCTGTACTCAAAAGGATCTAATGGGGGTGACAGTCCTGTCTTCTTATCAGGGGTGTTCCTCATCGACATCAGCACTAATGGTAATGCATCTGGCCATTTCATATTGGTAGCTGCGCACATTTTTGCCATTCTCAACTTCAAGGTACCATTCATCTGTTCCACTAATCCTGATGCTTCAGGGCGGTAGCTACAATGCAGCTTCTGTTCGATGTCGAACGCCGCACACAAGAGCTTAATCACCTCATTGTCGAAGTGTCAGCCCCTATCTGATTCTATAGAGACAGGAAAACCGAACCTTGGTATTAGTTCCCTAAGCAGCAGCTTTGCAACTGTGTGACTATCATTTCTACGTGTGGGGTAAGCATCAATCCAGTGGCTGAAAACACACACAATCACCAATACATATTTCAATCCTCCACAAACAGGCATCTCAATGAAATCCATTTGCATCTTGCTAAATGGACCGCCAGCTCTCCCTGTGTGGCTCAAAGTTACCACAGTCCCTTTTCCGGCATTCATCTGTTGACAGATGATGCACCTGTGACAAGTAACCTCTGCGGCATTTCTGAATTTTGGGTTAAACCAGTCAATCTTGAATGACCTGATCATTGCATCTCTCCCGAGATGTGCTTGTCCATGGTAAAGCCTTGCAAATTGTGACAAAAGACTGTTTGGCAAAACCAGTTTCCCTTCCTCTGAGACCCACAAATCATCAGCTCTTTGTACGCATTGCATTCTCTGCCAGGAGCGTTTTTCCTCTTTGCTAGCACAACCCTGTAGTGTTTTTAGCTCATCTAGTGTATCAACCACCCTTAATGCAAGGTTCAAACATGTGTTATTTTCGGTTTGCGGTAACAATTCCCAGTGATCCCTGAACGATATACAGTTCAATGCACAAAATCTTGCGACTTGATCTGCATAGCCGTTTCTCATGGACACAAAGGCCCTCATTATGACCCTGGCGGTGTTGCACCGCCAGGGCCAACGGGGGCGGGAGCACCGCCGACAGGCCGGCGGTGCTCCCTTGGGCATTCTGACCGCGGCGCTTTGGCCGCGGTCAGAAATGGAAAACCGGCGGTCTCCCGCCAGTTTTCCGTTGCCCATTTGAATCCCCCATGGCGGCGCAGCTCGCTGCACCGCCATGGGGGATTCTGACACCCCCTACCGCCATCCTGTTCCTCGCGGTTCGCCTGCCAGGAACAGGATGGCGGTAGGGGGTGTCGCGGGGCCCCTGGGGGCCCCTGCAGTGCCCATGCCAATGGCATGGGCACTGCAGGGGCCCCCGTAAGAGGGCCCCGCTAGTATTTCACTGTCTGCATAGCAGACAGTGAAATACGCGACGGGTGCAGTAGCACCCGTCGCACCTTCCCACTCCGCCGGCTCGATTACAAGCCGGCTTCATGGTGGGAAGGTCGTTTTCCCCTGGGCTGGCGGGCGGCCTTTCGGCGGCCGCCCGTCAGCCCAGGGGAAAAGTCAAAATACCCGCCGCGGTCTTACGACCGCGGTACGGTATTTTGACGGCGGGACTTTGGCGGGCGGCCTCCGCCGCCCGCCAAGGTCCGAATGAGGGCCAAAGTCTTTTGACTTAACATGAGCATTGCATTTCACCACGGCAATTTCAAGAGGTAACTGAATCGCATGCAACAAATCCTTAATTTGTTCACCATTTTGCACAGGAGAACCAGAAGAGGTCATGAAACCTCTCTGTGACCACAATTGGCCAAAATCATGTACAATTCCAAATCCGTATCTGCTGTCAGTATAGATAGTGACTCTCAGATTCTCAGCTGCATGGCATGCCTTAGTAAGGGCAATTAACTCTGCCACTTGTGCGGAATACACTTTCTCGAACCAGAAAGCTTCAATGATACCAGCTGTGGTACACACAGCATAACCAGCTCTCAGCATTCCGACTGAGTCTTTCAAACAGGATCCATCAACAAACATAATGTAGTCATTTTCTTTTAACTGCGTATTTTGAGTATCAGGTCGGGGCTTGGTACATAGTTCTGTTACCTCAAGACAATCATGCTCCACTTCCTCTTCATTATTAATCTCTGTACTTTCAACAGGAAGTAGAGTTGCCGGGTTTAATACAGTACATCGCTTCAGTGAAACATTAGGCGACCCCAAAATAATTGTCTCATATCTGGTAAGTTGGGCATTTGTCATGTGCTGAGTTTTGGTTAGAGTCAACAAAATTTCAACTGAATGTGGAACCATTACTGTCAAGGGATGTCCCATCACTATGCCTTCACACTGCGTGAGGCTTTGACCAACTGCTGCAACTGCGCGCAAACAACCCGGTAAGGCTGCTGCGACAGGGTCCAAGGTAGCTGAAAAATATGCTACAGGGTGATTTGCACCTCCATGGACCTGTGTTAAGAAAGACAAAGAACAAGCATCACGTTCATGACAAAACAGTAGAAAAGGTTTCGTGTAATCAGGCATACCATAAGCTGGCGCCCTGCACATGCACTCTCTCAATTCCATGAATGACTCCAGCTCTTCTTTGGATAAAGCTATGGTATACGGATCATCCTTAATCTCTTTACCTGTCAGCTTTATCAATGGTTTTGAGATAATTGAAAAGTTGGGCATCCACTGGCGACAGTAACCCACCATTCCCAAAAACATACTGACATCTCTCTTTGTTGTCGGGTGGTTCATTTGCAAAATAGCAGTTACCCTTTCCTTTGATATTCTCCTGAACCCTCTCTCAATCAAGTGTCCTAAGTATTTCACCTCTTTCTGACAGTATTGCAGCTTCTTTGGCGACACTTTATGTCCGTTCTTTCCCAAATGATTCAGTAAGGCAATTGTGTCATATTTACAATAATCTTTTGTCCTGGACGCAATCAGCAAGTCGTCAATGTACTGTACTAGAGTCGAATTGAAAGGCAGTACTAGGGATTCTAAGTCCTTTTTCAATATCTGATTGAAGATGGACGGTGACACAGAAAATCCTTGAGGAATTCTGCACCAACTGTACACCTTGTCCAGGAATTTGAAACTGAATAAAAACTGGCTGTCCTCATGAAGAGGCACCGAAAAGAAGTCTTGTGACAAATCCACAACGGTGAACCATTCAGCATCGCACGGAACCTGAAACATGATCACTGCTGGATTTGGCACTATGGGGCAACACTTCACCACAATCTCGTTTATTTTTCTCAAGTCCTGCACAATTCGAACCTTCCCACAAGGCTTTTTCAGACCCATTATCGGTGAATTACATGGGCTGCTCAATACTTCTTTCAGGACTCCTTGTTTTACAAAGTCTGCGATTATTTGTGACACCTGGATAAGAACATCTTGTGCCATATGATATTGTGGCACCTGGGGAAACACTGCATTTGGCTTTACTTGTACTTTAACTGGTTCCACTCCTTTTATCAGTCCCACTTCCTTTCCTGTCAAATCCCACACTTTCTGTGTCACCGTTCCCTGCAACTCGGCTGGTAAGTCAGTCACTGTAAGCATCGGGAATAAAGTTATCAAAGGGTAATCTTCATTCACAATTTCTGCTTCTAACTCTGAGAACTGACCATCATCCCCTTTATCATCACTGTTTGTCTGCACCTCAATTCCATCATTGGAACAAGTAATCAAGCATTTTGTCTTACACAGTAAGTCTCTTCCCAGTAGGGACACAGGACTCGAATCGCAGACTACAAACTTATGTAGTCCCTGAAAGTTGCCAATCTCAACTTGCACCGGATCTGTAATTGGATTTGTCAAGTACTGGTTTGCTACTCCTACCACTCTTATGGTACGTCCTGAAAGTGGCAATTTCTGAACCTCTGCACTTCTGACTGTGGAGCGTGTAGCTCCGGTATCAACCAAGAATGAAACCTTATGACCCATTACCTTTCCCTCTACATAGGGTCCCCTCTGATCTACTTCTAGGGATGCTGCAAGCCTGCACTCTTCACTGTCTGAACTGTCATCCGACCATTCCTCATTCATTCCATCTTCACCACGCAATGGGAATTGCTGTACTGTATTATTTTGGCTCATTACTTGACCTGTGACCTGCTGAGGAAGCATCACCTGTTGCTGTCCCATTGGAGCCATTGGTAGTTGCATTTGCTGTCTAGGTACCATGGGAACCTGCTGTTGTACTTGCTGCATTTGCTCTGGTTGAACACGCGGCATTTGCATTTGCTACATGGGCTGTAACCCTTGCATCTGAACCATGTTATTTTGAAAGTTCGGGTTTTGATTTCTCAATTTTGGACCTCTCATATTTTGCAATGTACCGACATTAGTGCTTTGTTGAACGACACCATCCTGCACCACATTTGGGCATTCCCGCTTCCAATGCCCCACTTCCCCGCACGCATGACATGGAGACATCTTTTTCATCCCTTGCGCGTCATTTTGAATCACCACAGTATTCAAGTCTGGACTGCGATTTACAAGACCTCGACCTCTTGGTTGTGCCTGAAATACACCATTCCCTTGCGGTTGCTGCTGTATCATCTGCTGAGTTCCATTTCCCTGCATTCCTGCCTGCGCAGCCCTTATCTGCATCACCGTCACCTTTTCCTTCAGTTTTCTCTGCTTTAACTCAATCTTGTCACTACAGTACTTTGCGTACTGCAACACCTCATCAATCGGCTTCGCTTGCCAACAGATCAAATGATTCTTAATCTTCTGGCTAACCTCTGGTCTCAGCCCTTCAACAAATCTGAACACGAGATGGTTCATGTCCTTCGGCTCAATAGTTTCAGTACCACTGTAATGTTTGAATGCCTTCAACAACCTCTCATAGTAAGCATGTATTGATTCTTTAACCTCCTGTGAGGTCCTGTCGATTTTCTGCCAATCAGTCACTTTCGGCGACACTTTCTGTTTCAAAAACTCAATCACTTTATGAGAGTACTTCATCACCTTCTCAGAGGGTGCTCCGGTCACCTTATCTCTTGCCGGCTCCTGTGTCGGCCAGTCTACCCCTCTCTTGCACTCAAGCCATAAGTCAGGCGGAAGAATGATCTCAAGCAAGGTATTCAGATCTTCCCAAAGAAACTTTGCAAGCTTCACAAACCTATCTGTTTGTTGGTACCACTCGATCGGTTTCTCCCTCAACCTGGGATAGTCATTTGTGAAAGATAGGATGTCTCCCCTGGACCACAGTCCATGAATTAGAACCCCACCAGCTGTTTCTCTCATTGGTAGCATCTTTACTGATTCCGTATCTGGTGAAGTTTTTGCTTTACTCGATCCCGGATTGTCACTTTTCTCCTCATCTCTTTTCTTTGCCCATCTGCCTTCCCACTTTTCTAAAGCTCCCCAGATTTGCGCACTTTGCAATATTTCTTTTAGATGCGCTTTCATTCCGGCAGACCTCATATGCTCGAAGTCTTTTGAATCAAAGTCTAACCGGTAACTTCTTTTCAAATGTTTAGTATTCTCAATATCAATATTGTATTTGTCCGCCAGGTTCGCTAATTTCTGATGTACTTTACCTACTTCTTTAGTGATTTTAGGGCACAGACATCTCAATTCTGCTTGTGTGAATGACTCTAATCGGTTTACCCCCATCGTTCCTTCCACTAATTCAGCAGCTTCCACACCCAGTCTCACAAAGTTCAGGTACTCATCTCTCCGCAACCTTTCCGGCTCTACTGCAGTTACCGTAGTCTTTTGTGAAGCATAGGTCTTCTCTAACCACTCATTTAACTGTTGTACCGTAAAACCTTGCAGTGAAATGTTCCCTGCATGCAACATTGGTGACTGTGAAGCATTCGTACCTATTGTCTGTGGGGTTAGCACTCATAGCCCTGTCTGTCTCATTGTTTCCAATGGTGCTTCAACTGGGCTAAGGTCTAACAAAGACCTCGGTTTTTCGACCGCTTGCTCTCCTGGGGCCATTAACTGGGGAGTTCCTATGGACCCTCCTCTTATTACATCTTGGGTCAATACTCCCTGATCACACATACCAGGCTTATCTTGTGCATACAATGGCACTGGTGGACCAACAGTAATTGGCAATGATATGGCAGCTGGTGTTTGATTATGTCCCAAACCTCGTGGAGCAGCGACTCCAAGCGTCTGATCAAGTGAAGTCAGGGCAGGTATTAATGGAGGTCCTGCTGCTGGGTTATATCCCGGTATCAGTTGTGGCTGCGGCTGGGGCAGCAATTGTGGGGTTGGCTCAATCTGCACTAACCTCGATTTTGTATATATCGGGTCTGGCAGCACTATCAGATTTGTAGTAGTCTCTAGTACTGGGACGTCTGGATAGATTCTCTGTATCTGCGGTGGAGGTTGCAACTGTATCCGCATGTCTGGTGCAGTGTGTACACTGACACCATTCTGTATCAAACCCGTATCACTAGTCTGTGCTGTATCGGTAACTCCCTTCTCCTGCGTCTGGTTCCCAAGATCCGCACTAGTGCTCGGGACATTGTCGCTTACCGCATAAGGTGGTGGGCGATCATGCAATAGCTGATTTAGAAATTCTTTGTTATCTGAATCATCTTCCTCTTCCCAAGATCTCTTAGTTTCTTTAGGCTTACTAGAGTCTTTGTCTGTTTTACATGTGGCTTTCTTTCCCTGCGTCTAATCTCCCTGTGTTATTGCTGGGAACAATTTTAATCCGTCAACAATTCCCAGTCTCCACATTTTGCTCTCATTATCCCACCTGGCTTCTCCTAGAGTCTTTTCTGCCCTTTTCAGTCTTCTTTGGAACTTTTCTTGTCTCTGTTTAAGAGCCATTAAATCCCAAATTGCTAAAACCTGATACTGAGCTGGCCTCGGAGGTGGTTTCTGTACACTTAACATCCACCTTAAAATCTCTAGAACTCTCATATTGAACGTCCCGTGTTCTGGGAACGCCAATCATCCCTCTTTTTCTGTCAATTTGCGCCACTGTTTCATCCATAAACAAGGCGCAACACGCTTTTCCTCCATGACAACGTAAGCTGGAGTTCCCTCAGGCGGTGTAGGCTCCCCTTCACTCGCCATAATGTATGTGTCTACTTTCAGAGCACTCTTAAAAGCTTTGACAAAGTTCATCTTTACGTATTTCTTTTGTTTCTATTTAATCAAGAAGTGAGTTTAATTCCCAGGACACTCTTCATCCACCTTTCTCAACCTATTGCCTCTCACGGACGGCAGCCAATCCGAGCGCGACCCCTCTCGACAACTGACCTATCTCAGCGCGGCACCACTGATGTCACACTCACACACTGCAGCTGACAAAGTCTTGCGGCTCGTCCGCCCCTCACTAGATTCACACCAAACTAATGCAAAAATTACTGCGAGCACCTTAACAACACAAATTTGCCTGTTTACTACAGGAAGGGTAACACATTCGCTTCAGAACTTTACAGAGATTTCACTTGAAGCCTCGACCGCTACTCTCTCCTTCTCAGTTCCCGCATACGCAAGCAGAATTCGACCTGCAAATCCTACTCTCGACTTCTCAATGGTTTGCTCTAGTGCACTTTAGAACTTGCCAAATCTCCATCGAAGGTTTCACACATATAATTTGACTCAAACTCGACTTGTCAAACACGCCTGACTGACCTAATAAAACCGCCCAAATTACTACATAAACCCAAGTGTCTCCTACACTTGTCAATATACTCCGGAGTCTTAGACCACGACGGGTCCATACATAAACAACCAACCACGTGGATAATTTTGAGCACAAAGCGCCACACTCATATGAAGTACGCCGACTTCCCTACTCTCATACTGCGGAGTACGCCCACTCCTACTAAAACAACATTTACCTGGCCTAGATGCACACAAACTTCACAAATCACCTTCAAGATGCATAAGCTGAGCAAGCGCAAATCCTACACCACACATGCTGACGCTGAGAACATTCCCCAACTCACTTAGGCAGGCTCTGAGATCCCGGGAAAGTCATGGTGAATTTAGAAACACATCATACCTCCAATTTGCATTATCTCAGAAAAAACAGTGTAAACAATAATTCACTGTCCCAGGGCCCCAAAGGGCCAAACCTTCCTCTGCTACCAGAACTGCTAATGCGTCCCTTTATGATAATTTATTACACATCAGGACTCGTTTTAGGCCCATGAATCTTTTGACCCAGTTGAGAGACACCTTGGGACGAGATAGGTAATCAATATGTCAATCAATACATCAATAATGTCATCAATATTTATCACGACAATACATTTCACTTTAGTCAAAGTCATTAATCAATTGAAGATTTTACCATGGACTTGCAGCCATGAATAACCACACCAGGTTAGTAGAGTTTTATGAGTTTTCCCTATTGATTACAGATCTAAAAGCAGATACGTTAATCTCAACACCAAGAAACATAATAGCATAGTCACGATATGGCAACTTTGGTAAGATTTCATTAATGCGAGAATCACAAACATCAGAACATAACAAGGCGTGAACATAGATCAATTTAGCAGAGTGTCAATAACGCGCCAGTTCAACAAAGCATAAATTTGGTCGTTTTTGTCTATTTGCGTCAGTTTAGTGAACACCTGTCCTAACCACTGATTAGCATTAGCATGTTGGGCTTCATGCAAAACAATTTAGAACACCAATTTGGGAAACATCTAACTATGGTCTCTTTCAAAAGTAAGCAGTTGGTACCTAGAAAGGAAAAGCAAACAGACAAATCACAATTGCATTGTCATAATTACCCTCCAAAGTTTAGGTCAGCGCACAGGTTCAGTCTTCGTCTTCAGGACATCAGTCAATTTGCCATCAGTCAGAACTCAGCTCCGGGGCAAAAAGGGCACTTCCCTCATAAGGAGGTAAAGTGTAACATGGACAAATCTAAGGGTGAGGATGGTTTTAAGTAAAGCAACAAGTCACCAAGCAGAGTGACAAAGTTTCTGGATAAAATCAATAGCATTCCCTACTTAATTCTAAATGACTCCCCGTGACATGGGTTTTTATCCCTTTTTAGTTGTACATTCCCCCAAAATTTTATTGGACATTTGTTATACCCCACTATCTTTAACCTATCAGAAAACACATTAGGTCACCTAACTTTCACCCCATATTATTTTACAAGACTTTGATTGGTCTCCATAATTGACGTCTTCAGAGGTGGCACGTCCGGTATGATTTCATCTTTCTGTAATTCTTTTCACATCTTTTGGTCAGTAACTTCATTGTCTTCACCGGTGTGAAAGACCTTGTACATTACATTAATCTACACTGTTTCGTTTTGTTTTTAACATTTATTCTGCAAGCAAGGAAAAGCTGTGGGAACGGATCTAACATGGTTACATTTGTCTTCTAGTTTGGGGGAAAAAAAAACATACAGGGTCATGACCTTTTGTGAGTCAGCACACTGCAAGATAGAAAAATACATTTAATATGCTCCGGCTCATGCTAACTTAAGGCCTATGAGGATTTCAGCACAGATTCAATAACGCAATCATTAGTATAAACTTATTTGAACATAATATAAACATTTTAATCATCATTATTAGTCTAAGTATACATTGGCGGCCACTCCCCGTGGTCACATTTCAGGTGCACATTTAAGCAAAATTACTATTACAGTTTCTATGTGGCATTATCACACATTCATTCATAAACATTTCATGTTAATACAGATTATATAAGCTACGCTCTCTCACAACAATGTTGATGCGCATGTTTATAAACACTTCCATGGGCCCAGGACTGGATTGACACCACTTGGAAGGGCAAGACATGCAGCAAGCAAAGACCAGGTGCTGTTGCAGGATGAATTGGAAGTCTTTGGTGTCCCTGAAACTTGAGAAGAACAGGAGGCAAGGTAGCAAGAGCTTGGAGTTACTTTGGTTCTGGGTTGGAGCAGTTCAGGTCCAGTCCTTCTCCTACCAGGCAAGGAGGGCAGAAGGTCAGCACAGCAGAGCAGAGCAGGAGTCCAGCAGAGTGACAGTCCTTTCAGCAGCACAGCAGTCTTTCTTCGTGGCAAAGCATCCACTGGTCCAGAAGAGTACTGAGTTGGTGGTGTCTGGAGTCCAAATCTTATACCCAGTGGTCATTATGAGGTGGAGGAGACTTCAAAGAGAGGTCTTTAAAGTGCATAGAGTCCCTGCCAGTCATGCCTTGGCGCCAGACTCACTACAGGCGTGTATGCAACACTTTGTGTGGAGACACGCACCGCCCATTCAGGTGTGACAGCTCCTCCCTTCCACCCTGCCCAGGATGACCCATCACGATGCAGATGGGCACTTAGTACCACCAACCCTTCCTTTGTGTGTAACTGTTTAGAAGGAATGCACAAAGTCAGCTGTTACCTCATCCCAGAGGAGTATTGCAGACATGCAGCAGGCATCCAGATAGGATAGTTAAAGTAGGAAAACTGCAAACTTTCTTAAGGTGGCATTTTCAGAATTACAATTGTAAACTCTGATTTCACCAATAGTGAAAAATTAATTTAAGAGTTTTTCACTACAAGGACATGCAAAACTTAAAAGTGCATGTTCTACTTTCTAAATACACTGCACCCTGCCCTTGGGCTGACCAGGGACTAACTTAGTGTGACGTATGTATTAAAAAGGTCGACATGAAAGTTTACAACTGCACATACAGGGTCTGCAATGGCATGCCTGAGACTTATTTTAAGGGTTACTGAAGTGCGTGGCACAATCAGTGCTGTAGGCCCACTAGTAGCATTTAAACTACAGGCCTTGGGCACATGTAGTGCACTTTACTATGGACTTGTAAGTTAATTAATTATGCCAATTGTGGATGAGGCAATGTTATCATGTTTTAAACAGAAAGTATATGCACTTTAGCAGTGGAAAGCAGTGGTAAAGTGCCCAAAGTCCTAAAGAGAGCAAAAACAAGGTCAGCAAAACAGGAGGTTGGAAGGCAAAACGTTAGCGGAAACCACACCAAGAATGCCAGGTCTAACAGGCGCTTAGCTCCCTAGTCATGATCTAATAAGGTAAAATATAACAAAACACACATGACGGTGCATTTCCCTCACCACTTACATCATACTTCAAGACATATAATGCAGTTCATGCACTTACCAGGTCTCTGATGCTCAAAGTCCCCCACTTATAGCACATCTTGCCCTGCTACTGGTACACACCCACTGCACTACAGCACGCAGCAATATCTCACTGGATTTGTGTGTGTGCTGCATTACTCAGCTGGTCATCTGGGGCCCATAAAACTGAGGGAACTTATCAAACACCCCACTCAGTTTAGATGTTCAATTCAGTCTCTCTGAAAGGGGTGCCTTGTCCTCAAGTCATGCTGGGGACAAGTATGAAAAACAGAACAGGAGGATGACACAGTATGTTGCTCTGATGTGAGCATAGCATAAAATGACCAAATAATGGCTGCCTGCTTTTTCCCATTCTTAACGTCCTGTTTTTTTTTACTTTCTGTTTGTCATTCCCTGAGTGTTATCATTGGATTCCAGCCTGTATGTGGAGTCTTCACCCCAAGTACGTTGTTTCCACACTCAAGGTGGAGGTTCTGCACTCAGGGAGGTGATCCTATACACAGGGTGGCAACAATGAAAATACACAGGAATTCACATACAGGACATAAAATACAGGAAGCTGCTTGGATTCATTCTTTGGTATTCTGTGCCATCCTCCCCTCAGAGCTACATCATGTGACGTATTGCTGCTCTGTTTCTCAAACCTACATGGCTGAGGTACTTGAGGACAAGGCACCCCATTTCAGTGAGACTGAATTGAACATCCTAATTTGGGGGCTGTTTGATAAGTTCCCTCAGCTTCATGGGGGCCCTGATGACCAGCTCAGTAATGCAGCACCCCCCCAAATTGAGAGAGATGTTGCTGCATACTGCAGTAGGTGTGTACCTGCAGTGGTCCAAGATGTGCCGTCAGTGCAGTGAGGATGTGTTAGTTCAACATTAACGGCTCAGACAGTGCCATCCACCCTTTGATAAATATATCACATGGTACCTGAATGTATCCATGATACTTTGAAATAAAATAATAGGTGGGCATTAGACCTGTGTGTGTGATACATTTAGCATTATACACAACACAAAATGACCAGCCTTTTTGAATCTGGCCCTTAGTTTTTTAGCTGAACGCATGAGGGAGTCTGTTTCTGACCATGGACAATCCAGGTTGTTTTGCAGGTACACTTGAACCACGGTGTCTGTATGACAGACATGTGGCTACAGTGCCACATGAGTAGCAGCACACAAAAATACAAGATATTTTCAATATCTGTACCTTGATATGTTCCATGATACACATCCTAAGCACAACTTACAATTTTGCATTCAGTAATGTCTGAGTACATCACATATGCAATATGTGGATAGAAGAGTGTTTAGTATCTTACTACGCATCTTGCTAGCCACCATGATACAACTTGGGTAAACAGTAGATTTTGGCCAACAAAGTTTTGAACATTCCTAGCCTCACTATGTCAGCACCACTACTACTGTGTTTCAAACACCAACATTAAATTCCTATTGTAATAAACAGTATAATATTTGCAACTTTTGGACAATTATTTTTACAAAACATGTCCAATGATTGGACCAATAAATTTCCAACACTGCCTGTCACCCCCATATCACATATGTTTGTAAGGGCCATTTTCCAAAGTACAGAGTGCCACACAGCAAGCCACATATAAACAATGGGGAAAGCCTGATTGTTTATAGTATGAGTAACCCAGATTTCTAAAGTTCACATTTAACTCTAAGCTCATCTGTTTCCCATATACCTGTAGGTTTCCACCTTGTACACAATGCCAGTCCTCACTGACTCTATGCATAGACATGAATCATTGTGACACTTGGGGCCAGATTACGACTTTGGCTGAGGGCAATAGCCCGTCCAAAATGTGATGGATATCCCGTCCGCCGTATTACAAGTTTCATAGGATACAATAGAATTTGCAATACGGTGGGCGGGATAACCGTTACATTTGGGATGGAGTAATCCCCTCCGCCAAGGTATTAATCAGGCCCTTGGTGCTGACAAAGTTGTCAGATGTGACCGCACAGGGAGGTGTCACACATGCAGTGATATTTACTCCCATAAGGCAATGGAGTCTTTTGAGGCATTGTCCACAGTAATCACTAACATGTGCAGGAACTTTGTTGCACAGACTATCTTTTGAGTCTTGACAACAGCTGTTGTTTACATACATTATGTATGGCTTACAGAGTAGTCTCAGGATGGCATTTATGGACCAAGAGTTAAGTGTCCACCAATCACCATTGACAACAGACTGAGCAACCACATGTAGGCCGTAACATAACTGGTTGCTCAAGAGAAAAAGTAGCAACCAGTTGGTCATGCACCTGCATACCCTGCCCTCTGTTTTGTACAATGGCCTTGTTCCCTAGAATCAGACCTAGGTGAGGGTTCAGAGATGTGTGTAAGCCATGATTACTTTGATGGTGTGCAAGACACAAAAGGCTACTATTATCTTGCACACAACTTCAGGGGAGTACAGCAGCACCCTCCCTGCGTGGTCAAGACATCGTAATCGCAACTTTAAGAGACCAAAACCATGCTCTATGATAGCCCTTGTACGTATGTGTGTCCTATTGTACCTATGCTGAGGTACAGTAATTTCACATCAGTATGGTGTGAGGATATGAAGGGAGAGTGCATATGCAGCATCACCTTAAGAGAAAAATTAGGAAATATTTGTACATGTCCCACTTCCATCCGTAGAGTTCATAATGTATGAAATGGTACATGCAGTGTCTGTTGGGGTCATGTATGTGTCACGGGAATTAGTAATTTATAATGTCTGTGTAAGTATGTGTACTTGTGTAAGTATGTGTACTTGTTTGGCGCTTGAATTCTTACCCAGAAGCCACATGTTGCCAAAATCTCTCGCTGCCGGCCACCGGGCAAGAGGTGACCTGTGGAACACATAGCTGTCATGTGTACCACCTGGGAACACTGCATAAACATCAGTAAAGGAGACACTGGCATCACATACACCTTGCACACTGATGGAGTGCCAGCAGTGTCTGTTGCAAAATATGTGTGCATTGTGGCTAGGTGGCCGAAGTACCACATGAGTGCAATTAATTGCACCTACCCCACGTGGGAAGCGGGAATAGAGGTGGAAATCCCTAGCAATCCTTTGCCTTCCTGGCAGTGTATGTGGTATACATATATGGAGATGTACTCTCCTATTAATGCAGCTCAGAACCTAAGGCAAGCACCGGAACTGGCTTAAGTGAGATCTGCCCACAGTGTCACTGGACACCCTCTGGAAAGACCCAGTGGCAAAGAAATGGAAAGCTGCTAGGATCTTGAAATAGACATAGACTGAGATGAGGTGATAGTGCCATGTCTCAGAATCAAAATCCTGCTCCCACTAAGAAACTGTGTCCAAGATGACAGCAGGGCAAAACCGAATCTGGAGCTTACATCTTGGCTGGACATCACAAAGAGGTTAATCATTTGCCTGAAGATCCTCTTTGCCATCGTTCTTCTCCTCATATCTACTGTCGCAACACAAGAGGAAAACCGAAAAACAAATTCAGTGACATGTTGTAAGGTCTAAAAGGGTTTGTGTGTGGCAGCACTAATTTTATGCATACACCCAGGCTGGGATTGCCTGTTGTGCTAGCGACTTTAAGCTGGAGCTGGTGGTGGATTGAAGGTACTGATACTGGTGTGTGTGGTGTGCTTTGTGGAAAGTTAGAAATCTGAGGTTTGATCAGGGGTTCAGACTTGTATTTTACATTCAAATTTGGGCTTTTTGTGAAAGGTGACATATAACTAATAGTTAACTGTGCAACAGTAGTAGGGATGTGGTATCATTCAAGCTTGAGATGTTCTGATTGCCACTTCAAGGGTCAGATGTATAGGCTTCTCATATTGTTTCTTACATGATACATTTACACTGTTGTAGTAGTGTGTGTTTTTTCCACCACATTTACCCCTCTAATACACTCCTGACACATACACATGTGTAACAGCCCAATGCTGAAATATAGTACTTTTCTATTTTAAGTGAGGTATTTTGAGTTATGCTCATGATGAGTGTATCCAGGCATACAGTTTGGGGCATACACCAATGAATGCCCTTTTCTTTTACTGCATTGTGTTCTTCCCCAATAGTGAAGTCTCCACCCCAAGTGTGGAGATTCTGCCCCAAGTGCAGAAACTCTGCAGTCATAAAGATACTACTCATAAGTACCTACCAAAACTACCGACAAGTAGTAAAGTTAGACTTTTGGTCTAAACTTAGACTTCAGGTTTAACTTCACCTTTGTGAATTGGGCCCTGTATATTCAACCGAATAGTTATGCTTGATGTGAACCAAAAAGTGAAGTACAAGACAAACTGATATTGATACAGTTTATCTCTAGTTATCGTGTCTTTACAGTGTTAATGCAACAAAATAATGCATATCTATATGTAATAGTAACAATTCTTCTCAAATGCACAACAAACAGAAACCAACACTCACTTTGCCAGCATCACCTGTAATTTTTCAGTGCACCATCATGGTTGTTGTCACATCAACATATTTCGACCTCATAGCTTTTGTCAAGTCATAAACAATTGTTTTAGTCAGTAGAACCTTTTGCTTACAAACCCATAAACATAAAATACACACCAAACACACAATGGAGATATGGGGAAGGCAAAATTAACATAAGAACAAAACTATTCCTTATAGTAATAGTGTACAGTATAGGAACATGGCGATGACATCAACAATTAAGTAATTTATGAGCATCCTATTTTCATCTCAAATTTGACTTACATCATGATGCTTATAAAATGTATATAGAATATTATAGGAGTAAAGGAATTCTGATATACAAAATCGTCTCAAATTTGACAGGTAATATATCCGCATATAGGGCTAATTGATATTATGTATGTTGGAATTATTTAATTTCCCTACTCGAGCCCTCAGATGTATTTTTAGATGTTACATTGAGGCGAGAGAAAAACCATAAGGTGCCGACGGTGAAACCTAATATAATTATTGCACACTTGGGGTTAATTAATTAATTAATTAATTAATATTATTGTGATTGATATTGCTACCTTTTGATAGCCATATACCGTAGCATGTGATTTAATTGAGTATACACTTTTGAATACACATCTTTAGATCTCAAACACACCTAATTCCATGGTTGCTTTTCTTCCCACCGCAGTAATTGCTATGGAAGTCAACAGAATAGGTATGTTTTTTAAGCAACGTCAGAACAATGATAGAATAGGGTGTGAAAGGGCTGATTTAAGAAGGGATTCCAGGACAGTGAGCCGTAAATACAATACAAAGAACAAAACAAATGTACAACAAAAACGAAAAACACGTTTTTTTTTTTTAAAATCTTTTTATTCGTATAACAACAAATACATTTTGCTGGATATGTCACCGCTATTTTCGACATTTTATCTTTACATTTAACAGTACAATGTCATTTACATAGTATGTCTACACAGCGTTCAGTATAGTTGTCGCTACCAACTGAGGTAGCCGCATTTAAAGAATATTAAGAACTAAGAAAACAAAAAGAAATTAAACCAGCACATGAGACCCACTACTAAACTTAGTAGCCGGTGTTGCCTTATGTTAATTGTTATGTTTCTGTTTGTTGCATGTTTGTGTGCCATGTCATTTGTGAGAGCAGTCTTTCTGGAAGGAGGGGGAGGGGAAGAGTGATGTTTAGAGAGGGAAGGAGTAGGTGTGTGGTCTAGAGCAGCTTTATTCTGAGGCTATTATTTGCGTGTTGATTAGTCTCCACCTGTAAGTGATGTGTAAGCATTTTTGTTTCTGGTTTTGTCATTTATTCAGTTCAGGGAGGTCGGATGTCGTTTTTTTGTTCCAACTGTTCTATTATAGTATCCCATATATCTGTGCCTTTGATATCCACCCCATATTCACGTAGTGTCTGTAGCACTTGCTTTTCAGCTTTGGACCAGTGTAGCATGTCTTGGGTCCAGCAATGTATGCTAGGTGTACTAGGTGATTTCCATTGTATTGCTATTAGGCGCTTATATAGAATAAACGCGAGGTCTGCACTTCGATGTTTTTGTTTATCTGCTCCTGTTCGTGTGCGTATTCCCAACAGGCAAGACTCTGGAGTGGGGATAAGGGGTAGTCTCGACCATGTAGCTGTTTGTGTTGTTACTTCTTGCCATATGTGTTGCAGCGGCGAACAGTTCCATGTCATATGTAAAAAGTCCGCTTCTGGTGTCCCACATCTTGGGCACTCCGTATTGGTTTGTGGAAACATGCGTTTGATTCTTGCTGGGGTAAGGTAGGTCTGGTGTAGGTAGTTGAGTTGTGTGTATCGGAAGCGGGCATTGCGTGATATGTCTTTTGTAGCTAATAGTGCCATGTTCCATTGTTTTGGTTGTATGGGTATGTTTAATGCTGTCTCCCATTTATGTTTTGCTTGTGTTTGGGGCACTTCCGGTTGACCCTGTAGGGTGCTGTATATCCAGGATATGTCCGCTTGTGTGCCTAGTCCTGTTAATAATTCGTGTAAAATTGGAGCTGTAATAGGTTCATTGCTGCCATTACCCCATGTTTTGTTCACCACTTGTTGTAGTGTCATATATGTTAGAAACTCGCCTTTACCCAGGTTGTGTCTGTTCGTTAATTCTTCATATGTCAAGAAATGACCTTCTTCAAATATGTCGCCTAGTGTGTTAATCCCTTTTTCTACCCATTTGGTTAGCTTAAATCGACGTATTATGTTATTCAGTCCCGGGGTTGCTAATAGCGGGATTTTGGGTGAATATGGTGGCTTACCTCCAGTCGTCATTACATATCATTGCCATATCCATTCTGCTATCTCCAGTAATAGATTATCAGCTTTCGTCAATTTGTCGTGATTAATGAGCCAATGCATTATATCTGTGTGTCCTGTTAGTGTGCTTACCATCTGGCTTTCTGGGCCATTTGGATTATATGTCCAATCCATTATCCAGTGTATTTGTGCTGCTGCATAGTATAGTTCAAATTGGGGTGCTCCCATTCCCCCTTTTTCTAATGGCAAGTATGCCTTAGCTAGGGCTATGCGACGGCGGCCTGTAGCCCATATCAAGTCTGTTAATAAGCTCGTTAGATGCACGAAGTAGCTCTTAGAGAGTTTAAGTGGAAGTGCTGTAAACAAATATAGGATACGTGGTAGTATAATCATTTTGGCTATGGCTACTCTCCCCATGGGTGAAAGTGGGAGCGAACACCAGAAGGGCATTGAATTTCTTGTCGCCTTGATCATTCGATCTAGGTTACCTTCTCTTAGGTCTTGTTCACTGTGGTAAATGTGTACCCCTAAGTACTTGAAGGTGGTGTGGCACCACTGCAGTTTATGCGTTGGGAATGTTTCCCTGTGTAGGTCTGGTATTGATTGCATCGGAAACAGGTATGACTTTCCCAATTTACTCGCAATCCCGATATGTCCCCGAATGTGTCTAATAGGAGTAGTATATCTGCTAGGGATATCAGTTCGTCGTCTGCATATAGTGAGATGATCTTGTAGTCCCCCCTATCCGGTATGCCCCATCTTGGGGCCTCTTGTCGTAGGCGCGCTGCTAATGGTTCTATTGCTATTGCAAAAAGTAAAGGTGACAGTGGGCATCCCTGTCTGGTGCCTCTACCTATTTCGAATTTTTCCGATATAGTTTTACCTGTTTTAACTCTCGCTTTCGGGTCTATATACAGTATTGTTATCCATTTTATAAATGTGTTACCAAAGCCCATGTTTTTTAGGGAACACAACAGGTGTGGCCAGCTCAGTGTGTCGAATGTCTTTTCTATATCTAGTGATATTGCCGTCCTTGCGTAATCTAGCTCTGGTGTTTCGGCTATTAGTCGCAAAAGGCATCTGATGTTTGTGTGTGTGCTACGTCCTGGTATGAACCCAGATTGATCCGGGTGGATAAAGGTAGTCATTAATGGGAGTAATCGGTTTGCCAGTACTTTCCCAAGCAGTTTGTAGTCAGAATTTAGCAGTGATAACGGCCTATATGACCGGACAACTAGTGGTTCGCGCCCTTTCTTGAGAAGGACCACTTTGGTTGCTTTGCGCTGTGATTCCGGGAGGTGCCCCCTATCAAATGCCTCTTTCAGCATTTCTAGATATGGTGCCATTGTTTGTTTTGCGAAGGTCTGGTAGTATTCTGCTGGGAGCCCATCCCCTCCTGGTGTTTTATTATATGCCATTTGCTTTAGCGCCTGATGGATCTCATTTAAATCAATGGGTTTCTCCAGCTCTAACAGTTGTTCTGTTGCCAGTTTAGTTAGTTGTAGCGTCCGATAAAATTCACATGCTTGGTGCTCGGTCGGGGGATGGTTAGCTTTGTATATTATTTTTTAAAGGTCACATTGATTTCTGTCTGTGTGTTGACTATATTGCCTTCCTCCGTGCAGATGGCATTTATAGTAGAATGTTGTTGCCACGACAACAGTCTACTAGAACGATCGCCTTTGGCATGCATGCGTGCAGTATAGTGGCGGTAATCGTATTTTCGTAACCGCTCGTCCGTTTCAACCCATTGTTTTTTTAGCTCGAACATGTTATCTGTTCCCTCCCTGTTTTGCTCTATTGTATTGTCTGCCTCCCTCATTTCCCTTTCTATTTCACATCATTCTTTATGTAGTGTCTTGCGGACTCCCCCTGATGTGGTCATACATATGCCTCTTATCACCGCCTTGTGGCTGTCCCATTCTATGGCTTGTGACGATGTAGTTTTGGTGTTCGTTCTAAAGTATGAGTTTATACTCTCTTCTAGTTCCTCTCGGAAGGGGGGGGTAGCGTAATAGAGGTAGTTGCAGTCGCCAGGTAGGTGCATTTGTATGTGTCCTACCCCAACATATCGTAGACACTAAGGGGCAATGGTCTGATAATGTTTTAGCCAGGTAGGTTGCCTTGACCAGTAGTGCTGTAAGCTCATGTGTGTATAATTGCAAGTCTATGCGAGTGTGTAGTTGGTGTACTGGGGAGAAATATGAATATTCTCTATCCAAGGGGTGTAGGTTACGCCATACGTCATGTAATCTTCTATCTGACATCCAGTTCTGCAGTGCTTGTGAGAGTCTTCTGCTTGGGGCGCTTACTAGTGGGGGATGTGATCTGTCCATGTTAATGTCTGGTATGCAGTTAAAGTCTCCTCCCCATATATTAGGAGTCAATGGGTCCCTGCTAGAGTCGTATAGGTAGACTGTAAGAAGTCTATTTGTTTAGTATTGGGTGCATATATGCTTGTGATGTTTAGTGGTTTGCCGTCTAGCTTCCCTCTCAAGTGGACAAATCTACCATCTTTATCTATCTGTGTGTGTTCCACTGCGTAGGGGACATCAGGGGCTATCCATATCAATACTCCTTTCGTGTATGTCGACGTGTTGGTGCCATATATTTTTTCTGTCCATTTCCTGGCCAACTTGTTTAAATCTTCATTTGCTAGGTGTGTCTCTTGCAATGTTGCTATGTGGGTTTTATGGCGTTTGAGGTAGCTATATATTCTATTGCATTTATTTATGTTAGCCATCCCCCTGACGTTCCAAGTTAATACATTGTATGTTGCCATCGTATTAGTAATATGTCATTATGTATTTGCATCACAACATTTGTAAGTCTTTTAAGATTTAGGCGGTCATTCCAACCTCTGCGGTGAAAGGCGCTTACCGCCAGACAGAAGACCGCCATAACACCGCCGCGGTAAACCGCCACGGTCATTCTGACCCACAACAGGCAAACCGCCAAAATACCGACATCCACAAAAGTCCGCCACACCAAAGGTCAGCGATAAACTGTCGATGACCAAACCTCCACCGTCACGCCAACAGAAATACGCCCATGCCATTACGACCCACGAATCCACGCGGCAGTCTTTCAACCGCTGTATTCTATTGGCGGTACACACCGCCGCGGTCGAAATACACATACTCGTACAAAACACAACCACATTGGACTATTCGAAATACACACACCTGATACACATACACACACCACTCCCACACACCCAATACAATATAAAACACACACCCACATCACCCACAAATCCCTACGACCAGAAATTCTGAGAGAAGGCGAGAGAGAGACACCACAGTCAACTACCAAGCATCCACAGGCACACAATACCAATACCCACAGAACTTCCACGCACCTCACACAACACACCACTAAATAGCACCCCACCTATCACTACACACTCCACCCCACACATCATCCACACCACCCCATGGCACCTCAAAGACACCCCAGATGCTGAACTCAGGGTCATGGTGGAGGAAATCGTACGAGTAGAGCCCCAGCTGTTTGGGACACAGGTGCAGCACACCACCATTGCCAGGAAGATGGAGCTATGGAGCAGAATAGTCGACAGGGTCAACGCTGTGGGACAGCACCCAAGAAATAGGGATGACATCAGGAAGCGGTGGAACGACCTACCGGGGAAGGTGTGTTCAATGGTATCCAGGCACAACATTGCGTTGCAGAAAACTGGCGGCGGCCCCCCACCTCCTCCCCCAGATTTTACAACATGGGAGGAGCAAGTCTTGAACATCCTGCATCCTGAGGGCCTCGCAGGAGTCGGTGGAGGAATGGACTCTGGTAAGTCTATTCTTCACTACTTCATCCCCCCCACCCCACCTGCATGCCAACTCATACCCCCACCCTCACCCTCACCCTTACCCCCATCACAACTACCCCTTGCAAATGTCTCACCATCACAACCCACCCATCCCAAAACTTAGCCCTGCATGCGGCCACAAAGCATGGACACCCATCACCAAGGCATGCCCAATGCACATACCCATCACCCCCCTCCCCCAAAATACCGTCACAACAGCCCCCCAAAAAGGAATGCCAGCACTGGGGTACACGGGCACCCACCCATTGCACGCCATTGGCACACACAGAAGCAATAACCATACTTTTATACCCCTGCAGGACCCGAACGCCAGGTCACCGCGCAGGAGGGTCCACAAATGTCCCCTCCACCCCCAGAAGAGGCCCACAGTGATGACAGCAGCTCTGTCTCCCTGGATCTAGATGACCAGCCCGGTCCATCGGGGACCTCGGGACAGTCGGTTCCCCTCAGACAGGCACAGGCCACAGCAGACCTTCCCCCCTCTGGGAACACCAGCACAGCACCCACCCAGCGGGCCCATACCTCTGTCCCAAGGACACGTCAATCAGCGGTGTGTCCACCACTACAGGGAACCCAGGATAACCCACCACCCCAACAACAACAGGGACCTGGGGGCAGTGGTAGTGGGCACAAGGTCCAGGGGACGGAGGCCCAAGGAAACAGGGAAACTGGGAGGGCAGCTGTGCGACAGGGGGGGGACAGGCCAAGGGAACCCACTCTCCACGAGGCCCTCTCCTCCATCATGGGAGCATACCACTGCTCCCAGGAGACGATGGCGACGGTCCTGGGCAGGTTTCAGGAAATCCAGCTTCTGCAGGAACAACAGTATATGGGGTTCAGGGAGGAACTGAGAAACATCAGTACCGTCATGGGTACCATCGTAGTGGCCCTGAATGAGTTAATCTCCACATTGCAGACCACTGTGGCACCTCAAAGGGCCCCTGACACTAGCATGGACCAAGAACTGGCTACCACCTCCGCCGGCGCTAGTGGACAGGAGGCCCCGACAGAAGACCAACAGGCCACAGAACCCCACCCCCTGCAGAAGGAGAACCACCCCGCAAGCGGGCCCTGAGATCCAGGAAGAAGACAGAGTAACATGTCAAGACCCCCGCCAGCAAAGGATACCGCCCTGATTGTCATCCCACTGTCCCACATTGTCACCCTGTCCAACCTTAAACTGCCCCTGCTCCACTTCCCACAGGCATTTGGACAATGCACCTGTGAACCTGATAGTCTGGACTCTGCCATGGACAATCCTCCACCATCACCCCTCACCGATTTGCAACCACCCATCCAAATTAGAGCACTTGAATAAACACACTTATTGCACATAAACAATCTGGAGTCTGTCTGTGATTTTAACAAATGTATTAGACATGACAGTGCCAAAATTGTTATTCACATTGTGATGCCAACAAACCGCTGTCACACAGCTGTAGTCCATGGGGAAACAAAGCAGATGTCACGCAGTGGGGCCCACAGCTCTGAAAACGGAAGGGAAAGTCACAACACAGTTACCATACACTGGGGGAAAAAGTCAGACAGTAGAGAGGTGGGAGTCTTTAAGTAAATGTAATATGCCGGTGTGTACTCTTACCTGTCACTGAAAATATTGCTCTATTACTGTGTTCCTGTTGTCTATGTCGTCCTCTCCGGCTTCCTCTTCTTCACTCTCCACAGGCTCCACAGCTGCTACAACACCACCATCTGGACCATCCTCCTGCAGAAAAGGCACCTGGTGGCGCTAAGCCAGGTTGTGAAGCATACAGCAGGCCACGATGATCTGGCACACCTTCTTTGGTGAGTACATTAGGGATCCACCTGTCATATGGAGGCACCTGAACCTGGCCTTCAGGAGGCCAAAGGTGCTTTCGATCACCCTCCTAGTCCGCCCATGGGCCTCATTGTAGCGTTCCTCTGCCCTGGTCCTGGGATTCCTCACTGGGGTCAGTAGCCAGGACAGGTTGGGGTAACCAGAGTCCCCGAATAGCCACACCCGGTGCCTCTGGAGTTGACCCATCACATACGGGATGCTGCTATTCCGCAGGATGTAGGCGTCATGCACTGAGCCAGGGAACTTGGCATTAACATGGGAGATGTACTGGTCTGCCAAACAGACCATCTGTACATTCATCGAATGATAACTTTTCCTGTACACCTGTTCACTCCTGCTGGGGGGTACCAAAGCCACATGTGTCCCATCAATGGCACCTATGATGTTGGGGATATGTCCAAGGGCATAGAAATCACCCTTCACTGTAGGCAAATCCCCCACCTCAGGGAAAATGATGTAGCTCCTCATGTGTTTCAGCAGGGCAGACAACACTCTGGACAACACCTTGGAAAACATAGGTTGAGACATCCCTGATGATATGGCCACTGTTGTTTGAAATGACCCACTTGCTAAGAAATGGAGTACTGACAGCACCTGCACTAGAGGGGGGATCCCTGTGGGTTGGCGGATGGGTGACATCAGGTCTGCCTCCAGCTGGGCACACAGTTCCTGTATAGTGGCTCGGTCAAGCCTGTATGTCAGTATGACATGCCTTTCCTCCATTGTCGACAGGTCCACCAGCGGTCTGTACACGGGAAGATTCCTCCATCTCCTGGCATTGCCCAGCGGACGGTGCCTAGGAAGGACAACAGCGAGCACAGAGTCAATCAACCCACAGGTACGTTCCCACAGCTTGCACACAACACGATTCACTATGCATTGAATGGTTTGTATGAGTGTTGAGGAAAGGCCTAGGTATGTGTGATGCAGTAGAAATTAAGCCATGTGGGCCCTTGAAATGGCAGCTGCCTGACCTGTGAAGTGAGACAATGGGATGTGAGGTCAATGCGATGGCGTGGCACACCGTGGCGGTAGGCGGTCGAAGACCGTGGCGCCAAGCCGCATTGGTTAACATTGAACCCTATGGGTTTCACGAGCCAATGACGATGTGCGCCGGCGGTCGCGGTACGCACCGCCGCGGGCATGACAGCCATTTTCTATCTACTTATTCACTCGATACCTGATCTTCCACAGGAGAGGACCTACACTGCAAGTGCTGCTGTGACCTCGGTCTGGAAGAGACAATGGCTGCTGCGACTGGGCAAAGGGCCCCTGCCTTCACTTCTGAAGAATTGGAGAAACTCGTGGATGGGGTCCTCCCCCAGTATGTGCTACTCTGCGGTCCTACAGACCAACAGGTAAGTACAGTGGGACCATGCTTTGTGGGCAATGCCTGGGTTGAGTTGGGTGGATGAAAGATGGTGGGGAGGGAAGCGATTGAGGCATGCATCAGACGACAGATGAGAGCATTGGCCACATGGCAAGGGTGGGGATGGGGGGCCACTCACATCAAGCATGCAGAAGGTGATGATTTTTTTCTCCCCCTGTACATGTCACATAGGTCAGCGCACACCAGAAAATCGCTATTTGGCGTGCCATCGCCAAGGACGTCCGGACCCTGGGGGTCCACAACAGACGGGGCACCCACTGCCGGAAGAGGTGGGAGGACATCCGACGGGGAGCAGGAAGACGGCGGAGGCTCTGCTGGGGATGGCCTCCCAACGTAGGAGGGGTGCCAGTCGTCAATTGACCCCGCTGATGTCCCGGATCCTGGCGGTGGCCTACCCCGATTTAGATGGGCACGTGAGGACATCACAGCAGACACAAGGGGGTGAGTACACTCTCATTCTGGTGACTTTGCGCGCAGTGGAGGTGTCTGGGTGGGGGAGGTGGGCTGTGGGTATCTCTAGGCCAGGGCGATTTCTGTAGGCTAGGCCCCTCCGTAAGGCATGGCCCTGTGCCCCTGCCCCCCACCTCTGTAGGGTGCCAAGTACAGCTATTCATGGCCCTGTGTCATCTATGTGTGCAGTTGTCGTCCATAGGCTTGTAGGCCATGTCCCACTGATTGAGTAGTGGACCCCAAGTGCGCAGCGTAGTGCAGGGGGCTTCTGTGTCTGTCCTCTCCGCCAACGGTAGCGGTAATCCATGCACTCAACATGTCTTTCTTTCTCCCCCTCCCCTTTTTTGTGGTCTTCCTGTTCATGTGTGCATTAGCATCATCAGGCGGAGGAGAAGTGGCATCGGAGCACGAGGGAGCTGCATCCCACATGGCCCTGGAGGGCCATGCAATGGACTCTGAGTACACCAGTGGGACGGAGGGTGAGGGGAGCTCCACAGCGGGGACTCGTGCTGATGTCAGTGGCAGCAACTTGTCCTCTGAAGGGAGCTCCCTTGTGGTGGCAGCAACATCCGTGCCCCCCGCAACAACAGGTACAGCCGCCACCCAGCGCACCAGCACCGCCCTCCCAGCAGCTCCTCAGCGTTTGCCCTGTGCCCGCTCACCCAGGAAGGGGGGCATCTCCTTTGCCCCAGGCACCTCAGGCCCTACCCCTGTCACCCCTGCTGCCCTCAGTGAGGAGGTCATTGACCTCCTGAGGACCATCATTGTTGGGCAGTCTACCCTTTTGAATGCCATCCAGGGTGTAGAAAGGGAGGTGCACCGGAGTAATGCATACCTGGAGGGCATTCATTCGGGTCAGGCTGCCCATCAGCGATCGTTCAACGCTCTGGCCTCAGCACTGACGGCAGCAATTGTCCCTGTCTCTAGCCTCCCCCCTCCAACTTCCTCCACCCAGACCCAATCCCCTGTACCTCTGCCTATCCCAGACACACCTACAGACCAGCCTGCACACACCTCAACACCCAAGGGAAACTCCCCCACCCCGTCCATCGAATAAGACTGCAATCAGCACCACAGCCACCACCAAACCAGGACCTATCAAGACTGTTGTCCAAGGACTGTGGAGTCCCCCACCCTCAAGGGCAACTAGTTCTGGTAGGAGCCAAGGCACGGCCAGCCCACCCCCGGAAAAACACCCAAAGATCACCAGTGTCCGGCGCGAGAGGCCAAGGACACCAGGGACCAAAATCCCTACCCTGGCTCCGGCTGGAAGTGGGGTGCCACCTGGCACACCGCCAAAGGTGGGAAAGGGCCACAGACGACCAGGGAAGGGTGGGAAGGGCAGCACGCCCGACAAGTCCGGCAGCAGGCCAGCTGCCCAGGAGGGCCCCACCAGCCCCATCCCAGGTGTGCAGGAGGGCCCCACCAGCCACAGCCCAGCTGCCCAGGAGGGCCCCGCCAGCCACAGCCAAGCTGCCCAGGAGGGCCCCGCCAGCCACAGCCCAGCTGCCCAGGAGGGCCCCGCCAGCCACAGCCCAGCTGCCAAGGAGGGCCCCGCCAGCCACAGCCCAGCTGGGCAATGAAGGAGCACCAGCCACAGCCCAGCTGGGCAATGAAGGAGCGCCAACTCAAGCACCGCTGAACAGGGCAAGGACCGCCAAGGCAAGCACCGCTGAACAGGGCAAGGACCGCTGAACAGGGGCAAGGACCGCCAAGGCAAGCACCGCTGAACAGGGCAAGGACCGCCAAGGCAAGCACCGCTGAACAGGGCAAGGACAGCCAAGGCAAGCGACGCTGAACAGGGCAAGGACCGCTGAACAGGGCAAGGACCGCCAAGGCAAGCACCGCTGAACAGGGCAAGGACCGCTGAACAGGGCCCTTCATCTCAAGCACCGCTCCGCTGGGCCCTTCATCTCAAGCACCGCTCCGCTGGGCCCTTCATCTCAAGCACCGCTGCACTGGGCCCTTCATCTCAAGCACCGCTGCACTGGGCCCTTCATCTCAAGCACCGCTGCACTGGGCCCTTCATCTCAAGCACCGCTGCACTGGGCCCTTCATCTCAAGCACCGCTGCACTGGGCCCTTCATCTCAAGCACCGCTCCGCTGGGCACCGCCGTCTCAAGCACCGCTGCACTGGGCCCTTCATCTCAACACCGCTCCGCTGGGCCCTTCATCTCAAGCACCGCTCCGCTGGGCCCTTCATCTCAAGCACCGCTCCGCTGGGCCCTTCATCTCAAGCACCGCTCCGCTGGGCCCTTCATCTCAAGCACCGCTGCACTGGGCCCTTCATCTCAAGCACCGCTGCACTGGGCCCTTCATCTCAAGCACCGCTGCACTGGGCCCTTCATCTCAAGCACCGCTGCACTGGGCCCTTCATCTCAAGCACCGCTCCACTGGGCACCGCCGTCTCAAGCACCGCTGCACTGGGCCCTTCATCTCAAGCACCGCTGCACTGGGCCCCTCATCTCATGCACCGCTCCGCTGGGCCCTTCATCTCAAGCACCGCTCCGCTGGGTCCTTCATCTCAAGCACCGCTCCGCTGGGTCCTTCATCTCAAGCACCGCTCCGCTGGGCCCTTCATCTCAAGCACCGCTCCGCTGGGCCCTTCATCTCAAGCACCGCTCCGCTGGGCATCGCCGTCTCAAGCACCGCTGAACTGGGCCCTTCATCTCAAGCACCGCTGCACTGGGCCCTTCATCTCAAGCACCGCTCCGCTGGGTCCTTCATCTCAAGCACCGCTCCGCTGGGTCCTTCATCTCAAGCACCGCTCCGCTGGGCCCTTCATCTCAAGCACCGCTCCGCTGGGCCCTTCATCTCAAGCAGCGCTCCGCTGGGCCCTTCATCTCAAGCAGCGCTCCGCTGGGCCCTTCATCTCAAGCAGCGCTCCGCTGGGTCCTTCATCTCAAGCACCGCTCCGCTGGGTCCTTCATCTCAAGCACTGCTCCGCTGGGTCCTTCATCTCAAGCACCGCTCCGCTGGGCCCTTCATCTCAAGCACCCCTGCACTGGGCCCTTCATCTCAAGCACCGCTGCACTGGGCCCTTCATCTCAAGCACCGCTCCGCTGGGCCCTTCATCTCAAGCACTGCTCCGCTGGGCACCGCCGTCTCAAGCACCGCTGGCCCATTGGCGGAAGGGGCAGTGCTGCATCTGTGTCGGGCAGGGCAGCACAAAGCACTCTGGGCACCAGTCCCCCTCCAGAACCAGTGGACACTGTAATCCACTTGAGAGACTGTGGCTTTGCACTCCCCAGGATGGTACAGTGGGCAAGCCACCCACTGTATGGACTTGAGAGACTGTGGCTTTGCACTCCCCAGGATGGTACAGTGGGCAAGCCACCCACTGTATGGACTTGAGAGACTGTGGCTTTGCACTCCCCAGGATGGTACAGTGGGCAAACCACCCACTGTATGGACTTGAGAGACTGTGGCTTTGCACTCCCCAGGATGGGACAGTGGCCATGGAGGCCCCTTGTGGATCTGGCGTCGTATACTCATGTGGCTGAGATGCCCCCCCTTCCCTTCCCTTCCCCCTGAGGTGCCTGTAGTTTTTCTATCTGATGCCCCTGCAGTGTTCTCTCCGTTGGTGTCAGGTATCCTGTGTGGGCCTTGCCAATGTGATTTGGGCCCAGTGGTCCACGGACAATGACTGCTAAAAGTATCGGACTTTTAATATTTATGTATATATTAGTTTTAAATGTGTGATATTTTTATATGCCGATAATACAATATATTCGACTGTTTATGATCATTTCATTTTGTCTTTGCATTCTTCCGGGGGGTTTGGGGGTTGTAACAGTGATGTATTGCTATGCATTGATGTGTGTGTTGTTGTGGGTGAGGGTGGTGGTAGGTGTGTAGTGTATGTGTGCCCGTAATTTTTTCTCCTCCCCCCTCCCCTGTGTCGTAGGTGCAGTACTCACCGTAGTCTTCTGCGCCGGCGTTCGTGCTCCTGGTAGAGGAGCAGGAATACAATAGCTGGTAGGATGTGTAGTTCGGGTTCCATGCTGTCCAGATTCCTCGTGGGGTGTATGGAGGTGAGCGTTTTCCGTTTGAAATGTCTGTTTCCGCCGTGTTTTTATCGGCGGGGCTACCGCCCCGGAAAAGGTGGCGGATTGGTGGGTTGTGATAGGGTGGGCGGTACATTGACTCCCGCCTGTCTGTTGGCGGTGACCGCCGCGCTGTTTGTTTGTCCCGCCGTGGCGGTCGGAGTGTTAAAGTGGCGGTCTCTGTTGGCGGTTTCCGCCAGGGTCAGAATTCCATTTTTTAAACCGCCAGCCTGTTGGCGGGTTAGCCGCCGCTTTAACACCGACCGCCAGGGTTGGAATGACCCCCTTAGTGTCTTTATCTTGGGTCCCCTCTCCCTTGTATTTATCTCCTGTGGCCACAGTTGGACTATACATGCTGGCATATTATCATTAAGAAAAACCAAAACTTTAACCATATCAAACTGTGCGGCACAACTGGTGCCTCGTTTAACATTACTGTTTTTCAGGTCCATTCGGTAACCCTTACGGGAGTGGAGGCGTGGTCAACGAGAGGGTCCCAGGCCTGTAGTCGTCCGTGGCCCATGTGTATGGTTACGTGTCCCTGTTCGTCAGGACGTTCAGTTTTCTAGCTTTTCCTTGCGCTTGAAGGTAATTCGTGTTTGTCATCTTTTCTCCATATTCAACTGCAGTGCGCATTTGCCGATGCATATGCTTTGGCCTGATTGCATTGGTTTATTGAGTTTGTTTCACTCTGGTGAAGGTGCCCCGTCTGCGTTGAACCTCCATTGTGTAGTCGGGGTACGCTGTTATTTCGGCGTTCTCCATTCTTATCAGGTTTTTATTACGGAAGCTTTGCAATACTTGATCTCTGTCCCTGAAGTTTAAGAACCTTGCTATCAGCGGTCGGGGCGTGGCGGCCCGCCTGGGATTCTATGTGCACGTTCTATCATTAATGTTTGTGTTGCGATTTGCAGTAGTACTGTGTCTTTAAGCCATTGTTCTAGATATTGTTCAGCCTTCGGAAGTTCTAGTCTCTCCGGGACCGCCATAAACCTTACATTATTTCTACGTGAACGGCTTTCAGCGTCCTCCGCTCTGCGTTGTAATGATATTTTGTCGCTTTCCATTCGTTGGATCTGCGCTTTCAACTCAGTTATTGCTGGTTGGGTCGTTTCTAGTGTCGTCTCAGTAATAGCGACTCTTTCCGCTAGTTTCCATTGATCTGTGCGGAGAAGGTTGACTTCCAGTACCACTGAGTCTGTTTTTCCTTCTAATGAGGTCTTCGTATCTAGTACCGCCTGTAGCACTTTGGTGAATTGTGTAGAGTGTGCTGCCAGGGTTTCAGACATCTTTCGCAATGCACCTGTTTGAATGTCTGTTTCTCCCTCTAAGGGGGTTGTTTCTGTCTCTGTGTTGGAGTGGGTCTTTGGTGGTTTTGGTTTGCCCATGTTGTGTTTGCCGTGTTTATGATATTTATTGCTTTGGGCAGTATTTTCCCATATACCCTGCGTTGTTTTAATTTATGATATTACGCGCCGTTTGTTTCAGGTTCTGGTGTGTGCTCCTGTCACTGTTGACTCCTTTGGGGAGTCTTTTTAGTAGTACCCGGTCATCTCCTTTTTGTTACCCTGACTGTTCTTCCTTTTGTGGTTTCTTCCTCCACTCTGTGCTTTTTGTTTGATATATGTTTGTCCATTTGTATTTTCACTCGCACTATCCTGCCCGGTCCCCCCTCGAGGTATGAATCGTACCTGTTTCTTGTGAGGTGGAGGCACCATCTCGTTCCGCTTCCTCCCGAAAGCGGCGCAGGTTCCTGGAGGTCCGGCGTCAACAGCCGGGGAGTGGTTAAGTCTTTTCTCGCCCGCGCTGGTCTACATGCGGGGCCGCCTTCCGTCATTGCCCGCTCCACCACACCCTCCGATCCTCCGTCAGGGCCCAGCCCGCTTTACGGCTCGTGCCCCTCATTTGTGCGAGAGGGCTGCCGCCGTTTCTTTTATTCCGCTCTGGGGGGGGAATTGCTTCCGGCCCCGCACGGAAGTTTCTGTCTTCTCTTGCTCCGCTCGCAGATCAGCCCAGCGCCGCCTCCACGGCCGTGTCAGGACGGGAGCAGCCAACGCCTCTCCTCGTTCCTCCACATTTTCTTCTCGGTCCGTTTTTTCAACAGCGATCGCTGCAGTAGACTTACTGTTATCCCGCGCAGCCTTTTTTTAATCTGCTGACGATCGCAGGGACATATTAATTCGACGATTAGTGGTGGGCCGTGAGCGGAACCTCGTTTACATGTCCGCTCCGGCTGCCATGTTGGCCACGCCCCAACGAAAAACAAGTTAAAGATGGATTATGTTAAAACAGATGTGAAACGTAAAATGAACTTTAAAGAAGAGACAAACTGGCAATTTAAAAAAGGGTGGGTCTGGGGGAAAACGAGAAGGGAGGTAAACAACGGAGAAATGAACAATTAATCTAATAGGGAAAAAAAGAATATGAGATTTCATCACGAAAAAGGTAATCAGTGAATTCTCTTTTCAAATGTTATAGATTTAAAATAAAAGAAGTGCAGAAGACCAGAGTGATGTGAGCAGCGAAGAACAAAGTATATAAAAAAAAAATGATGCCAAGGTTTTAGATACAACCAGAAACAAGCAGAATCGAGGAACAAGAACAATTCCTCAAACTATCGGGGGAAACGGAAGTGATATCATGCACCAGTTAATGCTGCCGTTTCCTATCATTCATCTCAAGGGCGTAGTAAACCACCTGGTATACCAGGTAAAGCGGCGGTACCTCGAAAGGTTTCTTTGTTTTATGGCCCTTCATAATTTTCATCTCTGACGCGCAGGTCATTTAAGGTGGAAGGAGAAACTAATAAGTACTTGTAGACTGAATAACTGTGGTACAACCGTCGAATGGCGAGACTAAGGGCCACATGTTCGAAATTTCTGATTTGTGACCTGCTAATTGCGAGTCAGAGCAGGCAGTGGTCCATCCCATGGGGACCCCTTCCCTTTTGCGAAAGTGTTAGCACCCATTTGAAATGGGTGCAAACTGTGATTGGTTGTCTACCGCGTTCGCAGTCACAAAACAATCCTAAATTGCACTGGGAGTCGCAATTAGGAAGGGAGCATCTCTTCCTAATTGCGAGTCGAAAACCCTGTTTTAACCAGGTTATCGAATTGCAAAGCTGGGTTTGTGCATTGCGATGTGCTTTTTGCACCTCGCAAACAGCAAAATTCGCTGTTTGGGACGTGCAAAAAGTTTAGTACATGTGGCCCTAAGACGCTTAAAACAGTGACAGAGAGAAGAAGTTTTTAAAATGGTGAAGAATAAATGAGGAGGCAAATACGGTGAGACAGCACAAGGGAAGGAAAGAAGAATAAAAATAAGGAAAGAACAAAAGAAAGTTAATAGGAACAGGATGGAAAATAGGTACAAAAGAAGAACAGAAGAAAGAAAAAAAGGAAGGGAAAAGAAGGAAAGAAAATATAAGCTTGAAAAGAAGGGTGGTGTTGGACTTTTTTGCTTATGCAGGGTCATCCCCAATCTTTTTGCCTCCTGCTTCCTATGTTTTCTGACCTGTTGCCTGTAAATCAAATGCTATTAGTGGGCCTGAAGCACTGGTTGTGCCACCCACATAAGTAGCTCTGTAATCATGTCTCAGACCTGCCATGCAGTGTCTGTGTGTGCAGTTTAACTGTAATTTCGACTTGGCAAGTGTACCCACTTGTCAGGCCTAAACCTTCTCTTTTCTTACATGTCAGACACCCCTAAGGTAGGCCGTAGGTAGCCCCAAGGGCAGGGTGCAGTGTATGGTTAAAGTAGGACATATAGTAATGTGTTTTATATGTCCTGACAGTGAAATATTGCAAAATATGTTTTTCACTGTTGCAAGGCCTGTCCCTCTCATAGGTTAACATGGGGGTTACCTTTAAATCTGATTAAAGTGTAGATTCCCTTTGGGAGCGGATGGACATGTGGAGTTTGGGGTCTCTGAGCTCACAATTTAAACATGCATCTTTTAGTAAAGTTGATTTTAAGATTGTGTGTTTGAAAATGACACTTTTAGAAAGTGAGCATTTTCTTGCTTATACCATTTCTGTGACTCTGCCTGTTTGTGGATTCCCTGTCTGGGTCAGTTTGACAGTTGGGCTGGTTCAATCAATCAATACATTTTTTTTTATAAAGCGCGCTACTCACCCGTGAGGGTCTCAAGGCGCTTGGTGGGGGGGGCAGGAGGGTCATTGTTCGAACAGCCATGTTTTGAGTTTTTTTCTGAAGAGCAGGAGGTCTTTGGTTTTGCGGAGGTTGGTGGGGAGGGAGTTCCAGGTTTTGGGGGCGAGGTAGGAGAAGGACCTGCCTCCTGTGGTGGTGCGTTGGATGCGGGGGACTGTGGCTAGGGCGAGGTTGGCTGATCGGAGGTTGCGGGTGGGAGTGTGAAAGTTCACTCTTTCGTTGAGGTATGTCGGGCCGGTGTTGTGGAGGGATTTGTGTGCGTGGATGAGGATCTTGAATGTGATTCTCTTGTTTATGGGGAGCCAGTGAAGGGTTTTGAGGTGTGGTGAGATTCGTTCGTGGCGGGGGAGGCCAAGGACGAGGCGTGCGGCCGTGTTCTGGATTCTCTGGAGTTTGCGTGTGAGTTTGAGTGTGGTGCCAGCGTAGAGGGCGTTACCGTAGTCTAGTCTGCTGCTGATGAGTGCATGGGTGACTGTCTTTCTGGTCTCTGGGGGAATCCATTTGAAGGATTTTTTTTAGAGTGCGGAGTGTGAGGAAGCAGGAGGAGGTAAGAGCATTGATTTGCTGTGTCATGGAGAGGGAGGGGTCCAGGGTGATGCTGAGGTTGCGTGCGTGGTTTGCGGGCTGGATGCGGGTCCTAGGGTGGTGGGCCACCAGGAGTGTCCCATACGGTTTTGTTGGGGCCGAAGATGATGATCTCGGTTTTGTTGGAGTTAAGCTTGAGGTGGCTAGTTGTCATCCAGTTGGCGGTGTCGAGGAGAGCTGCGTGTAGGTTGGTTTTGGAGGTGGTGGGGTTGCAGGTGAGGGAGAGGATGAGTTGGGTGTCATCTGCGTAGGAGAGGATAGTGATTCCGTGTGATCGGAGGATGTTGGATCATGTAAATGTTGAAGAGTGTGGGGCTGAGAGAGAAGCCTTGGGGGACTCCGCAGATGATCTTGGTGGTGGTGGAGTGGAAAGGTGGGAGGCAGACTTTCTGGGTCCGGTCAGTGAGGAAGGAGGTGAGCCAGTCTAAGGCTTTTTGGTGAATTCCTATGTTGTGGAGGCGTGTGCAGAGTGTGTGGTGGCAGACAGTGTCAAAGGCTGCGGAGAGGTCTAGGAGGATGAGTGCAACGGTCTCGCCTTTGTCGACTTTGGTCCTAATGTCTTCAGTGCATGCGATGAGGGCGGTTTCCGTTCTGTGGTTCTTGCTGAACCCGGATTGTGAGGGGTCAAGAGTGTTGTTTTCTTCGAGGTAGTGGGATAGGCGGATGTTGACTAGTTTCTCTGCGACCTTGGCGGGGAAGGGGAGGAGGGAGATTGGGTGATAGTTGGAGAGGATCTCAGGGTCGGCTTTGTTTTATTTTTAGGAGAGCAGTGATTTCCACATGCTTCCAGGGATCTGGGTAGGTGGCGGAGTCGAAGGAGGAGTTGATTATGTCGCGGAGTATGGGGGCGATGGTTGGGCTGGCTTTGTTGTAGATGCGATGTGGGCAGGGGTCGGAGGGGGATCCGGAACAGATGGAGTTCATGGATTTGTCGATTTCTTTGTGTGTGGTGGGGGCCCAGGTGGTGAGTGTGGCGGGGGGGATCATGAGTGGGGGTTGAGTTGGGTGAGTGAGGGGTGTGTGTGGTATGAAGCTGTTGTGGATGTCCAGGATTTTGTGGTGGAAGTGGTTGGAGAGGGCGTCACATAGGGGCTGTGTGTGTGAGGGGTCTATGTTGCTGGCTTTGTGTTTGGCTAGTTAATTAATGATGGTGAAGAGTTCTTTGCTGTTTTGAGAGTTGTTGTCAAGGCATGTCTTGTAGTGGTCTTTTTTGGCAGTGCATATAAGTTGGTGATGGGTGCGAATGGTGGCTTTGAGGGTGGAGAAGTTGGCCGTAGAGGGTTGTTGTCATCATATTTTCTCAGCTTGGCGGCATTTGCATTTGGAGTCTTGGAGTTCGGGGGTGAACCATGGGGCGTTCTTGATGTTGCGGGTGGTGATGTGTTTTCTGAGGGGGGCTAGTGTGTCTGCGGAGGTGGTTATCCAGTTTGAGAGGTTGTGGGCTCCTGCGTTGGGGTCGTTGGTGTGGAGGGGGTTGTGAGCCAGTTGGGAGTTCAGGCGTTCTTTGGGGATCTTGTCCCACATGCGGTAGGGTGTGGTGTGTTGATGGAGGTGTGTGGGGAGTTTGGTGAAGGAGAAGTGGACGCAGTGGTGGTGACTCCAGAGGAGTTTGGTGGTGTGGGTGTAGGCTATGTGTTGGCTTGAGGTGAAAATTGCGTAGAGCGTGTGTCCTACTGAGTGGGTGGGTGCAGTAACTAGTTGTTTGAGTCCGAGGTTGGTGAGGTTGTCTATGAGGGATGTTGAGTTGTGGTCTTGTAGGTTCTCCAAGTGAAAATTGAAATCACCGAGGAGGATGTAGTCTGTGGAGTTGAGGGCGTGCAAGCTGATGGTGTTGGCGATGGTGTCGCAGAAGGCGGGCGTGGTCCTGGTGGTCTGTAGAGTAATGTACCTCTGAGGGTGGAGTTGTTGTTAATGTGGATTAGGAAGTGCATGTGTTCTGTGTTGTCAATAGTGTCTTGGGAGCTGATGGTTACTTTGATGGTGTCCCGGTGTAGGATGGCGATGCCACCCCCTGGCCTGTTGAGGCCTGGGACGCAGCGGCTGGGGAAGCTGAATGGAACAGAGCAGAACAAAGGGGACGGAACGGTAAGGGGGAGGGGAGAGGCGGTAGGGGCCGCAGGGGACACAGTGGCTGGGGAAACTGAATGGAACAGAGCAGAACAAAGGAGACGGAACGGTGAGGTGGAGGGGGGAGGCGGGAGGGGCCGCAGGGGACGCAGCGGCTGGGGAAACTGAATGGAACACCTGTGTTCACCTCACACTAGACAGAGACACAAAGGGAGCTGGGGTGTAGTCTGCATTTCCCGATGAGCCTGCTGTGCTAGGAGGGAGGAGAGGAGTGGTCACTTACACCTGAAAGGGATGTGCCTGTCCTCACACAATGCAGTCTCTGACCCCCTGGTGAGTGTCTGGGGCCTGGCATGGGCAAGGCAGGATTTCACATTCAAAAGAGACATTACTTTGAAGTAGGCCTAATATAAAGGAAAATTGGGTATAAGAAGGGCACCCAAAACCACAGACTTTAGAACACTTCTGGAAACAAGCTGCCCTGTCTGTGACTGTGCTTTGTGGAGCTATCCTGCAGTTGCTGCTTCTGTCAGAGTAAGAGGGCAAAGACTGGACTTTGTGTGCCTTCCATCTTGAGAAGAAATCTCCAAGTGCTTGATTTAGAGCTTGCCTCTTGTTGTTTAAAGTCTCAGTGACAGCAAAGACTTCTCTCAGCCAGCACCTGGAGTTTCTGGAGAGACTCCTGCCCTGACAAGTGGTGCCCTATCCAGTCCCTGGGCCCTTGAAAGGCAAGGCTGGTGAAAATTCAAGAAAATCGACTTTGGACGACTCCGGACCGATGCCGCTGCTGAAACCGGTGACGCCGCCTGCACCCGACCCCATGATCTTCACTGGAACACGATGACCTTCGCAGGCCCGCGATCGCTTCAGCCCCGCCGAAGTCCCCGACTCCGTGGAAGTTGCTGCACCACGTCGTGACCGATGCCACTCAAAGTGAGCGGATTCAATGTTGCGCCCAGACGCCTCAATGCCCGACTTTGCGCTTCAGCTCATTTTCATTTCTTCACCAAGGTACTGTACCTGGGGGTCTACGCGACTCTGTGCCCGGCGCTGTTGGTGTTGGATTGTTGGGAACGACTCCGTTATGATGCCGTGTTAACACCTCATCGAAGCATTTTTTGTTTCTAAGCGCTATTTTTTAGTTTAATCTTTAAAAATTTATAACTTGACTTGTGTATGTGGGATTTTTGTCATTTTGGTCTTGTTTTGTTTAGATACATATTTCCTATTTTTCTAAACCTGTGTTGTGTTATTTTGTAGTGTTTTCATTAAGTTACTGTGTGTGTTGGTACAAATACTTTACACTTAGCACTCTGAAGTTAAGCCTATTGCTCTGCCAAGCTACCAAGGGGGTAAGCAGGGGTTAGCTGAGGGTGATCCTCGTTTACCCTAACTAGAGTGAGGGTCCTTGCTTGAACAGGGGGTAACCTGACTGTCAACCAAAAAACCCATTTCTAACAGGGGGCAAGAATGAAAGACAAAAGGAAAAAGAAAGAAACACGATAGAAATAGGGAAAGCAGCAAAGTAGAATTAAACAATGGTAAGAAGAAATCAAAAACAGATGAAAGGGCAATGGAAGGAAAAAAGAGAAAAGAAGATTCTCTTCATGATTAATGAATGGAAGGATGATAGAAAGGGATGAAAGAAACGGCAAACGATGAATGGACAGGAGGATAATAAGGAGGAAAGAACAAAAGAATGGAAGAACAAGAAGGAGAATGGGAAGAAGAAAGAAATGTGGAAAAAAGGGAAGAAACTTAAACAGGAATATAAAAAAAGGATGAATGAAAGAAAGTAGCACAGACAAAATGAAAGACATTTGGGCAGAAAGAAAGAATGGTGGGAACAAGGAATTGACAGAGCAAGGAAAAGGAAAAAGAAAGAAAAATAGATATAGAAAAGAAAGATGGAGAGAAAAGGGTAAACAAGAAAGAAGTCAATACTGAAAAATGTGCCACTTTGATCAAATTCTTTTTAAAATGAAGCTGTAAAATGCATCATTCTGAAGAATTTCAGCAAATTTTCCTCAGGGATACAATTTTCACAGGCCTCCATGTAAAGGGTCAGGATTGATCACTTTGCTTGGACACTTTGGGCCTGATTCTGATTCTGGCGGGCGGCGGAGGCCGCCCGCCAGAATTCCGCCCTCCAAAATACCGCGCCGCGGTCAAAAGACCGCGGCGGGTATTTCAAGTTTTCCCCTGGGCTGGCGGGCGGCCGCCAAAAGGCCGCCCGCCAGCCCAGGGGAAAACGACCTTCCCATGAGGATGCCGGCTCGTAATCGAGCCGGCGGAGTGGGAAGGTGCGACGGGTGCATTTGCACCCGTCGCGTATTTCACTGTCTGCCAAGCAGACAGTGAAATACTTGTAGGGGCCCTCTTACGGGGGCCCCTGCAGTGCCCATGCCATTGGCATGGGCACTGCAGGGGCCCCCAGGGGCCCCGCGACTCCCCCTCCCGCCATCCGGTTCCCGGCGGGAGAACCGCCAGGAACTGGATGGCGGGAGGGGGAGTCGGAATCCCCAAGCCGGCGCAGCAAGCTGCGCCGGCTTGGAGGATTCCTGGGGGCAGCGGGAAACCGGCGGGAGACCGCCGGTTTCCCTTTACTGACCGTGGCTAAGCCGCCGCGGTCAGAATGCCCCGCGGGGCACCGCCGGCCTGTCGGCGGTGCCACCGCGTCCCACGGCCCTGGCGGAGGAAATCCGCCAGGGTCGTAATGACCCCCTTTGTGTGGTTCAAAGTGGGGGGCAATTTATTTTTCTAGCTACTTCTTAGGTCCATCTTTAGCTTCTCAATGCCATCATGTTTGCTGCTGAGGGAATATAGGAAAGGCCTTGTCTACCTTTCATTACTACTGGGGAGTACCAAAGGGCAAAACAAATCAATGGAAAAGCAAGGGAAATATTTCAGCTCTCATTGAGCCATGGATTTGCCAAATGTTTGTGACAACCCTGGAATACTCAGGTATTAGAGTGTGGAATGGACAGTTCCCTGAAGACACCGAGCCAAACTACACTTACTTTGGTCTGAATTCAAGATCAATTATTGACTACACATTTGCCTCATTGCCACTAATTCCTCTCACTCAACAATCTAAAATGTCATACTCTACAGAAAGTTATCATTCACATTAAACACTAACTTTAGCACTAACACCCCACCAACATGCACTGGTACCAGCAGACATAGGTCTGCTACACTTGGTCAACTTAAAGGGTCTGAGATGGACCAGTACATCTGTAACAAAACTCGCTAGCCTGGCAAGAAGCCTTATGACCAACAATATGAGTACCAGCAGCAACCACACAAAAGGACAGATAAAGTTCTAGGGGGATTTACTAGCTCAAGCCGGGCCCAGGAAACCTCTTCCTACCAAAGCGAGATGACATCCAAAAATGCTCTTTGCCTAGAGCATCGCTCTAACAAAAGAGCTGAGGAAATTACCCAGATGCCTAATGTTAGAAATAGGGTCTTTGGTTGGCAGTCAGGTTACTCCCTGTACAAGCAAGGACCCTCACTCTTGTCAGGGTAAGTCACACACAATGCAAATTATCCTGTGCCCATCCTCTGCTAGCTTGGCACGGAGCAGTCAGGCTTAACTTAGAAGGCAATGTGTAAAGTAGTTGTGCAATAAATCATACAATAACACAATATAGCACCACAAAAATACACCACACAGTGTTTAGAAAAATATATAATATTTATTTGGATATTTGCAGGTCAAAACGATCAAAGATGCAATAAGTAAATGTAGAGATATCACTGAAAAGTGATATAAAGTGCCTTAAGCCTGAAAGTCGGCTGTGCATCGATCCGGTGGGCCGTGCGTCAAAGTTCTGGTCGCAACGCAAGTGCTGCGTCTTTCTGGTTCGGTAGTGCGGTGAATTTCTCAACGCAGGGCAGGCTGTGCATTGGTTTTAGCAAGCTGTACGTCGAATTTTCACCGCACAAGGAGTACAGTTGCAAGTGAGAAGACTTTTTGGTCCTGAGGCTTCAGGGAACAGGAGGCAAGCTCTATCTAAGCCCTTGGAGAGCACTTCTTCACCACAGCCAGGGAGCAGCAAGGCAGCAGGGCAACAGCAAGGCAGCAGTCCTTCACAGAAAGCAGTCAGGTGAGTCCTTTGGGCAGCCAGGCAGTTCTTCTTGGCAGGATTCAGGTTCTGGTTACAAGTTTCTTCTCCAGGACGTGTGAGTTGGAAGGGGCAGAGGCCCTGTTTATATACCCAAATGTGCCTTTGAAGTGGGGGAGACTTCAAAGAGTGGCTAAGAAGTGCACCACGTCCCCTTTCAGTTCAATCCTGTCTGCGAGGGTCCCAGTAGGGGGTGTGGCAGTCCTTTGTGTGATAGCAGGCCCTCCACCCTCCCAGCCCAGGAAGACCCATTCAAAATGAAGATGTATGCAAGTGAGGCTGAGTATCTTGTGTTTGGGGTGTGTCTGAGTGAATGCACAAGAAGCTGTCAACAAAACCCAGCCAGACGTGGATTGTAAGGCACAGAAAGATTTAAGTGCAGAGAAATGCTCACCTTCTAAAAGTGGCATTTCTAAAATAGTAATATTAAATCCAACTTCACCAGTCAGCAGGATTTTGGGTTACCATTCTGGCCATACTAAATATGACCTTCCTACTGCTTTCAGGTCAGCAGATACCACTAAAACAATGTATGAGGGCAGCCCCAATATTAGCCTATGAAGGGAGCAGGCCTCACAGTAGTGTAAAAACGAATTTAGGAGTTTTATACTACTAGGACATGTAAAATACACAGGGACATGCCCTGACTTTTACCTACACAGCTCCCTGCCCTAGGGGTTACCTAGGGCACACCTTATGGGTGACTCAAATGTAGAAAAAGGGGAGTTTTAGGCTTGGCAAGTACTTTTAAATGCCAAGTCGAATTGGCAGTGAAACTGTACACACAAGCCTTGCAATGGCAGGCCTGAGACAAGGTTAAGGGGCTACTAAAGTGGGTGGCACAATCAGTGCTGCAGGCCCACTAGTAGCTTTTAATCTACAGGCCCTCATCACATATAGCGCACTATACTAGGGACTTATAAGTAAATTAAATAGCCCAATTGGGTGTGATCCAATGTTACCGTGTTTAAAGGGAGAGAGCATATGCACTTCAGCACTGGTTAGCAGTGGTAAAGTGCGCAGAGTTGTAAAGCCAGCAAAAATGAGGTCAGTCAAAGAGAAGGAGAAAGGCAAAAGTCTGGGGATAACCCTGTAGAAAGGCCATTTCCAACATTTAAGAACCAGAACACAGCAGTGCTCCATTTCAGAAAGAACTAAAACTCTCAGAAAACAATATAAAAAAACAAATTTGGGGAGATAGGAAGGCCACTTATGAGGGTTTCTGGTTGAGACTAATATTAAACGCCATGCAGACAATTTCCACGAAATTTTGGGAAATAATAAATGGCCTTGACAGACCATTAAATTTGATTAACTACTTGTAAGAAAGTAGCCTCTTTCTAGCATTGTTACCCCCACTTTTGGCCTGTTTGTGAGTATGTGTCAGTGTGCTTTTACTGTGTCACTGGGATCCTGCTAGCCAGGACCCCAGTGCTCATAGATAAAAACCTATATGTCGGTGTGTTTTGCCTGTCTCACTGGGATCCTGCTAGCCAGGACCCCAGTGCTCATAGTTTGTAGCCTTATGTGTATGCCTGTGTAGTACCTAACTGTGTCACTGAGGCTCTGCTAATCAGAACCTCAGTGTGTATGCTCTCTCTGCTTTTAGATTGTCACTGTAGGCCAGTGACTTCATTTACCAATTTCTATTGGCATACTGGACCCCCCATTATAAGTCCCTAGATGATGGTACCTAGGTAGCCAGGGCATTGGGGTTCCAGGAGATCTATATGAGCTGTAGCAGTTCTTTTGCAACATATAAGGAGCTCAGACAAACCCTTACACAGGACTGCCATTGCAGCCTGCGTGAAATAGTGCACACACTATTTCACAGCCAGTTTCACTGCACTTAAGTAACTTATAAGTCACATATTTGTCTAACCTTTACTTGCTGAAGGTTAGGCGCAAATATACTAAGTGTGAGGGCACCCTTGCACTGGCAAAGGTGCCCCCACATAGTTCAGGGACATTTCCCTGGACTTTGTGAGTGCGGGGACGCCATTACACGTGTGCACTACATATAGGCCAATACCTATCTGTAGCTTCACAACGGTAACCCCCAATATGGCCATGTAACATGTCTAAGATCATGGAATTGTCACCCCCATTCCAAATCTGGTATTGGGGAGCCAATTCCATGCATCCTGGGGGCTCCACCATGGACGCCCCAGTCCTGCCAAACCAGCTCTCTGAGGCTTGCACTGCAGCTACAGCTACTACCACCTCACCGACAGGGTTCTGCCCTCCTGGGGTCTGGGCAGCCCAGTCCCAGGAAGGCAGAACAAAGCATTTCCTCTGAGAGCAGGGTGTTACAACCTCTCCGTTTGGAAATAGGGGTTACAGTTTGGGGAGGGGTAGCCTCCCCCAGCCTCTGGAAATGCTTTGAAGGGCACAGATTGTGCCCTCCTTGCATAAACCATTCTATACCAGTTCAGGGACCCCTTCTACCCTGATCTGGCGGGAAACTGGATAAAGGAAAGGGGAGTGACCACTCCCCTGTCCATCACCACCCCAGGGGTGGTGCCCAGAGCTCCTCCAGTGTGTCCCAGACTTCAGCCATCTTGCTTTATTTGGTTTAGGGGCACTCTGGAGAGCTCTGAGTGGCCAGTGCCACCAGGTGACGTCAGAGACCCTTCCTGATAGGTCCATATCTGATAAGGTAGCCAATCCCCCTCTTAAGGCTATTTAGGGTCTCTCCTACGGGTTCTCTTCAGATTCTGCCTGCAAGTTTCCTTCAGGAATCCTCTGCAACAACTTCAGACTCTTCTAACCTTGGATGAACCACAGCCTGCTCCAAGAAACACTGTAACTGCAACAAAGTGTCTACAAGAGACACTTTTCTTCAGCAACCTCAGCTCCAAGTCAGCAACTGCAACAGTTTCCATGGTGTGCATGCTCTGGGGACTCCCTGTCTTCATCCTACACCAGAAGGACCAAAGAAATCTCCCGTGGAGTGACGGAGACACTCCCCTGCTACAAGCAGGCACCTTCTAAGGCAACGACCGGTACCCTGGGACTCCTCTCATGGCAATGAGCATGCTCCTAAGGACACAGAGGGTGAACATCTTCAACATAGCCTGTCCTGAGGTCCTGCTGACGCAATTTGGAGGAGGTAGGACCTTGCCTTCCCCAAGAATGACAGTACCCCTGTGTATTGTGTCTTCTTCGCCTCCTGAGGCCTCTGTGCACTCTTTGCAAAATTCCTTCATGCACAGCCTGGTCCCCAGAACTCCACCCTGTGACGCTCAACTCACTGAGTTGTTCTCCAGCGGCGTGGGACCCTCTTTTGTTGTGCTGCATTGACCTCGTTTTCCACCTCCTTTGAACCCAGATCCTGCAGCTTTGCAGGTCTTCAGGTCCAATAATCCAGCAGTTGTTCTTTGCAGACTTGGTTGGCTGCTGCAAAATCCCCAAAACGAGGTGTAGTGTGTCCTAAGGAAACTTGCAGTACTTTACTCCTGCGTTTCTGGGCTCTGGGTGGGGTAATTTACTTACCTTTACTGTATTCTTACTCTCCCAGCAATTCTGTACACACTACACTTGTCTAGGGCTGGATTTGTGATTCACATTCCACTTTTTTAGTGTATGGTTTGTGTTGCCCCTAGACCTATTTTCTCCAATTGCATTCTATAGGATTTCCTACTGTTTGCATTGTTCTATGACTATTTACTTGTCTAATTTTGGTGTCTAGTGCATATATTGTGTATAATACTTACCTCCAGAAGGAGTATTGTCTCTAAGATATTTTTGGTAATGTGTCACCCAAATAAATACCTTTATTTTTGGTAACACTGAGTATTGTCTTTACTTGTGCATAAGTACTGTGTGACTATAAGTGGTATTGCATGAGCTTTGCATGTCTCCTAATTCAGCCTAAGCTGCTCTGCTACAGCTACCTCTATCAGCCTAAGCTGCTAGAACACTACTACATTTCACTAATAAGGGATAACTGGACCTGGTATAAGGTGTAAGTATCCAAGGTACCCACTACAAACCAGGCCAGGCTCCTATACTACTCCAGTATCCCAGAGGTGCAATGGGTTTCTCATCTAATTAATGTCTTTACCATTAACAAACATTTTACTGACCAAGGCAACTACAATGGCAATAGCAACAGGCCAGCTTCAGAGAATACTCTTTCAATGGAAAGAAGCCCCAAGCAAAGAGAAGGAGATTCTGAAGGACTGCCAGATAAGGTATGCCACTTTTGATCTGTGAGGTCAAAGAAGGAATACTTGCAGAACGCTGTGATGTAGCGCCAGGCCCTAATGGTATACCAGAGGCAATGTTTAAAGAAGACCCCAGGTACTGGTCAAGGACTATCTGCTCTTTTCGAAGAAGTTCAGATAAATGATGTTATACCAGAGAGGTGGCGTGGCTCAATTGTAAATCCAATATATGAAGGAGGAGACGGGGTCAACACCACAAATTATAGGCTTGTCATGCTCCTGGTCATAGAAGCTAAGTATTACCCCTCTCTAGTACTAGCAGATCTTACTTACCAGTCAACCTTGAACAACATTATTCCTCTGAACCAATCAGGCTTAGGAAAGGCACAGGCACAATGACAAATATCCTAGCAACCATGCTTATGATAGAACAAAGTAAAGATTGAGGAAGAAATTACATCTCTGCTTTGTCAACCTCAAAGCAGTTTTTGACTCTGTCAATGGGGAGCTACTTTGAAACAAACTAAGGAAATGGGTAACTCCACCAAAGCTTCCCTGAGTCATATAATAGCTCCATTCAGAAACCTGGATCCAGGTGAAAATAGGCGAGGGAATGAGGTCATCACAAAAAATACCCACTAATCAGGGTTTAAAGCATGGATGTGTGCTGGCACGTCATTTGTTTAATTTAATAATGGCAGGCATATCTCCATCAATGGACCAAGTAAACTCACATCTGCCTCGGCTTGGTTTACTATGCCTCTCCCACCTCTCTTATGCGGAAGACACAGTGCTGTTTAGTAGCACGAAACTGGGCCTGCAAAGACTAGTAAATGCACTGCCACCTATGTCAAGGCACGCCACCTAGAGGTCAACACAACATCTAAAACAATGTCTATCTCAAGTCGGCCAGGGAGCATTGCCATGACTTGGCTGAATAACATCTCCTTTGAAGAAATAGACACCTACAAGTAACTTGGCATTTATTGAGACTCAAATGGCACATTTCTGTTCCAAAACCAATCTATGTCACAAAAAGGGAAGGCTCTAACTTATGCCTTATCTCTGTTAGCAAAAAACCTGAACTACCCCTCCTTTCAGCCACTGTTAGCATAGCAGTAATCTCAACAAAAACAACTTCCCACGATCACTTATGCAAGTGCAGCTTTGGGAGGACAAGATGCAGTGTTTTTGAACAAACTGCAGACAAACGATTACAGTTGAGCATTTTCCCTGTCACAAAAATCTTCACCCACACAAATCCACCTGGAATTTGGCCTTAAAAGAAGACATGGAGAGAATATCTACTACAATAAAATGTTGATTCAAAATATGTCAATCACAGAATGCCCCAATAACGAGTGCCCTATGGGCAGCCATGGAAAGTGACTCAGTTGGCTTATCGAAAATATTTAGATATTTCCATCAAAATATTGGACTAGACCAAATTCTGGGCTATGAACACAACATATGCTACCTTTAAAAGGGCAGTCAAAAAAGTAGGTAAACTACACTCGAGTCTGGTAGACAAAATCAACTTCAGCACCCTATCTCATGCCTAGATAGTTATCAACAGCTGTGGCATCCTGAAACCATCAGAGTATCTTGGCATTCCCTATCCAGCTCACATAAAACACAGACTGATGGCCATGTGCTTCAGCCATACTGCGGCATTGGCAAGCCGGTCAAAATGGGAATACAGTGAACTCACAAAATGCAGATTAAAGGAGAACTTTATTCACCTAGTCTACATTTGTCCTACTTTGCCCCCTCCGAACAAAGCTACTAAAAAAGGCTTTCAATGGCAGAAGCATTCACTCATGTAGAGGTGCCATAATGGTGAGCCTTAACCCGGACGGCATACAATTAAATTGCAAACTGGTTAAATTCCTGCTCATAGAGCACTTCTGATTCCTCCACAAACCAACTGTTAACAACTATCCAGGAGATGGAGAGATCAATGCTAGATTCTTGGAGGGTAGCTTAGATGGGGCAGCTCTCACATAACTCAGGTACACCTTTTGTAGATTTTCTTTTTAATTGCTAATAATAAAAGAAGTCTACATTGACACTGTGCACTTTTTGGAACTTTGAGACATGGATTGCCATTCCTTGGCCACCCGGAGTTTATAGTAACTTTCCTATAGGTTCCCCACTCTACATGCTTTAAACTCTAATGAATCTTAGACTCCTAATTTTTACCTTTTCCTAAATCTACTATAGTGTTCCATGTTGCAATGGTTATGAGTTGTTATACTTTCTTTCCACAGACAAGTCTCCTCAAAGAATGAACTGCATGGGAAGGGCCATTTATCTTCACACACAGCTAAGCAGCTTATTTTGAATGATGGGCTGTTTCATAGCTGTGGAGATTTTGAAGAGTTCTTACTCTAATGCTTACAATATCACACCCTTTCAAAGCACCAAATCCAGACTACACTTTGCCCAAAAATCTTATGTGATGATTCAGTTTAGTGTGTGATACATGTAGCTTTGAAATATGTTTGTATAGCATGAATCTAGCTAAGTAGCAACTAAGCACTGAAAATGTGTAAAATCCATATGTATGATTTATGGCATTTTAAAAAAAGGCAAATAACTGGTGTGTTCCGATGATGTGGTGCAGAGAGAAAGTGTCCTCAAAAAAATAAGTCTTCAAAGCTTACTGTAAATCATAAAGAACCTGAACAATTCTGATGTAATGGATGTTGTTCCAGGTCGAACAATGTAAGTAGAGAACAACTGCTTCTGGTTCTTTTTTCCTGATTATTTGAATTAACAGTCTTATGACATTTTGGCTAGTGCTTTGGGGCAATCTGTCTGACATATTTTTCTCGACCCCTTGATATGGCATGCAGGAGCATATGGGCTGACTTTGAAGGGTGCCTGAGTGGTGTCAGGTATGTGATTAAGCAAAGAATTACCTTAATCCAGATGTTAGATAAACATGGCTTGCATTGCTTTTCTGAAATCAATTTCTGCAAGGAAGTCTTTTTTCAAGAGAGAGTACCTTCTTTTTCCCGGCAGTGTTCCTTGAAGATGAGGTCTATGTCAAGGGTAAAATCAATTAACTTTACATTGAAGAGTAAATTTAGGTTCATGTAATAAAGCCAGGCTTGGATCTGTGGTTGTTTGGAGCAGTTGGTGAACAGGAGGAACTTTATGGTCCTTAAAGAGGTTCTGGCCATACATTTATAGGTTAATCAAGACAGGTATTAGGTTGCTGAATATCATTGGTAAAGGGTACTTTGGAAAGATTTGAGTTCCACTGGTATATGGAAATTTGTTGGTGGACAAGGATCCAAAAGGTTCCATGTAAAGACTAAACATGATGGGAGAAAGATGGCCTCTGGAGTATCCCACAGAAAATGAAGAATTTCTGTGATCTTGTAGTTCCTATCTGTATGAACTGTTGGTGGTTGGTGAGGTAGGAAATGAACTGGACTGTGTCAGAGATGCCAGTGTGTATTTCTACTGTGTAAATCAGTGTTCAGTAGTCAAGTGTTTGTAGGCTGGAGTGAGTTTGCAAAGGAAGTAGATTGAAAGGAGCGTGGCATTCACTAATTGAACAGTAGCTGTCTCTGTAACAAAGCGTGGTCTAAACCTGGATTGGTAATGCTGCTAAAGATTGCTCATGTTCATGTGGTCCTGTAGTTGGGTTCAACTACTTTCTCTGATGTTTCTAATACGGGGTAGGTGAGTGATGTGTGGATGTTGGCAAGATTTCCTGGTTCCAGGGTCAGTTTCTACAGCAGGGGAATGATCTGTCACATAATGAGCTGATGGATGAGTTGACTATAGTAATAAAGGGCTTGAAAATTTGACAACTGGGGATGGTAGATGATCATCCCAGTGAAGTTGATGTGATGTTGGAGATATTGGTGAATTCAGCCAGCATGTGAGTGAAGGTCTATCTACTGAGATGACGCTATGGAGGATTGGAGGTAGTGTAGATGCTGATGTCACTTTGTTGACATGGAATCTGATTTTGATGATCTTATTGATGAAAATTTCACTAGTAATGTAGAAATGAAACGAAGCAATGCTTGATGGCCCTGAAGAGTTTTTGCTTATTTTAATTGATTTGTTTAGGGTAGTTCTACAGAAGGTAGCTTTGGCAGAATTAATGAGGGCTCTACATTCTGAATGGAGTGCTTCAAGTTGGAATCGGTTATTAGGAGCATTGTTTTATCTCCATTTTTTTCCAGACTGCTTGTCAGTATTGTCATAGTTCTCATGGATACTACAGTTCTCAGGTTTTGGGATGGGAAGCATTTTGTTTTCAGTGGGATGTTGATATCTATATGTTTTTTTTGTGTTGTGTTGCATATGTTGAGGAGTGTGTTGACATCCATTGTTATGTGGCAGTTTTTCAACGGGTTGATGAGAAGCTCTTGGAGGGCATCCATGGAGAGATATTTGAAGAAGCATATTGCGTGTTTTTCTCTCTTCTGTTGCTCTTGATGCAATGGCATGGTGTAAGAAAATGCCACTTTTTGAATGTTCACCCCCCATTTTTGGAAGAATGCTGCTGGTTTAGTGACTGCAGACTGGAAGGGCAGTGAAAACCCAGCTAATTTGACTTTGCCACTCAAACAGTGGAAAAGCTCCACTTCACTTATCATTATATGTAAGTCACCCTTAAAGAAGGCCTATCAAGCCCTAAGGCAGGAAACTGTATATGATTAGGTAGGACATATGTTAGAAATGGGGTCTTTGGTTGGCAGTCAGGTTACCCCCTGCCCAAGCAAGGACCCTCACTCTGGTCAGGGTAAAGGAGAATCACCCTCAGTTAACCCCTGCTTACCCCTTTGGTAGCCTGGCACAAGCAGGCAGACTTAACTTCAGCAGCAATGTGTAAAGTATTTGTACCAACACATACAGTAACTCAGTAAAAATGCTACAAAATGACAACACAGGTTTAGAAAAATAGGTAATACTTATCTAAACAAAACAAGACCAAAATAACAAAAATCCAACATACACAAGTCAAGTTTTGAATTTAAAAAGCAAAAAGAGTCTTACATCCTTTTGAAAATAGTGAGAACTTTGTTAGCGTTAAAAAGTACTTGGGTGGCATCAAAATAACACCACATGGGTGAGTGCGCGTCGGAAAAGGCCAGCAATGCGTCAATGTCTCACTCGCAAGCAAGACCGTACGTTGTTCCTCCTCCGGTCGGGTCAGAGTGCATCATTTTTCCTCTCCCGTAAGAGAGCAATACGTCGATCCGGACAGGCACCTAGTGTCCGGGCAGACTTTGCATTGTTTTTTCCACACCCAGCGGTGTTGCGTTGAGAATCCGGTCGCACAGTATCACAAAACCCCACTGTGTGGGGTTTGCGTCGATATCAGTCTCCGTTAGCGGGTGTTGCATGCCGTTTCTCCAGCCGCGTTGCATCGATCTTCCAGCCGCGATGCTGGTGGAGCGTAGATTTCAGCCACAAAGCTGGAGTCGTGTTGTTTCTCACCCGCGTCTCGGAAGGTGTGTCAAAGGTTCCCCTGCACTGTGGTCTTGGACGGCCAGCTTCACCTTTCAAGGGCCCAAGAACTGGACAGGGCACCACTTAGCAGGGCATGAGTCTCAGCAGAGAGTCCAGGTACTGGCAGGGGAAGTCTGTGATGGCCCTGAGACTTCAACAAAAGGAGGCACGCTCAGTTCAAGCCCTTGGAGATTCTTAACAAGCAGGAATGCACAACAACATCCAGTCTTTGTCCCCTTTCACAGGCAGAAGCAGCAACTGCTGGATAGCTCGACAAAGCACAGTCACAGGCAGGGCAGCTATTCTCAGCTCTTCTCCTTGGCAGCAGTTCCTCTTGATTCCAGAAGTAATCTAATTTTCAGGGGTTTGGGTGCTCTTCTTAAACCACTTTCTGCATTTGAAGTAGGCCTACTTCAAAGGAAAGTCTCTCTTGTTTGTGAGATGCTGCCTTGCCCAGATCAGGCCCCAGACACACACCAGGGAGTTGGAGATTGCATTGTGTGAGGGCAGGCAAAGCCTTCTCAGGTGTGAGTGACCACTCCTCCCCTCCCTCCTAGCACAGATGGCTCATCAGGATATGCAGGCTACACCCCAGCTCCCTTTGTGTCACTGTCTAGAGAGAGGTGCAAAGAGCTCAACTATCAAATTAACCCAGACAGGGAATCTACAAACAGGCAGAGTCACAGAATGGGTTAAGCAAGAAAAATCCTACTTTCTAAAAGTGGAATTTTCAAGCACACAATCTCAAAACCAACTTTACTAAAAGATGCTATTTTAAATTGTGAGTCCAGAGACCCCAAAATCCACATGTCTATCTGCTCCCAAAGGAAAACTACACTTTAATCATATTTAAAGGCAGCCCCCATGTTAACTTATGAGAGAGATAGGCCTTGCAACAATGAAAAACAAATTTGTCAATATTTCACTGTCAGGACATATTAAAACAGATTAGTATATGTCCTACCTTAAACATACACTGCACCCTGCCCAGGGGGGCTACCTAGGGACTACCTTAGTGGTGTCTTACATGGAAGCAAAGGGAAGGTTTAGGCCTGGCAAGTGAGTACACCTGCCAAGTCGAATTGGCAGTTTAAAACTGCACACACAGACACTGCAGTTGCAGGTCTGAGCCATGTCTACAGAGCTACTAATGTGGGTGGCACAACCAGTGCTGCAGGGACACTAGTAGCATTTGATATACAGGCCCTGGGCACCTCTAGGACACGGTTCTAGGGACTTACCAGTAAATAAAATATGCCAATAATGGAAATCCAATTGCACATACATTTTACATAGGAACACTTTCACTTTAGCACTGGAGAGCAGTGGTAAAGTGCTCAGAGTAACAAAAATAGCAAAAACAGAGTCCAGCACACATCAACAACCTGGTAAACAGAGGCAAAAAGTTAGGGTAGACCATGCCAAGGGTGTCAAGACTAACAACATGTATTTCTTTATATATCTCCAACAGCAACACTTCTAAATTGTCAATTTGCTGGGGATGAGTTAGTAGCCTCATTGGCTAACAGAGGAATACCCGTTGGTCCAGTTAACTTCTGAAGGGGACTACTTAGAACAGTCCTGTAAGATATCAAATTAATAGTGGCATGAAACCCGACTTGATGCCCAATTCAAATTTAATGTCACTATTAAAGAAATGCAACTGTTATGCCCCTCTGTGAACAAGTTTGTGAAGTGTCCTAACATGGTCACTGGCTATCAGACAGATTTCTGCCCTCTCAGAGAGTGGTGTGAATGACTCCCAGGATTAGCAACAATAGTGGCCTGTTACAAGGCAAAGTGTCATGTCCACTTCACAGGAAGCCCCTCAGGGTGTTAGCCGAAAATGAGAGTTTAAAAGTCAAAGCCAACTTTGGTGGGCAAATGGTGATCTCACTTATAAGGGGCTGCCCTTTGTTCAGGTAGGTAGCCTGGCATCGGGGATAGAGGAGACCAGTGCCCAAACCGGTTTTCTCACGGGGGTGTAGCCAACTGGCACACCTCTAAGGTGGGCTACCAAGCTCCTAACATTTAAGGAAAGGTTCAGACATCTTAAGAGTGGGAAGAACAGTGCACTCTTGGGTTGGTAGATGCCACACATAGCTGGAAAGGCATCACCAAGAGAGAGGGGACCTGTTTTTATATTGGCTGGTGACCACATCATCCTTCCCAGGGCACTTTCTGGGCATAAATATGGAACCCGCCTCAGATCATATCAAAACTGGAAAAAAGGACAGAGAAGGACTGCCCTGCTGACCCATTGACTTGGCAAATAAAGGTTGCACTCTCTGCTGAACTGCATCTGCTGCACCTTCTGTTAGCAAACAGAGCATTGTGCCTCTGGCCTCTGGTTTTGGTAAAAGTCACTTGCAAGCCCTGGAATATAGAAGTGACTCCAAGGGTCAATGGACTGACCTCTTGGTATCACGCCCAGGGCCATGCAGACTGACATACCCCACTGTGGCAGGTTGGTAAACACTCCAGAATAACCATATCTGACTGCCATTGAGCACCCCAAAAGACCGATCACCTATGGCCAAAAGTTGTACAGAGTGAAATGGATCTGGAAGTGTCATCTGAAGTCTTGGTTGGTTGCCCAAGAGGGACACCAGCATACTAGCTCCACCAAGGGAATTTACTGGGAGGGCTGTGGATGGAGACCGGTAGCCCAGCTGCATCTGGCTTTCGACTGTCTTAAAGAAGACTTCGAGTTACTTCAACCTTTGTGGCCAAAATTGACCCACCTGACCCATGGACTGAGGAATAAGTAAAGAGGCACCCCCTCCGCCGCACAGCATGCAGAGCCTCCTTGAAGTTTTCATCTACTAAAGTCAATAGCGGTTGTGCAGTAATGTTTGGAACTGGATTGGAAAACACTTTGGTTTCCAAATAACTGCCCAAATATTCTGTATTGGCTCATGAGAACTCAATCCTGTCAGATTTGGTTGATCAAGTCAGGCCGAAGTAGTCAAACACAACTCTTAGAAACTTTCTGAAAGTTTACAAACTTTATGGTTACCAATGCTTTTTTGTGGTTAGGATGTGATTTCATTTTTCCGTATACGTATCTTTAGAACCCTTCAGTAGATTTTGCTCATCTTGGTCTCCAAAAATGTATAAAAATATAATCTGTTTTTATGGATTGGTGTTGGATTTCTTTCATGCTGTGTGGCATTCTTATTTAGTTGTGTTGTAATGTTAAATGCTTTTCACTAGTTCCTTATTTATACCTTGATGCTAGAAGGCATAGTTACCCAGGGTTAAGCTTGAAGGTTTTGCAAATGAGCCTGACTAGACCCAATATAATTTTTTTTAAGTGTATTACATAGTAAGGCTGCATAGCCATACCATATAATACACCCAAATCCTCTCATTGGCGTCTAGTGGTGGATCCAGAGCTTGTTTTTGGCTGTACCAGATGATTCATAAGTTAGCAACCACTGAAAATATCCACCAAGTTGACACTGAGAAAAAGGTTTTAAAAAGTGGCCATGTTCAGTTTATCCAAGGTTTTTTTTTCTAGAATCTAAAAGTCAATAACCAGTATTTTCTAGTTGGCAAAACGTTTTGCAAATACTTAAAAGATGGAAAACATAGAAATGAACTTGGCCACCATGCCACACTAAGAATCAACAATTTAACGGTGCTGTATAGAGATACAAAAAACAACCAAAGGATTACTGCCCAGAAAGGGGACCTCAAGAAGGCCCTCAGACCCTGGAAGGAAGCAAGGAGGGCCCTGATCTAACTAGCAGAGGGGATCACCTCTGATAGTGGGGATGAAGAAGATGGCAAAGACCTATTTGGCACAGAGGGGGACAACAAGTGTGTGGTCCCTACAGTTTGACCAATACATGACCCAGGCTTTGGACTGAATATAATCTTTCTTTGAAAACTGCAGGCAATTTGTCTCATTGGGCCCTTTCTTGTCCCCAGAAAGGACTGTAACATCAGGGGTTCCATAGAGCTCGTTGCTTAGCCTTGTATTATTTAATATCTTCATGGCTCCCCTAATCACGCTGATCTCGGCCTTCGGTATCGAGACCACCTCTTATCTGGATGATAGGCAGCTCATCCTATCATTGTATAGAGCCTCATGCGGCTTTGAAACCAATTTAAAATTTTGCCTTGTAAAGTTATTTGGTGGATGCAACTTAATGATCTAAAATGCAACACTGAAAAAATGGAGGTCATGCTGCTCGTAAAATCTAATTATTTTGGCGTCAGTCAAATGGTGGCCCTCTCCAGTGCCCCCGCTTGCCACTGTAGAGATGGTAAAAAATGTTGGGGTGAAATTTGATGCTTATTTATCTTTTCGACCTCAATCGCCGGCAGTTGCCCACATGTGCTTCAATTTAATAAAGCCCTTGTGAAAATTATTTGACCTGCTTCCATTGGGATCTAGAAAGACTATTACCTTCACTTAAATCATTTCTAGATTGGATTACTGCAACAGTCTTTATGCATGGTCATCCTAACAAACCATCCAGAAACTTTAGTTTGTGTAACACGCAGCAGTGAGACTTGTCTTACAACTTCACAGACGCACTTCGGCCTCAGCAGCCCTAAATGTAATTTACTGGCTCCCAGTTCACAAGGGAATTAAGTTTAAGAGTCTCTTATTTACCTTCAGGGCAGATCGATCTAAGTGGCCTAGTAACCTAAGGGCAGAATTCACCCACTATTCCACCAAAAGAACTTGGAGGTCTTCCTGCTCAAACCTGTTTGGACCACCATCTTTGAGACTCAAAACTCAAGGTGAAAAATCTTTTTCAGTCCCTGTCCCCAAGGCATGGAATCAGCTCCCCTATTGAAGATTTATCGAATCTGAATTATTGTTAAATTAAAGACATAAATCTTCTCAGCCTTGAAATCTCTTCGCTACTCTTTAATTCTTTGAGTAACAGCCCTTTTTTCTGCTCCTCTTCCTCTTAATTGGGTCAGATCGTTCTGGATAGCACCAAGATGCTCCCTTGGAAGTGGTAGTGCACTTTATATCTGCCACATTCATTCACTGGAAGTGAAAAAAGAGGTCCACTTCTATTAAAAGACCCAAAGATCTGGAAGCCCAGCTCAACCTGTTGGACATCCAGCAGAGGAAGGTGGCTCTAGAAGAGAGCAAAATTGGCCCTGGAGGAGAAGAGGGTCAAGCTGGGATTGAAACCCTAAGCACATGGTGGCAGCAACAAGGAATCAGAGGTGAATGCAGAGGGTGCCTATGATCCCAGGATGCCCATGGGTGTATTTCCAAAGTATGTAGAGGGGGATGACATAGATAAATGCCTGGAATCCTCTAAGAGAGCTCTCAAGATAGAAGGGTAGGTACCCACCATTGGGGGTCCTTATTGTGGGAACTGATTCAGAGAGATTGGATGCTGATACCAGATGTTGAAGTGGCAGAGTCCTAGACCAACAAGGAGGAACGCATCAAGATTTTTGGTATACCCCAGAGAAGCACAGATAGAGGTTTAAGAACACATAAGGGGTCACGTCAGGCAAGGGATGATGTTGTAGATGCCTCTATGAAGTCACTGTAAGGCTGGGTAAAGGGTTGAAAAGTATATACTTATGATGGGCTCTACAATTTGGTGGTAAAGGAACACATACTTACAAAGTATGTCGCAGAGACGTTACACCAGCATCTGGTAAATTCTAAGCTATCTATCCACAGAGAGACAGGGAATATAGCTGGTGAATTTGTATACACAACAAAAGCCCAAAAGGTCCAAAGGTTATGAACACGAGAAAGGGGAAATATGAGGCCAAGCATAAAAAGTCAGAGAATCCCAAAGAGTCCCCAAAAGTTGCCCAAGGAGGGAGTTCAGAGCCACATCCCAGTCAAAGGGGAAGGGTCTCTGGGAAATAATGTTGACCCTGCAAAGCCTAGGCAGTGCTATGACAAAAGACAGCCAGGCCACAAGAACGGAGATCATCTGTGCACTAAAACGTTACCCACTGGTGACCATCCCAAGGGCATTGCCAGTGTAGGAAAGCGGTTGAAACTTGTGGGAATTGCAAGGGATACACTGAATCCTCTTTAATCTCCATGGGTAGGGAGGAAGTTGAGCCCTTGGCATACTGACCTGCCAGGATGGTGAAGTACAGGCAGTGAGCAAGCATCAAAAAGGACTGAAGTCCAGATACAGGTGCAAGCACCTCCATGGTTTTGGCTAAGTCGATTTCCCCAGGCAGATCATTCCTTATGAGGTGAACCAGATAGTAAACTTTGACAATGTTACAAAGCCACGTTCTCTAGCTCTGGTAGACGTTGAGTAGGGAGGGGCTACTGGCCCTAAGAAAGTAGCTGTGTCCCCTGTCATCCCAGTGTAGTGTCTACTGGGCAACAACCTTACAACTCTGGTCTGGGCAGTGCTAGAGAGGAGGACTCGTGCTGCAATGCTGGGACTCCATGAGTGGGGTTGTGTCTCCATTACAGCACAAAAAGCTTTAAAGGAAATGTAAAGGATTTTCGAGCATGGAAAAATGTCTTAATGCCCTAGTTCCAAGAGGAAGAGTAAAGTCTGGCAAGGCTAATTCTCAAAGTTCATGGCCCCAAAAAGAGCCTAACTTTCAGGGGGAGAGCCTGTGTCTGAACAAGCGAGTGCTTCCTTAGGAGATTTGCTTGACCTGACCATGCTACAAGGGGCAGATGGACCATCCAGAGACAATGTGAGCCTGTGGCAAAAGACTCTTGAAGGCCTGAGATAGTTGGCTATCAAACAGAAGGAGGGTGATATCACTGGAACAATTAAGGTGTACTGGGAGAAGGGAATCCTGTACAGTGAGGCACAAGACTTCAAACCAGGGGCAACCAGGAGAGTGGTGGTCCCCCAGCATTACTGATAATTCCTCCTTAACCTGGCCCATGGTATCCTCTTAGTTGGACACCTAGGGAAAACCAAGAACTGGGAAAGACTGGTCAGCCATTTCTACTGGCCTCAGATGTCAGAAAAGGTAAAGAAGTTTTGTCACTCATGTGTCGACTATCAAGTCAGTGGCAAAGCAGGTGGGAAGCCAAGGAATCTCCTCATACCACTTCCTGTGATGGGCACTACCTTAGAGAGAGTAGAGATCTACATAGTTGGCCCCCAACTCCCATTCTGCTTCTGGCAATAGGTTTACCTTGGTGGTAGTGGACCATGCCACCAGATACTTTAAAGCTATTCTCTTTAGGATAGTTACTGCTTCTGCAGTAGCTAGAGCCCTGCTTGGCATCTTCGCTATGGTTGGATTCTCTAAGGAGGTTATCTCAGATAGGAGCATGAATTTCATGTCTGCTATCTGAAAGCAATGTGAGATGAGTGTGGAGTGACATATGTTCACTACCCCTTACCACCCCCAATGAAATGGTCTGATAGAGAGGTTCAACCAGACCATGAAAGGCATGATTATGAGTTTACCTGAAAACTCAGAAGGACGTGGGATGTTCTCCTACCATGCCCGTTCTTTGTATACAGGAAGGCCCCTCAGGAAGGAGCAGGTTTCAATCCATTTGAACTACTCTGTGGTCACCCTGTAAGAGGTCCTTGGAGTTTGGGGAGACAAGCTTGGGATAGATCTCTCAAGGAGCACAAATAAGATATTTTGGACTATCAACTTGGCCTTCACTCCATATGACTGAATACATAAAGAAGGCAAACAGAAACTTAGGGACCAGTCAGGAGCTTGTCAAACACTAGTATGACCAGAAGGCTTCTATGGTTGAGTACCAACCTGGAAAACTCATATGGGTCTTCAAGCCTATGGCACCCAAGGCCTTCCAAGATAAGTTGACGGAGTCTTGCCATGATCTTAGAGTAGAAAGGTGAAGTCACATATCCAGGGGACTTGGGAACCATCAGACACCCCCATATGGTGATATATATGCTCCATCCTGAAAGAGCAGACATCACTATGCTCATGGTAACAGATGGAAGGGAAGTGGAGGAATGTGAGCCTTTCCCTGACTTACTATCTACTAATTTCAAGGATGGATCAGTGGAGGGAGTAGTTCTCTCTTCCACTGACAGAACAGTAGCAAAAGGACTGTTACAACCTGTTCAGTCAATTGTGCCCATGATGTGGACACCAATGATTGTTTACCTGTCGACAGTAAGATATACAGATTCTCAAACCAGTTCAAAGCTAGCATCAAAGCTGAGGTTACAAAGATGCCAGAATTGGGAGTGACTGAGCCCTCTAGTAGTTCATGGGTTAGCCCACTAGTCCTGGTACCTAAGCCAAGCTCCAAAGGAGGAAACTAGAAATGACATTTTGTGTAGACTACAGAGGCTTGAATGAAGTCACCAAGACTGATTCTCACCCTATTCTAAGAGGAGATGGGCTCATAGACAGGTTGGGGGCTACAAACTATCTGAGTACCTTTGACCTGACTTCAGATTATTGGCAGATAGCCCTCACAGGAGGAACGAAGGAGAGGTCTGTTGGTTCAACTCCTGGAGGTCACTTTCAATTGAGGGGGATGCCCTTTGGATTGAAAAATGCACTTGCCGCCTTCCAAAGGTTAGTAAACAGAGTACTTTCAGGTTTGCAGACCTTTGCACATCATATCTAGATGAAATTAATGTCTTTAGCTCCACCTGGGAGGATCTCCAAGTCCACCTCAGAGAAGTGATTCAACAGTCAGGGCTGACTATCAAGGCAATTAAGTGCCAGATAGCATAAGGGTCTGTAGTGTACTTGGGCCACCACATAGGTGAGGTCATGTACAATCTCTCCAGCCCAAAGAACAGACAATTCTATCCTGGGAAGCTCCCAAGACACAAACCTAGGTGAGGGACTTTTGTCCTCACTAGGTACTACAGAAGATATGTCAAGGAATAAGGTACCATAGTACCACCTTTGACAGAGGTAATCTGCATAAAGCAGCCAAGAAAGGTAATTTGGATTGACCAATGTCAAAAGGCATGTAATACCCTTAAGGAAGCTTTGTGCTCAGTACCTGTCCCGAAGGCTCCTGACTTTTAGCAGGGAGTTTTTTTAAATCCAAACTGATGCTTCAGGACATGGGATCTGGGCAGTGCTATCACAACTGAATGACCAGAGTTCGGATCAACCAGGTGCCTTTATCAATAGGTGTCTCCTCCCCACAGAGCAGCATTTGAGAGGGAAGCCTTTGCTGTGGTTTGGTCCCTGAGGAAGCTGAGACCCTAACTGTTTGAGACTCACTTCAGAGTTCAAACTGACCACACCCCTCGCAGATGCCCTATGAAGATGAGAGGAAAGAACCCCAAACGGTTGAGATGGCCCATCTCCCTAGAGGGCATGGATTTTACAGTGGAACACAGACGTGGGAGTGACCATGCCAATGAGGATCGCCTTTCCAGGTTCTTTCACTTAGACGATGAGAAGCACCAGGACAAGGATTAGTTAATCTTCACCATTTATCTGGAGAGGAGCGATGAAAAGAAATGCCTCTGTTTGTATGTTCACCCCCACATTTCTCGACTGCATGGAGGCCAGTCAATTGCAGAGACTGACTGACTTACAAGTCCTAGTATATTTGGTACCCAGGGTAGCAACAGCATTTTAGGGCAGGGTGTCCACCCAGGGCTACAGCACTGACTGTGTGAATGGTGCATCCCGTTGGTGACAAAGTACAAAATAGCTCCCGGGCTGCTACCGCAGACTCGAAGGGCAGTGGTAACACTGCTAGTTCAACTTTGCCATTCAAACCAAAGGCAAAACCCCCACTTCACTTAACAATATATGTAAGTCTCCCCTAAGGAAGTCCTATTGAGCCCTAAGGCAAGGAACTATATATTAAGTAGAACATGCATTTTCGATACTTTTAAATTGCTGTTTTGCTGTGGGATATTTAGTAGCCCCATTGGCTAGCACAGGATTACTGGCAGATCCCTCAGCCCAACTCACTTCTGAATGAGACTACTTAGATGGGTCCAGTAAAGTATCAAATTAATTGTGGCATTAAGCCTGTCTTGATGCCCAAGTCGAACCTAATGTCATTGTTGAAGAAATGCAACTTTTAGAACCCTGCCACTCTGTGATCCAGTTTGTCCTCTGCCTCACACAGTCACTAGCCATCAGATAGCTTTCTGTCCTTCTTAGGGAGTAGTATGAATGACTGCCAGGCTTAAGAACAATAGCAGCCCTCTACGGGGCAAGATGTTACCTCTTCTTTGGAGAAAGACGCTCAGAGTGTTAGCCCAAAATGCAAGCTTGAAAGGCGAAGCTGCCTTTGGTGGGCAAATGGTGGTCACACTCCTGAGGGACTGACCTATATTCAGGCAGACAGACTGGCGACAGGGGCAGAGAGGGGAGACCAGGGCCCAAACTGGTTTTCTTGTGGGTGTGTAGAAAACAGGTAACCACACCTCGTGGGTGGGCTCACAAGCGCCTACCATCTAAAGAATGGTTAAGACAGCTTGAGAGTAGCCAGAATGGTGAACTCTGTGTTTGCTAGATGCCACACATAGCTGCAAAGTTGTCACAGAGTGGAAGAGAACCTGGCAGCCCACTGACTAATGACTGCGTCATTTCTCCAGAGCACATTCTAAGCATAAATATGGAACCTATGATCATGCCATAACTGGAGAAAGGACCAAAGAAGGACTGCCCTGCTGCGTTGGCAAAGAGAGACTGCACTGTTTGCTGGACTGCACTTGCCCCACCTGTGGCTAAAGAAAAGAGGACTGTGCCTGTGGCTCCTGGCTTGGAGAAAAGTTGCTTGCAAACCCCAGGCCACAGAAGTGACTCTTCCAAGGTTCAGTCAGTTGACCCCCCTGCAACCAACACCATGGCCATCAAAGCTGAAGTAAGCCAAGTTTGTTGCCACTTCAGAAGAATCACCACTGAGTGCCACTGTGTGCCCCAAGAGACTGATCCTCGATAACTTCAAGTTGCACCCAAATCTTATTTGTGTCATCTGACTCAATAGTGGTCACGCAAGAGGGACACCAGCCTCCTCCAAACGATATTGCTGGGACTACAGCAGCTGGCTTCTACTGGTTCAAAAAGGACTTTGAGGGACACCGATTTCTGTAGCCAAAGTTGCCCCACCTGACCTGTGAACCAAGGAATAACCGTAAAAGCACCTCTGCCAACTGCTCCCAGAGCATCCTTGAGTATCTTCCATCTCCTGTATCTGCAGCATCAGGACCCCTCTATTAAAGTCTATGGTGGTTGTGCTGTAAAGTATGGAACTGGACTGGAAAAAAACTTTGGTGGCCAGGTAACTGTCCAGATGCTCCTTGTTGGCTTCCCAAACCTTCTCCCTGTCAGATTTGGTCACCCAAGGCAGGCTAGAGTAGTCAAACAAAACTCTTACAAAGGTTTAAAAAGTTTACAAACTTTACAGTTACCAATGCTTGTTTGCAGTAAACCTGAAATTTAAGATTTCTTCTCAGATCTGTATATCCTGAACCCTCCATTGGATTTTGCTCATCTTAGACCGTAAACTTCATAGCAATATCATCTATTTTTCATAAATGTGTGACAGGTTTTTTCATGTTATGTGGCTTTCTTATTTAATTGTTTGGCAGTCTTAAATGGTTCACACTATTTACTTTGATTAAACCTTCCAGCTCAAAGCCATAGCTACGCAGGGATGAGCTTAAAGGTTTTAAAATTGAGCCCGATTGGTCCCAAGGCAGGTTATGCTAGTGTATTACTCTGTAAGGTTGTACAGACATACCATATAATACACCCACATCCTCGCACTTCATGACTTCACAAAAAAATTCAATGTAAAGGCCAAACTCACTGAAACTGACAAGTGGGTCTATATACTACGTCTTCATTTCATGCCATTATTTTTCACTTTTTCCAATATATTTTTCAGGTATTTCAGTATAAGAGAAGTGAGAAAAATCATGCATTCTTACTTTGAGTCTCTCTTTTATTTAAAGAAAATGCACCAGCAGTGTCCTTTTAAGTATAAAAGTAATATTATTATTTAACCACAATAGGCTGACCCTGTTTATACGTTTAGCTTAAAGCTTCCTCCTTTCATGAAAGCGGTCCATGACAAAATATTATTAGGGCTTGTACATTAGTCAAAACAGTAAGGGGGGGTGCTTGCAGCTAAGAGGAGACTCAGTGGATTACTTCGTGGCAGGTTTAACAGAAGATTGCAAATCATGATCATAATGTTCAACAGCATTTATCCTGCTCAATACCTTTGGGTCTGCTGGCCTATCACAACATCGTAAATCTCTGAAATGTCCACCTTAGTATTAGTCTATCCAATGTTTCAGAAGTAATTGCAAGGTGGTTTGCTTAAAACTCACAATCTATGATGAAGGGGAAGCAGAACAATAAAAAAGATTTCCCCAAACGTTAAAACAGCTGGGTGCGGACATGAAAATTGTATCCAGGAACAAGACTAAGAACTGATAAGTAACACTTAACAACACCCGCTAGATCTCTAAGCACACAATCCAGAACACAAGCACCCAATTCATGTTTTTTTTCTTTATCTTGCCAATCAAGTGCAGGATGCCTGTCTGTTATTAACATTTGGACAAGAGCGCTTTTCTATTTATTTATAAGACAAAGAACTAAAAAGTGGATCTTAGGAAATGTAGCTGCTACCACACAATTTCCCTTTGGCACTCCAGGCATCTCATTGGCTTCCCTTGGACTCAGTGATAGTGAAAGCAAGACAGCAAAGCAAACAGGGCTCTAATCCCAGTTGTTATGCGCTTCCTTTAACAACTCAGTGGTATGGAAAGACGTCCATGACAAAATTATAGCTCCCCATATCAGAGTCCTCCTTAAATTCATAATGTGCTGCACAATGAATATGACACACACACCAGAATGAATGTAATATGTATCAAAATAAATAGGATGCCTGGCAGAGTGAGACAGACTTAAATCAAAACAAATATGAAATCTGGCAGATTGAATATGCTACTTAGTGATTAATATGAATAACATATACTAGGAATTGAATTAGAGATATACTGAAATATATAGAAATCATACTGAAATGAACATGGCCCTCACTGTAAACAATACAGCAGCCACTGAAACTAATACAATATTCATCAAAAAGAACGAGACATTTCCTTAAATGACTGCCATATGCCAAGAGGAATAGGACCTATTTTGAAATTGAAGTGAATATGCAGATTGAAATGAATATGAGGTATTGAAATTAATATAGTATATTCTGAAAAGAATATAATCAACATAAAAATATTATAACATACACTGAAATTAACAATACGCATGTTGCAATGAATATGAACTGTGTAGAAGTGATTATTACCCAGATTGCAAAGAATATGAAATATGCAGCAATAAATAGGAGATGACTTAAAATGCATATGGCTTGTGTTGAAATAAATATAAGCCTCATTGAATTAAATTTGACATGCCTTCAAATGAGTATGACCAATGCTAAAATTTTCAGAATATAATATATTTTCATTCAATATCTTATATTTATTTCAAATTGTCATATTCATTTCAATGTATGTCATGTTCCTCTTGGCATATGTCAGTCATTTCAAGAAATGCTCCATATTTTTCATGAATATTGTATTCATTTCAGTGATTGCTTTATTGTTTAGATTGAGGCCCATATTTATTTCAGTATGATTGATATACATTTCAGTAAATTCTTTATTCGATTTGGAGTGTGTGCTATTCATATTATTCACTAAGTAGCATATTCACTATCCCAGGTTTCAAATTTGTTTGGTTCAAGTCAGACTCACTCTGCCAGGCATCATATTTACTTTGACACAAACTACATTCTTTTTGTTATGTGTCATTCATTTTGCAGCATACTATGCATTTCAGGAAGTACCCAATATGGTGAGCTCTAATTTTAACATGAACGGCTTCCCATACAGTGGCCAATACGAAAAGCTGAAACAACTACTGGCTCCTTGTACAAATGGTGAGGTTTCATTAGCAACGCAGTAGTTATTTGTTGAAGTGCAACTGCTTTGCAATCCTCCCTCAATATTGTGTTGTGACTGGTGTAAAAATCAGTCACAATACAATGCCACCCAAGGAGTTGCAAAAATTCCGGCCTCATTAATATGCATGATGCATTATTCCAGTTTTGACTCACTGAAATTTTCTACAAATGCAGAGATGTGGGCCTATGAAGGATAGTACATCTCCATCCTTCAATGCTCATTACTAGAATACACCCTTTTTGTTCCAAAAGTGTCAGTTAAAGGAGAAAGCCGGCAGTGGTTGCCTAGACCATTGCCTGCTCATTCAAATGTGCTAACCCGTGGTTCAGAGAGAAGAAGCTGCCCGTCACAAATTATACTTTGTGAATCTGAAAGACAATTTCAACTCATGAAGCATATTTTGTAGACTCCAGCTTGCTGCTCTGCTGTCAGAAAGCCGGGGATTTTGCAAAACACAGTCTTTGCAACCTCAAGTGTTGTATATATTTTAGCTATGTTTGCCATAGGAATTATGTTTGATGAAAATACAATCATTGCATGAAATCCACTTCAGCAACTGGTCTGAGCACTACATCTTTATTGCATCACTCTGGGGACCATCAAACTGAACAAGGATTTGAGAAATGTGTAAGACTCTGTAGTAGTATATTTGAAAGTATTTATTTTCAGTAGTCAGGGATGTGATTAGTCAGTCTTTCACTCATACAGTGGAGGTGGAAGGCACTACAAACATTTTGATTAATTCTTGGTGCCACAATCTATCTGTAATTACATTTTATTGTCCAGTGCGAAGATACTGTTCCTCCTTTCATCTCACCATCTGAGAGGAGCTGGTCCAGACACAGGACTGCTATAAAAGCTACCAAATTATGCTGAATATGGAACAGGGTCAAGGCCTATTGCAGTAGGCAGTGTGCCTACCAGTATATACATAACTAATGGAAATCGCTTCTACATAAGAGTAAATTGTTTCAGGGTCATGAGACAAAGAAGCATCATTGAATACGTTCTCTTCTTACACTGTTTTGATTTTGGTGGCCAGGTTTGGATGCCATGATGTATAGTATGATGAGGAAGTGTGAGCTCTGTAGCCAGAGTGACAAAGTGGTTAAACCTTGCATTTCTAGTGCTACTCCTGTTGCACTCCTAGGGGGGCTGTGGCAAACACTGGGGATTGACATTGTGGGCCCATGTAAGGCTCCATCTAGAAGGGAAGCACATTTCATTGTCCTTATTGACAATTATATCAAGTCAAGACGAGGTAAGAGTTACAGAAAGTGCAATTTCTGGTATGGTTATTACATTTCTGGGAGGTGTGTTCTGCAGGGAGGACCTGCTGGAGCCACTTTCTCAGATAACAGGCCTCAGTCCACTAGTGCTAAATGTTTGACCTATCTAAGAGGTGTGGTATTGTACAGAAAAAGAGACATTGATTGGTCACCCAAAAGCTAATGGCTAGATTAAGAGCCTGATTACAACTTTGGAGGAGGTGTTAATCCGTCCCAAATGTGACGGATATACCACAAGCCGTATTACGAGTTTCATAGGATATATGGACTCTTAATACGGCTGGTGGTATATCCGTCATTTTACCGTCACTTTTGGGACGGATTAACACCTCCTCCAAAGTTGTAATCAGGCCCTAAGTTTTTTTTTAACCTCAAGTCTAAGGAGGCAGTACAGCTGTCAGTTAATGAGTGAATTAAGTGGCAGACATAAGGCCTTAAGTGATGTTGCTCTCTTGCAGTGACTCCAAATTCAGTGGCTGGACATTCTCCTTTTGAGTTGATTAGGTATCTGGTTTACTTTAGGCTCCATGGAGGCTCACGTGTAAGGTTGAAACTTCAAAGAATTCAGTTATTGATGGAAGAGCTGTGAAAATGGCACTGCAACCGAAGGTAAAGGAATACAGTGAGAACATGGTACTGAGCAGGAGTTCCAGAAGGGAAAGTTGCATGTCATAAGTACCGTGTAAGTCAACTGGGTGTATCTAAAGTTGAATGGATGGTGTGAAGAATTGTCAGGAAAGTAGTGACTCAATGAGAATACTAGAAAGATTCAATGGTGCGGTCTGGGTAGGTAGTTGCATTAATTGTAATATGAACCATGTATCAGTATGCATTTCATCCAAGTTTCACTAGGTTGCTGGTAACTTGTATGGACAAGATGCATTAGACATTGGGGTCTCAGATTAGGAGTATCTTTGTCCTGTGTGTGGGACAAGAACTGGAGAGGGACTTGACTCCTTAAATTGATGTGTAAAGGTGAGCCCATTTGGGGTGCATGCTCTGGGAATGTGTCTCAGACAGTGGCGGCCGGTGACCCTCAACAGTGGAGGGTCGTCAAGCCGAGTGCCAGTCCAGTGGTGGGCACAGTAAAAAACAAAATCAAAATGCCTTGAGGCTAACATTCCAATGCTCTCAATCATGGCTCATTAACAGGTTTCATAACTGGCCATGACTAAGAGCTCTGGAATTAAGCCTGAAGACAATGCAAGTTTCACACAGTGCCTGTCAGTGGACCAAAAGTGAAAAAGAAAAATGTACTTAACCATGACTCTCGTCTTGCAGTCAGTGCGATGGCACCTCTTAGAGCCTCAGCCAGCTCCCTTCTTTAAATCCCAATGGTGCTCTCATGCTGCAACTGAGCAGCATGAGAGCATCAGCAGGATTGGCTGGAGTGGGCTGCCTCAACACTTCAGCAGGCACAGGGAGCCTGTGCCTGCTCTCCACCAAGATGTCTAAGGCAGCTAGGTGGAGAGGCTTACACTGCACTTGTGAGGCTGGCTGGCTCAAGGCAGCCAGGCAAACTGATGTGCAGTGTAAACTGGTGGAGTGAGCACCACTTCCCTGCTGCCAGTCAGCAGCAATGCCATGCCCCCAAACACTGCTCGGGCTGTGAGAAGTGAAAAATATAATGGTAATTTATTTCATTACCATTTTATTTTTCACATTTGCTGCACTGGCAGAAGAGAAGCGACGTTCATCCTCCCCAATGGGGGGGGCGCTTCTAGTCTTCCTTTACTCTATTTGAAGGGATGCAAAGAAGCAAAAGGAACAGAGCTCTACCAAGGAGATATATAATGCCTTTATATTATCTTAATTATTTTCCTTGTATTATTTATGTTCTGCTGTTAGGATAACCTATTTTCATATGGTCTGGTTCTCCATTTCTAGTTACTCAAGTTCAATGCCATTGTGTCATTGTATCAGTTTTTCAGCAATTCATTTCTAGTTTGTTCTATTAGTTTGTTCTTTTTGTGGTCTCTTTTGTATTCTTGCTTCCTTCACATTGCAAAGGAGAAAGGTGTGCAATGTGGCCAGGCGGAGGGCATGAGAGAATGCTTGGGATGGTTTCTTGGGGGCATAGCAGAATATGTTGAGCATAAAGCGTGTGATGGTTTGAATGTGTGATGGAGCTGGTGGAGTGGAATGTGGATGTGCAGCATGATCGGCGGAGCTCCTTGTTAACTGGATTCATTCGTACAGCCTTCCAATTAGCTTCTTGCCAATTTCAATTCTACAGCCCCAGTTCTCTTCATTGTAGTGGGTATCTACAATAGACCATTTTGGTGAATCTGTCTGCCCTTCACAACACATACACAGAGTGTCTTTATAAGTTCAAAGCTACCCTAGTTGCAAATCCAGGCCACTTTTTCAGTTGTCTGTTTCGCCAATAGGGACCACCTTTATTTTGGAGCCCAAGCCTATTTTTGTCCCAGTCCGACACTCGGAAGAGGTCAGTCTTCTGATGTCGATGAGTAGATGTAAATGAGTAAATATGTAGTGTTTTAGCTTACAAGTACTTTCTTTGTTCTCAATAAGTACCACCACAATTTTTACACGATCCCAGTAACACAATAAACTAATGTGTGTGACTGGATTTAAATGGGCAGTTCATGATGGATGAGGACAGCAGACAGGATGTTAATGGTGAGCAGATGAAATTTCCAACTGTTCCAAATACTTCACTGTGTTCTTTCTCGAAGACTATTATTGAGCCATGGTGTTAAAGCACACCAGTGACATTGGTATTCAGAGTCTACGCTGTAGGCTAAGAACTTTCTAATTATTAACAACTATAAAAATAGGACGCACGGCAGGGAGGGGTGGAGGGATGGGCCTGGGCTCAGGCTCCATCAGCCCCCCTCGCCTCTGCAGTGGTGCTGGAACTTTTTTTTAGAGTAGGGGTGCTTACCATTGACCTCACCTCACTTGGGGCACAAGGTACATGTCACAGTCTGTCTTTGAAACACAACAAATACAGGCAGAAGTAAAGCATTTGAAGGGCCCATCGTTTGGTCACACTGTAGCCGACTCTTTCCAGTTTTTAAGGGGTGCTTCAGCACCTCCTGCACCCCTAGTTCCAGCACCACTGCCCCTATGATCTACTATCGAAAGACCGATGTCTTTTGTACTAGAAAAAAATTAACAGAACATACAGAAGACAGAAATAGAGATGGAAAAGGACAGCAACTTACTATAGAGAACAAGCAGTCAGCCCTGGGTGCATAGAGTAAGAAGAGTATTAAGTGTGCAGCCAGATGGAATAAAGCAACACCCACGCCATATCACCAGGTGCAACAAGCAAGTACCTGTTTGTTTTAATCTATTTCCTGGCAGACAAATAGTAGATTCCTTATTGTCTTAATCTATTTCCTGGCCGGTCATGAGCAGAAATACATATTATCTTAACACATGTAGGGTTGTAAGAACAGTAGAACCTATATCCTTGAATTTGCCTCTAGCTATGTTAACCACATAAAGGAGTTGAAAAACACCCAAGACCCTTTCTCACAAAATGTTCTTTCATTGAATACAAAAAGCTAAGTGATAGACACATTAGCGAAGCTATTGCTTTTATCAGCATTGTTTTCGTATAAATGTACCAGTGACATCAGGCTGCTCCTAAATAAAGAAAATGCAGTGAAAAAAACACGTACCACCTGTTTCTTTTGTTGCTCAATTTTACAGGTGGTTTGTTAAAGACAAAGCCTTTCAGTCACATTAAAATGATTGAACCTGCATCAGCCCTCGCATGGATCTTCAGCGAGTCCTGTACTGGACAAGCAGTTCAAAATCACTGTACCACGTTGCTGCCTCAGAATGTACACCCTCCACTTAACTCGTAAAACTTCCTCTCAGCTTTCACCATAAAGTACTGTATTTTGCACAATTTGTTTTTCCCACGGTGTTAGGTAAAGCGCTCTGCAACTCCCTTGCAATGTTCCCATTATATAAATGTATAAATAAATAAGTAAATATTTATACACTATCATTTACTTTAAACAATGATATTATATATCCTCAGAAAAAACATTGTTGAAGTGTCACTTAATTATTTAAAAAGGTCACAAAAACATTTTCTCTGTATTCCATTTATAACAGACTTCACACAAAAAATAATTTATATAGCGCTTGACACCACTCTTTTTTCTAGTCTCAGATGTTACTATTAACCACGTCTATGCCAATGAATTTAACACCTTATGAAGAAGTGCAGGATTAGTTAGCTTTGTTAGGATATTAATAGGGATCGGGGAAATTCGTGTGATTTGCTTCCGCATAATTATGTGAAAATTTGTAAAAATAAATAAGTAAAAATAACGTCAAAAACACATCATCCACCCGGGGTCTTTGGTGCGAACATCGATCTCTTGGGGTCCAAATGATGGAGTTTCTCCTCCTCCTTAGAGGGGACAAGTGAAGCATACATCCCCAGCAGGTTGAAGTTTTGACAGATAAGGAAGAGAGTCACAACTTTTGCCAGAAAAGATGCCCGAGTCAACAAAACAAGTTTGTATGGAAAGAAGGAGGGGTACCATGAGTGGACACAGAGATCTTTAAGCTCACTCACACGCCACACCAATGTTATAGCAATGAGGAATGTAGATTTAAGGATGAGAAGCCACAAGGGACATCTGTGAAGTGCCTCAAATGGAGTACATATTATAAAAGTGAGGACGAAGATAAGGTCCCACTGTGGCATGACAAAGGGAGGGGGGGGGAAACAAATGTTGTAACCCTTTCAGATATTTCATAACAACTGGAGAATTGAACAAAGAGGGCTGATTTAGCAACCAAAAGAAAAGCTAAAATAGCTGATTGGTACCATTTATCTGTACCAAGGACAAGACCTTTTTAAGCTTAGACAAAGAAAACAGTAAAATGCCAGCTAACTTTTCCTGATGTACTGTACCAACCCACAAATTTGTTCTAATGACTTCTGTATACAGTTTTTGTCAAGGGTTGCCTGGCTGCCAAGATAACATCAACAACCTCCGGTGGAAGGTCAAAGGGTTTCAGTTGTCCCCGCTTAATATCCAGGCATAAAGGTGCAGACTGCAATGGCCCAGCTGCAGAACCCTGCTGTAATGCTGTGTCAGCAGATCCTCCCAAAGAACAGCATGGTCAGAAGACGGATGCTCAAGCCCAGGAGTTCTGGATACCGTACTCTCCAGGCCCAATCCAGGGCTACCAGGAGGACTTGGGTCCAGTCAGGCCTGATCTTCTTCAGTACTCAGGCGAGGAGTGGTATCAGCAGGAAGGCATACAGGAGTCCTGAATTCCATTCGAGGCAGAACAGGACTCCAAGGGTGAGACACTTTGGAAACTCCAATGCACAGAAGTGCTGAGATTGCTCGTTCTTGGTGGTGAACAGATCAAGCCTAGGTACTCCTCATTTGCAGAAGGTACCTTGTGCCACCTCCTTGCTATTCATGATCCATGGCTGAGCTCATCTGCCTGGCATTGAATTATCTAGTCAAGTGGTTCACTATCAGGAAGATTCCTTTGTGATCCAGCCGGTTCCAGAGACACAAGGCCTCCTGGCACAGGGTCTATTACTAAACCTCGCCCTGTCTGTTGCAGTACCACATAGCAATGGTGTTGTCAGTGAGCACCTATACAAGCCTCCCTTTGTTGGATGGAAGGAAAGCTTTCAACGCCAAGTGGATGGCCCTCGCTTTCTGCTTGAGACCAGAGGACATTCTGATCTCCACATCCCACTGACGGCTACCCCAACCTTGAATAGATGCATCTTTCACCACTGTCAACTCTGGGTGGGGAAGAGAGAGTGGTCTGCTGCTGACCCACTCATGACCTAGTAACCACCAATGCAGATCTTTTGCAGTTCCTTCTGAAATCTGAACATGGTCAGAGAGACCCCATGGGTGTTGGGATCATTGAGACTACAAATGCCACTGCGGAGCCAGCATATCTCACCTGGCATTCTCGACCGGCATTATGTCATTAATCCCATCAGCCTCAGAGTCGACCTCACTGAAATCCAGGACTGAGGCTGAAAGATCGGGACCATAGCCTGAATGTCCTTGACTCTCTTTCCCCAAGGAAAAAAAGCCTTATCCAGAACTTCTCTAATGAAAGGGAGCACCTGATAAGGAGCCAGGTGTGACTTTGACATGTTAACAGTGAACCCCAAAGATGACAAGAGGTTCTCCATAGGCTAGAGGGTACTGACAACTGCCTGGGTTGAGCCTGCCTTCAACAGCCAGTCATTGGGTTAGGGAAAGAATGGGACTCCTGACCTTCGAAGATGTGCTATCACCAAAGCCATAACTTTCCGGAACATCTAAGGAGGACTGGTGGAACCAAATGGAGCACAGCAGACTGAAAATGCTCCTGTCCCACCACAACCGCCAGTATCACCGGTGGGCTGACAGGACATATGGTGGTTGCCATGCTGAGGTTGGATTTGCTGATGGTATGTTGTACCTCTGCTGAAACCGTGAAAGAAGTGATAGGGCTGATGGAGATGGCGGGTGGGGCAGATAAACTCATGTTGCATGCCCTGGGCCTGATCTTTTTGAGTTGTTCGAGAATGGAGTCTGCCTTGTCCCCAAACTGGTCAGTTGAACGGCATGTCCATGAGGATGACTAGACGTCACATGAAAAATGGGTGGACAGAGGAAGGGTGGAGAATGGCAATCCTGATGCCTATGGGCCACTTGATTGAAGCGGTATTGTCCAAGCCACAACACATCATGAATTTGGCGGCATCCCAGCTGTCCTGAATGACCTGTGTAAGGACAAGTCAAAGATCTTTTGGGACACCTGGGAGGGCCGGAGCCACAGAGTTCCAAAGGGTGTGGGAATAGTGCCTTAGAAGGCAGCTCGCATTCACTGACCTTAGGACAAAGCTGGTATGTGAAAATACTTGTTTTCCAAAGGTTTTGAAACGTTTTTGTCTCTCTATCTAGAGGAGTAGTAGAAGACGTGTTGGGATTGCTCTTACTTGAGGATGTCTGCACCACCAAATGCTTAGGGGAGGGGAGTTGCGATAGAAATGCAGGATTGACCATGGCAAGATGATGGTGTCATGCAATTTTGAGGTTGACTGGTAGACCAGTGCAACGTTTGATGCATGCCTGCAATAAGATGTCTGTTAACGCATTGTTAAATAGCAGGAAGGGCTAAGAAAATGTTTACCCCCCCCCCCCATCTGGAGAGTGTTAGACCTGACAGCCTTAGGGTGGTCATCCCCCAACTTATTTCCTGCCTCCCTCCATTTTTCTCACCCTGTTTTTGCTGTTTTTAGGTCTTTGTCCAGTGCTAAAGTGCATATGCTCTCTCCCCTAAACATGGTAACGTTTGTTCTTACCCAATTGGCATATTTAATTTACTTGTGCTTTCCTAGTAAAGTGCATTATATGTGCCCAGGGCCTGTAAATTAAATGCTACTAGTGGACCTGCAGCACTGCTTGAGCTATACACATAAGTAGTCTCTTAACCATGTCTCCCGACTTGGCTTTTAAAACTACTTGCCAAGCCCCAAACTCTCCTTTTCTACAAATAAGTCACCTCCAAGGTATGCCCTAAGTAACCCATAGGGCAGGGTGCGATGTAGATAAACAGCAGGACATGTACTGGTCTATGAGAGAACTGCCCTCATATACTTTTAAGTGGTATATTCTGATCTGGAGGGAGTAGCCAGGTCATGTTTAGTATAGCCAGAATGGTAATAGAAAATCCTGCTTACTGATGAGTTTGGTTTTAATATTACTATTTTAGAAATGCCACTTTTAGAAAGTGGGCATTTCTCTGCACTTACTGCCATCTGTGCCTTACAGGCTGTCTCCAATCCACGTCTGGTCTGTGGAGGTTGCCAGCTCCCATTGTGCATTCCACCCAGACAACCACAAACACAGGACACTCAGTCACATTTGCATACTGAATGGGTGTTCCTGGGCTGGAAGGGTGGAGGGGCTCACACATACAATTCAAAGGTCAGTGGCCTGCCCTCACAAAAAGGATTGATAACCCCCCCCACAGGGGTCAAAACCACTGTTTGAAGTTTCCCTCACTTCAAAGGCATTTTTGGATATATGGACTGTCTCTCTGACCTGACCAAATCAGACACTTCTGGATCTACTCCTGAACTCTGTCAGAAGAACTGCCTGGCTGCCAAAAGGACCCAGCTGGCCTGCTTTGCTAAGGACTGCTGACCTGCTTCTTTCCCTGCTCTGACTGTGCTGGAAGGACTCTGTCTTCCCCAAATGTGCTCTCCCAGGGCTTTGAATGAGTTTGCCTCCTATTCTGAAGTCTCAGGGACAGCAAAGACTTCACCCACTGGCGTTTAGCTAGTTTTCCAACTTCAGCGATGCCTGGAACGACTTCAGTGATGCCAGAGACCGCAGCCTACAACATAAGTCCAACATTGCCACGACACAGCTGACGTCATGCAGGGTCATCACGACACTGCAAAGTCGACACATCACGTCTTGACCGACTTGGTCCAGTGACCCTGCCGGCTCACCAGGAATCAATGCAATGCCAACGATGCCGCATAAGCTCCCCCTGCAACCAAACAGAACCGAAGCCTCACCTCCACCTGCTTCATAATGCGGGATGGATGCCTCATCTCCCAGGATGCCATAAGGGACGGATGCTGGCCCCAGCAACACCTCATCTCCCCGACTCCGTGCGACATCCTGGTTTCTTAGTTTTTCAAAAGTACTGTACCTGGGCGTCTGTGTGACTCTGGGACTGGTGCCTGTGGCACTGAATTATTGTAAATGACTGTTGACGATGGCGTGATAGCTCCCATTGAATCTGTTGTGTTTCTAAGCGCTTTAGTGGGATTTATTATTTAAAAACTCATAACTTTGGGTTATTTATTTATCTCATAGAGCGCGTCAGTCACTATCACAAGTTAGGGGGAAATGTGCCATTTTAAAGATCAGCACATTACCTATAAAGATATCTTTCTGTCCAGAGCTACCACTGAGTGGCCATTATAGGTCTTTATAGTCACAACAAGGCTACTGCACCTGTTACACCACCAAGATGTTACAAGCTCGTTTAGCATTACATCACAATACACGTATGACACATTCAACCATTAAAAAAAGCAAGGTCTTTGCATCTCACGTGTGTTACAATGAGAGTACTTGAATGATGTAAGAGATAGAAAGGTGCAAGTTATCTGAATAATGAGTGAATGAAGGAAAGGTTATTCCTGAAAGAAGGCCAAAGAGGGAGATGGAAATTTATGGAATTAGATAAACACTGGTAACCAAATTGAGTGAAGAAGGAAAAAGTTAAGTCAGGAGAAAGAGAAACAAAGGCAAGAATGAGTGTTGGAAGTCCAGAGTCAGGAAAAAGGAAGAATAGGCTTGGATGTGAAAAAGGGGAAGTATGCGGCCTAACTACCAGAGCTGTTGACTTTGAAAATTGTGAACCATGTTCGAGCTTGGCACAAAACCCTGTGACCTTGGGAAAATCACTAAGTTCCCCCTTACTAAAAAAACTCTAATGTAATTTCGAGCACATACAAAGTGCTCTAATGCCTTTGGGCCTAATCTTTGCTACATAAAACTATTAAAAGAGTAGACCATAGATGAAGAATCACAGTAATAGCTTTTGATGTAGAAAGATTTGTGAACAATGCAATTAAGAGCAAGAAAATTACAGGAGAGAAATAGGCTGTGAGGGGGCAAAATTGAAGAAGGTGGAGCCAATACACACAAACTAGTAATCGGAAGGGTAACGCACACCTGAACACCGTGGCTCTTTACAAGGTACATACAGGCAACCAGTAGATTTTTTGATAGCACTCCCACAGCCCTGCGGAGTACACAGGATGTTACTTCAACTCTCCCACAGTAAGCTGTACAGCCGGCCTGATGATCTTCCAGTGCTCGGAAAGTAAATCATATTGAGCCAGCGGGCTCCCGGTGTTAGCACGCCATTTTTCTACAGTTTTCATAATGGCGTAGCAGCAGAACGAGCTGGCCATTGCCGCCCAAAAGTTAAAGCAGTTACACTGCCCTGACTTCTGAGGCAGAGCTAGCGGAAGGTCCAATAATGATGAAGAATAAGAGCGGGCCAGTCAACAAAAAGAGTACTTCAATGTGAAAAAGAGAGAGCCTCATATGTGCCGGTGCTTAACTAGAGCACTAAGATTGGCAGGAGGGCAATCAATTCTACTCAGCTGCTGTAAATGGGCAGGATTTTATGTGAGCAACCAGTAAGGCTTTTTACTGCCCTGATCAAATGGCTAATCTATTGGATTTAAGGATAGTGCAGCTAATTAGTTCTAGAGTTTGATGGAGGCGACAGTCCAAGAGCTTGTCCGATCAGCAATTAGTGGGGCTGTGGAGTGCCTGTCACCAGATGTGCTGATGATACCTCTTCGCTGACAGGTAGAGAAACATGAACAGGGTGTCAGAAGTAGGGTAGGATGCTGGTAAACTCCACCATGTGGTGGTTCACGAAGTTGTCACCAAACTCCATGCCCCAAGCCAAGAACGAAGTGGGCAAACTCTGCTAACTCCTCTGGCAGAGCTGAGTTTACTGCCCACCCCTAGTGGGAAGCTGGAGGTCAAGGTCTTCAGCGTCCCCACACATGACCAGAAAGGAAGTGGACTGTTCTGTGGCAGGTCTAGGGGGCAAGGGAAGGCCCATTTCAGATGTGGTATCAAGACCACTAGCCTTCTTCAAGTCATCATACCAACTGTCATCTGCATAGGGCTGAGCAAATTTACCACCTGCATCATAATCATTATCCAAGTCCATGCCAAAAAGAGAATCTAAGGTGTGTTGCCTTCTCTGAGGAGGCGGCAGAGCAGGAGGAGGAAGAGGTGCCTAACCTATTGGGTACAGAGCCATCCTAGGTCAGACTGGCGCTGTCTCAAAGTCAGATAGTACTATGGGTAGCTCTTCATCTGGTGTCAATAGATTTAGCACCAACATCAAAGACCCAGGTACCAGTGTGGCCCATGACACTGAAGGCAGGGTTCAGACTAAAGTCAAAGGCATTGTAGCATGCTTGAAGAGTCCAACAGGTGCCAAAGGGGAACCCACTGATGGGTTCTCCAAATGGAAGGCCTCTCAGCTCATTGAAGCTTGAAGATGTAGCAGAGAAAGTCAGCAGGTACCCGAAGAGCCAGAGCATGGCTGCATAGAACTCTTTGTTGAGTGACAGACAGCCTTGGAAACTCTGAGATTTCTGTAACTAGTTGCAGGATAGGGTCTGAAGTCGTCCGACTCAGAGAATGAGAGAAATCCCCTGCACCTGCTCAGACATATGCAAGTGGCAAGGGGGGGCCGAGTCCCTTTCACATTTTGTACGTGTATGTTTTGGATAGTGACAAAGAATGGCCTCACAAGTAACTTCAGAAGCTCCAGGAATGGGAATGGGACTAGAAGCAAACCTTGAAATTGGATCGAGACTTAGAGTGGTCTTGATGAGGAGTCTTCTTATGCTTGGTGATGTGAAGTTTCACCTTGCGGTCCTAGATTGCCTTCATGTTCATAAATGTGATATCACTGCTGGCCTCGGATATGTTGTGACTCGACTCCAGAAACGACAAGCAAACACTAATGGGGATCTATTACAGACATATGCTTTTAACAGTCCCTACAGGGCTTAAAACCTGTCATTTTAGAGGATACCTTCCTTGCACACTATAGAAACTTAGACAATATATCAAGGTAAAGTGTCTCTGGGAGGTATGGACAGAAGGAACTGACATCAGAATACAGAAGTGTCACCATATAGGCTCCACATGTCATTTACAGATCCGAATGGCATTGGTGCATAGGCCCAGAGGTACTGCTGAAAAGATTTCAGGTCCCATCTGATGCCTGGGGAACATTCAAACAGAGGGGTTTGCAGCTAGAAGTTTTTTTCAGATCTATATAAGGCCCAGCATTGTTAACATTCATGCTATTGCATACATGTATGGAAATGACAATTCAGAAATTAGCAAAATCAGAAACTTGTCCTGAATCATTCTTTAGATCTTTATTTATATTTTGATGGAGGGTACTATGTTCCCCAGGATGGCAGAGAACATTACCTCCGCCATTGTGGCAGACTACCAAATATCACATTTAGAGACGACTGTCAGTCCAGAAGTTACCTCTGTTCACTGAAAGAAAACCCAATCATTGCAAATTCTTTCAATGTATAATAAGCTTGTTTTGATGGCCATTAACCAAATGTTTATCAGAAACCTACCTTCCAAAGTGGAAGTCTGTTACTGAAGAACTAAAAACGAATAAGCCTCTATACCCTGGAAGTTTTCTCTAGGTCTGGGCAGAGTAACCAAAAAACTCCACCGTGCTACGCGGAGTTCTGCAAGCAGCGCAGTGCGTTAGGTCCCACCATTTGTGCTGATTTTCAGCACCGGATGTTTGTCCTGCACTTAAAAATCAGCATGAATAGCACCACACACAGCGCAAGAGGTGCTGCTTAATTTCTGCCACTCGAGTAGATTTTCTATACAAGAGGCACCTTCCTCAAAGCAAATGGAAGGTTGCTCAATGCGAGCAGTAGCAGCCATCTGCGACCATCGCGTTGAAAAATCTCACTAGGAGGTGGTTTGGGTAAGATTTTCCTCGCTCGGAAACAATGTTGGCAAGTGCAAATGAGCAAAAAAAAAACTCCACTACGCTGAGTTTTTTGGAACTCCGCACCGAGTGGGAAAAACTCAGTTAACTCCATGAGTAGAGCGGAGTTCAACACCCACCCCTAGTTTTCTTCCAGGGTTCATTTGTTTTTTTTATCTGACCCTCACTGCCAGGCTTTTCCTGGTGGTGCTGGACAGAAAACAGACTTTATACCATCCCCCCTAAATAGGGCAGGCAGTGTAATGTCCTTCCTCCGAAAGGGGATTCTGTCAAGCCACTGGAGGAAGTTGTCTGTTGATATAGCCAATGGGGGCACCGTTTATGGAAAACGTAATGTTTGCAAGTCGCAAATAATGAAGCGAGTAGATCTAGGGTTTGGCGGACTGGGTACTCATGTTTGCAATTGAGTACCCTGTCCACCAAAGTCTAAATCAGGCCCTTAGTTTTTATTCAAATTAACTATTACCAAAATACAATTTGTTTTCTTTTTTGTTCATTTCTCTCACATTGAGGCACCTTATTTTAGTTATTTTATAGCACACAGCTGTCAGAGCATGCTCATAGCACTGTTGTGTTGAGAATGTGCTTCTGAACAGATCTAGAGTTTCTTCTCATATTATCTTCTCATATTAGACCGAGTATTGATTATGATGACTTTTTTAGCTATTGTGTTTATGGTCTATTCCTCATACTGTGTTAATTTCATTGGGGTATGATGATTCTGAACTGGGTTTGCTTCCCTAAAATGCTCTATAGGAATAAACAGAAAACATGCATTTTATGTTTTCAGTGGCAGCAGTGGTTCAATACGCATCCTGTAAAGCCAACCTTGGGCCATGAATTCACTATCCAGAGTAGGAAAAGTGTACCTACCCCCTCCTCCTGTCCCAACTTTTCACATGTTAGAGTGGAGTCAGCTAACAGTACTTTAGAAAGCTGACAGTGTCAATTTCCAGAAGGAGTTTGAGCATACGGGTCCTCCCCTCAGGTGGAATTTTTCAGATCAGGTTTGATGAAACCTCTGTGAGTCATAAAGGATCTCACATCAAAGTTGACTGAAGCTCTAGCTTACAATTGCAACATTCACTGTGTTTTAGAATCATAGGGGTCGGCGGGAGCACCGCCGACAGGCCGGCGGTGCCCCGCAGGGCATTCTGACCACGGCGGTTCGGCCGCGGTCAGAAGAGGCAAACCGGCGGTCTCCCGCCGGTTTACCGCTGCCCTTAGAATCCCCCATGGCGGCGCAGCTTGCTGCGCCGCCATGGGGGATTCTGACACCCCCTACCGCCATCCTGTTCCTGGCGGTTCGCCCGCCAGGAACAGGATGGCGGTAGGGGGTGCCGCGGGGCCCCTGGGGGCCCCTGCCGTGCCCATGCCAATGGCATGGGCACGGCAGGGGCCCCCGTAAGAGGGCCCCGAAAAGTATTTCAGTGTCTGCTAAGCAGACACTGAAATACGCGATGGGTGCAACTGCACCCGTCGCACCCCTGCAACTACGCCGGCTCAATTCTGAGCCGGCGTCCTCGTTGCAGGGGCATTTCCTCTGGGCCGGCGGGTGCTCTTTTGGAGAGCGCCCGCCGGCCCAGAGGAAATGTCTGAATGGCCGCCGCGGTCTTTTGACCGCGGTGCGGTCATTCAGCGGCGGTACCCTGGCGGACGGCCTCCGCCGTCCGCCAGGGTCAGAATGAGGCCCATAGTATGTTGAGCATTTTCTAGGTGGAAGAACGGAAAAATAAAAAAGTGAGAAACAACAGTACAGAAACATGCTATATAATTGGACTATAAATATTTGCTATAATGCAAATTATATATCCAGACTTTCACCTTTCTGAACATCTGATGTTTTTAGAGCTATTTATTGACACAATTGCCATGTAAAACATAGAATTTTGTCACTTTTCTTTTCAAGCACTCTTCGAGGTATTAAGGAAAACCTCCACTCCTCATCCAAAAAGCTTTGGAGAAGGGAAGGCTCACATGACCACAAGTACAAAGGGCTACATTGCAAGAGACAGAGTTATTGGTGTGGCTCTATGACAGAATATCATGGAAAACAAGATGGATTCACCAAAATATAATACAAAATATTATTGATTACAAAAATACCTTGTCAAACTATAGTTAAACAAAAAAGCACAAATATCAATGACACAAGTATTGGTGTAAACATAGCTAAATTAAATAATATTTAAGTATATGCACAATATCAAAAACATCGAACCAGACCACAATAATATTGTGAAAAAGATCCAAAAACATATTAATCATCATAAACTACTTTTTAAATGGATATAAATGCACTAAACAAGAGTAAAGAGCCACAGTATACTAAAAATAATGAAACCAGAAACAAAGTCATTCATGCATAAAACCATATCTGCTCACAATGTATCTAATATTAAAAAGAAACAGATTTAAAAAATCAAACATTAGTACAATAAAATAAAAATGACACCACACACAAAAAAACCTCAAAACAATAAATGTATCATCCAAAATAATTCAACATATACACATATTTACGATTAAAACATACAACTTAATCAGCCTCCACCAAAAAATGGAGCTAATTGAAATAAAATCAAACTAGACACAAAGGAGACAATAAAATGTATCATAAAAACAAACAACAAATAAAATTATAAACCTAACTCAAGGAACACTATAAAAAGATTACATATCTTTGAGGCAGTCTTGGGGTCCTCCCTGGAACGTGACCATCATTCTCCTTCTTGATTCCGTCAGATGTTACACCCATCTGAGACTCATTGGTTGAGGCTACCATATTGTATCATATAGTATTACATTGCTTTTTTTAAAACTATTTTAACTTATTTATTTTATTTATTTATATAATGAAATGTATTATATTTGATACTTTTATGACTTGCTGAAAGTTGAATAAAGTTATTTCTACTACTACTACTAGTATTACATTGTCATACAGTATTACATTGTATTTTGTGGTTGGCTCCTGAATGGTCATATTTTGCATTGCCACACTGTACATTGTTTTTTATTGTCTGGCAGCCTATGTTCTTGGCCTAGCCTCAGGAAATTGACCTTGGTCTGGGGTCTCTCCTCACATATCATACCAGTACCCCTGCTCTCCTCCTATCCTAAATGTTTCTATCTCCCCTCCCTGATTCCACCATAGCTTTCTACTTTACATAATCATCCTAGACAAGATACCGTTTATTGAATATTGAACGTTGATATAAGATACAATGTGCTAGGTTTTTTAAGTGATTATCTTGTTGGATGTCATGACTGTACCCTTTGGCATATTTTTTGAAATTGGGTTAATGTTTGAATGGGATGGGAGCCCTGGTCAAGCAGTAACCACAGTTCTACTCAGAGTAAGGCACAATCAAACCCTGAATTAGCCTGTGGTCATCCTTTGGTAGCTTGACACAGGACAGTCAAGCTTAGCTTATAGGAAATGGTTAAAGTGTTTGTGCAGCACTTCAAACAGTAAAACATTGAACACACAAAAAAGTTTCACACAAGGTTAAAAATTTAGAACTTGGCTTAAAAAATAAAACAAGACCAAATAGTTAAATTAGTGCAAAGAAGTGTAAAGCACTAAAATGGGTTATCTGGTTATGCCAGACAAGGACAAAGTCAAAAAGTTCAGGCCGACTGCGATGGAGCGTAGGCCAGCTACAAGACCCAATTAGGATCACTGAACAAAAGTACCTTAATCGAAGGTTGCAGAGAGTTGCATTGATTCAGGTCAAAGATGCGTTGTGCAGCAGAGGTGATGCACCAGTTCCAAGAAGCCACGTGGCTGTGGTGTGAGGTCCTGATGCTTCTACGTTCAGGATCCTGTCAGTGGGGCCTGCAGTGTGAAGGATAATGTCAAGGATGCGATGCACAGTTAAGGCGATGCGTTGGCTCTGATGAGAGGGAAAGCTGTGATGCAGAGTTTCAGCATTGTCATCAAGGCTGTCGTCAAAGGGGATGCGAGGATCTTGCAGCGGGTAAATGTATTGTGCAGTGGCAGTTCTGAAGGCGATGCATCAGGACTGATACGCAAGCAGGAGTGACACATCAGCTCTGCTCAAAGATGCGCCGCTTAGCTGAGGCACTGCGTTGGTTCAGCTGCAGCAGACACCTAGCCCCACTTACAAGGGTGTAGGACTGGGGGGTGGCACTACTTGGCAGGGTAGACTCACAGATGGCAGAATCCAGGTGCAGAAGCAGGGTGGTTCGAAGTCTGTTTTGTCCCTGAGACAGGAGACCAGGAAGCCAGCTCGCTCTTGGAGTCACTCTGGCTTCAAGTGATGCAGGTCCAGTACTTCTCACCTGGGGGGAGTGGGGACAGCAGGCAGCACAGAAAGGTAGGAGTCCAGCAAAGCAGCAATCCAGCACAGTGACAGTCCTTCAGCAGCAAGAGTCTTTCCTGGTAGTAGTTATAGGTCCAGAGGTGTACTGCAGTGGTAGTGTCAGAGGTCCAGTACTTATACTCCGTTGGGCCTTTGAAGTGGTGGGAGACTTCAAAGACAGGCCTTTGAAGTGCACAGATTACCTGCCCTTCCTGCCCCAGCTCCAGACTCACTACAGGGGGTTACGGAGCCCTTTGTGTTGACAGGACAAAGCCTATTCAGGTGTTAGTGAAGTTGTGCCCAGCTCCTCCCTCCCATCCTCCCAGGATGGCCCATCAGGTCACACCTAAGCTTCCATTGCTGTGGCTCTCTAGGGGGATTACACAAAGCCCATTTGTCACCCACCCCAGACAAGAGAGTAGAGACAGGCAGCAGGCACCAATTTGCTAAAGTATTAAACCACTAACTTTCTAAAAATGGCATTTTCAGAATTGCAAGTTAAAATCCAACTCCACCATAAGTTGTGATTTTAAATTGTGACTCCAAAGAAACCAAAGGTTTATCTTTTCCAGATTGTGAATTACACTTGCAAGTTGTGATAAGGTAATCCCAATGTTATCCCATGGGAGAGGTAGGCTTTGCTGTGGTGAACAACAACTTTGGGAGTTTTTCCACTACCAGGTCATGTAAAACTTAAAAGTACAAGTCCTACATTTTAAATACATTGCACCCTGCCCTCTAGGTTGCCCATTGCCTACCTCGGGGTGATGTATGTATGAAAAGAGAAGGTTTGAGCCTGGCACAAGGGTTATTTTGCAGGTCAAAATGGCAGGGTAATTGCACATACAGGTTCATCAATGGCTAGCTTGAGCCATGGTTAAAGGGTTACTTAAGTGGGTGCCACAAACAGTGCTGTAGGACCACTGGTAGCATTTAATTTACAGACCCTGGATACACCTGTAGTACAACTTTACTAGGGATTTGCAGATAAATTAAACATGTCAAATGGGGATGATCCAATATTAGCATGTTTATGGTTAGCAATGGTTAAGTGCACATAGTCCTAAAGCTAGCAAAAACGAGGTCAGAAAAGTAGTGGAAGTAGCCAAAAAGATGGGGAGAAGACCACCCTAAGGCTGTCAGGTCTAACAAAAGTCATTATTGTTTAGTTTTCCTGTCTGCACTAGAACGACCTCATGCCAATAACAAAATAAAGATTTCAAAAGGCATGAAAAGAACAAACAAAAAACATGACTTTTCACAGCAAAAATAAAACAACTACAAGACAGGCAATCTGCAAGGCGGAAGACTTCAACAAGGTAGCAGGTCACTTTCACAAGCAAGTTTAATTATGAACAAAACTGCAACACAACCTGATGTAGTTTTTTAAAATGCAAATCTAAAAAGAAATCCTTAAAACCTCTTTCATTATCCATATCAATCTTTAGATGACAGATACGGACTTCACCAAAAACGAAGCCCTGCTCACCTACAACACACTTGTAAACCTGGACAGACACTTTAAAAGTAAGTAGATTAAACAAACTTGTAAAAACACAACAACTTCTTATTGTTAAACTTAAAGCCTAAAACCCCATGTCTCCGAAAACTAGCCAAACCTGCATTTTCAATATAACACTGAAACAAACATTTCTCATCAGCAGATAATGAAGCCCCACCTGATCCAAATCTGGACAACATCAAACACAAGCAGAAGAAAATCAAGTGAAACTCAAAGCAGCAGTTCCTATTTAAGTATAAGGTGCAAAAAGTTTCAATGCATTTGTATATAATATTATTAAACATAATAAATGTTTTTTACAAATGCATTACTAGTAAAATGATACCTCTTTCACACAGAATGGCTGAAAAAGCCACATAGAGTACATCACAGAAAAGCAAACAATTGGTATGTCACAAGGAATATATATACAGACCGAAAAGCACAAGCGACCGAGAATGTGAATTGCTAATGTACTAAATATTATGCTAATTCCGGTTATGGGAGGGCTACAATGAAAAATGATATTGTTATTAACATCAGAGAACATCAACCCCACCACCCCGAAATGTAACAGAGATAGCAATAAGGCATGTACTTCAAGATGTAAATAAAGCAAGCACTATTTCCCAAGAGCTCACTACAAAAATCTTAAAGCATATAGGGCCAGATGTAGGAAGGAAACATTTTGCAAGTCGGAAATTGCGAGTCATTGCAACCCGCAATTTCCGACTCGCAAAATGGGATCCAACAAAAAAAAAAGCGACATCAATTTGCAACTCGCAAATGATGTCGCATCGCAGATTGCAAGTCCGCTGTTAGCGAGGTCGCTTTTTGCGACCTCGCTAAAAGCGAAATCGCAATTTGCGAGCCGGGTGTCGCAAATTGCGACTGGGCCACAAATTGCATGCAGGTGCAGCAAAACAGTTGGAAAAACACTTCCTGGCTCTTGCTGATGACATCAGAGCCAGGAAGACATCAAATACACCTGGGAGGAGGGAGGACCACACCCTTTTCAAACTGCTGAACAACTACCTGGAGGAACAGCTGCTACCATGGAAGACACAGGCAGTGCAGGAAGGAAAAGGAAATTAAAATTCTCAGATAAAGAACTTGAGGTGCTGACAGAAGAATGCTGCCAGCACCATGACCAGCTTTTTGGCAAGGCAGTCCTGAGTGTCCCAGACACTGAGAAGAGGAGGATTTGGCAGCAAATCCAGGAGAGGATCAATGCCATTTGGGTGAGCCACCGAAGCATTGATGAAATAAAAAAAAGGTGGTACGACCTGCGCTCCAGGACAAAGGAGAGGGTGGCAGAGCGCCTCAGGGAGATGAGGGGTACAGGAGGAAGCCCATCCACCATCCCACCACCCACAGCCATGGAGGAATTGGTGGAGCAGACACTGGAGCCGGAGGCTGTGTCAGGAATGGGTGCATTGGACACATCAGCGCAAGGGACATCCAAAAGTGAGTACCATGAAACATGCATGTACACCTACAAATGCTATATCCACACTCACCCAGTACACAGCAGCATGCACAACCAGACTAGCTCCATTCCAGACTAGCAACCACCAGAATGGTGCATTATGGGCAATGTAGTACAGTAGTCAGCATATAGGCAAATGTTTATTATGAGGCATACAACAGATGTTATAGACTGACAGTGTGTTCCCTAAGTCCCACAGGTATCCCACAAGACACCCCCACCAGCCACACCATCCAGGGTGAAGACAGCAGGCCACAGGCAGTGCAGGAGGCTGCAGCAGCCATTACAGGGCCCAGCACAACACCACCACAGTCCCCTCCAGAAGAAGTACAGGACATGGAGGAAGGAGACACAACACCTGGTCCCAGCCACACTGTGAGACAGCCAGAGCCAGAAGCACCACTGCGTCACAGACGCAGAGCCCAAGTCCAGGTGGTGGCCCAGGAGGATATAGGGGAGGCATCCATGTCTGCAGTTGAGGCATCCCTCCTGTCAGGTCAGCGCCTGCAAACAAGGAAATTGAGGATTATCGCAGGTGCAATGCAGAGAATGGAACACAATATCACACATGGCCTGGCTGATGTGAACACACAGGTCACTAGACTAAATGACAATGTCAGTGACCTTACACATTCAATCCGCCAACTGGTGACAGAACTGGTGGCTGAGAGACAAAGCGCCAGGTGCCGTGAGCGCCACCTAGTTCAAAGATTTGACCACATGGCAGCATCCATTGGCCGCCTTGCCATGAACACCACAGGCCTTTCAAGACAGACCGTGAGTCTGCAGGTGGAACTGGGCCACTTTGCAGGGGATGTGGCGTGGGGACTGGACCGCATTAGCCACGCTGTGGACATGTTGGAGGCCAGGCAGGTGGCAAGGGGCACGGGTGAGACCCCTCAGGACCGTGAGGAGGGGTCCACTATCAGCAGTGTATCTGCCACAGACACACGTGTTCTGTGGAGTGGCAGTGCACATCAGGTGTCAGCTGACCCACCTGGGACGAGCCATGCTGGGGAAACCAGGAGGAGGAGTTAGGCACAAACACTGCAGGACTCATGAGGCACATGCAGTTAATGTGTTCTCATTAAGGGTGGACATGTGCAGCCCCTTACGGACAGTTATGTTCTGTTGTTATTAGGTTCACTAATTAAAATGTTTTGTTTGTTCCACTACACAACTGGGCTCTTTGTGTGTGACATTGGAGAGTGTGGTGTCTGTTGCCATGTACCTTCCAAAGTATTGGGTTGCAATGTGGTCCGGTCTCTGTCTGCCTTGATTTGCAATGCTTCTATCTCCAGGCTGCCGATGTGGTAGCTCTTGCTCGTTATCCTCCGAATCTGGGTCTTCAGGGGTGAGATGTAGCCCACGTCTGGTGGCAATGTTGTGCAGTATTGCGCATGCGCCAACTGTCTTGAATGCTGTTATTGGGGCAAACTGGAGCGCACCTCCACTTCTGTGGAGGCACTGGAATCTTGCCTTTAACAGTCCAAAGGTCCTCTCTATGACATTTTTTGTCTGCCTATGTGCACTGTTATATCGCCTCTCCTTCTCATTGCTGGGTGTTAAGAACGGGGTTAGTATCCATGGTCGTAGCGCATATGCACTGTCACCTGTTTGGCAAAAATAAGCAATGATAGCAGGGCATGGATGGTTTCTACAGTGACCTGTGGGTATGTCTTCAGGGTGTCTTCAGCAATACCTAAGAGATATCCGTCTCCAAACTCCCCACGTTCTAGGCGTTGGTGTACCCCACTGTGCCCGAAAATGTAAGATTCATGTGTACTCCCTGGAAATTTGGCTACCATGTCAGTGATGACATAATGGGCGTCACATACCACCTGGATGTTCAGTAAGTGGGTACATTTCCTATTGCGAAACAGATATTCCAGATTTGCAGGAGGGCAAATTTGTATAGGTGTCCCGTCTACACACCCTATTACATGGGGAAGTTGGCAATTCTGTAGAATTCCAACTTGGTGCTATTAATTTCTGCCTCATTCCTGGGTAGGTATATGTATCTGGACATGTGTGTAAGTATGGCATCTGGGAAACATCTGAAGAAACGTGAGAGTGCACTTTGGGATACCCCATCTGCCACAGCAATCACCCCCTGATAGCTACCCGAGGCCAAGAGGTGCAGTGAGCGTAGCACTTGCACATGTGTGGGGATGGCGCTGCCGCGCACAGTCTGGCGTTGAAGCTGCGGATTGAGTAGATCAATTAATTCTAATATTGCTGCACTGCTGAGTCTGTATTTGTCATGTATCTCCTGCTCAGTTTGTTGGAAAAGTGTCTGCCTGGTTCTGTATATCCTCTCCTGTATCTGGCTCCTCCTCCTCCTCCTCTGCTGTGCGGCGTGGACTCCCCTCCTCCTTGCTATCACTTATATTTCAGCCATTTTGAGTAACCCAGATGCCTTCTGGGTATCCTTTTATACTTTGGTTCTGGTTACCACCTGCTCGGACTTAGTGGTAATTTGGGTGTGCAAAATGGGCTTTTTGCGACTAGTCGCAATTTGCGAGTGGCTTTTTCATATGGTTTGCGACTCGCAAATTGCGACTTCCTATTTGCGGGTCGCAAAATCAGGTCGCAATTTTTGCGAGTCGGTAATGGCTCGCATCGCAATTTGCACTATGGAAATGGGATTTTTGCATCCAATTTCTGATTTTGCGGGGTCGCAAATTGCGATTCGGGCCATTTGCGACTCGCAAAATTTTGCTACCTCTGGCCCATAGTGCCTGATGTACAAAGAGTTTGAATGGTCACAAACCTTTCAGTTCAGTAAATCTGAGGGTTTGCAACCGCTCAAATACTTTTTGTAATGTACTAAACCCAAGGAAGGATTTGGAAAAAGTTTTCCAAATCATTAAATGGGTTAGATAAACATCAAGAAATTACTATTTGGAGGTGGTGTGTTAAGGGTGTCCACTCTAAATACAGATTCCTTAAGATATGTATTACTGTTTCACGATCAAAATCTGGTTGCAAAAGTTTTATATCTTACCACCAATTTAGAATGGATGGTAAGCCAGTCACAAAAAAGAATGGGTTCCCCATTTAGAATGTTGGCCAAAACATTTTTTAGGAGTAGACAAAGATGGATTAGACCACTACCTACTCTTAAAAAAGATTGTATTAACATCTCTTTAAAAAAAAAATTAAAAAAAGAATCATCCCCTTTTTCTAATTTTCGAAAATGGGCTGCATACAATAAAAAACACCAGCAGACCACAATGCAGGTGACTTTAGCCACTCTTAGTGGGCCACAATTTGCAACCTGCCTTATGCATATTTATGAGTTATGTCAAATTGCTACAATTTCAAATTTTGTGAACCAACAGTTTAGTACGCAGGCCGGTTCACAAAATTTCTTTATATTTGCAAAACATTGTAGTGCAATCTGTCATCACTTTACAGGTCAGCTACCAGCAATTCCTACTTTAAAATGCCTAACATCACATACCAAAAAACATATTGAAGACAAACCCCTTAGATGAAACCTGGATATAGATTTCAGAACACTATCCACTACACATAACGATGAACTCTTCTATACAATTATATTTTCAACTGAAAGCAACATCCTAATACTAAGCTAATGTGAAATATAGATGATGGACAGAACGTTTAAAATGTGTCCACTACTATTCACACAGAAATAACCATGTGCATGAATATCATAAATTGAACATACATTTTGCTTATTAGGCAGCATGGTAAATTAGGGGTAACATATTTTGAACTTTTAAATCACATTAAAATAAAAATTAACAACTACCCTTCACATACAATTATAATAGCCTTTGAACTGGCAATGAAACAGACAATATTGAAACTATACCCACACATAGGCATCCAAGGCTACAGTTACCTCTTCAGCCACAGCATTTGGAGACATCTACAAAAATCTACTCTAAGTGTAGAATATGCAACAAACAGCCAATCTGCTTTCAGAATTTAAAATGTAATAGCCCTAGCATCTGTACTTGTCACAGATGTAGCAAACCACTACAACATTCTAATAGAACATTCATTTTACCAATCAAATGAGCAAAAACTAAAAAATTTACTGGACAAATACAAATGTATGTGTAAAGCATAAATTAAATAGTACTATGGAATATATGACATATGTATATATTTAATAGTACTAATTAATACATACTTAAAGGCATACACAATGTAAATATATACAATAAACTATGCATAACGAATACATGTATGAAAAGAAATATGTACCATTTCTGAAAAAGTGTGTACAGACATACATGACTTAAAAATGTATATATACTATTATATACAAATGTTTATGGAAATATGATAGTAGTGTAACAAGTAAAAGTGATGTGCCTTTTCTTTCTTAAAAAAGTATGTATGAAAATGTACATTATGTGAAGTAAATACCACATAAGAATACAACATGTGAAAACATTTTAACTGTATTGATTTTTTTTTTTTTAAATACATACCACACATAACTATAAACTGTAAACCATTTTGGGGAATCTGTCGGCCACTAAACACACACAATATATCATTTTTACTTCAATCTAAACCATTTTGGAAAAGGTACTGGGCACTCAATGGGACAAATGTACTATTCCCAACTCCAATGTAAAACATTTTGAGGAAGGTGTTGGACACCAACAGGGGTACATTGACTATTCTCATTCCAATCTCAAATATTTTGGAGAAGGTGTTGGACAGTAAAGTGGAGAGATTTACTATGATAAATTATTCCCACTCCAATCTAAACCATTTGGGGAAGGTGTTGAGTATTCCCACTCCAATCCTAGCCATTTTGGTGACTGTGTTGGACAGTAAAGGGGGTACATTTACCATTCTCACTCCATTCTAAACCATTTTGAAGAATGTGTTGGACAGTAAAGGGGCAGATTTACTATTCCTGCTCCAATCTAAAGAGCTTTGTGGAAGGGGTTGATCAGTAAAGGGGCTACATTTTACTAGTCTCACTCCACTCCACTCCACTCTCCACCTCACTCTAATCTCAACTATTTTGAGAAGGTGTTGGACAGTAAAGGGGTCGGATTTACTCTTTCCACTCCTAGTTCAACCATTTTGGGGAAGGTGTTGGACAGTAAAATGGTCAGGTTTACTATTCCCACTCCAACACTTATGTGCAAGGTGTTATGCACAAAGGGGTTACAATTACTATTCCCACTTCTAAGCCAAACCATTCTGAGGAAGGAATTGGGCACTAAAGGGGGTCAAATGTTTTATTCACACACCAATCCAAAACATTTCAGGGAAGATGCTGGGCAGTAAAGGGGTTACATTTACTATTCCTACTCATATCTTAACCATGTTGGGAAAGTGGTTCTACACTAAAGGGGTCAGATGTACAATTCCCATTCTAGTCTAAACCATTTTGAGTAAGGTGTTGGAAACTTAAGGGGCCACCTCTACAATGCCCACTCTAATCAAAATGATTTTGGAGAAAGTGTTTGAAATTAAAATGATCAGATTAACCATTTCCACCCCACACTAAAACATTTTAAGGAAGGTGTTGGGCACTAAAGGGTTCATATTTACAATTCTCACTCCACTCTAAATCATTAAACATGAAAGGGGTCTGAGTTACTATTCCTACAGCACCATACTGCATTCTATAAAAGCTCTTATACATTGTTACAATACAATACATTTTAATTAAAATAAATATTGAGCAATTAGATAACTATATAAATTAAACAACACACAAAAATTAAAACACAAACACTGTTTACAAAATAAAATACTAAAGATAAATAAACATATATATAAATATATATATATTTTTTTTTTTAACTTCAAACAATCCTAATCTTTTATAAAATCTTTGGAAAACATAGATTTGGAATTTTCAGAAGCAACAATAAAAATAATTGAAAAAATATAAAATGTAATAGCTAACAATATTAAAAACTAATTTAAATAATATTTTACATAATATAACAAATTAACCATATGGAACAAATGAATGATTATTTGAATGTACCATGAAATTAATTAAAAATAACACAACAATAACAATTTTACATGTTACATTCATAAATGTTAAAAATCTATGGTATAAAATGATAATTAAAAACTTAAATTGCAAGTCTAACAAAATGAAATAAAATATGATTTTAGACATACATATTTTAAAAATAGTTTCCCAAATAAACCCAACATCCTGCTGCTAAAAACTTTTACACATATTTACAAAATATAAATCTAAAATAATAAAAAATACACATTAAAAACTAGTTTTATCAAAAAACATATATTAAATCAACCTCTTTCATTTTTATACATAAAATAATCTAGTAAAGCAATAATCTAACAAAAATATCATAAAACATTTTTAAGAAAAATATATATTTTACAACAATATTACAAATAACCATAATAATGATATTCTTATCTTCAATATATATATTCACAATATTTTTATTAACACAATATTTCAGTAACAATATTTTTGAATTGCGATATTAGAATTTCAATATTCTGTTCAAACATCCTGGGTTTGCTTTATCAAGACATAGGGGGTCATCTCCGACCGCCAGGGGTAATGTAGCGTCCGTACCACCAACAGGCTGGCGGTACGGAGGCCCTTATTACGACCGCGGCGGTAGCGCTGAGGTCGCACCGCCGGGTCCCATCCCCAGGCCAGCATCCCCAGGGCAGCGGTGACAAGCAGCGCTGCCCTGGGGATTATGACACCCCTACCGCCAGCCTGTTTTTGGCGGTTTGCACCGCCAGGAAGAGGCCGGCGGTAATGGGTGTCCTGGGGCCCCTGCACTGCCCATGCCACTCGCATGGGCAGTGCAGGGGCCCCCTAACAGGGCCCCTGCCAGCTTTTCACTGTCTGCATAGCAGACAGTGAAAAGCGCGACGGGTGCTACTGCACCCATCGCACGGCCGCAACACCGCCGGCTCCATTAGGAGCCGGCTCCTATGTTGCGGCCTCATCCCCGCTGGGCCGGCGGGCGCATACTTGGTTTGCGCCCGCCGGCCCAGCGGGAATGTCGTAATGGGGGCCGCGGGAGTGCGGCCGCATTGGCGGCCGCACAGCGGTTACCGCTTCCGCCCGCCAATGTCGTAATGACCCCCATAATATTTAGAGAAAGCTACTGGTGATTAAGCTACGGAAAGTTTAAGCAACTACAGGGGAGGGATAGGACCACTCAAGTGGTAAATAAGCTCTTTAGACAGATAGATGTACAGGGGTCATTTGAGGGGCGAGTTAAGGAGGAGAGGGCTTTGTTTGGTGATGGTGTGTGGGACTGAGTCTGCCATTCTTATTTTGCTTGCCCCTCCCTGTCTCCCAAAGAGTCCCCATTACTTGATTTTTGCCTGTCCAACTTTTATAAGGTCCCTATAGGCCTTGAAGGGGCATGACAAACTAATTATTTAATCTTTTTGTTTTTTGATCCCGGCCCCCTGACACCTCCCTTGGATCCCGTTGGGCCCTCAGGGCACATCAGTGATTATATAATTCATTTAGTTGATTTATGTCTAGCTGTCACACCAAAGGCCACTCACCTGAATTCTCAAGACTTTTCCAGAAGGAAAGATCTTCCACTACTTCTCCTAGTGGTTACGTCATAGTATCAGCATAGATGATTGACACTAACGATTGTCCCTGGGAGAAAGAAGGGTTGGAGACAGAGAGTGATGGTTCTGGTGTACCCGAAGATCCTGTGGAAAGAATGACGGGTGTGTTAATCCTTTTGAGAAGGACCCTTCAAGTTCTAGTGGTAAGGCACACTTCTTCTGCAAGAAATGTATTCTTTGACAAAATAACACAATCACTATAGGCAACCATACATGAGTGCTTTACAGACAGTTTGAGAATACTTTTCTTGCCCCAATCAGTTGTTTGTGGCTTACCTCCACAATCCCTAAACCCACTTGCGGAGACCACCATTGAGTTTGAGTTGAGATGTGTGTATATATATATATATATATATATATATATATATATATATATATATATATATATATATATATATATAATATGGATTTCTTTATTCATAGACAAGACTTTTTTTAGTTTGCTAATAACTTTGGCATTGTTTGTCAAATCGTCATGAAACCAAAACAAAATGAAAATTCCCTTCTGCTTCTTCCTGGAACGTTTTGAGGTGACCCATCAAGCGAGGGTCAAGGAAAAAGGGGGGTCCCATAACACATGCATTTTCCATATATTTCTCTAAGATGCACTACCACAAAAACTGATGAACTGAATGACATCAAATTTGGCAGGAAGCTAGATCTCGGTCAACAGATTGTGCTGTTTGGTTTGGCGTAAATTTGTTCAGTAGTATTTAAAAATAGAGCATTCAGATTGGCCCAGGGAGCGTTTTATCCTTTGGGTCATTCTGCTCATCAGGAGTCAAACTCTCATTGGAATGAGCAGATAGATAGATAGATAGATAGATAGATAGATAGATAGATAGATAGATGGATAGATATGGATAGATGGATAGATATGGATAGATAAGGTGGCTTACACCAGTCGCCGATTGTATGTAAATGTCAGTGAACCAGTGTGAATTGCACAGGCACTCAATCAAGGATGACCCAGAAATGTTTCTGCAGGGGATGATTCAACAATGAGAAGTGAGGAAGATTAAGCCAACCTTCAGTTCAACCATGGATTTTGAAATGAGCAATAGTAACTCTCTGCAATGGAAGCCCCAATTTCACAGAAAGAAAAAGATGTCCTCTATTCTTATGCCTTGTTTCATTCCCATGCTGGGCTGCCAGTGATGATTTAAAAGATGGTATTATTTTATGTATCACTTCCATGGGAAAAAGAGACACATAGGAACATGGGCACCATACTTGGAATAGGTAACTTGCACCAATGAATTTAAATTATTTTCAATCATGTGATGGCTGGGAAGTTCTTTACAGGTAAAGAAGACTTGATATATAATGTTTGGATGTTCATTCTGGTTCAATGCTTGACTTCATGTATTGCCGGATAGGTATGTTGCCTAATGGTCCTATCATTAACTTAAGTCCATCACCGCTAGTTTCTCCTGAGACAACTCAGTCTACCTAGACTAAATTAACACTCAACTTCTTTTCATTTTCAGATTCAACAGGGCAATCTTAAATGAGACCTGAGAGAACATTTAACAAAAAGGTAGAATTCTGCAGGACCAAATCCCACATACCTCTATGGGAAATAAGAGGACACAAAGAGAACTACTCTTGTAGGGTTGAGAGAGGTGTATTGATTATGGAAAAGGAGGCTCTGGGTTAATGGTGCACAACTACACCAGTCTATGCTCTACCCACTGATAGTGACTCCTCATGGACCATGCTTACCTTCATTCTCCAATATTGTCATTTTCTATTTGCATTCTAAATGTCTTCTCTTATGCAAGGCGAATGTTTTCTCTTATGCAAGGAACTCTCAATGGTACTCCTATCGCCTGTTGTTGGTGTTTCAAAGGATGTCATTTGGCCATTATGTTAGCACTTTTGGGTCATATGACAACCAATCCCATGGCTTAATTTGCTCTGCCGCTCTAGGGTGTTCTTCTCTGTGAGTACGAGGCACTGCTAACATTTAAAGTGGCCTAGGATTGGAGCATTGAAAACACCACCTCAGCTTAATCTGTGTGCATCACAGAGAATACTGAAGTGTTGATTGGTTGTGGAGTTTGCATGTGTCCTGCTTTGTGTGAGCTTTCCTCAGAGGCTCCTCGAGCAGGTGGGTCGGGTGCTGGTCCGCTGGTACTCTGAGCAGTGATGAAGCAGGTGGTAGGTGACACACACTGAACCAAAACCACTGTCTCACCTGACCTTAAAATGTAGCCATTTACCTTGGTGACATTGCCATTGTTACCTTGGTAACTGTAAAAAAAAGTAGTACACTTACTTGAGATGGATAATGACAGGTGTTAGCAATCTCTGTGCAAAGCTGAGATTGAGCTAGCCAATCAGGAGGCTTGCAAATGCAGGTATTGATATTTTATTATTTACAGCAGTACTCAACAGAAGTAACAAGCGCTCTGCAAAAAATGGCCTTTCTGGCTTGTACACTTACAGCACAAGTCTGCCGATGACTGCATAACTTTTCTCAGAGACCTATAAGGTTGTGTAATGTTGCCGCTTAACCAACAGGAAACAAGAATTATGCTTTTTTTTAAGGATTAGTTTCTTCTATTTCACACCAAACCATTCTGTATCAAGCATATGAAATGGAAATTTCTTTTAATCGTTCCTTTGTAAACAAGGACAGAGGGCCTTATTACGACCTTGATGGAGGGGTTTTCCTTCATCACAAATGTGGCAGATATTCAGTCTGCCTTATTACGAACCCATTATATTCAATGGAGACCGTAATATGGTGGACAGGATATCTATCACATTTGTGAGGGAGTAAACCCCTCCGTCAAGGTCGAAATAAGGTCCAGACTGCGCAAAATCCATAAACACTGCTGACCACAGCAAGTGTTGTAGCTGCTACTCTGAAGATGGCTTCCTGGCCAAAAGTAGCAATCAGTTACCACGGGGTACACTTCAGAAGCCTGCCAGACTTTTAAGAAGCCGTAGATTGCCAGAATGTACTTTCCGCAGTACCCCTCACAGAGAGCATGTCAGCAGGCCCTCTGGCGTCCTCTTGGTGCACTTACCAGCAGGATGCCAAGCAGATATACAAGCAGAGAAAGCACAGCACCCTACGGGGCTCATGGCACAAATTCAGTGACTCCATGGACTTCACAGACACCGGAGAACACTTCTCATGGTCTGCTTTTTGTACAGCCCCTCATACTGCTCTGCCTTCATTTAATCTCTTGACTTAGTGGTAGTTGCATTTGTCTTCCGTTTCAGATCACTAGACATTTCAAAAAGTTGCACATAGAATGGAGCTGTGTTGTGCAATGAATGGCATGTGTGGAAAAATCTGCTTATTTCAAGTTGCAAGGTGTTTGAGCCCAACAGGTCTGCCTCACTTCAACGCAGTAAATAAATCTACTCTATGTTGCTAGTTGTTGTTTTATTATGACGGTCTCTGTCGTGCATTTTCTAATCACTCTGTGTTTTCATTTAGTCTACTTGCCTGTGATACAATATGAGAATCATTAGGCTAGTCCCCAGCACCATTCAGAAAAAGAACCTTGTTTTTCCTGTGATGGCTTCCTTGCTAATGTTGGGCCACCCACCACCAGCATTAAGAAGGGCCCTTGGAAAAACCTGTTTTAAGGTTTATGCCAATTGGGGAAGGTAGCAAACAGTACATTTTCTATCCACGTAAGAAAGAAGTTCTAAAGTAGGGGAAGGAGGAATTGTTGCTTTTTTCACTCTGTGCTGGCAGACACCATTAGTGGTCAATAGTTACAGAGGACAGGGCAAGGGCAGTAAGTACACAATTACTAGTTGTGGGAGGATGGACACTGTTCGGCCTCATCAAGATAATAAAGTGGGGATGCTTATGGTCACGGTCAGTTTTCCAAAACTGTTTGCAAGGGGGTGGACTAGCTAATGTTGCAAAGGAGCTCAGGTAGGGAGAGACTTAACAGAACAAAGGGGATGGACCAGTTGGAAAATTGCTTTTGTGATGGGCCTGAAGTGGGGTTGAGCCTTTGTCATCACAACGTTGGTGGTGCTCCTGTTTAGTCAATGGTGATGCTATATATGAAGTAAAGGTGGCCTTACTTGAAGCACTTTTATTGGTTTGGCCCTGCCATGCCCTCCGTCTCCTGGAAGAGAAAAATAGGAAAGACTAGACTTAGAAAGGATATTGTTGTATATGTATCACCAAAAGCCCAACTTAGAAAGGATGAGGATAGACACACCAGTGAGAGGCTTGATGGGAAGACGCCAAATGGAGTGAACCAACAGAGAAGGGGGAGAAGTGTAGCAAAGTGCAGAGGTGTATGAGTTTGCAAAGGAGTACCATAGATGAGAGAACAGAAATTGAAGTGTAGGAGATGATCAAGGGAGGCAATACAACTAGTCTGATTGCCCCCAGAAATAAACCGAGCAGGCAACTGGCTTCTGCTACATCCTGGGAGGAGCATAGCTTTGGCAGGTGAGGCATCATAAGCTAAACTGGTCACAGGCGTTAATCCATTGACTATAAACACACCCAATTATAGTGAGAGAGAGAGAGGGGGAAGGGATGATGTGGAGTGAAAATACAAAGTAAAGGACTGGGAAAATTATAGAAAGTACCAAAATATGCAAACTGTAACTAACCAAGTCGCCCCATAAAAACAAATCCTGATCCCAGAATGTTAATAAGGAGTGAAAAGCTAAAGACAAAAAGTACTGAAGAAGTGAAAATCAGTGAGAACCAGCTAATACAGCACAAAAACTGTTAAAAGTCAGTGCTTGATAGAAATAAAATGTTTATGGTTTCTGTATATTATTTTTCTAAGTTTCTGTTTTCTGTCTTCCTTACGAAAACAGAAGATACATATATCAAGGGGGAACTCAAGAATCAGGAAAGTAATAGAGGTTTCCTTACTGCCTCACAAAAAGGCTATATTCTGGCAAAAAAACGAAAGGGGCACTAGAAGATAAAGTAGTAAGAAAAATACCAATTAATACGGATTACAAATACTCACCCTCACATTCTCCTTTTTCTGAGGGGGGAGACTATGCTACTACCTGAAAATCCTGTGACAGCTGACGAGGGTTATGCAAGGGACAATCTTCCTATCTTCTTTGGTACTTTTAAGGATTTCAAACAATAGGTCTATGAAAAATAGCTGCAAACCCAAAGAGCAGGGTTGCCCAAATATTGATTTACTACCAAATCCATACACTAATCAGCAATATCTAGTGGTATATTAAAAACACACATACTGAAAAAAACATAAATCTTAATAACAAAAACCCTCCTGCAACAGATCCAGCCCCTCCCTCTAAACCCTGAAATATCAATCCCCAACTGTCTTTCTGGCTATACCTGCTCTCAAAAATAACCCTCAAAGGCCTCCTTAAAATATCCCACTGTTTTTCTTACAATTGATGCTGGCCCTCCTTGACTTCCACCAAGCCTTTGTTCAGTTGCTGGAGAAGGGCGACTATGATTGGAAGAGTGGGGCAGCTTGGGACCTTGACTGCCCGAGGTGGCGGCAATTGTGCGGACTGGTGCCCTCCAGCTGGTAACCTGAGGCAGCAGCAGACACCTCTTCTTCTTTCTCCAGGACCACCAACTACTCTACCACAGTGACCTCCCTCTTGTGGAGGTGCAGCTAAGCGGCTTTCTCCTGACAGGACTCCTGGGAATGGCCTTTGGAAGGAGCAGCTGGGTGATCCAAGGAAAGATGAAATTAAGATGACTTGTAGTACTCAACTCAATGACTTTCTGATATGGCCAGACAGTAGCACCATTGGTCCCCTATGGCCACTGCAAATTTTGCTATTCTTTATCACCAGGTTTGTTGCCATATATAATTATTAAAATGCTGTAAATGGTATAAAATAATCCATGGCTGCCATCTGAATCAAAAAACATGTTTTTTTCTAAAATTGATGAAATGTTAAAATTAATTCATGATGTGACAGTCATTTTTGCCACACACCGGATGTGTTATTAAAAAGTGACTGAGCTGCAAAATATACATCATATACTGTTAATGAAAAATATGGTGCATTATGTTTACCCTGTCCAATTTATTTGTCTATATTTATACATATTGTACAATATTATTGAAGCCAGCATGGCGGTAAAGCATTTGTTTTTTGGGACAACCAATGGCATGTCATCAGTTCCAATGGCCTTGCTCCTATCTTACTCCCTTCTGGGCCTGCCCTGAGTCTAGACTGGGCCCCACACTACCCCTTCCATCACATATTCATTAAATATACAACAGATCTTTTATTATTGGGCTATGGAGCAGGTAGGTGTTGGGCAAGGTAGGTTCTCATAATTAGATTAGGGCTAGGTTTAGGTTAGGCTATGATCAAGTTGGGTGATCAATCATGTAGTATGCTTAGTCACCTGGTTAATGGAAGTTTGAAGATGTAACAGTAATGAAAGCCAGGAAAAGTAAACAAAGGCAGAAACTGTGAGAGAAATTTGTCATGTGCTGAGATGGGTTTGTAATTTGTGGGCTGAGTGATAGGCATGAGTGAGCAGAGGGCATAAAATTAGAAGATTCACATTTCTGGCATGCCCGTCACCAGAAATCATTATTGTGCCTGAAACAAAGGGCGGGTGGCATTGTGAGATTTGTGTCCAGATCCCCTAGTTTTGCTATGACCCCCGCTCTTGAAATTTATAAATCTCAAGCCAGGAGGGGGGCTTTGTATGGCGCTGAGCTTTGGGGTCATTGCAATCTGGTGAATTTGGCCAGGGTGGAAAACCAGTTCTTGAAGATGTTGTTAAAGGTTCCTTCTAGCACTCCCTCCTTGCCTATCCGAATGGACTTAAATCTATTCTCAATCAATCACATTGCTGCCTTAAGGCCCCTTTTGTTTTGGATTCGTTTATGGTCATCTGATGCCCTCATTCCATTCAGATGTGGGCTTCTAAATCTGTTGGGCCATAACCCCAAGATTAAAATCAATTGGTGCGTTTATGTCGAACAGTCTTTAACACTCCTAGGTCTGAGGTCCTTTTGGAAGGATCCCCTTTCCATCCCCAAAAACGGCGTGCAGTCACTGAAGGATGCCTTTTGGCTCAAAGTTCATACTGACCAATTGGTTGAGTTTGTGCCGCTGTCCATGTCTGATACTTACTTGCAGTTTAAAAGTCATTACGAGTTTGAGCCCTTTATGGATGCAGCATTTTCCACTTTTGCGCGCGCCCTCTTTACCAGATTTAGGATAGGGTCCCTCCCCTTGTGTTCATTAACTCATAAATGGCCCAACTCTATTAATAAGTCCAAGTCATGTCCAATGAGATGCAAGAATGAAGAGTCTGTTTCACATGTCCTTTTTCAATGTCGTGCTTATGATAAACAGAGGGCTTCTTGGATCATCCCCTTATGTAAACAATTGGGCCATAGGAATTGTTTACACGCCGAGAGAATTTTAAAATCTGATCCATTGGTTCATATAGTCTATCCGGTGGCAAAATTCTTAGAATCAATCAGGCGTTTTAGATTAGCGACTCTAAAGAATATGTCCGGGTAGCTGCCTTTTAGACCTAGATCTTTTTATGAATGTTTATCATATTTTAATGTATGACATTAATTTATATTTTTGAACTTAATGCACTGTTTTTTATATTACTGGACATAAACAGCCTTAGGGAACTGTTAATCCGCTTGGAGAGTATTCTCCAAGCTGATTTTATCTGCTTATATATTCTATCTTGTGGTAAAAAGAATGTTTATCTGTATGACAATGTATAAGTTTGGGTGGTTGTCTTTTAGATCTAGACTTTTCCAAGTATATTTATTGCATCCTGATGCATGATATTAGCTGATATTTACCGGCCCAGAGGCGTTGTGGGTGCAAGTAATTTTTTTTATGCCTACCTCTTTATGGTCTTAGTTTCTTTTCTATATTTATCTTATTGTGTATTCTATACATCTTTTTATTTTTTTATCCATTGCTATGTATTGTACTTTTATGGTATGTTTTTCTTGCCGAAATAAAGTAAATGAAATGAATTGAAATGAGCAGAGGGCAACACTAAGGCCCTCATTACAACCCTGGTGGTAAATGGCGCCTACAGCCATGCTGACGGCCGCCAACAAACATACGTGACTGCGGAGGTATTCCGCTACGGGTATTATGACCCACACTGAGAAAACCGCCACTATACAGACACCCATACAAGTCCGCCATACCAAAGGTCAGTGATAAACTGGTGATGGCAGAACCCACACCATTACGCCAACAGGAATACGCCCACAGTATCACGGCCCACGAATCACCGTGGCGGTCTTTCAACCACGGTAAACTATTGGCGTTACACACTGCTGCGCTCAAAATACACACACACAAGACACCACCACATTGGACAATTCAAGGTACACACACCTGACACACATACACACACCACACCCACACCACTATAAAACACACACCCACATTACCCACAACCCTTCCAATGAAAAAAAAGATAGCTAACAGAGAGAGAGAGAGACAAGCCAGGAGCACCCACCCAATCTGAGCCATAGAACACCATCACCCATACACCATCCACGCACCTCACAGCACACACCACAATACATCACCCCACACATACCACTCACACCACATCCATGCACCCCAAAGACACCCCAGATTTTCAGAGGAGGAGCTAAGGGTAATGGTGGAGGAAATCATCCGGGTAGATTCACAGCTATTCGGATCACAGGTGCAGCAGACGTCCATTGCAAGGAAGATGGAGCTATAGCGGAGAGTCGGGGACAAGGTCAACGCCATGGGACAGCATCCAAGAACAAGGGATGACATCAGGAAGCGGTAGAATGACCTACGGGGGAAGGTGCGTTCCGTGGTTGCAAGACACCAGTTAGCCGCACAGAGGACTGGCGGTGGACCCAGACCTCCTCCCCCACAACTAACAACATGGGAAGAGCAAGTCTTGGCAATAATGCATCCTGAGGGCCTCGCAGGAGTATCAGGAGAACTGGAATCTGGTAAGTTAAATCTTTACTACTTTATCCCCGCCACCCTACCTGCATGCCATCACAAACTCCAACCCCTACCCTCAACCCCATCACTTCACCACCTCACATATACCCCACTATCACAACCCAACCATCCCAATACTAAGCCCTGCATGTAACACCAATGCAGGGACCCCCAACACAGACCTGCATGGACACCCATCACCACAGCATGCCCAGAAGAGAGACTCACCCAGCCCACAAAATCACCACTCACACAAGGCCAAGCTGACAAGGAAATCACAATCATACAGGGAAACACACCCATGCACAAGATGGCACACACAGATACACTAACACTGCATTTGCATCCCCACAGGACCCATATTCAACGTCAACGGAGAGGAGGTGCAGGCTACATTCAGTCCCCCCACCCCCCCGAAGAGGCCCACAGTGACGACAGCAGCTCTGCACGCCTGGATCAGGATGACCAACCTGGCCCACAAACACAGGACGAACATGGACCAGACCAGATACTGGCCAAGTTGCAGGAGACCCAGCAGCTGCAGGAGGGACAGTACCTGGGGATCAGGGATGACCTCAAAAACATCTACACCATCCTTGTCACCAATGCAGGGGTGCTGGCTGACATGGGCAAGACCATGAGGGAGGCAGTGACACAACAACTGCCCCCTGACACTAGCCAAACCGATGAACAGCCGTCCACTCCGCCGGCGCTAGTGGACAGGAGGCCCCACCACAGAACCAACAGGCCACCAGAACCCCACCCCCTGCAGGAGAACCATCCCGCAAATGGTCCCCGAGATCCAGGCAGAAGCTAGAGAACATTGCCAAGACCCCCGTCAGGAAATATGACTCTTCTGATTGTCACCCTTCTGTCCCACTCTTTCAAACTGTCCACCTTGAACTGCCATTACTCCCCTTCCTATCCCCCATTGGACAATGCACCTGTGATACTAAGAGACTGGGCTCTACCATGAACTTTCCTCCACCATCAGCCCAGCCAATTGCAAATCCCCCTCTACTTATGAGCACTTAAACACCCTTGGAACAAATACTAATCTGGAGTCTATCAAATGATTCAAATATGTATTAGCTCAACATTATCAAAGCATTGCAAGTCAAATGTACAGTGAAATATACTTTGGAATGACCTTTGGTGGGCAGCAGTACATATAGCAGGAGCCAGAGTGGGGCACAGAGATCTGAAAATAGAGATGCCAAAGGGTACATTCAGTTGCCATAGACATAGGGTAACAGGCTGCCATGTAAAATGTCCAACAGAAAACTGAAAAGTTAAGTGAACTTACAGTCTCTTACCTGTGTGTCACTGGAAGTACTGCTGAATTATATTGCTTCTGTTGTCAACATCTTCTTCCTCTGCCTCCTCTTCCTCACTGTTCACAGGCTCCATGGCTGCCACAAGACCATCTCCAGGCTCATCCTCCTGCAGAAAAGGCACCTGGCGTCTCAAGGCCAGGTTGTGCAACATACAACGATGATCTGGCACACCTTCTTGGTGAGTAGTACAGGGATCCACTTGTCAGATGGAGGCACCAGAACCTGGCCTTCAGGAGGCTGAAGGTCCTTTCAATAATCCTCCTTGTATGACCATGTGCCTCATTGTAACAGTCCTCTGCCCTTGTCCTGACATTCCTCACTGGGATCAGTAGCCATGAGAGGTTGGGGTAACCAGAGTCACCTGCAAATATCGAGGGACCACTGTTAGACACACTAACCCTTAGGGACAACCCCATACCCAGACACCTACTCATACTGTGTGGGGACCTTAGGCTCATCTATTAGCCATACCCGGTGCCTCTGGAGTTGGCCCATCACATATGGGATGCTGCTATTGCTCAAGATAAAGGCGTCATGCACAGAGCCAGGATATTTGGCATTCACATGGGAGATGTACTAGTCCGCCAAACACACTATCTGCACATTCAGAGAGTGATAGCTTTTTCTATGCCGAAAAACGTGTTCATTTCTCCAGGGGGGCGGGGGGGACAAATGCCACATGTGTACCATCAATGGCACCAATGATGTTGGGGATATGTCCCAGGGCATAAACGTCAGCTTTCACTGTGGCCAAATCCTCCACCTGGGGGAACACGAGGTAGCTGCACATGTGTTTCAGCAGGGCTGACAACACTCTAGTCAACATGTTGGAAAACATTGGCTGGGACATCCCTGATGTCATGGCTACTGTTGTTTGGAAGGAACCACTTGCCAGGAAATGGAGCACTGACAGGACCTGCACTAGAGGGGGAGGGGATACCTGTGGGCTGGCGGATAGCTGACATCAGGTCTGGCTCCAATTGGACACACAGTTTTAGGATTGTGGCACAGTCAAGTCTGTAGGTTATGATAATGTGTCTGTCCTCCATTGTCGTAAGGTCCACCAGGGGTCTGTAAACCAGAAGATGCCGCCATCTCATTTTCAGCCTCAGCGGTTGAAGCCTATGGAAGAAAACAGTGAGCAGAGGGTAATATTCACACATCTATTGCACTAATGATGATTTGTTTACTTTACAGAAACAAGATGTGAATCCGACAATCAGTTGCTGTGCCAATATCTGCTGTGACGCAGTTAGGTGCCATGCCCTGTGCCCCCCCTGAAATGGCCGCTGCCTGACCTGTGAGGACAGACAAGTGGAAATTATGTAATTCCGCAGGTGTTGTGCGCTGTCGCGGTAGGCGTTCGAAGACCGCCGCGCAAATTTGCATCGGTTATCATTGGGCCCTATGGGTTCAAGGAGCCAATGGCGATGTACGCACCACCGCGGACGTGACCGCCATTTTCTGTCTGTTCACTCACTTGATACCTGACCTTCAACAGGAGAGGACCTACACTACAAGTGCTGCTGTGACCTGTGTCTGGAAGCGACAATGGCTCATGTGTCTGGGGAAAGGGCCCCTGCCTTCACTACAGAGGAGTTGGAGAAACTGGTGGATGGGGTCCTACCCCAGTACACGTTACGCTACGGTCCTCCAGACAAACAGGTGAGTACACTGTGAGCATGATGTGTGCGCCATGGTTGTATGGATTGCTGTGTGTGTAAGCCACATATAGGGGTGCAGAGGCATCCTGGGCAGAGTGCTGCATGTAAGGTGGTCAATGTATGTGCATCAGGGGATGGGAGGGATATGGTGGGCAATGAGTGTGACAGTCCGGACGGATGACTAATTCCCTTTTCTGCTGTCTTTCCCATGAAGGTCAGCGCCCACCAGAAAAAAGGTATTTGGAGTGCCATCGCCAAGGAGGTGCAGACCCTGTGGGTCTTTGACAGGCAGAGCACCCACTGCCGCAAGAGGTGGGAGGACCTGCGCCGCAGGGCAAAGAAGACGACGGAGGCCCAGCTGGGGCTGGCCTCCCAACGAGGAAGGAGTGCCCGTTGCACCATGACCCCCGATGTTCTGCATCCTGGTGGTGCCTATCCGGAGCTGGATGGGTGCTTGAAGGCATCACAGCAGCCACAAGGGGGTGAGTACAAATGCACAATCATGACTTTGCGCGCATTAAGAGGTACCTGGGTGGGGGATGTGGGCTATGGGTGCCCCTAGGCCAGGGCGAAGATGGCAGGGTAGGGCCCTTGTTGGGCAGGCTCTGAAGCACTCCTCCACGAATAGTGTTAGTGGACATCTACTACTGGGCAGAGTCCTGTGGGTTTCAGGTGTGCAGCTAATGGTGTTAGGCATTGTACCCCCCCATGGGCTGATGACTATCTTAGTAACTGGTAGTGCATGGCCTAGTGCATAGGGCTGATCCCTGTGTGTTGTGTACGCCAAAGGTAGCGTTGTTGCTGGCATTGACCAAGTGCATCCTCTGTCTGTCCCCCCCCCTTTTGTTTTGTCACCCTGTCCTTGTGTGCATTAGCATCATCTGGCAGAGGAGCAGAGGTACCAGCCGAATCCACTGACGGTGAGGGCACCAGTGGGACAGAGGGCGAGGGGAGCACCACGATGGGGACAGGAGGGGAGACAACAGAAAGCGACTCCTCCTCCGATGGAAGCTCCCTGGCAGTGGCGGACACCTCTGTGCTCACCCCAACAACAGGTACAGCCACCACCCTCCAAGCAGCCCCTCAGCGAATTTCCCGTGCCCGCTCACCCAGCAGGGTGGGCATCTCCTTCGCCTCAGGCACCTCAGGCCCTGCCCCAGTCAGGCCTGCTGCCCTCAGTGAGGAGGCTATTGATCTCCTGAGATCCCTCACTGTTGGGCAGTCAACCATTCTGAATGCCATCCAGGGTGTCGAGAGGTATTTGCAACAAACAAATGCATACCTGGAGGGCATTCACTCTGGCGTGGCGGCCCAACAGAGAGCATTTCAGGCTCTGGCCTCCTCCCTGATGGCAGCCATTGTCCCTGTCTCCAGCCTCCCACCTCCAACTTCCTCTACCCAGTCCCAGCCCCCTCAACCCCAACCTATCCCAAGCACACCTTCAGACCAGCATTCACCCAAATCACCACACAAAAGCAGCTCAGGCAAACACAAGCACCACGCTTCATCTCACAGGCACTCACACAAGCACCATCCCCATGCAGACACACCAACATCCACTGCCTCCACTGTGTCCCCCTCCTCCTCCTCGTCCACCTCCCTCCCAGTAGTGTCTCTACTCACACCTGCATGCACTACATCCTCATCCACTACCTCCATCACCACTCACTGGCAGTCACCACCCTCACATCCATGCACATGTCCCCTGTGTCCTCTCCCAGTGTGTCTGTGACCCCTCCTCCCAATGTACACAAATGCAAACACCCAACAGCCATCCACCTCACAACAGCATCCAGCCCATGCACCTTCACCCAAACTCAACAGACAGACACCGCCTACAACCACTTCCTCTTCCTCCACTCCCAAACCCTCTCCTTCTTCGCTCCCCAGTGTGCCTAAAAAGCTTTTCATGGCAAAAATTTACCTCCTCCCTATCCCTCCCCTCCCCTCCCCTCCGTCCCTCCCCTCGGGCCAGGGTGTCCAGAACCCAGCCCAGCACCTCAGCCACCAAGTTGGCGTCCGCTGTGGTACCTGCAACTCACAGAGGCTCAAAGGGGGCAACCGTCAGCCACTCCAGTGTGCCACCAACCCCTGCAAAGGACAAAACCATTCCACCACCTGCCAAGGTGAAGAAGGGGACAGCATGCAACAAGGGCAAGGAGCACGAACCACCCAGCAAGGCCTCCTCCAAAGCTCCAGCTGCCAGAGCCAAGGTCACAACAGCATCTCCCAAGGTGAGGAAGGGGCAGAAAACACCAGGCAAGGCACTTCAGCCGTCGGCGGCCGCAGGTGAAGGCCTGGTGCCCACCAGCACAACCGCCAGCTCCGCCACCTGCACTGCAGCCAGCACCGCCAGCAGCCCCACCGCAAGCACCGCCACCTGCACCGCCGCTAGCACCACTACTGTCAGCAGCAGCATCCCCAGTGGGCAGCCGTCCGAGGCTGCAGGAAAAGGGCTAGAGCCTCCCTCCACCACTGGCAGCACCGGCACCTGCACCACGGCCAGCACTGCCAGCAGCCCTGCCGCAAGCACAGTCGCAAGCACCGCCACCTGGACCACTGACAGTAGGACCACTACAAGCAGCAGCCCCAGTGGGCAGCCGTCCAAGGCTGCAGGAGACCGGCTATAGCCTCCCACCACCACTGGCAGCACCCCCACCAGCACTGGCACTACCACCAGTTTGCAGCCTTAGCCGCCGCAGGATGGAGTCTAGCCCTGCCTCCATGGACTATCATGCAACCTGGTCCCTGCAAATCTCGTGCCTCAGACACCCAGGTGAGGGAATGTGAACTGCCACACCCCAAGTGCTGCATCACTGGGCACAAGGCCCCCCTCCAGAACCAGTGGAGATATACATCCACTCACCCCATCCTTAGCAGGATGAAGCACACTGGCCACAAGGCCCCCTCCAGAACCAGTGGAGAAGCCATCCACTAGAGAGACTGTGGCTTTGCACTCCCCAGGACCAGGCAGTGGGCAAACCACCAACTTGAGACTGTGGCTTTGCACTCCCCAGGATGAAGCAATGGGCAAACCACCCACTTGAGAAACTGTGGCTTTGCACTCCCCAGAACCAAGCAGTGGGCAAACCACCCACTTGAGAAACTGTGACTTTGCACTCCCCAGGACCAGGCAGTGGGCATAGAGCCCCCTCGAGGAGCAGTAGCGTTGTACCATCTTCCGGCTGAGGTGCCCCCCTTCCCCGTCCCCCTGATGTTCCTGGGTGTTTTCGATCTGATGCCCCTGCAGTGTTCTCTCCGTATGGCAGGAGTCAAGTGTGGGCTTGGCACATGATTTTGGCCAGTGGGCCACAGACATTTTGCATGGACAATGTACGGACTTCTGTACATATTGTATATTTTTGTAAATACTGTTTTGCTATTCATTACATTTATCTGCCTATTTCTAATATATCACTGATTTGACTCTTCCTTTTGTCCTTGCGTTCTTCCAGGGGGTTACGGGGTGTAAATGTAATGTTGCTGCATATGTTTGTGTATTTGGTGTTGTGAGTGAGGGTGGGGGTTTGGGTGTTGCGTGTGTGTCACTCTCTTTTTCCTCCCCCCCTCCCGTGTGTGTACTAGGTCCAGTACTCACAGTGGTCGTCGCTGCTGTCTTTCGTAATCCTGGTAGATGAGGAGGTAGACCACCATGGGCAGGACCTGTAGCTCGGGCTCCATGGCGGCCTGGCTCACCTTCTGTGTTCTGTTTCCACTGTGCTTTTAATGGCGTTGGTACCACCCTGGAAAAGCTGGTGGATGGGCCGGTTGTAATTCTGTGGGCGGTACATTGACTTACGCCTGTCTGTTGGCAGTGACCGCCACGGTGTTTAACGCTACCGCTGTGGCGATCGGAGTGTTAAAGTGGCTGTCTGAGTTGGCAGTTTCCGCCGTGATCAATTTTTTTTTTTTTTACAGCTGGCCTGTTGGCGGTATTACCGCCACTTTAACACCGCCCGACAGGGTTGTAATGAGGGCCTAATATTCTTCTACTGAATACTTTCAATGGTAGAGAGGTTTAAACAAAAACATAGGAGGATATATAATGTATAAAAGGATTGGCATCTGTGCTTGGAAGCAAGGAAGGAGTACCCTAAAAAAGGCAGAAGTTTATTCCAAAATAAGGAGGGGACATGACTCACCACTCATCCCAGCAGCCGCTTCTGCCCCTTCTTCAACAGAATGGACCATGCCCTTTTCAGCATCAGCCTTGAGTACTTGAGTACTTGAGGATCTAGAAAAATTCATGATGCAAATCTTTAGAATATCAGTACCAAAAAACGTATTTTGAACAAATTAAAAAAACAGTACCTAACTAAACTAACATGAAGTTAGTTATCCAAAGGATCGTTTTAAAAGTTAAGTGGTCAATAATTCAAAGTTATAAAAAATGTAAGAATGGAAGGAAAGGAACAAAAAGACAAAAATAAAAGAAGCGAGACAATGCAAAGGACATAACGGTATTGGTATCCTGCCATGATGCTTTTCATTACATCAAGGAGCGCTCTATGATGGAAGGTTCCGCAGAGTCAGCATTATGAGTGTTAGCCCTGAGGTGAGCTGCATATAACATCCTTTTCGGGGCCACGACCGTCTATGTTACTGTACTATTGATTACTTTCTCAAGAAAGACTCCTGTCAAACTATGGGGGTTATTCCAACTTTGGAGGAAGTGGTAATCTGTCCCAAAGGTGATGGTAAAGTGACGGATATACCACCAGCCGTATTACGAGTCCATTATATCCTATGGAACTCATAATACGGCTGGTGGTAAATCCGTCACATTTGGGACGGATTACCACCTCCTCCAAAGTTGGAATAACCCCCTATATGTTGTGAGCCTGTGTTCCTTTCTGCTTATTTTACCAACAATCTTCTGTTACCACAAGATATGTAAAAGAAAGGTAAGGGAAATACAAATCTATTGCCTGACTAACCAATCCTTCTTTTACCCTAGACTGTAAGATGTATAATGGGTCCCTATTCTATACAATATTTACTACGAATAATATTGCTCCTTCACTTGCTTAATACATTTTTGCTATTTGCTCACACTGAAGCTGTAGGCAAAGTCATTTTCCCTTTGTGTAATGTACTTCACAGAGATGGAGACTGTACTAACGACAGAGACACAGAAGAATGGAGGAATGCCAACACTCTTAAAATCATACTGTCCTCTTGAAATCCGTACATCAATTTAGGCATATCTAGCTTACAACAGAACAGGAACTGGGCAGTATGATTTACTTTATTGTCCCATCCAATCACCTCCCAAATCTTAAGTCCTACACTCTTCCTTGACAGGCTGGGAAGATGCCCGCTACTCTCTGGACCCCCACACACACCCCAAACAGTATAGATCAGTGATTCCCAACCTTTTGATTTCTGTGGACCCCCACTTTAACATTAATGAAACCCAGGGCCCCCCTCTGAATCATCATTAGAATCCGGGGACCCCCGCCTGAGTCATTACTGGAACTCTGGGGACCAAATTTGTCAATATTTGTTAATATTGTTTTATTTTCTGGGCTCTCCCAGACCCCCTGAGAAGGCTTTGCGGACCCCCAGTGGTCCCCAGACCACAGGTTGGGAATCACTGGTATAGATAAACTCTAAATCATTACATGCGCTCTCCTTTGAAACAAAGACAGGGGAGCAGGCACTCTGGGGAAAAAAGTGCATTTATTGATGTGAGTGGCACCAATGTTTTACACCTGTGAAATAGGGCCTGCTCACTGCAAACGTGGTGCCACTCACATAAATAAATGTACTTTTTGCACCCGAGGGCCTGTGTGTGCCCAAAGCCCTTGTTGCAAAGGAGTGGGCAAATTATGCACATATATATTATACAGCGGTGAAAGACACTATGTAGTAATATATGTCAGAATTTCCCCAGGAAGACGTTTTTTTTGTTTGCTAATAATGATGGCACCATTGACAAAACTTTTTTTTAAAGTACATCCGCCTCACCTCCTTCCTGGAAAGTTTCAGGATGATCTATAAAGCAGGGGCTGATAAAAAGGGGGAGTGCCAAAACATCTTCTCCATGCAACTTCCAAAGGAAAAATGAGACAATGGATCGTTGGGACCATTTGCAATGGAGTGCGCTCTCCCTGAGTCAAGACCCTAATGTTAAGTTCATTAGCTTCATTACTCTCTTACTCACTTTGTTCTTCCTCCCCCTTTCCACACACAGTGGATGCCCGTCCCCTTCTCCACCCACAACTTCTAGACAAAGCCTTTAGACCACTTTTCAAACACAATTCCTGATGTATTCTCAGCCTGGCTTCAGACTCTCCAAAAAGTCTTTAGCTTTGCTTTTGGAGGTAAGAAAGTAAGTACTGAGGTCAATAGCTACTTTGAGATTTGCGGAGTTCAGTAAAAATGCTTGAAAGCCCTTAGTCTGGAAGGTTGATATCAACGGACCGAACGCCATCTCTTCTCCACAGTGATTTGACAATAGTCAGGCCTGACAAAAAACGTGTGTCCCTTAGAGGTTCTCTTTCAATCTGGTTCACCCAGGTCATAAAGAGACTGTTGAGCAAATAGTTGCCAAAATAGATAAGTATAGCTCTAGGTCTCTCTCGTTCCTGTCCAGATCTAGTCTTCTGCGCAAAAGGAAATCTGGGTGCTGTTTGAACCTCAAGCTCCCATTTCCAATGCAAGAGCTCTGGGAAAGCATCCCTAAACTGCTCTGCCACAATGGACTCTGTGCAAATTACCTGCATTTTGGCAGTATTTAACTTGTACCCTGAATACACCCCAGATTGTTGGGCAAGACTTTTGATTTCTGTTACTGCCAAACCTGGATCTGTGGAGACATGGTATTTAAACATCTAATGGTATTCCCACTCCATCCGTGAGCAAGGCTACAGCTGAAACACATCGAAGGGAAAATGTTTCCTGTAAATAGGATTTAATAAATTCACAGCAGCACAATGGTGTCCCGGCTTTTCCTTGACCAAAAGGATTTGGTTTGAGATATATATATATATATATATATATATATATATATATATATATATTTATATCAATCAACTTCCTGCTCTCAGCTGACTGCAACCGCCAGTCGGGATCGGTGCTCAGTTTTTTCGGGTTTTTTCGGGTGCAGAACCCGTAAATATCCACACAGCTGTCCTTTCAAACCCTTACTGAAAGGGATCACCAGCACTCCAGATTTCTGCAATCCATTATCGTTTATTGCTTCATAAACTTATAAGCATTGTTGAAGGCTGATGCGTATCAACCGTATCGGTCTTCATCATAGCCCATAATTCCATACTAACACAAACAAGCTCCATTGCCCCTAAAAAATACATCCTACTGTTTAATGGACATAGAAAAAAATACTCAAAAACTCATACTGCAGCCAAGTGGCCTATAATTAACTCTCCTTCTCAAAACCCTCTCATTTACTTCCTATTTTTTAAAACTAATCATACTATACCAAAAATAGTTTTTACATGTAATATATAAGCAATAGTAATTATCCAATCCCAGGGCAATGAGGGACTAATCAATTATGTTTTCTTACACCAACGGGGTCATGTTACATACCAAATGTCAATATATGATCCTTGTCCTTCCTTGAAAAATTCTATCAACCCACATGTACAAAAAGATCTTCGTCCTGGTTCAGTCCCCACAGGAATTTGCTGTTTAATTGGATTATGTATTCAGGTTCCATCACTCCTGAGAACGCATTCCCTGTCTCCTCCTCTTGGTGATGGCAAAACCCTGCCAATCCCAAAGAAAAGATTACCATAAATTTTACCATCAGGCACCTGTCTGCAATGTCGTGCTACTGGATAATTAACATAATTATTTTTAATTTCACGCCAATGTTCCAAAATCTGTTTTTTGACAGGAAAAATTGTACTCCCCACATACCTCAACTTACATGGACATGAGATCACATACACTACAAAATCTGAATTACAATTAATAAATTTACCAATAATCATTTCTTCACCCGTGGGTAATATATATGTCTCACAATTACTGCTGTTATCTACAAGCTTTACATTTCATGCATCTATAAAAACCTTGCTGCTTTCAAAAAAAGGAATTCTCCTTCTTTTTCATATAACTAGGTACCAAAATATCCCTTAGTGAATTACTCTTTCTATATGGACTAACCAAAGGTCCTATCACCCTATTTGCCTTAATCAAATGCCAATATCTCTTCATGATCCTCATTACTTCAGCCGAATGTGTGTTAAAAGTTGTAATACATCTCACTTTATTGGTTTCACCTTCCTGTTTTTTTGGGATTAGAATACTTTCTCATTGTACCGTGACTACCTTATTGCAGGCTTCATTAATAACTCTCAAAGGATATCCTCTAGATCTAAATCTTACTATCATCTTCCTCACTTCTTCTTTGAAGCACCGATTTGTATTACAACTCCTCTGTGCTCTAAGTAGCTAACCATAAGGGATACTCCACTTTAATTTCGGTGGATGATGGCTTTTAGTATGTAAAATGCTATTTCCAGCCGTGCTTTTCCTAAATAGACTAGTTTGTACCGTTTCCCCTTCTATCTTCACCGATACATCCAGAAATGTCATGATACGTTTGTCAACTTTATACGTAAAATTTAGATTAAATTCATTTCTTGGTAACCAATCTAAAAATTCTCGTAATAGAGACGCAGGACCATCCCATATGATGAATTGGTTATCACCAGTGTGAACACCCCTTCCTAATTGTGACTCGCATTCCCTTTTTGCGATTCAGTAAAAAGCTTACTGAATTGCAAAAATGGTTTGGTCCATGTCAAAGTGCATTTTGCACGTCACAAATGACCCGATTTGCCGTTTGCAATGTGCAAAAGGTTACGTACATGTGGCCCTTAGTTTCTTCCAGATTAAAATACAAGGTACTTCATTGAAGACATTTCTAAGAGTGATACATCAAACAACTACTACAAAATTTCATCTTTATTTTGTTAACTCGATAATTACAAATACCTGTTAATGAACAAATGGATCCTTTAAAAGTCACGAGTCAACAGACGACTTCTGGCTGCCTCTAGTAATCATTTAACTCAGAGAGTTTGATTTTCCCTTGAACTACTGGTAAACTCAGGGCTTTTTTGGATTTTGTTTAGTAAACTGAGCTGTGACAAGTAACGTTTGACAAATTTATGATTTTATTCGGGGTGGGGGTAGGAGGCATCACTTTTCTGGGAGCAGCAAATTGCTTCATTTGATACAGATATGATAAATTAATGGTGTGGACATATGCCCCAGCCATTTCAAAGTTCACCATCTGCCATGAAAAATGACAATTGAAGAATTACTTTGGTATCTCCATTTAGAACAGATAAGAGAGGCCTACAACCAGAAAAGCTCAACCAATCAGTCAGTCACTCATTGGTTTTATAAAGCATGGCTTGTCACCCCGGGAGGTATGCAGGTGCTCAGGGTTGTCGCTGTGCGTCAGAGCTACTCCTCAGAGATCCATGTGTTGAGCTGTTTCCTCACGTTGAGGAGGATGTGCATGGTGCAAAGCTGGGGGAGGGGGGGGAGGGGGAGTCATTACAGGTCTTGGCAGTGAGCTGGGAGAAGGAGAGCCATACACTACAGCTGAGTCAAACTCTCAGTACATGCACGAGAGTGAGAGTTGTTGAACGGAGTTCCCTGGTTGGCTGGTGGAAGGAGAGTGTGCGGTTGATTAGCTTAGATCTGAAGTTGTGGAGGGGTTTGTATGTGATGGTGAGAGCCTTGAATTTGCACCTCTTGTGTACAGGTAGCAAGTGTAGATCTCTCAGGCGGGGGTGTTGTGGGTCCTGCTAGGGAGGTCTAGGGTGAGTTTTGCTGCTGGATGGTCTGGAGGCAGTGGGGAAGCTTGACGGGGAGTCCAACCTAGAGGGTGTTTCTGTAGTTTAGTCTGCTGGTGATGATGGCTTGGATGACCATCTTTCTAGTTTTGATAGGGACCCATTTGAAGATCTTTTTTAGCCTGCAGAGATTATGGAAGCTGGAGGAGGCAACTGCGTCTATCTGCTGTTTGAATGTGAGTTTGCTGTTGATGAGGATGTTGAGGTTGCTGGAGTGGTCAGTCTTGGTCGGCGGTTGTCCAAGCATGGAGGGCCTCCAGGAGGTGTCTCGGGGGCAGGAGTTGCTTCAGAAGATGATCAACTCTGTCTTCTCCATGTTCAGTTTCAAGCAGTTGGATTTTATCCATTCGGTGATGTGAGTCATGGTGTTGCTGAAGTTGTCTCTGGGAGTGGCGTGGTCTTCTAAATGGTATGGTTGGGTGTCGTCGGCGTAAAATGATTTTGAGCCCAGGGGAATGAACAATCTCACTAGACGGTGTCAAAAAGACATTGAAAAGGGTGGGGCTGAGAGAAGATCTCTGGGGGACGCCCCATATGCTGCTCTTAGTGCAGCCTTCAATGAAGGTGTAGATTTATTTGAGGGCGTTGCTTCAGATCCCAATGTGGTGGTGTCTTGTAGTGAGGATGAAGTGGGAGATGGTGTTGAATGTGGTGAAGAGGTCTAGAAGGATCAAGACTGCTTTCTCCCCGTGATCGAGGAGGGATCTGATGTCGTCCATTGCAGCGATAAGGGCAGTCTTAGTGGTGTGGTTGGAGTGGAAACCGCATTTGGAGGAGTCAAGTAGGTTGTGTCCTTCCATGTGTTTGGAGAGCCGCTTGTTGATGGCTTTTTCCAGGACCTTGACTGAGAAGGTGAGCAGAGAGATAGGGCGGTAATTTTTGAGTTTCCTGGAGTCGGTGGAGAGTGTCTTCAGGAGCGGTTTGACCTCTGCTCGTTTCCATGATTTGAGGATTGTGGCAGTCCTGATGAAGGTGTTGAAGATGGAAGAGAGGATGCTGCTGATTTCTTTCTGGCCCAGGTTGTCGATGTAATGCAGGGATTGGTCGTTGGTTGAGCCAGAGTAGGTTGAAGTCATGAGGATGGCTGTTTGCTGGATAGATAGTTGCTTCCAGTCTGTGATGTCATTGCTGGGGGAGTCCCCAGACGGGGTCAGTAGGTGTTCCATAATGGTAGGTTGAGGGTGAAAGTTTCTTTAGATGGCTGTGATTTTGTCATGGAACTAGTCGGCTAGTGAGTCGCAGAGGATCTGGGTGAGTTGCTTTGTGTTTTCAGTGGCTGCTGGGCAGGAGAACTCTTTGATGATCTTGAAGAGTTCCTTTGAGCAGTTGGTGATCTCCTCGATGCAGCTGAGTAGGGCGAACTTATTTGCTTCTCTGAGGTGGAGATGATATTTGATCAGCACATCTTTGAAGGTGACATGGTTTGCGGGGTCCCTGCTATAATGCCACCTTTCTAGACTTTTGCATTCTCTCTTGTGTGTGTAGTTTGGATGTGAACCAACTTGCACGATTATTGGATCCTCTGGAGGCAGATCTCCTTGCGGGGGCAGCTTTGTTGGTACCATTGAGGATCCACAAGGAGAGATTGCTGGCATCTTGTTTGCAGTTGGGGAGTGGATGGGTTTGCTGGACTAGAAGGGAGTGGCCCATTGGGTCTTTGTGGCTTTTCCACATCTGTGGAGAGCGGGAGGTGGGGGGGGGAGGTGGATGGCTCCGGTCAGCTGGTTATGGCGAAGGGTACCAGGTGGTGGCCAGTCTTTGTGAGCTCTGTTGTGTGAGTGAGCTTGATTTTATGGCTGGCTGTGAAGATAGGGACCTGGGTGAGGCGCACGGTGTGTTTTGAGCTGGTGACTAGTTGTCTGAGTTCGATGTTGCTTAGTTTGTCCAGGAGATTGGTGGTGTTGTGGTCGCTGGGGTAATCTAGATGGAAGTTCAGGTCTCCTAGAAATATGCAGTCTGTCAAGTCAATGGCTAGAGGGGTGATGAGGTCAGCTACGGCCTTGCAGAACGTGGGGCAGGGCCCGAGGGGTCTGTATGCAAGAGTTCCCCTGATGGTTGTTCTAGCGTCTGTTTGGATTAGGATGTTTAGGTGTTCCATGAGGTGGAAGCACCCTCTGCAGCACTCTGCACCTACTCAGCAGAGTGGGTAGAGGCACCAAACAGAGGGGTAGCTGCACAGGACCTGCTCAGTGGGGTTGCGCTGACCAGAGGTCCTGGATGGGAGGGGCATGGGACAGCGTGGGAAAACAATGTTGGGATGGCAGCAGGGGAGGGGAGCAGAGGCCACAGGGGCACGGGCCAGCAAGAGAGGAACAGCAAAGAGCTGCAAAAGCAGCAAAAATAGAGTGGGCAAAGGCATACAGAGTCACCTGGCATTGGGGGGAGCTGGCATGTGACCCCAACGTCAACTTAAATTAGATTTAGGTTCAGCTATGCCTTATGATGAATGGGAGAATCTTACTAACTGTAATGACATGGTGAATATTGAACACTAATTCCCTCCATCAAACAGAGCCATGTTTTTGCAGTCAAACATTGACGGAATTCAAGAAATACTTTGAGTCTTACCAGGCCAAAAAAAAAAACACATCCCCCTATGGAGCATGTTTTTTTATACTTCCCTCCAGTCACTGGCCACTACCCCTGCATGAGATGCAGTTTAAGTTCTTCCCAACCGCAACAAAAGAAAATGATCTAGGCTTACAAACTCTCTGGAAACTTAACAAATACTCAAACTGTAACACTGAAAATGCTGTTAACATGATCACCTGTGCTTGTGAGCCACTTTATATGTCCACTACGAAATTCAAAATACTAATCTGTGAGCACAGAAGCAACATGAGAAGCCACTGAGCTATGACTAAATAGACTCCTCATTTTCTAGAAAAACAGCGACAATGAGTATGGCATAAAAAGGCTAGTCCTGGAGAAACTCGGTACCCACACTAACCACACCACAATGAGTCAAATATTACTGACAAAGGAAAAAAGATGGCTATTCTCTGGTCCATGTTATGTGGGGTTGATGCTTTGCAAATCTAATGATATGTTTGTTTGCCCATATACACCATTTTTAACATGATGTAATCTGTTACACAACCGCCCACGAGGCCCACTTTGTTAATGGGTACAAGTCATGCCCTACTTACAGCCATAACTACTCTGTTGCTAAGCACTACCACTTTTGGAGGTCTTACTGGACATTTTTACACCTGATATCTGTACAGTTACAGAACTATATAATGATTCTTGACATATATAAATTCTTTTAGGTCTCAAACTGACTTACAATTTGGACTCCACCATGTACCGTAGCAGCAACGAGGCTCTGCTATTGGCAGTATATAGACCTAGAGACTTTCATAATATGGGCCTTATTATGAACTTGATGGAGGGGTTCCCTTCATCACAAATGCGACAGATATCCTGTGAGCCATATTACGATCGCCATTGAATATAATAGGATCATAATATGGCCGACGGGATATTCGCCACATTTGTGATGGAGGAAAACCCCTCTGTCAAGGTCGTAATAAAGCCCTATATGTCTGAGAGAGCATAACTTGACTGTGCCATAGTGTTTCAGAAATGATGAGAAATTGTAATCAAAAACATATATAATGTGTGTACAGATGTATTCACGTAAATGTTGTGCGCTGAAATGGAATATGAAGTCACTAAGCCATAGTGGCTAATTTGGGAGTAGAGTGTGCAAAAGGGCGGGCGCTTCTCTACAACACCACAAGGTCACAAACCACATGACACACCCTACACACATGACACTTCCGGGGAGGGCTCTCAGGGGCACCTGAATTCCCAGTCACTGAAGTGACGTCACTTCCGGGGAGGGATAACTGTCACTTTTAATATGGTGATGAAAGGTATCCCTTCCTACTACTTTACTCAACCTCAAAGTGACCAATTGCCACTGGTGGTTCCAGATATCTTAATGTTACATTTTTCATGTATTATTTTCTATTGATTTAATATTGCTTCTAAAATCTAAAACTCAGGTATATGTAAAGTATTCTATCCATTTTGGTGTCTAAATTAAGATAAAAAGACACTTTATTTTTATAAATTAGTGTGGGATTTGTAGTGAGTCGTGTCAATTACTTATCGTCCATGTTGTTACTCTGAAATGCTTAACACATGTTCCTCTAGAAAAGCGTGACTGCCCTTTGCCACTCTAGCAGGATTGTGCTAAGGATTTTTTAGTGTGAATCAAAGAATCATCTTTGGGGTTCTGTGATTATATTACATGGCAAGGCTACTTGGCCATACCACATAATATTCCACTTTCCGACAATGATGGTAAATTGGTTATTTCAGCTGAGCTACATTTGTCCATTAACTTATTGTAATGAGGGGTATCAACTGCATGCATGAATGTGAGAGGAATGGAATCACTTCTCACTTCACAACAGGCCATCACCACCTATGCGCGCACAGGATCGGGAATGAAAGCTTGCATCCATCAGGACCGCCTGACCTATCTTCAATTTAGTTAAAATCTAAAGACACAACTCTTTAAAGTTCACTACATTAAACAGTCCACCTCCCCTCTCAGAGGTCAGCTTCCCTGCATAAATTCACTAAGCATTTCACTGTATACAGACATACACAGATACAGAAAATGATCGGTGTGAGATTTCCAAAGGCAGAAAACGACTTGAAGGTCTGAAAAAAACATACAAGTGTTAGATATGCTTTATTTTAACTCTGTGGTTTTATTTGGGTTTTCTAGCTATTTCCTCAAAGTCAGAAAATAGAAAGGCATGCTGAAGTGACAGGCCACTTTAATCCGTGACCAACTATATTGTTCAATGTCACGTGAGTGCTTCTGTCCACACCATACACCCTACCTTGAACATAAAAATAAAATATGCTTGACTGGAGTTTACTTTCTCTTTGGATGAAAATCGATATTAGCACCAACATATTTCCGACGTTTTTATTCCTTCCGCAGCCGTCTTAAGAGGTCTATCAGCAAACTCTTATATATAGATTTACGATATAATGCTTTGATGTTAGTCACATCCGATGCAGTGCTAACTTAATTTCCTTTCATTCAGATGACAGAGTATTGGGTGTGTTTTTGAAAAGAGAAGTGCAATTTGCCAAAGAGCATAGGCCTTTTTTTTTTTTTTTTTTTCTTTTCAAAACGTGTAATGCGTCAGCTCGTAGAATAACTCATTCCAGGTGTTCGAAAGTGGCAGGCGGAAATATACGTCTGAATTGATAGGTTAGACGATACTGATGATAGAAGGAAGAAGCACAATGGAATGGATATTGACAGCGGGGAACACACAGCTGAACATCTGCGCAGAGTTTTTTTTAAGCTCATCTTATTGCCAAAGTGGATCCCTTGTAGCTTCACAAAATTGAATTAATTTAACCTGGCAGTGTATCGCTTCAAAAATGAACGCGAGGGCCTATCTTATATTCAAAAATCACACGAGAAAACAGAAAACATTATTGGCTCGAAGAAAAAATATGTTCCACAAGACATTTTCTGCTCACACTACTTTCCCACATAAAAGGATTCTTCAGAATTTCACAAGATTTACACAATGTAAAAATGCTCATTTCACATATGCTCCGAGTTAACAAAAAATTCGCACAGACTTCATATTTGTTGAAGGACTGTACCATAAATGCATACTATTTCAGAAAAACTGTTTACCTTACACAACAAGATTGCCTCTCACTACACTGGGTCATATCACGGCCAGTTACAAAAGATTCTATTTTTCAATAAAACACTCATCCATTTTCGTTTACTATGTAAATCCATTCCTATCACTCTTGACTCTGTCATTAAAGCATCAAGTCAGTAGATCTGCTGTGATGATTTATTTCTAATCATACAGTGTTTCCTCTATTGTGCCTTGGCACTACTCTCAAAACGTGGTCTCTGAATCTGCATTCTTCACACAACAATAAATATCAATCATTACTTTTGCAAAGCCATTCTTAAGACTTATGTGATATTTGCCATGCACTAAGACGAGATAGTCATCCCAGTAGCTAAAATTTAAATATTATCTTTTGACGCTCTCATCACATTCGTGGTGCTGATTATATCATCCATAGGACAGTGTTTGTTGTGCAATGTTCTCAACAAGCAGTGCGCAAAATATACAGATTTTTGTTTGTGAGATTTCATGAAAATGATGCAAAATTACACAAAAGTGAAAAAAATGCATGCCTACCTGTTAAGTTGTGAACAAGGTTTCGAAAGTACACAGGAAAGTATGATGATTCAGAGAGAGGCAGTGAAGTGCCCATTGAATTGTTGGATGGAAATATGCCTAACGTGCCATTGGACTTTCTGTTGGAAAGGGAGGTAATGGGGAAATATGAAATAATGAGTTTATGACTCTTTTTGCCCCTACATGGACCATACCAGCAGGTTTAAGAATGCCTACAAGTATTTTTTGGAATTTAGAAACTCAGTGGTTATTGGAAGGAGAAAAGGATTTACGAGTGCCCCTTTACCCCAGGTGTGAATGAGTATGTCATCAAAGCCTTCAATGGGACATGTAACCAAACAGAAGCTATAAAGAAGCCACACATGAACCTGCTCCACAGTTTCAACCACAAACGTTTCAAAAACGTCATTGTCAAATGAGTATGTCAAGTCAATCTATTGTTAACTGCATACACTCATTCAAGCCATGATGGAATCTTCATGGGCGCTATACAGGCTATGCACAAATGCAAATACCTTGAAACTGTATCTTTGTTTCTAGGGGTGTAGACAATACTTTATGTATTTTATCAATGATAACATTTCAAACCAAAACATACTACATGAGAATACTATGTCTATGCAAGAAACAATGATAGTAGAGTGGGTGATATTTGACCCTGTGCCTAACTTGTGGAAGAAAAAAAGTGTGGGGGTTTGAAGTTTTTTCTTTTTTAGAAATCTTCTACTGGTGCTGCAGAGTGGTGGGGATGCTGATTATCAAAGTTACCATTAGAACGTGGGTCTCTAGCTGGCAGAGGTTTGCACCCTATCTAAGTAGAGACCCTAAATCCTAGTCAGGGTAAGTCAGTTACACTCCCTAAATTAACTTGTGCTCACCCTCTGGTAGCTTGGCACAGCAGTCAGGCTTAATTTAAGAGATAACGTGTGAAGTATTTGTGCAACACGTAATTACAGTAACAGTGGAAGACAACACAAAAAGATTCTGCACAAGTTTAACAAATAGAGGATATTTAACTGATAAGACAAGACCAAAATTATAAAAATCCAATCACTAGAAAGTGAGATATACAATTTTAAAGATTAAACTCAAAACAGTGCTTAGATGTCAATAGTGGTCAAAAGGTTACTTGAGGTCGCTACGATCCGGAGGCCTCCAAAACGGCCCACACTCCCCACGCCAGGAATACACGAGACGACAAGCTTTACTCGTTGGAAGAAGTATCTTTTATTTCAAAAAGACATAATTCAAAATGACTCATAACTTCAATAAGCCAAACATCAAATAGCAAGCATGACAAGGTTAGTCAACAGGGAAAACAGATTTTATTTACATGTTACTGAGAAATTCTTGTGACCATAACCAATCTGACAGGATCCCTTCCTGTCCTGAACCACCATTTGGACCACACAGGTGACCCATGTGTCACCTGTATCCCTAGGAGGGACGGTTACCCCGACTACACGGTACCTTGTCCTCCAGTTTCGGGTTCCGCCCCCCCTCCAAACACCAATCAGCCCTGGGGTGTAATGGGGGGAGCCAAGAGCTGGAGCCCCATGTTCTCCCCCAGCGATCTGAGGTCTCTTACCCCCTGATCTGGTGTGTACATCCGCTGGTTGGCTCAGAACTTCAGGATCCTATCCCAGATGTCCTCCTGGGGGCCCCACCTTGGGGAACCCCTCCTATTGTTTCTAGTCACATTTTTTATCTCAATTTCCCAACTTCTTTCCAAACTACTAAACATAAAGGAGAGGGTGGGTGGGACAATCGCGGGCCGCACGCCAGGTCCCGCCGCCGCACACAGGAAAAGAAGGTCTAGCCTTCTTGGGGGGGCCTTTAAATAGCCCCCCACCAGTATGCGCCGTCCGGAACCGGCGCACGGCGAACGCCGGCCCCACGTCATGCCCCCTGCAGGATTGACTTCCGCCCTAACGCCTCGCGAGGCGCCAGGGCGGAAATCCGGCCGAACTCCGGCACCCCCGGCAGAAGGAAAGGGGGGGGAGTGCCCCAGGGCCTTGGAGGCCCCGTCTCCTAACGGGACGCGCCCCCCCCCACTGCGGGGCGGGCGCTTTTCCCTACGATCCGGAGGCCTCCAAAACGGCCCACACTCCCCACGCCAGGAATACACGAGACGACAAGCTTTACTCGTTGGAAGAAGTATCTTTTATTTCAAAAAGACATAATTCAAAATGACTCATAACTTCAATAAGCCAAACATCAAATAGCAAGCATGACAAGGTTAGTCAACAGGGAAAACAGTTTTTATTTACATGTTACTGAGAAATTCTTGTGACCATAACCAATCTGACAGGATCCCTTCCTGTCCTGAACCACCATTTGGACCACACAGGTGACCCATGTGTCACCTGTATCCCTAGGAGGGACGGTTACCCCGACTACACGGTACCTTGTCCTCCAGTTTCGGGTTCCGCCCCCCCTCCAAACACCAATCAGCCCTGGGGTGTAATGGGGGGAGCCAAGAGCTGGAGCCCCATGTTCTCCCCCAGCGATCTGAGGTCTCTTACCCCCTGATCTGGTGTGTACATCCGCTGGTTGGCTCAGAACTTCAGGATCCTATCCCAGATGTCCTCCTGGGGGCCCCACCTTGGGGAACCCCTCCTATTGTTTCTAGTCACATTTTTTATCTCAATTTCCGCCACAAGGGCGACCAGGGCCCAAAAGGTCCTTCGCCCACCCCACCCAAAAAAAGGGGGCTGACCAAGTCTCACCTGTATACGGCAAAGAGGTCTGGGAACAGAAGTCCCCCGCCCCCCTTCACCTTCAGGACCAGTCGATGTAGGTGAGCGACTCTCAGCCCGACGATCACCACAGTGTATGCTGCGCATCCCCTGCCGGCATGGGCTTACGGAGCGGAGGCAACCTGTAAGCCGCCTGCCAGACAAAGGAGTGACTGAGCACTCATAAACCATCCTGCTACTGAAACAGAAGAAAACAAGCATGAGTGTGTTTAACAGAAGCGAGGCATAAGCGAAGCAGAATAGTAATTTCCAATGCATCACCGGCTGCATACAACGCCAGCAGCAAACAGGGGGAGGCCCCTAGCCGCTTGCTCCTGCTTCCCCTGAGAACATACCGGCGTTTGCCGCCGCGGCATCCGCCCCTTGAAGAAATGACCGCCAAATAACCAGTTGGGAGCCGCAGTTATTCCTGAGTCCGCCGCCCTGTCTGAAGAGAGCTAATACCGAACCCGTTCATCTTCACCCGTGTGAAGGAAAACCTTTGCTGAGGAAGTGCACCCCTCTCCCACAGGAAATGGGGGTTACTGCCTTACAGATTTCAACTGCCCACCAACAGGATGCCTATAAGTCAAGTGAGCAGCTGCTTGCCGTGGTCCCAGCAGAATGTTGCTGAAGCATCATAGGGTTCTGGCCGGAACAGGCCTCCTAGGGAGTGGGACCACAGGGGTTCCAGTGACAGGGCGAGAGAGAGACGACCCGCTAAGATGAGGAAGAGAGAGACAACCTGCAATTGACCCAGCGAGGGGCTCGTGTAAGCTGTGCAATTACACATGAGATGTGAGTGCAGTCATGCTGGCGCACATCGGTGCCTCTCTGCCAACACCACATGATGAAACAGTGCCCATTCACGGAACGAAGAGATATGTTTATTTGCCAAACATACTGATGAACCCAAGGACAAGGAACTAACTAGGTATCATACGGGTACCTCTTTGAATTGCCCGAGTCATTTACGGACTCGCAGTAGCTTGGTTACTGTAAAATTGGTATTCATTGATCTGACCTCAAAAGGATGAAGGGATGGGCTCCCAAATGATTGTGTATCTCACCCGCCATAGGTGAGAGATAGGGTGGCCCGGGGCAGGAGCCCCCATCCCCCTCAATTCGAGCCACTAAGGCAATGAAATATGTTTGTGTATCAGCCTTTCACCCCGCGATGCAACCAAAGGACAACAGAAGCTCCATCTACCAGCTCCCATTGCTAGTTACCTAAGATGCAGACATTGTGGCACCATCAGGGTGTTAAGGAGCCTTCCCACCCTATTTCTTGCCAGACCTTCCTTAAATGCTGGAAGTGCACTACAGGTAATAATGCAAACCCTAGCTGGTCAAGCTATCCCAACCCCAGGAGCCCATTTAGAAATTCCGTATATGACTGGGGTTCTGTTTCTACCGCCCAGGCTTTAAAGGTTGGAGAACACCGACAGACGCAGAGTAGCATCATGTTCTATTGCAAATCCTGCGGTGAGCCATGTTAACTCGGCACCCTAAATTACCTATATGTAATGCCCCCTCCAATTATTGCTGGGGAAAATTGCTCCTGTGCCAAGGGAGTATATGGCGCCGCCATTGCCTTTTTGTGAGGCCTAACCGCTGACCTCGTCCCTGCCCCTAGTTTTCTTATTAATGATGTCAATTGAAGGGTGGCCCCACTTTTAAAATTACCAAATGGACTAAACCCATTCAACAGGGCTGCATATAGGCCCGAATTTGTACTCAGGCAAGTGGCACTTCAGGAGACCACCCAATGGCTATTTTCAAGCCCCAAATGTTATTGCCTGGTGTGGTGCATGTTGCCCGTGGTCAGCAAGCAGAACCGCGTACAAACTCAGCGAAGAGCCCCATAAAACAAGTTTCAGGAATCTTAGAGACAATGCAAAGGATAAGCACTTTTCAAATAGCACAAAACCATTGAAAACTGAATGGTCACATGCATCAGCCATCTTTTGTAAATAAGGCTCTCACTAGGGGCACACCGCTTGTGTCAGGATCTATGCATCCTAAAATCCAGTGAACAACGACGGCCACCTTGTACAGTTCCTCTCAAATGTACTTGATACAGTGCAGACAGAACGCTGGCGTGCGTCAGGATGTTGAGAGTGAAGGGCACATGTTTATTTTATTAAAGGCGTGGCCCTCTTGGTAATGACAGGGGGTGTGAGGATGACCATACTTAACACTAGCAGGCCAGGCTTTTGCGGTGAGAGCAGACCTTTCAGTAGCCCATATCACATGTACATGAAGACTGAACACTTGTATAACCCACTCACAAGCCTAGTGCGGAATTCACACCGCCACAGGCTCATCTCCAGAGCGCTCTCTCATAGCTCATCATGAAAGCTCACCCACAGCCAGAACTAACCCAGCAAACAATAAGAGTAAGAAACCCACATGCAGGAAAGGAGTGCCCACACTGAGAGGGCCAGCATAACCCAGAGCGCATAAAAAACCCACCCCAAGCGTGCCCTCTAGCCGCAGATATCCACATCAAAATGGTTTGAAAAGCCAAAGCACATGAATCCCAAGAACTGGATAGCATCCAGGACCCCCTTGGCGCCAAACTGGAATCTATGCCCAGTACACCCTAGGGCAGCAAGTGCTCCACGCCTAGTACACACAAAACAGGTTAGCACCTAGAACTGCTTAATATCACTAGTCGTGCCAACCAATCCTTCATCTGGATCCTGTTTTCAACCTTCCGTCTCCTCTGCTGCATATTCATACAAACGTTAATATTTCAAGATAAATTAATGTGTTTGTTTGTACTGCCCTGTGTAGCCTCAAGCCCTGAACAGGGACATTATTTTGTACACCTTAGCCACCAAACTATCTAGTTACGTAAAAAGAAAATTGTCGCTATGGACATTACTTCTTGCTAAAGAATTATGCAATGCACGAGTCACGTGGGAAACAGCACAACAGCACGCCCCATGCTGGGAATGTAGGGCCTCACCACAGCACCATCTGGGGGTATCACACTACAGCAGAAACTAAGGCTTCCCACTGGAGACTGGAGGTCGCTTCACCCCACCAGAGGCTGGAGGGCGCATAAAAAGCCCACAAACAGAAAACTGACACCACAAACCGGGGGTCTTGTGCTGCCGCACAAACTGAAATCACACATCCCAGCGTGAGCTGAAGTTATCAGACTGCAGCCCAAACTGAGGTTATTAAATCACAGCAATATGTGCGATTCATCCAATGTCCGAACACACAAGGATATTAAATTGTACCAAAAAACGCAGATTGTTAAATCATAACACAATCCGAGGTGATAAAAATCAAAGGTCCAGCAAGGCCTCAGGTCTCAAACGCAGAATAAATTTATTTGACAACAGTCCCAGGTTAAATTGGGATTGTACAACCTCAGCCTCAGTCTGGGATTGTCTGACCACCGGCACTACAACTCTCATTCCACAATGCTGTACATGTTCCTGGTTTATTGTAGACATTTTTTTTTTTTTTTTTTTTTTGCGGAAATATCAGTTGTGCATGAGTTGCACCCACTCCCTTTAACGCTTATCCCCAAATGATGGCACTGCAGGGAGCTGCGCTTACGAAATGCCTATGAAACATTTCCGACACGCACTAAGTACCTCCTTGAAACATTCTCCACATACTCTCAGAATGATTGAGGCCTCTGTGGTAAGCATCACAATCAACCCCAGATTCCAGCATAGACAAGCATTTCTCATAGATGTTTAAAATTATAAACCTGCTTTGACCTGTTTCGGACTCATGAGTGCATACTGTATTGTAAATGCATTTCTATATATTCGTATCTCTGATGAGACACGGAAGCACGTTACCCAAAAGTTACCCACTACTTTATTGGAGTGCTGGGAACAGAAGAGCCGTGTGAGTGACGTGCTCTGTTTGCCTAGTGCCTCCATGCCATGTGTGAAAATACATCGTAATTTCTCTATTTTTCTATAAAGCGAACTCTGCTCGAGGGCATAATTGCAGTGCCTCACCCCAGCCCCAAAATTTCTTTACACAATGCCCGATTTTTACTTGTAGCTAAACCACGGGAAGGTTGACTAATTCGCTTATAACAGAATGTTGAGATGGCGCCGAGACTCTAACCGGCTCTAACCGGGCTCCCGGCTCCAACCTCGACAGTGTTAATCCCCGTGCCTGCTTGCAAGTCCCGAAGCAAAATGGAGTGAGAGGGATGACACATAAGCACTGAATACTAGTGTATGGAGACTTTCGGAAATGGGTCTGTTTTTGGTCTTGAAAACATGTTCAGGATGCAACACTCGCTCTTAATTTCGGAGCTAAACAACCCAAAATAGATTCCAATACACCACGAGTCAGTGGTTAGATTTTATCTCTAGATGGAACTCGTATACGATAGACCAATGAGCCTTCTCCGAGAAAACCCTGACCCTCTACCTAATGGCCTCGAAGTCATGTTTAAAGTTCTAAGCAAATAAACACACAAAAGAAGAAACCAAAAGAGAGAGTTCACTGCCTTGGCAGCAGGAGACTGGAATCATTATCCTGCGCGTTAGACCGATTGATCAATATTCAGTTTGGAAGAGGGCTGTGTAGCTCAGTGGTAGTTAACAACTAATTAAGCCACTCGTAAATAATGTTCTTTATACGTATACACAGACAGGTGTACCCAAAATCTACGTGTTTGCTTTTGAAGTGAAGCTTTTAACAAAGGCAGGCACCATTCGACCACTTAAAAACCACGCCTGAGCGCGAGGCAAATGCAAGGCCTCCTGAGCACTGTGCCCTGGTCCAGCAGAAACCAGAGCGACGAGCCTGGTAATTCCTATTCCGGGTCTAAAAATTACCCATCGGCAGCCGCAGCTATGACCCCGTCTGGGGAGCACACCAGCACGAGCCTAGTACACACCGGGGGTGCTACAGAGAAAGCAGGCCCGAACGGCCCACCGAGCACAGGGTCACACCAGCAGGTATGGAACGGCAGGAGTGCTGACGCTCTGCCTCCCCGGCCCGGAGCGCAAGCTCAGTCATGCTCAGAGAGCTACCCTCCCGGTGAGAGTAGGCTTCTTCCCACCCTCCTAGTGCAGACCCCTACCTCCTGCGATACTGCAATAGCCTCACCCCGATCAGGCGCATCAGGTTAGCAGATCGATCACCGGTTGGTCTGATAGATATTTTCGTTCCACAAAGGCACGTCGGGACTCACGCATGATCGCTGATCAACTCCAGTTGCCACAACTGCGAGCCGACCGACACTACAATCGCGGGCCGCACGCCAGGTCCCGCCGCCGCACACAGGAAAAGAAGGTCTAGCCTTCTTGGGGGGGCCTTTAAATAGCCCCCCACCAGTATGCGCCGGCCGGAACCGGCGCACGGCGAACGCCGGCCCCACGTCATGCCCCCTGCAGGATTGACTTCCGCCCTAACGCCTCGCGAGGCGCCAGGGCGGAAATCCGGCCGAACTCCGGCACCCCCGGCAGAAGGAAAGGGGGGGGAGTGCCCCAGGGCCTTGGAGGCCCCGTCTCCTAACGGGACGCGCCCCCCCCACTGCGGGGCGGACGCTTTTCCCAAGGTACCAGTGCAAATCCAAAGTTCAGGCCGACTGCAATGGACAGTAGGCCAACTACAGAAGGCATGCAGGGTCCACTGAAACAGTACCTTGGATGGAGCAAGGATCGTCAAGCAAACGCGAAGGTGATGCACTGATATTTTCCACTCAGCCGAGTCACTGCATCGGAGTCGGGTCTTGCGTCGCCGCAAATTCCATTGAGGTGAATGTGATGCGTTATTGTTGAGCTGCACAGAGTGTTGACATCAAGCCACCCAGGCTGTGGATCCACTATCATCGAGCGGCCACTACATTGGTGTCAGAAGTAGGACTTTAAAGAAATTGCTCATGTGGGTCGAAGATGAGAAAATATTTACCCCATTACCGGCAGGTTTCTGCCCTAAGACCAACACCACGGACCACGTTTTTAGGTTGGTCGGTCTGTATTGGAAATACGTGCTACTAGCAAGATAGAAGCTCTATCCTAGATCTCAAGGCCACCTTTGACTCCATTCCACGCAACACGCTGTGGCAAGTACTTTCAAACATAGGAATTCCATCAAACTTGCTTGTATTGATTATAAGGCTATATTCGAAGAACTACACTCAGGTGCGATGGGGCAAAAGGGAAGAATTAACAGATAAGTTTGCCATCAGACTCAGTGTACACCAAGGGTGTGTACTCGCCCACACTGTATTCACACTCTACATGACCAAAGTGGTGTAGGAAACTCTGTGATTGTAAGAATGACACCCCATAATGATCAATGTAAAAATTCCCATTCTACTGTTTGCTGACTACTCCCAACTGATCTCTAAATTGCCAATGGGGTATCAGGACTTAATTGATGAATTTATGAACATTTGTAATTCAAGAGGACTAGAGCTGAATGTAGGGAAGACAAATACATGATCTTGGGACTGAAGGGAACAAGGATAAGGCCACTTAAAGTGGGTGTTGAAACACTGGAGAGGATTACATCTTTTGACTACTTAGGGGTCAAACTAACCAGCGATCTAAAATGGCTGCCTCAGTTATCAAAGTCTTCCCTAGTAATTGAGCACAGTTCCAATGCTATTATAAGGGTCTACAATACCACCAGTTCACAATCTGTTTCTCTAGTTCTAGCAGTCTACCAAGCTAAGGCACAAGTAGCTGCCCTACTTGGTGCAGAACTGTGGGGACATAGCAGACTGCTTAACTACCGCAGAAAGCAAATTTATAAGTAAACTTTAACTACCTGCCAGTACTCCATTGACCCCACTTAATCTGGACTTACACCTATGCAGAGTAGGGAACTTGGCAGCTCTGAGGCCTCTGGCCTACTGGACCCATTTGTGGTCCACCAACAAATTAAGCAATTACAGTGAGTCACTAAGGGTTCAGATTACGCCAGCCAATATCAGTCGTATACCTTGGATGAAGTCAGACTGAACCTAGACAGATTTTGGGATGGGCCTGACTGTTTACGTACATTGGTAGTTTGTAAACGTGCAACTAGTTTGACAGATAACCATGGTGCTCGGACAAGCAGATTCCTGGAGATAAAGTAGTCTCAAGTTTTGAACCATTTCTTGATAAGATTACTCCTGCTCTTGCCAAAAGCTTGCACATACAATTCAGGATTGACACACTTCCTCTACGTCCCCTCACTAGCAGGTGAACTGGGGGCACAACCTTAAGCTTATGTCCCGCATGCGGCCTAGCAAACGAGACTGAAGACAATGTCCTATTTGCATGCCCAGAGTACAGCAAACTACGCAGGAAATGGATTCTCCCAATTTGCTTGCATCTTGAGACAATACACCACCTGCAAGCTGTCAGAATTTAAAAATACGACACAACAGATGCAACTGTATTTTCAGTAAGCAGATTCTTGCTGTCATTTTGGTGCAGGTGCCAAAGGTTTTTAGTTTAGGAAGACTAATATTTACCTTGGAAATGTATTTTATTTATTCAATATTAGATTATTTTATAGTACAATTGATCACATTTATAGTGGGATCTTTGGTAACCGAGAAAACCACATCCAGCTAAGTGAATTGAGGGTTTGGTGCATTATTAGGTATAAGACAATCAAGAGAGTGTATGAGAGGAACCTTCACTTTTAAAGAAACACTACTTTTTAAACATGGTCTTTAAGCTTATAATGTTGAAATTGTTTCAAATATAATGTATGTTATTTGCATTTGATGGTCTTCTATGACTGTATAAAGTATTTAACTACTACTAGACATCTCATAGTCCATGAAGACCACAGATAAACTCTTACTGCAGTCACTATCATAGCTACTGAAGTATGGGATGGGGTCATAATCACTACCCTGGAACATCCATCAGGCACAGAAGGAAGGCACTGGTACAGGCCTTAATGACTGGCAAATAATCGTTTATAAACATATAGGTGGCTGGCCAACAATTTAAAAGTGAAGTGAATGCCTGGAACTCAAGTGTCTTTTGGCATGAGCAATATACTGTGAGAAAGTAGCCTCTTTCTAGCATGGTTACCCCCACTTTTGGTCTGTTTGTGAGTGTGTGTCAGTGTGCTTTTACTGTCTCACTGAGATCCTGCTAGCCAGGACCCCAGTGCTCATAGTTTGTGGCCTAATGTGTGTGTTGTCAGTAGTGCTTAACTGTGTCACTGAAGTTCTGCTAACCAAAACTCCAGTGCTTATGCACACTCTACTCCCAAATTAGCCACTATGGCTTAGTGACTTCATATTCCATTTCCAATTGGCACACTGGATCCTCCCTTATAAGTCCCCAGGATATGGTGCCTAGGTACACAGGGCATTGGGGTTCAAGGAGATCCTTCTGGGCTGCAGCATTTCTTTTGCCACCCATAAGGAGCACAGACAAACCTTTCTTCAGGACTGCCATTGCAGCCTGAGTGAAATAGTGCACACTATTTCACAGCCAATTTCACTGCACTTAAGTAACTTATCATTCACCTATATGTCTAACCTTCATTCACTGAAGGCTACATGCAAAGGTACTAAGTGTAAGGGCACCCGTGTGTACTAGCAAAGGTGCCCCCACGCTGTCCAGTGCCAATTCCCCAGACTTCGTGAGTGCGAGGATACCATCACACGCGTGCACTACATATAGTTTAATACCTATATGTAGCTTCACAAAGGTAACTCCGAATATGGCCATTTGAGGTGTCTAAGATCATGGAATTGTCCCCCCATTCCAAATCTGGTATTGGGGGCCAATCCCATGCATCCTGGAGGCTCAACCATGGACCCCCACTACTGCCAAAGCAGCTCTCTGAAGTTTGCACTGCAGCCCCAGCTGCTGCCACCTCATAGACAGGCTTCTGCCCTCCTGGGGTCTGAGCAGCTCAGTCCCAGGAAGGGAGAACAATGAACTTCCTGTGGGAGAAGGGTGTTACACCCTCTCTCTTTGGAAATAGGTGTTACATGCTTGGGAGAGGTAGCCTTCCAGAGCCTCTGGAAATGCTTTGAAGGGCACAGATGGTGCCCTCCTTGCATGAGCCAGTCTACACCGGTTCAGGGACCCCAAGTCCCTGCTCTGGCGTGAAACTGGACAAAAGAAAGGGGAGTAACCACTCCCCTGTCCATCACCAGCGGTGGTGCCCAGAACTCCTCCAGTGTGTCCCTGGCATTAGCCATCTTGTTTTCCAAGGTGTGGGGACACTCTGGAGACCTCTGATGGCCAGTGCCAGCAGGTGATGTCAGAGACCCCTCCTGATAGGTGCATACCTGGGTAGGTAGCCAATCCGCCTCTCAGGGCTATTTAGGGTCTCTCCTGTGGATGTCTCTTCAGATTCAGCTTGCAAGACTCCTCCAGAAATATTCTGCATCCTCTGCTTCAGCTTCTGACCATTGGATCAACCACAGACTGCTCTAGGAACTGCTGTAACTGCAACAAAGTATCCAGGATGACTCCTGTGACCTGCAACTTCAGCTCTAGCCAACATTTGCAACAGTTTCCAAGGTGTGCACGCTATGAGGACTCCCTTTCATCACCCTGCACCAGAAGAACCAAAGGAATCTCCCGTTGAGTGACAGAGTCACTTCCCTGCAGGCACCTTCCAAGATGATGACCGGTTCTCTGGGACTCCTCTCCTGATGACGAGCGTGCTCCCTGGAACACTGGTGGTAGAAAAACACAACCCAGACTGTCCTAAGGTCTAGGTGCCCAAATTTGGAAGAGGTAATAGCTTGCGACAGTACCCCTGTGCACCACGTCATCTCCAGCTCCTTGGGCTTCTGTGCACTTCTTCCAAGAATCCTTCATGATCAGTGTAGCCCAGGTCCCAAGCACTCCATCCTGTGATGCACAACTCGCTGAGTTGTTCTCCGGTGGCGTGGGACCTTCATTTTTTGTGCTGCACCAACAGCACTTTGCATCTTCTTCGTCCCTGTGTCCTGGGACTCCCATGGTTGCTGCCTGGTCTTCTCTGGGCTCTCTCCAGTGTTGGGAGCCCTCTCTGCCTCCTCAGTCTGTGTTGAGGCTCCCAGGCAGCTCCATTTTGACACAAATCGCAACCTTGCTTGAACCAAGGCTTGTTGGATGAATCCAGCGACACAAACAGCCTGCATCCAACATCTCAACGTGAGTCATCTCCTGTTCCACGCAATAACCCGCAGCCATCTTCTTTGGTGCTCTTCTGCAGACTTCTTCTAACCGGAGAATCTTCTTTTGCATCATCTTCTAGACTGGCAGGGTCTCCTGTCCTTCCTGGAATCTTCTGCGACTTCTGGACTTGGTCTCCTCTCTTTACAGGTCTTCAGGTCCAGGAATCCACCATGTGTTGATTGCAGTCTTGCTTGGTTCTTGCAATATCTCTTATCACGACTTGTAGTGTGTCCTGAGGAAACTTGCAGTACTTTACTCCTACCTTCCTGGGCTCTGGGGTGGGGTATTTTACTTACTTTTGTTGTTTTTCTACACTTCCAGCACCCATCTACACACTACACTTACCTATGGGGGAATTTGTGATTCAAATTCCACTTTTAGTATATGGTTTGTGTTGCCCCTAGGCCTATTGCATTATATTGTATTTTCTACTGTCTGCACTATTCTATGACTACTTATCTGATTTTGGTCTCTACTGTAAATATTGTGTATAATACTTACCTCCAGAAGAAGTATTGCCTCTAAGATAATTTTGGCCTTGTGTCACTAAAATAAAGTACCTTTATTTTTGGTAACACTGAGTATTGCCTTTTATTGCGTAGAAGTACTGTGTAACTATAGTGGTATTGCAGGAGCTTTGCATGTCTCCTAGTTCAGCCTAAGGTGCTCTGCTACAGCTACCTCTAGACAGCCTAAGCTGCTAGAACACTGCCTACATTTCACTTATAAGGGATAACTGGACCTGGTATAAGTACCTTAGGTACCCACTATAAACCAGGCCAGCCTCCTACATATACCTACACACTCATTCACACATTCACCACTTACCCTCATCAGAGTAGCTAGCACACTAGTCCCATCCGCTAAAGCTAGTACAGAAACAGGAAGGTTTGAAAAGACATGTGCTCAGCAGTGTGAGTGCAGGAGCAAATAGGACACTATCTGCTACACAAGAACAGGAGCTTCTGCCCTGACCACATAATTTCCAGGGGATTTGTCAGCCCAAAATGTGATCAAGCCACCTATTCTCTTTTCTAAGGAACTGGCAAAAAACATTTTGCACTTGTGCATTATTAACAATTTTTACTAACACTTTTTTATTGCATTTCCATTACCTTGTACCTCATTTATGTGTGTAGTTATTGCCTGATGCATCTTGGAGACTTTACTGGGCACTGTGAATTATGCAATCTTGCCTACTTTGAGGATGCTTCCCGTGTAATCTCCTGTTGGTATATTGTAGCACTCAGTACCACTTTGTAACAACATTCATCCACCTGTGGATTTGTGATATAATTCTCAACCTGTGCCAGCTTTTCCCTCTTTAGCCTTTGAAAGCCTAAACATTAACTGTATCATCATCTTTACCTCTATCTTTCAACACTTGAATCTCATGATCCCTGTGATATCTCTGCCCTAGAGATGTGATAGTGGTACCTGCTTTGACTGTCCACAAGTCACGTGAAAGAGGTATACGGATGGAAAAGAAAAGGTCTCAAACTTGTGGGTAGTTCAATTTAGCATTACAGGTACATCATGCACCACTTGTGGGGGAAGCCTTCGCAACAACGTAAGGTACAACTTGGTATTGTTCATCATCATGGTGATCTAATGTCCCAACTTCAAACCCATGTTGTTGCAAACACTTCTCCTGCTACTTTTACTGCCTCATAAAACTGAAGTGAGCAGGGCCTTGATGGTTCTGTCAACGACTGACTAAAACAAAACAGTTTACAAATGCAGCCCCCTAAGAAGAGCTTTTAAAGTTAGAGATACTGAAAAATCAAGGTAAGTTGTACCTGGGCCTAAATAAACTCTATTATTCTTTCTATGTAAAAAGGGCGTGGCATGGGGGTGACGAGATGAGGGGATTGCATTGTGCACTCCTGTCAGAGTGCATGTGTGATGGCCGGCTGCCCAAACACACTTGCGCACAGGGCTCTCTCCAGCCCAGCAACACGGTTGCTGGGCTGGAGAGAGCCTGCACAGGCTCCTACTCTGCCCTGGAGCACCCAGCCATGGTGCTCCCAGCTAATCCTGATGCTGTTCTGAGCAGCATCAGGATTGGTGCAGAGCAGGCTGGAAGCCTGTGCCTGCAGCAGCGACGAGAGAGGAGCGTGGCGGAGGAGCAAAGTAGGTAAGGTTTTTGTTTTGTTTTCCCCCACACCCTACGCACCCCCCGCCCCCCACCCCACCCAGCCACGTAAGCTGCTCCTGGTTGTAGACCTCAATTTCCCCAGCCCTTCACTTAAGAAACTGTCCCCATATGGTAAATGCATCAAAAATGGGCATACACTTTTGCTACACACTTCCTCCTATCCTTCATCCCTCCCCCTTTTACGACTATTCTCCTTACCTTCTCCTCATTGTTCATCTTCCACTCTAGCTTTCCGTGCTACCCTGCTATAATTCAACCTACACCATCGTAATTGTTGTATATGTTTTTCGTCATACTGATATTTTTATTCACCTCTTCGCATTATTTCCTTATGCAACTCTCAAATAACTAGGGACCTTTTTCTTTTATTATTTAGTATTTGTCATGGTCTTTTTTATGATATCTGTGTTTGTTCTTTTCGTAGGATCCAGACTGAACTTTCTTGAAATGACAACTTCAACTGACCATAACTGAACTGGTCTGAAGATCGATCACTAACATGCAAAAAAGATACAACACTCTTGTATGTTAAATTATTTATATTATGTATTTTAACATTTAATAAAAGTGCTATCTACAGCGAAACATATTGGCCTCTTCAAATCAACATAACCACAGAGCAGACCGAGGACAAAGAAATAAAAACCAGTGGAGTCAGGGGGGGGAGGGGGAGGTAATAATAAAGCCCTGTATCTACTCCAGTACTTCAACTCTTTTTCAAACCAAGGGGATTTGCAAAATATATTAAAAGTTTGTGTAAGATCTAGCGGTGTTAATATTAGCATGTATACTGTAATTGATAGTTATGTCTTAAACTTGATGAGGGCTTAATGAAACACTCATAGAACCTCAGACGCAGCACGGTTTAAAAAGAAATCCCAAACTTATCCCGTAAATGCCAGTTCCAGTGCGCACACTTTTCTGGGTGGCTATTACACTTTATTATCCGTTTTCTTTTCATTGGTCTCCAATACCTTCAGTAACACAGCCCGTGTCTTGCTCGCAGTTTGTAAAACTAGTCAATGAAAAATGATCTTGTATCTTCATCATCTACTAGCACTCGCATTATAAACACCAGCTGCGCTTGGGGAAACCCAGAAGGACAAAAACAGTACAAGAAGGAAGCAAAAGGCATAACAGTTGAAGGAAACACTTCTCCACATCTGTAGGGCATTAGCTTTCAGCTCCGACGTGCTCCTGGTCCCGTTTCCCACGTGTCATTCCTTCGTGTCTCATTGACTATTGCAAGTTTTCATCTATTCCAACTAAAAAACGTAAAGCTACCCGATCTGTTAAATCAAAATTACTGAAAGGCACTGTTTCAAGAAAGTCATGCTACAACAAATGAAGCTATTATGATCATGATTATTAATTCATTGATTGATTTCAATTATTGATCGTAGAAGTCATATTCATGTTCTAATCATCAAAGCATTCCACAGCTTAATTGCACTTTGTCTACAGCACATTACATGTGTAGATTAGGATCATATTGACCAGGTTTTCGAAAGCGGAAAAGAAGGAGCTCCTTGACATATCATTTATTTTGCTAAATCACGAGATAACCAAAAATCAGTCATATTTATGTTATTATTATTATTTTTTAGAACAATTGACTTTCTCTAAAGTACAGTGATCTATCCTTTAGACCGTCTTTGGATACCCTCAATGCCTCTATTTTCCCATGTCCTCTGGTTGTTACTTGCAGGCACCCTAGGCTGAAGTCATTGGTGCAATGCAGAACGATGGGGCCCCACTACAGAATGTTGAGAGGGGCTCCGGAGACTGCCATATCCTGCAGATTTTACACATGGTTGTGCTCTATATGGGCGGCTTGATGGGCTGAGGCCCCCTGCCAACAGAGCCAGTGTGACACAGGCGACTGGGTAATCAAACATTCTGTATCTTGGTCTTCCCGCACAGATGTTTCCATCTTTGGTTAGCAACCTTTGTAATTGTGTCCATGTTACAAGCATGCAGAGTCCTCCACTTGATGTTTGTGGAGCGTAGATCATGTTATAATGCCTATCCGTGTGCCACAAGATATGTTATAGCCTAGATAAATCTGAGCTAATTTTGTCCCGTCATTCCTATCACTGAGTCATACTTGTAGTCTACTGCTCGCCATACCGAGTTGAGAAATCTGGTTGTAAATCCTTTGAATTCCCCGCTCCTAAACTTTGGTACGACATATGAAGCATAAAGGACCATCTTTCATATAGAAAGCCTTTAAAACCTTTCTGTTCTGCTAATCTTGAGGAGGATCCTTCCTCTTATTTCCACTATATGTCTTATGTATCTCACTAACCATCCACATGCTCCTGATATTTGTCAGCTTGTGAGCAAATATTTATACACCGTTTGCAGACTCAATGCAAAACTGCAGCACCTTCACATGAGGTCCGCATTAATGATCCCAAAAGGTTATTATCTGCATTTTGGCCCAACGCTGCCAATCGTTGTCCAAAAACACTATAGGAGGACGGATACAGGGGAAGAAAAAGAGAAGAGGTAAAACGTCAACAGTTTGTTAGAGTAAAAAAAAAAAAAAGGAGTATGAGGGGAAGAGTAAAGAAAGAGGGTGAGCAGAAATAGAGAGTGGCAGAAAGATAAACAGGCAGAACTGATACTTGGACATATAGAACATTATAGTGAGACAAAGGGACAAAAAAAAAAACAGAGGATTAAAAGCAAGAAAGAGAAAGATACAAGGGGAATGGAACGAGAGAAATTGATCAAACACTCTAGGTCTAACATTTGTTAGGAGATGCTCAGCTTCCTTCTTCATTAGACTTAGGCCCTCATTTGTCCACTATCTGATGTGATAATCATTGCATCTCATAAAAACGGACTTCGAGATGGCATTTATTGAGTGCAGCCATTATCACCCAGCACAAGTTTTGGGCGCAATACCAAGCGTTTCTTCGCCCCTGACACATCAGCAGAATTGTCCTGCTGATATTGATCACAAAACTCAAAATGCCGATATCTGTGACAAGAGTAGTTATCTCACATTTTGGAATTTATCGGCCTACTCGTAATGAGGGTCTGTAACTATGGCATGCTTGCTCACTGTGCTACACAGAGGCCAGCCATATGCAAATCAACATTTGTCCTGCTTCAATAGGTGCAGTTAACCTCAAACTGCCAGGTCATTTCCCCTGCAGTAATGTAGGCATCTGCACATTGAATTTAGTACTTCAAATGTACATCAAATGAAGATCAGTGACCACTGAAAGGTCTACTTTCTACTGATGTTTATGGGTTGAAAGAGGACATGATAAGCTAGGTACTGATGACATAGTCACTGTCACTTACAGTTGGGGAACAGGGGTCAGTGTAGGCTAGGCCACAGTGGCGTTATGTATTACGAAAGGTGTAGTAGTAGTAGTAACTTGCTTAACACCCATCTACTTCTTAGGCATTGTGGCCATTGTTACAGGCGGTGCAATTCCACCTGGAGAGATAATTATTTGTGAAATTACACCACCCTTAATTACCAGTGCCTCTGGGTGATAATTATCATGTCCCCAATCTCGAGACTTTAGTTTGCTGCTTTAGTGGCTGTGGGCTGCCGGTAATTAGCAAAGTCTTACCCTGCAGTGGTAAGTGGGAGCAGACCATGTTTTCCCCACAGAGAACGACAAGCCCCGACTCCCCTGATTCATCACCACATTCCCCTAAACTGCCATTGATCCTCCTGCATTCTATTTTGGTCTGCTCAAAGCAGTGTAAACTCCTCGAAGTCAACTGTGCCCACACCATGTGTGGCACAGCCAAAGCACTATCTTTAATATATCTTAGTCACCCCTAGGGAAGACCTCCTGGGCCCACAAGGCAGGGTGCATTATATTCAAGTAATGGGCATGTATGTGCAAGCGTATACGTCCCTGTAGTGGCTTTTCCATTAAAGGCTACTATAAGTGAAATGTGGTCCATAGGATAACAAGGACAGTCAAACTTGAGGTCGTCAAGACCATTATGGTACCACCGAAATGAGTCATGTTTGGTATCAAACAACATGCCTTCTCATCACTGACAAGAATCACGACAAAGGCAAAATGTCATGCATTGAGGTGGCAACCTTAGAGGTTGATCACCTAGTTGCCCCAGTTTTTATGTACTCTGGCTACCAACATGCAGGTGCTGCCACCAAGAAAGGATTCTGATGCCTGGGCAGAAGTGTGAACACTTCCAGAAGTCAGGACAAAGGCCTAGGAAGGATAGTGAAGTGGCACATCAAGCCGGTGAGCATCAAAGTGCACATGGCCTCTGACATGTAAGCAGGGTATCCTCCAGTGGAGGACAAAGGCATCCCAAGCCTCCAGCACATTTGAACTCAGTCAGGTGGAAAAATTAGTCAGGAGGCGTACACCCCTAGAAGGCTAGCCACACCTTTAGAGTGGGCTACCTGGTCTGTACAGCCAGAGCCATCTTGAAAAGTGGCAACATAGAGGGTTCTGGGAAGAAAAGTTGTTACAACTCACCTGATGTGGTCACTTCAGGGTTGGATTAGCTGCTGGGACTAGTAGCCCATTGGCCATTTGCACCCTTACCCCTAACATCTCTAAATCTAGGATTTAATGGGCACCCCAGGCACCATAACCTCAGATCTGCAACAACTTGCAAAGAAAGGACAGAAGGAGACCCCCATCGATGACAACAGAAACCTGCACATAGAAAAGGTGTGATACCTTGAACTTATGGCAAACTTTCCGGAACTGCTCAACTCTGACTCATCCTGGACCAAAGTTTGATTCCCCCAGCACGAGGGAACCCTTTGTGAGCTAAAGGCGAGACCGGGCTCCCCTGGACTATGGGTACTTGTCAACTGCACATCGCAGGTAAGAAGTACCTACTGGAACCGAAGAAATGCTGGCCATTGGACCCTCCGAGGGAACACCCTAAAGCAAGTTATCCAATGCATTTTGGGATGTTCAGTCCAGCTTTCAACCAAGTTACAGCTGGCTACTGGTTCCCCAGGACCGCTGGAAGGGGAGATAGCTTCTGCTCCACCTTTACACTGCCAAGGCTTGTTGGTGGGCAGTCCAATTATCACCACCTTTATTCAACATTGCAACCTCGGGGCACACTGCAACACTTGCATCCAACGTCACCAATGACTCCATTGTCGAGGTTTTGCATCTGGTTTCTCAACCGCATCAACACAGTGGTAAAGCCTGCAACCGCAGCTCCTCTTCAGCACCAAAGATAGTCAAAGCACACCTCTGCACCCTAGATTCCCGAGCTAGGTGGAGTTGTTCTGCTTGGGGAGTCCTGGTCCAGGGGCCCACACAAGCTTAACCCCCAGTGGTCTCCAGGAACACAACCTGCAAGTGAGTATCAAAAGTATCATTTTTCCAGCACCTGTGGCTCCTGCGTTCAGCACTAGGACAGCCAGGATACCTCTGCACCCAGGTCCCACAAGCCAGGTAAAATTAGTCTGACCTTCACAGCATGGTCCGGGGCCCCATATAACATTAAATCCAAATGGGTTTGTCTGAACTCATCCTGCAAGTGGCTGAGTGTCACTAGTGATTTTCTCCTTTGACCATAATGGCAAACGTTTGACAACCTGAACTGTAATGATTTATTTTGTACTTAAAATGCCATAACTCTGGCTATACATATCTGACTTACTTTCTTTTGGTGTCTAAATTAATTAAAATCTGCTCTATTTTTATAAATGGGTGTTGGATTTCTTTTGAGTCGTGTCAATTACTTATTGTCCTTGTTAATACTTTGAAATGTTTAACACATGTTCCTCTAGAAAAGCCCGACTACTCTTTGCCACACTACCAGGACTGAGCTATGGATTTAATATTGTGAATCCAATGTATCTTTGGGGTATTGTGAGAGTATTACATAGTAAAGCCTAACTAGCATCACTGCATGAAACTCTACTTTCCTACAGGCATGAAGAAAGGCCTCAGGGTGTAGGGGCATCCAACAGCTGTACACTATGCGCATGTCCACTTTGTTTTTTATGTGTGTGGGCAATCTATCAGTATTAGGCCCAGGCCTTATGTTTGGGGATGGGTGCGTCTAGCTGCAGTTTGTTGCTCATCCTGGGATCCATAGATTCCCACTGGCCCCAATAGTTGATGAAAAACGCTTCCTTGTAAGGCCCAGAGGGACTTAAACCACTTCAGCCGACTTAAACCATCTCAGCTGACAAAGGCTAAGGTCCAGGAAAGTGGCTATCATCCCTGGACATCCAGGGTGAAATGGCTACATTGGCAGCCGCCAGCTAGGAAGAGGGTGAGATCTTCCCTACACAGGGCAAAGTGGTGCCAGTCAATGGAGGCACCTGGGGCTCCTTCAGGCTGACCAGTTCCAAGAATTAACAGCAAATGGTGGGATGAAGTCAATGCTCACACCTAAAAGGGCCCGGTCACCAGGCACCAGCCACAGCAGCCTTCCCTACCTAGTGAAGGTTAGTGTCAGACCAGGGAGGAGCCTGATGCTCTTCGGGCCAACCAGCAGTAACAATCGAACACCAAGAGATGGGAGAAGCCATGGCTTTCACCTGAGAAGCCTGGTTCCCGAGGACCGGGGCTCTAGGCAAAGTCACTTAGGCTGCTCGGGGTAGGGTGGCTTCAGACCAGGGAAGATTCTGGGTAGTCTCTGGCCTGAACAGTTTCAGTAAACCACAGAGAGAGGTGGGTGAAGACATGGCTTTAACATGGAAGGCTCTTCTCCCAGGCTGGGACTTCAGCCACCGGACAGAACCAGCTAGTCTCTCTGGGTGTAAGGAAAAGTCTCTTCTTTCTGATTCTACCCCCATTTGTGGGCTGAGGCTGCTGTTGTTTCCACATACGACATGTAAGTCAAATTGGCTACACCGAATTGGTAAGTACTGACTTACCTATAAGTGCCTTGTATATGCTACCTAGGGTACCATGGGCATGTAAGGCAGAGTGTCCACCCAGGGTTGCAGCACTGATTGTGCCACCCTGTGTGTGACAACATAAACAAATGGTCCCCAGCCTGCCACTGCAGACTGGAAGGACAGTGTTTTTACTGCCAGTTCGACTTTGACATTCGGTAAGAAAGGCCTATGAGCCCTATGGCAGAGTAGCTGAACTAACTTTTACAAGTTTTGGCGACCAATGCTGGTTTCTGGTTGGATTAAAGAGTGATAACATCTTTGAAAATCTTCATAAATGGATTGCACACCGCTGTGCATTATACCTTAACTCGCTGAACACTGCCACAAGAACCTCCCAGCAAGTGGCATTGAGTGGCCATGCCAAGCACCTCAATTATCACACTTTGTTGTGGTGAGGTTGGTTTGGGAGTAGGGGGATTTAGAATGTGAAGAGTGGTCTTCACTTTAGGAGGGGTGGTCTTCTTTTTGAGTGTGAGAGGGGCATGGCTGGGTCCAGGGGTGGTGCAGGCAGGTGTGACAGGGGAGGATTTGTAGGTTGGTAGGTATGCTTTGGGATTTGTGTGGGGCTTTCTTGATCTTATGAGGGGGTGGATTTGGCAGGGGTAAGGGCAAGGGAAAACAGGGAACTCTCTTTGGGAAAATGGGTAGGGACATCACAAGCGGTTAGGGGTTTAGAGGCTGAGGGAGTAGTTGTGTCTGATGTGTCTGTTGTTGGTGCTGGTGTGTTGATGTCTGATGTATGTTTGGAGGTGTCTGTTGGGTGTGTGATTGTGTGTATTTGTGTTTTGCAGTTACCAAGGCTTGTTGGCGGAATCCAGTGATGCAAACCAGACTGCATTCATCCTTCCGGCGTGGGACATCTTCTGTACCAACCAGGAACCCGTATCTGTCTTCTTTGGTGCAATTGTGACTTTGTCTTTTCACCGGTGGTTCCACTTTTGCACCTTCTTCCAGGTTAGCAGGGGCTCCTGTTCTCCTTGGACTCTTCAGTGCTTCTTGGACTTTGTCCCCTTCTTCCACAGGTCTTCAGGTCCAGGAATCCATCATTAGTGTCTTGCAGTCTCTTCTGGTTCTTGTATTATCTTCTATCACAACCTCTAGTGTGTTTAGGAAACTTGCTGTGTTTTACTCCCACTTTCCTGGGCTCTGGGGTGGGGTATTTTACTTACCTTTGGTGTTTTCTAACACTCGAACGCCCTTCTACACACTACACTTGAATACACGTGAAACCGACTTTCGCTCTCCACTATTTTAGTATATGGTTTGTGTTCCCCTAGGCCCATTTCAACCTATGGTGTTTTTCACTATTTGCAATATTTTTCTACTGTGTACTTACCTTTTTCTGTTTACTAGTGTATATATTGTGTGATGTACTTACCTCCTAATGGAGTATAGCCTACAAAGACATTTCGGCATTGTGTTACTAAAATAAAGTACCTTTATTTTTCTAACACGGAGTATTGTCTTTCATGTGTGTAAGCACTTTGTTACTACAGTGGTAATGCAAGAGCGTTGCATGTCTCCTAGTTCAGTCTCTGCTGCTCTGCCTACAGCTACCTCTAGAC